>NC_140590.1:1151379277-1152738027 GCF_964204655.1 Triturus cristatus
AGAGAGCGAGGGAGACAGAGAGCGAGGGAGACAGAGAGCGAGGGAGACAGAGAGCGAGGGAGACAGAGAGCGAGGGAGACAGAGAGCGAGGGAGACAGAGAGCGAGGGAGACAGAGAGCGAGGGAGACAGAGAGCGAGGGAGACAGAGAGCGAGGGAGACAGAGAGCGAGGGAGACAGAGAGCGAGGGAGACAGAGAGCGAGGGAGACAGAGAGCGAGGGAGACAGAGAGCGAGGGAGACAGAGAGCGAGGTGTGTATGCCGGGTCGGGTGGCTCAGTGGACGAAGGCGTCCGCTGCACCCAAGCACCACATACAGATCTTGTGTGGATCCATCGCGGACATCTGCCGCACACAGGTTGCACAGGCCCGCAGGCATCGGCACACTGTACCGGACGTGAAAAGGCATCGAGAAGGCCTGAAAATCAAAACAAGCCAGAGGAACCGCTTTTCCCGGATCCGCGTTGGGACGCGGAAAAGAAGAAAACTGACGTCAGCGTGGTGGGGGTGTGACTCATATGGCTCCGTTGACGTCACTTCCGTGGACGTCTTCAGGACGGAGCCATGCGACGCCGTCCCCCGGCGTGCAGAGGTACTGCTGGGGAAAACATTTTCCCAATCCAGTCTGATGCCTGGGGATATTCCAAGTTAAAGAATCTGTGGCTAGATGTCTCGATCAGAGAATATATATATAGATATATATATATATAGATAGAGAGAGCGAGAGAGCGAGAGAAAGAGAGACACCAACATGATTTAAAAAAAAAGAAGCTATTTTTATATGTATGTGTCGTTTGATGAATATGCATGAGAATTTACAGTAATAAAGTTCGACACTGGCTCTGAAGAGGGTTTAAAAAACATAAAAGTGGCATTTCCCACTTCAATTACCAGAGGACTATTTGATCTCAGACAGAAAAAAAGGCATTGAATAAAATTATACTACTATTGTCATGAACATAGAAATTTACTTTGGTTAGTTTGGTGTAAATCTGTACAAAAGTTTCAGGAGTTAGTGATGAAAACACTTTTTGGGCAGGCTTGAAGGGGCAAATTATAGAGCTAATTGGGACCATTAATCTTCTAGATCTGCAAACCATTCCAAGACCCAACATTAAAAAAAATATTCAGATCTCCTTGGACAAGGGAGCTTGGTCTTCCATTGGGTATTTTATGCCCGTGAACCCAAAGGTGGGTTTGTGGAATTGAAGTTCTCCGGTTGGCTATTAACAACTTCAGGAAAATTGCTGCAGCTACCATTACAGCACCCACACCTCCCCAAGTCCTATAAAATATAAAAAGTAGACTATTAAAGGAGCCATAAGGGGCTGGGTGGGAGCATTGCCTAACACCCAGGCTTATGGGCAAAGGGCCCTCAAAAGCAACCCCTCTGTGATTAGAATGTAAACACTTTAATTTTAGGGCTAGGTTAATGCACTCCTCCGGGGTTTGCAGCTTCCAGCATTAGTCCTGAGGTCTGCAAACTCTACCACAGGACTATAAATCCATAGTATGTGTCTTCACCCCATGTATGGCATCATGTGGGTGCCACGGAAGGTCCATCGGAAAGCAGGAATTTGTGAACCCTATGGTAGGGTTCACCAACCCTTAAAAAAATGAATAGAAAAAAAGGAGGGGGCCTGGTCAAAGGCAATGTCCTGTAGCATGGATCTGTTGCGCACAGCCAGATGCATTGTGCAGTAGAGGTGGGGTGCCACATCAGCTGAGCTCAGGGCTCGTCATAGGCCACGTCCTGCAACCAATCCCGCTGCAGTTTGGTCACAGGGAACGGCTTGGTGTGATATACGATTTAAAAAGTCACTAAATGAAAGTTAAAGTGAAGCTATGGTTGGCTTTGCTAAAAAAACTAAATCTATGTTTAAAAACCTGAGAAATTCAGTGAAAACAACCACAGTAAACTTCCAGTTAAGGTAACAAATCAAATCTGAAAAACCATTGAAATTTGTAAATTATGTGTAGTAATACAAACCGGAACACACACCAAATTCAAACCTCACCATCTCACTACTTTTACACCAATCAATAACACCTAAAAGCAGATTCAAATTAAATATCACCCTCAAACAATTAAAAAAATACTACATTCATAGACTTCTCCATCGTAGTGTTAAGGGTAACATGGTATGCATTCTCAACTGTAAGATTAACGATATTTGTAATTACATCGGTCCCCTCAGGGATAAGGCCATGAGCGCTGCATTTGGTGTGGGAGATGAACTAGCTACTTTACCCTCAATATCACGCTTTCTGGTAGAGACTCTAACCGCAGAATCCTCACCCTTTGAATGTTCCCCTGGTATCAGGCTGGATCTGGAAGCTTTTGAACAGTACATCTGCATACCAGTCGGTGGTGCCGTGCAGCTCTACCCAGATGCCATTCTGCTCCAGAAATAATATGCAGATGCAATATAGGCGCAACTCCAGCGTGCATATGTCAGTTAATCTCGATGTTGTCCACACCCCCAAATGCAGAGCCCAATCAGAAAACTGTGTGCAGATTCACAGATTTGGGATGTTATTAATGGCTAGAATCCATATCGCAGAATAGGGAGGAATGGAGGGCCGGTGAGGAATCTGCAGTTTTGCCCCTTCCTTTCCTCCCGCTGTCCATGTTGGTTTTGTCACCACTCTCATGCTAGCCATAGTGCCACGCCGCTCTGTTGTACAACATGGCTAAAACAAATTGACAAAACCAATACCTCGGACAGGCGAAACCTATTGGCTTTGCCAATGTTGGTTATAAATGTATCCAATAACAGAGTTGGTCACATCTGTGAAGGAATGTGTTCTTCCAACAACTGTGTCTCAATACTGTGTATAGTAAGGGTTGCAAAGACCCCTCAACTCTTACTGCCTTCCAGTGCTCCATTAAGGCGGGACTCATACAGAAATGTAGACTGGAAGGAACCAGGTGGAACGAAACAAACACCTCCCACTGGCTCATTTCAAGCCAGGGCACCACACGGATTGAGACAAACTAGAAATATGCATGTAGACCAACCACACCTTTCCCGTAACATACTTAATTGTTGGCATATATCTGTAACTTAATGGCATTTCAAAAAGGTTACAAGAATCCAAAATTCTCAACTTCCACCAGAAAGTCTCATGGACAGAAAGCATGCACTGCTGGAGCACTTAAAGACATTGATTGTGCTCCGAGGCAAGGATCTATCTAAAGCACAGTGACAGCACACTTCACCTCAGTCCTGGACCTGGTAATGCCAATCTCCGTGTATTGCTGCTACTATAGGGCTGTAGGGGAAACTGTGGTTTGCTTGTTGAAAGCTATTTGAGCACTTTAAGCAAGCCATCACTGCAGGCACCAGAAAGCACTTGGCACCCCCTAAGGAACACTTCTGGGAGCATACATGTAGACCAGCTGCAATTTGAGATCTTACATTTTTTTAGAACCTCAAAGAACCTTTTCAACAAGTAGTTGCTGGGTTGAAAAACAGGGGTGCTACTTTCTCCCCCTCACAAGTGCCTCTATGCAAGTCATTGAAAGGGTAGGTTGACGGAGATCAAGTCCCAAGAAATGTTGACACTAGGAAGCAATCTTGAAGCAAACTCAAGAAATTAAGAGTAATTCCTACATCCAGAACGTCAACTCTGATACTGGTAAAGGACCTCACGTCAGATGGGGTCATGGACTTCTAGTTTTGGTGCTCAAAAGGTTTGTCCAATTGTTTTGCCCTTTTGAATGTTAAGGCTTTCCAAAAAAAATAAAATCACATTAATATTTAAATTAAATTTCTGAAATGTATTGTTTCAATGTTCTGATGCCATCACCCCTTTATAGAAGCCTTTTGTTTTGCCCTCTACTTGCCAACCTTGGTGACCAACGCAAGCTATTGCTCCCTTTTAAAATTGAGTTAAACAACGTTTTATAAAGTGATTCTGGTTTGATGCCCCATTTCTGTCCCTACAAATCAGGCCCTCCAACAGTCTATAAAATGTAGATGGAGGCTCCAGTACTGGAAAAAGAAGGCACCCAATGGTCCTCCTCTACATTTGGTAATCCTATCTAGAAAGGCTGAAAAATAAAAGGTTGCATTAACCACTTCCTCTGCCATACGAACAAGTTACTTACCTTCGGTAACGATGTATCTGGTAGTTGTACCAGGTGTCAGTCTGGAACCGGAGAGGTTTTCTTCTTCAGTACCCCTGTGCATCGTTAGGTGGCGTTGGTCGGCTCCACGTCCATCGTCGTCACTGGGATGACGTTGGGAGACCTACAGAGACGTCCCCCCCATGCACATTGACGTCAGTTCTTAACACAATTTTTCACGCCAGAAGCGACGAGCCATGAGTCACTGACCACTGGTGCATCACAACTAGGGTTCTTTAGGGAAGTCCCTATCACTAGAAGTTCGCAAGGCGGGGATGATGAATGGGGCGGTATGAAATCTAGAATATGTCTCTACCAGATATTTCTTTACTGAAGGTAAGGAACTTCTTCACCTGAGAGAGAGAGTTAGTTGAAGATTGCTTACCTTAGAATAGATACCCCAGCAATACCATCTCCGGAGGAGGGTCTGCGAGCTAAGATCATACCAGAAAGTCCTGGAGGACCGAACTGACAAAGTACCCATCCCTCCGAACTTGGCTGTCCAGGCAGTAGTGTCTGGTAAACGTGTGCAAGGATGCCTTTGTTGTTGCCGGACAGATGTTAAGGATTGGAACTCCATGTGCTAATGCCGTGGTTGCCACCGTTACTCTGGTGGAAGGAGCACACAACTCCACAGGAGAGTTCTTTTTCGCCAAAGCAAGGCATATTTTGATGCAAAGAATAACACATCAGGAGATGGTCCATTTGTGAACAGCCCGATCTTTCTTGGCACCTACATAGCCAATTAAGTGTTGATCATCCAATTGGAAGTCTTTTGTGCGATCAAGATAAAAAGACAAAGCATGCTTCAGGTCCAAACAATAGAGTCTCTCCTCCTCCTTGGAGGGATGCGGGATGGATAAAAGGTGGGCAGAGTGATAGATTGTCCCACATGAAAAGGTATGACGACCTTAGGAAGGAATGAAGGCTTGGTCCGAAGCACCACTTTAGCTGGATAGACAGACAGAAAAGGGGGCTTAGAAGATAAAGCCTGCAGCTCGCTCATCCTGCGAGCAGAGGTGATGGCAACAAGAAAGGCAGTTTTGAGAGTCAGCAACCTGAGGGGACAGTTATGAAAACACTCAAAGGGAGCACACAAAAGAAAGCTGAGAACCAGATTTAAGTCCCATTGGGGGATTACAAAAGAAGATGGAAGAAACAGATGAGTAAGGCCTTTGAAGAATCTGTTAATGATAGGGGTTTTAATAAAGAAGGCTGATGTGGCAGCCGAAGAAAAGCAGAGATGGCTGTAAGATTTCCTTTAAAAGTGCCCAAAGCAGAACCCTGCTGGGCCAAAGAAAGTGTATACAAAGAGAACCTCTGAAAGAGGAGCAGAAAGGGGATCAAGAGCCTTTGCTATGCACCATGCCACAAATTTGTTCCATCTACAGGCATATACCATTTTAGTGGCGGGACGCCTGGCTGCCAAGATATCATCACAGACTTCGGGCGGAAGGTTGAAAGCGGTCAACTGCCTCCGCTCAATCTCCAAACAAGGAGGTGGGGACTGGACAGGTTTGGGTGAAGAACCCTCCCCTGCTGCTGTGACAGAAGATCCTCCCAAAGGTGCAGTCTTAGTGCAGGATCGATGTCATGCTCAGAAGGTCAGTATACAAGACTCTTCGAGCCCAGTCCAAAGCTACAAGAATGGCTTGAGCCAGGTCGCACTTGATCTTCTTGAGCACTCAGGGAAGAAGTGGTACAGCCAAAAAGGCGTACAGAAGGCCAAAGCTCAACTTGCAAAGAAAAGCGCTGCTGAGCAAGTGCCGCCTTGGAAACTCCAAAGTGCAAAACGGCTGACATTGCACATTCTCTTCAGAGGCAAACAGATCTAACCAAGGGTCTCCCAACCGCTAAAAGAGACCTTGCACCACCTCTGGATAGAGACGCCATTCGTGATAGACTAGGCACGGATGGCTGAGTTCGTCTGACCTGGTGTTCGGGGAGCTCACCAGGTGTTGAACCACCAGGGTCATGTCTTGATGCTCCAGCCATGACCAGAAGCAGAGAGCCTCTTGACAAAGGGTCCACAACCCCACCCAGTCCTGTTTGTTGCAGTACCACATGGCGGTGGTCTTGTCGGTGAACACCTGCACCACTTTCACCCTGAGAGAGGGAAAGAATGCTTTCAGTGCCAGTCTGATTGCCTGGAGCTCCAAAAGGTTGATATGGAGGCCGGACTCCCCCGGAGACCAGACACCTTTGATCTCCTCCTCTTCCAGGTGGCCACCCCATCCCAGAAGTCACCACTATTAGATCTGGTTGGGGGAAGGGAGAGGGATCTGCCTCTGACCCAATCTTGGATCATGAGCCACCAGTGCAGTTGGTGTGCAATTTCCTCCAAGATCTTGACATAGTCGGAAAGATTCCCCTGATGCAGCACCTGCTGGAACTTGAGGTCCCACTGCAGAGCTCGCATATGCCACCTGGCATGATCCACCAGAAGGATGCAGGAGGCCATGAGGTCCAGCCAGCAGCTGCAGAGTCAGTCTCAACAAAATTCGGAATAGAGGCTGAAATATCAGTATAATAGCCCAAATATCCCAGACTCGCTGCTCGGGGGGATAGACCTGAAACTGCACTGTGTACAGAACCTCCTCAATGAAAGGGAGCATCTGAGAGGGAGTCCAGTGGGACTTCAGCACGTTGATAGTGAACCCCAGCGAATGCAGGCGGCCTGCCATAGTCTGGAGGTGGGAGACGACAGCCTGGGGCAAGCCCGCCTTCAAAAGCCAGTTGTCGAGATGGGGGAAGACTGGAACCCCTGATCTGCGACCACCGCCATCACCTTTGTGAACACCGAGGGGCACTGGTAAGGCCAAAGGGGAGCACGGTGAACTAAAAGTACTAGTGGCACACAGTCAACCGAAGGCAACGTCTGTGGCCGGCAGGACGGGGATATGAAAATAAGCGTCCTGCAATTGCACTGCCACCAGCCAGTCACCTGGGTCGAGTGCAGACAGAACTTGGGCTAGGGTGAGCATTTTGAACTTCTCCTTCCGGAGAAGGAATTTGAGGGCCCGGAGGCTTAAGATAGGACGCAGGCCATTGTCTTCTTGGGTACCAGAAAGTAGTGGGAATAAAAACCACAACATACTTCTGGGACAGGAACCCTCTGTAGCTCCCTTGGCCAAGAGAGCCAATACTTTCTGGCGGAGAAGTGTCAAATGAGCCTCCGTCGTGCAATCATAAGAAGGTGACATGGAGGAAGGGGTATTTTTGAATGGGAGCGAGTAGCTCCTTCGGATTATTTTCAGAATCCACCGGTACGATGTGATGGATTATCAGTAGAGGAGGTAATGGTAGATCCTGCCTCCAACTGATCGAAGATGGACCAGAAACGTTGGACTAGGAAGGTTTGGTGGCTGCGGCGGAGGGAGGGGCGCGGCGGAGGGAGGGGCGTGACGGAGGGAGGGGCAGGGAGGAGGGTAGACTGGCCCACCCTCTGGCTCCCTGACCCGCAGGGCTGCTGGGTTCCAAGTCTGTGGCCACACAGAGGCTGGACAGTTTGAGTGACCCTGTGGCTGGGCTGGACAAGACGTGGCTGGGCGCCCCTTCCATAGCCACGAAAGGCAGACTGAGGTGGACGTGAGGTAGCAGCGAGGCCCAAGGACCTGGCCGTAGCTCGAGAATTCTCAAAGCTCTGAAGCACTGAGTATGCCTTGTCGCCAAATAGGTGAGTGCTATCAAAGCGCATTTCCATCAAAGAAGACTGGACATCCCCCGAGAAGCCAGAAATCCTCAACCAGGCATAGCGTCTAACAGCTACTGACGTGTCAATCATTCTGCCCATTGAGTCTTTGGTATCCAGTCCACATCATATGCTGAATTTGGCTACATCTCTCCAGTCTGCCACTGCTTGAGAGAAAATGGCCCAGGCCTCCTCCAGGCACGGAGGCAACACCTGCACAACTGTATCCCAGATAGTATGGGAGTAGCAGCTCAACAGGCAAGCTGTATTCACGGTCTGCAATGCCAAGCTGGAGGAAGAGAACATCTTCCCAAGATGGTCCAGCCTCTTGGATTCCCTATCTGGGGGAGCAGAAGGGAATGCGCTTTTTGATAAAGAGTGTTATCCTACCAAGCGCTCAGGAGAGGGGGGGGGGGGGGGCGTTGGTCAGAGACACTGGGGCGGGGGGCAATCATCCTATACACAGGGGCCCCTGTGCGATGCTTGGCCCAAGTACCCAGTAGGAGGCCGTGAGGGCTTCAATTCAATGGCAAAAGTTGTTCAGAAGAGGAAGCGCAGGCTGAAGCACCTGTCAGAAGGTTAGCCCTGACTGCCACTGTAGGGAGCTCGAGGCAGAGGACTTCGGCTGCCCTCCTCACCACCACAGCATAGGAAGCTCCCTCCTCCATTGCCATGGTAAGGAAATGCATAGTCTGTAGTAGGTTTATGCTACGGAGAACAAGAGCGATACGATGTAGCATTGAAAGGGTCTTTTTCACTTATTAATCATGTTGGCTGAGTTCAACTTTGGGTCTCACATGCCTAAGCCCAAACGCCCAAGAGATAAAAAGGATTCAGAATGCAGAGAGGCACACAAGGAAGAGTTCAGAATGGGCTTAAAACAAGAGATTTAAAAATGCTCGCGATGGAAAATAGGAGGAATACATCACAAGTTGTGTGAAATTTAACTATCACATTGTGTTTAAAACCGTTTGAGACTCGGGTAAGAAGAGCGAATGCTTGAGAAGGGAACATCAAGTATAAGAATCCCAGATCTTTCTTCACATCCTGAGATTCTCACCCGACATGGTGTGATTCAGAAATAAAATATCTGGGAGTTGTGGTCTCTAGGGATAATGAGAAAACATTGAGGGCTAACTATGGCACTGCCATTGCCTCGCTCATCTCATTCACATCTCGCTGCCCCCATCACTAGTGGGTCGGATTCCTTTAATCAAAATTGCTGTATTGTCGAAGCTACTACACTTATGCCTCAATATTCCGTACCCCCTTGGACACCATTTTTCCATACTTTACAGGCACAACTGACCCGACAGACCTGGGGTGGCAAACAGCCCAGAGTGCGCTGGACTACACTTACCCTGCATTTCTTGAGAGATGGCTTTGAAGCTCCAGACATGGAGTTACACTATCTGTGCAATGAGGCCCATTTTGCGACCTATTGGTTTTGATCGCCACCCTTTATGCTCCACTTGGCGATCGAAAAGGGTTATATGGCTCCCATCCCCACTACCTCTTTTTTGGGAGCAAGGATCCCTGGCGAAGGCAAATTATTCTCCACTGTGGCATGCACTTCTCTCGCGTAGCAACGGTTGGCTAAGAAGCTGAGCAAACCCTTACTATACTCCCTGTTGTTTCCCCTACCTTCCCATCATTAGACCCCTGTCACTCATGAGACATCCTGTCATAACATGTTACACAAAAGGGAGATAACCACCTGGGGGGACCTCTATCATGAAGGGGTTTTCAAAGACAGCAACACATTTCTAAGTGGGTGAGACAACGATGCAGCTGGAGACTTTTTTCAATATTAGGGTTAGGCACGATTTTAAGGCCGCCACCCCCACCCTCCCCAGGAACCCCCTACACTAAACACGCTACATGTATTACTGCAGGCTGCGGGACCAGCACATGTGGTCTCTTTGCTCTAGGCTACTGCCCAAGCAGAGCACCCACAGGTCTAGAGTAACTCACAAGCCGGCTGGGAATCTGAGCTGGACACACCACTTACAGATAAGGAATAGCTCTATTGTTGTAACCAAACAGGTATGATAACAGCTAGCAGTCTCCTGCGTATCATACATTTCAAATTCTTACATCACGTCTATTAAACACCAGCAAGGCTCCACAGACACAAGCTGCGACCTGATTATTGCTGTGCCAGATGGAAGCACGATGGGGAAGGCTTCCTAAATCTTGCATGGGGCCGTGTGGTGGTACAAGACTATTGGTCGGAGGCATCAGCCGCACAGTCACGAATGGTAGATAGTCATATTAACATTCACCTCACCACGGTCATGGCTTTGCTGGGATACACAGAGGGAATTGAAGCAACCCCCCCCCCACAGGATGTTCATATAATTGGGGTTACTCTTAGCAAAGCGGAAGATGGCATGCAAATTGGGGGGTGAGCCCCCAAATTCAATGAGTGGCAGGACGATTTCACATATTGTAAAGATTAAGTAAACATCTATGCCGAGCTGTTACCCTTGACTTCAGAACCCCGCGACATCTGAGGCCCACTATACACCTATTTGAGGGAGGCCCCCCGGCAGCAACGCTGCATGATAGACATAACCACACTTTGTCCCCCAGTACCCGAGTCAATGGGTAAGCTCGTAAATTACACCGCAATTATGTAGGCATGCTGGACACCTCTCCATGATGAGGACTGCCTATCTCACCGACAGGCCCCGCAGAGCGCTCCCTTGAGGACTTGGGGTAACCATGGTATGTTGAGGTTGTTTGTTCTTTTTTAACTAGGAGAACAAGATCCAGGGAGGACTTGCATCAGCCACTCAAACGTTTTTATGGGGTATAAACTATAACTATTAAAACTGGGCTCATGTGCTAGCTATTGAAATGTGGACACTTGTTAGAACTAGCAAATGTAAGTGCACTGTTCTGTCTTGTTTTTGAAAACTTTGATAGTGATGGAGGCACATGGGTTTAGGTCTGTAGGATGTGCCACATAAGACTCTTCCATATTCATATGAAGGTTGCCACAGAGGACCAGGGCTACCACAGAAAGCACACACAATGCTTCCAGCTTGGCTACTTATTAGAAGCGATTCATACTTTCTCGGAAGTAGAAAATATTTGAATGACAGGATGGTACAGGATTAATTTGAGCTTTTACTGTTGTGAAGGGGAGCTTACCTAGAGCTATATTCAATTCTCCAGTACACTGCGGTCTGAAGCAAGCCTTTTTGCAAAAAACTTTAGAGTCACAAGTACAAATTGATTATGGAACAAAATGATGATCATGCCCCCCCCCCATCCCCCCCTTCACAAATGACCTGGGCAAATGAAAAGCACGCAAATGAGTGTAAGGAAACCAACTGCAGGAGAAACCTAAAGTCCCAGCTTAAAAAAAAAAAAACAACAAAACAAACACCCAAACACCGACCTATTAAAAATAAAAAGTAAAAAAAAGCTGGAATCCACAGATTTCAACTTTACCTACTAATCCTTCACTGGATTGGTGTTTAACTTTGGAATTCCCAGTCGATACAAGATGCCTTAAGGATGGTCTCAAATCACATATTCAAGGAAATGACTCAAGAAATTCTGACGTCAGCCATTATGCTGTTGCACGGTGCAATCTCATCATGCTAACTACCAGGACTAAGTCAACTGCACGTGTGAGCTAGACGTAAAGGCCATCAGCATAGCTTTGCATCCAGTCCTTAAGATCAGTTCGACTGAGGCAGCCTCCCACTATTCTGGCGTTACAACAATTTTTAAAGCCTTCAACATGATCTGCAGTTCAAATCCTAAACACTAGGACACTGCACAGATGCAGACGTAAAGCAAATTAGCAGCCCAAAAAGTTGTGCAAAAAAGTCACTTGCTCCCATTACCGCCTCAAGGCAATCATTAAAGACACGATTTCACCAAAATGTTCTGAGAATGTTCCAAGTCAGCACATAGGTCAATGGCAGAAATTGTGACGGAAGAGCAAGTCATGCAGCCAAGATAGGACAGGCTTAGCAACACACAGGGGGCCAGTGATGCATATGCATGCAACACTCGGCCTTTCACATTTGGCGGTAAAAGCATTTCAGAACTGTCCAAGAGATGCGCCATTACTATACAATGGTGTTAGATGAAACTGGATAATGAGTTCTACATTGTAAAGGAGAGCAGCCCAGTATGGCTGTAGTGTCATCCTGCAAGTAATCAAAATCCATGTAGGCAGGATCTGAATGAGGATTTGCATCTGCCACATTTCTATTGCCCCACACACAGCAAGAAGATGGGTCTCATAGCAATGCCTGAGCAAGTTCTGAGTGACAACCCTTCTATCCAATTCGTGATTCATGGGCTTTATTAGCAGCTACATGGAATTAAAAGCTTCATCGTGATGAGTGTCAGATTTCAGGATCACTGCCCCTCCTGATACAGGCTCAAAGGTACCACTCTCCTAGAGATCTGTTTGAGCACAACAAACTCCCAGAGCGCTGTTTGGGCACATTGTCCTAAAAAGGAGCCATTGATGGAGACTGCTTTGGGATTATCTCTGCACCAGAATGCAGAGGTTGGAATGTTAACAAGATATCCTCTCTGTTGGCCGGATCAGGTATAGGAGTCTCTGCTAGTCACAAGACCAGCATCACATCTTAATGAGACGAGCAACCTGATCTCTCAATTTTCTTTCTCCAGCCCAGGACTTGCTCTTGGTGCGACATTGGAGCATCTCCTCCCGAAAGTCCTGATGATGCATCGGACAATAGCTCTGGGGATCACATAGCTCCTGTAAGAAATGAAAACAGAAGAAAAATGAGAATAAACTGAGCACCTTCAGGCCAAGAACAGGGTGAAGGAATAACAAAAATGACAGTGTTCTTTTTGGAGTTATAAGACTATGTTCAGAAACTTCCAATAGTCTTTGACTGTTGGGAGGGCCGCAGCCTCCAAGTGCAAGGGTAAGAGCACACTCCTCCCACTTTTTTGCAGAACTTTGGACAAAAGTGGAATAAGGCAGAAAAGCATTCAACAGGCCCCAATGACAACTCAACCAGAAGCCATACCCCACAAACAATCAAAGGCAATGTACAACACAAAACTATTGCCAACTATATGCTTCTGCTCCCAAGCATATTTCTGCTGGACAAATCTGCATTCATCCTGGGGCAGGTGTACATCCCGCAACTTGTGGAAAAGGTTCTACCTCATTCACCAGTTGCATCTGAAACTCAATGTGGCTGGACTGTTTTAGATGCTGCCAAGGCCTTTAATTCCTTCTTCAACACTCACGTGAATGGGGCTAGGAAGCAAATTCATGTTTCATCAAACTACTTTATACTTGCTGAATCGCACTGTAAATGCTCTGTCTGTACCCATCGAAATAACAAGGGACAGTAGATAAAATTGCACCCCTATCTCTATCCTTTTTGTCATTTTGCCACTGTCCTGTAGCTTCTATCCTCTATGCCCCAACAATATCCCACCCAGTAGAGGACTGTGCTTGAAATCACAACGTCGTCTCATTTCACTCTAGGTGGACAATATTTTATTCCTTAGAGAGATGGGATTAAACCTCTTGCGTGTTATCAGACAGATTGTCTGATTTTGGCAACTAATGGACCTGTCCATTAACTGCACGTTAAGTCGCAGACCTTTGCAGTGATTCTGCAAACCACAGAACGTGCTCTGGATTTTCTGCAGGAATAACTCCTATCAAATATTTGGAGATTCGGATTAATCACAATATCAACTCAATTATCTGTGAAAACTACAGCAGAGTAGTCTTGAAAACAGAGGAACAGATGAGCCTCATGTTGCTGGCTGCAAAACCCCAATGTAGATGGTGATTCTTCCCAAATTATTACGTGTGTTCCTAAATATCCCCATCTCATTTCCTAGAACTTCTTCTACCTCCTTGGATCATTAACTGTGAAACTGGCTTGGGCTGGGAAACAGAATCATGTTGGAAATCCTTATACTGCCATACGACCAAAACAGTTTTAACTCCCATTACTGGTGTACTCATGCTCACTATTCATACTACCCACCACCGTACTTGTCTCATCTGAGGGTTGAAGAAACAGCATGTTACTTACAACCATAGAGACTTTACAGTGCCAGCTGACCACCCGTACAACAATGAAGGTTGTACTGAGGATTGTACAAAATTAGCCTAGGATAGGAACCAAGATCTTCCTGTCCTGTGCAAATCCTGTTTGGCACAGAAGCAGGAACAGATCATCATGACAACTACGGGTCCTTGGATTGATCAATTTTATTAACACTTAATGCCCAATTACTCCCCATACAAGCCATTACAGACAACTCATCCTACCGCCATTAGACATAATTTTAACTATAGCCTCAGAGCAGCATGCAGATCTGTATTTACCACATTTGCTCAGGACCATCCCCACCCCCTTCAATTGAAGACCTGACACTCTTACAGACCCTCCTACCTTAGAAGCTTAGTATTCCACATATATAGCTCTTAAAAAGAGCTATTAGTTACCCAAGGGTCAGAGATGAAAAAGATACTTACTTTTGATAATGTTAATTCTGGTAAAGATTATACAACTGCAGATATCCCTCCTTTTGAATATTCACCAGGCATAAGACTGGATCTGCAAGCCTTTTTCAGAACCACTCTGCTTGGCGGTAGATGGTGTTGTGTGGCTGCGCACCTCTGCCTTTCCTCTCGGAAATCAATCAGGGTGTGTAAAACACAGCTACTCACCCGTGAGAGGTCTCAAGACACAGAGCATCAGACTAGTGCTGAGTTCATCCTAAGATCCAAGTCTTGAGGTAGTTCCTAAATTGTGTTAGGCGTAATAACCTGAGGAGCCTATATAGGGAGATGGAAGTTGCTTCTGAGGCGGTCTGTATCCTCAGAAACAGAACCCCAGCAGCAAATCGACTTAGAGCAGTGTACAAAGTCCTAGACTTGGGATCTTGTTTTATTAAATGCGATTTTATATACCGCGAACATTACCCGAAAGTGTCAGAGCACTTTACAAACGAACCAGTTGCGTTACATAAGGACAATGGATTACATGAGTTACATAAGAGATACAAACAGAAAACATTGCAAATGTACAAGTTGTGAAGTCACTCAAGGAAAAGATACAAACTGAAAAACTAACAATCACATAGGAATGGTAGTAAGTACAAAGGTCTACTACATATACTAGTGGTTAGAGGTATATATACACAAATAGTAAAATCACCCAGGATTACATTTTAACAGAGATTAGGCTTGGACAATTATAGATTACATATTTACAGAGCAGGAAATTCTTGCTATCGTTCAGCAAGGTGTTCAGGTGGTGTTGTACTCAAGGGTGGTGGTCTTGGGACTGAAGGGATACCAGAGTTGGAGATGTCCATAGGGGTAGAAGGCTGGATGGTGGTGGGGGAAGCAGCATGCTTTATCCCCAGGCTGATCTTGAGGACATGCTTGGCTCCATCTTGTGGAAAAAGGAGGGCGTTCAAGGGCAAGCGGAACTGTGCCACAAAATCAGGGCTCCCGCCTGGCTCAAGCATCCACAGTGAGGTTTCAGCAAGCCCAGCGCGCCAAACCCGTGTATAGGCATTGTAAGTGGCGTGTGCCATATTTAAGTCAGGCAGATTGTGTCTGGGCGCCCCGCTGCACTTCTCAGCCCCCCAGGCTCCTAAACCTCAATCATGGGCATTTTGCCTGCAGGCGGTCCTCTTCATTAAAGAATAAACACTTCTAAAAAACGACGGGTGCCAAGTCAGGCGAGGCATGTCTTGGGCGCCATGTTGAAGTCAGGCAGGGATTTTCTAAGCCCCCCAAAGCGCCTACAATTCGAGTTAAACATGAATTTGCCCCACAGGCTAACCTTTACGTTGCAGGGGGACCGATCGCACTGACAGTCTGAAATCATCGCTGCCCGTGGTCATGAGGGCAAATAGTTTCAGGCCAATCCGACCACCATCTTGTTAATGGATAGAGTCCAAAACACAGAACAAGGAGGATTGGTGAGGAATCTGCAGTTAGACACAGTCTCTCTACCAGAAAGAGCATTACCAGTGGTAAATAATTTGTTCTTCTGATACACGTATAACCGCAGATTTCTCACCTTTTGAATAAATACCAAAGTAGTACATATCTGGACATGGGTCTGTCAATGGATTCAATCCAAAAAGTCCTGTAGGACCGAGCAGACAAAATGCCCCTCATCAAACCTGGCCATCAAGACAGTAGTGCTTCATGAAAGTATGCAGAGACACCCACGTAGCCAGCTGGCAGATGTCAACAAAAGAAACTCTGCTTCTAATGCAATGGTAGCAGCTTTGGCCCTTGTAGAATGAGCTTGCAGTACCTCTGGAGGTGTAGAAGACCTTGATGTAGAGCACAATCCATTGAAAGATGGTCAACTTCTGGTCGGCCTTGCCTTTTTTCACTCCTGCAAACCACACAGAGCTGATCATCCACTCGGTGTTATCTGGTACAATGGATGTAAAAGCCCAGGGCTCTTGAGATGAAGAGAAGAAGTCTCTCCTCCTCCTTAGAGGAGTAATACAAAGCATAGAGCGTCAGCAAGGTGATGGTTTGATCGACGTGGAACGGCATCACAACTTTCGGCAAGAAGGATGGTTGAATTCACAGAACCAGTTTGTCTGTGAATAAAGTGGTGTACAACAGCATGACACACAGAGCTTAATGTCACAGATGTTTCAAAAACCCATCAAAAGTGGAGACTTATATAATTAAGGCTGATCCTACAATAACAAAGGCAGAAAGATACCCTAAGTGTGCCCACAGCAAAGCCTTGTCAGGCAAGGGACAAAAAATGTCAGATAACTTTGCCCGAGGGGGTCAATCTGCGTGTGCCGCACCTAACCACAAAACTGTGCCAATGACAGATGTATACTGTCTTTGAGGGGCACCCAACTTCCAAGAGAACATCAACCACCTCTGAAGGACGATCGAAGGTGTTCAGCTGTCACTGTTCAATCTCCAAGCATGAAGGTGGAAATTGAAAAGGCCAGGGTGAGAATCCTGCCCTATTGCTGCAGATCTTCCCAGACTGGCAATCTGATCGGAGGACAGATGCTCATACCTGGATTTCTGGATACCATACTCTGCGTGCCCAATCCGGGTTCACTAGAATAACTTGGACCTGGTAGGTACCGATCTTCTTTATGGGCAAGAGAGGTATCGGCAAGATGGCATACAGGAGTCCCAAGTCCCATCCTAGGTGGAACGCATCTCCTAGCGGGAGATGTTTGGGAAAGTATTGTTTCTTACCTTTCAGTGTAGTTTGGCAGCTTGAAGACTTTCTGGATTCACTATGCTGTGCATTATTCCGCCATCTTGTGGTTGGGTCCGGAATCGTAGTATTTACTCTTTTTTTTCGTGGCCCAGGTGGACGGCGAAGTCCCTCCATTTGGTGTCCTTCGTGACGTCGGCACGCTTCCTGCGGAATCTCCCACCTTTGGTCGCCATCTTCTGATTCTTTTTTTCTCCTTTTGTGTAAATCCTGTTTTCTGTATTTTGTAAAGTCTTGTTTATCATTAATCCCTTACCTACAGTCTCATCTTTCTGGCGGAGGAGGGTGGGTTCGCTAGTGAATACAGAAAGTCTTCAAGCTGCAAAACTACACGACAGGTAAGAAACTATATGTTTTGCAGGGTGAATCTTTCTTGCGCGTCTTTGTTCATTTGAATATCCGCACAGTAGTGCTAGTGAACGTATGCACTGAAGGCCATGTTGCCGCTTGGCAAATGTCTTGGATAGGTGTGTTCACTAGAAACGCAATTGTTGCTCCTTTCTTCCGTGTTGAGTGAGCCGGAGCTGCTCCTTGTAACTGTTGTCCTGCCTGCTTGTGGCAGAGTTGAATTGTCTGCGCAATCTATCGTGCAATGGTATTCCTGGTGACTAGTCATCCCAGAAAACTGCTTGCGAAGGAGACAAAGAACGGTTTTGTTTTCCTGCACTCCTTTGTCCTCTCTATATAGTGCCCTTCTGGCATCTAGTGTGTGTAGAGCTCTTTCTGTTTTTGTGGTCGGTTTCTGGAAAAAACTTGGAATTTGGATTGTTTGGTTAATATGGAACCGAGACACCACCTTTGGCATGAAGTGTGGGTCCATCCTCATTACAATCCTGCCCTTGTGCATTTGTAAGTAGGGTTCTTGTAGTGTGAGCACTAGCAACACACTTACTCTTCGTAGTGACGTGATCGCCACTAAGAAGGCCGTCTTTAGTGTGAGCATGTGCAGTGTAGCCTTGTGAATAGGTTCGAAGGGTGCCTTCATAAATTGAGTTAGCACTACGTTGAGGTTCCATGCTGGTTCTGGCATCCTCTTTGGTGGGGCGATTCTCTTGGCCCCTTCCAAGAATCTCTTCACCACTTGAGATGTGAAGAAACTTTTCCCTGATTCTCCTCTTGTGTAGGCCACCACCACAGCCAAGTGCACCCTCAGGGATGTGTAGCTTAAGCCGCTTGTAGCAGGTGCGTTAAGTACTTCAGTACTGTTGATTCCCTTATGACCTTCAGTTGTAGTTTCTCCTTGATGCACCATTGGGTGTACCTCTTCCATTTCGCTATGTAGCACTTTCTTGTGGTAGGCCTCCTTGTCTCCCTGAGTACTGCCATAGTACTTGCTGGTAGTTATAGGTGCGCAAATCCTAGGTCTTCAGGAGCCATGCTGCTAGGCTGAGACCCTCTGGTTCTGGGTGAAGCACCCCTCCGTTACGCATTGTTAACAGGTCCCTTCTTCTTGGGAACCTGTGTGCTGGTTCTTGTGCCATTTCTACCACCTGTGAGAACCAGGACTGTCTGGCCCACTGAGGTGCTATCAGTATTAGCGTCATGTTGCTGATCCTGCATTTGTTGAGTACCCTGTGTATCAGTGGTATCGGGGGGGAAAAGCGTATGCAAAGCTCTTTGACCAACTTATCCATAGTGCATTCCCTTGGGACCTATGGTCTGGTTGTCTGGATGTGAAGTGTTTGCATTTTGCTTTCTGGTGTGTTGCAAATAGGTCTATTTGTGGAGTACCCCATTTCTGGAAAATCTGCTCTATTTCCTGCTGGTTGAGCTCCCATTCGTGAGATGCCGACGTCTGTCTGCTGAGCCGGTCTGCTTCCATATTCTCCTTCCCTGGGAGATGTATTGCTAGTAGATCTATTTTCAGTGGGATGGCCCATCTCCAAATTTCCTGTGCTAGTCCTGATAGTGGCACTGATTGTGTTCCTCCTTGTTTGTTGATGTAGAACATGGTGGTTGTGTTGTCTGTTTGGACCAACACCCTGTTCCCGTACAGCTCTTTCTGAAAGGCTTTTAAGGCTAGCAATAATGTTTTTAGCTCTAGATAGTTGATGTGTCTGACCGCATCTTGCTGCGACCATAGATCCCTCACCTTGAGCTTGTTCATGTTTGTGCCCCACCCCAGCTGGGAGGAGTCCGTTGGGATGGTCACTGTTGGATTTGGTTGTGTGAATGGCTTACCCTGTGAAACATTTTCCTTTTTCCACCACGCTATTTCCTGATGCACTGCGTGCGTGACAACCACAAGATCTTCCCAACTCCCTGTGACCATTGCTGCTGGATCCATTCCTGGAATGGTCTCATGTGTAGTCGGATAGTTGGGACTAGGTGGATGCATGACGCCATCATTCCCATCAGTTTGCTCGCTGTCCTCACTGTCACAACTTGCCCTTTGCGGTAATGACGTGTTTCCTTCAGTATCGCCAATGTTCTCTTTCTGCTGGGGAACACTTTAGCCTGTATGGTGTCGATCTATGCCCCAAAGAATCTTGATTTGTACTGGTTCTGTTGACTATTTCTCCCAATGGATCGAGAAACCTAGTCTTGTCAGTGTTAGTATGACCTGCTGGATGTGTTGTCTGCATTAGCTGTACAAACTTGCCTTTACGAGTTAGTCGTCGAGATAGGGGTATACGTGTATTCCTTGCCTTCGCAGGTGTGCTGCGACAGCTGCAAGGCATTTTGTAAACACCCTTGGTGCGGATTTGAGGCTGAATGCCAGTACTATGAACTGGTAGTGGCTTTGATTGATCACCAACGTTAGCAGGCACTTGTGTTTGTGGTTGATGGGGATGTGCAAGTAGGTGTCCTTTAAATCTATAGTAGCCATGAAGTCCCCTAGTTGTATTTGTGGTATTACCTCTTTTAGGGAAGTCATCTTGAACCTTTGTGTTTTTATGAATTTGTTCAGGAACCTTAGATCTAGGATAGGTCTTAATGTCTCGTCCACCTTTGGCACCAGGAAGTAAGTTGAGTAAACCCCTTCGTTCCTTTGGTACCACCTCTATTGCCTTCTTGCTGAGCAGTTTTTGCGCTTCTAGCTGCAAGAGCGAGAGTTCCTTTGTTGAGTATGCCCTGTTTCTTGGTTTTCTGTTCGGAGGCTGTTTTTCTAACTCTATATAGTAGCCGTATTGTATGATGTTTAGTATCCATTTGTCATGTGTGACCTTTCTCCATTCCTGGATGAAGTCTCATTCTTCCCCCCTACTGGTGTTGAGTGTTCGAGGTACTGTTTGTCGTGGAACTTTTGGCTGCAGTTCTCCTTTATGTCCTTCCGTCCACCCCAAGGTGTTGCTAGGGTGGGGGCCTCTTCCTTGGTGAAGTCACTTGGTTGAGGACTGTTGGCCTCCTCTCCGTGTTTGTCCTCGTCCGTTTCCGTGCCCTCGAAAAGACTGTCCCCGAGGCTGGTACTGTCAGTTCTGTTGCTGCTGTCCCTGCTGCTGCTGGCCTTGGTTGTTCCCTTGGTAACCTTGCTGGAACGTTTGGTGCGATGTGGAGGGCACGTTGCCTCCTCTACCGCCCAGCCTTCTCGTGGGTGTGCCTCTTCTCATTCCCTGAACTGCAATGCCCCCATGGACCTTGCTGTTTCGTTGTCCTTCTTGAGCTGTGTCAACTTATCGTTGACTAGCGTGCCGAACAATTGCTCTCCATTAAAAGGTGTGTTTAGGATGTTGCTTTGCACCTCTGGCTTCAATCCCGAAATTCTGAGCCATGCGTGTCTTCTCTCAGTCACTCCTATCATCATTAGCCTGCTTGATGTTTCTGCCGCATCCAATGCTGATTTTAGGCATGTGTTTGCCATGTTTTACCTCTCTTCTACCAGGTGAGTAACTCTTTGCTGGTACTGGTCCAGAAGATGTTTTAGGAGCTGTCCTACTTCATCCCAGTGCTGGTAAGCGTGCCTGTTGATCAGGGCGTTGGAGTTAGCGATGCGCCATTGGATTGCCGCATTTCTCTCCACTTTTCTCCCTGTGAGATCCATCCTCCTACTCTCCTTGTCTGGAGGTGGTCCGGCATTAGTGGGTACATTGGCCCTCTTCCTAGCCATTGCTGCAGTTATGGAGTCGGCTGGCACTGAACCTTGGATGTATGCAGGGTCCTGTGAAGAGTATTTCTTCTCAGTCCTAGGGGGTCACAGCTTTGCATGTTGCAGGCTCCTTAAAGGCCTCTCTTCCATGATCCAGCACACTAGTGAGCATGGGCAGGAATTGGCTCCTAGTTTGTTGTGGCAGTAGAGTTTCCAGGAGGAAACATGATCTTGGCTTCTCTTCCTCCATTTTCACCCCATAAGTCTGTGCAGCCTTCTGCACGACTGTAAGACCTGGGGTCTCCAGGCCCTATGGGGCGGTAACGTGACACGAGCGGTCGGGCCACCAAAGGTCTGTGTGTAAAGCAACCATACAACACGCACCTCACATGGGACAAGGAACACACACAATAAGGGACGCCACACGGTAGGAGTTGAGTAAATACTCAAGTTTATCCCAGCAGATCACGTTAGATGCAGTTCATGAGGTAGCAGTACATTTCATAAGCTGGTAATACCACAAATGACATTCATAACATATCAGTACTGCCTGAGGTACAATTACCCTTCACCTAGAGGTACACGCGCGCTTCCCTTTCCTGTAGCGCCTTAGGGGGGGCGATTGTGGCGCTAGGCGCGCTAAATGGTGACAACCTCAGAACGGGGCATCTAGCACGGAGAGCTACTCGTAATAGATGTCATTTAGCATTTCATTATGGATCATGAACAACAGTGCGCTACTCGTAATCAATAGCACGTAGTACTTCAATATGGCACCTGAATAACGGAGCGCTACTCGTAATCACTAACACTTCAATATGGCACATGAATAACAGAGCGCTACTCGTAATTACTGACATTGAGCACTTCAATCCGGCACAGGAATAACAGGGCGCTACTCGTAATTATGGACATTGAGCACTTCAATCCGGCACAGGAATAACAGAGCGCTACTCGTAATTATTGGCGCTGAGTACTTCAATACTGGGTAGGACAGTCAGGGCGCCTCACGAAGCTTTTAGTGGGGAGCGCCCGGGACGGGAAGAGCGAGTCTCTCGGCTCCGGTGCAGTTCGTAGGGCACCTCGCTTCAGAGCAGTCACGGGGGCGCAAGGAGAGGATCCCTCGGCGGGGTCTCTCCGTCGTGATGGCAGGGGGGGGGAACTCCCACGGAGAGGGGACCCGGGCTGAGGGTGCGGTTCCCGACCAGTAGGGGGCGCACCAGGGGCAATCCCAGCCTCCGGGCTTACCTCGTTATCGGCGTCAGACGGCGTCCGCTCCAGCGACGATGGGGAAACTCGGCCCCAGGCCTCGCGCACCTCACACAGCTGCGGCGGGGCCCCGAGCTTCTCACGGGCCTCGCGACTCTGCAGGGCACTTCTTCCGGCCTCCGGGCCGCAGCGGTGAGCGCGCTGGCTTCCACGTCACAGGGGGGGCTCAAGTTAAGGATGGGGGTTCCGCGCTCAGCGGAGCGCGCTGCCGGGAGTCCCAGGCCAGGACCGGGAGCGCAGGGGTCACAGCGCTAATACCTGGTCGATCCCCGGTGGCTCTTCAATCTGCTTTGCATTCGGCTTCAGGGGTCAGTCTGGACACGCAGTCTCAGTGCTTGGCATATAAGTCTCTGTTCTCAGATGTGAGATGAAGTCTTGTTGGCGCAGATGTATCTGGCGCCCTTAAAGGGGTTCTGTTACAGGGGGGTAGGGATGGAGACGGCGACTAGGTCCTTCCTAGTCAGGCTGGGCAGAGGTTCTCTGGGTCCTCTTACTGCTGGGCAAGATCAGTGGGTTTCACAGGGTCCCTCACTCACGAGGCAGCACCTAGATCCTGTCACTCTCAGAGACATAAGTCCCTGGCTAGGCCCTACCGCCTACACTCCTGGTGGATTCTTCCAGCTCTGCTTCACCCCAATGGCCAACTCACCATAAAAGTTTCCCTCCCTCTCTTAAGTAGCCCTAGGTCAGGTGACCTCTAGCCAAGGCGGCAAAAGAAAACCCACAACTCCCTTCTAGAAGGTTCCAGCACATTCCAGGAGCTTCCCCACTCAACCTATGGGACAAAAAGGCGGGCTGGAGTCGCAACATTGTTGTGGGGTTCCAGCCAGCTCCTGGCAGCTAGGGTGCTACTATGAAAGACCACTCTGCAGTAGCAGGGGGCTGTGGCAGCCATCTTGGGAGAAGGGAGCACCTGCACCTCAACACTGATTGGCAATGAAAAGGCGCCCAGAGACCTAGTCCAACATAAAAATGAGGGTGGAAAAAATGAGGCACGATACAAAAATAGAAGGGGAGACCACCCTAGGGCTGACAGGTCCAACAACGACCATGTTGTAGACCCCCATATCAACTGGCGGCGAGGGCCTCGAAGGGTACATGTCTACCCCTTCTTCCGGCGATTCGGTGTCAAATTCTTGCCATTCCATGTCTTGTGCCTCCAAGGGTGTAGAGTACCGGTAGGATTGAAGGTCTTCGTCGCCTTCTCCCTCAAAATAGTAGTCTCCATCCCCGAATTATTCGACTGGTTCGGGAGTTCCGCGACTTCGTCGTCTTTCGACTTCGACTGCGGGTTTCGGCGGGGGTGGGGTATTGGCTCATCTCGTCAAAGTTCTTTTTTCGCTGAAGGATGCTCGCCTGCCTTGAATCTCCAATCAACGCCTGCAGCCCCCTTCTGGAGGATTCCCTGACCGTGACCAGAGCTGGTAAGAAAACCTGATGCCTAAAGACACCCCTGCACCGGTCGTCCCACGGCCTTGGGTGGCCCAACCACAGTGTCCCAGCATACTTATGCATCATTTCTTGCATGAGTGTGTACAACAAATGCTTAACACTAGCCTCTAACAGTTTAACTCTCCATTCCCTAGGCTGAAATATCTGCGCTGAGAAGAAACACCAGTTATGCTTATAATGTATTGATGTCTAATCTAGATGCGCTTTTCTAGAAAACTGATACAGGTGTAATACTGGTGTCAAATTATGAATGTTTTGTAATAGTATCGCCAGAAGTGTACTAATATAATGCAAAATTGAAAATCAATAAAAACACATTTAAACAAAAAATACTTAACACTAACCTCTGATAAAGCCTTACTGCTCGCCCACACTGCCATGAATAGAGTGCAAGGAGCTATATACTTTTACCTCTGCCTACTTTTGGGGTTCCACTGGACTCTGTGCACACTATGCCTTACTTTGGTATAGTATATACAGAGCCAGCTTCCTACAGGTGGTGCTATGGAGAAGGGGGGGGGGGGGGAAACTACCTGTAAAGAGGCTGCACAGGGGGACTTGCGAGCAAGTCTGAGGGATCACAAAAGGGTTTCATGTCGCAAGGGGTCTAGGAGCATGGGGGCACGGACAGTTCATCTGGACTTGGGCTGAGTGGCATTGAGAGCAGAGTGGTTTGGTCAGCTGAGCTGGGTGCGCAAAATGTACCTCGCTGTCGGAGACAAATCGCTGGCAGGGACAATATCAAGGCAACTGGGCCACTCTCCAAGTGGGTCTCAGTAATGCTCACGTCCCTCGACAGCTGCTTGGTCTTGCTGCAGTAAGAGTCTGGACTGGACTCTCACTGTTTGTGTTAGGTGCTGGGGAGACAGATCTGACCTTCCAGAGCACAAGAACCTTCTCCTGGTCATCTGTGGCATCGTTTGGGCAGGGGAGCTGCAAGCCAGTGACATGACTCTACTTGTTGGTGCCTGTGGACTGCAGGGGAGTAGCTACTCTACTCCATCGAAGACTGTAGGCCGTTTTCTAAGTGCTGGCACACTACCCAAGGCTTTGGCAGTTCTCCAGCTTGCAGAACGAGTCACTGTCGAGAATGTTGAGAGGGGTGGGGACGTGCAGAGTTTGGCCTCTACGTTCGGCAGCAGCTCACACCAGCCAGTGACTCTTCTTTGTCTTCAGTTGATCTGGTGAATCAGAGTTCTTGGGTTCCTGGGGTGCCATCGAAATACTCAATTTAGGAGAGTAATGGGGAGTGCCAGGAAGTAGCCAATGGGCTACCTACCTTTAGTTTGTCTACACCGTCTATATGACCACTACCAGTGGGAAGTGGGTATCCCTGACCCTAGAATACTGATTCCATCCACAACAAGATGGAGGAATCAGAAAACTACAGACATCAGCTGGCCCGCACTAGGGGTGGTGTTGGCTGAATGTGGGGACACCTAATCTTGCTAATGTTCCTGCCTGTCTTGCCGCCAAAAAGTAAGGTCAGGACAGGGTGGGTATCTCCACTATCTGGAGAGGTCTGGGTCTCATAACAAAGGTGGCAGAGCCTTTTAAGCTTTCCGCCCTGGAATGCACATCCTGCGTGGAGGAAGTGAGCACCCCCCCCCCCCACCCAGAGCAGGCTTTGTTCCTGGCCTCAGAGAGTGTAGGCTCTCACCTCATGATGTCAGAAAAAGGTCTATGGGGGCTGGCTGGTCAAGAACAGTCAGTCAACACACTAGTAGTCTTTAGGGTTTTCAGAGGCCACCTCTAAGGTGCTCTCTGGGTGAATTTATTAATAAATCCAGCACTGGAATCAGTGAAAATTATGCCCTTAAGCCACATCGCATAATTGCGCCACCCCTCTTGGCAAAATTATAGAGCAGAAATGCAGGAGCTACAAAAACAACCCAAACCCATTGCAGCAACTGTGGTTTTCATTCTATATTTTGTTATATATGAAATGCATCCTTGAGTCAAAAATTGATGCAAGGATGCATTTCAGCCTACAATGTATCACTAAATGAAGGATTTGCGTTATTTGTGTATTTTTTTGTCTTTATACATGTGTTGCAAAGTCATTCTGGGCCCTGGGCACCCCCCCAACGTTTTGCTGAATGGTACTGGTGGTAACAGACTGACTGACCCTGGGCTCTGCCTGACCGGGAGTAGAAGAGATCCGAGGCCGGCGAACCCTCACCGAATCCGGCCTGGTGAAGAGCATCGAGGGACTCCACAAAAAAAAGCTCCAGAAAAGTTTTAGTCTGAAGGTAAGAACTGTGACCGGGACCTACCGCGAGTGGTAGCCGCTCAGGGCTCCATCGCGGTCGGCCTGAAACTTTGACCTTGAGCTGGTGACCAGATATCCCAATATTGTGCTATATGTTTCTAGGTGCTATAAAGGGATAAATCTTTTAAAATTCATATCTCCGGTTCCCTACATTGGATTTGTGTCGCTTTGGAATCATTTTAAAGATACAAATATTTCCTATTATCAATATATGTTGGATTTTTATTATGTGTTGTGTCTTAATTATTTACTGAATTGGTGTTTTAAAATGTTTTACATACCTATCTTCGAAGTTAAGCCTGTCTGTTTGCAGCCACGTTACCAAGGGTTGAGCATGGGAATAATTTTCGAAGACCTATTCTGAGCCTTATACTGGGTTAGTGGCCTTATTACCAGTTGGCAGACTTGCATTTGCCCCTACCAATAATCCGCTTTTCAACAACATGGAATGGATTAATCACACAAAAGCAAATTACATGAAATTCACACACCCCTAGACCAGAGGCCACTGATCTCAAAGACCCCCCCCCCCCCCACACCTTTCATGCCCCCCAAAAATCCAGTAACAAAGCATTGCTGTCCACTGTTAGAATCAAAAGTGAGTGTCGGGCCACAGGACGAAGTGTGATTAGTCAAGCCACCACTGAAGATCTTGAGCAGTTACCATGAGACCTGGAATGGTGTAGGAAAGGCAGCTTTGAAGTTGGGTCAACTGGGAATTTACATGTCAGTGCATTGCTTGCATGAGCCACCTGGTGTGAGAGACGAGGAAGAAGTAAGATAAGAGCCTCCCACACATGGATCCAGAATCCAGTCAGAAATATTGATCACAGCCCAAATGTTCTGGACTTGTTGAATGGTGGGGTGGGGGTGGGTAGGAGGGGGAGTCCTGAACTCCATTTCTAGGACTGTCGCAATGATGAGAAGTCAGTGTAGTGTAAGAGACGCAGGAAGGCCTTTGGCTTGTTTTTGGTTAAATCCAACAATTTTAACTTCTGCCATGGAGGTGCTCCATGACGGACTGACAGCTGGAGCCTGCTGTCGGCAGCTAGTCATCAAGTTTAGGGAATACCTATGAAGATGGGCAGCAGCCACCTCCATCACTTTCGTGAACACTCGAGGGGTGCTAGTGAGGCTTAGGTCAACTTAAAATGCCCCTGCCCCACCGTGAACTGCAGATAAAGCTGGTGGGACTCCCGGATGGATAGATGAAAATGTGTCCTGAAAGTTTAAGGACACCATTTAGTCTCCCGGGCCCAGAGCATATAGGATCTGAGCCAATATCGTTTTGAAATTAAGCTTCACAAGAAGCCGTTCAGGGCTCTGAGGTCCAGGTCCTTTTTTGGGACTAGGATACAGAGAGAGTAACAACCCCTGAGCTTCTCAGAGTCCGGTACCCTCTCTATTGCACACCTGGCGTGTAACAGGAATACCATATCAACATATTCTGTTGAAATTCCTTCCGGTGTGGGAAGTATATTTGGTGGAGAGAAGACTTAGGGCATAGACGCTTTGGGAAAACAATGTGTAAGAGCCATCTGTAGGATGTGATAGATGGCTAGACCAGGACGGCTTGTTAAATCCTACACCCTACTGGTTGGGCATGTACCACTGAGGGCAAACTGAAGTAGTTTGTTGGCCAAAGTAGCAGTGGAAGAAAAATTGAAAAACTGGTAACCCTGCTGGCTCCCAAATTGCTTCAAAATGACTGGGCGGACAGCTGCATCACTGGTTAGGGGAAGCATTCTTTGTTTTTATGCCAGCACACTGGTAGATCACCCAAATTTCAGACACTGGTAAAGAAATTGTTCGGCAGGGGTCAACAGCCCTAAAGGTGCAGCTCTGCTATTCTTAAACCGTTCGAAAGGAGAGTACGTTTTTTCCAAGAAGAAGCAAGACCTTTCAAAGGGCACATACATTAGTGAAAACTGTACATCGCAGGAGAACCCCAATAGCTTATAAGGCAAGTCTGCGAAGGACATCACTGGATCCAATTTCGCTGCTAGACTGACACAAATATACTTGCCCATGTCTTGCCCATCATGTACTATATGGGCCAAAGAGGCCCTAAAGTCTTCTCCCTGGCTATGTCCCAAAGGATAAGTGTGAATCGAACCAGACAGACAGACTGTTTATAGACTGCATTGCTAAGCTGGGAAGAGAAAAATTGTTTGCCAAATCCATCAATCCTTTTGAACTGTCTTGCTGGAGTATTGGTTAAAAATGAATTAGGGTTCACCATACTGGTTGAGACATGCACAATAGGGCTCTCTGGCATGAGGTGCTTGGTGAGAAAATTAGGGTCACCAGGTGCCTGTTTAGGATGTTTAGCAACCTGCTGGTATAACTTTTTCTCTTCCCTTCCGAATTACGATCAAAGTAAAGATACATGTGAAAACGTAGAGTTATGGAGAGTATAAGAAAGGAGTGTGGGAAGGGCGCATGAAACAGAAGATATGGAGGTTAATGTTTTACTTTGATCGTAATTCGGAAGGGAAGAGAAAAAGTTGGGTAGAAATCGAAGGAAGAAGGTGAACCACTATGGGTAAACATCTTTTGTACATTGTTAAAAAAAAAAAAGAAAATGGTTGAAGATTGGATGAGAACTAAGGGTATAAGGAACAGGGTTAGTAGCTTGTTTTATATGGGATATTGGGAAGTTATGCGCAGACGGGGGAACCCAGATGCTGAGTGGGAAGTAATGGTTCAGTGTGAAATTTTTCGCTGTATAATGGAATGGAATTTTTTTTTATAAATGAAAACTTTCTTTTTAGTATAATATAATGCAGTACTTCTATAAATGGTATAGCAGTAGAAGTTTATAAACCATAGTGAAGATAATAGTTGGTGATAGTAATTTTCTATGATTGTTTACAGTGACCCCCAAAGAAGGGCATTTTGAGCCCGAAATGCATTGGGTATTTTTATGGAATAAACGCTGCCTGAAATGAATTATGCTTCAGTCATGTTCTTGCAAGAGGTCTGGACGGACACAGTTGGAACAGTAGAAGTTTGGGAAATGACATGTACACTTCGCGTGTGGATTCGAATAAAAGTTAGAGAAAAGTGATGAGAAAATATGGTATACAAGGACTACATTGATTTCTATTGATTACTATGAATGAACACATTATCCCCATGGTGGCATAATTATCTGTGCGATTGCTTGGGGGCGAGATGATGCCCCACTCTAGTGACTTTCGAAAAGTGGCATGTTCCGAACTGTGACTTAAAAATCCAACTTCACCATTAAAAAGAATTTCAATTCCTCAGACGCTAAACAAGACTTTCTTACCTGCTCCTAATCAAAACTTATCACTTAATAAATGTGATTAGATAACCAAGTGTTATCCTATGGGCTTTGCAATAGTGAAAAAAGAATGAGAGTTTCACTACCAGGACATGTAAAACCTACAACACACCCTGTTCTTTGGGCTGTTTATGGCCTTTCCTACGGGTAACATATGTATCCAAAAAGGTAGGTTTAGGCCATGCAAAAGGCTTCTTTTGCCATGTCGAAATTGCAATTTAAAACTTTATACAGGCTGCAATGTCAGGCCTGAGACAGATCTAAAAAGGCTACTTACTGAGTGGCACAATAAGTGCAGCAGGCTCACTAGTGGCATTCTATTTACCAGCCCTGGGTAAATGTAGAGCCACTTAACTAGGGACTTATAAATCAAGTAAATGTGCCAGTTGGGTGCAAGTCAATTTTACCATGTTTAAAGGAGAGCACACGCACTTCAGCACTGATTAGCAGTGGTAAACTGCACAGAGTCTTAAATGGCAACAAAAACGGGTTCAGAAAACAGGCAGGTGAAGGTAAAAGGTTTGGGAGTGACCCTTCAAAGAGGGCCAAGTTCATCATTGGGAGCATCTCATAGGAGAACATTCCCTAGAACATGATTTTTCTTTGAGAGAAAGAGTCTGCTTAAGAATCATCCAATGGGGGTGCATGGCCAACAGCATGGCTGGATAGACGTGCTCGCCAGAGCTCCGGCCGCCCGTCACTAATCCTGTACATTATCCTGCAGACCCAGATACGATCGAGACAATATTTAAATACCAGAGTCCTCCTGATGCCCGACTCTGCTCCGTAAGAGCCTAAATCTGTTTGGTAGCGGAGTGGGCCGTGGTTCCCAACATGGCCGAAGCGACCCGCTGGTGACGCAAAACTTCCTCTGGATGTCCCACAGGTACAGGCCCAGCGGACGGTGCAGTGGAGCTGACTGAGAGCCCTCCAGGACGACAATCGTGTGGTGCCCCGATGCTGGGCTGAAGCTGTGAGGAGCCGTGTCCGGGAGGGGAGGTGGCTGCAGCGGCCTGGATACGGCATGGGTCGCCGCTGATGCGTTAGACCAGGCGAGTGGAGTCCGCCGATCTCCCAGCCCTCCCTCCCCGCCCTCCAGCGGTAGTGATCATTTGGAGGCCCCGGAGCGATGCCGAAATGATCTGGTGAGGGCCCGTGACCTGGGGAGCTCAAGGACGCTGCCGGCACCCAGGAGGGGAGGTGCACTGCTGCCTCGTGTGAGCTCCTTCCCTGCAGGGGATTGCCGCTTGGGCTGCGGCGGGGATGCTGAGACCCGCCTGGAATGGAGTCCTGGGGAGTGGAGGGTTGCAGTCTGCTCCCTCTGGAGGCTCCCCCTTCCGTTGTGCTGCGGGACTCGGCCCATGCTCCCGATCAGGGAGTCATTCTTATTTATTTATTTCTGCCTTCGGAGAGGACCACACAGAACTGCCACCAACCTTGTGAGAGGCAATGTAAAGTTCACCCATGAAGACTGAAGCCTCGGGGTTAGTGGCCCATATTGGTGAAGAGGGGCATTTGCTGTGCCATTTCTGCCATGAAGACCAGCTACGGCCCTACGCGGCAGGGAAGAGGGGGTGGGCTGTGAAGCCCGGGAGCCGGCTGCGACCAGGACGGGTAGACCCCTATGCTGCTGACACCCCGGCGCTCTCGGATACCTGTGATACCCCATTAGACAAGACAACGGAGCCCGTACGACATATTGCGAACCTTTAAGCATTTCTCGGGTAAAGTCTGCGCTCTTCTATGTGGTCTTAATACAGAAAATTGTGCTGCTTTTAAGTGGGTCTCTGTGCGGTCTCATGAATTATAGCCCAACAGCTGAGCAGATGGACAGCATGGGAAATTAAAAAACAGGATGAAATTTCCTTAATTAATGGCATGTGTCAATATACATTTGTGGTATAATGCTAGTATTTACCAGTGGATGTATTGTTATGTAATATTTGGCAGCTTAAATAGCTAAAACACAACAGACGAGTGCATGTCTATCAGTTAAATAAATATGGAAATGTACAGTTTTACAATTTCATATATTCACAACACAAAATAATTATGTATAAATACAGATAAAATGGCCCAAAAATAAATATGTATAAATACAGAGAGGAAATGTTAAATAAATAAATGCCATAAAACCGGGAGTCCCAATTATAATTTTCCCTTACTACTCCAGGGATGTGCAGAAGATGCAGCGCACCTTAGACTCCGTGAAAAGCAAACTTCGATCTATTAAACTTCAATATATGCTCCTTTTTCTGGCTAAACTGAAGGTCATATTCCAGGGAACCGCCCACCTTTTTCAAACACCCGAAGAAGCTTGGGCATGGATCGTGGAAAGACCAAGGCTGCGGCGTGACATGGGTGTGACAGCGGCACGGCCTGGGAACCCCCCCCCCCCAACCCCCCCCCCCTCCAGGTGGGAACCTAGACCGCAGAGGATAAAATTGAGGAGGAAGCTAACGGGAAAACCCAAGAAGCCTGGTGGTGCCACATTGACGACCACCGCGTATAGGAGAAGGAGGACGGCCTCTGAGGATGGCACTGGCCGCACCAGAGACAGAGTTTCCAACCAAGGGGACGATGTAGAAACTGTCCACTCCGATGGCGCCTCACTGGCTGACACCGATAGTGATCATTCGTTACTTAAGGCCATCAACAATGCGGAGAAGTCGGGTGCTGTGACTGAAGAGAAAGACTACGTTCCCCAAATGCAGCATGATGAGGATGGTGAAAAGGACTGAGCTACAGGTGTGCGATGAGAGCAGGGCGGCGACGGACCACTGCTAAGGCGGCCCGCCCCCCTGACGGGCAAAATTTGAGAGACTGAACTCATTTCTCTCCGTTACTATATATCCTTTTGTGGTTTGTTGGTAATTTTGAGTTGCGGGGGGGGGGGGGGGGGAGGAGGTGTGGGGCAGGATCGACAGACTTCGATTGACACACATGCAGATTTGTCATGTTCACATTTTGGGTAATGGGCGTACTATCCGGGAGCAAGTGGGAAGGGGGTTCGGGAAGAGGAGGGTGGGTAATTTTGGTATAAAGATTAGTTTTGTTTTTCAGTTGAACAGTAACAGAAGATCTTATGGCAAACGATTGAGAGAGAGTTGGGTGGGGGGAGGGAGGATGGGGGTGCGGTCAACTCCCACTGTTTCACTGCCAAACACATGCATTATGGCTGACCCACCCTATACAGTTATGACCTGGAACGTCAATGGTCTGGGGTAGTAAAATTAAGAGAGGATTGGTTAATCAGTACTTAAAGAGGACTAAACCCGACGTGGTTCTTCTCCAAGAAACCCATCTCCGGGGCACGAAGTGTATATTCATAGGTAGAGGGATGTACGTCACACGAGCACATGCTGGATTCTCGCCGAGAGGTCGCGATCCTGATCAGAAAAACCTTGCAATTCCGCATTGCCAGGTCCTGGATAGATCCCAATGGTAATTATGCCGCTGTCCAAGGGGCGTGGGGGAGGTCACCCTGATTAGCGTATATGCTTCGCCCAAACTACAACCTCAAACGCTTGCAGCAGTTGCCAAATTTGTTGGACTCTGATTCTCTGACACACATTATCCGGGGTGACTTTAATGATGTTATGGACCTGTCTAAAGATCGGTCCAGGATGACAGAGGGGACCAGAGTCCCCATCCCACTGGCTGAAATTGTGCGGTTAATGGGGCTGACAGACCTGTGGCATAGGCAGCACGCACTTGCACGCACCTACTCATACTTCTCCGGGGCACACAAGACTTTTTCAAGATTAGATTACTGGTTTGCTCCCGCAGTGGAAATACGGACGGTAGAGGAGGCAGAATACCTGGCTAGAGGGATCTCTGATCACTCACCGTTAAGACGACGTATAGGTGGGACTCCGAGCACCGTCAGATTGGCGGCAGGCTGCATGCGAGCTCTGGGATGTGGTGGTGTTGAGGGGGATTAAACAAGACACCGATTTGTTCTGTCAAGAAAATGATGGCTCGGTCCCCTCGGCGGTTACCCTATGGAAAGCCTAGAAAGCAGTTATTCGAGGTAGGCTACAGGACACAATAGCGAGGACACGCAGAGTGGAAGCCCTCACGATAGATACCTTAGAAAGCCAACTTCGACCTCGAGCAAAATCTCACCCCGGAAAATGAGGCTATTCTACTTAAGACAGCTCGAGATTACTCGCCGGCAGCTCCGGGCGCTGACCGAAAGGAAAGTTCAGTCTCAAATACTGGCAACACACCACAGACTGTACGAGTCAGGTGACAGGACGGGGAAACTCCTAGCATGGCTGGGACGGAAGGAGAGGGAGGCAAACTGGATCAGCCAGATTGCGCATGCAGGCGCACAACATACCACGGCAGCAGGCATAGCTGGGGCGTTTGAGCGATACTACACTAATCTCTACCAGGCAAGAATAACTGCCGATGAGACTGATCTAGTCGGTTACCTCAGTGCGATTGACATGCCAACCCGGAGCCAAGAGGATACTGATGCCCTGGAAGCAGACCTTATTGTGGAGGAGTTACAGGCTGCCATCGCTAAGCAAATACCCGGGAACACCCCGGGCCCTAATGGGCTTCAGAGTGAGTTTTTCAAACATCATGGTAGTCTACTGGCCCCACACATTCTCTGAATGTTTCGGGATGCCAAAAAAGAGGGAACATTGTCCCCAGGTCAGGCCACAGTGTTGATAATACCAAAACCTGGCAAAGCCCCAGATAACTGCGGGTCCTACCGCCCAATCTCGCTTTTAAACATGGAGATAAAAATCCTGGCTTCCATCCTGGCTAGGCGGTTGCTGACTTATTATGTCACTGATTCATAAGGACCAGTCGGGCTTCATGCCCCGGCGTTCTACACACTTTAATCTGTGCCGACTTGCAAACTGGATGGACACGGCCAACAGAGATTGGCCTTGAACACCCGTCACTTGACGCCGAAAAGGCATTTGACACGGTCCATTGGCCTTTCATGCGACTGGTGCTCCAAAAAACTGGGTTTGGGGATAATTTTCAGTCATGGATAGACTTACTATATACTAACCCGACCGCTAGAATCAAGGTCAACGGAGTCAAATCAGCGACATTTCCCATCCAGCGAGGGACTCGAAAGGGATGCCCCCTGTCCCCTCTGCTCTCTGCACTAGTCCTTGAGCCATTAGCATGTCTAATCAGAACACAACTGGCGCTGAAGGGGTTACAAGATGCATAGGGGCAGATGAGAGTAAAATCTCTCCCTCTATGCAGACGATATCTTATTATACATTGTGAGCCCAGACACAACATTGCCAGTGGCCTTCGGACTAATCATCGAGTATGGTAAATGAGCTGGATATATTATCAATTGGGGGAAATCCACCATCTATCCCATCGGTGGCCCCATGGACATACAAACTGTACCACTCCGTCTCTCGATTGCAACCGAGGGCTTCTAATATCTTGGACGGTGTATCTCCCTTAATGATGCGGACTGTCTTACCCACAATACCCAACGGATCCTGCAAGAATTTCGAGAGGATGTGGCCAGATGGCGGCACCTTCCATTGACATTGCTTGGAAGGGCCGCCAAGTACAAAATGATCACTCTCCCTAAGCGCCTATATATTTTTCAAAATACGTTTCATAAGATACCAGAGACAGTTTTCAGGGCTGTAAACGACCAAGTCCGCACACTGTTGTGGGATAAGGCCACCCCCGGGTTGCACTCCAGACACTGCAACGCAGTCAATATAATGGGGGGATAGCGTTGCCAGATATATGGGCATATTATAGGGCTGCCCACCTCATTGTACTTAATGAATGGGGGCATGCACCCGGAGATCACCCCATGTACGCACTGGAGAGACTCCAAAAACTTCCTTAACTACATTATATATATGGAGGGTGGGGTGGGGGAGTGCAGGGCCTATTGCCAGCAACAAGGAGAGTAATAGAAGCATGGAAGTAAGCAGAACGCCAGATGGCATGGGATAGACTATTGACGAGGGCCACCCCTTAGTGGGACGGAAGGCGCCTGCAAGAAATGACGAAACTGCGTGGGTTTAGGGGATGGGACACTATCCAGATAACTAACCTGGGAGACAGTCAGACAAGGAGACTTGATGACTTTCACAACTGCAAGAGAACTACGACTTGTCGGGTAAGCAATATTACAAATATATACAGCGCCGCCGTGAATGGATGGCGCAGAAACCAGACGTTGTCGATCTTCCCGAATACGCTCCTTTGGAAGGCAGGCTGCTCCAAGAGGAGATACCCGAGAAGGCAGTTTCGTGGACATATAAGAACTTAATCAATAATATGCCCGATAACTTATTGGCACTGGGGCGTAAATGGGCGGCCATAACATACGAAGTAGAGGATATAGATTGGGAGATGGCCCTAATGCACTCTAGAGGTGGCAATAAAACTCAGGCTCCGATTGATTCAATTTAAAATATTCCACAGAGTGTACTATGATAGGGCGAGACTCCACACCATGGACAGAGCTGAAACAACTGAATGCCTTAGATGTAAAACTGAGAGGGGCTCCTACATTCCTACGTTATGGGAATGCCAAATAATTCACAGCTACTGGACACGGGTGACAAGAACTAACTAATACACTTGAGACACAAATTCCATTAGATTCTAAATGTGTCCTGCTGGGTATACATACGGATATTGACTTGCCTAGATATAAGCTCTTGTTAAGTAACCATGGACTCATAGTTGCCAAACGGAACATAGCCAGAAATTGGCCCCGCAACTATGAAAGAATTGAGGGCGGGCATAGATATATACATGGGGCAGAAAGAACAGTATACCAGGCAAGGGGGTGCCCCAAGAAATTTCTCAAGATTTGGCAACCATGGTTGAGATACTATGGGCTAGAGCTTGATGATGGGGACACAGGATTGCAATTGATTTCACGGGAGAGGGCGGATGTAGAACCCGGGGTCTTGGATCCGAACTCTTTTGTGGGAAGGGTATGCAGTTCCTAAGGGCATGTGGATATACAAGGTTAGGGGGGGGGGTTCTAGGTTCAAATTGCAGGAGCACAAATGAATGTCCTGCGATTAAAGGCGAGAGGGGGAAGAAACTCTTCGGAACTAGAGCCCTCACACACCCAGCAAGCTAGGTGTCATGCTTCATCATTTGAGCTTGCGCCTAGTCGGGCCGGCACTGCAATGCCCAACAGGCACCCATAAATGGGGCTCTTTATCGGAGATATTTTGTTCCTGTCGGTTGGTGCAGTGGAGGTGAGGGGCCTAGTAGTGCAAATGTGATGTGAGTGAATTAAAACAGGTCAGTCAATCCTAGAACTGTCTTTATTCTGGTAGGTAGACTGCCTGATTAAAATATGTGGAGTGGCGTAAAACTAGAAGTAATGTGCCTCTGAGAGTAGGACGTAGAGGTGGTACATGGAGGTGCAAAAGTCACAGGTTGTTGTGTAATATCCTGACCCCACACACCACATACATTACAGGGGGGCTGAAAGGGCATATTCTTGCAGCACAGTCCGTAATGCTTAAACGGAGGTCCTTTGCAGAGACATTTCAAACAGTTGGTTTTTAAAGCAGAGGAATTTGTTGGTGAGAAACCAAGAGACAACTGCGGAACAAGTTGACTAGGTGCAGAAAAAAAAAAAATGTATACCAGCTTGCTGTTGGTGCCTAATATACTCCTGTGAAGTAATATACAGAGGCAGCATCATGGCTAGTGCCCCACGGCAACACCTGGCGACACTGGGGAGTATTCCTGTGGATACATCCTTCAAAATTCCTAAGGCAGAATGGTGCTTTGAAGCCTGGCAAGAAATTGGCAACCCCCACCAACGCTCTGTCCTTAAATATCACAACGGAAGAGCACCAATATACCTCATCAGTGTATAGCACTCGAGCCTAGAACGATCCCAACATGTATACATTTCTCCAGGTACACCAAAGACCACCACAGCTTAGAAGAACGCAGGCACTTTGCAGTCCCAGGCCAGAGTTATAGGACACTTGCCTAGTAATACCCACATCAAATAAACCCTTCAAAAAGAATTTCAACTTTCCTCAATTCCCTATGCAGTCAAGGCTTTTTTCCAGGAAACACATGGGAGATTCAGTTCACTAGAGTATGTGCTATACAAGTATCTTGATTATTCATTGTTTTTGTCTAATATTTCCTTTCATTCAGGGACCCATTATATAAGCTGTTGCTGTCCCATCATTAGAAATCTTCACTTTCTGGGGGCCTAAAGATCTCATTATTCTACAGTTCCAGGTTTCTTGTGGTTGAATCACTCACTCTCAGTGCACTGCAGTAGTGGACGGTTCTGCAATGAGAACTGAACTAAACCCCAAAATGTGTGTTTTTGTCCGAGAAGACATGATCCTTGGTCTACAGAACTAATTTTAAACACCCACAGTTTTAACATCATAGCCTCTTCCCTCTGTCAGCCTGTCAGTCACCTGTTCTATTCATACCCACTACAGTTATTTAACAAGCATTGTTGGTACCCTCTGCCAATCTCTGCCTGGTCAGTGATAAGCTTAGGGTACTAAAACCACTACTATAAGTTAACAAACATTCCGAGGCCTGCTTATATAAATTCACATAGCAAGCTGATTTTTTATTAATCTGATCTTACCTTGTAATCAGAGAAAAAATCCTTATACCCTCCTTTGAGGATGTAAAGTTCAGGGTAGAAGAGGCTTGGATACTCGTTCCTATCTCTATCTTCCTCCCTCAGAAAGCGACACCTTGACAAAATGTAAAGAAAAAAATAAGGAAAACAATGACAGATCTTAAGACCTCTTTCACAATTTAACAATGCATCCTACAGACGTACCCACAAATCCCCGCCCCCCAATCATTCAGAAAGAGAAACTAACCACTTCTCCAACTAATCAGCTCAAACCACCCACTGATCCGTCCCAAGAGCCAACGTGACATAATTAGACTAAACCTAACCATATACATAGATAACCAATCCCAAAGAACACTCAATCAAGCTAACATCATACTTGCCAAATAAGCCTCCCTCTATGTATACAGTAACGCCATATTTCCCTGAAACAGAACAATCCTACCAGGAAATTTACCACTGACACCTCCGACAAAACTATACCCTTACTTAATTCCATGCATCCTCAATGATTGAACCAAAAAGCACCAATCTCTCCCTAATTAACAGATTGCCTTGTTTTTTGCTATTCAGCCCTACCTATCAATCTTCTAAACTTTCGCTTCCACTATCCAACCATATTAAATCCATCTCTAACACTTACAGTAGCCCACACTTCCAGAAACCCATCTAACTAGTTTTCCCTTCACCCAACTAGTCTAAACCATACGCTTTCAAACAAAAATATGAACCCTTAATTCTTTGACCAAACTAAACTAATCCATGCACATTCAACCCAGCAAGAAAAGGTCACCATCCTGTTGATAAGTAGACAAACATATGCTCCGTGGACCAAACACTTCTATGGACCAGACTAAACTAACTGGGTTTATATTAACCAAACTACAGAAGCCATAGCTCCTTTACTACAAAAGATGAATCTGACATTCTGTAATCCCTAATAGTTTAACCTCCGATTTTTTGAACTCCTATGACCCAAAAAGATCACATGTGCTACCACATGTGCTACCTCAGACCATGGAGGCTAACCTATGCTCCCCTCCAATTTATACTTCCCATATTAGCTTAATCCACACATAAAGAGTTACCTGAACTCCCTCACCCACAGATTTTTTGCACTCACTTGACCAAACAAAATGAACAAGCTAATATTTAGTAACTCTGGTGGGTCCAGAAATTCTTCAGCAGTACCCATACGCGCCAGTAGGAGTCACTGTGCAACACTGAGACAATGCCATTCCTCTCTAGAAGTGATATGTGGAGTCGCATATAAGTCACTCAATGTCAGTTGCTTTCTAGGCTGTCTGTGACCCCAGATGCAGAGCCCATTAGTAGATTTGCAGTGACCAGTATGCAGATCAAGAGTCCAGTCACAGAATCAGGGTAGGATTTGGGCCAGTTGGTGAGGAATCTGAAGTTAGAGTATTCACCAGAAAGAGTGTTACTGAAGGTTAAGTAGCGTGTTCTTCTGAGGGATACGTCTAACCGCAGATTCCTCACCTTTTGAATAGATACCAAAGCAGTACCGTGCCAGTGGTGGGGCTTTAAACTGCCTCAGACCTAAAAGTCCAGTAAGCCGGAGCAGGCAAAGAGCCCCTCTCGACAGACCTGGATGTCAAGGCAGCAGAGCTTCATAAGCAAAGCAGTGCCACGTAGCAGCATGACAAATATCCAGAACTAGCTCTACGTGTGCCAACGCAGTAGTAGCAGCCTTGGCTCTGGTGAAATAGTGCGTAAGCTTTCAAGGGCTTCTTCTTGACAAGTGTGTAGCAAATTTTGATACAAAGCATGATCCTAGGAGAGACAGTGCTTCTGCATTGCCTTGCCCTTTATAGCTCAAGCAAATCCAACAAAGCTGACAGGACACCAGATGGATTTTTTGAATGATCAATGTAAAAGCTGAGAGCTCTTTTAGGATCCAACCAATGTAACCTTTCCTCCTCAGAGGGAGGAGGCGGTGCAAAGAACACAGGGATGGTGATGTTTTGCCAGACATTAAAAGGAATCACCACTTTTGGAAGAAAGGAGTCTCGGGTCCTCAGGACCAACTTGTCCAGAAAGAAAGTAATATATGGCAGGTTGACAGAGGGCTTGCAGCTGACTCGCCCGTCATGCCGATGTTGTGGGGAGGAGGAAAAATGTCTTAAAGGTTAGAAGCAGGAATGGACTGTTGCAGAGAGGTTCAAAGGGCATGCAAATGAGGAATTTAAGGTCTAGATTCAGGTCCCACGGAGGCATAATAAAAGGAGTAGGCAGAAACCTACAGTTGCAAACTGTCAGGAAAGGCCCTTTTTGCAGGATCACCCCTACTTTTTATTAGATTTAGGGCTGGTTTACTGAATCTGAACACTGGGGCAGTGATGTCCATCACCAAGTGTATATGCTCTAACCCCCAAAGTATATGTGCAATTGACCAATATGTGGTTGACATATGTAACACAAGCATTGGCATATCCAATAGGTCTCGCTTTTGGGACCTTATAAGTATTTAGTTATGCAGCACAATATCCTTGGTGCAACAACATTAACTGTTAAGGTCCCAAAGGTGAGACTTATTGGCTATGCCAATGCTGTGGTACTTTTGTGGAAAAAAATGTATTTACCGATCAAAGTGACATCTCCCACCTTGGATAGGTAATTAAATTGAAAGCAAATAGCGCCCATGTCATTCTGCTGGAGTGAGCATGCATTCTGACACGTGCGCATCAGTGTGCAATAATGCAAAGGCCATTGCTTCTTTTTAAAAAAAAAAAAATATTTCGAGTGCTGCACAGTGTCCTGACTTTACAGCACCAACAAAACAGATTGGTAAAGCTAATGAGTCCCAAAGGTGAGACCTATTCGCTTTGCCATTGCTTGTTTTCACCTTGATGTTTCTATTCTTTTGAGCTTTTGTCTTCATGTGCAGGCTTGATGCCCATTGTCGCACCCCAAACTTTGATATTTTGTTTACACTATTCACTATCAGACCACCTGCCTTACATTGAATGAATAGCGGTGTTATATCTATGCTGTGTACGTTTTGCCACATTGACTTGTTACATTTACTTTCATTACACCCGTTCTTAGGAAAGTCCATCCACGAGTAAATTAACCCTGTAGTTTTCAAAATATTATTTTTATTGAACCTGTATTTAATAACTTTTTTCTGTGTCTCATTTTGTTGTTGGTTTGCAACCATTTAAATATGTTGGTGACGTTAGCTCACACTAATCTAGCATGATTTTTTTTTAAAGTGCAATATTTGAATGCTTTTCAGTAATAACAAACAGTAAATTTGAAAACCACATTAACCCCTTGCATGCCCGCCCCTTTCCCCGCCCAGTGCCGCGCCTTCCATTAGCGGGCGGAGTTCATGACGAGCTGGACTCGTCATGGGCACAGCGCCACCGCAGCCCATGACGAGTCCAGCTCGTCATGGGCACTGAAGGGGTTAATGCGCTCTGTTGAGTAATGCACAAAAATGCACGCTACTTGATGAACAAGTTACTTACCTTCGGTAACGATGTATCTGGTAGAGACATAGTCTAGCCGCAGATTCCTTAACTTAGAATATCCCCAGGCGTCAGACTGGTCCTGAAAATTTTGCGCAGCAGCACCTCTGCGTGCCGAGGACAGCGCCATACTGCGCCGCCCTGACGTCGTCCATGGACGTGACGTCAGCGGAGCCATATATCCCCGCCCCGGCGCACCGACATCAGTTTGTCAGAAGACTTTTCTGCGTCAGGGCGCAAAACCACCACCAAAATCTATGAAAATATGGGAACAGTGTGCAGAAAAAAAAGATAAAATAAGGTATGCTGAAAAAACATCACCATAGAAAGACAGTGCCAGGCACCGTATATTGTAAAACTGAGGGAGGGAAATGAACAGAGCACCACTCTGGGAGGGACTCCTTCAATCGTTCAGTCCAAAACCTCCCTCGGAGGCAGAAGAAGATGCAGAGCATAGGCAGGATTGAACCCTTGGCCTGTGTGAGCATGTGCCACCAGAGGCACAAGACTCACCATTGAGCCATAGCTCCGTGGTGAACCTTCACAGCAGCCGGCAGAAAGGCTGCAACCACAATATACGACAGTGAAGGACAACCAGTCCAGAACCCAGGAGCAAAGACAAAGTACCATAAAGCATCACCCAAAAGGAGATGTCAGATCCAAAAAATGGACCTGCCGAATGCAGCATTGTCAGAGACTGCAACCGCTAGATTGCAGGAGAGGTAAGAGACCTCAAGTGGTTGAAGAAGATAGAAGGGAAAAATTAGACTCATCGGACAACCTAGGGTAGGGGTTGTAAAGGACACATGGCACATGAGCATACCGTCCAATCACAAGAATGGGCAGAGCAGAGCCCCGAAACAGAATGTAGCTTTGTGAGTGAAGAGAAAACGTCACCTCGCAGAGGAATAAAGCAACCTAAAGGGAGGCGAAGACAAGAAGCCCAACATGAAAAGATTGTCGCAGGACGGGGAGGACGGGCGGGCGGGCGGGCGTTAAGGAATCTGTGGCTAGACTATGTCTCTACCAGATACATCATTACCGAAGGTAAGTAACTTGTTCATCTGATAGAGACGTCTAGCCGCAGATTCCTTAACTTAGAATAGATACCAAAGCCATACCCATAGAGGAGGCGGGACTGCGACTGAACCCCACCAAGGTCCAGAGAGAACCTAGACGTCAATAACATTACCAAAAGAGTGTTCTCAACCAAAGGGCAAAACACAGTGGGGACAGAAGTGACAGTGCAGCCAACCACCAGACCCCTAAGCCCTGAAGAGAGCAGGGAATCAAGGGGAGGCGAGGGCACCACAGCCTAACCAGAATAACATGAAAACCCCCACACGTAGAGGGGATGAGAGAAGGAAAACACCAAGCCAGAATGCTTGTGCCTGATTGAAAAAATGCAGAACGTCGAAAAAAGACCAAGAGGCATGAAGGATCCACAGTATCCAAGGTGTCGACAAGAAGCCAGAGATAGCCCCAGCTAAATAACTCGAACAGCGTAAAAGACTGTTAAACCTGCTCCCGTAAAGATACGAAGGCAGCAGGATACGGACCCCGCCCAGCACGGGCCGACATGGAAGAAAAACACACCCAGCAAAGAAACTGGTGTGAAAAGATAGTTCAGCACCTCGCAGGAAGTAGAACTGAACCTAATGGCGCGAAAGAACCGAAGGATGCGGCAGTCGACAAGCCAACCCAAAGGACTGGTTAAGTGGTATGGTGGAGAGAACGCCTAGCGCCCTCACATGTACCACAGAGGAAGAGTACTGCGGACACCATTGCCAGTCAGACATGTGGAGAGCATTGAAAGGATGCCCCTACACAGCCCGAAAGACGCTCATAAGCGGCCAGGAGGAACACCAGGAAGCAAGACAGCAGGAACAGCTGAGATGCGCCCAATAGCAAGAAGGCAACGGGCCGCACAAGCCATGAGGAAGAACATAGCGCAGAAACAGCCTCAAGAAGATGCTGAAACTCGGCCAAACCCAGGCACTAGGGTATGCTCAAAAGTACCCGCAGTTACACAGAAAGTGGAACTAGGCCAGGCTATAAGCAACGTCTGCTGGCAGTCCAGAAGAGAGAGAACAGTCCCCTCGCAGGACAATTTAGTAGAAAAGACGAGCCTAACAAGGGAGTACTTAGGACGAACTCACGGGTCCTAGACGCCTGGAAGAGCGGGGTTCAAGGAGAACCGTCTCCACGAGTCCACCACATTTAAGAATGTTAGTCGAACGTAGAAATCCCTGCGCGAAAGCAGCGGGGATGTGGAGAAAACTGTTGGGGAATAAGGCAAAAGACCATAACAACCTACAACAGAGGTCCACGGCAACTCCCTACTTGGGAGAATAACCCAGAAGGGGCTGACACCAAAAGACGGACCATAGGACAAAAGCAAGATGCCAAGCTATGCGAGGTAGATACCACACAGCTTAGACCTAGACCCGGAGTCCAAGCACTACAGACAACAGAGCGATGCGACCCTGCGGGACGCAGTAAAAGGAGGTATATGAGCTCCAGAGGGATACCCATAATGAAAACTCCACAGGAGCGTACGGAGGCAAAGGCAGACACCTGTCACCAGCCAATACCCCACTTAGGGCAAGGGTTAACCCCTTGCAAGAAGGGGGTCCTCTTGGCAAAACAGACAGTCAGAGGACTTGAAACAAATAACCCAGCCATACGGCTATACATACAATACAGAGGCACCAACCTGCCTCTGATATAAACTGGTCCGTAAAAGAAGACCGCAACGAAGGAGAAAAGTCAAGCAGTCAGTGGCACGGCAGAATTACGGTAGCCCTGACAGAAGCCTGGAGATCGCCGAGTCAGCCTGGGACCCAAAAAGGTCTATTCCATTAAACGGCATGTCTTGGAGGCTCTCCCGAATATTATCAGGGAAGCGACTGTCACGCATCCAGGCATGACGGCGCAAAGCCACCGACCGTGCAAGAGCACGGTCCACAGAGTCTGTGGTATCCAGGGAGGAGCATATTGTAAAATGAGCCATTTCCTTGCTGTGAAGAACAAGACGGAGTAACTCAGGGCGCAATTTCTACGGAAGGGAAGGGAGAAGGTTAGCCACGGAGTCCCAGAGTGCAGAGGATGCATGTGCAAACACGCATGTAGTGTTTAAAGCGTGGATGGGGGGGCGTGGCCAAGATGGCGAGGTGAACGGATGTCTTCCCCGCGAGCTCCTGGGCCTCTCAGCCCCCAGACCCGGATTTCTCGCAGAATCTCCCCCTGATCTGCGGAGGAACAGGCGACGGCGGCGGTGGAGTGCTGGCAGGGGCTGTGCGGAACCCCGGGGTCCCGGGGAGGCGCCGGTGTAGCCCAGCAGCCAACAAGGAAAACGACGCGGCCGGGAGGAGGAGCGAGGGGCCGAGCCAGACGACCGCGCACACGGGCTGAATTCTACGCAAGTGCCCGGAGCTGGAGGAGCGGCCTGCCGCCGCGCAGCAGAGTGGCCGGAGACACGCTGTAGTGAGCGAGGGACGGACCGGAAGGGTGAGCGGCCTGTGGAAGGCAGCTGGAGGTGCTGTTTGGCCCTGAGGAGCAGGCTGTCTCGCCGCGCACGACCGAGCCGGCCCCGGAGACACGTGGCGCACTACCAGTGCATAGCGTCCTGAGAGCTGCAGTGAGGAGTGAGAAGTCGACAGGGCAGTAGTGCGGAGCGGTAGCAGCGGAGGACGGCTGGAGGAGGGAGTGGCGCCGACCAGCACCGTACGTGGGTGAGGAGGTGAGACATGGCAGGCAACAAGGGCGGAAAGAAGGGAGAGCGCACACTCCCTGAATTCCTTGGCAGGAATCAGCAGAGAGTGGAGAGGGGGCACCCATCGCCCGGCTCCTCTGGAGGCTCAGGGGAGGCTGCTGGTGGAGAGCCTCCAATCACCAGGTCCTTTATGGAGTCCCTCTTTAGCTCCCTCAGGGAGGACTTCCAAACCCTGAAAAACGAGGTGGCCAGTGAAGTACGAGAGATGCGCCGGGAGGTAGATGGCCTGGGAGAACGTGTGGCCACAGTGGAAGATGCTGGCCAGAGGAAAGATGAAGAGTTCGAACTTTGGTAACAAGAGGTGTTGCACCTCCGGGACCAGCAGATTGACCTCCAGGCACATGCCGAAGACCTCGAAAACAGATCTCGGCGGAACAATGTCAGGGTTCGGGAGTTCCATCCAAAGAAGAAGGGGCAGACGTAGCGGGATATCTGCGGGAGCTGTTTCGGGAGGTTCTGGGAGAGGCGGAGGACTTCCCCATCAGAATCGACAGGGCGCATAGGGTGGGACCGCCACGGAGGGCGTCGGCGCCGCCCCCGGACATTTTGGCCTTTCTCCCGGACTTCCCACTCAAAGAACGCATCCTGGCAGAAGCGACAGTCCTTGACTTTCCAGGGCCATCCGGTGGCCCTCTACCAAGACTTATCTGCCATCACACTTCAAAAGAGAAAAACTTTCAAAATTGCTACTGACTTTCTAAGAGAGCATGGAACACCGTACGCCTGGGGACACCCTTTTCGACTGATATTCAGGTGGCATGGTACCATGCACCAACTCCGCTCCCTGCAGGAGACGTGTGGAGTCCTGGGCATCACCGCGGCGGAGGACGATACGACAGCACAACGACAGGGGCGCTCCGGGGGAGATGGATGGCAGCGGGTGTCCAGGCAGCGGCCCCACGAGCGCCCTGGGAGACCGGACTCGCCCACCATCAGGGCCAGGATGGAAAGCGCGGTGATGGAGGTGGCCGAGAACACTGGCGCCAGCGTTGTGGCACTGACTGCCTAATATCACTCCGGGGGGAGATCACTTTCGCCAACTTCAACTTGCAGGTTTGGGGGCTGGGGGAGGGGGGGGGCGGACGGGGAGAGACCGGTGGCTGGACGTCCACTTGAGTATCCTACCAAAGACTTGGACTAGGATGACCAGGGGTTGGGGGATGGGGGGACCGGGGAGGAGCTGCCCAGAGTTATTGGCCCGTTGCCAGGGGAAGGGCTGGGGGGGAGGGGGGGGGGGGGGGGGTTGGGGGGCAGTTGGGGGGGGGGGGGGGGGAGGAGAGGGGCGGGGAGGAAGAAAGAGGGTTCGACGGGAGGGAGGGAGATTTCGTCCGGTGCGTGAATAAGGTCCCGGCTGCAGCGTACGGGGCACGATTCGGGGGTCGATTAAAGAGTTACACGGCTGCAACTGTCTCTTCCCAAGATGGCCACGACTCTTAACATAGTGACGCTTAACGTCAGGGGCCTCAATAACCAGGTTAAACGGCGGGCTGTCCTGTCCCTTTTAGAGAACACCCGGGCGGATATCTGTCTTCTTCAGGAGACGCACCTCTTACCCCGAGACTGCCTTAGATTACGCTCACACTCATTCCCAACACAGTTCTTCTCGTCCTGCAACACGAAAACGGCGGGGGTGGCGATCCTAGTAGCCCGACGCTTTCGAGGAGAAATCCTCAATAAACAAGCGGAACAGAAGGGAAGGCTATTAGCCTACAGGTTCAGAGTAGCGGGCCTTTCCTTCACAATAGGGTCTCTCTATAGCCCGAACGACCGGCAGGAACCCTTCCTTGGCTCAGCTATGGGGGAGGTCATGGCTACGCCAGACAGGCATATTATTGTCGGCAGCGATTATAACATGGTCTTTGACACTGCGCTTGACAGGTCCGCGCACCGCTCCCCGCAGGTTGGGGAGTTCTCGGCTGGGTGCAAGGCCCAGCTGGCAGATATGGATCTACATGACCTCTAGCGCTGCTTGCACCCTACTGACAGAGACTACTCTTATTACTCGCACGCACACAAAACTTACGCGCGGCTGGACCACTTTCTGGTCACGGGGCGGATGTACTCTTTAGCCACGGCAGCGGAGATGGGGGTGATATCCATGTCGAATCACGCCCCAGTTATGGCTACGTTTAGCTTACCGACGGCTTCCAGCCCCCCTCGGGTCTGGCGTCTCCGAGACTCCTTGCTCTACAGGAAGGAGGTGGTCACGCAGGTTACAGCCGCGATCGGGGAATATCTCTCACACAATGAGGGTTCCGCCACATCCAGAGCGACCCAATGGGCTGCATTTAAAGCGGTTCTGCGAGGGGAATTTATCGCTATCTCCTCAGCGGATAATGCGGCCAGGCGGCAGAAGCGCCAGGAACTCACTCAGAGGGTCCGTGAACTGGAGCAAATGCACTGTAGGACTGGGGCCCCCCCGGGTTTGGCGGCAGCTCAAGGAGGCGAGAAAGCTACTGACGGCGTTAGATATGGACCGAGCGGAATATGCGGCGTTACGTTTACAGCACGCCTATTACACGGGGGGGACAAGTGCGGCAGGCTACTGGCGAGTAAACTCCGGGTGGTACGACAGAAGCAAATGGTGAAAGAGATCACCAGCCCGACGGGCTCGAAAGTCACGGAGGAGGCCGGTATAGCGGAGCTCTTCCGCGGGTACTATGCCGACCTCTACGCCGGGGAACCCCCCGGACGCTCTCGCGACAAAGGAGTATCTAGATTCGATCTCCCTGCCGTCCCTGACACTCTTACAGGCGGAGACCCTAGACAAGGAGATACGGGTAGACTAAGTTGCATCGGCCATTGCTCGTCTTAAGCATGGCAAATCACCGGGACCAGACGGCTATACATCCCTCTTTTACAAAAAGTTTTGTACAACAGTGGCGCCGGTCCTCACGTGCCTTTTTAACACCTTTGCTGAACCAGGGGCCATTCCGCCGGACTTGCTACAGGCGTCCCTCGTGGTTCTCCCCAAACCGGGGAAAGATAGATCACAGGGCGGTTCTTACAGGCCGACATCTTTTTTAAACATAGATCTCAAATTATACACCGGGATCCTGGCAGCGCGCCTGGCTCCACATTTGCCGGGACTTCTCGACCCGGATCAGGCGGGGTTTGTCCCAGGAAGGCAGACGGTGGACAACACTAAACGAATTACTCATCTCATAGGCGTCACGGATCCCAGGGGAAAGAATGATGCTAGCGGTGGAAGCTGAGAAAGCGTTTGACCGCGTCCACTGGCCTTATCTAGAACAGGTACTAGTGAAACTGGGGATGGGGGACAAATTTCGCTGCATGATATTCAATTGCTACCGGTCTCCGACAGCTGTGGTGCGAGTGAATGGGCACAGCTCCAAGAGTTTTAACATTGAAAGAGGCACAAGGCAAGGATGCCCGCTGTCGCCTTTACTCTTTGCTCTTTACATGGAGCCCTTGGCGCACATGATCCGTAGTAACTTAGCAGTGAGAGGGGTGAAATTTGGCGGTTTTTACCATACCGTCAGCTTATACGCTGATGACGTCATACTTTCACTGGAAGATCCGCTGCGGGCCTTGCCGGCGTGCATTGCGGAGCTAACCTCCTTCGCAGAGGTGGTGGGATTCAAGATGAACATGGGTAAATCGGTAGCCTTGGACCTTTCTCTCTCACCGACGACCAGAACCCTTTTACAACATCGAGTACCGATAGTCTGGGCGTCCGATCCAGTGCCCTACTTGGGAATCATGCTGGCCCCCACTTTACCCGCTATGGTCACGGCGAACTACTCCGCCTTGGGCAAGAAGATAAAGGAGGAACTGACTCGGTGGGATCGCAACACCCTCTCGCTGCTGGGTAGAGTGGCAGCAGTCAAGATGATGATTCTCCCTCAGATCTTGTATTTGTTCCGAGCGCTGCCGCTGCAGTCGCCGGTCGGTTGGACCCAGAAAATGTAGTCTGACCTAGCACGCTTTATATGGCAGGGCAAGAATCCTCGGATGAGGAGAGCGCTCTCGATGCTGGCTCCTGAGGCGGGAGGACTGGGCATACCGGATCTCCGCAAATACTTTCAGGCGACGCAGCTGCGCTATCTAGTGGAATGGAGCCGGTGGGAGTCCGACAAACACTGGCTCTTCCAGGATCAGGCGGTTGCGGGCAGGCCTCTACAGGAGGTGCCGTTTCTACGTAGGGCTCACCGGCCGCTAATTTATATGCCTCCTTTATCACCAGAGTTCCTCTACGGGTATGGGACGCCACCAATACAGCGCACGGCCCAACGACCTTTCCTTCACCGCTGACACCCCTGGTGGATAATCCTGATTTTACCCCGGGGATGGAACGGGGGGCGTTCACTCACTGGCGTACGGCGGGATGCCGGGCGTTGAGTCACCTGTACAACTCGGAAGGGGTCATACCTTTTCAGTGCTTCCGACAGGAATACACATTCCAAGAGAATGAGAGGATGCGTTACACGCAGGTGCGCCATTGGGCGCTGCATCCTCAGGTACGAGAGACTGCGGACAGAAGACTCCTCCCTTACGAACGCTGGCTCCTGTCGCGGACTTCGGACGCTAAGCTCATAAGCGACCTCTATCAATTTCTTCAAACGCCCTCGTCACACTTATATAATCCGGGGAGGGAGCACTGGGAGAAGGAATTGGGCAGATTAAGAAAATGATGGAGGGTAGTGCCTTCTTAATTTGTCCACGTCAGTGGATAATCAATATCAGAGACATTGCTCGAATGAAGATCATTTGTGTTGTTTTTATTTATCTTTTTATCAAAGGAGCGCAAAAATTTCAAATTGTGAAGAGAAAAACAAAAGCCGACACGTGTTTCGCCCTAGTGGCCCATTGGCCGTGGGCTTTTTCAAGGCGGTGAATATTAATCAACACAGTCTTCCTGTGAGAGTAGAAAAGACGTCTCTGCGGTCCTCGGGAAAGTCGACTAGTGAAAGGAGCTGTCAGATGGAGAAGGAATTGGGCAGAGCCTTGAGTCAGGATGAATGGGAACAGATAGCCTATAGAGCCAGGCACTCGGCATACCACACAGGCCTCACTGAAACCTTCACTAAAGTCTCGACCTATTGGTATTATACCCCAGAACGCATACACGCCATGGACCATAGTAAAGAGGACACTTGCTGGAGGGGATGTGGGAGGGTGGGTATGCTTTCGCATATCCTGTGGGACTGCCCTCTACTGGGCACCTATTGGAAGGAGGTGATAGACAACGTAGATTCCCATTTTGATATTGTGCTGCCGCGCCTGCCGGTCTATAGTTTGCTAGGCCTCCCGAACAAGCTGATGTATCCCTTAAAATCCCGCAGAGGGAGACAGATAGCCATTGCATTGGGGTCAGCTATCCAGAACCTCCTGGTACACTGGCGCACCGCCACACCTCCCACGGTTACTGGCTGGCTCCATAGATTGTGGCATGTACTGGGAATGGAGAATATGTCGTTGGCAGTGGCAGGCGACGCGGAACGGTTCGCGGACATATGGCAGCCGTTCCAGGCTTTACTGGTCACGGAATTCAGAGAACTGACCTGCCCACGATATCTTCGACTTCTGCGGCTTACCGTGCAGGGGGAAGGCGCCTCTTGACTGCGTTTGCCACGCAACACCTGAAAGGGACCGTTAGAGATTCCTAGGAATGTCAGACGACACGCACCGGATGAAGAGGGGGGGGGGTTGGGGGTAGGGGGAATTTAGGGGTTGGGGTTACTGGAGGGGGGGGGGGGGGAAGTTTCTGGGGATAGACTGAGTTTTCCTTTCTCTTTGTTTTCTTGAAGTATCGAGGCGGGTGATGCCCTAACGGGTAGATCATGGTCGCAGAGCCTTACGCCTAGAACGGAGCCTTAGCCTCTATAGGGGAGCTCCCCTCCCTGGCATGCACCTTGCGGATTTGCTCCTCTATGGTCTGGTTCAGCCGGGCTGCATGTAGTGGAGAATGGTCAGCACTGCCCTTCAGAGAACCCGGGGGTCCTCCTGTTCCCTTCAGTTTAAGACGCGGCCGGCCACACGGGGTTGTAGGCGACATGCTGTGTTTAAGGGGGGGTCCAACCACGGGGGGCTAGTTGAGGCCTTGATGGGCTGACCTACAAGCGCAGTGATCCGCCGGCCCGCAGGGTTGTAGGCGATAGCTGCTGATGCCGTTCCGATACTTTGTTTTCTCTAATAAAAAAAAGATTTAAACCTAAAGCGTGGATGGCCGCGCTAGAAGAAGCAAAAAGCTATCTTCCACATGCATCCAGCCACCTGGATTCCCGGGTGGGAGGAAACAAGGGCAAAGTGGAGGAGTCCTGCAACCCAAACGCCACCTGAATTAACAGGCCCAGAGCAGTAGGGTGGAGGGACAGGCAAAGTGGATCCCCCGTGGCGGGACGGTGCCTACCAGCAATGGCCCGATCAACCGGGGCTCCGGAAGAGGGCCGTGCCCACGTGCCACGCAGGACTTCTAATAGGGGTAGCAAGGGCTCCACGGTAATGGGCTCGAGATGGAGCTGATCCATTAAGGGATCGGGATGAGTGGTACCACAGGAGGCTGAAAGCAGAGGATAGCAGCTGCCCGGTTGATAGTCCGCACATAGGCGGCCCCTAGCTCAGTAGTCACCCAATGAGGGGACAAGAGGCCGTCTGTAGGAGATGATTGGAGGCTTATTCTCCCAGTTGCCATAAAGAGCGGTGCTGGGGAACGACCCAAAGGCCATGCCACACTAGGGACCTGCACCAGTGGCCCCCCACCAGGGAAGGCAGCAGCAGCCTCCGAAAAGGCTGTAACATATACCGGAGTCGCCCGACCCCGCTGAGGGGACAGAAACGAGGAATCTGGAGGGAGGTCAACCCCAGGCATGGACACTGGTGTCGATGAACGGATGGACACCAGCGGCAATGGATGCGTCGACCGCTGCGTTGGCGGGCACAGTGTCGGAGTCGACCGGACACCGTCAGCCTCCACGATGGACGCTACCTCGACCGAAGTCGGATGATGCGTTGCCCCAGACGTGGGATCAGGCTTAGAGCTTAGTGTGGGTTTGGACGCCGAGCCAGTCATTGGGTCCGACGTGGTGCCCGGCCCTGAGCCCGCCGACGCCACTTCCGCCGTCCATGCAGGAAGCCGCACAGCGCTATGAATTGACTGGCGGTGTGAGCCTTGCGTCGATCATGGCGTTGAAGACGCCGCTCCTGGCGTCGATCCCGGCGTTGAAGACACCGCTCCCGCCGTCCACGCAGGAGGCCACCCAGGGCTATGCGCTGACTGGCGGAGTGTGCTAGAGCGACCAGGACGGTCTGGGCCACGGCCCAACGTCGTCGCCTCTGGAGTCGGAGTACACAACCCTGGGTGGGGAAAGGATCAGCCGATGAGGCGCCAGCCTGAGTACCCTCCGCCTCTGTGGGGCCTAAGGCGCGCCAGGGAGAGAGAGGGACTCAAAGTAGACCTGAAAAGCCCAGGAGTAGGCCTCCATTTGGGCACGCGTCTCTCCAACTCCTGGAAAAGGAGGGTATGGAGGTGGTGACCTCCGGGCGCCCGTAGCTGACCCCTTACGAGAGGAATGGGTGGCACGCCTACGAGAGGTGGACCTCAGTGGACGCTTGTGGCTCCGCTTACCTTTTTTAGGGTGCCGGTCACAGGAGCGGCCTCGGGAACAAGCTCCCTCTGGAGAGGGAGAGCAGCAACGAGAAGAAGCTGGTCCGGACAGCCGTGCAGCCAACAACTTCATACGCATTCCCGTACGGACTTCGGCTTCATCTGTTGACAGTCGTTGCATTGTTTGGAATCGTGGTGCACACCAAGGCACCGTATGCAAATAAGGTGCGGGTCAGTTCCAGACATCTGACGTGCACAGGCCTCACAGGCTTTGAACTCAGAGGGCATTGCACACGATTCCGGTACGACACCAACGGTGCAGAGAAGGCCCAAAACAAGGCCAGGAACTGCTGGTTTCTAGGGTCCACGTCATGACGCGTTAAAGAAGAAAACTGATGTTGGCGCGCCGGGGCGGGGCATATATGGCTCCGCTGACGTAACGTCCATGGATGACGTCAGGGCGGAGACGTGAGGCGCCGACCCCCGGCGTGCAGAGGTGCTGCTGCGCAAAATTTTCTGGGCCAGTCTGACGCCTGGAGATATTCTAAGTTAAGGAATCTGCGGCTAGACGTCTCTATCAGATACAAGAAAGGCAGCAACAGTGTCACGGAGTATTTAGTTTAACAAATATACTTATTCTCGTACATTTCCGTGTTTCCAGGATAAAATGTTTGCATGTAGTGCTACTCAGTTTTTGAGCCGAAGTTGATTTTTTTTTAACAGATGTTATTCCAGACTAAATATTATTACAGTGCCTTAACTGCATCAATTGTCGGACTCGTCCATGATGTGGTGGATTGTATTTCAACGATTTTTCTGTCGTGAGCTTAAATCTACCGAGACCCCTAAAGCCCCGGTACTGAGCTCTCAGCTGTTGTCCAGGATCGCGCTGGGGGGAGAAAGAGAGAGAGAGAGAGAGAGAGGAAGAGAGAGAGAAAGAGAGAGAAAGAGAGAGAGAAAGAGAGAGAAAGAGAGAGAAAGAGAGAGAGAAAGAGAGAGAGAAAGAGAGAGAAAGAGAGAGAGAAAGAGAGAGAAAGAGAGAGAGAAAGAGAGAAAGAGAGAGAGAAAGAGAGAGAGAAAGAGAGAGAGAAAGAGAGAGAGAGAGAAAGAGAGAAAGAGAGAGAGAAAGAGAGAAAGAGAGAAAGAGAGAGAGAAAGAGAGAGAGAAAGAGAGAGAGAAAGAGAGAAAGAGAGAAAGCGGGAGAGAAAGCGGGAGAGAAAGCGGGAGAGAAAGCGGGAGAGAAAGCGGGAGAGAAAGCGGGAGAGAAAGCGGGAGAGAAAGCGGGAGAGAAAGCGGGAGAGAAAGCGGGAGAGAAAGCGGGAGAGAAAGCGGGAGAGAAAGCGGGAGAGAAAGCGGGAGAGAAAGCGGGAGAGAAAGCGGGAGAGAAAGCGGGAGAGAAAGCGGGAGAGAAAGCGGGAGAGAAAGCGGGAGAGAAAGCGGGAGAGAAAGCGGGAGAGAAAGCGGGAGAGAAAGCGGGAGAGAAAGCGGGAGAGAAAGCGGGAGAGAAAGCGGGAGAGAAAGCGGGAGAGAAAGCGGGAGAGAAAGCGGGAGAGAAAGCGGGAGAGAAAGCGGGAGAGAAAGCGGGAGAGAAAGCGGGAGAGAAAGCGGGAGAGAAAGCGGGAGAGAAAGCGGGAGAGAAAGCGGGAGAGAAAGCGGGAGAGAAAGCGGGAGAGAAAGCGGGAGAGCGGGAGAGAAAGCGGGAGAGCGGGAGAGAAAGCGAGAGAGCGGGAGAGAAAGCGAGAGCGGGAGAGAAAGCGAGAGCGGGAGAGAAAGCGAGAGCGGGAGAGAAAGCGAGAGCGGGAGAGAAAGCGAGAGCGGGAGAGAAAGCGAGAGCGGGAGAGAAAGCGAGAGCGGGAGAGAAAGCGAGAGCGGGAGAGAAAGCGAGAGCGGGAGAGAAAGCGAGAGCGGGAGAGAAAGCGAGAGCGGGAGAGAAAGAGCAAGAGCGGGAGAGAGAGAGAAAGCGAGAGCTCATTTTCAATCACGTGGATGCTGCCACAAGCACGAGTGTGTGCTTGAAAATGACCAGAGCGACGGCTAAAGGTCCTCCTATGTAGCGCATGTGCACTGCGTAGGCGAGACCTAATAAGTTCCTCGTGTAGGTGGCTATGTTTACCCAGGGCCTGTAAATTAAATGTCCCTAGTGGACTGCAGCATTGATTGTGCCACCTCTACAGTGACAAAGCAAAAACAAGACTCTTGGCCTGCCACTGCAGCCTAGCTGTGCAGTTTTACAACTACATCATGCTTAAGGTAGGCCCTAAGTGTCCATAAAGAAGGATGACCTGAGTTAAAAAGTTGGACATGTGTTCAAGTTTAAATTGTTCTGGTAGTGAAAAATCATTTTTCACTTAGACAAGGAAGGCTTTTCCCATAGAACAGCACTGGGTTACATTAGAATACATTATAATGTATAACTTGACTTGGAAATGGCTAGACCCATGATTCAGGGACTGAAGAACAAGTTACTAACCTTCGGTAACGATGTATCTGTAAGAAACATTAGTTAGTTAGATTCCTCACCTTAGAATATCCCCAGGCGTCAGACTGGATCCGGAAGATTTTTCGTCAGCAATACCCCTTGCGCGTCGCTAGGCGTCGTCTGCGGCTCCGCGTCCGTCGTCGGCGTCGTGCGCCGGGATGACGTCGTCGGAGTACTTAGACGCCGCCCTCGCGCGCTGACGTCAGTTCTTGTACATAGCCTTCCGCGCCAGGAACGCAGAGCCATGCAAAGACCGACACTGGTGCCAAAAATAAAATCTAGGGGCCTGAAAGGACAACCTTAACCCTAGATGTCAGTTCGCAGAACGGGGAGGATGGGTGGGTCGGTGAGGAATCTAACTAACTAATGTTTCTTACAGATACATCGTTACCGAAGGTTAGTAACTTGTTCATCTGAAAGAAACACGTTAGTTAGATTCCTCACCTTAGAATAGATACCCAAGCAATACCATCCTCGGTGGTGGGTCTGCGAACCAAGATCACACCAGAAAGTCCTGGAGGACAGAACGGCCAAAGAAGCCATCCCTCCGGACTTGGCTGTCAAGGCAATAATGCCTGGCAAACGTGTGTAGCGAGGCCCACGTTGCCGCCTGACAGATGTCCTGCAAAGGGACTCCCCGTCCCAAGGCAGTAGTAGCCGCCGTGGCCCGAGTAGAATGGGCGCGCAGCCCAACAGGAGGGTCCTTTTTAGCCAAGGAATAGCAGATTTTTATACACAAAACGACCCACCGAGAGATGGTTCGTTTGTGCACAGCTTTCCCCTTCTTAGCGCCCACGTACCCAACAAAAAGCTGGTCGTCCACCCGGAACTGTTTTGTGCGGTCCAGATAAAAGGAGAGCGCACGTTTTGGGTCCAGACGGTGGAGCCTCTCTTCCTCTTTGGAAGGATGCGGAGGCGGAAAGAAGGTGGGCAAGGTGACAGACTGCCCAAGATGAAATGGAGTCACCACTTTCGGAAGAAAGGAGGGACGAGGCCGAAGGACAACCTTGTCCGGATGAACAGATAGAAAAGGAGGCTTTGAAGATAAAGCCTGGAGCTCACTCACCCGTCTAGCCGAGGTGATGGCTACCAGAAAAGCAGTCTTTAGAGTTAGAAGACGAAGAGGGCAATTGTGAAGAGGCTCGAAGGGAGCGCACATCAGGAATGTCAAAACCAGATTCAAGTCCCACTGAGGCATTACAAAAGGGACAGGAGGGAACGTGTGTGTAATGCCTTTGAGAAAGCGTGTAACCACAGGGGACTTGAAAAGAGAAGGCTGATCAGGAAGCCGTAAGAAGGCGGAGATGGCAGCAAGATAACCTTTCAGGGTGCCCAGGGCAGAGCCCTGCCGGGCCAGAGAAAGAAGGAAGAGGAGAACCCCAGAAAGAGGGGCGGAAAGGGGATCCACAGCCTTTGCTGTGCACCATGCCACAAATTTGTTCCACCGGCAGGCGTATACCGACTTTGTGGAGGGACGCCTGGCTGCCAGAATGATATCACAGACTTCAGGAGGCAAGTCAAATGGCATCAACTGCCGCCGCTCAATCTCCACGCATGGAGGTGGAGGCTGGACAGGTTCGGGTGGAGGACCGTCCCCTGCTGCTGCGACAGAAGATCCTCCCGAAGGGGCAGACGTATCGGGGGATCGGTCAACAGACTGAGTAGCTCAGGATACCAGTATCTTCGTGCCCAATCCGGAGCCACCAAGATGACTTGGGCCCGGTCGCGCCTGATCTTCTTCAGCACTCTGGGCAGAAGTGGTATAGGCGGAAAGGCGTACAACAGACCGCAACTCCACTCGTGACGAAAAGCGTCGCCGAGCGAGTGCCGCCTTGGAAATTCCAACGCGCAGAACTGCTGACATTGCGCGTTCTCTTCGGTGGCGAATAGATCTAACCAAGGCTCTCCCCACTGCTGAAAGAGGCCTTGCACCACTTCGGAGTTCAGACGCCATTCGTGATCCATCACGCACCGGCGGCTGAGTTCGTCTGCTCTGGCGTTCAGAGAGCCCGCCAGATGTTGAACCACCAGGGTGACGCCCTGGTGTTCCAGCCATGTCCAGAGGCGCAGAGCCTCCTGACAAAGGGTCCACGACCCCACCCCGCCCTGTTTGTTGCAGTACCACATGGCGGTGGTGTTGTCCGTGAACACCTGCACGACACTGCCCCTGACAGAGGGAAGGAAGGCTTTCAGTGCAAGCCGGATCGCTCTCAACTCCAACAGGTTGATGTGGAGACGAGACTCCGCCGGAGACCAGAGGCCTCTGATCTCCGCCTCTCCCATATGGCCACCCCATCCCAGGAGGGACGCATCCGTCACTACGACATGCTCCGGTTGGGGAAAGGAGAGGCTCTTGCCCTTGACCCACTCGCGGTCCGTGAGCCACCACTGCAACTGCTGTGCAGTACCCTCCGAGATCAAGACATGGTCGGACAGGTTGCCGTGATGCTGGGCCCACTGAAACTTCAGGTCCCACTGCAGAGCCCGCATGCGCCGCCTGGCGTGATGCACTAGTAGGATGCAGGAGGCCATCAGCCCCAGAAGCCGCAACACTAGCCTGACCGAAACCCGGGATAGAGGCTGAAAGATGGGAATCAGGGCCTGTATATCCCGGACCCGCTGTTCCGGTGGATGGACCCGGAACTGTGCCGAATCGAGAACCGCTCCGATGAAGAGGAGCTTCTGAGAGGGACTCAAGTGTGACTTCGGCACGTTGATGGAAAACCCCAGCAAATGCAGGAGATCCGCCGTAGTCTGGAGGTGGGAGACGACTGCCTGGGGCGAGCCCGCCTTCAACAACCAGTCGTCGAGATAGGGGAAGACTGGGACCCCTGATCTGCGCAGATGAGCTGCGACCACCGCCATCACTTTCGTGAACACCCGAGGGGCACTGGTGAGGCCGAAGGGGAGCACGGTAAACTGAAAGTGCTCTTGGCCCACCGTGAACCGCAGGTAACGCCGGTGGGCCGGCAGGACGGGGATATGGAAATATGCGTCCTGCAAGTCCAACGCTACCATCCAGTCTCCAGGGTCTAGGGCAGCTAAAACCTGAGCCAACGTTAGCATCTTGAACCTTTCCTTTCGGAGGAAGGCATTGACGTTCCGGAGGTCCAAGATAGGGCGCAGGCCCCCCTTGCCCTTCTTGGGAACCAGAAAGTAGTGGGAATAACAACCACGACCTACTTCTGGACTCGGAACGCGCTTGACGGCCCCCTTGGCCAAGAGAGCCGAAACTTCCTCGCGGAGAAGATCCAAATGATCCCCCGAGATACGGTGGTGCTGCGGCGGCATGGCTGGAGGGGTCGTCTCGAAGGGGAGGGAGTAGCCCCTTCGGACGATTTGCAGCACCCACCTGTCCGATGTTATGGACCGCCAGTGGAGCAGGTGATGGCGAACTCTGCCGCCCACTGGCGTGGTATGGGCCTGAAAGCTCGGACTAGGAAGGCTTTGAGGCGGATGCTGCCGGGGTGGATGTGGGCTGACCACGTCGGCCTCCATTTCCGCCACGGCGGAAGCCACGTCCGCGACCGCGCGCAGGTTGGTTCTGCGGCTTGTGGCTTTGCGGACGTGAGGAGGCGCCCCTTCCTTGGCCACGAAAGGGGCGAAATGCGGAGGTGTGCGCCCGCGGAGCCGAGAGGCCCAAGGACTTGGCCGTAGCCCGGGAGTCCTTAAAGCGGTTCAGCGCACTGTCCGCCTTCTCACCAAACAGGCGAGTGCCATCAAAGGGCATGTCCATGAGGGTGTTCTGGACATCCCCGGAAAATGACGTGGACCGCATCCAGGCGTGGCAGCGGAGCGCCACCGTGGTGGAAATCGCCCGACCTAGCGAGTCCGTGGTGTCAAGCCCACATCTTATGGCGTGCCGTGCTGCATCCCTCCCATCGGCCAAAGCCTGGGTAAGACGCGTCCGGACCTCCTCCGGACACAGGGGCAGCACGTCCTCCACCGTATCCCACAGGGAATGGGAATAACGGTCCAAGAGACAGGCGGTATTTAAGGACCGCAGGCCCAAACTAAGGGACGAGAACAGTTTCTTGCCAAACTGCTCGAGTCTCTTGGAATCCCGGTCCGGCGGAGCGGTCGGGAAGGAGGATTGGGAAGTAGAGGCCTGGATAACCAGACTCTCGGGGGTGGGGTGTTGGGACAGGAAACTGGGGTCGCCCGGAGCAGGGCGGTGGCGCCTGGCAACGTTCCTATCCACAGGAGGAACTGTGGAGGGCTTGGACCAGGTGCCCTGCAGAACGTCAGTGAGGGCCTCGTTGAACGGCAGCAGAGGCTCAGTGGAGCTTGCTGAGGTTTGAAGCACCTCAGTGAGGATGTTGGTCCTCACAGCCACGGCAGGCAACTCGAGCCCAAGGGCCTCAGCCGCCTTGCGCAGCACCACAGAAAATGCTGCACCCTCCTCCGAAGCCACGGTCGGAGGAGAAGTGAATCCAGCGTCTGGCGAGGTGTCCAGCCCGCTGGCCTCCCCCAGTTCATCTGCCCAGTCCTGAGAAAGCTGTGACTGAACAGCCAGAGGGTCCTCGAACCCCTCCCAGTCGCCCCCTTCTTCCGATTCCTGATAAACAGGAGGAATGATCGGAACCGGACTGTAGAGATGGTAGGACTCAAGCGGCGTCGGATGCGGCGTCGGCGGACGCCGTGCCGGCGTCGGGTCCGGATGAGGGCTAAACTGGGGCGTCGGCGTCACAGGCGTCGGCGGCGCCGGCGTCGGTGGTTCAGGCGTCGGCGCCGGTGGAGGAGTGACTAGGTCAACCGGCGTCGACTGGGGCCCAGGCAAGGGCCCTGCGGGGACCTGCGGCGTCGAGACCGGAGTCGTCGACGGCGCCGGGGCCGGAGCCGCCGGCACGCGAGGTCGCCCAGTCGAGTCCGCGGGGCCCGAAGGCGCGCCAGCGGGCGTCGACGGCGGGGCCAGGCTCCTCATGGCCGAGAGGAAGGCACTGATCTCCGCCGGCGCCGCGTCAGCCCCAGGGACCGGAAGGTATGGGGGCGGACGCGGCACCTGCGGCTCCGCCGGAGCCGCGGGGGTGGAACCACTTGGACCCTCGGCCGAGTCGCGCGACCGGCGAGGGGAGTCCGAAGAGCGATGTCGCCGCTTGGACTTCTTAGAGTGTTTGGACTTACCCGACGACTTGGAGCCCGACGATCGATGGTGGCGTCGGCTAGGGCTCCGCGAGCGATCCTTGGACCTCCTCCTGGACCGGGATCGCGCACGACGCGGAGCCGAGTGGCGAAGCTCGAGAAGCTTGCGGGACCGCTCCCGCCTAGCCTTCGAAGTCAGGGCCTGACAGTCGTTGCACGACTCCGCGTCGTGGTCGAGGCCTAAGCAGTAGAGGCACCGGCGGTGGTGATCGGTCACCGACATCAGTCGATGACAATCTTCGCAAGCCTTGAACCCAGGCATCCTACCGGCACCAGATGTCGACAGACAAGGATCAAAAATGATCAAAAAGATTTAGTCAAAAAAGACTAAAAGGGGTAGCTCTCCCGGATCTGCGCTTACTGGCGCGGAAAAAAGAAGAACTGACGTCAGCGCGCGAGGGCGGCGTCTAAGTACTCCGACGACGTCATCCCGGCGCACGACGCCGACGACGGACGCGGAGCCGCAGACGACGCCTAGCGACGCGCAAGGGGTATTGCTGACGAAAAATCTTCCGGATCCAGTCTGACGCCTGGGGATATTCTAAGGTGAGGAATCTAACTAACGTGTTTCTTTCAGATATAGGTAATTAAAATCCAGTTTTAGATTACTATTAATAAAATGTAAGGTCATATGTGGGACGTCTGGGAAGTTAACTGATCCTATTCCAGTCTCTTGGGGTAAGAGACAAGGATGTGTTTAAGCCCCAACCTTTTTTTACTTTTTATAAATGATCTAGTGCAGAGGTCTTCAACCTTTTTGATGCAGAGACCCTTGTCAATTTTTTTTTGTGAGTAAGGACCTACTCCTGACAAATTTCTAGAACCTGGTACTTATCATAGACAACCATAAACAACCCCAATTCCCACAGCAAATCATTTTTACGGTGGGGAAATAATATTAAACAGGGTTTAGCAAACCAAAGGTTAGTGAGCGTGAGGGTGTGGTGAAAGATGTAGCTAAAAACAAAGTGCCTCTTTTATGAGGAATTGGCGTAGGGCAGCACCACAAGTCTTCTTGCTGTGCTGCCCTACGCCAATGTGAAAAGGTTTGAATGCTTCACATTTATTAAATACGGTGCATTCCTTTCCTTTCCCCTTGCGTTGGTGCACAAATTGATGCCTAGCACCAACATACGCAGGTTTGTTTTTGTGCAAGACAGGGCATGTTCCTTCACAAAAAAAATCCCGAGAGGAGTTTTACTCTTTCTATGTGAGCTGCAGAATGCAGCACACATGGAAAGAGAAAAAAACGAGGAGAAATTAAAACATTTCTCCTTGTTACGCCTCCACAGGGGAGGCATCAGTTTTTGGCACTGCCCCAGGTTGATGTGATTTGGTAAATATGGGGCAGCATCAAAATTCATGGGTGCTGCGTGGGAACCCCCATGCAACGCCCATGGAACACCTCCTTGACTCAATAGTACGGCAACGCAGTGACTTGCACTGCTTTGTTTTACTCCATATCTATGAGGCCATGCACAGCCATGCAGGGTGACTTGGCGCCGCCTCACAGGTATGGTTGAGACGCTTGCTGGAGCGTGAAAAAAAAGTTATGCTCTGGCAGTGTATGCCTCTCATAAATAAGACCTAAAATATTCTGTACTTTTTTTGGTCTTTCACTATTCGGTACCTACATATAAACTAAGACAGCGCAGATGAAAAATAAATTTTAAAAGTTGTTACTCCGTGGGCTATGCACTGTAGTACATTATGAAACCTCTATTAGTTAATGCACTGCAGAGGTCAGTGTGTAACCAGGGAGCCACATAATTAAATCTTGGTTGGTGCAGTGGAGAATAGTGACTTATTTATTTTCAGTGTTATGAGATCAAAACCTGTGACAGAAAGCACTGTGGATATGCAAGTCATTATGTTATACTTGCATTGTATTACACACAGTATATGATAGAACGATACAAAATGTGTAAATAGTTTTAAAATAAAATAGTGCTTCCAAAATGTAGATTTTAATAATACCAGGGCCTATATAACGCAATAATATTTTTTACATAACTGTCACCTCAACACCTTCTTAGAGGTACTCAGGGCTATGGACATACAGTTATGATTAAAAGCAAGCACTTCACAGCCCAGTTGTTATCTCTGAACTACCAGTAAAAAATATATATATCTGTCATCTCAAAGCTTGGAGTGATTCACTGGGTCCCAAGCACCCTTTACACTTGCAGACGAACTAATAGGGCACATTTGCATTTCTGTCAGGTGACCAGACACCCTGGCACGAAAGCTTTTCACAGCACAGAAGACTTGGCTGAAGCATTTTAACGATCTAAATTAGCCGTCCCAGGACAGCTGTCTATTTCCAAAATGAAAGCAAACTTTATGGATTCCGGGCACAAGTGAGGCTGGGGAATGTGTGACCCCCCTCCCCCCCCCCCCCCCATCTCAGAACTCCACGGGCCCCCAGGGGGTCGTGCCCCACTGATTGAAGACCGCTGATCTAGTGACTAATTTCGAACAGTGCAAGCATGATGCACCGACCCTAGCCAATAGTAAGACACCGGCATGCCTGTTTGCGGGCGACACCTTGCTGATCTCCAAGCCTCCCTTGGGTATTCAAAACCTGCTTGATCGGTTTGGTGTCTTCTGCAGGCAGAGAGGGCTGGAGATCAATATTAGTAAAACCAAGTGTATGGTTTTAAATCCTTGCACCACCACTAGATCTCACCCTATTTTCAACTGTGTCCCCCTGGAGAGAGTTTGCACTTTTGATGACTTGGGCTTTACTCTCAATGACTCCTTTGGTTGGTCTGCTCAGATTCAGAAGAGTAAACTTGGGTTGGAGGATTATTTGAGTGGCATTTTGAGAGAGGTCCAGGGCTCTAGCTTTCATCCTGTTACTCCTGCTCCACATATCTATAACTTTCAGGCATTGGGAGGGTTGTTTATATAGTGGTGAACTCTGAGGACATGAAAATGTAAACGATTTGGTAATGGTGGAGAACCGGTTTTTATGTGTTCTCACCAATTTGCCAGCAAGTAACCCCCTTGAACCTTTGGGCTTAGATCTGGGTATTTGATCTCTTGTACATAGGTTCAGATTAAGACCACTGATGTATTGGAAGAGGATTTGGTCCACCACTAAAGTGGCAGATTTTAGGCTGGGTCTTGAAGACATTTTAAAATGCTGTGGGCTAGGCAAAATTGCTTGGTTAGAATCTATCAAACACAGCCTAGTTGAGATTGGTTGTGAGATCCTTTGGGCACATCCTGAAAAGTTTTGTCATACTACCAAGTCCATGTTAAAAGCAATCCATTGGAGACATATAGATGAAGGGTTTCACAGGCTAGGGAATTTGGGCCCCATTACTGCAGCATTCTTGGAATTCAAAGATTCCCATTTTTTTTAAATAGTATATAGATGATATTGAGCCTTTGGCTGCTAGAACACTGTACATTAAATTCCAGTTTGGGACCCTGCCTCTTTGCCATTTTACAGCGAGATGGCAGCACAAAGAATCTTTGAGCAGGTGATGAGTTTTCCCTTTTGTGTTGGTACCAAGGAAACTGTAGAGCACATTTTGTTTTTTTGCCCCCAGTACTATTTTTATAGGAGGTTCTGGATTGTTCTGGGGTTTAGGAACCACAATTCAGACTCAAGAATTTTAAGATCCAATATATCTCGCCCAATGGTCTTTGCAGTCTCCTGGTTCCTCTTACATACGTGGAGGTGTAGACTGAAGTGCGCTACCGTTCCACCTATAGACCAGGCGGTGTTATTTGTTTAATATCTGCTATTGCTGCTAATGTACTATTATTAGGTCTTCTCAATTGGATAGTTTGATTTTATCCTATTGATATATATTTTTTTCAATATGTACTGTCCTAGTATGAATGATAGTTGCTTATGTGTAGATTTATCTTGTTATTATTTTTGAATGTTTTAACTGTTTTACAATATGTGCTTTTATGGCCATCAGCCGAAATAAAGTTAAATAAAGTAAAATGGCATTGTTAGAAAGTTAAAATTTTCCTGAAGTCCCTAGTAGTGCTTTCTGAGATAATCCTCAAATGTCACCTGGCAGACCGCTGGAAGGTGCGAGTTGCTCTCGGGAAAGGGAACAAAAGGGCCTTGCCAGGTAGGAGGCTGACCTCTTCCTAACAGGATGGCCTGGGGAAATGTGCCTACCAACTGTACAAGCTTAAATGGGGTAGCCACTGTCACAGGCAGATGTAACTCACACCTAGGCTTGCCCCTGCCATTGACTAAGTAGTCAGAGTGGCATCAATACCAGTTGAGGGAAAACCGGCCCTAGAATGGATTGGTTTTGCAAGGGAAGTTCCTATCTCCAGACATCTCAGGGGTGTACTCAGAGCTCTGACCAAAGGAAGAAAGATTTTGCCATGTTGGACTTTGGCAGAGCAGGGTACTGTGAGTATTTAGGGACTGAACCTGCTATTTTACCGGAGGAGAACAACCACAAAGGCTGGACCTTCTCCCTTTTGAACTCAGGAGAAGAGTGAACTCCAATGGCTAGTTGGCTACCCTCCTGTAAGCTCCAGGATCACAAAAGCTACAAGAAGCCTCCAACAAAGAGAAGCCCAGCTGAACAGTTCCATCTAGATTTGTCGTGGACCTTGCTAGTGTCTTCTAGGAGCCCAGAAGATCCTGGACACTAGGTTGGTGTTAAAGTGTACTTTCTCCCCTCCAACACATTTACAAAAGTGGACATTTAGAAAAGTATTTTGAACTATTTCCCTAAAAGAACCCGAGGCTTACATGGGACTGCCGCCATACCGCAGCAACCGTCATATCGGCAGTTGAATTGAACCTGCTGGCTTGCCCGGATGAAAGCAGCTAGACTTTTAGAAAAGTTTCAAAGTCAGAGGAAAGATTTCACCAGAAACTTAACAGACAGCACCAAGCCCTCTGTTGGATCAACCCACAGACAAGAAAATTCCTCCAGAAAAAAAAGACTGAGTCGGAAGGTAAAAGCTTTTCACCGGGATGAACCTGGTGCCTGTAGCCACCCCACACTCCAACGCAATTGGCCTTACCTTATAATTTTGACTAGTGCAAGCAGATACCAGCTATTGGCACTTATTACTTTTTCTTGCTAGAAAACAGTCTAAATTGGAGGGGGATTTTTGTTGTGTTGGGATTTTGACGTATTAGCTGTTTTGGTGGTGATAAATGCTTTACACTGGTTTCCTTTGAGGGAAGCCTAACTGCTCTGTGCCACATCTACATTGGAATGAGCTAAGGTTTAAATTAAAGTAATGTAACTGGGCCAGATACAGAATAGTGACATTACTACTTGGGGAGGTCTCCCAACCACTCCAACTAATAATTCACGTTCTCACACAAACCTTTCAAAAAGAGCAACACAACAGGTGATTTCAATAAAGAGGGCTGATCTGGCAACTGCAAAAAGAGCAGACGAATAACCATTAACTGTGCCCAAGGCAAGTCATTGCTGGTAGAGGAACACTAAAAGCAACACTTCGGAGAGTTTGGCCTGAAGTGAGTCAATCTGCAGAGTATCGTACCAAACCAAAAGTTAGTCCTTCAATCGCAGACAAATACAGACTTAGGGAAGGGACACCTGGTTGCCAAAATGACAACTGGGGAAGAAAAGTCGAATACAGCCAACTACCACCGCTCAGTCTCCAAGCACGGAGGTGAAGATTGAGCAGGATGCAAAAGCCCTGCCCTGCTCTTGTGGCAGAGGATGCTCCCAAAGCCACAGTTTGATTGGAGGATGGATGCTCCTGCTAGGGCTTCCTGGTATCGCACACTCCTGGCCCAATTCAGTGCCACTAGGAGGAGATGGAGCCAGTTCTTGATCATAACAGAAAAGGTAGCAGCCAAACGGCGTACAGTAGTCCCAAGCTCCACTTTAGGCAGAAAGCATCGCCAACAGACATGGTAGTGGTGTTGTCAATGAACAGTAGGAAGACACCAAGGAGATGGCCCACAACTCCAGGAGGTTGATGTGGAGTCAAGCCTCCGGCAGAGACCAAATGCCTTTCATCTCCACCTCTTCCAGATGGCCTCCCAAACCCAAAAGCAATGCATCGGTCACCACTGTTGGCTCGGGGTTGGATAAGGAGAGGAGCCAGTCACTGACCCAGTGCAGTCCAGCAGCCACCACTGCAAGTTGTTTGCAGTCTCCTCCGAAAACTGGACATGGTCAGAGATATCGGCCGGATACTGTGATCTGTAGGACTTCACATCCCACTCTATAGCCTACACATACCACCTTACATGCTTGACCACCAGAATACAGGAGGCTATCAGTCCCCACAGCCTCAGTCATTCTTACTGTGATCAAGGAGAGAGGCTGCAACATCGTAATCATAGTCCAAAGGTCCTAGACTCTCCACTCCAGGTGGAAGGCACGAAACTGCACCATGTCCAGAATAGTTCCAGAGAAAGAGCATCTGCAAAGCAGTCCGGTGCATCTTCAGCACATCGAAAGTGATCTCCAAGGAAGTCAAGAGGTTCACCCCAGTCTGGAGGTGGCATAAAACTGCTGGACAACTTGTAGGACCTACCTGTCCGAAGTGATAGCTTGCCACCCTGGGAGAAAATAAATGGATCCTACCACCAACAAGGTGGCTGAGTGCCTTGAAAGACATACTAAAGAGGTTTTGCGACTGCAGCAGCTGTATGGTTGAAGAGATGGGCAAAACGCTTCCCCTGTGGTCTGTGGTTGCCTCAGCTATAAAAGGCTGTGGAGTCTCCTGGACTGGTTACATGGTTGGGTGTTGGCAGTAATGAAAACCTCTATCACAGCCTCGGAGAGGGCGGAACTACTGGTGGAGCGGATACACCACAGCAGACGGGTCCCAGGAGCACCTTCGCAACAAAAAGTCAAGAGCCATCACAGGGCAGGTCCACCAGAGCTCATGGATGCCTGCACCACCAAATTTTCCAGTCAGGTGTTGCGTTAGGGGGACAGGGTGGCGGCGCCTTGTTATCTGCCGGTTTTCCGGAAGTAGAAGATATGGCTTCACACATGTGCCGGAAGGGTATCTGTGAGGGCCTCATTAAAAGGTAGTAGTGGTTCAGCCATGATGGAACAAGGTTAAAGGAGGAGGAAGAAAAAAAAAGCGGAGGAAGAGAGAAAAGGGCTGAAATTAGAATCTGAAGATGGCATGCAAACAAACCAGCTCCCGGGGCTGGTGTCTGATGTCATGGGGAAGGACCTTGAACACCAAATGATATGCACCGTACAGCAGGAGAAAGAAAAAAATAATAAAGAAGAGAGAAGACTGAATCATTCCGAAATGATGCACAGCATGTGAATTTAGACAAACATTCATGTAGCAAAACACTGGTTTTCACCTCCATATTGGGCAACTGCATTTCAGAAACCTCAGCCGCTCTCTGTATCGCTACTGTGAAGGAGGCACTTCCTTCATTAGGCGGCCCAGCTAGAGATACAAGCCCAGTCTAAGTATCCCGTCCACTGGCACCTTTTAGATTATACCAACTGTTATCAGTATAGGGGTGAGCAAATTCACCCCCTTCATCATAAAATTTGTATTGAGTCTGTGCTGAAAAGATTTTGGACGATCTGGAGTCTTCTTTGAGGCAAAAGTAACGTTTCAGAGTCCAATGGGTTGCTGTAAAGCAGTAGCCCAGTGGGACTAGGTTTTGGCATCCAAGTCAAAATGGAGTCACCTCTGAGTTGGAGAGCACTATTGGTTGAGCTTTGACATCTAGCATCAACATTAGAGTCAATGCTCCAGGGTCTAGTATGGGTTGTGGCGCCAAGATTGATGTCGCACCAAAGTTAGGGTATGGCCCATTACTGGTCCAGCGGTTCCAGCAGGTGCAGAGGTCAGACCTTCCAACGGAGTTTCAGATGGAGCTCCACATGGTTTCTTGGTCCAGGAGGCTCATCAGAGGGAGCCAGAAGTGTGCTGAACAGACGTAGCACAGCTTCGCCGAACTCGTCGAATTGCAGCAGCTTTGCCAATCTGAAAAATCGGCCTGCCATGGGACGAAAGTCGGATTCTGCTCCAAAACGAAAGACTTCAAGAGCAAGATCTAGAGCCACATTTACGTCCTCTCACCTACTCAGGAGTTCAAGAGTGGTTGGAAGTAGCAGAGTCCCGCTTGAACTTCTGGAGCTTCTTTTTTTTGACTTAACAGAGGATTTAAACCACAACGAAGATCTGCAGTGGGAACTTCCCTTTGACCGGTAACTACGTAGAGTTTTCCGGTGCCTGGCAAAATTCAACTTTGCCTCACTGTCTTGAATGGTCCTCAGATTCAACTAGGCAGAGTCGCTACAGGCCTGGTGTTGTGTTCCAAAACCCAAGCACCAAAGGCATCTCCGATGGGTGAGCTGTCAAATATTTGGATACGACAGTCCCTACAAGGTTTAAACCTTGTGGTTTATGGGGAGACGCTACCATGCACACTCATTTTCTTTTGATAATCAAGTTTATTCGATTTTAAAGATCACAAAGAATTCATTGGTAGTAAATCAGACACATTATTCACGCACATTGCAATCAATAAGGAATGACAGAGACTCAAAGCATTCATGGGATGAGTACAACACCAGCTTATAAATAACCATATGCAGGATGAACACAAAATCCTCAGACCCGCAATAAGTTGAACCATTTGCCCCAGATTTTGCCAAAGAGTTCAGGGCAATGCCGGGCTTCGAAGAAGGGCTCCTCCTGGGTGCCACACCAATCTACTCCCCTTCTCTATCTCCGTATTGTGGGGGATTTAGCTTGAGACCAGAGTGCCGCAATGTCGCGTTTTGCCACCGCCAATGCAGTTACCAAGAAGCGCTTATCAGCCCAGGATCCATCAAGGCCGTCGAACACCCCCAGGAGAAGGCGCAATGGGTCATGGGGTACCTCCCACCCAAGAGTCTGCGTGAGCTCAAGCTCTACTCCTGCCCAGCATGGCGCAAGGGCAGGACACAGCCACACCATGTGATAAAAATCAGCTGAGGCCTGATGGCAGCGCGTGCAGGATGGGGAGGGTCGCAGGCGGGCGCTGTACAGGCGCGCGGGGGTGAGGTATGGCACACTCATATTTTAAGATCAAATTTATAAAAATAGTCTCAAGAAAAGCCAAGGAGCAGCTCCAGGTCCACATCTAGCGGTAAGGAAACGGATGTTGGTGTGCAAGGGTGGGGATTGCATGCAGCTACACTGTTCACTTTAGGACTGGAACAAAGTCGCAGCAAATCTGCACAATGCCACTGACTGGCACACCAGGATACTGCCGATTTTTTTCAGTATCCAGACTAACACCTGAGGAATATTTAAAAGGTGAGGTATTTGCCATCAGAATAACCTACTTGCTACTCACCAAACCAGTTCAACCAAGGCTTTGACAACTAACCAACGCATAGTCCTTTAAACGAAAAAACCCTTACACCCCCACAGCGATCACCCAATCAGAATGACAACCCTCCTCTGATTAAGTTATATAAACCGATGCTTCTTTCACCCAACCATACCAACCCACTCAGCCCACCTAGATCTACTCAAAACTACCAAGGCCAACCACACAAACACAAGCAACTGCAACTAGACTTTCACATTCCTCTTATCCATTTGGACTGCTCACCTCAACTACTCACAATAATCCATGCTCTTCCACTAAACCACAGTGATTCATGTTACTTTTACTTACTAATAACCCACCTTTCCTATAACTAACTATACCACAGCCAAAAGCTGACCAAGTAACACTAATGTTAAATCTCAAAGAGGAGGCTTCTTATCTCTAATCAGCGGTTCAACCAAATCTGTTGGACCGCCATCCACCCTGTCCCCAGCAGTATAGTGTAATTCTTAATCCTCTCCTTCCCTGACCAAACACACTTCCAGTGGCAATCTTGTCTCACACTCCAAGGTTCCAGTGCTGTAGTACAGACTTTGCCATAGCCTAGAATAGGGCCCTCGGCCCTCCAACTCCAGAGACTGATCTATTGCCACTCTCCAGCATTGTGAATAAGCACTCACATTCTGGGGCCTCTTTCAGAAGAGAACTCGCAGTGAAATAGCAGGATAATGCGCTTTCCTGCTACAGACGGGACGAGAGGCTCCTTCAGAAACAAGTCCACAATATCTTCTTGTCTGTGAATGTTGACTGCTCCCTAGGATGATCAGAAAACAAGAGGTTTAAAACAGCTCCAAAATATCACTTGCAAGGCATGAGCTTAATAAAAATCAAGGAAATAAAATGAACAATCCCATTTCTCTCTTCTCGGTACCTGTAAATCACCTATTAATAAGATAACTTTTGATAAAGTGATGATCAAAATAGTTTGTGGAATAGGCTTGGCTGTTTTTACAGATCTTTTACAAAATCATATTTGTGTCCATGGATCAGTTTTGAGAACTCTGTGGTATCTTGTAGGTGGACAGATTGTATCATTACAAGCTTTAGTAGGAACAGCAACAGACACACTGGATTCAAAGTTAATGTAGTACATTATCACCTCAGACGGATGCCAGACAGGTCTCCAGTCTTCGTGCACCAAAGGCGGCATATGCTCCTCCAGGAACAATGGAACAAAGTGAAGGTAGAAGATCTTATGTTTACAATAAGCATCTGCTGATCACAAGGATCGCTATGAATGCCAATGAAGAACTTTTGTTTTAATTATCTACATAGAAACTGCGACCCTCCAATAAAATGTTTACACTTTGACCCTGCTTTCATCTAACAATACAGAGTCTGACAGGGTCCCTCCCAATTGTAGCAACATCTGGGGTTCTCAAACAGAGCTCACCTTGATTAGGAAATAAGAGATTCGGGTTTCTATGCAGTCCACAGAAAATACTGGGATAGATGTAGGTTTCAAGAACCTATTACCGAACTTAAAGAACAAGTTACTTACCTTCGGTAACGATGTATCTGTAAGAAACATTAGTTAGTTAGATTCCTCACCTTAGAATATCCCCAGGCGTCAGACTGGATCCGGAAGATTTTTCGTCAGCAATACCCATTGCGCGTCGCTAGGCGTCGTCTGCGGCTCCGCGTCCGTCGCCGGCGTCGTTGTGCGCCGGATTGACGTCGGAGTACTTAGACGCCGCCCTCGCGCGCTGACGTCAGTTCTTGTACATAGCTTTCCGCGCCAGGAACGCAGAGCCATGCAAAGACCGACACTGGTGCCGAAAATAAAATCTAGGGGCCTGAAAAGGACAACCTTAACCCTAGATGTCAGTTCGCAGAACGGGGAGGATGGGTGGGTCGGTGAGGAATCTAACTAATGTTTCTTACAGATACATCGTTACCGAAGGTAAGTAACTTGTCCATCTGAAAGAAACACGTTAGTTAGATTCCTCACCTTAGAATAGATACCCAAGCAATACCATCCCCGGTGGTGGGTCTGCGAACCAAGATCACACCAGAAAGTCCTGGAGGACAGAACGGCCAAAGAAGCCATCCCTCCGGACTTGGCTGTCAAGGCAATAATGCATGGCAAACGTGTGTAGCGAAGCCCACGTCGCCGCCTGACAGATGTCCTGCAAAGGGACACCCCGTCCCAAAGCAGTAGTAGCCGCTGTGGCCCGAGTAGAATGGGCGCGCAGCCCAACAGGAGGGTCCTTTTTTGCCAAGGAGTAACAAATTTTGATGCACAAAACGACCCACCGAGAGATGGTCCGCTTGTGCACAGCTTTACCCTTCTTAGCACCCACGTATCCAACGAAAAGTTGGTCGTCCACCCGGAACTGCTTTGTGCGGTCCAAATAAAAGGAGAGCGCACGTTTTGGGTCCAGACGGTGGAGCCTCTCTTCCTCTTTGGAAGGATGCGGAAAGAAGGTGGGCAAGGTGACAGACTGCCCAAGATGAAATGGAGTCACCACTTTCGGAAGAAAGGAGGGACGAGGCCGAAGGACAACCTTGTCCGGATGAACAGAGAGAAAAGGAGGCTTTGAAGAGAAAGCCTGGAGCTCACTCACCCGTCTAGCCGAGGTGATGGCTACCAGAAAAGCAGTCTTAAGCGTCAGCAGACGAAGAGGACAATTATGAAGAGGCTCAAAGGGAGCACACATTAGAAATGTGAGAACAAGATTCAAGTCCCACTGAGGCATTACAAAAGGGACAGGAGGGAACGTGTGAGTAATGCTTTTTAGAAAGCGTGTAACTACAGGGGACTTGAAAAGAGAAGGCTGATCAGGAAGCCGCAAGAAGGCAGAGATGGCAGCAAGATAACCTTTCAGGGTGCCCAGGGCAGAGCCCTGCCGGGCCAAAGAAAGAAGAAAGAGGAGAACCTCAGAAAGAGGGGCGGAAAGGGGATCCACAGCCTTTGCTGTGCACCATGCCACAAATTTGTTCCACCGGCAGGCGTATACCGTCTTTGTGGAGGGACGCCTGGCTGCCAGAATGATATCACAGACTTCAGGAGGCAAGTCAAATGGCATCAACTGCCGCCGCTCAATCTCCACGCATGGAGGTGGAGGCTGGACAGGTTCGGGTGGAGGACCGTCCCCTGCTGCTGCGACAGAAGATCCTCCCGAAGGGGCAGACGTATCGGAGGATCGGTCAACATACTGAGTAGCTCGGGATACCAGTACCTTCGTGCCCAGTCCGGAGCCACCAAGATGACTTGGGCCCGGTCGCGCCCGATCTTCTTCAGCACTCTGGGCAGAAGTGGTATAGGCGGAAAGGCGTACAACAGACCGCAACTCCACTCGTGACGAAAAGCGTCGCCGAGCGAGTGCCGCCTTGGAAATTCCAACGCGCAGAACTGCTGACATTGCGCGTTCTCTTCGGTGGCGAATAGATCTAACCAAGGCTCTCCCCACTGCTGAAAGAGACCTTGCGCCACTTCGGAGTTCAGACGCCATTCATGATCCATCATGCACCGGCGGCTGAGTTCGTCTGCTCTGGCGTTCAGAGAGCCCGCCAGATGTTGAACCACTAGGGTGACGCCCTGGTGTTCCAGCCATGTCCAGAGGCGCAGAGCCTCCTGACAAAGGGTCCACGACCCCACCCCGCCCTGTTTGTTGCAATACCACATGGCGGTGGTGTTGTCCGTGAACACCTGCACGACACTTCCCCTGACAGAGGGAAGGAAGGCTTTCAGTGCAAGTCGGATCGCTCTCAACTCCAACAGGTTGATGTGGAGACGAGACTCCGCCGGAGACCAGAGGCCTCTGATCTCCGCCTCTCCCATATGGCCACCCCATCCCAGGAGGGACGCATCCGTCACTACGACATGCTCCGGTTGGGGAAGGGAGAGACTCTTGCCCTTGACCCAATCGTGGTCCGTGAGCCACCACTGCAACTGCTGTGCAGTGCCCTCCGAGATCAAGACATGGTCGGACAGGTTGCCGTGATGCTGGGCCCACTGAAACTTCAGGTCCCACTGCAGAGCCCGCATGCGCCGCCTGGCGTGATGCACTAGTAGTATGCAGGAGGCCATTAGCCCCAGAAGCCGCAACACTAGCCTGACCGAAACCCAGGATAGAGGCCGAAAGATGGGAATCAGGGCCTGTATATCCCGGACCCGCTGTTCCGGTGGATGGACCCGGAACTGCGCCGAATCGAGAACCGCTCCGATGAAGAGGAGCTTCTGAGAGGGGCTCAGGTGTGACTTCGGCACGTTGATGGAAAATCCCAGCAAATGCAGGAGATCCGCCGTAGTCTGGAGGTGGGAGACGACTGTCTGGGGCGAGCCCGCCTTCAACAACCAGTCGTCGAGATAGGGGAAGAGTGGAACCCCTGATCTGCGCAGATGAGCTGCGACCACCACCATCACTTACGTGAACACCCGAGGGGCACTGGTGAGGCCGAAGGGGAGCACGGTAAACTGAAAGTGCTCTGGGCCCACCGTGAACCGCAGGTAACGCCGGTGGGCCGGCAGGACGGGGATGTGGAAATATGCGTCCTGCAAGTCCAACGCTACCATCCAGTCTCCGGGGTCTAGGGCAGCTAGAACCTGAGGCAAAGTCAACATCTTGAACCTTTCCTTCCGGAGGAAGGCATTGACGTTCCGGAGGTCCAAGATAGGGCGTAGGCCCCCTTTGCCCTTCTTGGGAACCAGAAAGTAGTGGGAATAACAACCACGACCTACTTCTGGGCTCGGAACGCGCTAGACGGCCCCCTTGGCCAAGAGGGCCGAAACTTCCTCGTGGAGAAGATTCAAATGATCCCCCGAGATACGGTGGTGCTGCGGTGGCATGGCTGGAGGGGTCGTCTCGAAGGGGAGGGAGTAGCCCCTTCGGACGATTTGCAGCACCCACCTGTCCGATGTGATGGACCGCCAGTGGAGCAGGTGATGGTGAACTCTGCCGCCCACTGGCGTGGAATGGGCCTGAAAGATCGGACTAGGAAGGCTTTGAGGCGGATGCTGCCGGGGTGGATGTGGGCTGACCTCGACGTCCTCCAGAACCGCCTCGGCAGAAACCACGTCCGCGCGCAGGTTGGTTCTGCGGCTGGTGGCTAGGCGCACGTGAGGAGGCACCCCTTCCTTGGCCACGAAAGGGGCGAAAAGCGGAAGTTTGCGACCGCGGGGCCGAGAGGCCCAAGGACTTGGCCGTAGCCCGGGAGTCCTTAAAGCGGTTCAGCGCACTGTCCGCTTTCTCGCCAAAAAGGCGAGTGCCATCAAAGGGCATGTCCATGAGAGTGCTCTGGACATCGCCTGAAAATGACGTGGACCGCAGCCAGGCGTGACGTCTAAGCGCCACTGTGGTAGAAATGGCCCTACCCAGCGAGTCCGTGGTGTCAAGCCCACATCGTATAGCATGTCGCGCGGCATCCCTCCCATCGGCCAGAGCCTGGGTAAGTCATGTCCGGACCTCCTCCGGACACAGGGGCACCGCGTCCTCCACCGCATCCCACAGAGAGTGGGAATAACGGTCCAAGAGATAAGCGGTGTTCAAAGACCGCAGGCCCAAACTAAGGGAGGAGAACAGCTTCTTGCCAAACTGTTCCAGTCTCTTGGAATCCCGGTCCGGCGGGGCGGTCGGGAAAGAGGATTGGGAGGTGGAGGCCTGGATAACCAGGCTCTCAGGGGTAGGGTGTTGGGACAGAAAACTGGGGTCGCCCGGAGCAGGGCGGTGGCGCCTGGCGACGTTCCTGTCCACAGGAGGAACTGTGGAGGGCTTGGACCAGGTGCCCTGCAGAACGTCAATGAGGGCCTCATTGAATTGCAGCAGAGGCTCAGTGGAGCTTGCTGCAGACTGAAGCACCTCAGTAAGGACGTTAGTCCTCACAGCCACGGCAGGCAGCTCGAGCCCAAGGGCTGCAGCCGCCTTGCGCAGCACCACAGAGAAAGCAGCGCCCTCCTCCGAAGCCACAGTCGGAGGAGAGACAAATCCAGTGTCTGGAGAGGTATCCAGGCCACTGGCCTCCCCCAGTTCATCTGCCCAGTCCTGGGACAGTTGAGCCTGAACGGCCATAGGATCCTCGGATCCCTCCCAGTTGTCCCCATCATCCGATTCCTGGTATACAGGAGAAAGTAACAGAGCCGGGTGGTAGACATAATGTGTCTCTAGCGGCGCCGATCGCGGCGTCCATAGACGCCGTACCGGCGCCGGGCCCGGAGTGGGACAGAACCGGGGCTCGACGTCGAGCGGAGTCGACGTCGGCGTCGGGGGTGGTACCGGTGTCGACGCCGGCGGAGGAGGCGTGACTAGGTCGACCGGCGTCGGCGGGGACTCGAGAATGGGTCCCTCGGGCGCTTGCGGCGTCGAGGCCGGAGCCGTCAACGGCGCCGGGGCCGGAGCCACCGGCAGGCAAGGCAGCCCAGTCGGGTCCGCGGGCGCAGACGGCGGAGCCAGGTTCCTCATGGCCGAGAGGAAGGCACTGACTTCCGCCGGCGTCGCGTCAGTCCCAGGGACCGGAGGGTATGGGGACGTGCGCGGCGCCTGCGGCTCCGCCGGAGCCTGCGGGGGTGGAACCACCCAGACCCTCGACCGAGTCACGCGACCGGCAAGGGGAGTCCGAAGAGCGGTGTCGCCTCTTGGACTTCTTGGAATGCTTAGACTTACCCGAAGACTTGGATCCCGACGACCGATGGAGACGTCGGCTGCGGCTCCGCGACCGATCCTTGGACCTCCTCCTGGACCGGGATCGAGAGGCGCGCGGAGCCGAGTGGCGAATCTCGAGAAGCTTACGGGACCGCTCCCGTCTAGCCTTCGAGGTCAGGGCCTTACAGTCCGAACACGACTCCGCGTCGTGATCGAGGCCCAAGCAGTAAAGGCACCGGCGGTGATGGTCCGTAACCGACATCAAGCGGTTACAGTCCGCACAGGCTTTAAAACCAGGCATCCTACCGGCACCGGAGTCGATTGACAGGATCAAAAAGGATCAAAAAGTTAGTCAAAAATTGACTAAAGGGGTAGCTCTCCCGGATCTGCGCTTACTGGCGCGGAAAAAAGAAGAACCGACGTCAGCGCGCGAGGGCGGCGTCTAAGTACTCCGACGACGTCATTCCGGCGCACGACGCCGACGACGGACGCGGAGCCGCAGACGACGCCTAGCGACGCGCAAGGGGTATTGCTGACAAAAAATCTTCCGGATCCAGTCTGACGCCTGGGGATATTCTAAGGTGAGGAATCTCACTAACGTGTTTCTTTCAGATGCGATCTAAAAACGCAAATGCCTAACAATAGTCAAATCCAGCCATAAATTGACTATAGTATGGTCATCTAGGTTTACCCTGCTGTAACTTGTTTACCTCATGGTTCAACAACTCTCGCAATACACCAAACAGATCTACTGTTAGATGAGTTTCACATTATGATTCGTACGGCATAAAGACTTCATCCTGCTCTGACAGGAGAAGTTCATCTTCAGCATACGATTATACTGTTTGTAATGGAGTATTACATTCTGCATACAAAGCAAACTTACATTTTTGTTTACCTTTTACATTTAAAAACGATCATGGATATCCTTTAGTTTCTTCCCTGTGAGTAAATGACTACTTTAAAAAAGGTTCCTGAATCTGATCATCAAATGGAGTATAATTTATAAATGTGGTAGTTCTTAGTCCCTCATTCTCTGGTCTTGTTGAAGGTCCAGACTGCAGACTAAATTTAGAGTACCTCTGTGCTGCATCGGGCTTTTTTTAAAGACAAAAAGGAACAGAGGCTCTGCCCTTTCATGTTTGCTCTTAATCCCAGCCTGCCCGCTTAAAGGGTCACAGGCCCATTCGCCATCCATTCCGGAAGATGAAGACAAATAGAGTAAGCCTGCTTGTGGTTTCTAGGAAGGCCAAACACATTCATTACAAGAGCTGAGATACCCATCATTTGCATCCAAAGAAACATTGAAGAAAACAAGACTATTTTGTGACAGATGGGTTACTGATCATAAGTAAATCCTGGCAAAATAGCTTCTTGAATAAGGACTTCCCAAATAACCAATCTGATCAAGATTTGTGAGCAAGAGGAATAAAGTTTCTGAAAAGCAGGTGGAATGGCAAATGCAGCAACCCAGAAGGTAGACTTTGCAACAGTTTAGCCCCCTTCCTGAAACATTACTCAGCAAAGTGCACCTCTGGCGAAGCCAAATAATGTTTAAAGTGGGTTCACAAAAGCTAAAGAGGGTACACTTATTACTATATGGGGTAGCAGGTATGAGCATATATACATACATCCATGTTCCTTCTTGACCCTCTTCCACTAGGCAGCCATTTCCAGCCAATATAAAGGTTCATACTGTTGGACAGACTCATAACGGTACAGGAATCCTCTATTATACAATAACTGACACACACACACACTAACAAGTTTGTTATAAATGACTGAACAAAGATTTTATTGCTATGTTATATTCAAAACAAAGGAGTATATTGAAAACAGAATTTTGAAAAAATGTATTATCGTGGTGAGCGGGTCAAGTATGCTTTACGATGCAGCTAGCCTGGTTAAGAACATTCATAGATGACAGAGCACATCTGCACAGCAAATGTTTGAGACAGTCTGGGTAAAATAAAATGTCCTTTTAACATCCAGGATGGGGAAGGCATGCTCAGCCTCATACACAGGAGATGGAAAGTACTAGGCCACTGATCAGGAGAATATGACCATCCTTTAGAAAAGAAGTGTGCATAGACAACTTTTACTTAGATAAACCGCTCAAAGTTCAAAGAGGAAGGTGGGGACTGAAGTTTAAATAATGTTTGGGGGGGGGGGGAAATGTTGTTAACAGACAGCAGTTCTCATGGCACAATTTGAAAGAGATACAAGACTACAGGGTCAAACACTTTATGCAAAAACGATCAGTCCAGCCCGAACTGCCAAGCCAATTCGGGCTGGACCGTTCCCATGAGGCACAGGGTCAAGACTGATTTGCATATGGCCAGGTCTAAACTGGGGTGGCATGGTGAGCAAAAAAACGATGGATTTAGGCCCAGATCTCTGTACTAGGGTGAATGTATGACATTGTTCTGCATTCTGTCCATCAACTGTTGTTTTTGCATCAAACACTTTATGCGCCAAGTATGGCATCGCAGCACTCGGATCCCAAACTAATCTGGGCTTGTGAACAAGGAGGAGCAATTCTAGAAGCTTCTCAAAAAAGACTTTTAACTGTTCTATGGAAAAAAAAACATTTAACTTCTAAGCTCCCTAGGTACCCTATTAGTAAGATGGCTCAGACTAAAGTACTTGCGGTAACAGCTAATGAGAGAGAGACAGACAGAGAGACAGAGAGACAGAGAGACAGAGAGACAGAGAGACAGAGAGACAGAGAGACAGAGAGACAGAGAGACAGAGAGACAGAGAGACAGAGAGACAGAGAGACAGAGAGACAGAGAGACAGAGAGACAGAGAGACAGAGAGACAGAGAGACAGAGAGACAGAGAGACAGAGAGACAGAGAGACAGAGAGACAGACAGACAGACAGAGAGACAGAGAGACAGAGAGACAGAGAGACAGAGAGACAGAGAGACAGAGAGAGACAGAGAGACAGAGAGAGACAGAGAGAGACAGAGAGAGACAGAGAGAGACAGAGAGAGACAGAGAGAGACAGAGAGAGACAGAGAGAGACAGAGAGAGACAGAGAGAGACAGAGAGAGACAGAGAGAGACAGAGAGAGACAGAGAGAGACAGAGAGAGACAGAGAGAGACAGAGAGAGACAGAGAGAGACAGAGAGAGACAGAGAGAGACAGAGAGAGACAGAGAGAGACAGAGAGAGACAGAGAGAGACAGAGAGAGACAGAGAGAGACAGAGAGAGACAGAGAGAGACAGAGAGAGACAGAGAGAGACAGAGAGAGACAGAGAGAGACAGAGAGAGACAGAGAGAGACAGAGAGAGACAGAGAGAGACAGAGAGAGACAGAGAGAGACAGAGAGAGACAGAGAGAGACAGAGAGAGACAGAGAGAGACAGAGAGAGACAGAGAGAGACAGAGAGAGACAGAGAGAGACAGAGAGAGACAGAGAGAGACAGAGAGAGAGACAGAGAGAGAGACAGAGAGAGAGACAGAGACAGAGACAGAGACAGAGAGAGAGACAGAGAGAGAGACAGAGAGAGAGAGAGAGAGAGAGAGAGAGAGACAGAGAGAGAGAGAGAGAGAGAGAGAGAGAGAGAGAGAGAGAGAGAGAGAGAGAGAGAGAGAGAGAGAGAGAGAGAGAGAGAGAGAGAGAGAGACAGCCAGCCAGCCAGTGCACGACAGAGAGACTGTTCCCTGAAACTGTCAATGTTACTGAAAGTTACTGCAGTACAGCTAATAGAAACAAGGAGATCTGAGAGAAGCTGAGGGAGAAGCGCAAGATAGTGGCAACCATTGGGTCTGAATTATTCTTCTGTAAACCAGGGTGAGGGCACTGATTAACACATTTACTGGAAGTCAGACAGTGATGCACATTGGCTACGAAGATGCTGCACACTTAAGGCTTTTGCAGCCGCTCTTTGTGTAAATGTCTTTGCTCCCCCAGAATGCTGTCCTGATTGGCCACTACAAGCCTAATTGCAGCTCTTCCTACTATCTTCCTGAACCTAGATGAGCTGGTGCTACTGGACCTTTGCAAGGAGTGGACACAGGCCTGCACTCCATCACTATGCGTCCCAGTTCATGAATTTACGACTTCCTCTACAAACGTACTCCAAGACTGAAGGGTCACATTTACACAGGTGATACACAAGAACCATCTTCACACTTCTAGCTATATGACTATATTTTGCAGGTTCTGATGAGTTTGTCTGGTCCATAGCCTTCTCAATTTACTAAGTATTAGTATTACAAGTTTCCAAATAGCCAACAAATCACACATGAGCAACTTCAAAATTGGTGGCCAAGATAAGGTGACATACGCAGTCTTGGGTACTGAGTGGGGCATGGAGCTGTGGAAAACCCATCTTCCACCATCCTAAAAGATGCCACTTGAAGGTAAGAGGACTCCAAGTTTGTGGATAAATGGTCTTGTATATTTAGGTAATTGTTCTTGACACAGAGGATTGAAGGTTTTTAGATAACAAGATATTGCCGACAAAATTATACTAAGGTCTGGGAAGACATTCAGCCCTTGCCCATTTCAGGTTTTCCTTTGCATGCAATAGGTTCCTTTGCCTGGACTTGCAGCAACAGTTAACATTACTTGAAAAAAGTGTAAATTTTACCAAGTTGGGGGAGGAAAGCAGAGGTGAAAAAAGGGATGCAGTCAGTAATGAAGAAATTTGCCTGGAATTAACTTTCCCTAAATGTCTTTTTGAGAACTGCTAAAACATTCTAAAATTTCTCTAGGGTTCTTTTGAGTTGCTCCATTTCAGCAGTGACGGAGCTGAAGGGACTTGGTCTAGGAAGAGGTTCATTCATGCAAGATATCATACCCTGGTGTAAGGGCACACCACAGGGCCCACTGAATTCATTGCTCTACATACAGGGTTGATCATCTACCAGTTTCATGGACAAGATGGCATCTTGTCAGTCCTTCTCAGACAGTGTATGTTGGGAAGTGTGACATGGTTATGACAGCACATCAGACAAATGCCAGAGAAAGACCCCATCGATCCCACTGCTGCACACCCTCTCTTCCAATGGGTCCTTTACCTGTGTACAACTGCTGATGCTGGAACTAAGAGGAATCTCAAGGTGCTAGTCAGTGTACATGTTATCTCGGGACGATCACCAGTAGAGGAACCACTGAAATAGGACTATGTCCCCAGGAGTCAGTTTGGCATTTACATACAGGAAGCCATAACTCAGAGGAAGGTTAAACAAATATTCTAGATTCTTTTCCACTTGTTTTGTAATGGTTCCTGCTCAAATGGAATCTGGATATACATGGAAAGGGTGTTGGGTGACCAGACACAGAATTTGCAACAGAAACCGTGCACAGGTCAATCTCAGAAGAAACTTAACCACAAAGATAACTTTACTTACAGACTAAAAAACATCAAACGAGGAGTTCTGAGCATGAAGGAAATGACCTGCTGAAGAGGAACCTATTGTACAAGTAAAAATGGATGTATAAGAAATAAATCAAACTACTGTGGAGTGAATGTAAGGGTTGGATTTTGCCAGGCATGTGCAGGGACGGCACCAGCCATTGGCAGTGAGTGGCAGTTTCTCATAAGAAAGCGAACAAGACAACTTTTTAGCTTGGAGTATCCTGCTTAAATTGGCTTGTTGGCATGTACTGCTTATCATAGCAACCGTTATACTGCTAGTCCAAAACCACCTCCTTGCCCTCCATTCACCACTATGGCCATAACCTTAATGTAGAAGGAAAACAAAAAGGGCTGTTTTAAGGAACAAGTGAGTGCATGGGGACAAGGGGTGTAATGAATATGCTACTTACCAGTATGCATCTGTTCTTGGCATGTAGGGCTGCTGACATTCATATCTGTACATAGATCGCCGCCTAGTGTTGGGTCCGGATGTTTGCACGTTGTTGTCCTGGAAGAGTCTTCGAAGTATCCTGGGATAGGTGACTCCTCCCCTGGACTACAGTGCGCATGGGCATCCTCTCCATCCTCAGATTGTTTTTCGCCATTGTGGCAGTGATGGAGTAGATACAGAAAGTGATGACCATGCTTACAGTAATTCTGAGAGCTGCAGCTGCTACAGGCGCCGGGGAGGAGGGAGGGCGATATGAATGTCAGCAGCCCTACATGCCAAGAACAGATGCATACTGGTAAGTAGCATATTCAGTTCGAGGCATGTGGGCTGCTGAATTCATATCTGTGCATAGAATATATAGCAGTGGCCTTTTATTAGCGGCGGCTACCAGTGCCAGCTGCAGCGGTCTGAAAAAGAGTTTTGAGAACAGCCTGTCCTACAGCTGCCTGCTGTTTTGATTGCACATCTACACAATAGTGTTTGGTAAATGTATGTGTAGTGGACCAGGTGGCTGCTCTACATATGTCATGCAAAGGAATGTTTCCTAGGAAAGCCATTGAGGCCCCTAACTTACGTGTTGAGTGGGCTCGTGGGGGAATCGTTAAAGTACGTTTAGCCTTTTGATAGCAAATTTGGATACATTTAACGATCCATCTGGCTATCCCTGCTTTGGAGATAGCGTTACCTTTGTGGTGTGGGGCAAAGGCAACGAAAAGTTGTTGTGTTTTCCTAAAGGGTTTGGTCCTGTCGATATAATACATGAGGGCTCTTTTGACATCTAGTGTGTGGAGTGCCCTTTCTGCGACAGTTTGTGGGTTTTGGAAATAAACGGGCAGTTCAATGGTTTGATTCATGTGGAACTGCGATACCACCTTTGGCATGAATTTGGGGTTGGTACGTAGTACGACCCTGTTGGCGTGGACCTGTATAAATGGCTCTTGAACGGTTAGTGCCTGGAGTTCACTAACTCTCCTCAAAGAAGTGATTGCTACTAGGAAAGCTACTTTCCAGGTAAGGAATTGAATCTCGCATGAGTGTAGAGGTTCAAAGGGTGGACCCATCAGGCGTGTGAGGACCAAATTGAGGTTCCACATCGGAGCCGGTGGGTGGCTTGGAGGAATGACTCGTTTGAGTCCTTCCAAGAATGCTTTGATGGCAGGCACTCTGAATAGAGAGAGGTGCTGCCTGGTCTGCAGATAGGCTGATATTGCGGTCAAATGGACACGTATAGAGGTGTACGCCAGATTGCATCGGTATAGGTGTAATAGGTAACAAATAATGTTTTGGATGGATGCGTCTAGCGGGTTAATGTCATTATTATTGCAATAAATGACGAACCTCTTCCATTTGGCTGCATAGCAAGCTCTGGTAGTGGGTCGCCTGGCCTCCTTAATGATGTCCATACAGTCAGGTGGCAGGTTGAGGTAGCCAAACTCTAGGACTTCAGGAGCCAGATTGCCAGGTTCAGCTGTTGCAGATCTGGGTGCTGAATCTCTCCATGGTTCTGCGTCAAATGCTCGGGTTTGATCCGTAGCCTTTGATGCGGCACCACGGAAAGTTCGAGAAAGGTGGTGTACCACGGTTGGCGCGCCCACGTTGGAGCAACCAGGACGAGCGTCAGTGAGTGTTGACGCAGTTTGCGTGCCACCAGCGGTATCAGTGGTGCTGGGGGAAAAGCGTACGCAAATCTGCCGGACCAGTTCATCCATATCGCATTGCCCTGCGACTGTGGATGTGGGAACCTGGCGGCAAAGCTTTGGCATTTTGCGTTTGCTTGTCGCGAATAGGTCTATCTCTGGATGACCCCACTGCTGGAAGTACGGTTGGAGTACTGATGGGTGTAACTCCCACTCGTGCATCTGGTGGCTGTGTCTGCTGAGCAGATCCGCCATCTGGTTGTCTTTGCCGGGGAGGTGTTCTGCCATGAGGAACATGTTCCTCTGAATGGCCCACTTCCACATGCTCTGAGCCAGATGAGACAACTGTGGAGAGTGTGTTCCTCCCTGCTTCTGTATGTAGTACATGGCGGTCATGTTGTCCGTCCGGATCAACACGACTTTGTTGCACAAGTGTACTTTGAATGCTTTCATAGCGAGGAAGATTGCCATCAGTTCTAGGAGGTTGATGTGCATCTTCTTTTGTTGTTGTGTCCATAGTCCCTGCACTGTGTAATGGAGTACATGAGCTCCCCATCCCTGGAGAGACGCGTCCGCCGTCAGTATTATCTGTGGGACAGGCTCTTGGAACGGTCAGCCCTTGCAAAGGTTTTGTGGATTCCACCAATGCAGAGAGTTGTATGCCCGACCGCTCACCAACACTAGGTCTTTTAACTGTCCTTGAGCCTGATTCCACTGACGTGCTAAGCACTCCTGAAGCGGGCGCATATGTAGTCTCGCGTGTGGGACTATGAAGATGCAGGAGGCCATCATGCCCATCAACTGCATGAACACTCGCGCGGGCAGGGAGTGTTGAGGTTTGAACTTGGAAATTAGCATTTGCATGCTGCTGATTCTCACTAAATTTGGCTGAGCTGTGGCTGCCAGAGTGTCTATAGTTGCACCAAGGTACTGTTGTACGTGTGCGGGCTGGAGATGGGATTTTGGGTAATTCAGTGAGAACCCTAGACTGTGAAGGAGGTGAATGGTGCGGGACATGTGGCTGGCACATTGCTGGGCTGACTTCGCTTGAACGAGCCAGTCGTCCAGGTAAGGGTAGACGTGTATGTGCTGCCTCCGTAGATGTGCCGCCACAGTAGCTAGGCACTTTGTAAACACCCTTGGTGCCGTTGTCACGCCGAAGGGAAGGACTCTGAATTGGTAATGCTGTCCTTGAACAGTGAACCTGAGGTATTTTTTGTGTGATGGGTGAATGGGTATGTGGAAATACGCATCCTTGAGGTCCAGTGTGGCTAGAAAGTCTCCCTGCTTGAGCAGCGGGAGGACTTGCTGGAGAGTGAGCATGTGAAAATGCTCGGAAAGAATGTATCTGTTTAGGGGTCTCAGGTCTAATATAGGTCTGAGTGACCCGTCCTTCTACGGTATTAAAAAGTACAGGGAGTACACCCCCGTACCTTGCTCGTGGACGGGTACGACCTCTATTGCGCCTTTTAGAAGCATACTTTGCACCTCTTGCCGTAAGAGCGTTAAGTGCTCTGAGGACATAGGACGGTTTTTTGGAGGTATTGTGGGTGGAGTGGAGGTTAGTTCTAGACAGTAACCGTATTTGATAATATCTTTGACCCACCTGTCCGTGGTGATGGAGTTCCACGTGGACAGGAACCTTTGTAGCCTTCCCCCGACAGGTGTTATGTGGTCGGGAGGAAGGGAGAGGGCGTCACTGCTTGTTCTTGGGGGGGGGGGGGGGGGAGGACCTGGTGTTGCCGTAGCCGCGTCCTCTGCCCTTTGTACTGGAGCCACGATATCCACCCCGGGTGTTTTTATCGTAGGTGGTTTGTGTATTGCTCTTGTTGTATGTTTGCTGTGACCCCTGTCCTCTACTTGCTCCTCTATTTCCGGGGCGACGAAAGGAGCCGCTCCGAAAGGACTGAGTTTGGAGAGCCCCCATGGACTTTGCAGTGTCCGTGTCCTTCTTTATTTTCTCTAGGGTGGTGTCAACCTCCGGCCCGAATAAATAGTCGGGGTTGACAGGCTGGTTGAGTATGTTGTTTTGCACTTCCGGTTTGAATCCGGAGATTCGTAACCAGGCATGTCGTCGCAGCATGACGCTAGTGTTTATGGCCCTGGCGGCTGTGTCTGCGGCATCCAGCGCGCACTTGATGGATGCGTTTGTGAGGAGCTGTCCCTCCCTGATGAGGATCTCTGCACCTTGTCTGAATTGGTCAGGGAGATGTTGGATTAGTTGCTCTAATGTGTCATAGTGCGCTCTATCGTAGCGAGCGAGGAGTGCTTGAGTATTGGCAATACGCCATATGTTGGCTGCCTGGGCGGCAATCCGTTTGCCAGAGGTCTTTAACACCTTGGACTCCTTGTCCGGGGGAGGAGCGTCACCTGTTTGTGAGTGTGCCCTCTTGCGAGCATTCGCAACGACAATGGAATCCAGAGGTAATTGGCCTCTGATGTAAGTAGGGTCCCCAGGCGATGATCTGTATTTTTTGTCTATCCTGGGGTTTATCACTCTTGCCCTGGTGGGTTCCTTGAAGATGTCCTTTGCTGGTTTGAGGACACCCTTCAACATGGGTAGAGTTTTTATATTTTTTTCTGAGGAAGCAAAAGTGTCCATAAGAAAGTCGTCCTCGACGGTGTCCGAGTGAAGTTGCACCCCATGATTGGCCGCAGCACGTTCAATCAGAGCGTTGAATGCTGCCGTGTCCTCTGTGGGAGATGTTTTTGCTCCATAGAGTTGCGGGTCTTGTGCATCCATAGGTGCACCTGGGTCCACAGGGTCATCCCAAGTTTGATCAGGGTCTTGCTGGGCGTCAGGGTCCATGTCTCCGGGGTAGGGGACCTGGTCACCCATGTAGTCCCCCAACGCATCCGTGTCGGAGTGTGTGGGAGAGAAGGATTGTGGATCCTGGTAGGGTGAGTGGAAAGGTTCGTAAAGAACTGGTTCTGAAGCCATAGGCAGCTTTCTTTTTAGTGGAATCCTGAAGGAGTCCAAAGCCGGCTCCGAAGTTATTTTCCGTTTGTGGATAATCATCCTGCAGGTGTCGGAGTCGATTATATGCGATGGAGACGTCTCCCCAGAGTGTTCGGCAGGCGTGATTGTGGTATGGGTCACCCGTGTCCTGATTTGGAACATTTTCGGGGCCGTGGATGGTGGCAGGCCAAAAGTAATGTTGGCCGGTGTCGAAGAGGCTGCTGGAGCTTTAATTGGCTCGGAGCCCGACGTGTCCTGGAGGACCATTTTCTTTTTGGTGCTTTGCGCAGCAATGGGTCGAGTCTGGAGCGCCCTCGAGTCTTTCGCACCGACCGGTTCAGTGGAGGCGGTCGTGGATTTTTGACGCCGGTGGGTCATCGAGTCGAGGGGCGGGAGTGGCCGTCGACTTCGATGATTGTGGCTTAGATGTCGCCGTGGAAGCGGCGTGAGACGCAGCAGGCTGTTTGACCTTTGGGGTCGGAGTCGATTGCGTCGGTGCCGGGAGCCGAGCAGGTTTGGTGGTACCGACGGCCTTCTTCCTTATGTCGACTCCGACGTCGGCCGCTTCGAGTTCGGCACCGAAGTCTCGTTTGGTGCGCTCGGTGCCGATGTGTTTTGCTGGCGTCGAAGGTGTGGAGGGCCTCGATCCGACCAGCGCCGGTTTCGGTTTCAAGTGAACCAATACTGGTTTCGGTTTTAGAGAAGGGAAACCAGCCATTTTTGGCATTAATGGCTGCCGCTGAATGTCCGAGGCCGGGCCCGAGGGCGGGGCCGAAGAACTGCGGGATAAGTCTTGGGTAAGGCCCGAAGGCGATCCCTCGACCGGAGCCATAGACTGTTGCACTGGGCTTTCTTCAGTCTGAACGGGTAGGCCTTGCTCGTCACCGGAGCTACTCTCTTCGGCCCCTAAGGCCTCATCGTAGTCTCCTACCTCGGTGTCGTCTTCATCTCTGCGAAAGAGTGTTTCATCGACATCCCCCGATCCGGAGTCATATTCGGAAACGGGACTGGAGGGTAGGTTCTCCACTTCTTCGACATCTTCGGTCTCGGCGTTGAAGATGTCGGCCGGGGCCGGTGCCGCTTGCTGCGCCTCGAGTCTCGCCGCTCGTCGATTCCGTAGAGTCTTCTTGGATCGAAATCTGGCACAGGCCATGCATGTAGATTCGTCGTGATCCGGTGAGAGGCATTTGTTGCACACCGGATGGACGTCGACGTGGGGGTATTTCGCATTGCATACCGGACACCTCTTGAATGGTGTTCTCGATTCCATCGCTGATGTCGAATCGACGGTCGGGTAAGATGCGAAAGTTTGTTCTAGAAGTTAGTAAACTAACAGAGATACTATCGATACCGATCGATAACAGTACCGACGCGAGCTAAAGGCCTTTTGGCCTTGAAAACAGGTTTTCCTAACTTGAGTCAAGATAACACATCCGAACCCAATGGCGGAAAAAAACAATCTGAGGATGGAGAGGATGCCCATGCGCACTGTAGTCCAGGGGAGGAGTCACCTATCCCAGGATACTTCGAAGACTCTTCCAGGACAACAACGTGCAAACATCCGGACCCAACACTAGGCGGCGATCTATGCACAGATATGAATTCAGCAGCCCACATGCCTCGAAGCTGTATTACTGCAAACGCACACCAGATTTTCCTCAGGTTTTCATTTTAAATGTGTTGTGCAAACACCGCTTTAGTTGTCTGCTCCAACACCAGGATGGGCCATCGGTTTCAACAGGCGAAACGAGGACAAGGAGTGTAAGAGTCGCATCAGGGAGCACATACTTTCAAGGCCACCAGCACATTTTAGGGACTAGACAAGGTCACTATGAAAATTTATGAAATTGACAACAGCCAGTAAGGGTTCACAAGATCAGCAACCTTTCAGACACAAAATATCCAGGGACCGGTCTGGATAGTCAAATGGTTGGGGAGAGAGGACTTAATGCAGTGAGGAGTAAGGCAGACCAGGTGTGGGGAGAAACAAAGCAGAACCAAGTCAAATAAAGAGGTGGTAGGGTGATCAAATGGCTCGATCGCAATTTTAAGACTCTAGAGCGAGAGATGGCGGGTCTTGAGTTCCCTGGGGAAGAGATTATGATAAATGTTTCATGGGAAGAAGATCAAAATGATAATGGCAGAATGGGGATAAAGACTGAAACAAGATGACTGAGGAAGGAGTCCAAGGGACACAGATGGTCCAGGAGTGCTATGTATATGGTTGATGGCAGAGCATATCACCCCCATTAACGTGCCACCTAAAAGTAAATACTCTTTACAGTAAACATCCAGTTAAGATGACTGTCCAAGGCTTCTCCTCACCTGGATGTGTCCCCCGCTGTACTCATAAGGATAGCGACAGTCTATTAAGAAGCATCTCTCCACAAGGCTGTGGAATTCCCCACGGAGAAGAGCAGCAGTCTGCAGCACGAGAAGACAAATTCACATCTGTAAATACAGCACTCCCTGCCCCAGACAGTCAAATTTTCACACTACTGGGTTATGTTATTGGACTGTGGTACTTCATAATATCTCCAAAAGGGTGTACAGGGATACTTACAACTGCATCGTCAGAGTTTGGATCCTACAAGACCCTCTTTCTATGAGAAAAGCCCTAGACTATCATCTGGGGTGTTAGTTTTAACAGCAGAAGGGGACAGTAAATTAGCCAGGGTGCAGCAACCCTGCCGAGAAAGCTCAGCAAGCAGACCCAAATGGGTAACACAGCAAAAGCATCAAGTGTCATGAAGGCTGGTCTTCAAGAAGCTGGCAGAGGCCAAACAGATAAAGATCCAGCGACTTTGTAGATGAGTTCTCTTCTGCGTCAGTGTCAGAAAACTCACAGTTCCAACTCTCCTAAAGGCATTTTTTGACTGATTTTCCCAGCTACAAGGCTGGCTCCACCATACATGCACAACAGGTTGCCACCGAGTTGGTCTAGGAGACCCCACCTGAAAACTCAATGAAATGGAAACAAGCGGAGTTCCTGGATCAATGCTCACTCATAACATGAAGCACAGTGGTGTGATGGCTATTAAATAAATTGTACCTGAAGTGGATACAGCTCTCGGTATGCCTTTAGGCAGCAACCTGCACCAAGTGGAAGACGCCACTTCTTTATAATTCACTTATCAGTCATAAGCTGGGACCCCGGAAAGGAACAAAGTGACAGCATCTGGTGATCCCAGTTGTGTTCCGGGTGTCGCAGTGTTGTTGCGTGGCACCAAGTATTAGAGATAATAGTCAGCGCACACAAACCTGTTTGCCCTGCATGAACCACTTCAATTCCAAACATTTTCAAATAACCCTCAAATATTTTGATGCCTTCTGAGATGTCAATTTGGGATTAATAAAGAACCTGGAGACAGAACAGAGCATCCGACAGAATCAACATTATAAAAGATGGCAAACTTTTTCTTCCCAAGTATACCAATCCCTTACATATTTTAAACTTCTTAAAGATAACACATCAATCTTTAACTGGTTTAGATGGAGATGTCATTGTATCAGCAAAAATAAAGGCTACCCGAATGTGTAAAAAAACATTGACCCTCCAAAGAAGGCTGCAATCCTGACACCTGAATCTAGGCAATAAAGATTAAGGTATGGTAAGAAAACCAACTAACCTTCGAGATCCCTTGCAACAGCAACATTAAAAAAAATAAAAACACAAATTGTTGTACATTCTGTAATGCACTCTGCCCCTTCTCAGTCCTGTTCACTGCCTTATAAACAACTGAACACTCAAAGCCCATTGGGCATTGCTCACGGTTTCAGCTGTAACATATCGCAGTTCCTGGTGTCGTCCCGTTACTGTTGGCAGTGCGTAGACCTGCAAGACAAAAACAGAAAACAACTGCATTTCTGTACTACCTGTTAAAAAATAAATAAATCTTCATCTGCCCCAGTACCCACCAATACCATGGAGGAAGATAAATCCAACACTTTTAGGGGGGGAAGTTACCTTTGAGAAATCACCAATGAGCTGTCTGTGGTTGCAGTCTGTGTCCAGAGCCGGATCCACATCACAGAGTGAGAGTGTCTTCCTCAAAACGGTTCCCTGAAACAATGAGCTATTGGTGGGCTTCTTGTCATTCTAGATCCATCAGGTCACTGTCCCAACCATATCAATCACTTTTTACTTTAACTTGTCTTTAACAATACATTTCTAGCTTAATGGCAAGTACAGACATGCATATGTTGCATTATCCTACTATACAACGACAGAATACCAAATAGTATCCTGGTGGTTTTCAAGTAAAAGACATGTCTTAAACACCCAGAGAATCTACCAGAACCCCAGAAGCTTGCTGGTAAGAATCTTCAGAGGGGGGATTGGACAGTTATCTAAAAAAAGCTCTGCCTTCATACACCCTAACTTCAGAGAGGGGCGCATGATAATCTATACAAACATGAATCTTAAAAAACATATATATATTTTTTTAAGTTGTATGTTAGTTGCGACTTTCCATTTGAAGCATAAATCTTCTATAGCGGTGCATGCTTTGCAGAGAGCAGCACGTAGCATTTGCTTAGGAATTCCTTTAGGATCACTTTAACCAACACACCTTCTTAAGGATAATTTTCCCAAGTGTGCTTCTTGTCCTACTTCATAGTCAAGACAATAACGTCTAGAACTGATTGAGCAGCTGCCCTACTCGTCATTTCATCAAAAATAATGGGGTTACACTGTGTCCCGCAGACTGGGGTCTATAATGATAAAAGCTACAATGTGTTCCGTCGGGTGTCCCAATTGCTTTACGTAATCAAAATGGTGTCTAGAATATATCTATTTGTGCAGATCAATCTATGGTCTGGAGAGTTGCGAGTTGTGTTTAACACCCAATTGTACAAATCAATGAAGGAATAGACAACACACAACATAACCACATACTTATTGCCTATATTCACAAGCGTATTTCCTAATACTTAACCCAATTTTCTTTGTATGAGGCTGTAACGAACAAAGAGATGATCACAATGTGACTTGGTGAAGAAGTGACAAAGTGCAAAAAGTGCTTCACTTAACACAATACAAAAAAAATGTACATAAAACAAAAATATAAAGCTGTCCATCCTTGTATCTACTGGTTCAACATGTGTAGGAACGTGCCCCTTTTTGCATGGTTACCCCCCACTTTTTGCCTGACATCTGATGCAACCTGACTTAATGTGCCCTAGGTCCCTGTCAATCAGGTTCCCAGGGCCTGTGTTCTTTGCAAAGACTGTACCTTTGTACCCACAATTAGCACATCTCTGGCCACAGGTAAGCCCCTTGTAAAAGGTACCAAGGGTGCTGTGACCAGAGAAGGACTCTAAGGGCTGCAGCACCTATTGTGCCATCCTTAGAGGAGAGATATATAGATATATATCTCTACACACACACACACACACACACACACACACTGAAGAGTCGACATGGCACACAACCCTGTATGTCATGCCTGCAACCCACTGCCTGGGTCCTAGGTAAGACACCCCTATAGAAGGGTGCACTAGCCCTCAGGTGTGGGGACAGTGTAGGGGTACAGGGCTCCTGCCAGTGTCTAAGTCCATTGTTAGACATTGTAAGTGTAGTAAAGCCATAACAAGTATATGGTCATTACGAACTCCACAGCTCCATAAAGGTTATACCACTGGGAATCACTTAATTTAGAAAACCCTCCCTGCTTGGAAGACAATTATGGGATACTGCCCGACTGTGAATATATGCATTAAGTAATGGTTATGTTGTGTGCCTACTGGTCATTAGCAGAAGTATTTTACCAATGATAGTCACAGCAGCCTCCTTACCACCTGAGCATTGGGCATTTCATTTAGATGTTTATCTGCTAACCAGGAACAGGTCTCATACAAAGGTAAGAGCCCCTTTGTAAAATCAGAAAGGGCTAAATAGCTGGTGCTCAAAATATACTCTTTTTTGTGTATCATGGTTAGGAAAATCCTGGTGTGGCTGCAAACCAAAGTCGTCTACTTTTGAACAACCCCTCATCCATAGTATTTCATATTTTCAGAGCACCAGACGCACAACTGACAAAGTCAAGATTTGTCTAGGTTGCAGAATTAGCTGGTATGCTCCTCTGTCCTCCACACTTCTATTCTTGGAATTTGTCATTCAGTGACAGACTGGTTTACTGCAGGTGTTCTTCTAGACATTAGGAGGACACCGTATAGTCAGACTCCTCATGGAGCCTGTGGTCGACTCTGCTGGCAGCAGAGAGTGCAGTACAGTGAGGAGCTTTTCGATGCAAGTGGGGGTGAGGCGGCACCGAGCATGTAATGCTGTTTGAGACTTTCAGTTGTGTGATGTGATCTGCACTTTGTTTGGCTACGTTCCGGACGACTTATTCCAGATAAAAAAAAAGGCAAAAAAAACTAAGTGTTACTGAGGTTAATTCACCAGGGACCAGAGTGTGTTCTCAATGTCTAGCATGCTGCAGCTCCCAAATTGAGGAAAACTAGAGAAGTGCCTCAGTTAATTTCGACCGCTGGTTGTTTGTACACCAAGGGCAATGATAGCAAGTTGGTGCTCATGAGCGTCAAGGACACAAACAGTGGAATTTTAGCCTACCTGGTGTTCTGTGTCCCCTAGCCCCAACAAGAATGGGAATGGTACATCTTCCAGAAACGCAACACTGTAAAAGGGCGCAAGGGGCGGAACTTAAGTTCCCTGGTATTCTGTGTAACCTAGGAACTAGCAGCAAGGGGTATGGTACACCTCCCAGAAACTAAACACAGTATAGAATGGAATTAGATAGTTCAACAGCACATATCCAAAACAAGGACAGCAGGAACAAGGCCTAACTGAACAATTTGGCCAAGCTGAGGTAACAGGAAGACAAACAAAACAAGCACCGCATCTACAACCAGTCTGACTTGTAACTCAAGAATAACACGCTCAAAACACTGGTTTCTGTATTATTGTCCAGAACCATACTTTGGTACTGGCTGCAAAGAAAAATGCCTGTTTGGATTATTGTAATGCTGCTCAAAAACGTCTGCGAATAGGCTACAGTGAACCCAGAACCCAGCTGTTGGTGCAATGCTTAGAATTCTTAGGAAAGATCATGTTGCCAGCCCTCTATACTGGCTTGGTTTCCGTTTGCATCAAATTTCATATCCCATGTCTGGTGAAAAATGACTATCAGTAAGTATCACAGTGTCGCCAAGTCAAGACTACTTGTTTCTCTTCTGTTAAGGAAATATGCAGCTTTTACAAATCCATTGGTTCAATCTCAAGTCTGTGGGCAGCCTCTCTTTCCGAGTGCTTGGGCCCAGTTCATGGAACACTGCCCTCTTAGCCTAAAAATCTCTTACGCCATTTTAGACTTCCGACAGAAATTGGAGTCATGTCTGTTTGGTTAGGCAGTAGATAAGAACAGCACTAAGAGACCCAATGGGGTAGTGGACACTATACCAATTCTGTCAATCAATTCTTCACCCTAGATTGGACGGCTTTTTCTTGAAACTTTACCCATCCGGACACCTCACAACCCACATCTGACCCTTCCCCACATGTACCATAGTATATTCTCACCCTCCTCCTGCCCAAGACTGAACCTTCCTCTGCAGGCTGGTCTGGACTGCAGGTGCCTCGGCTCCGTTTCACTTTTACTGGAGTTTCATTATCCAGAGACCTCTTCCGGACAGGCCGATCCAGCTTTTCAGGCATTGAAGGAGAACGATACAGACGGCTTCGGTTCATAGACACCTGACCAAGTAGGAAAGGAAGAAGACAAATGCATGTAAACACACTTGATTTCACAAAGATCATACCCAAGAACCCCCTTTTCAATGCGCAAGTGTCATCTGGAGATACCAAGCAATTCCACCCTACAACAGATTTAATCTACCCATTACCATACGAGAGCTTACCAAAAACCATCTTGCACCCATTGTAAACAAACAAGACAAGCTATTATGATCACAGGCCCCTCAACATGCAAATCATTGCACAGTAAAAAGCTTCTGGAATGCCTCTGAAGAGAAAAAGCTCAAATTAACCTTGACAATAACCATTTATCTCAGTGAGAATTTCCTGAAACCACCAAGAGAGTGAGCAAAGCTCACAGGTAAACAATCCCTTCTGCTCTGTGACCAGGGGGGAGATACTGGACATGGGAGAGAGGGAAACAGAATAAGAGAGGAAGTGAGTGAAGAGGAAACATGGAAAAGGAAAGGAAGATGGAAACAAAACAGAAGAAAGTCCAAGACACCCGTTTCTGAAGTCACGGTGAGTTTAAAAGTGTGAGTAAGTGAAGAGTTAATGCACTGTAAGTATTGAGACCACTTTCTTTAAGCACTATTCCTTTGGAGGGTGCATCAAATCCTGGTTTATGACAACAGCAGACTGAAGACTAACAGACACTGTATTCAATGTGTTTTATCACATACTTGAATTCCAAAATTGTTGCCTACCATTCAAGTCCTTGGGAGGGTCATTTTGCCCAGTTTCCAATGGCAAGTTAAAATTGATCCTTCCTGTTTGGCCAATCACGGTTACGAATCAAAGTTCAAAGCTTTACACTGTGTGAGAAAGTACCATCTTTCTTGCATGGTATGCCCCCACGTTTTGCTGAATTGCTGAATGTACTTTGACTGAGTGTGCCCTGGACTCATGCCAATCAGGTGCCCAGGGCCTATGTTCCTTCCCTAAAACCCTCAAACCCCAAATTGGCAAAACCTGGCCACATGTCAGCCCCTGGTAAAGGGGACCCTAGGTACCCAGGGCCTTGTGACCAGGGAAGGCCTCTCAGGGCTGCAGCACTCATTGTGCCACCCTTAGAGGCCCTGTGCCCTGACACACACACACACTGCCCTTGCAAGCTGAGTGTCTGGGTGCAGAACAAAACAGAGTCGACATGGCACACATCCCTGTGTGCCATGCCCACCACCTACAATGCCCTGGCATACATCAGCCACCCCTCTAGCTGGGTGCCCTGTGCCAGTAGTGTGGGCAGGGGAGCATGAGCCCTGTGCCCCTACAGTACCCAGGTCCATTCCTGGGCACTGTAAGTGCAGTGCTGCCATTTAAGAGTACATGGTGCTGAGAGCTCGTCAAACACGAACTCCCCAGCACCATAATGGCAACACTGAAGACTGAGAAGTTTGGTATCAAACTTCTCAGCACATTAAACCCGCACTGATGCCAGTGTGGGATTTATTGTACAAAGCACCACAGAGGGCATCTTGAGATGCCCCCTGAAACCTAACCTACAATCCACGTCTGGTCTGGGAGGCTGCCACCCAGCAGACATGTTGCTGGACCCCTGGGTAGGAGAGCCCCCGCCCTCCTGGGCCTGCAACAATGCACATCCTGGGCAAGGTGCTAGGGCTCTTCCCGAGGATGAACAGGGAGAAGCTTCAAAGGCATGCCGCCTCTGAGCTTCCCCAGGCCACTTGCTGCCCCCACTCTGGCGGAAAGCCTGGCCGGAAACCCCAAATAAGGACAGGAGATGTGCCAGCCTGCCAACCCCACCCCTCAGGTGGGGGAGGCGAGGTGAAGCACATCTCCAGGCGCTCGCCATCTTGAAGATGGGATGCCCTACCCAATCAGGACTAGGCTACTGCCCCCTCCCACAGGAGAGTGGCAGGATAGGGGGTATACCCACCCCAGGGCAGGGACCCATTGGTCCCTGCCCTTTATCTACCTGTAACGCCCCTAAATCTAGTATTTAGGGGCACCCTGAAGCTTCCTCCCTTAGATTCCAGATTCCGAAAAACAAAGAAGAGCAAGAAGAAAGAAGACCTGCCGTGCAGCTGCTAAGAAGAGGAAGAAGCCAACTGCTTTGGCCCCAGCCCTACCGGCCTGTCAACCCTCAAACCTGCTCCTGCTACATCCCGGCACCTCTTGTGGCCAGCAACCTCACAAACCCCGGAGGACCTGGCTACCTTTTGGCTCTAAGCACCTGGGACTCCCATGAGCAGAGGCTCTGCTCAAAACCCGCTTCTGATCCCTGGCATCAGCCCGGAACAGCGAACCCTGCACACTCTGCACCTGCCAAGCCTGGCCTGTGCCGGAGTGAACAAAGACCCAGAGGACGTCCCCCCGGTGACTGCCCCCAATCCGGCACCCAAGGACTCACCTCGGCACTCCTGACGATGCCTGCAGCCTCAGAACTAGGTACCCCCCCTCCCCCAACCGCTATCAACAGAGGGTAAGATTACCCAACACCAAGAGGCACCCCTGCATCCGGCGCCCTGCGGCCCCCTGTGCCCAACTCCTGGGTACCTACCTATCCTCCAACTACCCAACTTACCTCTTGAAGTGGTGGCGACACCTGAAGAATCTTCGTCCCCGAGCTTGCAGCCTTTGTTCAACCAGGAGCTTTCCCATTGAAACCCATTGAGCGCCCGATGGCTCAAAAGCACCCTGTACCCAGCCGCCCGAGTGGCCCTGGCAGTGTAACCTCTACACCTATCTACTTCCCCATTTGCCCTGAGCAAGTGACCAGGAGTCCAGCTCCCACAGCCGCGTGGCCTGCTAGTCAGCAGCCACCAACCAAGGCCCCCCTGCCTCCCACAGGATAACATTGGGCTTAACTCACTCTGCACCCAGCTGCCCCTGTGCCGCTGACGGTGTAACAACTGTACCTACCTGACCCTGGGAGACCCGAGAGTCTGTGCCCAGAACCTTAACTTTACCAATCGAGTACTTACCCAAAAGCTGATAAGCCAATTTTCCTCCATAAAGTAACATTGACTGGTTTCTTCTGAAATTTCTTCTAAGTGTGGAGTTTCTAAAACTTGAAATATTCACCAAAAATCAACCGAGTAACGAAAACGAAAATACTCACCTGCTATTAGGAGAGATCCCAGTGCTGGATCTTGGGGACCAGCACTGACCCTGAAAAATATTCACAACCGTACTTACCAGTAACCCAATTTTCTTCCATAGGAAATCATTGACTGTTTTTCTGCGAAATTTCTTCCAAGTGTCGATTTTTGCAAATTACAAATATTCTTTAAAAATCGTACCAACTGTGAAAACGTAATTACTTACCTGTTTTAGATAGAGGTCCCAGTACTGAGTCTAGGAACCCAGTACTGGATTACAAAAGTTACGAGAACCTACTTACCTGCAACTTGAATTTTCTCCCATAGGGCATCATTGACTTTTTCTATGAAATTTCTTCTGTCAACTTTTAAAGTAGCAAAATATTGCCTAAAAATCACAACAGTAACTAAGTCGACTTTTGTCACTTGTTTCTAAGAACTGTCCCAGGACTAAATCTAGGATCCAGTCCAGGAGTTACAAAAGTAATCCTGAAAGTAAACTATTGCTAATAACTTAAAACCTCCATTGAGTTCAATGCATTATTGTGTTTGGAATTGTGTTGCCTATTGCAACAACCTGTAACCAGTATTTACAAACGTTATTTGCATATTGCAAAAGTATTTACCTAAAGCATCTCATTCTGAGCAAGTATATTTTAATACCTATTGTGGGTTCTAAAACAAAACAAGCATTTATTTTTTATATAAACCATTGGCCTAGAGTTCAGTTATTGAGTGTGTGAGCCCATTTGCTGACAGTGTGTACAACAAATGCTTTACACTGTCCTCGGATACTGCCTTACTGCTCGACCAAGCTACCACTTTTGAGAGCAAGGTTATATCTAACTTTCGCCTCTGCCAAACCTCTGGGGACTGTGGACTCTGTACACACTGTACCTATTTGGGAACAGTATATACAGAGCCACTTTCTCACACACTCATTCTTTTCCCTTATACGTCCACGAGGAATAGTGAACCTCAACATAGAAGTTCCTAGTGCACACAATGGTTTGGGATTCAAAATAATAACCTATTGGATTCCCAAAGAATTGTCTCCAGTTCTGTGAAAGCAGTGTCTGGTGCACGTGTGGCCGGAGGGAGTATTCATTGGAAGACTACCATTTGTTCTCTTCCAGGTCATAAAGGATGCCTCAGTTCTCACTGATCCACTGTGTGAAAAAAGGGTAGTGACTTGCCCACCAGTATTTCTATTATTTTTATGTTCTACCAATAATAGAGAGATAATCAATAGTCTACTGAAACACTCATCTTTTTCTTCATCTAGCAATCAATCAATAGGATCAAGTAACGTTTGTGTGTCTGCAAGAAATTTCTTTTTTCCCCAGGACTCCTAATATTTATCCTGCCACTCCTCTCAGGGAGCAGTTGGCGTGCCAAAACCCGAAGGAGATAACCAGGATGACTAAATATAGCGAAAAGGTCAAAGGCTGTACACATGGCACATGATTGGACGATGGATTTCAAGGTACACTCTGCCATGCAAGATAAAAACTCACTGCAAGAAATGTTGCCTATACAAGAGCTATTGGCTTTGCTAATCTGTTTTAGCAATGTTGCAGACCAGAGTGGCTGCTGCTCAGCATGGCTAGATGTTAGTAGGGTAAAGGAGCAAGGAGTGTCCTAAAGTGGAGTAGAGTGGAGTGTTATGGCGTGACGTAGAGTGGCGTACAGTAGAGTTGAGTGGCATGGAGAGGAGTGTAGTAAAGTGGAATGTCATGGAGTAACAGTGTTGTGGAGGGAGTTGAATGGCGTAGAGAGGAGGGGCGTAGAGTACAGTGTCAGAGTTGAGTAGAGTATCGTAGAGAGGAGTGGAGCAGAGTGGAGTGGCGTAGAAGTAGAGTAGAGTGTTGCAGAGTAGAGTGGTGTAAGTGGAGTAGATTGTCGGAGTGAAGTAGTGGGTCATAGAATAAAGTGGAGTAAAGTGGCATGGAGTGGCATAGAGCGAGTTGTGTAGCACGTCGAATAGTGGAGTAGTGTTGTAGAATGGCAGAGTGGAGTAGTGTTGTAGAGGTACAGAGTGGAGTGGAGTAGTGTCAGTGGAGCACAGTTTAATGGAATAGAGCACACCAGAGTGGAGAGCGTCAGACAGCAGTGTAGACTAGGGCAGAGTAGACTAGACTAGCATAGACTAGACTAGCGCAGTGTGTCAGCACAGTGGTGCAAACCAGATTGGCATAGAGGGCATTGGTTTTGAGTCAATAATTGTAGAGTGAAGTGGCATAAAGGGGAATGGCGCAGGGCAGAGTGCAGTTGCGTAAAGTGCAGTAGAGTGGTGCAGGGTAGAGTGCAATGACGTAGAGTGCAGAAGAGTGGTTCAGTGTAGAGGGCAGCATTGCAAGGTAGAGGGTAGTAGAGTGGTGTAGAGTAGTGCAGGGTAGAATGCAGTGGTGCAGAGTAGAGTATCAGTGCATTGATGCAGGGGCATAGAAGTGTAGGGGCCCAGAGTGGTGTAGACTGATGTGGCACAGAGTAGATTGTTTCAGCATACAGTGCAATGGTATAGAGTAAAGTGTTGTAAAGTGCAGTGGTGCAGAGTAGATTAGAGTGGAGTAGAGTTCCATGGCGTAGTGTCCCGTGGCATAAAGTAGAGTGGCGCAGTGCTTCAGAGTATACGGTCCTAGAGTGCAGTGGTGTGTAGCAGAGTGGCGTGCATTACAGAGTGCAGTGGCGTAGAGAGCAATGGCAGATTCCAGTAGTAACTTTTATGGCCTCCAGTGATCAATGTCTTTACCGGGTGCCACCACTTTAACTGGACAAGCATACTCCCTGATATTCAATCCAGAAAATTGCTATGTCCATTTTAAACCACACTTGAAGCGCACACACTACAATTCACCAATCTACACTTTGGGCCTTATACTTGACCTTCACATACATCATTGGGACAAATAATGTCTGATGAAGAGCCCCCTTGAGGGTGGCCGTTGAGCACGGCAGCAGTGGCCCAACGCGAAGCAAAGCCCTATGATGAAGCAGGACATCACCCCTGTGGACCGTGCAGCGTGTGTCACCTAACAAGAACAAGCAAAAACATCGGGCCCGATTCACAGAACTAACTTGAGACAAAATCCTAAACTTACTACCATTTTGGTATTCACAGAAGGCACTTACTCATTTCGGTATTCAAAGAAGTTAGGACTCCTAAATGCCTTCTGTGAATACCGAAAGTCTCAAAGTTAGGATTTTTCTCAGTTTAGGAGTAGTAAAGTTAGGACTCCTAACTTTAGGACTCCTAAACTGAGAAAAATCCTAACTTTGAGACTTTCGGTATTCACAGAAGGCATTTAGGAGTCCTAACTTCTGTGAATCCCGAAATGAGTAAGTGCCTTCTGTGAATACCAAAATGGTAGTAAGTTTAAGATTTTGTCTTAAGTTATTCTGTGAATCGGGCCCATCATCTTTAACACCACCAGCAGTTGGGAGCAACAGAGGTTCACGACATGCAACAGCAAAAATGTGATCTACATGATCACTTGCCCATGTGGTCTCCATTACATTGGGATGGCCACGCGCCCTGTAAAAGTACGCATCTGCCAACACAGGAGCAATGTTAAGTGCAGAAAAGCTGCAACCAAGATGTCCATACATTACATTTAATCCAACCACACCATATTGGATCTACAGTGGACAGTAATCAAACAAATGGATACAGAAGGACCTCTGTTTGAGAAGGAACAGCGATGGGTTTTTCGCTTGGGCATCCACATAGGGGGCCTTAATGATCAGATACCTTGGGGACAAATGAGATGATGCTCTTATAACCTGTAGCATGTAATGTATCCTAGGTCTACCACCAAAGTCACATACAGTAAGCAGATGGCACCATTTATTATCAAAAGGTGCACTCACGATCTGATATATATACCCTAAGGTTTCACCGTGATACCCTAACACCCGAGGCATACAATTCCCCTTTTTTCCTCCCTTTTTAAATATTTCAAATATTTGGGAGCACAGATGTAGCAACAATACTATCTCTTAGTATTCGGGGACAACGTATTCCATCAACAATACGCTGGCCAACAATAACGGGCAAATAAGTAATGCACAAGGTTAGGGTTTTGTCTTAAATCGACAACACCCTGTCCTTTTCTTGTTAGCGATAACTGTTCTACTAAAAAGAATGAGCAGGGGAAGTCAGGGAGCAAGACATATTGGGTAACTACCCTATGAGCGAACAAAAATCATTACAGTTTAATCACAATATTAATAAATAATTTTTATTTTATGAAGAAATACGCCACTACATTCATTTTATGAAATGTAATAGGAAGGCACAATAATGTTCCTACAGCAGCCGAGAACACGCTTCCCGAAATAGATTCCAACCAGGAAATGGTTCCATTGAAGGGGGCCATGTTGGGGAGTTTTACATTCAGTAGTCAACAGCACCCGGAAGCAAGGCTCTCACGCAGCCGTACAGAGTTGCTGGTCACCGATTGCAGCTCGCTCCGGATTCAAAATACCGGGTTTCTGCGAGCATTCAGTGTTCGACGGAGCCATGGGCAGGCATTGTTCTATGGGTAAGAGATGCTTTGATGAAGTAAGTACGGCACAGCCGATAGTTTAGGCCATCATACTATTGGGTTCTAGTGACCTCAACACCAGGACAGATAATTATTTCTTTGTACCTAGTTTCCAAATCAAATCTTTTTCATTTACACCAACAGTATTTAAATACAAGCGGTCCTCCCCTCCCATGTTGATGCTCATATGGTCCAATTAGGACACCGCAAAGTATCTTACCTGTCAGTGTAGTTTTGCAGCTTTAAGACTTTCTGGATTCACTATGCTGTGCATTATTCTGCCATCTAGTGGTTGGGTCCGGAATTGTAGTATTTCTTCTCTTTTTTTTTTCGTGGCCCAGGTAGGCATCGACATACCACCATTTGGTGTCCTTCGTGACGTCTATGCGTTTCCTCCGGAAGCTCCCACCTTTGGTCGCCATCTTAAGATTCTTTTTCTCTTTCTTGTGCTACTTTTTCTCATCTAACCTTGTAAAGTCTTTTTCACCTTCTGCCCCCCTTTATCCTCCTGTCTCATCTTTCTGGCGGAGGAGGGTGTGTTCGCTAGTGAATCCAGAAAGTCTTCAAGCTGCAAAACTACACCGACAGGTAAGAAACTATACGTTTATCAGCGTGAATCTTTCTGGATTCACTATGCTGTGCATAGACTTTGTAGCGGTTTGTCCTTATAGTGGTGGTTGGGTGGAAGAGGAACACTGGTTACTGAAAATGTGTTGCGAGACCTTCTGTCCCACTTGCGCTTCTTTGTTCATTTGGATATCCACACAGTAGTGCTTAGTGAACGTGTGCACTGAAGACTATGTAGCCGCTTGGCAAATGTCTTGAATTGGTGTGTTGGCTAGAAACGCAATTGTTGCTCCTTTCTTCCTTGTTGAGTGAGCATGAGCAGTATGGTTTGTGCAATACATCGTGCAATGGTATTTTTGGCAACTGGTCGTCCCAAAAAACTGCTGGCAAAGGATACAAAGAATTGCTTTGTTTTCCTGCACTCTTTTGTCCTTTCCATATAGTGCATCACTACCCTCCAGGCGTCCAGTGTGTGTAAGGCCCTCTGTGCTTGTGAGGGTTTTTTGGAAAAAACTCACTATTTGAATTGTCTGATTGATGTGGAACTTAAACACCACCTTTGGCATGAAATGCGGGTCCATTCTCATGACAATCCTATCACTGTGTATTTGCAGGTAGGGTTCTTGGAGCGTTAGCGCTTGTAATTCACCCACTCTTCGCAGTGATGTGATAGCTACTAGTAAGGCTGTCTTTAACGTGAGCATATGCAGTGTAGCTTTGTGAATAGGCTCAAATGGTGCCTTCATCAGTTGTGTTAGCACTACATTGAGGTTCCATGCTGGTGCTGGCATTCTTCTTGGAGGTGCGATCCTTTTTGCTCCTTCTAGGAATCTTTTTACCACCTGTGAGGTAAAGAAACTCTTCCCTGTTTCTCCTCTTGTGTAAGCCACAAATGCCGCTAAGTGGACCCTTAGGAATGTGTAGCTTAGTTTATACTGCAGTAGATGCATTAAGTATCTTAGTACTGTTGATTCCTTAGTAATCCTTGCTTGCAGTTTCTCCCTACTGCACCATTTGGTGAATCTTTTCCACTTTGCTATGTAGCACGTTCTTGTGGTAGGTCTCCTTGCCTCTATGAGTACCGCCATCGTGATTGCTGGTAGTTTGAGGTGTGCAAACTCTAGGTCCTCAGGAGCCATGCCGCTAGTCTGAGGCTTTCTGGCTCTGGGTGTAGTACTCTTCTGTTTTGCATCGTTAGCAGGTCCTTCCTGCCGGGGAACCTCTGTGCGTGCGTTTGTGACATCTCCATGATTTGTGAGAACCAGGTTTGTCTGGCCTACTAGGGTGCTATCAGGATGAGCGTCATGTTGCTGAACCTGCACTTGTTCAGTACCCTGTGTAGTAGTGGTATCGGTGGAAAAGCGTAGGCAAATGTCCCTGACCAGCTTATCCATAGCGCATTCCCCAGGGACTGTTTGCACGGTACTCTGGATGCGAAGTTTTGGCATTTTGGTGTGTTGCAAATAGGTCTATTTGCGGAGTTCCCCATTTGTGGAGTACCTTCTGGATTTCTTGTTGGTTGATCTCCCATTCGTGGGATGCGGACGTCTGTCTGCTGAGCCAGTCTGCTTCTACATTGTCCTTCCCTGGTAGATGTATTACTAACAGGTCTATTTCCCTGGGGATTGGCCATCTCCATATTTCCTGTGCTATCAGGGAAAGTGTCGCAGATTGTGTCCCTCCTTGCTTGTTGATGTATAACATGGTAGTTGTTTTGTCTGTATCAATACTCTGTGTCCGTACAGCATTTTCTGAAAGGCTTTTAAGGCTAGGATCACTATCTTGAGTTCTAGGTAGTTGATGTGCTTTATTGCATTCTGATGTCCCCACAACCCCCTTACTTTGAGGTTGTTTGTGTGCGCTCCCCACCCTTTCTGGGAGGCATCTGTTGTAATGGTTACAGTTGGAGTTGGTTGTGTGAATGATCTCCCCAGTGCTAAGTTCTTCTGGTTCCACCACCCTATTTCTTGCTGTACTGTCTGCGTGACAACCACTAGATCCTCCCAACTCCCCGTCGCTTGTGACCATCGCTGCTGAATCCATTCTTGGAATGGTCTCATGTGTAAGCGAATATTTGGTACCAAATGTATGCATGATGCCATCATCCCCATCAGTTTACTCACTGTCCTCACTGTTACAGCTCGCCCCTTGCGGTAAAGACGTGTCTCTTTGCATATTGCCAGAGTCCTCTTTGCACATGGAATCACCGTGCTCTGTATGGTGTTGATCTCTGCTCCTAAGAATATCTTCAGTTGCTCTGGTTCCATTGACGTTTTCTCACAATGGATAGAAAACCCCAGTTGGGCAAGCGTCTGTATCACTATCTCTATGTGGCTTTTGCACTTGTGGTATGAGCTTGCTTTTACCAGCCAGTCGTCGAGGTATGGGTATACATGTATCCCCTTCCTCAAGTGTGCTGCTACTGCTGCCAGACATTTTGTGAAGACCCTTGGTGCAGATTTTAGTCCGAAAGCCAGTACTGTGAACTGGTAGTGAGTTTTGTTGATCATAACCCTGAGGAGGTGTTTGTGGTTGATGGGGATGTGCAAGTAGGCGTCCTTTAAGTCGATAGTTGCCATGTAATCTCCTTTTTGTAGTGGAGGTATGACCTCTTGGAGCGAGGTCATCTTGAATCTTTGAGTCTTTATGAACCTGTTGAAGAATCTTAGGTCTAGAATTGGAAGTAATGTTCCGTCTACCTTTGATATGCGGAAGTAGGTTGAATATACCCCCTTGTTCCGTTGTTTTTGTGGTACCATTTCTATGGCTCTTTTCTTTAGCAGTTCTCTTGCTTCCTGCATCAAGTGTGTCCGCTCTTTTGTTGAGCGCACTCTAACCCTTGGCCTTCTGTTTGGCGGTGGCCTTTCCAGGTCTATACAGTACCCGTATTGTATGAGGTTTAGTATCCATTTGTCTGATGTCATTTCCCTCCACTCCTGGAGGAAGTGTCTTAATCTGCCTCCTACTGGTGTTGCGTGTTGGAGGAACTGTTAAAGGTTTTGATTTTTTGCTGGTCTTTGCCTCGACTCTTTCTGCACTCCGAGTTCTTATCCGGGTGTGCGTTGGTTTTGCTGGCGAGTCACTTTGCTGCGGGAGGCTGACTCCCCCTCTGGCCGTTACCCCTTCCTTGGCAACGCCCTCGAAAGGATTGTCCTCGGGCTGGTACTGCCAGTTCTGCTGTTGCTGCCCCTGCTGCTGTCCCTGGTTACCTCCTTGATAACCTTGCTGGGAGGTTTGGTGTGGTGCCACAGGTTGATGATTTCCTCTGCCTGTTGGCCTCCTGGAAGGTGTTCCTCTTCTCATACCTCGGAACTGCAGTGCCCCCATGGACCTTGCTGTTTCGTTATCTTTATTCAGCTGGTTCAATTTGTCATCAACTGGTGCTCCGAACAGTTGTTCTCCATTGAAGGGTGTGTTGAGGATGTTGTTTTGGACTTCATTTTTGAAACACGAAATCTTTAGCCAGGCATGCCTCCTTTCAGTGATCCCCAGCATCATCTGCCTGCTAGAGGTCTCTGCTGCATCTAGGGCCGACTTTAAACATGTATTAGCCATGTTCTTCCTCTCTTCTACCAGGTGGCTTGCCCTCCTCTGGTATTGCTCTGGTACGTGCTTGAGGAGTTCTCCCACTTCTTCCCAGTGCTGGTATGCGCATCTGTTGATGAGTGCATTGGAATTGGCGATACGCCATTGTATAGCTGCACTGCTTTCCATCTTCCTACCTATCAGGTCCATCCTCTTGCTTTCTTTGTCTGGTGGTGGGCCTGAGTTTGTGGGTACATTTGCTCTTTTCCGAGCCATGGATGTGATGATCGAGTCGGCTGGTACTGACCCTCTAATGTACATGGGGTCTTTTGATGAATGTTTATATTTTTTCTCTGCTCGTGGAGTCACTGCTCTACACATGCCAGGCTCCTTGAATGCCTCCTTCCCCTGGTCCAGAACACTTGGGAGCATGGGCAGGAATTGGCTTCTAGTCTGGGATGGCAACAAGGTCTCCAAGAGGAAGCAAGACTGGGGTTTTCCTTCTTCTAGCTGCACTCCATATGTGTCTGCAGCCCTTTTGATGACTTGGTTGTAGATCCCTATGTCGTCCGGCGGCAAAGGCCTCGACGGATATGATTCTACACCCTCTACCGGGGATTCAGCGTCGAGCTCTTGCCACGGCAAGTCCTGAGCCTCCAAGGACGTCGAGTCTTGGCAAGTTTGCTAGTCTTCCTCCCCTTCGGCGCCCCCGTAGTACAGGTCTTCTTCCGGTTCATCTCCAGGTTCAGGTGTGTTCGGTGGTTGGAAATCCTCGACGCACCCTTCTGTTTCGGCCGTGGCTTTCGACGGTATGCTGTAGAATTTCATCTTTTCGTCAGTCTTTCTTGCGTTGCAAGATGTTAGCCATTTCAGCCTCGAGCCTTTTCCTTTTCTTTTCCATCTCGGCCGCGTGATCGGCTTCGAGGGACTCTACTTTCCTTTTCACGGTTCTCGATGCAGAAGTCGAAACCGTTTTCGGGCCTTTGTCTTTCGACGTCGAGGCCTCTTTCGTGGCTGCTCTTCGGCGCCTTTCCCTTGTCTTGGGATTTCGCCGTCTGGGGGTCCTTCTCAGAGGATCCAACTGTCTGCTTGTCCCTGGATGCAGTAGTCTACGTCTAGTGCTTAGACGGCCCTGCTCCTTTCGAGGACTTTGGCTCACTTTTGCGAGTATCAGTGGAGTGTTTAGGGTTCGACAACTCTTACCTCCTTCGACGTTTTCTTTTCGACCTCGACTACCAAGACGTCCTCTGGGCCCTCTGCTATGTGGTCTTCCTCTCCGCTTGAGAGTCCCATATCTCTGAGCGATGGGGGTGTTCCCTGCCCCTGCATGTTGTAGTTTGCTCTTCTCTGCCTCTCCCTTACTCTGAGGGTCTTCGGGGTGAACGCTGCACAGGCGTTGAAGTCCTCGCTTCGATGGTCAAGTGGCAGGCAGAGACTGCAGACCGCGTGTTGGTCCTTTTGCGCATACTTGTGGTGGCAGTTCGCGCAGAATTTAAACAGAGTTTTTGTCCATCACCGCGCCCAGGGAGCCCCCTGTATGCGCATTCTCCTTTGAAACGTCGAATTCTTCGGCGTTCTCTCTTCTGTCGTCGACCTTCTTCCTTACTTGATCTCTGGTGTCTTCCCCGGTGATATATTCTAAAGTTTTCTTCTATTTTCGTTGATTCTTCTCTCCAAAGTTCTTGGAGCTCCTGCACTGTTGATCCAGCCCCAACGGCGGAAAAAATAATCTGAAGATGGCGACCAAAGGTGGGAGCTTTCGGAGGAAGAGCGTCAACGTCACGAAGGACACCAAATGGTGGTATGTCGGCGCCCACCTGGGCCACGAAAAAAAAACCCCAAAAAAACAAAAGAAACACTACCATTCCGGACCCAACCACTAGATGGCGGAATAATGCACAGCATAGTGAATCCAGAAAGATTCACGCTGCAAAACTATTGAGGAGCGAAAAACCACCTTCACTGCCTTACAATTTTTAGGCTGATGGGTATTTTTAAAAAAAGGCTAAGGTCTCTGCACAACTGATGAAAATACTCGAGTCTGTGTTTGCTTAAATGTTACATGTATCGTTATGTCTTGTATGTCATTTATTTTTTTTTTTTTTTTAAATAGAGGGTAGCACAAATCACATGATTTACGCGATATTGTGCATGAAGTGAAAAATAGATCACAGAAAAAAAATAGATCACAATTTTTTCCTCACACAATTAGGGTGAAGATAAGTAATAATAATATCAAAGAGCACCTAGACTACTAATTCTTTTTGCTTCTATCCTTCCAGATTGTCAAAATTAAGAATTTGTATATTTGCTCTATTAAAGAATATTACCAAGTAGGTATCGAACGAATGTCTTGCACAGAAGTATATTAATCCGAAACACCTAATAGGCTAACAGCACTAGACATTAGAGTGGTAACAGGGATCATTGTATTTGGTGCTGAAGAAGCTTAGGGGTAGGCTTCGAAACATGTCGACCAGCGAGGGAGCTGCTCATTAAAGCTTTATTTCCTCCTTTTTTCCCTGTTTTTTTTATCAATACCAGCTATAGGGAGCATTAAAGTTTAGTTTTTCCAAAAACCCATGTATTTTTTAAACTCACTCATTCCCGACCCTTCCACTCTCACACCAATACACATAGTTTACTTCACTACAAAGTGCTTCTAAGTATTCATCATTCGTAGCACGCCCCATCCCGCAGCGTGGCGGGAAGAACCCCATGATGAAGCATGCCATCAAGGGACTTTTTGGTGAGTGAGGGTTATTTTTAAAAACGTTATTGCTTTCCCATGCTAGTAACCAAACGGTTCACTTGGGTTTAGTCACTTTTTGGAAGGTTAGCACTTTATTTTGTACATTCTGAGTGGACTCTGTTTTTTCATAACAGAGGAGATGGGGCCAAGTGCATTGGTGTAGAGTAGACCGTTTCAGAGTAGAGTGCAGTGATGCTAAGTAGTAAAGTGGTGTGGAGTGGTGCAGAGAGGCATAGAGCAGAGAGGCATAGAGCAGAGAGGCATAGAGCAGAGAGGCATAGAGCAGAGAGGCATAGAGCAGAGAGGCATAGAGCAGAGAGGCATAGAGCAGAGAGGCATAGAGCAGAGAGGCATAGAGCAGAGAGGCATAGAGCAGAGAGGCATAGAGCAGAGAGGCATAGAGCAGAGAGGCATAGAGCAGAGAGGCATAGAGCAGAGAGGCATAGAGCAGAGAGGCATAGAGCAGAGAGGCATAGAGCAGAGAGGCATAGAGCAGAGAGGCATAGAGCAGAGAGGCATAGAGCAGAGAGGCATGGATTGGTGCAGAGAAGAGTGGAGCAACACAGTGAAGCGCTCCGTAGCTTGGAGTGGTGCAGAGTACAGTCTAGCGGCGTGGAGTGATGCAGAGTGGGGTAAGGTAACAGTATGCATGGAATGGTAGTGTACTGCCATTACAATCATATCTTCAATTGTAATAATCATTACATTTGCACTCGCATACAATTTTACTGATAAAATTATAAAGCCCCCCCTCTCCAGTAGCCAGCATGATGGTCACATAAATCCTCGCACTTCGAAGTCAGAGAAAGAAAAATAAACACCAAGCTCCCTGGAAGACACAGCCTGACATTTATCTCTGCCTTTGATTACAGAGCTTATGTGACTAGATAAGAAAAATATTTAAAGGCCTGTTTACAGAAAGCAAGTTAGTAGAAGAATACAGTAAACAAGATTTGGGCAACGGAAGGGATCAACTCGAGCTAGGCAGCCTAAAGCAAATAAAGCCAGCAAATATAAAGCCAGAAAATGTGAGTTACAAAGCCAATGGGCAGCAATGAGTCAAATGCATTCCTAGGTTAACTTTCTGAATGTCCCCAAGTTATCTTCAGCTGGGCTGGCTAATAATCTGAGACCTAAAAAGGGGTTAGGGCTTAAGAGAATGAGGTTGGAAAATGGAGCCCTCAGTCATGTTATGTTAATTTGATATCGCGCACTATTCACCCCAGCGGGGTATCTCAGCACTGCAGGAGGACACAACAGGAGCAGAAACACCAGATTAAAATAGAAAGGTTTTCAATAATGTCTTATATTTGGTATATTCCGAGCATATATGAATATGGAAAGGTAAACTATTCCAGTAGATAGGGGCCAAGTAAGAGAAAGATCTGCCTCCACACCTTAAACGTTTAATGCAGGGAATAGTAAATATATCTTTATCCTTAGATCACAGATTCCTGACAGGGAGATATCATTCAAGCTTTAGGTGTAAGTATCTTGGTCACTAGAGCTCTGTGGGGAAGGGAACATATCTTGAACAGAATTCTCTTTGACTGGTAGCCAGTGTAATGTTCTAAAAAGTGGAAGTGACGCTGATCTGGAAAGAGGCTTACAAATAAGCCTTGCAGTGGTGCTCCGCACAACATGAAGTTTAGAGAGTAGTATCTCATTGGCAGAAGCCAAAAGAGCAATGCCATACTCAAGCCTGCTAACAACAAAAGCCTGTACCAAGGTATTTTTACCCGCAAGCACATGAAAAGGCAGTGCTTTCCTTAAAAGTGAAACATGCGAAAGCAGGTACCAGTTATTGATGGGACCTGCTCTTTCATTGTTAGGGATAAGCACAGTTTAATGCCCAGGTTTTTTACGGCCTGACAAGGGGTGGGAGAAATATCTAATTCAGGTGGCCACCAATCGGGAATCCATATTTGTTGGGATTTTCCAAAGAACATATTCTCAGTCCTTTCAGTATTAAGCTGAAGGTAGTTGACGGACATCCACTCTGCCACAGCTTTCATCTCATTTGAGAAACGTTCCTTCACTTTGTCCACATTGTTATCAAAAGAGATGACCAGCTGAGTGTCAAGAAGTCTTGGAACCATTTCAGAGCAGTCCCATATATCCCTATCTCATTTAGCCTAAGTAACATCTTATGTGACAGTGTCAAAGGCTGTAGACAGGTCTAAGAGCCCAAGCATAGAGGGGGTGTTAGCATCCAAAGAACATCTTCTAGAATCTGTCACAGCAACCAAGGCAGTCTACGTGCTTTGCTCCAACCTAAACCCAGATTGAGAAGGGTTCAAGATATTATCTTTCTCCAAGTAGCCTGTCAACTGTTAGTTGATGAGACCTCCAAAATCTTACCTAGAAATTGAAGTAAAGAAATTGGGCAATAATTAAAGAAGATTGCAGGAGCTAAATTAGCCTATTTTTTAATAGGCATGAGCTGTGCAGATTTCCAGGCCATAGGCAATTTCCCAGCCTCTATTGACGCATTAAAGAAGGATTTAATAGCCGGAGAGATCAGCATGGCAAGACGCACAGATATCCCAGCTGGACATGCATCAGAAGGAGATACGGATTTAGCCTGGTTAATGGCAGTGTAGCACCTTGAATATGTTGGAGAGCAAGAATATTAACTTTTCTCAGATTGTATCCATCTTTCATGAGAGAAGAGTTAAAATTCAGGGGGGTGCTAGAGGACGCCAGGCAAGATGGCTGCACTTTAGTGCTGCTCCGCCCAGCTGATCTCCCATCCGACCAGAATCCGCATAAAATCGCCGCATTGCTGATCTATCGCTGACTGCCTTGCATGGAGTGACCCTCCTGCTGCTGGCAATGAACTCTCGGAGCGAATGGGGGCATATTTCCAGCCAGAACCTGGCTAGTGAGTGGCGGCCGACAGGAGGCAAAATGGCAGCTGCCTAAGCCCGGCGCGGACCTAACCCTTCGGCCGCAGCGCGGTGAGTGAGTGGTGATCGGGTGGACTCCTGCCGGACGTCGATCGCTGGGGCTGCCTGGGGGCCGGAGGACGTGCGCCAGCCTACTTTCGCACCCAACTTATTCTACCGCTGGCCCCGGGGCACGGCGTCCTGTGGGTGCCTGCTTCCGGCGGTGGTTGCTGCCCGCGCCGCTGTGTGCTGAGCTGTGGAGCCTGAGCGCGGCTGCAGAGGGTGACTGGCCTGGGCTGCGCGGGCCCCCCGTGAGAGGTACCCGGGGATCCTGGCTATTGGGGGCTGGAATCATTTGTGTAGCTGCATGCGCCGGTGCAGTTCTTGCCCTGGATCTGACAGTACCGGAGTTCCGCCATTGCATTCCCTCCGGAGGGCACGGATCGTGGCCATGGACAGATGTGAACACCTGCGGGAAGCAGCGGTGAGCGGGGTGCGGCATTGTCTGGGCCCGTGACCGAGGTGGTGAGTGTGGGCCTGATCACTGGGCCGCCGCCTGCGAGCTGTTAACAGCATCGCTGCACATATCTGTGCAGACTTTTTTTTTGTTGAAACATTTTTTATTGTTTTCAAAGCAACAACTCAACACACGTTCCACTACCCCCACCCTTCAAAGGAGTACTGTACATTTATCGTCGCTACCAATTATCCAGGAGAAGAAACATCCTTCCCACCCAGTCCCCTTCCCCCCCCTCCCCACCCCATGTCAGTGTGCCCCCGTCACCTACCCCTCTTCTGATGTACCCCTCCTCCACAATGGAGTATGTACGGGTGCTCAACCTCTCCTTAACACAGAGCCGTCCCTCGCGCCGAGCCAAAGTTTATGCGTCCAGGGCCTACCACTATTCCCCTCCTACTCCTCACTCCCCGCTACCTCCTGCCTATCAGATGTGCTCATATCGGTGCAGACTTACCCTGCAGACTGGATTGAAGCACGGCGGGGCCTCGCCGCTGCCTGGCCCCCAGAGAGCACAGACCGTTGCTGAGGGACACTGTTGACACTCGCGGCGGGAGGCGGTAAGTGGGGCGCATCCTTGCTTTGGCTAGTGGCTGCGTAGGTGGGTGCGGGCCGGAGCACTGGGACGTGTCCTGCGAGCTGCTGCCTGTTAATCAGTGTGTGGCAGTTGGAGCATGTGTGAGATTGCTTTGCTATGGCACTGGCCCTGATTGCTCGCGAGATGTACCTTGCACCTTAGCACACCGGGCCTGTTCTCAGCTGGCTGACCGTTGGTTCCTTGTCTCTTCTGGACTTATACACTGCTTGTAAAGACTCTGCGAGGCTCGTGTTCTAACACCTAGCGTATTTGGGAGGCATACATCTAACGTGTAGCAGGGAGCACCCATAGTTGCTGGCTTCTTGTTCTGCTGCACTCCTCTCCCTTGCCTGCTACTTGGACCTTGCGCCCCAGTTGCTCTTGAGCATTGGTGCCTGAATTGTGTTCCTTGTGCCTCTGGGAGTGCTGTCGTGTTGCCGGATACGTTGGCCCCTACCCGTATACTTCACCATCCACTAGGGGGAAGCCGGATAAGTCACAAACACGCCTCACGTTTGAGGTGCGAAAGTCTGGTAGGATCCAGCAATCAGCGTCGGACTCTGAGGCAGATGCGCAGGGGGCGGGCCAGACCAAGCTCGAGGCCACGTTACTGGCCATGCAAAAATTCTTCAGTCCATAGAAGGTGGCATGTCATCAATGCTAGATTGGACCATATGTCTGCGCAGCTGGCGCAGCAGAACATACAAATGGGGGAGGTGGAGCAGAGGGTTTCCACTACGGACAATGGTCTCAGTGAGTTTGCCAGCAAGACGCTTAATATGGAAAAGGTATTAGCGCTCATACAGGCCAATAACGAAGATTTAGATGCGCGGTAACGTAGAAACAATATTTAGATTACGAGCCTTCCCGAATCCACGAACACTGGTAGGATGGAGTCATTTGTTGAAAGCCTGATCAAGGAGATATTTGGCCCTGAGAACTTGTCCTCCATGATTATCATCGAGCGCGCCCATCGTTCTCTGGTAGCGCGACCGGTGCCGGGCGCTCCACCTCGCCCCATATTTGCTCAGCTATTGATTATCGGGCTCGAGATGTAATCTTGAGGTTGGCCAGGGACAAGGGCACTAACTGTCATCAGGGGAACACTGTCGTTTTTTCCAGACTTCACAGTCGCTATTCAATCTGCGCGCCGGGAGTTCGGAACAGTTAAATTCCTTCAGTCTGAAGAATTCCCTATGCGATGTTGTATCCTGAGTGACTGCGCGTGTGGCCGGAGGGGAATTTTACGATTCTCACAACCCCCAAGGCGGCGATGGAGTATGTAAAGCAAACGGAGCGGCGACGACGTGAGGACACGATTGGCCAGGATTAGGAGGAGCAATGATGTTGGGAGCGGGGCTGTTAATAAGCTTTCTCTGTTGGCCATCCAGTTGGTGGGACTCCCCTGTTATAGGTCTCTGGGCTCCCGGTTTTCGCACATGTATGGCCTGCGGGGGGTTAACTTCTTATATTTGTTTCGGTTGGATGTCCTAAGATTTTGTAGTCACTGCTAGATCCTTGCACAAGTACTAGACCTGATCAGCCACCTCCTACACTGTGGAAGGACAGTAGCACTCTGGTGTGAGAACGTGCCCTCTTTCTTGCATGGCATGCCCCCACTTTTTGCTGAACTGCTGATGTACTTTGACTGAGTGTGCCCTGGGCTCCTGCCAATCAGGTACCCAGGGCCTGTTCCTTTCCTAAACCTGCATTGAAGCCTAAACCCAATTGGAATCTCTGGCCACATGTCAGCCTCTGGTAAATGGTACCACAGGTACCCAGGGCACTGTGTCCAGAGAAGGCCTCTAAGGGCTGCAGCACTTATTGTGCCACCCTGAGAGTTCCTGTACCCTGACACTAACACACTGTCTTTGCAGGCTGCGTGTCTTGGTGCAGAACAAAACAAAGAGTCAACATGGCACACATCTGTGTGTGCCATGCCCACAAACCACTGCCCTTTCATACATCAGTCACCCCTCAAGCTGGGTGTCCAATGCTAGTGGTGAGGGTACAGCTGCATGAGCCCTGTACCCCTACAGTGGCCAAGTCCATTCCTGGGCCCTGTAAGTGCAGTGCTGCCATTAAGAGTATATGGTGCTGGGAGTTTGTCATTACGAACTCCACAACACCATAATGGCTACACTGAAGACTGAGAAGTTTGGTATCAAACTTCTCAGCACATCAAACCCACACTGATGCCAGTGTGGGATTTAATGTAAAATGCACGACAGAGGGCATCTTAGAGATGCCCCTTGAAATCCGTCCAACTACTAGTGACCTGACTGAGTGGCTGCGTAGGCTGCCACCACCAGACAGGCTTCTGGACCCCTGGGTTGAGAGCCTGCTGCTCTCGGGGGGCCTGAAACAATGCACATCCTGGGACGAGGTGCAAAGCCTCCTCACCCAGGATGGGCAGGGTTCACGAAGGAGAAGCTTCAAAGGCATGCCCCCTTTGTGAGCCTCTCCAGTTCATTTGCTGCTTTCAGCAACTGGTGCTACCCCACCCACCCCCCCCACTTTGGGCAGGAGAACCGGCGGGAAAAACAAGTGAGGAAGGGAGGTGTGCCCACCTCTGCCAGCTCCACCCCATAGGTGGGGGAGGCGAGGTGAAGCACAACCTAGAGTCCACGCCATCTTGAGGATGGCGGGACCCAGCCAGCCAGTGACAGGCTTCTGCCCCCCTCCCACAGGAGAGTGGCAGAATAGGGGGGTGTACCCACCCCAGGGAAGGGACCCATTGGTCCCTGCCCTTTACCTACCTGTAACGCCCCTAAACGTAGTATTTAGGGGGAACCCTGAACCTTGCTTCCTCAGATTAGAAACCACAAGAAAAGAGAAGAAGGACCGAAGAGCCGTGCAAAGCTAACAGGAGGACGACGCCCACTGACTAGGCCTTAGCTCCACAGGCCTGTCTCCCCTCAAACCTGCTCCTGCGAAATCCCGGCGTGTCCTGCAGCCAGCAACCTCACAAACCCCGGAGGACCTGCCTGCCTTCACTTCAATGACTATCTCCCGAGAACACCGGACGTGTTTAAACTGCAGCTTCTGGTGCCAGTCAGGAACCGCGAATCCAGCACACTCTGTGTAGAGATGAAATCCGGAAACAGGTAAGGTAGAATAAGTGAAGTTTATTCCGGTAAAGCCCTGACACCAAGAGACTTCTAACAATCTACCTGGCAAGCTGTCAACTGTCCTTCCAACCGTCACCCTCGCCCAAGGTTCCAGAATAGAACGGGGAAACGTCATGGAACCTTGGGCGAAGGCTCGAGGCAGAAGGTAGCGCGAGGCAAGTCGCGAGGACAGAAATAAGTAAACACAACACATCTCCTCATTTACAGAAAAATTAAAACAGGATGAGTGGAACCACAAAGTAGTGTAAGAAACTGTAAGGAAAATAAGGTTACAGGAATATCAAAAGCAAAAGGCTACATAACAAAATGTAATTAATCACATACAAAATCTTGTAACTTTTTAGGAGGAATTATCTCTCTCCCGTGTCTACTAATGGTGGACTCTTTAACATTGGAAGCACCAACGTCAAGCTCATGAGGAGGAAAACCATCTTGTGGCGTGTCTGGAATTCCAACTTGGGGAGTATCGTCAGCACTACGAGTAGTGGAGTCAAATGACATGCGAACAATGGTCTCCCCAGCGGAACTCTCAGGAATAGGTTGATCATTGAAAACAACACTAGAGTCACTAAGACTGGTGGAATTCTTCCTCAAGACAGGACAACACTGGTGCCCTCCCCAGGATCGTTTAAAGGTGGAACCTCACAAACTACATGGGAATATCCCTGGTGGATGTCGTCGTCAATCCAATCATATCTAGAAGAGGTGCAAACACTCATCCACCCTGGATCAGTGTACTGTGGGGGCAAGGTACCATCTCCCCGGCACAATGACAGACGACAAATGCCACACCTTTCCATCACTCAAGAGTGCAGAATTGCAAAAGATTTCCTTGACCATAAGGGGTTGCGAATAGCGGCTAAATCCCTTTTTGACAAAACCACTACTCTTGACTCTAACCCACTGTCCTACATGAATATTGACATGTTTGCATGCATGCTTGGAGTCATGATGGTCTTTACTCTTTTGCGGAGTACGTGTCATTTTGTTATTAACCAATTCCACAGACCAATCAACTTTCTTAGGGAATGACCACCCAATGCAGTCTTTGGTGATAGGTGTTCTGCCTCTTAATAACACAAAAGGACTAGAGCCAGTAGACTCGCAGGGTGTCACACGGAAAGCCCACAAGTTGTGAGTCAATTCCTTCCTCCACGAGAGATCATTATGATTGGCCAATTGCACAATCCCCTTCACAACACGGTTAAACCTCTCCACTGCACCATTACCAGCAGGGTGGTACAGGGAGGTAGTCTTGTGAGAAAAGCCATTGTCATTGACAAACCGTTTAAAGCTGTCAGAAACGAACTGTGGACCATTGTCGGTTACAATACACTTGGGCAACCCTTCCCTCATGAACACACTTTAAGAACTTGATGATGGCTTTAGCATCAGCAGATTGCACAATTTCCACTTCTGGCCATTTAGAAAAATGATCCACCAAGACAATGAGATAAACCTGCTCTCCTTTTTCGCAAATGGGCCCAAAAATGTCAACTCCCAGTCTTGTCCATGGCATACAAGGATTGGACAGTGGTTGAAGGGGTGGTTTCAAGGTAAGCTGTGACTTATCAGAGTTTTCACAAGCCAGACAGTTCCTCACTCTCTTTCTATTTCCAGGTCCAACCCCGGCCACCAGTAAGAGGTTTTAACCCTACTCTTAGTCTTCCCAATACCAAGATGCCCTTCATGACAGATATCAAGCAATTTGGATCGAAGGGAAGTGGGGGGTATGACTACCATTTCTGAGGATAAGACCATCTTCCAATGACAACTCGTGCCTCAATTCCCAGAAAGTACGTAAACTGTGGGGTAAGTCTTTCTTTATGGGCCAGCCCTCAACAATATACTTCCCAATCTGGCACAAAGTAGTGTCTCCAGCTTGTGCTGATAACCATTCATGTTGCGAAATACAAGAAATGTCATCCAGAATTTTAGCAACACAAAAAGATTCGATTTCTCCTACGGAGTCATCTGTACAAGGCAGAGGTAAACGACTCAAACAGTCAGCAACCACATTTTTTGATCCAGGAACATATTGTATATTGTAATTATAATCCAACATTCTCACCGAAATCCGTGCAAGACGGGGAGAGGCAGTTTGTAAACCCTTAGTAGTAAGTACTTTGACCAGGGGTTTATGGTCACCTCAGGGTAATGTTAAATCCCCAGACATACTGCCGAAAATGTCCCAAACCCCATGCACATGCTAAAGCCTCACGCTCTATAACGGAGTATCTTTCCTCAGTGGGTGTAATGGAGCGTGAGGCAAAAGTAACAGTCCCCTCAACTCCCAGGCTGTCAATTTGGCTCAAAACCACCCCCAAACCTTTCCCGCTGGCATCAGTGGTGACAATGGAATGTAGGGAGGGATTAAAACCTTGCAAAGGTGGGGCTCTGCAAATGTCATCTTTTATATTCCCAAAAGCCCTCTCACACTCATCAGACCACACAAATTTGCATCCTTGTTTAACAAGCGGTCTAAGAGGAAAGGTCTTAGAAGAAAAGTCTTTTACAAATTTCGCATAAAATTCAGACAACCCCAAAAAAGCCTTCACTTCGTCTTTGTTTTTTGGGGAAGGGGCATCCTTGATGGCTGGCAACAACTCTTTTTTTGGTTTGATGCCTTCACCGCAAATTTCATGACCTACATAGGTAACACTGGTCTCAGCAAATTTGCACTTCAGAATGTCAGCGGTAAGACCATACTGTTCCAAAGTCATAAGAACCCTAAACACATTCTCATCATGTTCCTCCCTGGTGGTTCCCATGATCATAATGTCATCCTTAAAAATTAACAGGTTGGGCTCATCTTTAAATAGCATATGCATGAGCCTCTGAAACATAGCTGCAGCAGAGGCAAGTCCAAAAGGGACTCTCTTAAACCTAAAACATCCAAATGGAGTCACAAATGTAGTGAGGCTTCTGCTGTCAGGATGTAATGCAACCTGGTGGTACGCTGCAGTAAGGTCAACAGTCGAGAACCATTTTATTCCATTGGTACGAGAAAACATCTCACTGATTCTAGGCAAAGTGTATTGATCAATAAGGATATTCTTATTAAGGTCCCTGAGGTCCACACATAAACGGAGCTTGCCGTTGGATTTTTTAGCGCAAACCAAAGGTGCGACCCATTCTGCAGACTCCACGGGTTCAATAATACCACCTTTTTGTAGCTTAACGAGTTCTGATTTTACTTCATCCCTGATGGAGAAAGGGATGTTCCTGCATTTATGGATACACGGAACGGCATCTTTTTTTAGTTCAATTTTATGATGAAATCCTTTAAGCTTCCCTATTTTCCCAGAAAATACACAGTTTGAAACTTCTCTTTGATATTTATTGCATATGCATCCTCCGATTGCACAGACAAAACGGGATCAGGGCTGTTGGGATCTAGGAATATGCCCAGCTTACCTTGGTCCCTCCACCCCAGTACAGAAGGACCAACGGCAGAAATGTACAATTTGCTAACTGTTTGTCTGTCTTTGAATAGGAAAGGCAGTTCCCTGTAACCCAAAATATCGATAGGTTCTCAGGTGAAATGTCAGGACTGGCAAGCTTGCGGCCTAACACAGGAATGAATTTTTCCTCCCAGACACTTCTGTTAACAATTGTATAGGGTGATCCCAAATCAGCTACAATGGCAATGTTCACCCCACCAATCTCCATATGGCAGATAGGTTTTTTTGCTTTTGCCCTTCACATTCAGAACGTCATCATCAACAAGTAGCACAAAAAGATTCATGTCATCCTCAGAGGAATCCGACATGTCATATCCATCAGGTACGACTACTTTCACGTTAGAGTTCTTCCTTTGCTTGCTATGACACATTTTTGCAAAGTGACCAACAATTCCACACTTGGTACATTTCTGTTTCAGGGCAGAGCAGTTTTTGTCGTTCGCCAGATGGAATTTGCTACCACATCTAAAACATCTTTTGTTTCCAGTCAACATGACCTTCAACGAAGATTCATTCCTTGTTTTTGGTTCATGAGAAGATGTCTTAGTAGTATTTCTAAAGTGTTTCACTTTGGCTACAATAGTTTGATCCTCCTCAGAATGTTGACTTTTCTTTTCGGAAAGAACAGCCTTGGCGCATCTACCTGTCAATTCTGTTCTCTTGACCATGTCAATGATTTCTTGGAGAGGAGCTTCTCCTTTAGCCCACAGTTTCTCCTGGATCTCACGATTCGCAGAACGCAGACCCCAGCCCGAGCGAACCAACACCACGAGGAGGTCCCCCCGGCTCACCTGAACTGAGATCCGGTGACCCCTGACCTGCCTCAAGCCTCCAGACGACGCCTGCAGCCTCAAACCAGAAGAATCCCCTCTACCGCGACCAGAGCAGGTAAGAAAATCCAACGCAAAAAGACACCCCTGAACCAGACGCCCCTCGGCCTTGTGTGCCCAAACCAGCAGTGCCTAGTCAACCCACGACATCCCAACTTACCCCTCGAAGTGGCGGTCGCACCTAAAAGGTCTTCATCCCACAGCCTGCATCCTTTCTTCAAACCGGAGGATCTCCATAGCAAACCACAGGGCACAAGATACCGAAACAGCACCCGGCCTCCCCAGTGCCACTGAGGGTGCACTTTTGGTGCCTACTCATTTCCCCCTTTGCCCTGTCCTAAACCCTAGGAGCCTTGCTCCCCCAGCCGTGTGGCCTGCAAGCCAGCAGCCACCAACCGGAGACCCCCTATCCTCCATAGGAGGACATTGGGCCTCAACAATCTGCCCCCGGCCGCCCTAATGACGCTGAGGGTGCAACAACAGTGCATCACTGACACTGGGGGACCCTGGAGTCTAACCCCAGAACCTTAACTTCCACAGTCGTTTACTTACCTGCAAACCGATAATCTGTTTTTTTTCCATAGAATAACATTGAACATTTTTCTTTCGAAAAAACGACTCACGTGTGGAGTTTTGGAACCTTGAAATATTCTTTAAAAATCATAACGGGGGAGGAGCCTAGCGCTTGACCAAGATGGCCGCGTGAGCCCCGAGCTCCCGAGACCCTCGCGCCCTCCGTCGACTATCCGGTCTCTAATCCTGTCGGTATGCATGGCATCGTGTGTATGACCTGTCGATTGATGCTACCCGCGGTCGGATCGCCCACCGGGAACCGGACTTATGCCTGGCGGAAGATTGCGGCCTATCTCCGAGGGATGCCAGGAGCTAGAGTTGGCAGGATGCCCGACTTCTAGTTGAACAACAACGGCCAGGCGAGGCGTGAACTGTCGGACGGAGGTCCCCGTCCTTTCACTTTCGCTTTCTCTCCCTTTGTCAGCCCTGCCCCTGGAGAGCTCTTGGTGGCTTTATCACCCTATGGACGCTCTGCAGGCTACTCTGGTGGCCCATTGCAGAACTGATCACCCCTGATTCCTTTCATTGAGAGGGATCCGTCTTATTTGAACCGACCTGCTTGGTATCAACCATGTCGGGCAAAGCAGAGGTGGATCGGCTGAAGGCTAAGTCTACCAGGCGGGGAGCTTATACCCAAGTCAATAGTATGGACCGCTATGCTCTGCAGAAGGGATCACCGAGTGGGTCGAGCCAGTCGCCGGATACCCAGAAGGAGGACTCGCCTTTGGCCCCGGAGCTCTCACTACAGGATGTCATGGGCGCGATTGAAGGGATGCAGACCTAGATTGGGAAACAGTTTGATGCCCTGGCGCATAAGGTGGATGCCATCTTGGTGGATGTTAACCTGATCCGTGCGGACTTGGGCAAAACGAATGAACGGGTTAGGACCCTGGACCTCAAGACCACGGGCCTCACCGATGATGTCACGGAACTGCAGATCGAGGTTCGTAAGTTGAGGACCGAGAGTGATCTCGCAGCCCGCCGGCTGGAGGATTTTGAGAGCCGGGCCAGGCGCAACAACGTGCACGTCATCGGGGTACCGGAGTCCTCGGATGAGGCTTCGGTTGACCTGCTTGTCGAGGACTTGGTGCTTAATCATCTGAAGCCTAAAGGTCTTGGAAAGTTCTTTGCGGTTGAAAGGGCCCATAGAGTGCCGGGTGGGAGGCCCAAGGTGGGTGCCCCACCGAGGCCGATCGTCGCTCGGCTCTTTCATTTTCGAGATCGGGACGCTATCCTGCAAGCATCAAGGGTGACGGGCCCGGTCCCCTTCCAGAACGCGTCGGTGAATTTCTACCCGGACTTCACCCAGCAGGTGCAGAGGCAGAGACAGGGCTTTCTGGGGGTGAAGAGGCGGCTTCGGGAGAGGGATCTGAAGTATGCCATGCTCTTCCCTGCCAGACTACGTGTGGTGCACGAAGATCGGACGTTTTTCTTTGACTCTCCTGTTATGGCCGATGAATGGCTGGACGCTTTGCCCCGACGACGGACGGGGGAGGACATTGCCGAGGATGGGGACAGTGGCCGGGATGGGCAGGGCTGATTTTTCTGAGCCGGTCTGACTCGATTTGGCTATATTTGAAGACTTGAATAGAGTGTCGTCAATGCGGAGGGCGGCGGGAGGACGAGGGGTGCTCTTTTCCTCCCTTAGGGTACTTTTTGTAGATTTTTGGGGTTTTTGTAGGGCGACAGGCACACTGCAAGTTGGGGGGGCTTTGTAAGCTGCCGCAGGGGTGCAGGGTGGGGGGGGTTTCTGGGATTTTGGGTTTGTTGTTGGGGGGTTTATTTCTGCAAGGCATGAGGATTCTTTCCAGGACTGTTCCATGGTGGCTCTTCGGGAGTGGGGTGGGCCTCTTTATGTTTGAGGATGGGGGGTAGGGGTTTAAGTGTTATAAGCTGGAATGTTAATGGTTTGGGGGATCGCATTAAGCGTGGGATTGTTTTGCAATTCTTGAAACGGTCAATGCCGGATGTCGCTTTGCTGCAGGAGACGCACCTTATTGGTAATACGTGCTATGCTCTGAATAGGAAGGGTTATAAATTCATAGCACATTCGGGATTCTCCTCTGGGTCCAGGGGTGTGGGCATCCTAGTCAGAGCCTCGCTACCATTTGAGGTGGACTCCACCATTGTTGATGATAGGGGGAGGTTTGTGGCGGTGGCGGGGCGGTGGGAAGGAAGAACTTTGGTTTTAGTTTCGGTTTATGTCCCGCCGGCCCTGCAGGCCTCCACGTTCACAGATCTGGGTAGGGCCCTGCTGGATCTCCCGGGGGGTATGCTTGTGGTGGGAGGTGATTTCAACGCTGTTGGCTCCGGCCTGCTGGATAGATACCCGCCCAGAGACATAGGGGGGGCTCAGAGGTGGCTCCCAGACTTCCTAAACACGCTTGGCCTGATAGACTGCTGGAGGCTCCGGCACCCCACACAGAGCCAATACACGTTCCACTCCGGGGCACATGGTAGTCTCTCCAGGATTGATTACCTACTCACTCTGGCTGCGCATGCCTCATTGGTCTCCGAGGCGAGGCACATGGCGCGTGGTATATCTGACCATTCGCCAGTGTGGATCCGGCTGGATCTAGGTCGGGAGGGAGGAGGAAGGGTGGCCCCTATCAACCCGTGGTATTTCCGAGACCCCAAGATGCGCAGCGCGCTGGTAAAGAAAGTAGATAACTTTTTCAAGGATAATCAGGGATCCGTGGACTCGGCAGTGTCGCTGTGGGAAGCATTTAAGACCGTGCTCCGAGGGGAAGCCCTCTCCCTAGTAGTAGCTGCCAAGCGGCGGAGAGATGGCGAGGTTCTGCAGGTTGAGGAGGAGATCGCGGTTCTGGAGGGAGCGCTGGAGGAGGAGGTTACAGAGTCCTCACTGCATGAGCTTTGCTTGAAGCAAGCTGAGTATAAGGACCTGGTGACGAACGCCGCTAAGACCCTCAGTAGGGAGCAGCAGGGCCGATTGTATGATGTTGGTGACAAGGCAGGGAAACTCCTGGCTTGGCTGGACAAAAAAGAACGGGTCAATAGAGTTGTCCCAGAGTTGACGGGAGAGAGGGGAGAGGCGATTGTGGAACCTGAGAGGATTGTACAGTGTTTCTCGGACTATTTTTGTAGGGTTTATGCTTCAGTGTCGGATAGGCCGCCCGAGGACTCATCTGACCTCCTCCGTGATCTCGAGTTGCCTTGTCTCTCCGACATAGATAGGGATGATCTAGATGGTGACATAACGGTTGACGAGGTGGCGGGGGCTATCCGCGCGTTAAACTCGGGTAAGGCCTCGGGCCCGAACGGTTTGCCGGTCGATTTGTACAAGCTGTTTCCGGATAGGGTCGCCCCTCACCTGCGCGCCATGTTTATGGAGGCGCGGGGGAGTGGGACCCTCCCGTTGGACCAGCGACTGGCGTCGATCGTGGTTATACACAAAGAGGGCAAACCCCGAGATAAGTGCGCCTCATATAGGCCTATCTCACTTCTTAACGCAGAACCGAAAATTCTGGCTAAAATCCTGGCGACCCGATTGATTAGGGTACTCGGCGACTTGGTCCACCCGGATCAATCCGGCTTCATCCCGCACCGAAACACAGCGTTAAATCTTCGGCGCCTTCATGGTGTAATCGCCAGGGCGGACACACTGCGTGAACCAGCTATTGTGGCGTCTCTTGACGCCACAATGGCATTCGACACGGTGGAATGGGCATATTTGTGGGCCGTGCTGACCAAGTTCGGCTTTGGCCACGGTTTTGTGAGTTGGGTGAGGTTGCTGTATGAGGGGCCACTTGCGAGTGTGGTGGTGAATGGTCGGGCGTCGACTCAGTTTCAGCTTGGGAGGGGTACCCGGCAGGGTTGTCCCCTGTCGCCTTTGTTGTTCGCCCTCGCCCTTGAGCCGCTGGCTGCGTGGATACGTTGGCACCCGGATATACGGGGCCTTAGATGGTCGCCTGAACACGAGGACCGTATTTCGCTCTATGCCGATGATATCCTGCTGTATCTTGCCTCACCCAAGAAATCACTTATAGTGGTCTGTGACGTACTCACATCTTTTGGTAGGAACTCGGGTCTTGTTATCAACTGGAGTAAATCATATTTGTATGTTCTTAGTGGCGAGGTTCCCCCGATCCCTAGAACATGTTCGATACAGGTCGCTCAGCAGGGCTTCGTGTATTTGGGGATCTTTATCTCCATGGACCCTGCTGTGCGATATGAGAAGAACCTGCTCCCCCCACTGGCACGCCTGAGGCGGGATGTTGAAGGCTGGCGGAGGCTGCCGCTCTCCCTCGTTGGGCGTGCGGCCCTGTTCAAAATGATGTCGCTTCCCCGTTTTCTCTACGCACTGCATAATACTTTGGACTGGGTTCCGGCCAAATACTTTCGGGAGGTCGAAGGCCTCCAACGAACGTTGCTTTGGGATGGGCGGCCGCGAATAGCTATTGCAAAGTTGACGCTTCCATGGTACGACGGGGGCATTGCGCTCCCAGACATCCGACGGTACTATTGGGCCACCCAGCTGAGTGCGATTAATCATGGGTTTTATGGCCCTGCCCTCAGCCCTGGGTATGCCATGGACAGGTGGTTGCTGCGTGGTGGTAACTATTACAGGGGGTTGTATTCGAGGTCCTTGGACTCGTCCCTCACGGGGCCTACTGCTGTGGCGGTGCGAGTGTGGAAGATGGCAACTGACTCGCTGGGCTGGAAGGATAGGCTCACCCTCGCTACCCCGCTATTTGAATCTGAGAGACTGGGTAGGCTTTGGCACACAAAAGGCTTTGACAAATGGGACTTGATCGGCATCTCCAAGGTCGGAGATGTCCTGATTAAGGGGAGGGTGAAGTCCTTTGAAGAGTTGCAGAAGGAGTATGAGTTGGGGCCATCTGAGTTTTTCCGCTATATTCAGGTGCGTCACGCCCTCCGGTCAGTCCTCATAGAGGGTGAGAAGGTGCCTGAGTCCTCTCCTTTGGAGGACCGGGTCCTTGATGGCCATATGCCCGAGCGTACGATCTCGCTCATCTATAGGAAACTGATCAACGTCCGGGCGGATATGCTTCTGGGGTTGAGGGACCAGTGGGCTAGGGATGGCCTCGAGTTGGATGACGAGGATTGGCAGTCTGCCGTTTCCTCTCCTAAGGAGGTGGCGATCCCGTCGCATCTGAGGCTGGTGCAGCTTAAAATACTGCATCGAGTGTATGTGATGGGGCCAAGGCTGGTTCACATGGGATTCTCGGAGGACGGCCTATGCAGGAGGGGGTGTGGTATGGTGGGTACTTTCCTGCATATCATTTGGGAATGTGGTGTCATCACGGAATTTTGGAGGAGAGTCCATGCAGTGATGGGGGAGGTGACGGGCATTGCTATGCAGCCGGAAGCGCGGTGTTGTCTACTGAATGTCTGGGGGCCCACTGATCATAATGCGGCGCAGACCCAATGGGTGACTCTGGGCAACATGGTTGCTAAGAGAGATATCGCGCGATTGTGGGGCTCCGCGGGGCCCCCCACATTGACCGCGTGGAAAGAAAATATGGACTGGAGTATGTTAAGGGAAAAGACGGTCTATTGCGCTAGATGTCGCCCCCGGAAGTGGCACGCCATATGGGGGCGGTGGAATCAATACAGGGGGGGGGAATATGTCTTGCCCCGGATCTGGATCCTCCCGAGGAACAGCTTTCCTCCTAACCTTCTTTCCAGCTCAGTATGGTTTATGGACTTTTTGGCCTCTACAGTCCCTCTTCTTCCTCTTTACTTTGTACTGTAACTGTTAGATGAGTGGGGTCCGGCCTCCCCTGTGGGGCTCATCATGGGCTTTCAGCGTTCTTGCCTTGCTGGGGTTTGTTGTGCGTTTTTGTATTTAATTAAAATTGAACCTTTGCACTTCTCCTTTCATGGTACTGGGGACGCATCTCTGTTTCTATATATCGATGCTGCCGAACCTCCGGGTTGTCGGCTGAATAGCTGTGTCCCGACTTTTGAAAATAAAGGTTTTTAAAAAAAAAATAAAAATTAAAAAAAAATCATAGCGATAACCTAAACGCATTCTCTCAACTGTTTTCAGGAAACGTCCCCGGGCTGCATCTAGGCATCCAGCACCGAGTTAGAAAAAGTATCGTAAAAGTTACTTGCAATTATTGAAAAAGCCCATTGATTTGAATGTACTATACCTGCTAAGTGTTGCAAACTGCTTCCTTAACTGTAAACCAAAACCAGTAACATTTCTACAGCAATTTAACTGTGTTCACACAAGTAATTTATTACTGCAAAGTATTTTTATGCTTACCTGTACCAGGCTTGCTTGGTTCTAGAAATAAAAAAGTATATTTTTACACAAAAACTATTGGCCTAGAGTTCAGTTCTGGAGTGTGTGAATTCATTTGCTGACTTGGTGTGTACATCAAATTCTTAACACTGTCCTCTGATACTGCCTTACTGCTCGAACATACTACCACTTTAGAAAGTAAGGTTCTATCTAACTTTAACCTCTGCCTACCTCTGGGGACTCTTGGACTATACACACTGTACCTCACTTTGGTGCAGTATATATAGAGCCAGTTTCTTACATCTGGTACCCACTGTATGGGAGATCCCCACTCTATGCACTCTTTTGGTTTTTAGGTCTCGCCTTGCTATCGCGTAAGCGATCGTTGGGAGATCCCCACTATGCACTCTTTTGGTTTTTAGGTCTCGCCTTGCTATCGCGTAAGCGATCGCAAAGCGAGACTATTGAAAGGGCTCCCAAAAGTGCTCCGAAAAGCGGATTGCATGGCGAGCACGCGCACAATCACGTGCATCGTGCTGCCATGCAATCCGTTTGGCATCGCACTTCAAAGGGTCCACTCCCCCGCCTGGAATGCGCTCCCCGCCCCCGCCAGGCGCACGCGCCACGCTCCGCCGGGCTTGTCTTGTTTCTCAAGTTACTGAACGCCCCCCCACCCCCCTTCTTCCTCTGTCGCACATCTATTTTCATTCTCTTTTCGCGCTGTGTTTTTTAATGCCTTTTGTTTTCACTTAAATTGCATACACTATACGCTTACTTATAGGGGCATTCAGCCACTCCTCTTCATTCATTGGCCCGCTGTTATGTCATTTACATTTTTTACTTTTTGCAGTTGTGTATAGCACGAACTCGACCGAAGGTATAAGAGCCTTTACATGAGCACCAGTTGCATACCAGACGGACACATTTATTTTTAGGCACGGGAGATAAGTGATTTTTTTTTGTTGCACATTTCTATAGCGCGAACTCGACCGAAGGTATCAGAGCGCTTTGCATGAGCACCGGTTGCGTTACACAAGGACACATCCAGGCACGGGGAGATTAAGTGATTTGCCCAGAATCACAGGACGTGTGAGCCTGTCTCTGATCTGCTCTTTAGCGCCATCTGTAGCGCTAGCATCCTTCTTTTGGGCTCGAGGCGCCGAAGTTGCAATCTTAAAATCATAATCTGTTAATATGTCTTCTAGGTGGTGGCAGAAGGAAAGAAAGATACAGGCCTCTCTTTTATTCAAAGAAAGAATCCTTAACTTTAACCTAACAAAGCTGTGTTTTTGCCAGTATTTTAACCGGGAACTACAAGTACCAGAATGCACCATGCTTCGCAGAGCATGGACTGACTGAAGACCACTCGCCTGACTCGAACATGAAGAAGCTCTGGCTCGGCTCGAAGTGCTGTTGTAACCGCGAGATCATACCGAGCCGACACTTGATGCGGCTTTTTGCCTGCCTCTACCCGCGATTTGGTGTTAAGGCCAGAGCTGTCAGGTTCGAATCTCTGCGTTGGCTCAACATCATGTGATTCTGGGCAAGTCACTTCATCTCTCCGCTATAAACAATGCATGGATAGTTGTGTAATACAACTGATGCCCAGGTAAAGCGCTCCAATACCTGTGGCTGCTATATTTAAAAACCAGCCGAAGAATGCACTAAGAGGTTAAAACACAAAACAGAAACCTACTGACTGGCTGTTTGTACAGAGTGAAACCAGAAAACACAGATAGACACCTGCTTCCCTGCTTACATTGTGTGATTTTAGGCCAATGTTGTTTTTACCAAAACTCATTTTTTCTTCGTTATCACCGTCCCGCATGAAAGCGCTTGAGAAAGTGCGAGTTCGAGTTCAGGCTACCATTTGTACAAAACTATCACTTTTAATAAGTGCTTATCATGGCAGTCCTATAACGTGCCCTGTTAATGTCAAATCTTCCACGGGTTAAAGAAACATTTTTTTGAACTTTGAAGACTCGCTATCACATTTTACGTGAATTGTCGGATTTTTGTGCAAGTGGTTTACGGCTCGGCTCGTGCACAGCTCTGAGATCCCAACCAGACTTTGCTAGCACGTAAACGTGCCATGTCGCCCCCCACGGGTATGTGTCACTGCGCGGGGGAGGGGTGGGGCCGGTGGAGAGAGACCACCCAAGGCGCTAGCCTGCTGTGACGAGCAGATGGCCCCTCCGAGTTACTTGTCCCCCCACCTCCATTACCTCCCTTTCTTCTGTTACCTTCCACCCCATCATTACTTCTCACCCACCTCCCTCTCACTCTAGTCCACCCCCTTGTTTATCCCCCCCTGCGCCTGGCCACCCTTTCCTCCACCTCTCTTACTCCTAATAACTCCACCTCCTCGTGATATGTCCCCTCTCCTCAGCTCTCTCACCACTGTCCACTCCTGTCCCCCCCTGGTCATCTCCCCTCTTCATCAGTTTATCGACAACCTCCTGCGCCTTCTTCCCCCTGGCACACGCTCTTTACCTCTGCCCTCTATCACAACCCGGCAGGCTGCCCCACCTACTCGTTTACCCATTTGTCTCCCCCTCAGGTCTCTCACCACTGCCCGCGGCCGCCTTTCGTACCTGTCCACCCCGTCCCCCCCCCCCCCATCATTACCTCTCTCGTCACTGCCCTAAGCTTTCCCTTTGCTAATCTGCCCCGCAGCTCTTACTCCTGTAGCTTCTTCTCACCTTTTACCCCCTCAGCAGCCCCCGCACTCTCTCCACTGCCCTATGCTCTCCCCAACGTAATCTGCCCCGCAGCTCTTACTCCTGTAGCTTCTTCTCGCCTCTTACCCCATCAGCACCCCCCCCGCACTCTCCACTGCCCTATGCTCTCCCCAATCTAATCTGCCCAGCAGCTCTTACTCCTGTAGCTTCTTCTCGCCTTTTACCCCCTCAGCAGCCCCCCCATCTCTCTCCACTGCCCTATGCTCTCCCCAATCTAATCTGCCCCGCAGCTCTTTTACTCCTGTAACGTCTTTTCTCCGCTCTCTCAGCACTCCCCCCCCCCCCCCCCCCCTCCTCTCCCACCCCTTACCTCTCCCCCTCTCCGCCAGGCGCTGTTGAGGGGGGGTGCCCGGGCTCTGGCCATAGGACATGGACGAGGAGACGTTGACGGTGAACATCCTGGGGTGGGTCAGGGGTCCGTGCTCTCGCCTCCCCCTTCTATCGCCTCTGCTGGAGAGGAGCCGGGTGCCTCTCCCTCCTGTCGCCTTCTCCTCCCCCTCCACAAATTCAAATTCAAAGGCGCTTCAGTGCCAGACCAGCTTCTAAAGTTACATTCTAGGCTCCAGTAATTATGTGGTAGAAGAAGCCCACAATATGTATCAGGGTCGAGTAAAATATGCGGCAACAAAAGGCAAATTATGCGGCACATTTTGGGATAGTAGTACTTCATTATTTTGTCATTTTTAAACTTGTTTAACTGTTTGGGTATTAGTTGCACCTCTTTAGTACCAGTTTAGCACCCAAACAGAGCAAAAAAGCAACAGAAAGTCAACCTTTGCAAAGGACAACACATGTTGGTGCTTATTTAGAAACTTTTGAACAGTTTGAGCTGAAAAACATTTTTTGGTTAAAATTTGCAGATTATGCAGTAGATGATGGATTATTTGGGAAATGCGGCAAATTAATAATTTTTTCGAAAATCGTGGTCGCATAATCTCGTAATGCTAATGGCCTTGGTTACATTACATGCCACTAGCGTGACACCACCACTATTGTTTTATCGAATATACTAGGGTGACCAGAAATTCAGGGCAGGACTCTAAACATGCAGGAAAAAGGGTAACATTTTGGACAAAAGGTTAATTTTATGGGCACATCCAAAAAGAGGTCACCCCCACTACTTTATCCGTGCATTTATTTGCCATTTCTTTATTTTGCCCTGTTTATTCACTGTCCTCTGTGTGTGATTGCCAGGGGCATAGTTTCAGGGGGTGTTTGGGGTCTTACACCCCCAATGTATCCTGTAGTAAATAGTTGTGTACAGGTGCTTTAAATCGGGTAGGGTGAGGAGGTGTTTGTCGGATTTCACTTGAGATTTTTACACACACACACACACACACGCAGACAAAGACACACACACACACACACACACACACACACCTTTATTTATTTTCAGTATTTTTTTTTTTTATGAAGATTTTTAGTTTCTTTAGAGCAGTACAGAATAATATTTGGGTATACACTTCTCATAGCATAGAACAGTACAACACATGATATCACAATTAGCCCCTTGAAATCACCTCTCTGTAACTTTACATCTCTGATTTCTACGCCCCATATGTCCGCCCCGTGGTCTCTCCTATCAGTCTGTGTCTGAGGTTTCATCTTCCTGCGCCGGTGGTGGATCGCATATGCCTCCTCTGAATTTATTCCATGCCCCCCATACCTTACCCCATTTACGAGGGCAACAACTCTTTTAAAGGTCATTTTTCAAAATATTGTGTTTTTTTAGGTACCCCTCTCAATCTGCACTCCTCTCCCTTCCTACTGCCTCTTAAGGCCCCTCCTGCCCGGCTTCTCATATAATTTATTTTTAACCAGCGTGATTGTTGGGAAATCTTAGCTTACACCTCTGCCCCCACACACTCCATCTTACTGCCAAAGCTACGCCCCCAGTGATTGCCTCTCGTTATGCTATATTCAGGGGGTGCATTATGCCGTTCAATAGTAAATTCATGGGGTGTCAAGGGTCTCTCCCCTCCCAAAATTTACCCAATCTTTCTCTGGAGAAAGCAACGTCAACATTTTGATTATGTTTCTAAACATTTTAAAACCCATTTCAAACAGTTTGGGAAACAATAAGGTACGTGCAGGTCCAACAAAAGCCGCTACTAAAAACAAGCATTTGCAATGCAATAGGTCTCGCAGTTACAAGAGTTTCAGCTATTGGCATTGTAAATAACAATGCCTTTTATTTATGTTTTTAAAAGAAAAACAAAAATAAAAATTATTATTTGCAATGTCAATAGCTCAAACTCGCGTAAATGCGAGACCTATTGCATTGCAAATGCTTGTTCCTGTTGGGGTTTGTTTTGTTCACATTGGGATGGCTTTGGCAAGTTGGGCATGCAGAAGTGGGTGGAGGTTTAAGTTGGGCACGGTTGGCACATGTGTACTGTACTATGTATGAACCTTGGCGACATGTTCTAAAAGTCAGATCTCAAATCGGTTTATTTCCGCTGGGTTACATGGCATATGGGTAGTGATTTTAGATTCCTCACTTGGAATGTACGTGGCCTCAACAGTCCCAAGAAAATCCGCACTGTATTATCGTACCTGGATAGGTGAATGTTCAGGTGGCCTTTTTGCAGAAGACGAACCTCACTCAGCTGTCTGAAAAACATGTGGGCGCCCGGTGGGCGGGAGTGAGGGTGGCCTCTTCTTATTCTTCCTATACCCGGGGGGTGATGATCCTTGTCCGGAGGAGCACACCCTTCCAGGTCCATGGCACTGGAATATATGAGCAGGGTTGGCTGGCTATTGTGCATGGGACGCTTGGCGGCACAAGTGTTCTCTTGGTTAACGTTTATCGTCCGAGTGTGGCATAGGATTTCTGCCTTCCCCAATGCTGAAATTATTTGCAGGGGGTGAACTTCAAAAGTGTCTGGACATAAATGTGGATAGGGAGGGGAGTGGGGCTCCCGGACATAGGCAATCCACGGTTACACTTTAGGGGCTCTTGGACGCTGGGAATTTGTACGACGTTTGGCGCATGAGGCACCCTGGGGCTAGAGAAAGTACTTTTATCTCTACTGTCCACAGTACTTGGTCCCGCCTGGAGTACTGGCTCTTGTCTAAGGCAACTGGGTGGTAGACGTCCAACATTTGGCTAAAACTCTTTCTGATCACTCCCCTGTACTCCTTGAGCTGAGTGTTCCGGGTTGCAAGAGACCCCCGTTTTCATGGCGATTGCATCCGTCATCCTGGACAGATCCGTTTTTTTAAGCATACAGTGGGCGAAGCTATTCATTATTACTTCCCAGAAAATGCGGGCACTGTGGACAGTGCCGGGGTTCTTTGGGAGGCATTGAAGGTGACAATTTGGGGGGTATGTATCGGGGCTCAGGCCGGGGTCCTTAAAGATCTGCACCACAGAATTCGGAAGCTCGGTAAAAATAGTCGCTCTGGAGCGTGACTACGCTCGTAACCCTGCCCCCGAAAAATTAGCTGCAATTTGGGAGCTCGTATCAGAACACAATGAGACAGTGGACCAAGAAATGGTACGCAGATCATGTTGGAGCATTGCTCGCTATTACGGGGAGGCGGGGGGGGGGGGCGGCCTGGCATCTCACTTGCACAGAAGCTGGCAGCCCCTCACAGCCAGACTTAAATGACCGAACTGCTGAACGATGAGGGAGAAACGCACTTTGACAACTCAGAAATCAGCAGGTGGTGTTGGGTTTTTACTCTAAACTATATGCGGAACGTGCTCAGCCACCTGTAACTGAAATAAACGACTACCTGGACGATGTGGCACTTGGTTGGCTCTCCCTTAACCAACTCGAGTACCTTACGCTGCCGTTCAATGTCGAGGACGTGAAAATGGCTATCATGTCACTCCCTACTTGCAAAGCGGCAGGTCTCGATGGCCTCCCTAGCAAGTTTTATAAGGCCTATGCCGATGATCTGGCGCCGCGGTTGCTGGAGTAATTCGCTGAGGCATATGAGTCGGGCATGCTGCCTCCCTCCCTTACGGAGGCCTTAATCGTAATGCTTTTGAAACCCAACAAGGCTGTGATTCCTACATACCTCTATCTATTGTTAATATAGATGCCAACAGTTTGGCTAAAATGATTGCCACTAGGCTTCAGCCATTAGTCCCTAACTTAGTTCTCCCGGACCAGTCGGGATTCGTGCCCTCCAGATCCACGGCGCACAAACTCTGCACTATTTTCTCTACATTACATTATTCCGAGCAGGATTTTCAGGCAGTGGCAGTGCTGCTCAATGCGGCTAAGGTGTTGGAGTACATGTTCATCGTCTTACAGCGAATGGGCCTGCCTCCGTTCTTTTTTAAATGGATCCATCTCCTGTACACTGCACTAGTGGCACGGATCCGCATTAATGGCTGGTTCGCTGCAGCTTTCTCCATCAAACGCGGCACGGTTACCCCCTGTCGCCAATGCTCTTTGCACTTGCATTGGAGCCCTTAACCTGTAAACTGCGTCAACACCATGCCCAGGCGGCGTTGTGGTTTCGACAGCAGCCTTTAATGGGGTCACTGTATGCGGATGATATGATGCTCTATGTACCTGAGCCCACTACATACTTGTCGGAGCTACTGAGAGAGTATGTCCAATATGAACGCTTCTCGGGCCTAGGCATCAACTGGGCTAAATCCACCATGTTTCCAGTGACGGCCTGTTCACTGCACGGCATGGAATACTCTTGCTAAACGGGCAAAATTGGACTATCTCAATGCCCCAATGTTACAGCTAGCAGCACATTGAGACATATCTGCTGCATGGGAACAAGCCGCTTTGAAAGCACTAGGTGCAGTGGGGAATACTCGCCTTGGGGATTTATATAATCAGGACGACTTCTGGGCGCTTTCGGAGCTGCAGAGTTGCCACGGCGCAGGTCTAATGCTGGGGTTTACCTATGTGCGGGTGCGACAAGCAATCTGAGACACCTACCCCGCGTACCTGGCCGTCCTGCACGCGCTGCAGGCTGTGCTAGCGGGGGCCGAGCGTGGGGGCTTGATAACAAAATTATACAACGCGTCCCTTAGGGAAACTGATCTCACGGAGTACCCCTCATATACTAAGTGGACAGCTGTATTGGGCACCTCGCTGTCGCTTGATGCCTGGAAACACTGCTGTGTGCTGACTAGGCAGCTAGCGGCGAACTGCAATCTCGGCATAATCCATTTCAAATACTTACATCAGTTCTACTATACCCCGCTTCAGCTGCGCCGATTTGGGTTACGGGACTGCGTGCATTGTGGGCAGACTGACGTGGACTTTTTGCACCTAGCATAGAACTGTGCTGGTATACATAACTTTTGGGTGCAGGTCACACAAGTGCTCACGGATGTTGTGATGGAGCCTGTGGGGTGCATGCCTGCTATCTGTCTACTGGGCTGGGTACAGAAGCTTAAACCATGCAACAGTTGGTGGCCATTTCCACTCTGTTTGCTAAGCGGGCTGTGACGCAGTGTTGGGGGTCTAAATCCGTCCCAACAGTGAAGTGGATCCGGGATTTACTTTAGTGTAGGGATCAATTGGAAATTTACACGGAGGAACTACCGGAGGCCTCTCGCCCCAGGGATTTTTGGGCTCCCCTTACAGGATATCTACTCAGGAAGCCTGACCTGCAATAATGTCTTGTACTTTAGCTCTATTGAGAGAGCTGGGACTGTGATGGAGTACTGTCAAGTGTCACCATGAAGGTTTACCTAGGCATATTAATCTGCTACTCACAGTGCTGGCACTGGGGGGGGGGGGGGGGGGGGGGGGGGGATGTGGAGGGGGGGGAATGGGTGGTGGGTTTGTTTAATGTGGGTTGATTTCTTGAATTCCAAACTAGCTTGTATGGATGTACTACACAAACGTGCTTACTGAGCCCTATGTTTGGGGTGCTATCTGTTCTATTGTCTACAAGCTGCTCAATAAAGATATTTTTTTTAAAGTTAAAATTCAGCACAAAGACTGATTTAAAGGCGAGGCAAAGTTTTGATAAGTGGTCAAGATTTTAGCCTCAATGTAATCAGCCAGAGAGTTTCACAGTTGCTGAGAAGGTTGAATCGACTGAGAACAATCCTGGGGATTGATAAAATCATTTACGACTTTAAAAAGCTCTTTGGAAGAATTTCCAGTGTGGCTAATTTGATTAGTAATATATATTTTGCAAGCAGTTTTTATATTCTGATGGTATTTAGTAAGTTATTTTTCATATGCCTCTCTGTCACAGGGATTGTTAGTCAAACGCCACTGTCTTGCCTACTTTTACATATTGACTTTTCCTGTCTCAACTCTGGGGTGTACCAAAGTGCACAAGTTCTATGTTTAATTTTAGAATACGTTTCAAGAGGAGCAATCCTATCAAAAGCAGAATGTAAAGCCATATGACAGTCTGCTAAGGTGCGATTTATATCTTGATACTTTGAGGTTACAGAGAAGTCAAATTTTTCAGCGAAACCTTCAGGACTAATGCTCTGCCATTGATGTGAGACTCGTTTGCTCAGATCTTGATTGCTCAGACCGCTCAGCCTTTGGTATCCGAAAGCAGATTAGCGAGTGGTCAGTCGGGGGTAGAACAGGTCAGTGCATTAGTGGTGGTGAAGATTAAGTCCAGAGTGTGACCCGGCCAAGTGAGTATGACCTTCATTCTTTTGTTGCAGTCCTGATATCTTCAAGTCTGATAAAAGGTGCATTACTTCCACATCTGGAAAATCTTCTCCATGATAATTAAAATCCCCAAGGACAATTTTTTTTGACAGTAACACAAGTCACTAAGTATTCGGTCAGACAATGACTAAAATCTTTTTTGGGCCAGGAAGCCGATGCAAGGGTGCCCTACTCTAACAGTCTTTAGAATTGAATTCCAATGTGAAAATACAAAGTTCTATCCAGTCCACACTCGATGAGTCTATAATAGAGACCACAAGTGTGTTTTGAAAGACAATAGCAATGTCTCTCTCCCTCGACTTTTCCTATTCTATCGACCGTCAACAGTCAATAGTACTCGGTGAGAGCCAACGTTATGGCAGGTAATTAGGTTTGTTAAAAAGGTTTGTTAAAAAGCCTATTTCTGGTAGAAGAGAAGCAAAAAGATCCCAACATTCAGTTGAATGTTTAGGCAGGAACACACCATTACATTAAAAAAACTATTAAACACATTGGTATTTTGAAAAGGCAGAGCAGAGGCACACTAAGGTTACTTGATGCCAAGACTATTGTGGGCCACACACATTTATTACCTCCTCACTCCCCTTAATATCTTCACAACGGTAAACAATAGACCCCCATGATAAGGCAGAGGAGGAAAAATAGTGAGAGACTAGACAACTGCTCCCCAGAAAGAGTGAGGTAGAGTGATGCAACATCCTTAATCTCACCATAGGGAATTTGACTGTCTCCCACATAGAAGGAGGCTACAGGATGTCACAATTGCCTGCTTGGCTCATTATCTCCAACCCAATGTGTACACATTGCACTCTCCCCTCTGGTCTGAAGGTGTAGTCAATATACTCCCACTTTTAGTGTGCCCAGCTCCCTTCGCCCACAAACAGGCACTTACATTGCCTATGTCGATGTCCTGTGTCAAGAGAGGACCGGAGAGCAGTGCAGCCATGCTGGAAGAAAAGCTGGAGGAGGGAGCCACAGAGTCCTGTGTAGCAAGAATAAATGTGAAATCAAGGACAAATATGTTACATGACTTAGCATAAAGCTGCAAAGGCGAAGTACTACCCCTCCCCCAAAAGCCATATTCTGGAACCCACAATGCTGACACAGTCTGGGCTATGTACCTTAGACCACAGACCTATTTGTATAAGCATTCACAAATTTCCAACATGTACGCATTCATCCTTTGTGACCTTATTACCTCCATCGGTTCATCCTCTGTGAAGAATTCTGTGAATCCATCAGGATTGAGGCCTGTTTGGGTGTGGCGCAACTCCAAGCCATGTGGGCCCAGAGCAATAGGAGATGCCAGCTCTCCCACCTCACAATCCTCTCCACCGAGCACCTCCTGCCGGAGAAACATAGAAGATTAATTTAGTATACTGGGGTGCTCATGCTGAGCGGAATCTGAGGTCATAAACCCAAACCTGCATAGCCTTCTAGAGATGTATATTTTTTTGTTTTGTCATTTTTTAACAGATTTAACACAAATTTATTCCAACAGATGGACCCTTTGCTCCATACACACAATAGACATCTACTGTTCGACCAATATACCTCTGAAAGGCTCCACAGTCTTTTCCCCCCAAATATAAAAAAAATGTGATTCAACGAACTTTGTGAAACATTGAAGGAAACAAATACACCTTTACTTAGTTGGGCCCATCTCCCTCTGATGATACAGGGGAGGACCAATCTAATTAAAATATCAATACTTCCAAAACGTACTTTACTTTTTAATAGGATACCCCTTCACTTTGAGAAGGTTACATAATTGAATAGATTCATTTATATGGGCCTCTAAGGGTGCAAGAATAGCGAGACGGAAGTTGAGGAGAAAATATGATAAAGGGGGCATAGCACTGCCAGATTTTCAAATATATGCATGGGCCTTTCAATTATAGAATTTACTAACTGAAAAGGAGGGGTCCGGGAGTGATCATCTATGGGAGGCCTTGTTAAATGAAGCGAGAAATGAGGGGGCAAAATTTATATATACATTTGGAGACCAGAAGTTCTTTATAACTTTGACTGAAAGTGTTCCAGGCGGCGGCTAGATTATGGGCTCAGATTCGGCGTGTATCAAATCTGTTGCATTACAGCAGGTATGCTCCAATATGGGAGTCGCCAGGTTCCCCAGAATGCCTGAAGGACAGATTAGCTGTTAATTTAAAGGAAGCAGACATAAATGAATGGGGCTCATATTATCCTGGTAGGAAGGCTCCATTCCTGGACCCAGTTTCAGCATTTAACTAATAAAACTGTCTCCAAGTTTACATTTTTACAACTGCAGAGTTGATCTCTAACTCTTGGAGAAGACAAATAGGATAGCAATGACCTAGAAGAACATCTGATCAAGAGAACCCAACAAAAGTAGTAGCAACATGCTATGCTCTAATTATGCAGAAATCAGAAAAGGGACAGGGTGTATCTAACTCTCTGTGGGGAGAGATAATGCTGGATATGAATCTCGATCTATGGAAAGTATCCTTTCGAGTATTATGCAACATGGATACGCCATCGTATTTGAGAAATAATCTATTTTCTCTCCACAGAGCTTATTGAACACAAAAAAACTGGCAAAATTGGGGGGCTCTGCTGAGCCTTGCTGTAAGAAATGTGCAGTTAAGCTTGCGGATGATGTCCACATGTTTATGCTCTGTCCTAATATCCAAGATTTCTGGAACGAGGTGTGATAATTTGTGAATGATCTCCTGCACACTAATTCAGGTAAGCTAGAATTGATCCTTTTCGGGCTACCACCAGAGGTGGAAAAATATATGGACTATCGAAATAAATTAATCTTTTACCCGATTCTGTTGGGAAGAAGACAGATTTGTAAAAGTTGGATTCAACCAGAGCCACCTTCAAAGGCAAAATGGGTTGGAGTCCGTGCTCTATGTTCATAGGATGGACATCAACCGTATGGTCTCAAAAAAGGAAGCTAAGTTATGGGAACCACTGACTGTATGGCTGGAGGGGAGAAGCGAAATGTAACTATAGAGTCTAATCACGAAGGAATAAACACCAACAGTTGGGTCCAATGATAATAGACATTTGGGGAGAGGCTGAAGTTGTCAAGATTCCCCTTTCCCCAAAACTGATCTTAAAGACTTTCCGGTTGGGTTGATGTGGTCTGGAGATTTCAACTGGAACAAGTTTGTCAAATGAGGACACAAACAAAATTTTGATTCACAAAGATTGGTCTAAAGTAAACCGGATATTCTTTACATAAATAAAACAATGCCTTAAAACGCTCTTCTGACAATTTTGCACAAAGTCCAAATTATAAACCCACCTAGAAGTACTGGTAACCCATTCCCCTAGCCACCCAAGACCATTCCCATCTCCTCAATTGGCCAAACAGGTCTATCCCTCAGTTCAAAACTAGCATCCAAGATAAGACATGCTGCTCAACCTATGCAATGACCTTTGCTACCCATTGTTTCTCACCATTGGAAGAGCTGTGGCCAAGGGAGGACTCTCAACTACTTTGTGCAGCTGAAGGCACCGGGGAGCTCTCCAGGTTGTGGGCTTCAACCATCTACCCTCCTGCAAGACAAGAAAAAAAACATTATGCTGGGACTGAGTTAGCCAAAGCAAGGACCCCAAAAGACAGAAGATAAAGTTACTTACCTTCGGTAACAATATATCTGTAAGCGACCTAGATCAGTTAAGGATTCCTAACCTTAGAATTACCCCCAGGCGTCAGACTGGATCCTGAATTTTTTTTCGTCAGCAGTACCCCTGCGCGTTGAAAGTTGGCATCGGTCGGCTCCGCGTTAGTCGTTGGTGTCGTGGTCGCCGGGATGACATCGCGGCAGCTACTTAGACGCTGCGCGGACGTCAGTTCTGTACACGACTTTCCACGCCAGAAGCACAGAGCCATGCAAGACACTGACCACTGGTGTACAAAACTAGGGAGGCTGGGAGGGGCGGTAAGGAATCTATAACTAATCTATGTCTGTTACAGCTATATCGTTACCAAAGGTAAGTAACTTGTTCATCTGAAAGAGACAATTAGTTATAAACTCCTTACCTTAGAATAGATACCCGAGCAATACCAACCCAGGAGGTGGGTCTGCGAACCAAGTTCACACCAGAAAGTCCTGGAGAACAGAATGGCCAAAGAAGCTGTTAATGTTATTGACATTTATAGAGCGCAACTGCTACCCAAGAGTGTCCTGGAGCTGTATTTGATGTCCTGCGGTGGCCTGAGCACGGAGGGGATGCAACTAGTCATTAGGCAATGAACAACCATGTTTTCAAGGCCTTCCTAAAGTTCAATAGTTTTGTCATGCATCTGAGAGGCAAAGGGAGGTCATTCCTTGCCTTGGCTGCACCGACCAAAAAGCTTCTGCCAACCCAGTTAGCTCTTTTTTTTACGAAGGGTACTGAAACTAATTTTGCCTCTGAGGAGCGCAATGATCTTCTAGGTACATACCAGCGGAAGTGCTGAATCAAGTGAAGGGGTCAGTTTCCATGAAGCGACTTACGGACCACACACAGAGCCTTAAACAAAACTCGCTTTCTGACAGGCAGCCGGTGGAGCCTTCTAATCTCCGCCGAGATTGTGGCATATTTTGGAATGCCAGAAAGCAGGAGCTGGGGTTTTTTCAGAAGCCCCTCCTGGATATTTAGATCTAGGCTGTTGCAATAATCCAGTCTGGACATGGCTAAGGCAGTAACGACTGTTTTTTGGCTGTCTTTAGGTAGGAAAGGTAAAATATTTTTGCAGGATTTCAGAGTGTACGATGTGGCTGAGACCACTGCATACACTTGATCCTTAAAAGAGAGTTTGTTGTCTATTAACACTCCTAGATTTTTTACCTTCCTAGTGGGAGTTGGAAGAGGACCAAGTGGATCCGGCCACCATGCCGGGGTCCAGAAATTTGGATCATTGCCGAAAAGTACCACCTCCGTTTTATTGCAGTTAAGTTTGAGACAATTTTGGGCCATCCAACTGCCCACCGCTGTCATGCAGTCATGGAAGCAGGATGCTGTCTCCTGTATTCCATCTGGAAGCAGTGATACTACAATCTGGGTGTCAACAGGGTAAGACGTCAGACTGAACCCAAAGAATTCAATCAGGGGAGCTATCTGCGACACATATACTAAAAAGAGTTGGACTCAAGGAAGACACCGGAGGAACTCCACAAGGAAGGGAGAAAGATTTGGCAGTGAAGTCAATAAGTGTGACTGTCTGTACTCTGTTGGCTAGGAACGATTTGACTAGATTCCAGGCCATACCCTTTACTCCAATCTCTTGCAGCCGGTCCATCAGTAAGACATGATGGACTGTATCAATGGCCGCAGAGAGGTCCAGCATAATCATAGCAGCTTTTCCTCCCTGATCCAGTGTAGTCCTGATTTCTTCAGTGGATTTAAGGAGAGCCGTCTCTCCGGACATGGCTGTCCAGGCAGTAGTGTTTGGTGAACGTGTGCAGCGATGCCCACGTGGCTGCCTGACAGATGTCATTCAGAGGCACTCCCCTTCCCAAGGCAGTAGTGGCTGCCGTCGCACTGGTGGAGTGAGCGTGTAGCCCGACTGGAGGCTCCTTTTTAGCTAGAGTGTAACAAGCCTTAGTACACAACACGACCCAACGAGAAATGGTGCGTTTGTGTACGGCCGACCCTTCTTTGCACCCACGTAACCAACAAAATGTGGATTATCCGTCCGGAACTGCTTTGTGCGATCCAGATAGGAGAGCACACGTTTTGGGTCCAGATGGTGTAGCCTCTCTTCTTCCTTTGAAGGATGCGGAGGCAGAAAGAAGGTGGGCAAATTAATGGTCAGACCGATGTGGTAGGCAGTGACCACCTTAGGAAGAAAGGATGGATGGGTCCTGAGAACCACCTTGTCCGGATGGACAGACAAGAAAAGAGGTTTTGATGAAAGAGCCTGGAGCTCATTCACCCTTCTAGCAGAAGTGAAGGCTACCAGGAAAGCAGTCTTAAGAGTCAATAGACGTAAAGGACAGTTATGAAGCAGCTCAAAGGGAGCGCACATTAAATAAGTTATCACAAGATTCAAGTCCCACTGAGGCATAACGAAAGATTGGATGAAAAAGATGTGTTAAGCCTTTTAAGAAACGGTTAACTACCGGGGACTTGAAAAGAGAGGGCTGATCCGGCACCCGAAGGAAGGCAGAGATAGCTGAAAGGTAGCCCTTGATAGTGCCCAGAGCAGAGCCCTGCTGGGCTAAAGAAGGAAGGAACAAGAGTACTTCAGAAAGAGGACCAGAAAGGGGATCCACACCCTTTGCTGCGCACCATGCCACAAATTTGTTCCACCTGCAGGTGTACACCGTCTTTGTGGAGGGACACCTGGATGCCAAGATTACGTCACAAACTCCGGGAGGCAGGTCGAAAGACTTCAACTGCCGCCGCTCAATCTCCATGCAAGGGGGTGGAGACTTCGACAGGTTTGGGTGGAGGACCGTCCCCTGCTGCTGCGACATAAGAGCCTCCTGAAGAGGCAGTCTGATCAGAGGATTGATGGCAATGTTGAACAGCTCGGGATACCAGACTCTTCGTGCCCAATCCGGAGCCACCAAGATGACTTGGGCCCGGTCGCGCTTGATCTTCTTCAGCACTCTGGGCAGAAGTGGTATAGGCGGAAAGGCGTACAACAGACCACTACTCCACTCACGGCGAAAAGCGTTGCCGAGCGAGTGCCGCCTTGGAGATTTCAACGCGCACAATTGCTGACATTGCGCATTTTCTTCGGTGGCTAATAGACCTAACCAAGGCTCTCCCCACTGTTGAAAGAGACCTTGCACTACCTCCGAGTGAAGACACCATTCGTGATCCATCATGCACCTGCGGCTGAGTTGGTATGCCCTGGCGTTCAGAGAACCTGCCAGGTTTTGAACCACCAAGGAAATGCCTTGATGTTCTAGCCATGTCCAGAGGAGGAGGGCCTCCTGACATAGGGTCCACGACTGTGTTGTCTGTAAACACCTGCACTACTCGTCCCCGGACAGAGGGAAGACAAATCACCCCGAGCTCCAGAAGGTTGATGTGAAGCACGGACTTCACTGGAGACCAAAGGCCTCTGATATCCGCTTCTCCCATGTGGCCGCCCCATCCCAGAAGGGAGGCATCCGTTACCACTGTGTGTTCTGGTTGGGGAAGGGAGAGTGATCTGCCATTGACCCAATCCTGGTTTGTAAGTCACCACTGCAGCTGTTGAGCAGTGCCCTCCGAGATCAGGATGCAATCGGACAGATTGCCCCGATGCTGCACCCACTGGAACTTCAGGTCCCACTGCAGAGGCCACATACGCCACCTGGCAAGATTGATCAGCAGGAGGCCATCAGGCCCAGTAGCCTGAGGGTCATCCTGACCGAAACCCAGGATAGAGGCTAAAAGATCGGAATCATAGCCTGAATTTCCCTAACTCACTGTTCGGGAGGATAGACCCGAAACTGTGGCGTGTACAGAACCGCTGCGATGAAGAGGAGCTTCTGAGAGGGAATCCGGTGCAACTTTGGCAGGAGGTCGGATGTAGTCTGGAGGTGGGAGACGACTACCAGGGGCGAGCCCGCCTTCAACAGCCAGTCGTCGAGATAGGGGAAGACTGGAACCCCTGATCTGCAGTTGAGCTGCAACCACCGCCATCACTTTCGTGAAAACACGAGGGGCGCTGGCAAGGTCAAAGGGGAGCACGGTGAACTGAAAGTGCTCGTGGCCTACTGTGAACCACAGGTAACACCTGTGAGCCGGCAGGACGGGGATGCGAAAATAAGCGTCCTGCAAGTCCAACGCTACCATCCAGTCTCCAGGGCAGATCAGACCTGAGCTAGCATCAACATCTTGAACTTCTCCTTCCGGAGGAAGCGATTGAGGTCCAAGATAGGACGCAGGCCCTTGTCCTTCTTCGGAACCAGAAAGTAGTGGGAGTAACAACCACAACCTACTTCTGGGACAGGAACGCGCTCGATGGCTCCCTTGGCTAAGAGAGCCATAACTTCCTGCTGGAGAAGAGCCAGATGATCCTCCGACATGCGGTGGTATCGCCGTTGCATGACTGAAGGGGTAGTCTCGAAGGGAAGGGAGCAGCCCCCTTCGGACTATCTGCAAAACCCACCTGTCCGTCGTGATGGTGCGCCACTAGGGGATGTGATGGTGAATCCTGCTGCCCGCTGGCGATTGGTGGCCCTGGAAAGTCGGAATAGGAGGATGCTGCAGTGGGGGCGGTGGTGGCCTGGCCCGTTCGCTGGCTCCCAGACCCACGACGCTGGTTTCCATGTCCCCAGCCGCGCAGGGGTTGAACAGCTTGCGCCAGCCTGCAGCCCTGGGTTGAACATGGTGGGGCACCCCTTGCATAGCCACGAAAAGCAGACTGCACAGGTTGAGTGGGGGAGAGGTCGAAGGACTTGGCCGTAGCCCGTGATTGCTTGAAACGCTCTAGAGCGCTGTCTGCCTTGTCGCCGAACAGGCGGTGGCTATCAAAGGGCATGTCCATAAGGGTAGCTTGGACATCCCCAGAAAAGCCAGTCGATCTAAGCCAGGCGTTGAAATCGTCCTACCCAGCAAGTCAGCAGTGTCCAGTCCACAGCGTATGGTAAACTTCACCGCGTCTCTCCCCTCGGCAACTGCACTGGAGAGTACGGCCTGGGCCTCCTCTAGGCATTGGGGCAGCACCTGCACCACCGTATCCCACACAGAGTGGGTATAACGGCACAACAGACATGCAGTGTTTACCGACCGCAGTCCCAAGCTGATCCAGCTTTTTGGATTCAGTATCAGGTGGTGCGTTGGGGAACGCGCCTTTGGATGTGGAAGCTAGGACCACCAAGCTCTCAGGGGTGGGGTGTTGGGAGAGGAAAGTGGGTTTGCCTGGGGCCGGGCGGTGGCGTTGGGCAATTATCATATCCACAGGAGCCCCTGTGTTAGGCCTGGACCAGGTGCCCAAAAGGATGTCGGTTAGGGCTTCATTAAACGGCAGTAGGGGGCTCCGAAGAGCTCGCTGCCAGTTGAAGCACCTCTGTCAGGAGGATAGACCTGACCACCACCGTAGGTAGCTCGAGGTTGAGAACCTCGGCCGTCAGATGCAACACCACTGCATAAGACGCTCCCTCCTCCATAGCCACGGTAGGAGGAGACAACATGCCATGGTCTGGTGAGGTATCCAGACCACTGGTTTCCCCCAGTTCCTCTCTCCAGTCCGGTTTGTAACTCAACTGGTCAGTCAAAGGGTCTCCAGACCCCTCCCAGTCCTCCTCACACTCCTCTGGTTGCCAATTTGGCTAAAAAGAACCAGCGTAGAACAGGGGCACCAAAGTACCCGTCACGCCGGTCAACGCCAGTCTAGCTCCGTGTCTATAAACGGGTGGAGGCTGGTGTCTACTCCGGCCAGGGACACAACCGGTGTCGGCTGCGGACGTGGTGCAGGTGGAATCGGCAGCAGGGGAGTTGTAATCAGGTCAACCGGCGGCGATCCATATCCAGACCTGGATCCAAAGAGACCCTGCGGCGCAGGGGCTGCCAGAATCCTAGGCCCAGGGAGGGACCCCAGCTAAGTCCGCGGGGCACGAAGGCGCGCCTACGAGTCGAGCTGCCCAAAGATGGCATGCATCGCTTCGTAAAAGGTGCGAAGCTCGGCGGAGGTCGCTCAGGGTCCCAAGAAGGGAGGGAAACCCAAAGTCGACCCAGTTAGCTCCGCACGCGGAGCACCATCCGCATCCCTCGTCGCGTCGGACGAACGATGGGGAGAAGTCGAAGAGAGACGATGCTTCTTCGACTTCTTCTTGTGCTTCGACTTACCCGAGGAGTGCGAAGGCTTTGATGAAGAGTGGTGGTGGTGGCTCAGCGACCGGTCCCTCGACCTCCCACGCGAACGGGACCTCCAACAGCACGGAGCAGACTGCCGGGCCTCGAGAAGCTTTCGGGACCGCTCCGACAAAGACTTCAGATTCATTGTCCAGCAGTTGGAGCACGACTTGGGGTCATGGTCGTGCCCCAGGCAAAACAGGCACACGCGGTGCAGATCCGTCACAGACATCAGCCGGCTACAGGAACCACAAGCCTTGAAACAGGGCATCCGTGATGTGTACCGGGAGTCGAAGACTCCAAAATGTAGACGACAAAGGTCGTCCAAAAAGTCTGTCAAAAAGCGACTGGAGGTACCGCTCTCTCGGGATCTGCGCTGGCTGGTGCGGATAAGGAGAGAACGGATGTCAGCGTGTGAGGACGGCATCTAAGTAGCTACCACGACGTCATCCCGGCGACCACGGCGCCAAACGCGGAGCCGACAGATGGCACCTTTCGACGTGCAGGGGTACTGCTGCCGAAAAAACTTTCTAGATCCAGTCTGACGCCTGGGGGTAATTCTAAGGTAAGGAATCTATACATAATTGTCTCTTTCAGATACAAGTTTGTCAGTCCCCATTAGGAACACCAGGACTAGTCATGAACATAGACCCTTGATCCAAAGTACATTTTCGATTAGCCACAAGTGGAGGCAAATAACTTCTTAAAGTTAGCAAACCACGAAGTAGCAATAAGAGTTTTCTGAGAAGGCCTTATGTACAGTAAATCAGGTCAGTACATTTAAATTTGAGAAAAGGAAAGGATTCAAACTGGTTTTAAACAAAATAAAAAAACAAATGCATTACAACAATACCATTTGAATGGATTTGGTGCAAGCTCCTTGCCCAACAAGCCGCGGTAGAAGAAAAAAAATACACAAAAAAATAAAACAAAATTTGTCAATTAAGTTACTTCAAAGTATCTACAAGAAAAATAGGTTACACTTGTTTGGAAATTTGCATTTAATGCCTTGTGAGTGGCTACTGTTTTTGGTACTGCTTTCTAATTGGTGCTAGTGACCCCTTGACCAATCCTTCACACACTGGTGCCTCACCACTTGCATATATTAATGCTGAAATTCAAGGGAGGCACATGTCCCTTTGCCAAAGTCTTCAGTCAAACATCATTGTAGAGGTGGTTTGTCTCCCAGCTAGAAACAGTAGTACTTGTGTGCCACCTTTTGTGCTGGACACCTTCAATGGCACCGCTCTAACATTTGTTGCAACGGGCTAGCCTTGGCAACTCCTTTAGAGACGCTTAGGTCCTTATTGGATGCCACTTTGTTCTGGGATCTTACAGTCCGAGCCCTGCCTTTTGGAAGACCCGAGATGATGCATCTTCCTGGAGAAATCATGGTTTCTTTAGAGCTAAGAGTTTAGATGAAAAAGGGACTACAAAACGAGACGATAGGCGACAAGTCTAGTGAGCAAGAGCTCATTTTACATGGCCACCATGGCCGGCCCCATCATTAATCAAGCAATCTTAGAGCTAACAACAGCAAAAATAACTTGTTCAAGAGCTACACACAGTGACTCAAGGTCTGACAAGACAAGGAGTTATGATGAAAAAGGAGTCCGAACAGCTCCAGTTCAGGTTGCTACTAGGCACCACATTAGGTGAATAATGCATCCAAATCAATACCTGCATCCTTAATTGAAAGCTGGGTGTGGCCTGGCACAGACGTTATTTAAAGTTTGCAATGATCACTTTGGAGAGAATAAAATGCTAGGTAAACTAAAAAATTTGGTAGTGATAAAAATTAAGAATCTTATGACTTAAGATGCAGTATAAAGACCAACTTAGCTTTGTTACAAGCAACACAGCTACCTGAGCCCGACCACTAAACGTTCACACGTGCCTACCATATTCTACGCGAGACACACAAAGCTCTCTATAATAGCCAGCCTCCACTGCTGTGACCGTACACCTCCATCACACCCCATCTCATCATCTTTCACCTCTGAGATCTTCACTGTAAGAATCTGCCTTAACCCTACTCCTCCATCCTGTCGACTCTTCTGCCTAAAGAATCCACCATGTGCATAAGTTAACTGTTCCATTCTCATCACCGAATAACTCATGTCACTACAGCCCTTTCATTGTGACTTCTGTGAGCGCTGTATGTGACCACATGCTTATTCATCTTAGCCCCCCAAAACGAACAAGTTGCTTTCTTTTGGTAACTCTTTTTCTGGTAGAGACGATTTAACTGCAGATTCCCCACCTTAGAATATTCCCAAAGGCAACAGACTGGATCCAAAAAATCTTGAGCAATACCTCCGAGCACCACTAGGTGGCATCAGCAGCTCTGCGTCAACACCATACACGTCGAAAGTGAAATGGGCGGTGCCTATGAAGGCGCCACTCCGGCTCACACTAATCAGTTTCTTTTTTGACTATATCAGAGTCCAGAATGCTAAGCCACATCAGAATGATTTTTGACCAGTGTGCAGACTAACAATCTTTCAGGTGAAGAGCCAGTTCGCAGAATGGGGAGGCTAGTAGGCCATTGGCGGCTGGCATGACTCGCGGGTGGGGTGGTGCACGGGGGTCAGCGCAGGGGGAGTGCGCATAATACAAAAAGGAAATTACTTACCTTTTCACCAGGTCCCGCATCTCTGCTCTCCTGGAACTTAAGGAACAGGAAGCAGGCCCCACTGACCAATCGCAACGCTGCAATGCAGCATTGTGATTGGTCAGGGAGCCGGGGTGCTTACCAATCACAACACTGCAAAGCAGCATTCTGATTGGTCTGAGCGTCCTGGTTGAAGGCCCAGCCAGGGAATGGGGGCCTGAGCAAGTTCGCCACGCAGGCTGTAATGCTGCATGCATGGAGAACGGGGAAAGTGTGCATGACTGGTTTGGGCGGCCCAAGAGTTCCGACTAAACCACTCCTCCCCTGTCCTGATCCAAGAACAGAGCAGCCCCGGCCACCCGCCCACAAAGCAGGACAAACATAAAATGATGAGTTTCTATGGTGCAATCGATGTTAAAAGGGAGGGCTCTTTTTGGGTCCAACGATGGAGCCTTTACTCTTCCTTGGAAGGATGAGGTGGAGCGAAAAAAATCAGCAGCGTAATCTTTGGCTGTCATGGAAAGGGGTCACCACCTTCAGCAGAATGGAGGCACGAGTCCAAAGTACAAGTTTGTCTGGGAAGAAGCGAATTTAAAGGGGTTAACAGAAAGAGCTTGAAGATCACTCACCCTCCTGGCCAATGTCGTTGTCACTAAGAAGACTGTCTTAAGTGTCAGAAGTCTCATAGGGCAGGCGGTGCCTTATCCTGCATCCAGTAGGGTGACTGTGCTGTGTTGAGGGCATGCTAAAGGGGCTGTGAGGCTGCGGTAGCCAGAGAGGTGGGAGAACGGACAGTGCTCTTGCTTTGAGCCACACATCCTCTGTGAGACCTATGGCCACAAAAGGTCTGGGAAGCCTGATGACCTTGGGAATACAGTTGATATGGAGGATGCAGTAAGGAGCCCCGACAGTGGCAACGGAAGGAGCGAAAGAAGGAGTGCGGTTGGCGCAGCACCAGGGAGGTTTTGAATGACCTGGCAGTGACCCGAATATCCATGCAGCACTCAGGCACTGCATCAGCCTTGTTGCCAAACAGCTTGGAGACATCAAAGGGCATGTCCATCTGTGATGACTGGTCAACCCCTGAGAAGACAGTTTATCTCAAAAAGACATTGCAGCAGAGTACGACCATGGACACGATGGCCCCTACCCAGCAAGTCGACTGTCCATTCAACACAAGATGGTAAACTTTGATGCATACCAGCCATCAAGTATGGCCGGTTTCAGTATGACCCAGACCTCCTTAGAAACCATGGGCAGCACTTGCGCAATAGAGTCCCACAAGGTGTGGGAGTATTGGCCCAAGAGGCATGCAGCGTTTGTCGATCGACTGCTATGCGGATGAAAGAGAAAATGTTCTTCCCGAAGGTGTTCAGCATCTTGGACTTCTTGTACGGTGGGGTGGTAGGGAACACGCTAATGTGGACTACAGCAGCCAACTCCTGCACCACCAAGCCCTCAGGGCGGGGTGCTGAGTGAGAAAAGCCAGGTACCCAAGTGCAGTTAGGGGTGACGGGCAATCATCCTGTGCATCAGAACACCTCTACAGGGGTAGCCCCAGGCCTCCAGGAGGATGTGGCGAGCACTTCATTAAATAGGGGGCAGGGGCCAGCAGAGAATAGCTCCGGTTGAAGGACTCCAACAGGACGCTGGTCTTGACCATGACTAAGAAAAGCTGCAGGTCGAGGGTCTCCGCCGCCCTCTTCACCACCATGGCAAAGGATGCTCCTTCCTGCAAAGTAAGTCCCAGAGGAGAGAAGAAGCCAGACTCTGGAGACGTGTCCAGTGCACTGGTATCTCCCAGATCCTCATACCAAGTATCCTTATGGTAGGACTGGTGCAGGTCATCGGTTGGGTCAGGGAACCCACAACTGTCATCATCACGACCCCCAAGGTTGAAGTCCACACTGGGTCTGTCAAAAGACACAGGCAGCATGCCGGAGCCAGATGGTTCTGGCCCACCTGGTACCACTGACGACATCGAACTGCGCTGTGGCTGACAATGGGATTGGAGCGTCGGGTGGAGCAGCCAACACTAGCCCCAGCAGGGGTCTCTGCTTTAAGTCCAGAGCCAGTCAAGATCCTAAAGCGGATTCAGAGGGCCAGTTGGCACAGAGGGAGGGCCTGCTGGTGGTATCCAGACTGGGGCACCTCTTGGCTTGATGGGACCTGAAGTTGCACCAGGAGTCATCTGTGACCCAAAGATGGAGGTGCATGGCAGCACAGAGCTGAGTAGGGCTTGTTCCAGCTCCAGGGAATTCAGGAGGGCACAGAGCTGACCCAGCCTCCGGTTCTGCAGGAGCTGTACACGAGCAGGGCCTCGAAGCACAAGGACAAAAGAGGGAAGGCCAAGAATGTTTCAACTTTTTTGTGCTTCTTTAACTTACCCAAGTTTGATGAAGACTTCAAAAGGGAAGACGCTGAGGAGACAGACTCTGCGATCGGGCCAGAGATCTTCCTTGATAGCTTGTTCGGGAACGACATGCGCCTTCTAGTGTTGCGCCGCTAGGGGCTTCATCGCTCGCTCCCGAATCACCTTTGGGTCCTTTGGCCAGCAGTTGGGGCAGTCCCTGGAGTCCTAGTCCAACCCCAGACAACAAAGACAGACCAAGTGGGGTAACTCTGAAAGTCCCTACGAGATTTGAAACCTGTAGGTTTGTTTTGGAGACATGTACCTAGCAGACTTGGAGCAATAGCCAAAAAAAAAAAAAAAAAAAAAAGACGGACAAAAAGGTGGAAAAAGTTGGTGAAAAAGTGACCGAGGTAGCTCTCTCCGGATCCATGCTGAAGAAAGGAGATGATGTCGGCATGCCAGTGTGGTGCCTAAATAGGGACTACGCATGTTACTTCTGACAGAGACAACATTGACGCGGAGCCACCGAAGCCACTTACCGGCATGCAGACGTACTCCTCAAAATTTTCTTGATCAGTCTGACATCAGGAGAATATTCTATGGTGAGGTTAGCAGTCTATCAGAATCATGTCTTCTGCATTCTGACATTACCTTACCAACTTAGCCCTTCCTAAATCATTTGATCACCATCAGCTTCCATACTTCTGTTATCCTGCTGCCCAGGCTTCTCCTTCCATATTGCCACCAGGCACCCCAGATAATCAAAGCAATCCCTCCTTCATGACATTTTCTCAACTCCCTCCTCTCCTAGAAACAATCAAACCGCTTACCAACCCAACTATTGTAAGCACCTCACCTTTCCAAAATCTACTTTCCAATACACTAAGGGCTCATTTCGCCACAGACAGAAATCGGAGAATAGATGTATTCAAATATACACAAGAGAGATTTGAGCCACTATAAATCTGTTTGCATCAATCATTGAAAATAAATGCTGTGCTAAGCTGAATTCTGTAGTGGTAACAAATTGAATTCAAATAAATGTTTTGCAGCAATAGAATCAAAAGTATCATCAGTGTGGGAATAAGGGTGAATTGAGAGATAGCACAATACAACACACTAGTTGTGTTGCACTCCTTTATGTAGTGCAACATACTCTATTCAATTAACCCTGCCTACAGACAGAGGTGATGGGGGTTTCACTTTCAAGGAAGGCATATGGATTGTACTCGGGCAGGAGGAAGATCTTTCATGCATGGCTACACCTGAGAGGGGGCTGCCAGATGCAACAGCGAAAAACAATACTCTTAAGTAGGGCAGCTATGCTTGTGAATGGAAACACTGTTGAGTTTGACAGCATAAGTATGGGGGCCTGATATAAAACAAGACTTGTCACTAGAGGTGGAGTTGAACAGAAGTGGATATAAATAACAGGGTGAGAAATTGAGTTGCTAGTATTAGTCAGAAAAAGCTGTACAGGAATGTGGAGGTGGATCAAAAAGGGGTCTAAAAGAGGACAGGTGTACTTCTTACATACACAGCTGTTGCTTGCAAAGTTAAGGAAGAACTGCCGTTCTGACAAGGAGCTAGGTAGCACCTGTCGGGAGGAGTTCACTATCCACCTCCTTGACTCAAAGGGAGAAGAGTCCAGGCACAGGTGACTACACAGACAAGTCAGGGACAACACAAGCTGAGACTGTCCAGGAGTTAGGAGGCTTGAGCCGGGAGACGGCAGGCTGTTTACTCGCGCCATTTGCTTGCACTTTTCCGCTGCTTTGAGGTACTATTGCTGCTATATTTGTTTTAAGAACTTTTAAAAAAAACTTTTAAAATTGTGATTTTAATTTGGGGCAGGAACTGTTTTGACTTTTATTCTACTTTACCTGAATCCCGGGGAGCTTCTACTTTGCTGTAGGGGCGGGGGCCGCCATCTTGGGGGAATCGCGGTCGGCGGTTCAGTCTCTTTGGCCCTGATATTATTTAAACTCACATGACGCAAGCGCGCAGCGGACGCGCCGAAGGCGCACCTAAGGCAAGCCCGTCTGCGCCCTGCGCTAAAACCCCTGGTTGTACAATTATAGGTAAGATACCTTCTCTTACCTATTCTAGCAAACAGTTATTGGCTCTAAAGAGGTGCACAAGTACATATGGCTGTGTTTGTTTTGATCCTAGTACAGAGTCAGGACCAATAATAAAGTCCTGTACGGTGTGTCAAACAACCCTCCCAGGGTTAGGCATCACATATCCATCCAGGGAGTCTTTGAAGAAGGGTCTGAATAAAAAGGCTGTTTTTGCACTTAATCGTCTACTTGTAAATGCACGCTCTTTAGTGAAACATAGCGTTGAATGCACAACCCTAATAGAGGGTAGTAATGTTAAAATAGCCTTTATAACAGAAACCTGGACTGATGAGGCGTCTGGACCAGATCTTTTGAAAGCAACTCCTTCTGGATTTTTATGCTATACTGCAAATAGACCTTCTAAACAAGCATTTACAATGCAATGGTCTCGGCATTGGTAAAGTTAGAGCTATTGGCATTGCTCATGACATTATTTTTGTTTATGTTTTTGTTTTTAAAACATTTAAAGAAACGGCATTGTCATGAGCAATGCCAATAGCTCTAACTTTAACAATGCCGAGACCGTTGCATTGTAAATGCTTGTTTTTCTCTTTTTGTTTCCCTATCCAACTCAGATCAGTAAACAACAAAGAAAAAAATGTGCTAGAGTCCTTTTGTGAACATGCATGCGTGTTGTACCCTTCCAAAAAGACTGCCTCTGTTTCATGTGTTGTTACTCAGGATCTGTTATTTACAGTTTGTGAGCATTATTTTGCTAATTACATTATCCAAGCAAAGCAGCGGGTCACGCCATGCTTCACCTTTAACCATGGCGGCCACTGCATTTTTTTTTTCTTACACGCAGCTCACCAAACTTTTTGAAGCGGACTGGCATGCTACATTTGAGCTTGAATAATGTTGGCCGCGCAACTTTCTTATAGCGAGACTCACCCAAATCCCTTAAAAAAAAAAAAAAAAAAAAAATTATATATATATATATATATATATATATATATATATATATATATATATATATATATATATATATATATATATATATATATATATATATATATACACACACACACACACACACACACACACACACACATTTTATTGCGGTGCAGCACGGCGCGTTTGATCTTCATGGCGGCTACCCACCTTTCTTTTTTACTGTATATCTCTCGACTGCAAACGGGGGTCTCCGCTTTTCTGAAGGAACCTGCCACTTTTCTCCACTGATTTCTGATGCACTGCGTGTACGCCCTCAAGGCGTTGAACTGAGGCACCTCACCAGGACTCAGTCTGAGTGGAGGAGCAGAGTAACAGGCTGAAAATTCAGTGATTTATGTGCGTCCCGGGTAGCGTCAGCGCTTTATAAAAATAATATACACAATTTAAGAGCTACACGTATCCTGTACTGCGTTTTAAAATAAGTCATTTTTCTTGCCGTATACTTAATTCCCTGACTGTCGACATATTTTGTCTATCGCTCTGATTGCGCCTCTTGCTATTTTACTGGGTTTTCTATACCTTAATCCTGTTTTTTCAGAAGATATGCAGTGCTTTAAAGAGGGCGCCAATTCAACCATTCATCTCCCCATCCCTTTATTTAAGTTTAAATTGTTTTATGCTGGGTTGTTGTAAAGCGCTGCTAACCACTCTACAGTGGCCTCAGGGCACATCTATCTCTTAGTCTGGGCCGCTTCGGAGCACTGGTTGTTTGCCAGCCTCTGCTTCTGCAGCTGCTGAAGCCCTGCAGGGAGGGGATGGCTGTGCAACACCCAATCTCATTGGTCAAACCTGTGCTTCTCCCAATTTTAACATTCACCCATCTGCTGTTCGCTACTTTAGAAATAATCCTAAAGTTTTTTGTTTTCTTACTACAATGAACGTCTTTATTAAATAAACGGGCCCCCTAGCATCATAATAAAAAAAATACACATGGGGCGCACAATGTGCGTTTAGCACAGCATTAAATCATTGCTGATTTTTCATATGGAATGTCGCTCTCTTCAATGTTCTCTAGTATTGAAGAAATTAACAGTTCTATCATAAATCTTACTGCATGGGTCATGTTTACGTCGAGTCTAGGCAGCTCGCTTATGGGAAGCTTCTTAAAAACAGTGGTTTATTGTGGTTTCCTAATGTTTTCTTTCCGTAGCTAGCTTTCCGCTCCTCTCACGTACTCTTGTCCGCTGGACTCGAGCAGGCTGCTGTGAGGGGGGAGTGGGCTGCCACTGCCACCATCTATCACCAGCACGTTCATCTCTTGTTTAAACCGTTGCAAATGGCGCCTCAACTCTCACGAGGAGGTTGTGCTGCTTGTAGCGGGCAATGCCAAACGGTATTCATATAACTCATGATAAATAGGAGGTTATCATTTTAAAAACCTAACATTTGTTTGTGGAGGTTTGTCTGTGAATTCAGCAAGCCTTTCAGTGTGAACTCTGCAAGCTTTTGAATTTTAGGCGCACGCATGCGTGTGTTTGTACAATTGGTGGTTTACCAAACGCGCACAAACAAGTTCACGTGAAGCTGAAAAATACAGTGCTGTTACATTTAAAGACATCTGATTTTCCCTTAACGCACTCGTCATTATATACACCATATGCCAAGCACCAGAGAACTGCCTGAGATCACCGGCGAGCGCTGGGATTACGGGAGAGCGCTGAGATCACCGCCAGACCCGAGAGACACTGCAGCTTCGCTGCCAGAGAGCCTTTTCAATAAACCCTCCTCTTCCAGGAAAGGGACAGATTATAAACAAGGAGGAAGCTGCGAGCTGCACGAACCTGATGCTGGACACCACCGCCTTTCTCCGAGGCAGAGCAGATGCCTCGGAGAAAGGCAGCCTCCTTTTCGGATTCGGGGGCGTGTTTTGCTGTTGTCTCCTCCTTGAGACTTTTCGCAAAAAACACGCCCCCCGATCCGAAAAGGACGGGGCATGATTGGAGTGACGGGGCCTCTTCTCCAATGGCTGGCCAGCATTTACGAGGCCAGCCAATGGAGAACAGGGCAGAAGAGGGGCAGGTTCAAGCCCCTCTTCTCCCAAGTCATTAAATCTCCGGACTTCCGGTCTGCCGACCGGATGGTCCCGAGACCTAAAAAGGAGGAGGACTTGCAGTTATTTATCACAGTTCCATTAAAGCTAGTTTCGATATAATGTTTAATCCTTTTTATGAAGCTTTAGCCTTCTCGCTCAGCCTTTCTGATCATCATATGTTTAGGGGTATCCTAGTGTACAGACCTCCCGGTGCTAGGAATCCGTTTTTAGCAGAGGTCGGCACACTTTTGGAAGCTGGCTTGAGTCTCGACTCGCACACTATATTGGGAGATTTTAACTTTTATTTAAAGGCTGACGCGGATAAAGACATGTTAAACCTTTTAGATTTAATGAATAGTGTTGAGCTAAAACAATTAGTGAAGGGACCTACTCACTTGGCAGGGCACACACTAGATGGGATTTTTTCAAATTCCCTATTCCTTTCTGTTACAAATTTATTACTTCTATCCTGGTCGGACCATGCGGCCATTATGTTTGAGTTGGCCATCCAGGAAGGCCAGGGTAGGGATCCCTCTTCTAGAAAAACAAAGGAAATTAGAGCCTGGAATAAGGTAGGAGAGAAAGAACTTACTGAGCTGCTACTTTCAACACAGGTTTCTCTGCCCTTTGAGGTGGAGGAAGTTTCCGTTGTGTACACTGCTTGAATAGAGGATGCCTGTCACATCTTAGCTCCTAAGAAAGTAATTACTCCTGAAAGGACACAGCCCACGGCTCCTTGGTACTCTCAGGAACTAAGGACCCAAAAATTGAAATGTAAACAACTGGAACGGTCCTGGAGGAAGGACTATCATCCAACTAGTAGAGCTTTATATAAACAAGGCCTCCTATACTATAAACAGATGCTCTTTGAAGCTAAACGCGAGTTTATTGCCGGACAAATTAAATTAGCTAGCAACTCTAAGGAACTATATAAAGTTGTTACCAGGCTTGCACATCCACCGCCTGCAATTATTTCAACCAGCCAGGCACTCTGAAGAAATGGCTACGTTCTTTAAATCCAAAGTGGAAGCTATTCATAGCACTTTTAAGGACCCTGTCTGCAGTATCAGCGGATTTGTCCCATGACGTTGAGGCAGGGCCTGGACTAAAATTTAGCATGGATAGTTTTCCTCCAATACCCTACCTAGACACACTTAAGCTTCTTGTATATGCCAGATCAGGCTCACCCCGCGATCCGTGTCCAGTAGCAATTGCAAAATTGGCCTCTGAACCTTTAGCCGGGACTCTAACACCCCTTTTTAATGCTATGTTCTCTGAAGGGCTTTTCCCTAAACTGTGGAAAACTGCTTCTGTCCTGCCGCTTTAAAAAAAAAACCTGGCCTAGATAGTAAAGACCCAAGCAGCTTCTGCCCCATTTCACGCCTCCCTCTGCCCTCCAAATTGGTGGAGAAATACATGAACATTAAATTGAGCTCTTATGTGAAGCTAAGGTTTTGGATCCCACCCAATTTGGGTTTAGAGAAGGACACAGTACTGAAACTGCCCTTCTTAAATCCACGGAAGAGATTAGGAGAGGACTGGACCAGGGAGGAAGGGCAGTGCTGATCTTGCTTGATCTCTACGCTGCCTTCGATACGGTCCATCATGGTGTATTGATGGATCGTTTATGGGATTGCGGAGTGAGAGATAAAGCCTGGTCTCTCCTTAAATCCTTCCTCTCAGACAGATGCCAGAGTGCGTCATTGGGTGAGTTTGTTTCCAAACCTTTTTCCCTTCCTTGTGGGGGTACCTCAGGGGTCTTCCCTGAGCCCTACGCTCTTTAATGTTTATGTTTCCTCTTTGGCCCCTCTGATTGAATCCTTCGGCTTTTGCTTAACATCTTATGCCGATGATACCCAAATTGTGATCTCCTTGCAACCGGGTCAGGAGAAGGCAACGGGTGAGAGGCTTCATGACTGTATGGGGGCAGTGGGAGGCTGGATGTTGCAAAACTGCTTAAAGTTGAATGCTGGCAAAACAGAGGTGATTCGGTTTAAGAACAACGTTAATCTCTGGACTCCTAGTTGGTGGCCAGAGGCCATGGGGACTCTTCCAGTACTCTCCAGAAAAGTTAAGAACCTGAGGGTGGTGCTGGATGAACATCTTGACATGCGTGATCAAGTAAATGCTGTGGTCTCTGCTACCTCTTACACCCTCAGGACCATGAGGAAAATGTTGCCCATAATGCCGGCTGACTGCAAGCGTACAGTGGTTACGGCCTTGATTATGTCAAGACTTGACTATTGTAACAGTCTTTACTTTAGTATCCATGAGCGCAGTTTACAAAATCTTCAGATGCTCCAGAATTCAGCTGCCAGGCTGCTCACGGGAACTCCGAAATTTGCTTCCATCTCGAGCTCAATAAAAAAACTTCACTGGCTGCCTGTAAAAAAGCGAATACTTTTTAAATCCCTTGGTTTGGTTTTTCGAGCACTTCAGGATACAGGCCCATTTTATCTGAAGCAACAATTCCAGTGGTATGTGCCCGGAAGATCGTTACGTTCATTAGGAGCAAAACTCACTGTAGTACCCACCACTAAGAGAGCTAGATGGGGAGGCAGAAGTGTTTCCGTTGGGGCAGCCAAGGCCTGGAATGAACTTCCTTTTAGCTTAAGAAATTGCAATGACCTATTTGCTTTTAGGAAAGCACTCAAAACATGGCTGTTTTAATTCCTTTGGTCGGAACCTCAGTTAGGAGGACTGTAGCAAGCGCCGGGACACCTTTGGGTAGCTGTGCGCTATACAAGTTTTACTAACATAACATGAGAACACCAAGCTCTCCATCCAAGATAAAGCAAGAGAGTGGGGCTTAGGACTCCAGAGTCTTGTGCTGTGAACTATGGCGGCCAACAGTGGTCAGCCAACTGGCTCAGTGTTGGGCTGGCCTATCGGGCACTCTGTCACTGCCAGATGAGCTGACTTGAAAGGGGCAGTATGTAGGTTATTTTTTAAGTCCTGTGGGCTGTGACGAGGTGTTTTTCTTATCTTTTTTTTTTTTTATTGCCCATACACTTGTTCTTTCAAGTTGTCTCATCTGGCAGTACCCAACAGGTCAGTTCAACACTCAATTGGCCACCTAAGCACAGTAAGGTAGCGGACACAATTATGTAGCATTAAGTATTCCTGAGGGTATTGCCTTTCCCATCCCTGATACCCAAGCAACACCAGTTAGTTCCTAGTGCAACGAAGTGCCAATCCAGAACTCCTTGTCACTTTCACAGTAGCAGATATGACGCTGTGGCCAAGTGCGGTATACACCACCAGACCAGATACAACCCCCACCCAGGAAATTCTCTACTGCAACCTTCTCTTGACCCATGCTTGTGCTGTTATTAAGCTGACCTCTCCTCCTCAGAGATCTCTTCTTTTCTGGTTTCTCTAGACCACTCCCTCCCCTTACCTCCCAGTTCTCGCAAAGAGGTTTTGTTTCCTTCATTATAAGGCTCAAGGGACCACAAGTTATCTCCCTGTCATTGACTTACCACTTACAGTCATCACTCCCATTTGTCATGGCCCACATCACGTATGACATCGCTACCTCTCTCTGCCACAGCTCAATCAAAGCATTTAGCAGAGAACAGATGTTCCCGTTTTCTGAACAGGACTTGTACCACTGGCAGTTATGTGTAGGCTATATCACTCTAGATATGTTTAATGCACCTGTGTCATAGCATTGTTGAAACAGTACTTGAAAATGAACTAGTATGGAAGAAACCTCAATAAAAATGGTTTGAAAAAATATCAAAGATGCATGAGGGGGAGTATCCTGTTAGAGTGGTGGTTTTAGAGGTAGCCATTTTTTAGGGCTCACCGTTGGACTTTGTTTTTTGTGGCTGCTCCTTTTTAATCTTCATAGCCAGAGGAACCACAGGACCGAGATCCAAGTAAAGCACTGGTACTAGTATTTCTTCCTGTATCCATACGTTTTAAGAAGAGACCCAAGCGCTTATGGACTTTACTGAGACAAGCCGAGCATTTCCCCCATAGTTTAAAATTGGCTGTTGAGCTTAATGCCAACCTGTTTACGAGTAACCAGATGTGACAAACTACCAACAAGTCAGACGGCAACACCAAACACCTTAGCAGAGCGCTTTCCCCCTTACCTATCTCCGTGTCCTCTCCTCTATCTTCAGACCAAGACTACAGAGCAGGAAGTGGACTGTTCCTTTAAGGAACTCATGCTATGGGATTCTTTCCCCAGTCATGTGACTACGTCATGTGACCCAGTCTGCTTCAAAGAGGAAGAAGCAGGTCGTTGGGGGCGTTCGTCTGGAGAAGCGAGGGCGGAAGAAGGCGAGCCAACGGACAAAGAGAGGAGGATCCAGACTTTCTTTGTAAACCCAGGACTGCAATGAGCGACGGTTCCCCAAGGCCAGGTGAGAAGGACACCAGATCTGGAATGCCGGAGAAGCAGTATCGGGGAAGAACCAGAGAGGGAGCCGGACCCTATTCGGCACCACGCAGACGCGTTCCAGGAGGGACGTGGCTGTACAAGGTATCGGGCCGCCTGGAAACTGCATGGGGAAGGGGGCCAGGGCTGCCAAGAAAGAGCCGGGTGGAGGGATCTCAATACGACGATGCGCTATCGCTATTTGGCATACTACTGCGCGTAAACGCTGTTGCAGTGAAAGCCACCGAGAGCACTGGTGCCGGTATCGGGTGTTATCTCCCTTCACTCCTCCTTCCCTGATCACAGCTTAGAATCACAGAGCCACGTCCTTACAGAGTTTTTTTTCGGTTTGTTGTTTTTTCTTTCTCATGTGTGGCCGCTGACATACCGGTGGGACCACCCCTGCGAGCACGGGACGTAGAAAAAGGCCAAAACATCCCCTCTGGTGCAAGAGAGAGAAGACGACGGCCATCTCTAAAAGACCCGACGATAACCCATGGAAAAGACAATCCATATACATTACAGTTATCTCACTAATAAATCCACTACAAACTGATCATCATGTCCCTGTCTGCTTCTCCACCGCGCCACACCAGCATAAGGAAACTATAACAATATTTGGTGTTGGTGGTCAGGTTTCTTCACTGATCATAGCTTCAACAGGTTTTACTTACGTGCTCTGAATGTCCTTTTCTTTATGTAATGTACATGAAAGTATAAGTGTCATCTTGTGTGTTATTTAGAATTCTGAATTTCTAGACTCCAACTGCTTTTAGGGAGGCTTGACTGTTTTCCCATGCTGTCCTCAAATTCAAGCTGCTAAAAGGAAGTCTCTTGCTTATCAGCTTTGCAATACACTAACAGAACACCCTGGTATCCCAGTGGATAAATTGTGTTACCCACAAAGAATAGAAACCAGTAACCTCTGGCTGCCCAAAGACCCCATATAAGGGGATCATAAAAACAAAAAAGGAGAATGCTGGTTGAACTATTAACAAGTAAAACAGACTTGCTCAAGAAACAAAGTGCCAGGCATCCAATGACAGACCATACTCAAGTTAGTCCAAAGGAAATAAGAGAACACTAGCTCAACAATAAACTTAAAAAGAACAAGAGATGAGAAATCAGACGATTTTCATTGAGAGGGCCATTTGTGATCCACCTACTTGGGTAGAATTAGGATGTTGTATTTAAAGGAGGCTGAACACCAGTACATACCTCTGGTCTTTAATACAGAGCAACCGTACCATTACCAGAGAGACTTTGTCAACCTCGTTTCTGAACACTTCTGAAATTGTATATAAATATATTTGTACCTAGTTTCACCATTGTATATATGCACTTTGTAACCAACACTGAGCACTGATGTCACCTTGAAACACTCATCACTTTTTAATATTCTCATTTGGACAGCCTTACAATGTTGATTTGTGATCTTTGATTAACAATTCAATAACAAAATTCTTGTCGCAAAAACATTTTTTCTAGTTTTTTATTTTTATGAAGGGGTTCCCATACTCACCTATGCATGCACGCTGATTTGATCTACCTACACTATTGTTTAACTCTTTACATGTACTGTTATTTAATTAGGATTTATTCCAAGTTAAACCAAGTAATTGTCGCTCCCCGACAGAGCCACTGTAACAACTTGTATGCAGCACTCTTTCCAATTACCAGGTGCATTTTATTTTATTGTGCACTTATGAAATACAACTATTTCAGTCTCCTAGTCACATTCCAATGAAACAGTCCCGATTTAAAAACCAAAGATCTTCTTATTTTCTTCTGACAGCAACCACTCTTCTTTCAGACACTTATCCATTCAACAATACAGCCTTTCCTCATACCATCCATCATAGCTCCTTCTTCATATACCCAGCCTCCTCATCCAGACTTACTCCTCTACCACTTCACACACACAATCTGCACATTCAGTGTTGAAACTCTTCTAGAACAAAGAAAAGATCTGCAGCTACCCTGCAGCTTCTATAAAACCAGACTCCACCCATGCTTTGTGCACAGCGCCACCCCCTTCTTCACAACTATTCCCGCTCCCCTCCCCAACTATAGAGAAATCATTTATTTTAAGATCTCCTCCTCCACCAATCAGTGACATAGCAAAAAACCCATTCCACTGAGCCTCTCCTTCTCCCCTCGCAATGTCTTCAAAGCACTTGCCCCTTTCCCTCTATCCTCTTAACTACTAACACCATCTCCAGAGAGCCCATTTTATTCAACATGCTAGCTTTGATTCTCCTCTCACAATCTGCAGCGCACTTACCCTTTCCTTTGAGACTCTGAACCACTTACATTTTCCTTGTTTTCAGTCTCCTTATTTCCTTTTCCTGGTTCCTTGATCCTTGGAGTGCTGGAGAAAAGTTGAGGCTGAAGTGGAAAGCAAGAAGAGAATATGCAAATAATTTGCTTAAGCAACAATTGTAAGGCTACACGCTTAACACGCCTGGGCTGCTTATGAATAGTAATGGCACCCTCAACACTTCTGAACTGCAGGCGATCTCCTGTCACAAACTAGGGTCATCATGGATGTGCCATGCACAACAGGAACAATGCCACTGCTGCTGGGACATTGTTTTTCCCTGATGGACACCTCCCCATTATATCTCTGAAGAGGGGCAGTTGAGGTAAAACTCACCAAAACAAAGCTTCGGCTTCCTGGATCCGACTTTCTGGAAAAAAGAATAAAAATGTAAAGGTTAGAGCAGATAGAGAAGAAGCTGTACAACAACTCATCCACCTAGATATTTGAGGAAAGGATGGGCTATTGTCCCTCCACTATATGGAAGTATAGTTTTCCCTTTAAGAAGAAATTCTCATTAACAGAGGCACAAAAATGCACTCTCTCCATAGAAGAGTAAACACCAGCCAAAGCCCTGTCAAATAGCAGAACAAATTACTTCTACAGCATCACAGTACTTAAATGTGCCAATTCAGGCTCTGCCTCTTGGAGGCTGCGGTGTTTTGCACAGTTTAGTAGGAGTTTGCAAACTGCACCAGACATCAGCGTGAATCCGCCCCACCCTTTAATCCTGTTTATTTTTTAATAGCACATACCCTGCAGATTCTTACCTTAGCATCCACTACAAGTTCCAGGCCAAAGTGGAGGATTTCAAAACTACCCGAGAGTAGCTAATTCCTTATTGTCTGGTTCATGCAGACGTCTCCCAGCCCCAAACAGCATTTTTCAAATTCTCTCTCTTCCCTCAGTTTGTAGTCCACATTTTGCTTTGGAGTCTTTTCCCTTTGCTGGTTTACCATGCTTCCTGTTTTTAAATTCCTGCTTTTTTGTTTTTTTAATTTCTGGTTACTGTCCCACCCATCAATCTTATTTTTGCTACTCGTTTCTTTCTGTATATTGCTTTACTTTGCAGCATTTTGTTTAATCTGTAGTCAAAGACTCTTGCTTGATGTAGTTACTTCATTCACGCCTTCAGCTTGTTCTGTGACATGCAGTCTAAAGCTTAACCCTGCTGCTTTCCTCTTGTACTCATTTCCATTCTCTCCTGATCTATGTCCCATAGCCTTCCCTGGCAAAGCTCTTCCAATAGCCTGTGGTGGGCTGAACAAACGTGGGATGGTATAAGGACCTAGCTAGGATAGTGCTAAAATACAACGGAGCCCTCAAGGTTTTTTTTCACCCCTCTTTGGAGATGTCCCTATACATTACCATAGGAAGACTCCGCAGCAAGGTTCAAAGGCTTATTTAGTATATATATAACCTACTGGCGACCGCCAGTAGGTAGTTCTAGTTAGGACCCCTTTTCCATAGGAAATCCGCAACATTCTATTTTGAATAACTTTGGCGCCGGTCGACGAATCCTCGCGAATTTCTCAAAATAGGTGGGGCGCTACGCTCCGCTCCTACCCTGAAAGTCTCGGGAGGTATTCGTCAAGCGGGGGCTGAGATAAAAGGGGGGTCCCAAAACGCGTTTTTCCCATGCATTTTTCCATAGGACCTTTAGACAGGGCTACAGCCCGAACGGCTGAACAGAATTACTTGAAATTTGGCAGAGAGGTAGTCCTCAGGTCAAGGAAGTGCCTTTTGTAGGTTTGGTGTATATCTGTTCAGTAGATTCTGAGAAAATAGCCTTTAAATCAATATATATATCTGAACCAGCTTACGGTACGCTTACCGTAAGCTTACCGTACGCGTACGGTGGCGTGCGCGATTCTGATTGGCTCTTAGATCTTAGTAAACATTCGAATCGGCCGAAACCAGGAAGCGGCGGCCGCCATTTTCTCTCTCGCACTGAGAGTTAGGTTGTTAAATAAAACCAATACACATGTAAAGGAGCTGTTTTGACAGCTCACACACACATAGTCATGATGAGGGAGTCCCCCAAGACCCCCCAAGGCCAAAAAAGCCATTTTTATTTTTTCGCTAATTTCGCCCATTACGCTTACCGTACGCGTATGGTAAAAAATGTAAAAAAAAAATAAAATACTATCCACACTCTCCCCACCCCCTGTACTTTTGGTGGCCTTAGGCCACCAAATGTGCAGAGCTTATCAGTGGTGTGAAAAACCACAATATTTTTAACAAAAATAATCAAAGAAAAAATTATCCACACTCTCTCCACCCCGTGTGCAAATGGTGCCCGAAGGGCACCATTTGTGCATGGCTTATAAGCACCGTAAGCACAGTAAGCACCGCGTGCTTACCGTGCGCGCACGGAACGAACTGCGTTAAGTGGGCGCGCACGCCACGAATGGCGTAAAGTAACTTAGCATTTAAAAAACCGTACAAATTCACTGAAAAAACCATAGGTTTCACACACGTTATAGTTAGGAATTAGCATTTAAAAAACCTTGCAAATTCACTGAAAAAACCATAGGTTTCACACATGTTATAGTTAGCGGAAATTTTACTGATAAAAAACCAGTGAAATTCCCCCGTTATAGTTAGTGCAGGCAACTATAACTCACGCGACCGCAATCTTCTGCTGATGACATATGTGTCTTTATGAAAAAAAAATATTTGTAATATATGTATAGCTAAAAATGTATGGAAGAAGACATGGGCAAATAAGTGTCTAAATACAGTATTAGCATCAGCAGAGGATTGCGGTCGCGCGAGTTATAGTTGCCTGCACTAACTATAACGGGGGAATTTCACTGGTTTTTTTATCAGTAAAATTTCCGCTAACTATAACATGTGTGAAACCTATGGTTTTTTCAGTGAATTTGCAAGGTTTTTTAAATGCTAATTCCTAACTATAACGTGTGTGAAACCTATGGTTTTTTCAGTGAATATATATATACACACATACATACACACACACACACACACTTTAAATTAAAATTATTTTTCTGAAGTTGAAATCAAAAAAAATCAATTTCCACATAGAGAAAATCTATTAGGCATATATAATTCTTAAAAGTGATATTAAAATAAAAGTCAATGTCGGTATAAATAACTATACATTCATATATAGGAACTAAATATCATTTCTCTTGATGAATTTGCCCGTTATAAACTCCAAGTCAACCCCCACTCAAATACCTAATGAGGCAGGCTCTGTAACCCAGGCGCGATGTCACTGACAGATCACAGGTGGGGTGGCACATTACCAACAGAGAAACACGTAAACAGGAGATCCCAGATCTATTGTACAGATAGGCGCAGCAACAACAGAATGGTACAGGGAGATTGGCCCCAATAAAGCACACATGTTCGGAGGGGTACGCACATTCCCAAAACATCATAGCATAACATCATAACATGCCACACAAACTTAGGAACCCACACCCAATCAGGGCGCAGCACACACAGTGATCACGCACTCTCCACGCCAGACATCTGAACAGGATACCTGCTGGTTGCATTGTATTCGCCCAAGGTTGAGGCCGAACTGGATTACTCATCGAATACATTAATAAGTCTCCACAGACAGCGGTTCACATGCCTTACCAAAAAAGGACCACCAGAACGGTTTTATTGCATTCAACAAACTGTATAAAAATCCATGGTCGATCGACTAAGTTGAGACAATCCTCGGACCCTATGCCTGCAACTTTTCTCCCGGCCTCAATGTTTATTTAAACAAACTGATCCCATTTTGCCAAACTCCTTCTGTCTCTGGATTCTTCAAGGCATTTCATGTTCATGTATAATATTAAATCCAATTAATTCAGTTATTTTTTAATAAAAATTATTGAATATGGTACTTACCAGTATGCATCTGTTCTTGGCATGTAGGGCTGCTGACATTCATATCTGTGCATAGATCGCCGCCTAGTGTTGGGTCCGGATGATTGCACATTGTTGTCCTGGAAGAGTCTTCGAAGTATCAAGAGATAGGTGGCTCCTCCCCTAAACTACAGTGCGCATGGGCATCCTCTGCATCCTCAGATTGTTTTTCGCCATTGTGGCAGTGATGGAGTAGATACAGTAAGTGATGACCATGCTATACAGTAATTCTGAGTGCTGCAGCCGCTACAGGCGCCGGGAGGAGGGTGGGCGATATGAATGTCAGCAGCCCTACATGCCAAGAACAGATGCATACTGGTAAGTAGCATATTCAGTTCGAGGCATGTGGGCTGCTGAATTCATATCTGTGCATAGATTAGATAGCAGTCCCTCTATTAGCGGCGGCTGCCTGTGCCAGCTGCAGCAGTCTGAAAAAGAGTTTTGAGAACAGCCTGTCCTACAGCTGCCTGCTGTCTTGAGTGTACATCTACACAGTAGTGCTTGGTAAATGTATGTATGTATAGTGGACCATGTGGCTGCTTTACATATTGCCACTAAAGGAATGTTCCCTAGGAAAGCCATGGACGCCCCTAACTTTCGTGTTGAGTGGGCTCTGGGAGGAATAGTTAATGTGCATTTAGCTTTTTCATAGCAAATCTGAATACATTTAACGATCCATCTGGCTATCCCCGCTTTGGAAATGGCGTTGCCCTTGTGTTGTGGAGAAAAAGCAACGAACAGTTGTTTTGTTTTCCTAAAATCTTTTGTGCTGTCTATGTAGTACATGAGGGCCCTTTTTACATCTAGTGTATGGAGCATCCTCTCTGCGACAGAGTCTGGATTTGGAAAGAAAACAGGCAGTTCAATAGTCTGATTTATGTGGAACTGCGTTATCACTTTAGGCATGAATGTGGGGTTCGTACGTAGTACAACTTTGTGTGCGTGAACCTGTATGAATGGCTCTTGAATGGTTAGTGCCTGGAGTTCACCAACTCTTCTTAATGAAGTGATTGCCACTAAGAAAGCTACTTTCCAGGTGAGGAATTGAAGCTCACATGAATGTAGAGGTTCAAAAGGTGGACCCATTAATCTGGTGAGGACCACATTCAGGTTCCACACTGGTTCTGGTGGGTGTGTTGGAGGAATCACTATTTTGAGTCCCTCTAAGAAGGCTTTGATGGCAGGCACTCTGAATAAAGAGAGGTGCTGCCTGTTCTGAAGATAGGCTGCTATTGCGGTTAGATGTATACGTATGGAGCTGTATGCCAGATTGCATCGGTATAGGTGTAATAGGTAACAGATGATGTTTTGAATGGATGCATCCAGCGGATTAATATCATTGTTTTTACAGTAAATGACAAATATTTTCCATTTAGCCGCATAGCAAGCTCTGGTTGTGGGTCTCCTGGCCTCCTTGATGATATTCATACATTCTGGAGGCAGGTACAGGTAGCACAAACTCTAAGACTTCAGGAGCCAGATCGCCAGGTTCAGCTGTTGTGGATCTGGGTGCTGAATTTCGCCATGGTTCTGCATTAAAAGTGTGGGTGTTAGCCGCAGCCTTTGATGCGGCACCACGGAAAATTCTAGAAACGTGGTGTACCATGGCTGGCGTGCCCACGTTGGAGCAACCAGGATGAGTGTCATTGAGTGTTGCCTCAGCTTGTGTGCCACTAGCGGTATTAATGGCGCTGGGGGGAAAGCGTACGCAAATCTGCCTGACAACTTCATCCATATCGCATTGCCCTGCGACTGTGGATGCGGGAACCTGGCGGCAAAGCTTCGGCATTTTGCGTTTTCCCTTGTGGCGAATAGGTCTATCTCTGGATGACCCCACTGCTGGAAGTACGGTTGGAGTACTGATGGATGTAGCTCCCACTCGTGTATTTGGCGGCTGTGTCTGCTGAGCAGATCCGCCATTTGGTTGTCCTTGCCTGGGAGGTGTTCCGCCATTATGAACATGTTCCTCTGAATGGCACACTTCCACATGCTCTGAGCCAGATGAGACAACTGTGGAGAGTGTGTTCCTCCCTGCTTCTGTATGTAGTACATGGCAGTCATGTTGTCCGTCCGGATCAACACGACATTATTGCACAAGTGTACTTTGAAAGCCTTCATGGCTAGGAAGATTGCCATCAGTTCCAGAAGGTTGATGTGCATGTTCTTTTGCTGTGTCGTCCATAGTCCCTGCACTGTGTAATTGAGTACATGAGCTCCCCATCCCTGGAGAGAGGCGTCCGCCGTCAGTATTATTTGTGGAACAGGCTCTTGGAACGGTCGGCCCTTGCAAAGGTTTTGTGGATTCCACCAAAGCAGAGAGTTGTATGCCCGACCGCTCACCAACACTAGGTCTTTTAATTGCCCGTGAGCCTGATTCCATTGACGTGCCAAGCACTCCTGAAGCGGGCGCATATGTAGTCTCGCGTGCGGGACTATGAAGATGCAGGAGGCCATCATGCCTAGCAACTGCATGAATACTCGCGCCGGAAGGGAGTGTTGTGGTTTGAATTTCTTTATCATTAGTTGCATGCTGTTGATCCTCATTAAATTTGTCTGAGCCTTGTCTGCTAGTGTCTATGGTTGCGCCCAGGTACTGTTGTACGTGTGCGGGTTGAAGATGTGATTTTGGATAATTTAGTGAGAACCCCAGACTGTGAAGAAGGTGAATGGTGTGGGACATGTGGCTGGCACACTGTTGGGCTGACTTTGCCTGAACAAGCCAGTCGTCCAGGTAAGGGAAGACGTGAATGTGCTGTGTCCGCAAGTGTGCAGCCACTGTTGCCAGGCACTCGGTAAAGACCCTGGGCGCTGTTGTTACTCCGAAAGGGAGGGCTTTGAACTGATAATGTTGATCCTGAATAGTGAACCTGAGATATTTTCTGTGTGATGGGTGTATGGGTATGTGGAAATACGCATCCTTCAAATCTAGTGTTGCTAGAAAGTCACCCTGACTGAGTAACAGCAGAACCTGCTGGAGGGTGAGCATATGAAAATGCTCTGACAGAATGTATCGGTTGAGAGGTCTTAGGTCCAGTATAGGTCTCAAAGACCCGTCCTTTTTTGGGATAAAGAAGTACAGAGAGTACACCCCTGACCCTTGTTGTTCTACAGGCACGAGCTCTATGGCTCCTTTTTGCAGCATACTTAGTACTTCCTGCTGCAATAACGTCAAGTGCTCTGCGGACATAGGACGGTGTCTTGGTGGTATGTTGGGTGGATTGGATGTTAATTCCAGACAATAACCGTACTGGACAATTTCTCTGACCCACCTGTCTGTGGTGATGGATCTCCAGACCGGCAGGAACTGTTGTAGTCTCCCCCCCGACCGGTGTTATGTGGTCGGGGGGCAGTGACAAGACGTCACTGTTATTGGTGGAGGACCTGGTGGTGTTGTTTCCTCGTCCTCTGCCTTTGGTGCTGGATCCACGATATCCACCCCTATTGTTTTTATTATAGGTACCCTGGGTACCTCCTTTATTGTACTGCTGCTGGGACCCCTGACCTCTAACTGCTCCTGTATTCCTGGGGCGACGAAAGGAGCCACTCCGAAACTGCTGCGATTGTAGAGCACCCATAGATTTTGCAGTTTGTGTCCTTTTTAATCTTTTCTAGTGTGGTGTCAACCTCTGGGCCAAATAAAAAGTCTGGGTTGACTGGTTGATGCAAGATATTAGTTTGAATGTCAGGTTTGAAACCCGATATTCTCAACCATGCGTGCCTCCTCAACATTACACTAGTGTTGATTGCCCTTGCTGCAGTGTCAGCTGCATCTACTGCGCATTTGATGGACGCATTTGTAATGAGTTTTCCCTCTCTGATGAGGAGCTCCGCTCCCTCTTTGTAGTCATCTGGTAGGTGTTCTATCAGTGTTTCTAGGGTATCGTAGTGGGACCTGTCGTATCTGGCCAGGAGTGCCTGGGTTTTGGCAAAGCACCAGATGTTTGCTGCTTGTGCTTTCACCCTTTTTCCCGATGTTTCCAGCACTTTGGACTCCTTGTCCGGAGGAGGAGCATCACCCGTAGTCTGCGAGTTCGCTCTTTTGCGAGCATTAGAAACTACCATCGAGTCCAATGGCAACTGACCCCTAATGTACATTGGGTCTCCTGGGGCTGGTCTGTATTTTTTTTCTATTCGCGGGTTTAATACCCGTGCTCTGGTTGGCTCCTTAAAGATGTCCTTAGCATGTTTAATAACCCCTTTTAGCATTGGTAGAGTCTTGACCGTTCTTTCTGATGTTGAGAACGTGTCTACCAAGAAATCCTCTTCCACAGCGTCAGAGTGAAGTTCCACTCCGTGATTGGCAGCTGCTCTTTCAATGAGGGCGTTAAAAGCAGCAGTATCTTCAGCGGGAGATGGTTTTATATTATAAACATGAGTGTCAGGAGCATTTTGTGTGTCACCTGGGTCATTAGGGTCTCCCCATGCTTGATCCTGGTCTTGCTGTTGTTCATCAGGGTCATTATCCACAGGATAAGAGGTATCCTCATCATAGCCTTCTCCTGCATCCGTCTCCGAGTGTGTGGGAGAAAAGGATTGTGGTTCCTGATTATGTTTGGTAAGGTTCCATAAGCACTGGTGTGGAACCTGACGCCATTTTCTTTTTTAGTGGAATTTTGTATGACTCCAAAGTTTTTACTCGGACAATTTTGCGCTTGCGGAACAGCAGTCTACCAGTGTCTACGTCGATAAACTGCTCCTGTGAGTCTTCGACATCTGTTCTGTCGACGCTGTTCTTGGTTGTTCGATACTCTTCCTAAGTTCGAACATCTTAGGTGTCCCCGGTGGTGGCAATCCAAACGTGATCGGTGCCGGCGCCGAGGGAGCCTTGGCGACCTTCTTTGGTTCGGGACCCGCTTTCGGTTGGAGAGTCCCGTTCCCTAATGCGCTTTAGGGACTCCGATACCTGCTTTAACATGGATGTTGACGGTGCTTTTGATCCGACAGGCTCTTTGGAGACAGGCTTCGACGCGGTCTCCGGTTTCTTTCCTGTCTTAGGGGCTTTGATCTGAAGTTTCGGATCGACGCCTTGTTGATCGGGTATCTTTGCAGTCTCAGCACCCCTCGGTGTTGATGTGGTCCGATCGACCACCTTGACTTTGGTCTTCGGCGCCCCAACCTTCGGTGCCATAGGCCTCTGCGTCGTCTCGGGACCGAGGGCCTTCGTTTGTTTCTTGGTGCTGAAGTCCTTTTTTGGTTTCTCGGTACCGAAGTCCTTCTTAGGTTGTTCGGCTCCGATGTCCTTCTTTTGTGTTGACGGATTGGAAGGTTTCGATGCCTTCGATCCGACCAGAACCAGTTGCACTTTCAGTTTCGATTCGACCGGTGCAGCTTTCGGTTTCGATTTCATGGGATCGACTCCAGTCTTTAGATATTTCTGGCTCCTTTGCAATGTTCGAAGCCGGGCCTTCAGGCGGGGCTGTAGAACGATCCGACCGATCTTGGGTACGGCCCGCAGGCGAACCCTCGACCTGAGCCTTATGAAGACTATCCCTCTCGGCCTCCGCATCGACGGATTGGCCTAGCTCCTCGTCTGAGCTATCTTCCTCGGCACAAAGGGCCTCATTGTCGTCTCCTACCTCGTCGACGACGTCTTCTTCCTCGAAGAGCTCCTAGTCTTCGTCGTCATATTGGGAGTCATGCTCCGAAGCAGTGTCCGCTTCGAATTGTTCTACTTCTTCGACGCTCTCGACTTCTTCATCCTCGGTGCTGAATATGTTAACCGGGGTAGGCGCCGATTTTTTGGCCTCCAATCGAGCCGCTCGTCGATTCCGAAGTGTTTTCTTGGACCGGAACCGGGCGCAGGCCATATACTTGGTCTCATCATTATCCGGTGATAAACATTTGTTACACACCGGGTGGACATCGACGTGTGGATATTTTGCGTGACATAGAGGACATCTCTTGAAGGGAGTCCTCGATTCCATCTTCAAACGTTGATCGATGTTCGGACCGAACTCGATCTGATAAAGGTGAATAAAAGAATCTATCGATACCGAACGCAAACGATACCAACGATATCTAAAGGCTTTAAACAAAGTTTTCCCTAACTTGAGCTAAGATAAGCACATCCGAACCCAATGGTGGAAAAAAACAATCTGAGGATGGAGAGGATGCCCATGCGCACTGTAGTCCAGGGGAGGAGCCACCTATCTCGTGATACTTCAAAGACTCTTCCAGGACAACAATGTGCAATCATCCGGATCCAACACTAGGCGGCGATCTATGCACAGATATGAATTCAGCAGCCCACATGCCTCGAACTGTTACATTAGTTTTTAAATACAAAAAAGGTATTAAAATATTTTGTAAATCAATAATGAAGGTGCACTATTTTTACATATTTAACAATAAATATATTTTATTTATATTTTTTACTTAAAGAAAATTTAATTTAACTGAACATTATTGCCCATGGAGTTTTATTTCAATTCCAAACCTCCATTATTTTGAGTTGATGGATGTTGTAGTACCAGTGTTTGGTCATGAGTGGTGCCAGACTTACTATATTTTTTTTGTTGTTTTAGCCAGAGCATACTTGGATTTTATTAATAGCTAAAAGTAGTAACTTACTCAAAAGGGTAAATGACTAAAAAAGTGCAGGTAACCTTTTTTAGTAAGGCAAGAGAAATAAAAGCATTACATTGGTGGTATGATTTTGCAATTAGGAAAGATCATGTACTAAAAATGCCAGCATTGTAAATATGTCCTTATTGTGGAGATTCTGGGTGACGAAAAACAGTTTGTTAGTGTATGGATTTCTATTAGAATATGCAATTTATTAACTGAGATCTTAAAGTTATTAATTATTTTAAGGTTCTTGGCCTTCAAAATAAAACATGGATTGCCACAAGTTAAGTGTGTAAACAGCACCTGGACTACTGATAAGAGAATATTTCTAGGGTACCTAATGAAGAAATAACACCTTAAATCTCTTATGGATATATGGAAACACCTGTACTATGTTCTACAAGTAGCTGTGAGCTTGTGAATAATTTCATAATTCGGTTAAATATTTAACACCAGTCACATTATTTTTATTGCCTTTGTTTCTTATGGTGTGTGCTTTTTTCTATATGTATATATAAAACTGGGGTATGGAGTTTAAATTTTTTACATAAAGTAATTTTTGCTTTCCATATTTTCTAAACACCCCCTGTCATCTAGAACATTTGTATTTTGATTTTATATTTTGTTAAGAAAAATAAATAGTTGTTTGATATAGGTAAGTAATCCTGGGAGAGAAAAGGGGGTATAGTGCTAAATTGCTAAGTGTTGCTTGCATTCCATTGTTTGATTACCAATCCGGGCTCTAATGGCAAACCGAAGACAGCAGCAATTGAAGGGTACCCAAAAAGTCACAAAGGTACGCATGTGGAATGCTACAGTGAGATGCCTTCCCAGGATTTAAGTAAAACAGATAAACAGTTTTATGTGGAGACAACGGTAATAAAACAAACAACAAAAACACCAACATGAAGTGGCGGTCATTAATACACCGACAGAGGTCCCACAAAAATAATTATTCACCCAGGTACTCATGCATGCAGCCCCCTCAAAAGCAGGCAGGTACAACACATGCAGAACAAAAGAGGTTACTCACAATGCATCACAAAGGGGATCCCGAGCACTCAGTGACTCCAGTAGCCCTAGAAGCAAAGAGGACAAAAGACGGTAAGGAAGTAGGAGATAGTGTCTAAAAAGTTGGGTATCAAGGGCACCTCTGAGGTAGCACGGTGAACCAAGTATATACTGGGGTCAAATCCCTAGGTAGTATGAGGTTTCACAGACATCAAGGCTTTTAAAGTGCACAAACTGTGCCTAGATCAAAAAGCCTTTCCGGCACAGAGGTAAATTTAGGTGGTAGGCACGTGTCTTTGAGGTCACAGAGGACATGTTTGAAAGGATAGAGGGAGCACAGGTGCAGATATTTGGGGGGTTTGGGGCACAGAACATATATTTGGAATGAGAAGTACTGAGGGAACATCCCCAGAGTAATAGGTATATACTGGAGAACACATTGCTGGGATGACCAGATGGTACACCTCCAGAATGCATATAGGGCACATTTTGGGAATTTTTCTCAGAGATGGTAGTTCTCTGGGATGCGTCTGTATGCAAACTGGGAAATATGCTTACATTGAGAAGGAGCAGAGACCCAGTTACAGCCAACTGAAGCACTAGACAGTAGCACAGGGTTAGTTCTCACCGGCTGGTGCTACTGGAGAATCCACAACTCTCAAGAACCCGCCCTCATCAGTGCTGAGATTGGAGAGATCCAGGCATCTCTTTGGCGTGTCCCTGTGGAAATAACAAAACAAACACTGTCCCAGTGAACAGAACACACCATGGTAATCTGCATTACTGAACTGGTTACAGACCTCAACAGGCTGGTCTCATTGCAGAGTTAACAAAGCTGAAACGCCAATTTGGACTGGGTATGTATACACACTCAACAATGTATGGCCTTCCGGCCTGAACACACTGAGCACATTTTACATACACTACATATTCAACAGACCAGGAAAGCAAATCAACAAACTCACCCTGCACATCAAAACTGTAACACGTCATCACAATCCCAGGGAGAGAGTCTAGTTATCTCAGACCTTGTAACAAAACCCCCCATTCCCTTTAATACTCTTCCTGTTGGAAACCCTGCCTATTCCATGCCCCATAAAAGAGGTTTACTCTCCTCTTCCACACAATGTACATCATACTGTATTCCCTCTTCCCCATTTCGTTTTTAGCAGTGCCAAACTCCACAGCCCCTGAACGGCATCTGCACCTCCCTTCCTTAGAACGTGCAATTCGTCCTCTCCCTCTTTCACATGTTGTGGTGTCTGCATGGTTGACACTGGGATGTCTTTCCAACAGTGTACATGTATATGGATAAACACAAAGCATGGACAGAAGAGCCCAAGTGTACAGATTTCTTATCAGGGACTGGGAGCAGGGGGTGTTTGCCAGCTGACCCCTGTCCGTCTACTGGATGTGTACTTTCCTGAATTCCTTAATTAACCTTATAAATGGTGTCATTACATTTAGGCGATCATTTTGCTCAAGCCACTCTAAGGGAGCACTTGCAGAGCTGGACTACTGCACCTCACCAACATCGATTCAATTGGGCACTGTAACGTAACTAGTGTCCATATCTCCTTTTCCATCAATACTAAAGAGACCTAATGAAGAGCCATGTGCACAACCTGGTAATTTCATACACTAACATAACACTGATTATTCTTGCCAAGGTAAGTACATACAAGCCTATATGTAACACTTAAAGAAATGAGGAAACTCAAGGTGGACAGTCCCCCAACTAGATCTCTGAGCAAGTGAGAGCCACGCAACTCCCAAACACAGTACAAGTAGCACGTCACCAGGTATCTGAATCCAACAGTCGTTTACAAGTTATTTACCAAGCGATAGAAGGGATTACTGCTTCATGATTAGGCAGGCAGGTATAGAGGATTGTCTTTACCATTTACTATCAGTTGAACAAGACACTGACTCAGCACAGTGCGCATATCAATAGGTAAGTTTCGAAACTCATCTCTCAAAAATGTGTAGCAAAGGACAATAATAAGTGAGCCGTAAATGTCTTTGCTGGGTGGTTGTGCAAGACAATCAAATTGGAGAAATTCGCCAGAAATGCTTGGATATCAGTTGCTTATGTCAGAGGATCAGGGGTAATCAAGCAATTGGTCAGCACAGAAGAAAATAGACTGGACACAGCAAGGTGACATTTCATTCGCAAGAGTGTTGGGCAAATTGTAAAGCATGAGGTAGCAATTGTTGTTTTAGCTTAAATACAAAAATAGGTGCAGATTAGTTAAGGGCAGGGGCTGTGCATTCTCTTTAGAAGACCATGAGCCATCCATAAAGATTATGGACTTTGGCTTTTTGGGCTGATCAGTGCTTTTTTAATTGTGGACTCTAGGCTAAAAAGACAGCATTTTTTTAAGCGCACAGATCATGAAAATAACATTTTTAACAAGGTCACCTGACATGATTCTTGTGAATTGTGGAATATTTAAGAAGTGCTTGTTCCAATTAATCTTACTAAGCAATGTGTAGTAGCCATACTGTGCCAAGCCAAGAGCCAGAAAGAGTTCTGTATACAAAACAAAAACTTCAATCTAGCTTTTTACTTGCAAATCACTGTAGTCAGGTGCGCTGGACTACAAGTGCAATGAGAGCAAAACAAATTTAAAAAGCTCAAATACGTTAGGTTCTCACACAACAGCTGTGCCCTTGAGGACAGATGATAACCCTAGGTGAATCACCGTGCCAATCATACATACTGTCCAGTAATCACTAACTGGTCAGGACTTCTAAAAAGGCATTCCAAACTGTAGGTTGGAAGCCATTTTGGGCACAGAGGGAGTACCAGAGCCTTAGGGGAGAATTTACATTCAACTCCTGGATGGGTTAAACCGAAATGTTATTCACTCAACATGCACAGCTGGTGCTTAGAATGCTAAAAATGACATATTACTCATCCTCAGATTACTAACCTCACAGTAACTCTCCAGTAGACTGCGCTCAGTGCACCCATTCCATAGCCCATTCCATGCTTCCTTTCAAGAAGTCCCCTCCCCTTAGTCCCCTCCATGCGCTCCAGCAATAGGATATTCATACAGAACAAATTCCTGATAATCACCCTTCACCGGTGCCGAGGTTGCTGAAGCCGAAGGCCAGCCTTGTGACAGGCGTCAGTGGGGGCTCAGGGGAGAAGGCCACAGACTTGTCTCGCTCCTGCAGCAGTTTCAGGATCATCCGACAGTTGTTGCGAAAGTTAACAGTGGGGGCCACTTGGTCTGAAGGGGAGAGGTTTGCCGCCATGGCCCTGGAACGTCAAGAAAAAGCATGTAATATAGCCACCAATACCACACACAAAATCTGTCAAATATACTCATCATGCATGAAACATGTGACAACTACTGCACCCAATGAAGTAGGCTAGCAACTACACAAGAGACCTTAAAAATAGCCAAAGGCATGCACAAGACTGGTAAAATACACACACTATACTCAACACCTGCTGTAAAAACACTAAGTGGAAGGCCATTGTAGTATCATTATTCCTAGCAGCCAGACTAGTAAAACATCTCAATCTCTGATGTACAATTATTACCACACACAAGAACTACAAAAGGTTACCAAAACTACACATGAAACGTGAAATAAATTCAGGCACCATGCACATACATGTGAGATTTTCACTATACAAGGCACCTGTAAAGTGCCACCAGCACCACACACAAGACCAATGAAACATTAAAAATCACACACAAGGGGCGAGACATCAAGCACAGGGATGATATAATAACATGGCACGCAAGAGAGTTCAAGTAATTAATCATAAAGACTCTTGCACTGGCAGTTCATGTTCCCACCTTCCTCCAACTTACTGGCCACCATGACTGCCGTCCAAAGGGTTGAAACACCTTTACACAGCAACAATAAAAGAAACTCAGAATGAGCGGCTGTAGGAAAGTAGAATCTGCTTTTCCTGTTATCCCCACATTTTGCCTGGTGATATGCTGTTTGACTAGTCTGACTGGGATCCTGCTTACCCCAGTATCTGTGCTTTCTCCCCTAAATTGGTTATGGTAAGTACTTCGGTACATACTAGATTGGATACTGGTGTACCCCTACAAGTCACTAGTATATGGCACTGAGGTACCCAAGGCATAGGTACACCAGGGGTCCCCCATAGGCTGAAGCATGTATTATGCCATCCATGGGAGACCACTCAAACTGTAACTACAGGCCGCCATTGCACTCTGTGTAAGCTGGTGCTATCACCACTTACGACAGATATGGGTTTCCCTATATCTAAGGTCACTGCACTTAAAACCTATAAGTCACCCCTAAAGTTGGCCTTTCAATGATGAAGGCAGGGTGCTCGTTTTCAAGTGTGAGGGTGCCCCTGCATGAGTAGGACATCCCTACAACCTTCAGAGTTCATTCTCTTGGGTTGTAAGTGCATCAGCCATTATGATACATAGAGTGGCCATGTGTCATTATGCAATAACCATCTATAAACTGGCTGTAACGAACCCGGCCATGTTTGGTATCAAACATGTTAGAATTATACCCCCACACCGTTGATTCCATGCACTGTAAAGCTCCTCTGGGAGGCCCTCAATGCTCCCGGTACCAGCCTTCTTGACAACATGGCTGCTGCTGACCAGAGACACGATTTTGCCCTCCTGCTGCTGAGCCAAGCTAGAGCAGTGGAAGGCAGCATAGGTATCTTGTCACAGGGAGGAGTGTACACCTCCCAGACAGGGTTTAGTGTATTGGGTCTGAGTGGGTAGCGCGTGCCAGCGCTACTCAGTCTGCTGGAAGGGCAAATTTGTTGCCCTCATAGCATAGTCCAGTTCAAACCAGCTCAGAGAGCCGTTGGCTGCCGCTGTGTCGTAAAACTCTCCACTGTCCGACCCCTTCCCTGGGAGGGAACTCTGAATCGTCCCAACTCTTTCCTTAGGGTACTTAAGGGTTTACCTGTGGGTGGGTCCCTAGATTAGTCGTGGAACAAGATTAATTTCAACACACCACTTCTTAGACCGTCTGGGCACTCTGGACTTCGCTGGACCTTGCTCTGGGCTCCGAGACTGCAACTGGGAAGACTCCTGCTGCTCCTGGTCTCGTTGTCCTGCAAGTCTGCTGCAACATCTGTGCCTATGCTCCATACAGGAACCTTCCAAGGCCTGCCGACATCCAAGACACCTGAAGGAATTTCTTTCGAAGTGACGGAGGAACTTACCTGCATCTGCAGGCACCGCAACAAAGCTGACCGGTCTGCTGATCCAGAGCTCCCACGGACTCCGAAAGGTTCAGCAACACAGGTGGTGGGTCTTCACATCCCTCGAGGCCTTCCCTGTCCTCTCGCCAAGTTTGAGGCCAGTATTCCTAATCGGAGCCGCAGGAACCAAACCCCTGTGCACCGCATCGAATTGCCATTGCAAAGGCTTGTTGGCTTCCTTCCTCCAAGATCTTCAGGCTCCCAGTAGCTTCAACCTCAAGCATCTCCTGTGACAAAGATCATAGTCCTCACCACATCACTTGCACCGTGGGCCTGCATCTTTGATGAGCTGCTAGAGGTCCTCTTGCGACTTCAGTGCCTCTGGCCTGTGGGTCCTCTCAAGGTTCTGCTTTGATTTCTGTCGGCTTCCCAGATTGCTTAGGGCCTGCCCCCGTATCCCCTGCTTGTGATGTCACCTGGACCTTGCTGGTCCCGACAATGCACCTTCACTTTCCACGTTGTTTGCAGTTGCCAAGGCTTGTTGGTTCTCCCGGACACTGACCCCTCAACTCTCAACATCAGACGTGGGACAGCTCGTGGACGGCTCCTGGTCTTCCACAGCGTCACCTGGTCCTCACAGCTGCATCTCCAAGGTTACGGTCAACAATCCTGCAACACCAGACATCGGTGGGCATTCATCTTCTGTGCCTCCGGGTCACTCCTGAGTGGCATAGACTGTCCCCTCTGCTTGCAGGTACTTCTCATCTTGAATACACCTTTGGTTTCCACCGGACACTTTCACATTCTCCAGCAGCTGCATTTACTTGAAGTCCTATATTGGGTACAACAGCGGTTCCTGACACCACCTCACACCTATGCACCTGGCTTCCCTGATGTAGGTATTCTGGTTCCTAGGGTATCCACAGGTGGGGTGGCTCTCCAACCTTCAGTCTTCCACAGAGTTTGTTAGGGCTCCACTGGGAAGGGTAATTCTTTAAATTTACAACCGTGACTTACCCGTTGACTTGTATTGAGTACGTAGTCTTGTTCCCACGCTGCAAACGACCTCCGTGGGGTTCCTAGATACTCACATTGGGTGGTTCCTCAGGTCCCCTGCACTTCTACCTCTTCTGCGTATAGTCTGGACTTGAGCCCTGGTTAGCATACCACTATTTTAGTATATGGTTTGGTCTCCCCCTGGCGACCACTGAGTACTCGTGCTACTTACCCGTTTTTATTGCAAAGTATTGTGTGCATTGTGTATATCTCTGGGTAGGAGATATCTGTATGTGTTAGTGAGTGTCTCATAATAAATACATATTTTATTAATACACTGTGTGGTTTTTTCACTTAAACCATACCAATAAGATTATGTTCTGGTAAAACCACCTGCTTTACACTCCTTCTGGACTAACCCTGAAGGCTGCTCTGCACAGCTACCACTCAGAGCTTTCCAAGGTTGTCCAAGACCCCTAAAATCACCATAAGGGTTGTCTGGATTAGTGCAGGGTGCCCACTTACATAAGTGTGCACCATATACTAAGCCAGCTTTTCAAAGTGGCCTAACGTGTGTGTGTGTGTGCGCACACTTAGATACACATGCCCATAAACAGGCCGTTAGCATAATTCAAGCTAGACATTATAGTAACCAAATAAGCTGGCACTTGAGAAAAGCTACAATGCCAGTCTCTATCCATAACTAGAGGATAAAGACTGAAAAGGATGGCGGGGAGTTTGTTTGGAGGCTGGATCAAGGAACTAGAAGTACTTAAGCGAATAACTTGTACACACACACACTCCTGTGACAGACCCACATCCATATTTTAAGGCAGGATAAATATAGGAGAGTTGCACCTATATCAAAACCAAATATCATATGACCTACAGAAGAGCTTGTAAATTAAGTATTAAACTCAGAAAGAACGTCTAGAACATAATGTGTGTAAAAATAATTTTTAACAGCCCACAAGGGTACTTTACAGATTACTCCAAAAGACAAAGCTGCTGAAGCAGCTTTCCCACTCAAAGTATGTGCAGAGCCTTACAAAGAGGAATTCCAGCCTTCATGGGGCATTCTGGGATGCAGAAAATCACACCCAGTATGCTAGGGAAATCATACAGAAAGCCTGCTAGACAATAAAGCACAGTCATAAGTAAATAAAATATCATTAACATTAGGTATATGCACCCTCCAAAGAAATTTGAAAGCCCTATCCAGGTTCAAATGAAACATCTCAAAACGTAGCTTCTCCTTTTGCAAACTTTTCAGTGCATCCCTGACCCCCTTCCCCATCTTCATCCCCAGCTAACTAACCAGCCTGTGCTTAGGATTCATCCCTGGGCCTAATCTGTGAAGAAGCCTTTGCCAGGAGGAAGACTTCAAGTCATCCCCTAATCTGTCTGGAATTTCATAATCGCAATCTCAACTCCAGAGATGGATTTGGTTATGAGCGGTGTGGTAAGGAGAATAGTGTTCTGCTTCCCACACTCACTACCTCAAACCCATCAGCTAAGTGAATTCCCATTCAAATTCGTAGCAATGGAATATTTGCTGGTATAACGGACTGTATAGCTGGCATAAACACTACCAGAAAAGAAATCACCCTCCCCATCAATCAACCCTGATAGAACTTGCAACACCCTCTTCCCCCCACCCCCCCCCCCCCAAACAAATGGAGCTACATTTTAGCTCCCAATTTAATTTTGGGCTAAACACATACCTAATTCATTCAAAGAGGTTCCGCCAGCTGTGACCAATTCCAGTCAGAGAAACTTAATTTCTTTTGATTTAGCTGACAACTCAGCTACATTCTATTCCAATGCCTGAAGTAATAATGTAAAAATTAGCACCAATAACGAAAACTATGTCAATATAAATAGCAATCAGATCAGTAACTCATTTGGCAATCAAAAGGAATAATATCAAGACAAATTACCAGAACAGAACCACTGTCCACAATAAATACAATATCTTTAGTAAGTATGTTTCCATCGAACAAGTTACTTACCTTCGGTAACACATTATCTGGTAGAGACAATATCTAGCTGCAGATTCCTTACCTTTGAATTCACCAGGCATCTGGCTGGATAAGGAAATGATTGCGTGAGCAGTACCCCTGTGTGCCATTGGGCGGCTCCATTCAGCTCAGAGTGACATGGCCAGCGTCATTTAGGACGTCGCGGTCACCTAAATAGGCATTACCCAGATGCGGATGTCAGTACTTTTCACTTTTCCATGCCATCAGTGCGGAGCCATGAAGTGACCTTCTTGAGTGTCATAACTAGGGCCCTGAAAAAGGGAACAACCTTTGCTCTAACAAATGAGTCCACAGAGCTGGGAGGCATGGCTAGGTCTGTAAGAAATCTGCAGCTAGATATGGTCTATACCAGATAATGCGTTACCAAAGGTAAGTAACTTGTTCATCTGATCGAGACTTCTAGTTGCCGATTCCTTACCTCTGAATAGATACCCAAGCAATACCAACCTGAAGGTGGGCTGCGAACAGATTGCTTACACGAAGAAGTCCTGCAGGACTGAACAGGCAAAATGCCCGTCCCTGCGGACCGGTCTGTTCAGTCAGTAGGGCTTTGCAAACGTGTGCAAAGATGCCCATGTTGCTGCCTGGCAGATGTCCAGGCCTGGGACACCCACAGCCAATTCACAATGAGTTGCCCGATAGGGTCTGTCCCCCTAGGCACAGAAGAAGGCCCCATCTCCTGGGGTTGTTCTATTGTAGAATGTTCGACATAGAACACAAGTACTCAAATGCGAACCATTAATTTTTAATAGGTATTCTGCTCTGTGAGTGCTAATCATCATTTCGCTTGAATGTCAGCAATAGAAGGCAGATACGTTTATACTATGTGGAACAATCATCAATCCTTTAAACCATCCCATCCCGATGCATTTCAGGCATTCAGCTCTTCGTCAGGGAATAACTATAAAGAAAAACATAAGACACTGTCATAAGAAAACCATACCATCATAAATCCAGGGTCACTACCCGTGTGTAAAGTGACCAATAATTTAAGCTAATGCAATAATGCCAATTAAAGGTGACCCTAAGTGCTTGCTTATTCAAAAGTGTATACAAGACCACAATCCAAAGAACCAGAATCAAAGAAGGATATGAGAATCAGAGTGCTCAATGTGCACAAGATAAACGAACGTGCCTCAAACAAAGGTCATGCTGTTTCTGTAGTGTCGAAAGTGTCTCCACCACCGAAGTAGTTCTCAAAAGTGTAGAAATCCCAAACAAAACATCTCACTAGATGTTGTATATCAAATTAACACATCCAGTTAACTTTGATAATCATCTTACATCAAATACATGCTGAGGTCGTGTCGAATGAATAGCATTACAGTGCCTCCTGTTCTAAGATAAGGTTATCTTATTCGGAAACGAACATATAAGGACGCATAATTGCGTGGACAGCGTGAAAGTGAACCACCATGAATGTTTACAGGTTACTAAAGCGCTGGAATGCCGAAGCGTCTTGGCGCTGGGAATGCAATGGCAGGGAGAAGCAGGGTTTAGTGGCTTATGTGGCTGCGAAGAGGTTAGTTTTTAGATTTTTTCTGAAAATCTGAAGGTTGGATTGGAGCCTCATGGACTGGGGCAGCTTATTCCAAAGTCTGGCCGCACAGTATGTGATCGTCCGGCCCCACCAGCCTTCTCTTCTGATCTTGGGTACTCTGACTAGAACTTGAGTGGCCGATCATAGGGTGCGCAACGGGACATAGGGTACAAAGAAACTTTCCAAGTCCTCAGCAGCCCCCCCCCCCCCCCCATAAATTGCCTTATGCACGTATGTAAGCGCTTTGAATTCTATGCGCTGCTTTAGGGGCAGCCAATGGAGGGAACGTATCCCATCAGAAGTGGGTTGTCCTCTGTGTAGGCCTAAAATTAGCCTAGCTGCCGCGTTCTGCAATGATTGTAGTTTCAGCTATTGAAACCTATTGATCACCAAGAACAGGGCGTTTGAATAGTCCAGCTTCGAAAGAAAAAGAGCCACTATTACCGTTTTTTGAAGCTCCTGGGGTATGAAGGGGAACATTTTTCTCAGCGTCTTCAATAGAAAGAAGCACGAGGACACAAGACTATTGACTTGTGCAGCAAAATTGAGCTTGTCGTCAAGAAGGACCCCCAAGTTTCTGACCTTATCTACTGGGGACGGACATTCTCCCGCCTGCACCGGCCACCATGCTAGATTCCACACGGGTAGACCCGGCCCAAACTCCATCACCTCTGTTTTATCTGTGTTTATTTTTAGATAATTCTGGCCCATCCAGGACATGATTTCCGTGAGACATGCAAAAAATCTGCATGCAATGGTTTCGCGCTGATTGGTGGTAGATATAATCAATTAGGAATAGTCGGTGCACGATACCAACGTGAAACCATGTTTCCTGACGAGGTCGGCTACAGGTGTAACATATAGATTAAACAGAGTTGGAGACAAGGCCGACCCCTGTGGAACTCCACAGGGGAGGTGGAATCTGTCAGATCTCATACCTTCCCAGAACAACCTGTGCTCTTTATTTTCTAGGAAGGAAGTTAGTAGGGACAGCGTGGTCCCTCCCACTCCCATATCCCTTAGCCGCTGCACCAGAACCGTGCATCAAGTGGACATGCGAGAAAAAAAGATGGTGGCATGAGAAACGTGCACGTGAACCAGCTTTGTAAGACCGTAAATGTACAGGGAAATGAACGCGAAGAAAACGCGCATACTCTGGGCTTTAAAACTGCTGTGCTTACAACAGGTGAAACGTGTGTTATCCGGCTATTAACGAACCACCATAATCTCTCCTATGCGCACAAATGATAAGCATGCAATATTCCTAATGTGGCTGGAACTCACAGGACTGGATTCCAAAACTTCATACGCCATGATATCATCCAGAGTGTGGAACAACTCAGAACGTAAGACCAGCGTTTGAAGAAGGAATAGAAAGGAGACAAAAGGACTAAAAACAGTGGAGTAAAGCAAAACCCATAGAAAGCAGCGGCCAACTTAAAAAGTGTCCATACCAATGAAAACATAGAAACCTACTATAGAAAAGGACTGGTTATCCAGAGGTATTCCCACGTATATAAAAAAAGTATGCTTTACAAAAGTTCTCCGAAAAGCATAAACATTGGAAAAATGGACAGAGTTGTGAAAAAACTCTGAGCCAACGCCAAGGTCACAAAAAGGTGTTTCTGCACTGCCTGGCTTTTTTTTTTATTTATTTTTTTAGCTCCCACGTAACCCACAGAGTTGGTCATCCAACCAGGACTCTTTTGCCTGGTCAAAGTAAAAGGACAACACTCTTATGGGCCCAGACAATGGAGATGCTTCTCTTCCGTATAGGGATGTCGGAGGTGGGCAGCGTGACTTTGACCCACATGGAATGATGTCACCACTTTTGGCAAGAATGAAGCCCAGGTGCGAAGCACCACCTTATCCCCAATTGTCATCCTAAGGAGGCTTCATGACCATGCCTGCAACTCACTCACCCTCCGTGCAGATGCTATTGCCACCAAAAAAGGCTGCCTGGATGGTAAGCATCCAGAGGGGACAATTATCCAATGGCTCAAAAAGAGCGCACATAAGAAATGTGAGAACCAAATTTAGGTTCCACTGTGGCAAGACAAAAGGCATGGGTGAAAACATATGTACAAGCCTTTAAGAATCCATTTACAATAGCAGATTTAAACGAGGAGGGGTGGCACGGCAGCCGCAAGAAAGCAGTAAGAGCTGAAAGACAACCCTTGAGAGTACCCAATGAAGAGCCCTGCTGGGCAAGGCTAAGAATGGAAAGAAGGATAATAGATAGAGAGGCACAAAGAGGGTCAACAGACCTTTCAGTACAATATTTTACAAATTTTTGCCAACGGTGAAGGGCCACCTGGCTGCCAAAACAACATTACAAACTTCAGGAGGAAAGTCAAAAGCTATCAACTGTCGCCGCTCAATCTCAATGCACGGAGGCAGAGAGTGGACAGGTTCGAGTGGAGGACCCTCTCCAACACTGCAACAGAAGATCCTTCCGAAGGGGCACCCGGATTGGAGGATAGATGCTCATTCGAAGACGCTCGAGATAATAAACTCTACACGCCTAGTCTGGAGCCACAAGAAAGACTTGGGCCCGGTTGCTCTTGATCTTCAGAACTCTGGGCAGAAGTGGTATGGGCAGAAAGGCATACAGGAGGCCTACAGGAGGCCTGAGTTTCACCCGTGATGAAATGTCACCGAGCTATAGCTGCCTTGGAAACTCCAGCGTGCAAAACTGCTGACATTGGGCGTTCTCTTTGGAGGCAAACCGATCTCACCAAGGCTCTCCCCACTGCTGAAAGACCTTGCGTCACTTCCGACTGGAGACACCTTTCGTAATACGCTAGGCATCGATGGCGGAGTTCATCTGCCCAGGCATTCAGAGAACCTGCCAGTTGAGCCACCGGGGCTATGCCTTGCTGCCTCAGCCATGTCCAGAGACAAAGGTCCCCTCGACAAAGGGTCCACGACCCCACCCCGCCCTGCTTGTTGCAGTACCACATGGTGGTAGTGTTGTCCGTGAACACCTGCATTAACTTCCCTTTGACAGAGGGAAGAAATGCTTTCAATGCCAAACGGAACGCCCAAAGCTCCAACAAACTGATGTGGAGCCCCAACTCCACCGAAGACCAGTGTCCCCTGATCTCCACCTCTCCCAGATGGCCGCCCCATCACAGGAGTAACACATCGGTCACTACTGTAAGATTTGGTTGGGGAAGTGAGAGGGGTCTGCCACTGACCCAATTGCGATTTGTCAACCACCACTGCAGGTCTCTTGCAGTTCCTTCCGAGATCTGGACCATGTCAGAGAAATTCCCCAGATGCTGCACTACTGGAACTTTAAGTCCCACTGCAGAGCCTTCATAAGCTATCTGGCATGGTTCAGAAATGGGATGCAGGAGGCCATGAGGCCCAGCAGCCTCAGGGTCAGTCTCATCAATATCCAGGATAGAGGCTGAAACATTGGTATCATATCCTGAATATCCGGACTCGCTGCTCGGGAGGATAGGCCTGAAACTGCACTGTGTCCAGAACAACTCCAATGAAAGGGAGCGTCTGAGAAAGAGTTTGGCGTGACTTTGGCATGTTGATAGTGAACCCCAGCAAATGCAGGAGGTTAGCCGTAGTCTGGAGGTGGGAGATGACAGCCTGGGGCGAGGACGCCTTCAACAGCCAGTCATCGAGGTACAGGAAGATTAAAACCCCTAACCTGCGCAGATGAGCTGCGACCACCGCCATCACCTTGGTGAACACCCGAGGGGTGCTGGTAAGGCCAAAAGGTAGCATAGTAAACTGAAAGCGCTCGTGGCATACCTTGAACCGCAGGTAACATCTGTGGCCAGGCAGGACGGGGATGTTGAAATATGTATCCTGCAAGTCCAATGCTACCATCTAGTCTCCTTGGTCTAGGGCAGACAAGACCTGAGCCAACGTGAGCATCTTGAACTTCTTGTTGAGGAAGAGATTGATGGTCCGAAGATCTTAACTGGGCCTCAATACTTTGTCCATTTTCGGAATCAGAAAGTAGTGGGAATAGCAACCACTGCCTACTGATGAAATTGGAACCCTCTCTACAGCTCCCTTGGCCAGGAGAGCTGTCCCTTCCTCTTGAAGCAAAGTTAGATGATACTTCGCCAACCGTTCTTGAATTAGCAGAATAGGAGGAGGAAAACGAAAGGCAGAGAATAGCCGCCCTGAATGATCTGCAAGAACCATTTGTCTAAAGTTATGGACATCCAGCGGATGAGATGGTGATGAATTCTCCCTCAGAGTGGAGTGGAATGGTGTTGCAGACTCAAACTAGGAGTGCTTGGAGGCTGCAGCTGCTGAGGGCTGGGTGGCAGACTACTTCTGTCTACCGTTCCGAGGTCGAAGTGAACAGCATCCAAGTCCTTCCACAACTTGGGGAGTCTGCGCAGGACATTGACTGGGATACGGTTGACATGGCTGAAAACCCCTACCACTGCCACGAGAGGGGCAAAAGATAGACTCGTCACGAGGTGTAACTGAGATGCCCAAGTATCTGACCGTAGCACAAGAATCCTTGAAGCGCTCCACGGCAGCTTTTTCACCAAAGAGACGAGATCCGTCAAAAAGTATGTCCATGAGATTAGCCTGGACAGTACCAGAGAAGCCAGATGGTCTTAGCCAGGCGTGGCACCGTGAGGCCACAGTCGACGAAACCACTCTGCCCAGCGAGTCAGTCATATCTAAACCACACTTAATGGAGAATTGTGCTGCATCCCTCCCATCCTTCACCGCCTGGGAGAGTACGGCCCGGGCCTATGCAGGCACCTGTGGCAGCAAATGCGCAACTGTCTCCCAAAAAGTGTGGGTGAAATGTCCCAATAAACATGCAGTATTTACTGACCACAATGCCAGACTAGCAGGAGAAAACATTTTCTTTCTAAGTGTGTTCAGCACCTTGGATTCCCTATCTGGGGGAGCAGTAGGGAACACGCCATGGGACTTCGAATTCTGCACCACTAAGCTCTCAGGGGTGGGGTGTTGGCTGAGAAACTTTGGGTCACCCGAAGCAGGGTGATGGTGCTGTGCAATTGTCCTGTTCACAGGAGCCCCTGTACTAGGGTTGGACCACATGCCTAGAAGGACATCAGTCAGTGCTTCATTAAAGGGCAATAGGGGTTTGAACGAGGATGCCCCGGGCTGAAGTACTTCAGTCAAGAAATTAGTGACCTCAGCTGCCCTGCTTACCACCATGGCATATGAAGCCCCCTCCTCCATAGCCACAGTCGGTGGAGAGAGCATGCTAGTACCTAGGGGATGTGTCCAGTCCACTGGCCTCCCCAAGTTCCTCATACCAGTCTCTGTTCCACTGGAATGCCTATTTGATGTTCTAAAGGGTCCATAGACCTGAACCCAATCCTCACCCATGCCTTAATCTTCCTCAAAATGCCCAAGCAACGACATAGAACCTCTCTGTTCTGCCAGAGTCGACGTAGAGTGACACAGGTTTGACTGAGTCGTGAGGGAAAAAGAATGGGGCTGGCGCCAAAAGCACATACTTCAGGTCCGACGTCTGGGGAAGGTCGTTTTGGTACGACAAGCGTCGAACCGGATCCAAAATCGGATCCATGAGGCCCCACCTGCGAAATGGCTGGAGCAGACAGCATCCAATCCGATGGGGCCCCCTCCTACCCGGCAGGGCAGGATGGCTCACCAGAAGGGTCAGCCTGCTCAAATACATGGCGCATGGCTTCAAAATTCCTTTGAGTGGGGGTAGCTTCGGCTAACAGAAAAGCAGGGAGGTGCAAAGTCTAACCTGGCTCCAGCTCCACAGAACCATGCCTAAAGCGTCGGTGCTCCTTACCCCTCTCGTAGACAGACGACAGATGAGGCGAAGATTAAGTCCGCTTGGACTTCTTCTTGTGCCTCATCTGAGTGTCCCTAAGACCTCTAGAGAGAGGAAGAGGACTTGGGGCTCCTAGAGCGGTCCCACGACCCACTTCTTTGAATGGGAACAGGATCTCCTTGGACTGTGACTGGCCAGTGTCGACTGCTGGGCCGCAAGATGCTTCATAACTCACTCTCACTAGGCCTTCAGAGCCATAAACAGACAGTCAGGGCACAACTATGTTTTATGGTCACCCTTGAGGCCCCAGAGACAGACGAGGCGGGGGTTGATCACCAACATGGCACGATGACAGGCACCACATGGTTTAAACCCCTTCCTTATAGAAGACATACCACGACACAGAAGAAAAATATAAATACATAAATAAAATCGAAGAAACTGTCAAAGACAGACAGAAGGGTTTCTTTTTTCCAGATCAGTGCTTAGCTGGCGCAGAAAGAAAAGAACTGACGTCCGCGCACCTGCGTGAAGCCTATATAGGTTACCGCGATGTCATAACCGATGCCAACTATGCCTCCGACATCACGCGGAGCCGAACGGAGCCACCCGACGGCGCGCAGGGGTACTGCTCACTTAAAAGTTTCCAGATCCAGCCTGATGTTTGGGGAATTCAAAAGGTAAGGCCTATCCAATATCTACAATTGAAGCTCAGGTTAAGATCTTACACAAGATGTCCACCTATATTGACACCGAGTTAGTCAAACTGCTTCATTTGACTTACCCAGAACAAACCATGCACACTGCATAGAGTGTAACATAGTTTAGTGAAGGATTTAAGTCCGCAAAACAGGTGTGGGCAACACTCTGTATGCCGAATGTGTCAATCATCAAAACTTTGGGAGGGTGAACAGATGGTCAAAAAGAACAGAAAATCAGATATCAGAAGAAGCAAATAACAGTCTCACAGAAAGAATCAGATTGCATTAACAGTTAAAAACTCGAACTAGAAATCGCAGGTAAAAAGGAGAAGGTTGAACAACTTAGTGAAACAAGCAATGGCAAAGCCAATAGGTCTCACCAATGCAAAGTATTGGCTTTGTCAAGGTTTATTTTTATGCAAAATAAACAATTGATAGACGGAATGCTGAACAATGCAAACATTTACCCCCCCAATCACAAGGATCTGGGTTAAATCCATCATTCTTTTGCTCACCACACAACCCCAGTTTGGACCCAGCCATATGCAAATCAGTCTTGATACTGTTCCTTATGGGAACAGTCCAACCTAAACGGCCAAGCCATGCCCTTCCAGGACCGGAAACAAGCATCCTGGGACCGGTTTCGGGGCATCACCTCTTATCGGCCAGGTTAGCTTGAATCCAGTGGCGCAGTGAGCACGGGACCTAAAAAGTTTAGGCCCGTCAACTAGGTTATGTAATCCACAAGTATTTCTCAACATTCATGAAAACAGACTAAAGGAACTGAGAATTGACATTAGAAAAAACATTAATATCTCAACATGTGGAAGATTACAGGTGAAGACTGCCCATTAAAAGATCCAGAACGTCTGACCGCCTCCAGTAAGGTACAACTGATACTTTAAGAATTCCAGCGGACAGTTTAATAAAGAAAAAAAAAATAAGAGGGCTTGATTTGATGAGGTGGCTTAGCCAAGATAGAAGTCTCTTAAGGAGTTTAAAAATTGATTCTTGTATCATTGTTCAACTTGGCTGCTTGTTGATGGGAACCTGAAGTTAAGCACTATGAAATGGAGTGTACTGAATTAACACCACCAGTAAATAAAGAGAAATGGTGTACACCACACAGAGGTCAAGGACACGAGTTGTAGCCATAGGAGGGAAGAATTGCTCTTATTAGTGAATACACAGAAAACGCAGCAATGTCGCACATAAGGAACGCTATCAGGTAAAGCACAAATGCAAAAATAGGTGGTGCTACCTTCTCACTGGCAGAGCAGCACTGGCATAATGTCATTTAAACAAATATAACTAAAAAAGGATCACGCCCACAGAGTTCTCCACATGTCACATGCTGTCAACTGTTCAATGGAGCAGCTAGAGGTTACACTTTGAAAGGCCCTTTTGATGCGTCCAAGAAGGGTAACATATTTCACCATTTCAATCTGTAACGAGTTTTAAATGGGAAGAAAACATGAACGTGCAGATCAGCATTACAGGCCACAGTAGAAATGAGGCTGGAACAAGAATGAGCCAATAAAGATTTCACCCATAAAAGTATTTTCTACAAACTGGAAATGTAGTGACAAAGCAAAAGGCAGTGCAATATACCTCAATATGGGTCACAATCAGCACTAGGCCATCCCAAGTTGCATTAAGTCTTAACCAAGCAGTTTTTAAGATCAGCCAACGGTCCTTCTGATTTTTAACTTTGGGGGAAAAAACTTTACAATTTCTTGTTCAGAGGAGAAGGGACGACTGTAGTGTTCATAATTGGATGGATAAAAGCAGATTTAGAAGACGAAAGGCTTGTTTCAGCACAAAGTAAATCAGGGGGGGACAATTTCCACAATCGAACTAGTAGGTAGCATACATTTATATTGATCAGTTCCTCCGGGAATCAACACGAGTTGGACAGGCTCCACATGGTTACAGAGGTCATTGTTTTTATGATCCACCACAATATCTGGAGGCAGGAGACAAAATGTACAGATCGTTCATTTAACTTGTTAGATATCAAACTGCAAAGAAAAGATGTGCCAAATGACTTTAAATTGTGCATTTTCACAAGCTCTGGAAGTGGAATTACAGATAGCAGCCAATGGTAGTTCTTTGGTTTTCATTAATGTTTATGTAAGGGTGTATATTAACTAGACACATCATGAGAAAGTTCAGTCGTTGGATAACTACTTACAATGATGTACAAGCTCAAAATAAAGTTTCCTAAATATACCAATGTTAAGCATAAACTTTAATGTTAATTGGACAGCCAGCACTCCAGACAATGGCTATAGTGAAGGACAAAACAGGGTCTGGGAAATCCTGTGTAGACAGACCTCAATACCTAACAACAATACAACCAATCAATTTCTCTGCATTGAAATGCCAGGTTCAATCTGACATTGCAATGAACTATGCACATGCCTCTAGAAGTAGGATGGCAGTTTTGAACTACACCATTGCTTTTGTTCAGCTAATCAACAATTTTACGATACAGAATAGATTGTAAAACAAGAATTTTCCATGTTTTCAATGTATGGGTTGCTAAGAAAATGGTATATCAAAACAAGTCTATGGTAAATTGGCTTGCCATTCAACAATTAAGAAAAAAGAACAGTTAAAATGAACCCTGCCAGTGCTTCCACTTTGAATTTAAGCAACAAGATAAACTGTGGTGATATTAAGTTGACCAGCTCGGTCTCGTCACAAACTAAAAAGAGCTTAAAAAACTGATTTAATGTGTGGTGGCCCACTTCAAATAAATTCTCTTAATCACTGCCAAGTGGTTTAGCATTGTGAATATTTTTCTTAAACCACTAACATTCTAGTGTATGCTTCTCCCTTGGATTTTACAACCATTTTTTATTGGCTATTCAGGATCATGCGACAAAGAAAGCAAAGCATGAGAATTAGGGTGCTTTGCCCATCTCACAGACGACATTACAACTACTCTACCAAGACACATGAGCGTGAATTCAGTTGGGAAATGCCACCAACGCTAAAACCATAAAACTAGAGGGCTCAAGCAGGCTGTGTGCTTGCACCCCCTTCCACTCATATGCAAAGGCTCTTGCATATCTGTAAATTAGAAGTTAAAAGACTGAGGTGCCTTGTTTAGGTAGTCACAGCAATGTTTATTGCTACAACATGGTGATGAACCAGCCTTGCTGGAAAAGACTGGAATAGGGCCAAGCACCTTCTACCTGCTGTAGAGCCATACTGTGGTAAAAATGGCATGATGGTGATTCCTTTCTCACCTTGGACCCATACTGAAGGTATTCCAATTTAAGTACTACCCCTTCTCAGCCATGAAAACATGGCCTTTGTAGGGAAACTTATCCACTGGTTTGTTCTGGAACAGTTTAACTTTTCGCATATTCTTCCTACCTCAATCTTCTCCTAACCCTCTGATTAGAATGGAATTTAAGGTCTTAAAAAACAGTCATTGGTAGTTATACCTCATTTGATCTGCTGGTGACATTACTCTATTGTAGCTTAAAAGTATTTGTTTGAAAACAGCTCATCACCAACCGGGAAACTGATCAAAAAAACTGGGCATGGAAGCAAACAAGGCACTAATGCACAGTGACAACTCCATTATAGGAAATGGCCATTCAATTGATCAAAACAGCACTAACATGAGCTGTAAAATCAAAATTTTTTGAAGCAGGTTCTATAGCATGCTATCCCGCAAGAAAGTAGCCAAATTTGATTTCAGTTCATATAATCCAATGTGAACTACAATCTTATCTTCCCAAGTTTCTTTATAAGAAAAAGCTACCTGATAATTGCTTTATTTTCACTTGGGGAAAAAATACAAAGCCAATAACAAACTGGTAGTTGGTTTTGCAACTATAAGCACGAACCACTGATATACATAATTTTTGTTGTTTCTGCTATTATCAAGAAAGAAAGGTTCTACTAAAACCATTTATTTTTAAGACCGGGTATTGGAAGCAGTGTCAAGTTAATCTCAGTTTACTTCAAGTGTCACAACCCTCAATTGATCACAGGACTTTTAAAACTTTTGAACACTGTTGAGCTTAAGGTGTTATGGCATTGAGAAGCACATTTGGGAGTCAAATGTATCCTATTTTTTTTTTTTTTGTTTTTGTTTTTTTTTTTTTACTTCTTATTACAGCACTACATTGTTACAAAAAACATGCACATCTTACAATTCTCATAATCTGCCCATAGGGCTATTTGCAAGGTTTACATCTTGGAATATGTGGTGCACAAAGGTTTACACACCCAGGCGCTATTTTGTGAAGTAATGTTCATTATAATCGGGATGCAGAAGTTACATAATATAAACAAGCATTGGAAATGCAATAGGTCTCGCATTTGCTTGAGTTAGAGCTATTGGCGCTGTAAATGACAATGTCTTTTCCCACATGTTATGTGGTGTGTAGTTGAATTATGTAGGTTGGATGGGAATTATTAGTTGTCGAATGGTGTGGAGTGGATTTGTGTAGTGGAATTGTGTGGCATGGTGTGCAGTGTAAATATGAGGATAGTCATTATGTGGTATTGAGTGTACTGGAATTATGTGTAGCTGAATTGTGTGTTAAGGAGTGCAATTATGTTGAATGGCATTTTGTGTTATGGAGTGGTATGTAGAGGAGTTTAATTATGTGGTGTGCTGCTGAAGTTTGTGGCAGGATGTGGAATTTTGTGGTGTGAATTAGATGTATGTGGTGTGTTGAGTAATTGTGTTGTCGAGTTAAATTATGTGGTTTGGTGTCGGATTATGTGGTGTGGATAGGAAATGTGTGGAGTTGAATTGTGTGTTGTGGAACTGTGTGGATAGCTTTGCCTTTTTGGTGATGGAAAAGAAAGCCAAATAGGTAGGAGCCGTTTTATAGAGTTGGGCGCCTCTTTGAAACTCAATGCCCAGATGAATGTACCCTACACAAACATGCAAATAAGCCCCCATAAGCAAAATGGTGCAAGTAGTTTCTGGGAATTTTTGTATACATGTACCAATAGTGGACTTGTGTTGCTACATATGTGCTATATCTTGTGTCTTCAGTTGTATTGTTCTTAAAACCTAGCTGTGTTAACGTTATTGTTATAATTCTAAGCTAAACACATTGTTGATGTTCTCTGCCCCCGAAAAACCAGGTGTAAGAAAACAACTAAAAAAGAAGAAAACAATTTAAAACACCAGTTAGATCACATGTGCAGCAAGGCACGAATTGAATAAAACATATTTGCGTAATTCCATGAGCCTTTTGAAAAACACCTGTGTTGAGAGGAAGCATGGGGTTTAATATATGGTCAGCAAATAAAAATGAAGTTCTTGTTGATTTCCAAGCAAGTATAACTTCGGGAACGTAAGGGGACAGGAGGTGGGGTTCGAATGGGAAGCAGCTGGAGATACTGAAAAGGGACACTCACGGTACCTTCAAAATGAAAGGGATACAAAGAGCAAACACAAGTAAACATCGGTTTCCCATGTATGGTTCACAAGCTACTGAAAAACCCACAGATTGCCAAGAGAGCTTTGAGCCAGAGCTGGACAAACCCTACAAGAAATATCCCAGCCAAGCATCATTTTTGCCTGCTCTCCAGAGACGTCTAAATCAAGGCTGAATCCTCCATGTATTACTTGACCCCCAATTGGAAAGGAGACAAGTCCGTTTTTATTTACTGTTCGCAAAAAATGATAGTAAACCCTTGTATTGAATAAAATAAAGATAATCTGTTTCCCAACCGTCTAGAGCCACCACCTTCTAGCTTTTGAGCAGAGGTATGGTTATTGACAGCCAGTAATTTTTAGTCAAGGCCAGCAAAAGAAATAGGGCAATCAGTTATAGCCAGTATTGCCTGCTTGTAAAATAAAATTCCCGCAGTATCAAACAGAAGGGAATCATCACTTTAAGGCTGATTAGAACAATGTAAACTATTGCTACATTTTTATTAAGGCCGACGTATAACTGGCAAGTTAAAAAAAATAATATAAAGGATATTTTATAAGTCAGTTCCTAAGTACTGGTGCCTGGCTCTTCCAGTCAGATTTTCAAAGCATGAACACAAGTGCTGTATTTCTCTGTGAGTAAGGTGGCAAATGGCCGCTAAATGCCCCAAATATTTGTGGGCTGGCATTGTTCGAAGAGTGGACTACGATGTGTGGTTTGAATGAACAACACGGCTTGTGAAAAGGGCGTGGCAAGTTTATTACTTTTGTGTGACTGGCAGAGATGGCTCATAACAAGCAACGACGACGGGCCAAAGTACGAAAAGAAGAGAAATATCCTGAAACAAAGTTAGCTAACACATGCATACACATACTACCTTCTGGTTTTTTTCCAGAGGCTGAGATGGTGAAATGTGAAAGCTTTACTAGAAAAACATGTGCGCACTCTCTTAAAGGGTATTAGGGTAATTTATGGGGAACACACCTCTTCGATCCAGAAATGGAGCGGCCAGAATGCAGGCAACTGTGTTGTGAGTAAGGCACTGTGGCACTCAAATTCAGAGGAGCAAAGTCTTTGTGTTCCTCGTGTGACAAAAGGAAGGCAAGTTTGTTTTTAAAATAGCCTCACAGTGAAAAGAAAGCCGTTCTCGTAAACTGTGTGCCGCAAAAGCATTGAAAGCACGGTGTACCGCACTGTAACTGCCAGGCTTTTTTGGAGGCCGAGATGGTGAAATATGAAAGCTTTACTAGAAAAATGTGTATTACGAAGAAAACAAGACAAGCCCGGCTTCTAAAGTGGTCCGGACGCGAGCGAGCGCCCACCGCACGAAAGTGAAAGCAAATTTGTCACAGCGAGACGCAGCGGAGCGTGGCGCGCGCGCTTGGTGGGGGAGCGCATTCCAGGCGGGGGAGCGGACCCTTTGAAGTATGATGCCGAGGGCGCCAGTGGGCTGAAGCGCTTCCCCAAACGGATTGCATGGCGGCACGATGCACGTGATTGTGCGCGTGCTCGCCATGCAATCCACTTTTGGGAGCACTTTGAAATGCCCCTCTTACTAGAGTCTCGCATAGCGATTGCGTAAACGCAATAGCTAGGCGAGACCTATAAAGTACAAAAGATTTTTAAAAAGTGAGAACAACAGCAACTTGTGGAAGCTACTAGTGATGGTAATATCTAAACAAGTTTACCATAGGTCTATTCATTTTTAGGACAGGTGTCATATGATCTTTGGAGGGCTATTGGCCAGAAAGGGGGCCCTCACTGCCCAGCAATAAAGGTCTTTACTATGTGTGGGAGTCAGAACATTCTACAGACATGGCATTTGGTGTGGGGGTGGTGGGTTGTGATAGCTGTCCTTCGTACAAGTCTGCCTCTGGTTGAGTGTCTGGTCTTTGCAGTCCTTCCAGCATGTGTCCCCACTCCTCTAGATCCTGTTCTGCGTTCTAGTCTGTGCGTACTACTTTCAGACGACCCTCTTCTGACATTAGGAAAAGAAGGCCATCTTTCCCGAACGGTGTGTGATATTTTGGTATATTGTAGGAAGTGACCTTCAGGGATTTGCAACAACTCCATCGCTTATTATAGGTCAGAAATGTCCCATTCGTATATAGATCCCCAGCTATCGTGCATCCCCCTTCATGCCATTTGGAGATCTCCATGACTGATTGTATTTGGTGAAACCCCTGCAACCATTGTAATGAAAGTGAGTTGGTATATGGTGCCATGCGGATAACCAGAGAGACAGCCTGCGCCCACAACGCCGCCACCTGTCGGATTACAAATGGGCATGTCCTGGGGACCCGTGTTCCCGTCTTCAAGTACTTTGATTGAGCTGTACCTCTGTTCCAGTCTGCTGGCAGTGCATTTTCCATGTTGTGACCCTCCATGCACAATTGTGCAGCATACTGCAATAATCCGACGAAATAATAAAGCCTAAAGTCCGGGAGTCCTAGCCTCCCAGAATCCATGTCCAGTTTGATTAAGTTTAATTTCACCCTACTACGTCCTCCGGCCCATACTAGTGAAACTAATAATTTATTCAATGTGCCAAATATGCAGTTCGGGATGTTGCAGAACATATTTTGAAGTGCATAAAGGCACCAAGGGAGCATGACCAGCCTAGTTAGTGCGACTCGTTCCATAATTGAGAGGGGGAGTCTATTCCAGAAACTGATTGATTCTGTCAAACCCGTGATGATCTCTCCCATGTTTAGTGCATATTGGGCTTCAGGTCGATGTGTCACCTGCATGCCCAGATTTCGGAAATGGTCGGTCTCCCACCTGAAGTCCACCACTGGGAGGTCCTATACATCTCCCCATGCCAGAGCAGCCAGGGGGAAGATGATCGATTTTCGGCAATTGATGTGGATGCCTGATATCTTTTCAAAGGAGTGCAACACTTCCAGTAAAACCGTTTTTCGCTTCTTCCAGCTGGTGGACATACAGAAGTGCATCATCTGCATAGAGAGATTCCACATGGGTGCGACCGTCAATGGTAACTATGCTATTGTATTCTTAATTTCATTTCAAACAATAATTAAGAATTTTTCCTATACTACTCCTTGACTGATAACAGTTAAAGTTGGTTTTGGGGTCTGAAATTGTGATGTTTGAAGCAGGTTTAAAATATTTTGTGTAATGCAAACGTTTTAACGAATTACACAAAATTTGAAATTCAGTTAAAAAAAAAGTGTGTTTATAGAGGACACATTAACATTACATATTTTATAACTGGAGCACCACTTTGTCTTCAAGAAACACACCTCATGGCTCTAAAGAGGATAGAGCTGTAGTTCAATAATCTTATCAGCAAAAGTAACTGCAACTAGGAAAAGTATTTGCAGGTCACCGGTTTGCCTTAGAAAATGAAAGGTGACTCCAGATGAAAGGCTTTGTAAGCCAACCCAAAGAGGACTATACTAAAATCCCCAAACAAGGAGAGAACTGCTAACTACATGTGCACACCCTAAAGTTGCTAAACAGGGTTCCAAAATGTCAGTTAGGAACCAGAAATAACATGAGGTGAAACAAACCAAACAAAGAAGTAGTCAATCAGCCTGATCTCCTTGGGCACGTGATCCATGCTCTTATTCTAGATGCTGGTGGTATCCTGTGTAGATGCTCACAAAATACCTAAACCAGTATCAGATCTGTAAACAATGAGATCAAATCCAGATGGCCACTGTGGGAAGTATCGGATGAGCTCCAAGATGGCCACCAAATTACAAGGCTCCTGCAGCCGCCAGAAACAATCCACTTAAACATCCGTAAAACACTGCTGCCATTATGAAAAAATTTGATCACAAATCTACAACTGAACTCTGCCTGCATTGATTGACGTGCTTTCAACTGGTGCCAAAATCCAGTCAGGGATGGAACGGAAGAGTATTCAAACATGCTCCAAGGTATGCATGGGTACAGCCCTGACAGAAATCTGCCGAAGTGGTGGAAGTAAGGCCTGCTGAATACAGGGATGGCTGCAGGAGAGCACGGGCTTGATAACAGGGAAGCACTGCAGCATCGGCTTTGGTGCTTACCTGTGTAGTGGAGACAGGGTTCTACGTACACACATTGCTATGTTAGCATAAGCATTTTAGAAGCCAAATGCCATCTTGCCACTCTGCTGCTTTTGCACACGACACTACAGGTAGCTGTTATAATAATAATAATACTGGATTTTATAAAGCGCGAACAGCTACCTCACGAGGAGGTGTCCCGGCGCTAGAGGAACCACAGAAGTCCTGGGGCAGAGATAGAAGACCTAGCGTGGCTGGGAGAAGAGCCAGGTCTTTAGCATCTTCTTAAAGCAGGGTTCAGATGGAGCCTGCTGGATTGCTTGAGGTAGGGAGTTCCACAGAACGGAGACGTTTGCTGAAAAGGTACGACCGCCAAGGCAGGCCTTTTTTGCTCGTGGGACGACCAGTAGGACACGGTCATTTGACCGTAATGCACGGTTTTGGGAATATCTTGGAAGGCGTTTTTTTAGGTAAAGTGGGCAGGAGCCATGCAAAGATCTGAACGCAAGCGTCAGAGCTTTGAATTTTATCCGGTTGACCACAGGGAGCCAGTGCAGGGTTCGAAGATGCGGAGAGACTGACTGCTTGAAAGGAATTCGCAGTAGCAGCCTCGCAGCCGCGTTTTGAACTACCTGCAGTTTATGGGTTAGGAATTTTGGGAGGCCCAGGTATAGACCATTGGCATAGTCAAGCCGTGAGGTGACCGTTGCATGGACTACCATTCTTCTGCAGCTCTCTGGTAGAAGTTTAAGAAATTTTCGGAGGTTTCTTAGTTTACTTAAACAGCAACCAGCCACTTGTTGGATATGGGAAGTGAAAGACATTTTATCATCCCATCTCACTCCAAGGTTTTTTGCCGAGTGACTGGGCAAGGGGGGGGGGCCCCATCTCCACCGGCCACCATAGCTCTGGGGCGGGGGTGGGACCCTTACCGAAAAAGATAACTTCGGTTTTATTGGCATTTAGTTTTAGTTTGTTAATATTCATCCAGTGAGCAATGTCCTGGAGACAGCCTTTAAAGTTTGCGAAGGATTCCTGTGTCATCTCAGAGTATGGAAATACCAACTGGGTGTCGTCGGCATAAGAAATTGCCTTAACACCCCAGTTGGCAATTAGCGTAAAAAGGGGGGCCAGATAGATATTGAACAAGAGAGGGCTGAGGGCCGAGCCCTGCGGGACTCCACAGTTGAGGGTTTTAGGTGTGGAAGAAATCGTCCCAAGTGCCACCTTCTGCGTTCTCTGAGATAGATAGGAGTTTATCCACCTCAACGCGTTGTCTTGAATGCCTATCTCTGCCAGCCGGCAGAGTAGTCTAGCGTGGTCCACCGTATCGAAGGCGGCCGACAGATCCAGGAGTACCAGCATAGCTGAACTTCCTGCATCCATCGACCACCTCACTGACTCGGCTACCTCTAGGAGCGCTGTTTCTGTGCTGAAACCGGGTCGAAAGCCAGATTGAGTTTCATGGAGAATGTTGTTGGTTTCCACAAATTTACTCAATTGGCGTTGTATCACTTTTTCCAGCATTTTTCCCGGGGCGGCTAGAAGGGATATTGGGCGGAGATTCGTGAGGTCATCTGGGTCCCCGTTTGGTTTTTTCTTTAGGGGAAGGAGAGTGGCATGCTTCCAAACGTCAGGGAAGATTCCTGACGTGATGGAAGAATTCCAGATACTTTGAAGTGTGGGCGCTACAGAGTCCGCTATGGCACTCCATAGTTTAGCAGGACAGGGGTCATCAGGGGAGCCGGATTTACAGCGGCTGAGTTCTTGCCTCACCTCGTTCAGAGGGATATGCGCGAACTGGGTGAGGGTTTCTCCTGTCTCGCCATTGTTCGCTGTGTCCTGTTTCACAGTACTTATTACTGGGCCAAAGGAGTCATATACTTTCTTAATTTTATGATCGAAGTATTCTGAAATTTGCTCGCAAAGTAATGGTGTGGGAACAACCTCTTTCAATGCATTGAGGTTTGAGGAAGGACTGTACTACTTTAAAAACTTGTTTGCTGGACTGTTCTGCCTGTATAATCGAGTCCGCGTAGAAGCGCTTTTTATTATTCCTAATGGCTTTTCGGAATTTTTTTGATGCTTCCTTATATCTAGTTTTTTCTTCTAAGCCGTAGTTTTCTCTCCAGAGTCTTTCCAGTTTTTTACAAGCCGCTTTCTCCTCTCTAAGTTCCTGCGTAAACCAGGGAGCTGAGGGGGATTCTCTTTTTGATAAAGCCCGAGAGGCTGGGGCAATAGAAGAAACCATCCCTCCTATCCATTCATTGAGTAGTAAAGCATCCATATTGGGATTATTTGTCAAGGGGGGGGTGGTTTGCGCCAGAACCGGGAACATAGACTCAGGGGTCAGTTTTTTCCATTGTCTTTTCATAAAGAAGCATTTACTTGGCGCCTTGGTATCACTTCGAATGTTCAGAGTGAATGGGACAAGTGAATGATCTGACCATATCAAAGGGAGAGGTTTTTCAGGCCGCACATCCTTGATATTAGCAAAGATGAGATCAATAGTATGGCCCCCAGTGTGTGTGGGGCCTTCATTGATCAGTCTGAGGCCGGCAGCGTCTAACGTTGTTCGGAGCATCTCTGCCATGGCGCAGTCTGCTTTATCCATGTGGATATTAAAATCACCTACCACTAAGAAAAGGGGGTGGAGGAGCGAGCTCTGCACTATCGTGTCTAATAGGGTAGTTAGAATGGGGTCCGCGCTGGCCGGGGGACGATATATCACTAGTCCTGCTAGTGAGAGCTGAGGGCTCACTTGGAAGCAGAAGTGAAGACCTTCAATTCCTTGGATAGCCGTGGCAGCCGAGGATGTCAGTACTAGATGCTCTTTGAAAATAATAGCTACGCCACCGCCTCTTTTTGTCCCAGGCCGGTTGGCGAGGCATATTTTAAATCCCGGAGGGATAGCAAGAGCGATAGAGGTCAAGTTGTCCTCTTTGATCCATGTTTCAGTTAGGAACAGGATATCCCAATCCTTCTCTTGTAGTAGGAGCCAGACCTCATCTGTGTGTTTGACGAGGGATCTACAGTTTAGTAGGCCCGCCCTGAGGTTAGTTTGAGGAGGGGATTTAGGGTTGGGGGTATTGCGGGGGCAGCGCTGTCAAACGTTATCCCGCAATTGCTACAAGTTTGGGCGGGGTCAAAGGTTGCTGGGTCTATAGAGTGAGAGCAGCAATTGGATGGTGGGTTGAATGCCTTTAGGTCCTCACCTGACCAAGATATCTGTCCACCATATGTTCCGATTTCGGCAGCATGTCTGGCCCCGGCCGCAGTCTGGTCGCGGACGGGCGCAGACGGGCTTGCCTTAGGCGCGCCTTCGGCGCGTGAACGGCGCTCCCGCTGCGCTCGTCCGCTGCGCTTCCTGTGCATGCACATTTGTAGGCGGGAGGGGGGGCGTGGCCTCCAGTGGGCGTGTCCGTCGAGCGCGCCTGCTCTAATGGCGGCCGCTATGTCAACAGGGAAAGCACAACAGCGTCTGCACCGCTGTGTGCAACAAGAGGTCGTTGGCAAAGATTTAAAAGCAGTTTTCACAGCAGGTAAATAAGTGACACCACACAATGTTTTTTTAAAAAAAATGGTTTTGCCAATGCTAGGTGAGAGTACCTCCAGCTCCCGGCTTCCGCCTCAGGACTGGGTCAGTGGTCTAATCGTTGCGCTAAAGATCAGCGTTTAAGTAGGGAATGAGAAAGGGGCGTGGCCTCCAGTGGGCGTGTCCGTCGAGCGCGCCTACTCTAATGGCGGCCGCTATGTCAACAGGGAAAGCACAACAGCGTCTGCACCGCTGTGTGCAACAAGAGGTCGTTGGCAAAGATTTAAAAGCAGTTTTCACAGCAGGTAAATAAGTGACACCACACAATGTTTTTTTAAAAAAAATGGTTTTGCCAATGCTAGGTGAGAGTACCTCCAGCTCCCGGCTTCCGCCTCAGGACTGGGTCAGTGGTCTAATCGTTGCGCTGAAGATCAGCGTTTAAGTAGGGAATGAGAAAGGGCGTGTCCGTCGAGCGCGCCTGCGCTAATGGCGGCCGCTATGTCAACAGGGAAAGCACAACAGCGTCTGCACCGCTGTGTGCAACAAGAGGTCGTTGGCAAAGATTTAAAAGCAGTTTTCACAGCAGGTAAATAAGTGACACCACACAATGTTTTTTTTAAAAAAAATGGTTTTGCCAATGCTAGGTGAGAGTACCTCCAGCTCCCGGCTTCCGCCTCAGGACTGGGTCAGTGGTTACAAGTAAAACTGCTTGCTCTTTCTTCACATGAGAACGGTCTGTTCACATCCCTAGACATGCACCGCGACCTTAGTCTGAACACTGTGTGCAGAAGCCGTCAAGGTCAAACAAAAATGTAAAAAAAAAAAAAATACAAAAAATGGTTTGACAACCAGAGGGTCTGAGGGAAAATATTTATAGAGACCACATAGGGTTTGTTCCCCCAAAGAATACTTAATCAACAACCAAGTGAAACCCTGGGGTCTACGCTGAAGTTTTACAAAATGTAAAGAACTATAATATCATTAGTGGGTCAAAAGATCCCAGATACACAAGTGAAACACCGCCTAAGAAAAATAATAATAATGGGCATATCCCTTGAAAGGACGAAATCCCTCACTCACCAGAGGTGACATGCTTCATCATTGGGATTCTCCAATCCCAGAGGAAACCCCTAGTTCCTCTGGGGGCTACAACTCCCTCACTGTGAGGGAGGAGCACACGGATATTTTGTTGTTCAAATAAATGGGATGTACTAAATCCACAATGGCGAGCTAGTGATATAAGTGAGGGCGCAGCGCAGGTAAAAATATTTTTGTTATTTATAATTTATGTGATATAAAGTGCAAGTGAAAGTAAAAATAGCTCAAGAGCGTCAGAGCACCGCTTTGTTCATAGTGCGTCCTTGGCTACAATTAAAACGTTAGTGCACCACTAGTCAACAATTTTTTAGACCATGGTGATGGTGATAGTTGTCGACAACTATCACCATCACCATGGTCTAAAAATATTTTTTCCTGCGCTGCGCCCTCACTTATATCACTAGCTCGCCATTGTGGATTTAGTACATCCCATTTATTTGAACAACAAAACATCCGTGTGCTCCTCCCTCACAGTGAGGGAGTTGTAGCCCCCAGAGGAACAAGGGGTTTCCTCTGGGATTGGAGAATCCCAATGATGAAGCATGTAACCTCTGGTGAGTGAGGGATTTCGTCCTTTCAAGGGATATGCCCATTATTATTATTTTTCTTAGGCGGTGTTTCACTTGTTTCACTTGTGTATCTGGGATCTTTTGACCCACTAATGATATTATAGTTCTTTACATTTTGTAAAACTTCAGCGTAGACCCCAGGGTTTCACTTGGTTGTTGATCAAACAAAAATGTATGCTGTTGAATTCATGTCGATCGGACCACGCTCTAGACGCAACACGCACACAGCTGCAAATATCCGAAACTCGGGTGCCTTTAATATTGCACTTTGCATGCATGATTCAGACACTTGGAGAAAACCTTTCCAGACACAGAGAGCAGAGCTGAGCTGATCCTGTGATGTGATTCACCCAAGCTAATCTTTGAGGTATGGGGTTCCCCATCCAAACCTGGAGACCTTCTATTAGTTTTATAAAACTAGTTTACTAGCCAAGGGAGGGTGGTTCGCAAAGTATTATACGACTTGTTTTCCACTATCATTTTTATTATGATTTCTCCCTTCATTTTCTATGGTATTGTAACAATGCTGATGGTTTTGTTTGTAATCATTTGCCTGCTTATATTAGACAAAGTACTGCACCTTAGAGCACGTAGTTAAAAATAAACATTTTAAACTTTCCCGTGTCCGATTATTATTCTCATATCAGTCCACAACAAGAGTAATGAAAAGGTGTTTGATTCCCACCATTCCTGAGAGTACTCTAAGTCGCTTGTTCTGGGTTGTCTAATCATTGGTAGCTTCGAGATGATACGGTGAACGAATGAGACACTGATTCTAGTCGCATAGGGGTTCTGGGTACTGAGGTGAGTTTTTTGGTACACCACAATTCACTGAGGTCCCGATTTCCTGTGCATAGTTCTGTGCATGAGCAGAATGCCCGCAACATGGCGCACCTAACGTTTTGGTCTTATGATTGAGACGCCTTAGTAGTGCTTATATTTGTCCACAACACCCTCACTCTTGTTTCCGGTTAACGGGAGGGACTGTTTAAACCTACCTAAATAGTTAAGATAGGTTCTCTCAAGCATGACGATTAAAAAGGTTTCATTTTAACTTCTACCCTTTTTGTGCTACATTATCTCTGCGTCCTTAAGCTGAGGTTGGTCAGTAGAAACAGACGTGTGCTTATGTCCTTAATTGTGACATTTGCCAGCAGATTAAACCTTCAACTGCTGCGCATCTACCTCAAACACAGTTGTACTTATCTAATAAACCACTTGGGTGTGTTTATTTAGATCACTGCGGTCCTTTCTCCTCTGATACTGCGTATAAGTACATCTTAGTTGCAGTGGATTCGTGCACACACTTTCTATGGGTCTAGGGGTCCAAGTCAAATTTTCGTCTCCATACCGGCCTGAGGGCAATAGTGTTGTGGAGCGAATGAACCGCGACTTAAAGCAGTCCCTGACAGCTAGGGTTTTAGGTACTGGCAGAAACTGGTTGGCCCATTTGTATAGCGTTCAGCGTGCACTTAAAAATCTCCTTAGAAGGTCTCTGGGTGGGCGGACCCCATATGAAATGCTCTTTGGCATAAAGAGGTTTGTCCTGGACCTTGATGGTCTAGACAGGACTGCGTCGGCCGCACCCTTTGACGTAGATGATCATTCTGCTGTATTACAGAATCTACAAGAGACCCGAGGCAGTCTTGCAAAGGAGCACTTGCCCGCCACAACCAATGCTGCACTTCAGATTTCGGTAGTTGGCTTGCTACCTCGAGTTGGTGACCTGGTCCGTGGAAAGGTGGAGAACAAGGAGGAGTTCGGCCCCTATTATGCTCCGGTTCCAGTGCTTGGTGTGCAGGGTACAAGAACAGTCATTTTACCTCCACTTCCTGGTCGCAAGGATAACAGGTACATCTCCATGGACAATATCAAACTACAACGAGTGGCCGATTCTTCTCAGTATGACTCCAGCGGTCTCTTGTCCAGCAATGCTGAGAAATTCTGTTTTGGCTCCTGCAACTACCAACAGGCCTGACATTGCTATTGAGATGCATACAGTCACTAATCCTTAATTGCCTCCACCGACTGGTGGTCCAGTTGAAGATACGGAGTATACTTATCCCACAGATGTGTCGTTGCCTGGTTTACAATCAAGTGCAGTTGACCAGTCACGTTTTTCATTTGACATTAACTCAACAACAGAGAGCCCCATCGAAAATTTCAATTTTAGCAGTTTGGTTTAAAAGACTTTTTTTATTCCTCCTTGGACTTACATTTGGCTGGTGCCCATATCTATTTTTTCATGTAGATTGGATTTGTGGTTGTATTTTTTCGTCTAGTAAATGGACACCATCTAACCGAAAGATCTACAATTAGATTAATTGATGGAAATTTGGCTCCCCACTCCTCAACACACATCATGAAGAGGGACCAGACTTTTGTTAATATTACCGCCTGGCCTGTGTTGGATGGGATTGTATGGGATACTGTCAAATTTCAAAATCATGACAGAGGTGATTAATGTCCCCAATGTACTTCGTGTTTCTACGGGGGATGTTGCGAAACAAAACATACGCTCTGATGATTGGGATGTCCAAGCCGTAGAGGCTTTTTTATTCCGATTTGAAATATTATGCTGCTTTTGATGCTGAAGATTTATATTTAGACACAGCAAATTATGCAGAGTGGTTTTGTTACCAACACTATGGTAATCATTTCCTGCATAAAGCATAAACATTTAGAAATATCGCTTGTTCTGGGTTATCTAATCATTGGTAGCTTCGAGACAATACGGAGAACGAATGAGCACACAGGATCCTTACCATTAGTTTGCAGAAAGACTTAGTCGCCAAGGTAAATGATTGTCAGAACTGGGGTAAGGTGTTTGCAGCGGTCTGCGCAAAGTGCTTTGGCACACCGTCTGACTGTACTTCCCTCCGTGATCAAACGTATTCATGATCAACATGGTCCGGAAGCGGCGGTCGAGTTAGGAATGAGGCTCGTCGGTGTGTTCAACTTTCAAGTGTCGAATGACCTGCGCCTCGCCGCCGTCGATAAAACCGGACCGTTACCGAAAATTATTGCGGAGGCTTATAAGACCATTGGCCGCAATAGTTTAGGGGTTAAGCCTTTTGCTAAAACAACAGCGCAACCGCAAACTCAGACGTTTACAGGGGTCTAGGCCTGCGTCACCAGTACAAGTGACTACTAAACGCATGTATGAATTGCGCTATCGCACTAGAATTAGGTCTCCTGATAGATTTCAGGTTCCTGAACAACTTTCTCCTCGTTCTTCACAGGAAACATCGGTCTCACAGTCCGGTGGTGGAGAACGTGGAAAAGGTCGGGGTGCCCAACAAAGACGTGAGCAACCCCGCCAGACTGACAGTAAAGGCAGTCAGATAGAGGTTCTGGGTATGGAGGTGAGTTTTTTGGTACACTACAATTCACTTGCATTTGCAGGCTGACGACCCTGTGGCAGGGGGTCTCCGCCTGTGGCTAAGGAGGTCAGCAGCAGTATCCACAACGCGGAAAAGACATTGCTGGATCAGTATTTTAATTTTTTTTACACATCGCCGCATTAAGCGCAGAGGAGCGCTTTTAACTCTGGAAACTATCCTGTGATCCCAGTCTCTCCCCCGGACTCCAGGACACCTACCTGATCACTCCTCCTGAGTGCACCGGTGCTCGGCTGAGCGTTGGCCGCTTCAGCGGGCTCGCAGCGGCAGGGGCCGCCATCTTGGGCCGGGTTGCTCGGGTGAGGTGGGAGGCGAGGCCAGTGACATCACCGCCACACCCCCGAGTCCCGCCCCTACTTAGGAGGGCGGACTGGAACCTACCCTTGGCATTTGCAGGCTGACGACCCTGTGGCAGGGGGTCTCCGCCTGTGGCTAAGGAGGTCAGCAGCAGTATCCACAACGCGGAAAAGACATTGCTGGATCAGTATTTTAATTTTTTTTACACATCGCCGCATTAAGCGCAGAGGAGCGCTTTTAACTCTGGAAACTATCCTGTGATCCCAGTCTCTCCCCCGGACTCCAGGACACCTACCTGATCACTCCTCCTGAGTGCACCGGTGCTCGGCTGAGCGTTGGCCGCTTCAGCGGGCTCGCAGCGGCAGGGGCCGCCATCTTGGGCCGGGTTGCTCGGGTGAGGTGGGAGGCGAGGCCAGTGACATCACCGCCACACCCCCGAGTCCCGCCCCTACTTAGGAGGGCAGACTGGAACCTACCCTTGGCATTTGCAGGCTGACGACCCTGTGGCAGGGGGTCTCCGCCTGTGGCTAAGGAGGTCAGCAGCAGTATCCACAACGCGGAAAAGACATTGCTGGATCAGTATTTTAATTTTTTTTACACATCGCCGCATTAAGCTCAGAGGAGCGCTTTTAACTCTGGAAACTATCCTGTGATCCCAGTCTCTCCCCCGGACTCCAGGACACCTACCTGATCACTCCTCCTGAGTGCACCGGTGCTCGGCTGAGCGTTGACCGCTTCAGCGGGCTCGCAGCGGCAGGGGCCGCCATCTTGGGCCGGGTTGCTCGGGTGAGGTGGGAGGCGAGGCCAGTGACATCACCGCCACACCCCCGAGTCCCGCCCCTACTTAAACGGTCCATATGTGTCAGCGCAGCGGACGAGCGCAGCGGGCGCGACGAAGGCGCGCCGGAGTTGCGCCTGAGTTAAGCCCGTCTGCGCCCGTCCGCGGCCGACCGGGACCCGGGCCCACCCCCCCTGGCCATTTTGTGAGGTATTCCTCTCATGATCTATTATCACTACAACCTAGCTCCCCCTCAGGAATAGCCCTCCCTTCACTCCCCTCGCAGACTTGCACACGTATACAAACATTGGGGCTCTCCCGCCTTCCCCTGCTGGCTGACGATATTCAGTCTATTCCATCATTGCCGAATGAACCTAGATCGGCTCCTCTACTACTACATAACATGAGATGCTACTACCTCAACACAAGGTCCCTAATAAAGAACCAGGTCAACATCTTCCTTTTCCTGACGGAAGAAAAACCAGATCTTCTGTTGTTGACCGAAACATGGACCAACCCTCATTCCTTGCCGGACATTCTTGCATCACTTCCCTCAGACTACTACATTCTGACTGCCAACCGTGCACAAGGGAAGGCTGGAGGTGGGGTAGCAGCAATTATTTCGAAATCCTTTCATTTCCGGGAATTACCTTCTCTCACTCTCCCCAACACAGAGAATTTGGTAATCACACTAGACTCAGAGAGCGGGGCTCTTACTGTAATTCTGTTATACCGTCCTCCCCAATACATGGCCAATTATCCAGTACTTTTGGCAGAACAACTGGCCTCCCATGTAATAAAGCACTCTAAAACTGTCCTAGTGGGGGATTTAAATTATTGGTTCGCTAGAACAGACACAGACACCCAAGCTGGAGAACTGAGGGATCTGCTTACAGATCTAAACCTGGTCCAACACATTCACTCTCCCACTCACCAGAAGGGTCACAGCTTGGACCAAATCTGGACATACAACGTACCATCATTCTCTCCTATTATAAGCCCTTGCATCTGGTCAGACCATTATCTTATCCAGTTCCCGCTAGAAATTCAAGGGCAGCACAAGGCTAAACCTCCCATGGGTAAAGAGTTCCGCAAATGGAAATCCATGGACCGCTCTGGGTTCATGGACACGTTGAACAACACCCTTCCCCCATTAGACGAAGATCTGGAGGTTGACGAGAGGGCACTGTCCTCCTGGCTTCTCCATGCAGCAGATCTGTTCGCCCCCTCTGTATACCTACCTAACATTAGAGGTAATGATGCCCACAAATGGTTCACTCAAGAACTTAGAGCACTTAAATTAGGGGTACGACAGAAAGAAAGACAGTGGAGAGCCACCTACTCTTCACAGGATAGGGAAACCTTCTGCGTCACTAGGAAAAATTATCAAAAAATTTTAAAACACAAACTTAATTTCTTCTCCTCAAAAATTTTATCGTCATCCAACAAGTCCAAAGATATTTTTAATATAGTTAATGAACTCTGTGACAACGACAGGACAGCCCCTTCAATAGCTCCTACGCAGAAGTTATGTGATTCCCTGAATAATTTTTTCAGAGAAAAAATTGTCACTGTCAAATCGAGCATTGCTAGTTCCCCAACGTCACTTCCTTTGGATGACGTCTTTTACAATCCCTCTGTATTAGATACCTTCCCGGTCATTGATGGTAAAACTTTTTCTTCACTTTTGACGAGGGTAAAGTCCGGATCCCCTAACGACATCTGCCCCCCCCACATCTTCTCGGAAATCGGTCAGACTATCCCTCAGGGGATTCTACCCCTACTAAATAAATCACTGACCCAGGGCAGGGTACCTACTGGCTTTAAACACGCTCTGCTAATCCCTCTAATTAAAAAACCAGGCCTGGACCCTCAGGACTCATCAAATTATCGTCCTATATCCCTGCTGCCGTTCCTATCCAAGATATTGGAGGCTCACGTCTCCAATTGCCTTTCCAACTTTGTGGAAACCACTGGATTTCTGGAGCCAAATCAAGCTGGGTTCCGTCCAGGCCATTCGACCGAGACGGTAACCCTGGCAGTCCAGAATACACTTCGGTGTAACGCAGACAGGGATGTCCACCAGGCACTGGTGCTTCTTGACCTGTCTGCTGCATTCGACACGGTCGACCATACTATTTTGGTCGGCCGTGTCGAGCAGGCAGGCCTCAGAGGTGCTGCCCTGAGCTGGGTGGAATCATTCTTGTCCGACCGGACTCAAGCAGTGAGACTGGGCACTTTCACAGCCCCTAGAATTAAGAACGATTGCGGGGTCCCTCAAGGCTCATCCCTGTCCCCCCTTTTATTTAATTTATACTTGCGTCCCCTTTTGTACTCCTTGAGGAAATTCAAAGTGTGGATCTTTAATTACGCAGATGATCTGCAATTGGTTTTCCCCCTGGGGTCGCCGGATGCTGTCACTGAGTTTAGGGAGGTCATGGCTCATATCCAGAGTTGGATGGGCCTTAACCACCTAAAACTTAACCCAGGCAAGACTGAATTGATCTTGCCTGGGAAGAGCGAACTCAGCTGGGGACCTCAATTTTGGCCTCTGGAGATGGGAAACCCCCCCTCCAATTCCCGCACAGTTAAGAGCCTTGGAGTCACCTTTAGTGAAGACCTCTCCCTGAAAAGTCAGGTAGGGTCAGTTGTTTCCGCTTGCTTCTTTCAGCTGCGCAAGATTAGAAAGATTGCCCATTTCCTAACCCATTCTGCCCTGATACAGGTGACCATCGCCCTTGTGCTGTCTAGGCTGGACTACTCAAATAGTTTATATTTGGGCCTTCCAGCCGGGCAGCTCAAGAGGCTGCAGCTGGTTCAAAATCAGGCGGCCAGGCTGATCTGTGGGCTTCCTAAATGGCAGTCCATCAGGCCAGGCCTGGCAGACCTGCACTGGCTGCCGGTAGCCCAGAGGGCGGCTTTTAAATCCGGCTGCATTATCTTTAGGGCATTACAAAGTAAAGGCCCCAAATTTATCATCAATCTGCTTGCCAGATACACCCCCTCCCGCAACCTCCGCTCTGGTCACAAAAACTTGCTCATGGTGCCGGTTGTTAGGAAACAACGTCAGGGCGGCAGCTCTTTTCATTTTCTTGCTGCCTCCCTCTGGAACTCCTTGCCAGCTTCGTTAAGGTCACACGAGGATATTCTAGCCTTTAGACTAGCCTTTAAGACCTGGCTTTTTATAGAAGCTTATCCTTAGACGTTCTAAGTTGTCCTCCTGTTGTTGTGTTATGCTCTGAAAACCTCCTACAGCGCCATGAAGCCTACGGGCGTACGTGCGCTTTATAAGCTAAATTTAACATAACTGAGGTCCTGGTTTTCTGTGCATAGTTCTGTGCATGAGCAGAATCCACGCAACACCTGTTTGCAGGAGGGTGACCTGCAAAAGAAGTCATTTAAAAAAAAAAAAAAAAAAAAAAACACCATGGGAGAAACCCGCGTAGACACTGGGTGGATGTGGGTACTACTATACAAAAACACGAAGCCCATCAAGGATTCACAATGGAAACCTTTTTAGAATGCATTTTAAAGTTGAAGTATGGTACAGAAATGAGAGAAATGTATAGGCTCAGGAGTTATACCAAACCTAAAAGGTACTACGTTGAGGCAGTGGGGCGAAGGTTCTTTAATAAGAAGACTGGTTACAATTATTTAGACGAATCAGACTCTAAAATAAATTTTTTCATCATCCTAACAATTGTATTTAAGATGCCAATGTTTCTCATCCTCTATCTACCTTTAACTAGCGGTCTTCTGCATTGGCAACTCAAATTTTATCCTGCCTCATGGCCCATGGGGACATAGTCGTCTTCCCTAGCTTAGCATGCTGCAGACAGTACACTGCTTTGCGCACGTTACTGCATGGCTTTATTTTTTGCAACTGCGTTGTTCGGAATATTCAGATAACGGATTGCTGTGTTCATTCTCTACAGATTCCTGGGATTTAGTCTGAACATTGTGCACAAGGTCGATAAACAATGCCCCTTGTTAGTCTTTTCTGGTCAGGCCCTAGCACCTAGACAAAACATACCAATGCAGCTGTTTGGGAAATAATACTTTGGTCTTATTGGGATACATGGGTTCACCGATAGAATATCGACGACAAATACACCAATGTTAAAAATATTGAATACCCAAAAATGTACTCCCATACCTACACAGTACAAAAATATTGAATCAAAAATATCGATGTAAGAAATAGGAGGTAAAAAAAATATTTAAATATATCAAATAAAGTATTTAATATATATATTAATTTTTTTAAACAGTCATATTTAGTATTGACAAATTAACCTAATAAAACACAAACAATTTATACACATACATATATACTTTAAAATAATGAAACTAATATTTTTAATTTTAAAGCTTTCAAATTATATAAACATAATGTATATATAAATGTAAAATATATATAAAAAAACATTCTAGAATATATTAAAACAAACTATGAAAAATATTTAAACTTAAATTGCCCAATACAATCTGTGCAACAGTAGGAAGAGTGTTGGGTAGCAAAATAATTAAATGTACTATTCCAACTCCAGTGAGTGCAACAGTAGGGAAAGTGCTGATAGCGGAATGGTAAAAATTACTATTCACACTCCAGTAAACGCAACATAGGGAAAGTGTTGGATACCAGAGGAAATAAAAATACTAATCACACTCAAACACTTAAAAAATAAATATATTTAAAAAAAAATTACAATATTTAAAAAAATTAAGATATATATTAAACATGAAAAGAACACGTTATAATAATTACAAAAACCTACAACTATATCAAAAATAAATAAATTTACAATAAATTAATCGAAACTAGAATATATTTACAAACAAAAATTAAATAAATGTACTTATTTGATTTCCAACCCTATAAAACTACAGCAACAATTCAACATTTTTTTTTTTTACATAATTATCAATTAAAAAATAATAAACAAACTAACCTTAATTTACTATACACACCAACACTATAATAGCCACAACACACACCTAAGTTAAAGTATAAAATAATAAAACACAATAAAAACGTATTTTAGAATTAAAAACTATTACTATTAAATAATTAAAATGTATTTAATACCAAGCCTTTACCCCTTTAAAAGTAAAAACACACACAAATAACCAATTACCCAAAATAAATATCAAATAATTAACATGAAGTATATATTAAACACAAATAACTTCCCACCCATTACACCACACCTAAAATTACACAATTACCATAATTACCAATTAACTGAAATGTATTAACCAATTAATTCAATTAATAAATTACTTCCCACCTTTAAAAACCACAATACACCTAAAATTAATTACACAATTACCAAAATTAGTTACAAATGAATTAAATGTAATTAATTCATAAATTAATAAATTACTTCCCATCCTTTAAGCCTATTAAGACCGCAACACCTAAAATAAAAAAAATAAAAATTAACCACCAATTTATAAATTAAAAATAAATAACTTCCCACCCTTTACACCTATAAACACCATAACACACCTAAACTTAATTAGCAAAAAAATTACTTTACACATTTAACGCTAACATCGCAATTAAACAAATATTTATAAATAAAAATCATTAAATTTAATTAAATTACTTTAAACCCTATTCTCCTAAAAAAAAAAAAAAATGCTACATAACTAAAAATGCAAAATTCTAATTAGAAGCTATTAATACATGTAATATAATTGAATTACTTCCCACCCTATTCCCCTATAAACCCACAACCCGCTATGGAACTAAAAGCGCACAATTCAAATAAAAATTTGTTAATAACAAAAAAAAAAAACATTAAAAATACAAACAATTTAGACAAAAAAACAAAATATATGCTAAAATACATGATAATAACTATATTTACTACTATATTTTTGCAAATATTAAACACTTGAATATTTTTAAAATCGATATTACTTACCTTAAGTCGATATTTTTGACCACGATATTCTGTCTCTGCACCGATACATGCAAAAGGGGCACAAACTTGGAGAGGGACCTTTCCAGGGAGAAGAGCGAGACAGCACCTATGATGTAGATCGACCATCTATAGTCTAAAGGTATGGGGTCTGCAGACAAAGCTCAGAGATCTTCTAGTCAGTAATAATATAGCCTCTAAGCAAGGGAAGGGAGGTCAGGCTATATTGTCTTTTCATAATGACATCCCCTTTTATGATTTACGGACTAACTGCAATACTGACCATATTTGTATTGTGCATTTTTCTGCTTGTTGTGGCACGTATACTGCACATTAGAGCACGTTCGTTAAAATAAATATTTGAAACTTGTTTGTGTCTGTCAGATCTTACTGTGGACAAGTACAAGAGTTCAAGCGAAAGGGTGTGTCTTGCAACTGCGATTCCTGAGTGAGTTGGGAGTGTTGTGTTCTGGGGTGTCTAATCATTTGTTTCTCTGTGAGCGAGTAGAAGAGCAAGGGAAACACTATAGCTAGTTGGTTCTGGACTCATGGGTACTAAGGTGGTAGGATGACCCAGTCCCTATGCACTGCGGTCCCATAATCCTACGCATAGTTCTGTGTTTGTGCAGAATCCCTGCACCAAGCCTTTGAGAAACTAGTCTGAAGGGAAATTTCTCAAACAGATCTTCGATTTTTTTCCACATAACCTTACCAAATAAGAAAGCCTTGCATTAAACAACCTAAAACACAAAACAGAGATCAAAACCACAGACAGAAGTATAGGGATTGCGGGCAACGATAAATAAGCTTATTGAAATGAGAGTTTAAGACCAAAGCCTAATACAGAACATTGCACTCAGAGTAATACACAAACAGAGTCAAGAAGTAATTAAACAAATCATAAAAGAAGCTGAGGGCCCAGGCATTCTCACCCATAACAATGTTTTATATTTCAACAGGACATAACATGCATAAGTTATTTGCACACTACCTATGAGCCACAAGAATGAAAACAACCCTCGAAGAAGACACAGTTTCAGTCTGTGCCACAGTTTTAGAACCATTGGGCATGGACCTGGATGCAGGTGTTGATGCTTTTCTGTGGACAGGTTTAATGACACTCAACATCTCACATTCAACTACAATTACAATTACGACTCTTTGGCATCAACAACAAAATGGTTGATAGAGTGCAGTACCAAGTTTATCACAAACTGCCTGAGCAAGACACTGTTACTCTATAGAAGCAACCAACCAAGAAGCCTTAAATACGGATTCCCATAAGGACAATTAAAATGTGTCCCCTGGAATTGTAAGTGGAAAGATGACTGAGTTCTTTCTAAAAACAACAAAAATTGTAAAGTAAAAGAAAAAAAAAAAGAAGACAACCCAGTCAATTGGTTTCTAGCGAACTCAGACTTTGAATTGTCCCTGTGAAAAATTTCTGACACCGCACAATAGAATCGAGGAACAAAGTATTACGTGCCCCCACACTCAGCCCATGTTCCAATAAAGTAACCAAAATTATAAAGAAACCTTAGTCCATCTTGTCCACATTTGTCCTTGTGAAAGACCCACCACTATTCGCTCTCTAAATAGAGGTGAGAACCTCCATGATCACTTAATAAAAGCAGTAAACTGGACTGCGAAACATAACACTGTCACTAATCTAAAATGTTTGCCTTCCATCAAAGGTCACTACAAATGTTGGAACTGTTCTGTCTGATGTCAAACCTTTGCCACCAAGCTATTTACACACAGTAACATTGCCCATACACTGGTACGACACACCAGCTGTAATTCACCCTAAGTAGTTTGTGAAAAAGTAAAAGACCATATCATCCAACAAAGTAGAATCCACAGTACAACATAAAATGCCACTTTTGAATCATACATCACTTCGAACCACACAGAAAAAGAGCTTAGTTGGTAGGTCATATAACAATTCAGTCAGTCAGTGATAACTTTATTTCGGCCGTGAGACCATAAAAGTGCACATAGGTACATTAACAAATACAATAAGACAATAAATAAGCATAAAAAAATTTAAAAGAGAATTAAACAGCAAGTTATCATGAGAGGGAAATAAATACAAAAATTAATTTTAAAAAGTTAGTCTCCTTCGCCACATGCTATGTAAATAGCGAGATACTGCAAAAACAATAGGGGGTAGGTATCATATGTTAGGGACCTAGAAGCCTGCTTAAAATGACGAAATCCCAAATTCCTGCAAATGGGGATCAACCAACATTTTCTGATTGCAGAGTAGGCAGGGCAGAAAAACAACACGTGTGAAACTGTCTCCTTTTTATAATTACATGCGGGGCAAGTTTCCTGGTTCTGCGTCTGCCACTTAGCTGAGAAGGACCTAACCGGTAGAGTACCATGTCTTAACTGAATGTATAGTTTTCGGGCAAGCGGGGGTTCAATTTGATCCATGAACTCCTGAAATTTTGAATCAGATTTAACTGTGAAGAACTCTGAAGTCAGCCTACCCACCGCTGTAGAGCTCGAAAGTAGTTGAGAATTCCGTATACATATCAGTGAAAAGAGTTCTTTCTTGGTTAGCCCGGAGCAAAAGGTTTCCGGGGTTACCCAGAGTTCCGGGAGTCCTAGACAAATACTAGCTGCTTTAATATGTTGGAGCCAGGGGATCTTTTTATATTTGAGGAGAGGCCAGATCTCGGCAAATTCAGTTCTGTATGAGGCCAGTTCAGGGACCGACCACAACCTTTTCCATTACAGGATTGGTCTGGCACTTGCAATCTCCTCTATTGGGACTAAACCAAAATCAAATCTCAGGGGGATCAAAGGGAGCCCCACAAGTGTTCTTAGAAAGGACTGCTCAACCTTAATAAGGGTCTCTATTTGCTTATGTCCCCACAAATCAGCCCCATAGATTATGGCCGCTCTGGCCTGCCGACAAAAAAATCTCCAAAGCAGGAGACACTGGTTTATAGGTCGATTTTTTAAAAACTTTATTTAAACCCCCCGCCAACTGGGAAAGCTTAAGCGTCGACTTGGCTATCTGCATATTCCAGTTAAAATTCTCAGTTAAGGTAAGGCCCAAATAGACAAAAGTTTTAACCCTTTCGAGGGGAATGCCGAATAAAACGGGATTTGGGCGTACCCGCTTTGGGGGGTTGAAAATCATAAATTTTGTTTTCCCCTGATTGATTTCCAATCCCCGCTGCTCACAGAACTTTACAAAACCATCAAGTGTGTTTTGAATGCCCGATGATGTTCTAGACAGCAGCAAAGTGTCGTCTGCAAACATCAGAGCGGGAACTCGACCTGTAGCCAATTTGGGGGCATCATTGTTTACCACACAATTCAGATGGTCCACAAGACCATTAATGTAAAGGCTAAATAGTGTGGGAGCCAACACACACCCTTGGCGAACACCTTTGTGGACAGGAAAGCGATCAGTAAGATCACCATGCTTGCCGCATCTCACCTGAGCAAAGTTATTTTCATGGAGCCTAAATAAGACGGCTAGTAAATAGGGCGGAAGGCCCAAGTCTGCTAAAACCTGCCACAATTTAGCTCGTGGAACTAGGTCGAAAGCTGCCCGCAGGTCCACAAACACAAAGTAGAGGCTGCCACCCTCCACCATAGCTGTTTTCCAGTGCAGGCGAAAGATCTGGTCGACAGTAGAGATACCAGCCCTAAAGCCTGCCTGGAAAGTAGACAGGATCCCCTTCTCTTCAATCCACCCCAGGACCCTGTCCAACAAAATCCTCCCCATTAGTTTTTGGGAAGTATCAATTAAACTAATGGGCCTATAGTTAGAGGGAGTCAATGGGCAACCCTTTTTTAGGATAGGCACAATTTCGGCTCCGAGCCAAGTTGGGGGCACATTGTCCCCCTGTAGAATACAGTTAAATAGGGTAACCAAATAGGGGGCCCATATCTTTGGTTGTGCCCTAAACAGGTCTCCAGGCAATTTATCAAGGCCGGGAGCCTTATTAGGGAGCATTTTTCCTATCGCTGTTTCTACCTCAGTCAGGGTAAAAAGATCAGATTAAGCACAGCATCCAAAAGGTGGAAAAGGTTCAGGAGTGCCAACAGATAAGCAGTCATGATCGGGCATACCATATAAATGGCTAAAATAATTTTCCCAGATTGAGGAGGCAATATTAGGTGCAGGGGCGTGGTGTTGCCCACCAACTCCAGTTGCTACGATGAACCAAAATGATTTAGCATCATTGCGACTAAGTGCAAGACCCAGCTCTTCCCACACTGCAGCCTCCCTTTCATTCTTTGCATCACTAATTGCTTTTTTATACAGGGAGCTATTTACCCTGATGGCTTCTCTGTCGTTGGTTTTTATGGCCAGCAACAGACTTTTTGGCCATACGACAAGTCATATTAAACCACCGTACAGTTGCGGTCCGGAGCTGGGTTACCTTCTTTACTGGATACAAAATATCTTTTAGGGCCACAACCAGTTGGCCATGTATGTCCGTTGAGCTGCCCGAAGGGCCAATTCTCCCCATTTCTTCAAGGAATGGTAAAATTATCTCATAAAGTTCCGCAAGTTTACTATCGGACATTAGGAATTCAGGCCATTTGACCCTCCTTCTACAGTTTGTAATAATCAATGGGCTAGTTACTTTGTTTGCATCCGGGGAAGGATTTTTTAAGCCAAAACTCCCCGGTTTAAGGGTCAGAGCTAAAGCATTCTGTCACTGTCGAACCTCTCAATGACCACAAATTCATAGAGCCTATCCCAATGCCTAGCTTCAATAAAGACGTAATCAATTATCGATGTATGATTTGGTCTATTAAACGTTGCTTTCCCAGGTCTGTCTTGTTTCACCCTGCCATTGCATGCTCGTAGCGATACTGATAACAATTCAAGTGATCACCTGAAGGAGGGGGAACTTCCAGTTGTTGGACAAATACAAAATTACATAGATCATGAAATAAGAGTATGTGGCCGATAGTCTGAATACAATGGAAGAATAAAACCATGATTCTCATGTAATCTAATACTGAAATACACATTCGAATGTTAGCTCCTTTTTGGACAGCTTTTACTTCTGCCTCCAAATTCTATAATTTCATATCATTTTCCATCTTCCTTTTGTTTCTTTCTCCAAGGTTCTGCATCTCCTTTTTCTCCCCTCATTTCCTCCTCCCGTTTATTCGTTCACTTTTGGAATTCTATTACCAATACAATTTGGACATTGTGACTTTTCTTACCAATTGAGTAAGTTAGGATTACACAACACCACCTCCCAGTTGCTTGTGTAGACAAATGCTTGTGATGTAGCACCACCCCTTAGGTTTCATTACCCCTGCCAAACAAATGCATGCTATTCTTCTCTGCTTCAACCCCTCTCAGCATCAGTCGATGGACCGTTGCAGTAGTTTTATTGCCTACATTCCCTTCCTGCCTCGTGATCTCTCATGGGTCAACTTATTTTATTATTCACTTCCATGGCTATATTCTCCTTTTAGCACCTTTCTCCACGTACTGTTGGCAGCGGACTCTGCCAGACAACTTTTGAACAGTTTGGATTGATTCCTCACCTTAATCCAGTACCTTCAAACTTTTTGAAACCCAGGGCCTAATGTATTTTCTTTTATCCCTTTCCCTTACTTCAGCCTTATGAAGCACATTTAAAAATGGATAAATAAAAAACCAATTGGGATTTAGGTCCTTTCCTCTCAGTGCAGGTACACATACTTTTCTTTTGGATTCTCCTATAATTGTACCTCAACTTCTTCAACTGACCTCGCTCCCAATGATAAATTGTGTCCCTACCTTTCAGCCGAGTTCTCTTTTAATTTATTGTTTGGGAGAGTGTAGAGTAAACTTTTACACCATACTTCAATCAATGGTTTAAACTTCATTTTTATGTGGATTAAAAGCCTTGCCCTAATTGCAGGTCCTCCAGTATTTTCATTACATCCCTCCTCTGAATAAAGCTAATCCTGTAGCTCAGATTACAAAATCCGCAAGGTCATTCCCACGTGTGCCCTCACATATGTGTAAATGTACCCAACTCAGCATGCGTTTCACTAGTTGCACTTATCCCTTCCTATCTATACTAATTCCCTTATTGTTCTGTTTCTTGTAGGCACCTTTGCCAGAAATAAAGCGAATTCTACCACTTGGGCCATATACTATTAAGTCCGATTCTCCTGGTTTCTAAATTATTTCTTACTTTTATTTTCTATACCTTGGAGTCACATTGGATCCAGCGTATACTCAGCTTATCCTTTACTTTTGGATGATGACCCTTTATTAGACTAGGTTCGATACACCAACAATATCATAAAGAGCTTTGTGAAACTATTCCGAATTCAGAGCAGAAAAGAACTGGTTTCTATGGACTTTATTACCACTGGTGCCCTTGGCTATTTTTCGGTATGTAGTCTTTCGCTGTTATTTTTAGAATGTTCAAGTTTTCGGCCTGTTATTTTATTCACCAGTACCATGTGTTCACATTCTCACACTGAGCACATTTTGATGTATTATTTTATTTGACTTACAAGATAGCTGATTATCTGAGAGTCAGTGTTGTTGAACTGTGAATATTTCACAGATGAATGTTCAATTGTCCTATATTGAGTGTCATGCTCCAATATCTTCATCCCTCATGATAAGAATATATCGCTCTTAAAAGTTACAAGTCCTGATTCGAACACGGAACCACAGTGGTCAAATCAGGATGTAGAACTTTGAAGACAGAGAAACCCTTAATAAAAGGGAGTTAAAGATATTGAAGAAAGACATCCAATATAGTTCTACTTTTATATATAGGGAAGCAGCAAGGCCTGGAAAAGACAGCAACTTGTGGTTCTGAGAATTTGCAGGGACAGAGTAAAAACTAACAACTGGGAGAGCAACAGGTGGGGCAAAAGCAATTAAAAGAAAGTTAAGTACTGCGCCACTCTAATAGAATCTAATTTATAGGGACCTACCTGGACAACAACTATGCAAGGGCTAGGACCTGCTTGGTCATATCATTAACAAGCTTTGCAACACATGCCGCTATTACAAGCTTAAAATAGAAAAAGCAGACATTAGCTGTGGCAGTCATCCTTGCTACTGACAAAAACAACACTCCCCCAATATATCGGCATCCAATACCAGCCATAAGACAACAAATCCAAGACATGGGACTAAAACATGCAATATTATACCTTGCAAGACTATGCATTACCTGGAAGACAAAATGAAAATCTGCATAGAGCCTCAGTCATCAAGTGCATTCCAGGAAAATAAATCTGACAAGCACATCTCCAAAAAGGCTATGACCAAAAGTGTCCACATCAGACAGAAGATTAGGACTAGATCACAGCCAGGAATATCATACTGGAGAGCAAACAGATTTCAATTGCAAGGCAGTTCAACAAATGTAGGCATGAAACACAGGAGTACACAACTTAGGTCCAGCTGCTAGGCTCTGGTCTAAAAGACATTAGGCACAGCAGACAGATACTATGACCAACATTTCACTGAATTTCAGGTATGATCACTGCCTCTGGAGCAGTCCTAACAGTTTCCATTTTACAAGCAGGCAAACAACCTAGAATCAATTGGGAAGCACTAACCCATTTAGTACAATATTAAAAATATATATATTTTATTTCACAACAAAGGACGCCGCACTCTGGAACTTGTCTTTTTAGAGTTTACTGCACAGAGCCCAGTCTGTCACACCAACACGTTTCGGCCTGACAGCCTTTCTCACGGTGGAGGAGAGCCAACATCCCTCGCTCAAAGATCAACTACGTAAAGTGTATCACAATGGTCTGGCAGACTCTCGGTTACAAACCAAATGACACCACTTTATGCGCCGGCTTTCCCCATCATCTGTAACACGCGATACGGGGACCCTGGCCCTACTGAATGGTGCGACAAACCATGAGAAAGTTGAATCCATCCTTCACTTGAGAGCCGGCCACTCTTGGATCCCTCCAAGCTTTACTTACCAGCCCAACACGTAGGCACCTTAGTACTATCCTAGATATTGTGACCCAGAGGAAGAGACGCACTGACACAACAGGCACTTGACAGATGGAATGCTGTGCTGGATACACCTTTAACTGCAGACGAATGGTGTTTCTGCTGCAAGCTCACTGGTATGCTCACTCCTAACTGCAAACTTCCCAACATATATTTCAATTATCTCCAATAAATGTATGACACACCCACCAGGTTGTTTAGATATGGGCTGCGAGCAGATGCATATTGTACACGTAGAGCGAGCGGACTTCTTCCATCTGGCCTGGTCATACCCTTAAGTCAATCACTTCTGGTCTGAGGTGACAGATGTACTCACAGATATGGTTTTGGGAGTCCATTCCCCAAAACTGTGCCTATTAGGCCACATTAAACCACTCCAACCTTTAAAATCGACGTTTTGTGGCAGTGGCATTGTTGCTTGCAAAATAGAGAGTGGCTATGAACTGGGGAAAGAAATATGTCCCTAAACTAAAAGACTCGATTAATGGCATGGCATATTGCAAAGCACGATTGGAACTTTTTGCTGAAGATTCGCCATTATTATCAAGTCCAAAGGAGATTTGGAGCCCGCTCACGGCCTATGTGTTAAACTCACCTGATGCATCATAACTGAAAGTAATGGATGACCTAATGTACTGTCTTCAGGATATGTGGGACGTATTCAAAATGATTACACGGCCATGCAGTGGTGTGTGTAAAATGTGCTGAAATTTTTTCAGCTAATACTGTAAGTCCAAGATGTATGAACAAAGTTAAAAGCTTTTTTTTTTTTTTTAAGTTACCATTTCACTACTTGAGCAACATGGTGGATTTGCAGGCCAAACTGAGAATTCGAATTTGTGGCACCGCAAGTCACAGCAACTTATCAAACTGAAAGTAAAAAGTAGTCCTAATTAAAGACCTTGGTGAACATGAGTATGTCCGGACATATTGGGAAAATAGGGAACAATACTAAGCCAAAGCTAATGGCTTCACCAAAGATTCTAAAGTTAAATGGCAGAACAAACCAACAGCATCCTAAAGGTGGCTACCTCCACTACATACATGTAGATGCAAAAGCCTCTGTACTTTCAGCACTTCGCACCATATTCCAACATTTTGGTTATATAATTAGGAGAGTTTGTTCACAAGCAATGAAAGTTTGGGTGTGCAGAGTGGGCGGCAGAAAGAGTACGTTTGCACAAATATTAGATTACACGACAACAATCAGGCACACAATGTTATAGCGTCTAGTAAAAACACCTAAATGGGCACATGATTTTACCACATTTTGATCCAAAGAGAGCAATCAACTTAAGATTTATCACCTAGAATAAGTGGAGTCTAAATTTTGCCCATAAGGTTAGAAATGTAGCTGTCTACCTCCTGAGACAAATCTGGCATTGAGATGGTGTAGATGAAACACCCGTCCCAAAAAGAGAAAGCAATGACGGCAAGATTGGGTGAAACATGTTCCTTTGCATCATAACAAGAATTTAAGAGCAGTGACTAAATGGATTAGGTGAGGTGCTCCACCACGGGTGATACAAAAACTGCTGATCCAGAGGGAAACGACCTAGTAAGACAAGACGCAATTGAAGGACAACACTTAAAATTTGGTATTCACAAGTGTTAAGGACCAAATTTAAATAACCAATTTTTCTTTTATGCTGTGGATATATCAGAATCAAAATTCAACACACAATCTAGGATATTGGGAAGAGATTTCAACATTTCAGATGTCTACTCAGAAAGAACAGATCCTATACAAAGAGGCCTCTCGGTCTCAGCCAGAGCTACGCAGTAACTCATGGAGACTCAATCACTGGACATTGCTTTTGGACTGTCACACTGCAATAGCAAGGAGTACAAAGTATTTTTTTCAACACATGGAGTCCGCCAACACAGATTACTGGTTGATGTCCCAAGATTTATGCCACTATATGGAGAGCTCAAACAACTCAAGCATACCCGCTCACACCTTCAGGGGCAGACTAAGAACGCAAACCAACCCTGGCTATTAAGTCCGACCGGCCCTGGGGAAGTAGGAAACACAGCTGCTGATTTTGTTACAGTGGCCTGATATTGCAGCACTGCTTGCAAAACCGGCCCCCAGGAACAAAGACGGCCCCACCGGTCCAAAACCGGCCACCCAGGAAAACACCCAGTGCATGCTATGGACAGTCCGGCCCTACACACCATGCTCTAGTACTGCTGCTAGAACGGAGGGTCCCTGCTCACACAGAACAAACCAGAGCATGGTCGATTTGACACAGACTCTACTCGATCCAGTTTCCAGCTAAAAGATTTAAAACGGATGTACAGAAATGGCTTTTACCAAGTTCACACGGATTACCTAGGTGCTGTTTTTTTGCTCGCAAGTGCACTGGTCCCTGCTGTCCAGTCCCCAGTGCATGTGTTCCGACCCCTCTAAGCATGTATGCCATTGCTTAATAACCAATTGATATATTTAACTTACGTAAAATCCATAGCATGTGGTACAAGAGGTATCCAGGACTAGCAAGTTAAATGTCAGTAGTGTACTAAAGCACTTAATTGTGCCACTATTACAGTGACCACGTCAAAACATGATTTTAGGCCTGCCACTGCCCCTAATGGGCAGCTTTAAGCCTACCAATCCGACATGGCAAACTACCCTTTTTGCGAAGTCAAAACCTCCTTTTCAATATTAGTACGTTCCCCCTAGGGAAGACTTCAGTAGCACAAAAGGTAAGGCGCTCAATATTAAAAGTAAGGGCCTGTTCATCTTGTGTCTAACATGCCTGGACAGTAGAAAACGGGGAAAAAATGAGGATCTCTGTAGTAAGGCTGGCAGCCCCACTGGCTAACACTAGCCACCATGCTGTGTGTTAACGTTCATTTGAGACAACCAGAAAATAGTACTCCAAGACATCAAATTAATTGTTCTAATAAACTAGGCTCACTGCTGCAGTAGGATTTAAGTAATTATAACTTTAGAAAGCTGTTACTTCTTTGACTCAGTTTTCCAGTTTCTAAGATACACTGCTGCTGTCCCAGAGATGCCTGCTACCCTCTGGAGAGGTGTGAGTGAATTGCAGAAAAGGTAACAAAAGAGCTGTACAGGAAGGAGAAGCAACCCCCTTCTGGCAGGAGACTAGCTTTAAAGGGGAAGCCACCTCTGCTGAGCAAATCCAAGTCACACTAGTTGGGGGCTTCTTATGTTCAGGCAGACAGGCTGGCTTCTTGGAAAAGGAAGGAAAACCTGCTGCCAAATCGTTTTTTCCAAAGTGAGTGTAGCAACAGATATTCATCACAAAAGGAGGTACTGGGGTTTGGTAAGTCCAGCATATGAGCCCTGTGTCGCTATGGCAATAGCAAGAGTATGCCGTTCCTAAGGGGAAAGGGGGGGGGGGGGGGGGGGAGGAAAAGGGCAGGGATACCAGGTGTCGGCTAGGGCAAGAAGAGTTGGAAGTGGAATAGCTCCAATTAGGAGCAAGAGCCCTCACACACCCTGAGGGGTGTCATGCTTCCTCAATCGGGCAGCTCCTCATTGGGCCGGCGCTGCAATGCCCTATGGGTCCCGCAAGGGGGCTCTTTGCCAGAGATCTTCTATTTTCGCGAACATGAATCTAAAAATTAATAGTGGAGCGTATGTGTAGTGAGTAGAGATGGGAAGAAAGTGCGTGTGGATTAAACATAGCTATCGCAATCCCACAGAATATTTTATTCGCTGGGTTCCGATACTAAAAACAAAAGACTGAAGAGTTGTAACTGAAGAGGTGAAATTATACCCACTTGAGCTTAAGATAATGTGTATGATGTGAAAGTAGTCAACATGTTTCATGCCCTGTGTCGTCCAAAGGATCTTGGCATTTCATCAGGACCGGAAGATCCTCATCTACTCTAGTGGGGCCGGTGTGGGATTGTATCTAAAAGGTCCCGTCCCCTACAGTCTGGACTCATGTGGTAGTCCTGTGTGAAAGTAAAAAAGGAATGGATGTGTACCTTCTGGAAAAACACTGGAGGGGAAAACAAGTGAAGAAACATGGTTAAACGACCACAGTTACATTTAGGGGGGGGGGGGGGGGGGGGGGGAGAGGGGGAGTTAGTTGCCCGAGGGAAGGAGCACCGTCGCAGGGTTCACCGATAGAATATCTATGGTAAAAACATCGATGGTCAAAATAAAATTTAGATTGTAAAAGTATCGACTCACTATACTTAAACAAGTACAAAAATTTCGAAGTTAAAAATAAAGATGTACAAAATATCGATTTAAAAATATAAATAAAATATATCAAATATCTTTAAAAAAAATTCAATAAATTTAATATACATTTTAACTAAATATAAAAATGAAACTTAAAAATAAACACGCGAACAATTTATACATACATATATTTACTTTAAAATAATTTATTATCTTTATTTATTTTTTAAACTTAAATTATATAAAAATAATTACATATAGCTATAATTTAAAACTATTCTATAATTTATTAGCACATTAAACTATTTAAAAAAAAATGTAAACTTTCATTTCGCAATAAAATAAATACAAAAGTATGGAAAATGTTGGATAGCGAAATCATTAAATTTACTATTCCAACTGCAATGAGTTCAACAGTAGGGAAAATGTTGGATAGCAGAGGGGTAACAATTACTATTCCCACGCCAGTGAGTGCAACAGTAGGGAAAGTGCTGGACAGTGGAGGGGTAAAAATTACTATTCCCACTCCAATGAGTGCAACAGTACAGAAAGTGTTGTATAGCAGATAAACAAAAATTACTAATACCATTTAAAAACATTAAATCTTAAAAATAAGTATTTAAAGAAATTATACAATTAAATATATTAAACATAAAAGAACACATTATAATGTTAATTACATATAACAAGGTACAAATATTTAAAATAAATTAAAACATTTATAAACAATATTTAAAAGGAGCAAATATTAAACAAATTATTTAAAACATAAATGTATTTATTTCCTAAGCTATAACACCATACAAAGAAAGACATTTAAATGTATTTCCATAATTAATAATTAAACATATTAATTAAAAAAGGTAATAAACATTCATCGAGTACACATTCTTTAACAGTATAATATCCACAACACAAAGATAACACAATTACTAATTAAAATTAAACAACTAATTTATCAATAAAAAAAAATACATTGTTTCCCACCCTTCACACCATTTACACCTATAAACACCACAACACACCTAAAATTAAAACAATTACCATAATTACTAATTTAAATCAAACTAACTATTAAACTACTAATAAATTAATTTACACATTTAACACTCACAATTAAACAAATATTAATAAAAATTATTCAATACATTTCATGTAATTAAATTACTTCCCACCCTATTACTCTATAAACCCACAGCGAAACTAAAAATGCTGAATTTGATTTTTTTAAATTAAAAAGTACTAAAATTTTAACACCTAAAAATACGAACAATTATGTAAAAAAAAAAAAAACAATCACACAAAATATATACTAAAACACATAACATTAATAAAACAAGATTAAGATATTTGAACTATATTTTTACAAGCGAAATGAAACACTTCGATATTTTTTTTTTTAAATCACTATTACTTAACTAAAATCAGTATTTCTTGACCACGAGGATTTTTCCTGTCTATATTTCTGACCCACGAGATTTTTACCACAATATTTATGCAATTCGATATTTCATCCTCGATATTCTGTCTCTGCACCCCGTAGCAGAACATCTTGTAAAAAACACAACACTGGTGCAAATTCAATAGCTGGCGAGAATCTCCAAAAACGTGCAGATCCATTCGCACACCAATCATGCATGTTGTCTATCTTAGCCGTAATATTGTTGGAGAGTGTGCCCAGTAACAGGTGATGGTCCCACCGTAGGAGTGTCCCAGAGCATGTCCCCCTTTCAAACCAGCCATGGGCTAGAGAGTACTGGCTCCAAGTGGACTCACCTAGAAGAGAGGGTCTATTAGCCCCAGCAGTGACAATGTGGCGAGCGAAGAACCTGTAACAATTAACAGTAAGGTTTTCGGGTTTTAGCGTGTAGCACACCTGTGATTGTGCTTGCAAGCAAAAAGTGAGGCTGAATAGCCACGTGAAGTAGCAAAAGAGGACAACTAAAATGCTCACCCACTACATAGAAACGGGCCACACTCCAGAAGAGTTATGCTTGACGATACATTGTGAGTACTCTGGACGTTACTGCTGGGTCGATTAGACCCCCCTCTTCTAGGTGAGTCCACTTGGAGCCAATACTCTCTAGCTCATGGCTGATTTGAAAGGGACACATGCTCTGGGACACTCCTGCTGTGGGACACCTCCACCAGCCCCCGCAGGACCGTCCCCGGTTACTGGGCACACTCACCAACGATATTACTAGTGAGATATTGACGACATGCATGCACGTTTTTAGGGATTCTCTCCAGCTATTGAATCTCACCAGATGTCCTGCTACGGTGCTCCTTCCCTCGGGCACCTAACTACCTGACCAAATGTAACTTTGGTTGTTTACCCAGGTTTCATCACTTGTTAGTTTGCCCTAAAGGTGCACATCAATTCCTTTTTTACTTTTTCAGTTTCACACAGGACTACGACAAGTCCAGACTGTAGGGGATGGGGCCTTTTAGATACGTTCCCACACCATCCCCACTAGAGTAGATGAGGATCTTCCGGTCATGATGAAATGCCAAGATCCATTGGACAACACAGGGTATGAAACATGTTAACCACTTTCACATCAAACATGGTTTTTTTAACTAGTAGTAGCGCTTGCAGAGTGGTGGAGAAAGGGGGTGTGGCCTCCGAAGCCCTGACACCAATCGCCTTCTGTGGAACTTAGTGGAGGTATTAGGAGAGCTTGTTGGCACTCCAAGGACCCTCTGGAGCCAAGGGGACTTCATCCCCCAACCAGCAGTGTGCCAGGAGGCACGATTGCAGAGAGGTGAAGAAAAGAGGGCGGGCCTCAGAGACTTACCGGTAATTTTTGCTATTTATTCGGGGGGGGGGGGGGTTGGGAGGGAGAAGGGGGGGGGGGCGCACAGACTCCCTTCCCTGGGCCAAAATTGGCCGCCGGGCCAATTTTGAACAGGGGAGGGGGACCGAGTTGCAGCATTCCTTGGCGGATTCTTTGAAAAATAAAAAATGTGAACAACTTTGAGGGGGGGGGCCAAAAGGCCACCCTCCCCGGGCCAATTTTAGCCCCCGGGGACCCCATCGAACTTGTGTCAAAATGTTGTGAGGATTCATCAAGCGCACCAAAGTTATTGGCAAAACTAAAAAATTTTACACACACACACACACACACACACACACACATCTATATACACACACACACACCCTTATATACACACATATATACACACACATCTGAACAAGTTACTTACTTTGGTATCGATAGATCTGTAAGAGACAGATTAGTTATGGATTCCTCACCTTAGAATTACCCCCAGGTGTCAGACTGGATCCAGAGACTTTCTTCAGCAGTAGCATTGCGTGTTGGTAGGTGGGTGGGGGGGGGGGGGGGGATGGTGGGCGGTCGACTCCGCATTCTGTGTTGGTGTCGTCGTCGCCGGAACGACATCGCGGTTTCTACTTAGACGCCACCCCTGCACGCGGACGTCAGTTATTTACACTACATTCCACACCAGAAGTCCAGAGCCATACAAGACACTTAAAACTGGTGCACAAAACTAGGACCATGAAGGGAAGTTCCTTACTCTAGAAGTCAGTTCGCAGAACGGGGAGGATGATTGGGGCGGTGAGGAATCCATAACTAATCTAGGTCTCTTACAGATATACCGTTACTGAAGGTAAGTAACATGTTCATCTGAAAGAGAAAATCAGTTATAGATTCCTCACCTTAGAATAGATCCCCAGCAAGACCAACCTCGGAGGTGGGTCTGCGAACCAAGTTCACACCAGAAAGTCCTGGAGAACTGAACAGCCAAACAAGCAGTCTCTACGGACTTAGCTGTCCAGGCAGTAGTGTTTGGTAAACATGTGCAATGAAGATCACGTAGCTGTCTGGCACGTCCCAAAGCAGTAGTAGCGGCCGTCGCCCTGGTGGAATGGGCATGCAACCCCACTGGAGGTTCCTTTTTCGCTAAGGAATAGCAGATTTTGATGCAAAGAACGACCCATCGAGAGATGGTTCGTTTTTGCACAGCCCAACCTTTCTTGAAGCCCACATAACCAACAAAGAGCGGGTCATCCACCCGGAATTGTTTTGTGCATTCCAGATAGAATGAAAGCGCACGTTTTGGATTCAGACAGTGGACCCCTCTCCTCCTCTTTAGAAGGGTGTGGGAAGAAGGTGGTCAAAGTTATGGGCTGAATTATGTGGAAAGAGGTAACCACTTTGGAAAGGAATGAAGGACTAGTGCAAAGGACAACTTTGCCTGGATGAACAGCCAGGAATGGAGGTTTGGAAGAAATAGCCTGAAGCTCACTCACCCTGCGAGCAGAAGGTGATGGCAACCAAAAAGGCAGTTTTAAGAGTCATAAGTCTGAGAGGAAAGTTATGCAGCGGCTCGAAAGGAGCGCACATAAGGTAGGTCAGAACCAGGTTCAAGTTCCACTGGGGCATTACGAAAGGAATTGGAGGAAACAAGTGAGTAATGCCCTTAAGGAGGCGATTTACAATAGGGGACCTGAAAAGAAGGCTGATCAGGAAGCCGGAAAAAAAGCCGAAAGATAGCCTTTAAAAGTGCCCAGAGCAGAGCCCTGCTGGGCCAAAGAAAGAATGACGAGGAGAACCTCTGGGAGGGGTCCAGAAAGGGGAGACACAGACTTTGCTGCGCACCAAGCTACAAATTTGTTCCATCTACAGGCGTATATCGTTTTGGTAGAGGGACTGGCTGCCAAGATAACATTACTGAGTTCGGGAGGAAGGTCGAAAGCTGTCAACTGTCGCTGCTCAATCTCCACACAAGATGGAGGCTGGACAGGTTTGGGTGGAGGATCGTCCCCTGCTGCTGCGACAGAAGATCCTCCCGAAGGGGCAGTTTGATCGAGGATCGATGGCCATGTGTAAGAGCTGGGGATACCAAACACTTCAGCCCAGGGCCACAAGAATGACTTGGACCTGGTCACGCTTGATCTTCTTCAGCACTCTGGGTAGAAGTGGTACAAGCGGAAAGGCATATAGAATACAGCAACTCGACTCACGACAAAAAGCGTCACAGAGGATGTGCCGCCTTGGAAATTCCAACACGTAGAACTGCTGACATTGAGCGTTCTCTTCGGTGGCGAATAGATCTAACCAAGGCTCTCCCCTCTGCTGAAAGAGACCTTGCACCATCTCCGAGTAAAGACACCATCATGCACCGGCAGTTGAGTTCATCCGCCCTGGCTTTCAGAGAACCTGCTGGGTGTTTAACCACCAGGGACATTCCCAGATGTTCCAGCCACTTCCAGAGATGAAGTGCCTCCTGACACTGGGTCCACGACCCCACCCCGCCCTGTTTGGTGCAGTACCACATAGTGGTGGTGTTGTCCATGAACACCTGCACTACTCTCCCTTTGACAGAAGGAAGGAATGCCTTCAGTGCAAGACGAATCACCTGAAGCTCCAGAAGGTTGATGTGGAGCCCGGATTCCACCAGAGACCAGAGGCCTCTGATCTCCGCCTCTCCCATGTAGCCGCCCCACCCCGTAAGTGAGGCATCTGTTACCACTGTGAACTCTGGCTGGGAAAGGGAGAGGGATCTGCTGTTGACCCAATTCTGGTTGGTTAGCCACCACTGCAATTGGCGTGCAGTGCCCTTCGAGATCTGAATGCAAATCGCAAAGATTCCCCGGATGCTGCGCCCACTGGATCTTCAGGTCCCCCTGCAGAGCCCTCATATGCCACCTGGTATAGTCCACCAGCAGAATGCAGGAGTCAATGAGGCCCAGTAGCCTCAGAGTCATTCGGACCAAAACCCGGGATAGAGACTGAAAGATCAGAATTATAGCCCGAATATCTCAGACTCGCTGCTCGGAAGGATAAGACCGAAACTGCGCTGTGTCCAGAACTGCTCCGATTGAAAGGAGCTTCTGAGAGGGAATCAGGTGTGACTTCGGCACGTTGATGGTCAACCCCAGTGAATGCAGGAGGTCGACCGTAGTCTGGAGGTGGGAGACGACAGCCTGGGGCTAGCCTGCCTTCAACAGCCAGTCGTCGAGATTAGGGAAGACTAGAACCTCCGATCTGCGCAGATGAGCCGAGACCACCGCCATGACCTTTGTGAACATCCGAGGGTAACTTGTAAGGCCAAAGGGGAGCACGGTAAACTGAAAGTGTTCGTGGCTCAACGTGAACTGTAGGTAACGCAAATGGGCCGTCAGGACGGGGATGTGAAAATAAGCATCTTGCAAGTTCAAAGCTACCATCCAGTCTCGAGGGCAGACAGGACCTGAGCCAATGTCAACATTTTGAACTTCTCCATTCGGAGGAAGCGGCTGACGTTCCTGAAAATCAAGATAGGACGCAGGCCCTTGTCCTTCTTGGGCACCAGAAAGTAGTGGGAACAACAACCACAACCTAATCTAGGGCAGGAACTCGCTCGATGGCTCCTTTGGCCAAGAGAGCCGTAACTTCCTGTTGGAGAAGGGCCAGGTGATCCTCTGACATGCGATGAAAGCGGTGGCATGGATGGAGGGGTAGGCTTGAAGGGGAGGGAGTAGCCCATTCGGACTATCGACAAAACCCACATGTCCAACGGGATGTGGAGCCAGTGGGTGGAATTTGGCGAATCCTGCCACCCACTGGCAAATGGTGGCCCTGAAAGGTCCGACTAGGAGGGCTTGGAGGCTGCTGCAGAGGGGGCGCAGGCAGACTGGCCCTCCAGACCCACAACTGTGGGTCACAACTCCACGGCCACGCAGAGGGTGGACAGTTTGCAGAGGCCTGTGGCTCTGGGTGGAATGTAGCGGGGCACCCCTTCCGTAGCCTTGAAAGGGGCGAAAAGCAGACTGAGCGGGGAGAGAGGTAGAAGCGAGGCCCAAGGAACTGGGCACTGGCCGTAGCCCTGGAGTTCTTAAAGCGCTTAAGCACGGTGTCTGCTTTGTCGCCGAACAGGCGATGGCCATCAAAGGGCATGTCCAAAAGTGTAGCTTCCTCATCACCCGAAAAGCCAGTGGACCCGAGCCAGGCGTAGCGTCTAAGGTCTACTGACATTGAAATCGTCCTGCCTAGCGAGTTGGCATTGTCCAACTTACATCAGATGGTGAACTTTGCTGCATCTCTCCCTTCGGCCACTGCACGGGAGAGCACGGCCCAGGCCTCCTCCAGGTACTGCGGCAGCACCTTCGCAACAGTTTCCCCACACAGAGTGGGAGTAACGGCCCAAGAGACATGCAGTGTTCACCGACCGCAGTCCTAAGCTGGAGGGAAAAAAAAAACATCTTCCCAAGGTGGTCCTGCTTCTTGGATTCCCTATAAAGTGGTGCGATAGGTGATGCGTCCTTGGAAGTCCAGGCTTGGACCACCAAGCTCTCAGGGGTGGGGTGTTGGGAGAGGAAAATAAGGTTCGCCTGAGGCAGGGCGGTGGCGTCTGGCAATCATCCTGTCCAAAGGAGCCCCTGTGCTGGGCTTGGACCAAGTGCTCAAAAGGAGGTCCATAAGGGCCTCACTGAACATCAGCAGGGGCTCCGAAGAGGCCGCTGCTCGCTGCTGGCTGAAGCACCTCGGTCAGGAGGTTAGTCCTGACCACCACCATAGGAAGCTCAAGGTTTAAGGCCTCAGCCGCCCTACGCCCTACGCAACACCTCGGCGCCGGAGGTGTCATGAGGTCAACTGGTGCCGATCCGGATCCGAAGGCATCGAAGGCCGAGAGCCCCCAGCCGAGGGGCCCGAAGGCGCCGGCGGAGTCGGGCTGCCCAAAGATGGAATGGAGGGCTTAGTAAAAGCTGGGCAGGGGTCGCTCTGACTCCCGGGAAGGCCGAAGTTGACCTAACAGGCTCCGCGGGCAGAGCCAGACGACTACCTTCCGCTTCTCGTGTCACGGATGGTAAGAACGCGAAGAGAGACTGTGCTTCTTCGCCTTCTTCTTGTGCTTAGACTTACACCCGAAGACGAAGACTTTGACGAGGAGTGGTGGTGATCGCTCCGCGACCAGTCCCATGACCTCACTCTTGACCGGGACCTTGAACGGCGCAGAGCAGACTGCTGGGCCTCGAGAAGCTTTCGGGACCGCTTTTGCAAAGACTTTGGGTTCATGGCCAGGCAGTCAGAGCACGACTTCGGGTCGTGGTCACGCTCCAAGTCTCACAGTGATGTGTTCCACATCTACCATAAGAACCAATTCATCCATGTTTTTCCAATATGTCTGAATTCACTTGTCATATTCTAACAAGCAGCATACAACCATTCTCTTCCCATCTCCCTACTCTTTACTGATATGCCATGTGCCACATTTGATAAAAATCATGCCTACGCAGGTCAATTATGGAAACTGCCTATGTAAGAGGTTGAACAACACTTATAGCAAACATTTAGTCTATTAATGTTTAGCTTGACTAAGCCTTACCTTCGTTTCGTCTTCGATTTATGACGAGTGGATATTTCATTGGTAGCGTTTCAGACACTGGATCAGGTGCAACTGCCCTGGTTTTTAAATCACTGGTATTAGACATGCTAACATGGGAACACAAACCATGAACAGAATAAACAAGAGCAATTCACTGCCATCATCAAGTTATTTTTCTATGCTATGAGCTACATCTACAGCTTTATCAATTGTAGGATTTTTGGAAGTTCACAAATGCTCTTGCATACTACTATTCCACCTAGGAACCAACTGTCTCTAATCAACTCAGAAGTAACTGTTCAAGCCCAGACTTCAGCTAGAAACTTCCAGGCCAAGACAAAGGATTCCACGGGTTCATTGGGACCCCATGCCCTAGTGAAGAACTTGTACCACTATACCATCAGATTTTTTTCACCCTCAAAGTATTTTTCTAATTATCTCTACAATTTGATACTCCTCAAATTCTTGATCTGCTTGAGGAACATAAGAAGTAATATATCAACTCCATTTTGCTATTCACTTCCCAATTAGTAGTAAAGCTTATTGGTCTTCCTTTCTGAACCTTATTACCCAAATAAGCCTAAAATGCCCATATCAATGTAGGCCACTTAATAGCTGTCAGGTGAGGCATGCAGGGACGCTATGCGGAATGGAGTTTCAAGGACTACGAGACGGAGCACAGGAGGAACGGAGAGCGCTCTGCTTCAGCAGCACAAAATGACTGAGCTCATGAGACACACCTCGCACTCCACTACTAGACCAATTTGAATTCCGCTTGTGCTGGAGAGAATATAAAAGGACAAAAGGTGTACACTGCCCAGTACGTACAAAATTCAAAGAATTACAGGTAATGGGAAATGGGTAAACAAAAACATAAAAATCATGAACTCACAGTAACAAAACGCAGCTGCTTCACTTTTAGCCCCAGCACATATGCAGGTGCTTAATTCATAATCCGGTGCATGCTGTGGCTCACTAGCTAGTCAATGACTGATACAGCATAAGTAAAATGTAAATAATCCTTAGTTATTTAGACATAGCGTAACCTACCTAACCAAGCTCTCCAACTGCTCTCAAATCACACCTTAAACGTTCTGTCATTCTAAAGTGACTTCACTGTGTTAATGGCAGAAGCACATGATGAACACCTACAAATGCAGATAGGAGATTCCATACACTACAGCGATGTTGTAGATACGTATGCTGCACTGTTACTTAAACAGGTTTGACCTGGCACTCCTGAAGTGATAACCAAACCACGAGAAACCAGGTAGTATGCATTTAAAAGACTGGTTTCTATACAAAGATCCTGAAGGAGATAAAGACGCAGGCACCAACCTTAATATGAATTTAGAATGCAGAATCAGTAGTTGAAGGACATAAAAATAAAGCACGGGAACTATGATGCTGCACGTAAATGGCGGTGGGGGAGTGAGCGCGGGTTTAAATGCGGGGCTAAAAATATATATCTCTGTAACGGTTTGCGGTCTTTCACCTTCAGGTAACATGTTATAACGCACAGCTGAAATGTAAAAAGTTAAGTAAATTAGTGGGAAATGAACTATCGTACACTATGAAACCTCCATTAGTTAGTACACTGCAGAGGTCTGTTTGTAATCAGAAAGTCACAGAATTGAACCCTGGTTGGTGCAGTGGAGAACCGTGACTAATGTAGGTTTAGTGCTATGAGGTCCCAGTCTATGGCATTTTTTAGACTTGCTTTACACACAGAAGATAAGCTGATATAAAATGTGCAAAAAGGTTTAAGATAAAAAAGGTATTCCAAAATATAGATTTTAAGAAAATACCCAGACAGTGAACAGTGCAATTATTTTTATAACTGATTCTTAAAACCACATACTTCATAGGTCAGCGTGCAACTCCCTTGTAATAGGATCCAAAAAATACATCTGTGTTACCAGGAAATCAAGGGATATCAATTAAAGCCAATACCAGCTTCCAAGCACCCTTTACAATTGTAGATTAACGAGCTGCGCACATTTACTTTTCTTTCAGGCAAGCAGGCACCCAAACAAAAAGTCATGTTTAGTTCCAAGCCCATCCTTTGGTTTCACAGCACAGGAGACTTCCTGCCTTACATTTCAGCTGAAGCATTTCAACTCTCCCAACTAACCATCCAGAGACTGTTGCCTTGTCAAACAAGCATTGGCATAGGCAATAGGTCTCGCTTTTGGGACCTTATAAGTATTTAGTTATGCAACACAATGTCCTTCCTGCAACAACATCAACTGTTGCATGGCTGAACACTTCTAAGGTCCCAAAGGCGAGACCTATTGGCTATGCCAATGCTGGTTTTAAGATCTGGCCTAGAGACCGCTTTAGCTCTTTTTATCCTCAGATAGTAAAACATCATACATAAATAGTAAATACGTGTATACAACAAGCAACGCGAGGGTCGAGGGAGGAATGTTGGTGGTAATTAAAGCAGGACAGAGGATGGGATGGTGTGGTAGCGGGTGTGAAAAAAGCAAGCAGAAACAGCTGGGAGGAGGCGGGGTGGGGGAGGGAGGGAACCAACACAAGCGACAGCAGCAATGGCAGGAGCGAAATAGAAACTATGCTTGGCTGCTGTAAACAAAGTAAACCAGGAGAGAGGGGCTGGAGGGGAGGGGTGAGGATCAGCTGAAAGCACAAGCTGCTAGCGCTTGTGTTTTTAGCCTATCCTAGTTAGTTTGCAAGCAATTAACGAGGTTCAGCTAAAAACAAAAGTGCTGCTGAAACAAAGACACTTTATTTCCCAATGTACAGTCATTATATTGGGGACAGATGTCCTTAACCCCTCAACATTGTAAGGATACGGACTTGCAAAAACAGCAGCAGAATTTAGAATACATCCAGTCTGTGCAAAGTTCGTAGCACACATTAGGGATGCAAACATGGCCGAGATCAGGGGACTGTGTGCCACGAAGCTTGCAAACCAGCTTGTCACTGCTGTGGCGCAGCTGCTTCCCAGTAAGCAATCTCATGTCAGACAGTTTGGGAAGCTGCACACAGGGTGTGCGCTGAGTAAAAGAAAACGGCTGTGGGATGGGGGGGGGGGGGGGGAAATCAGAGAGCAGGCGCAGAACTCCAAGAAGGAAAGAAAAGCAGCAAAAACATACTTTGGAGGAGAGACCAAGTGGATTTTGGGATGGTTTTAAGGTAAGGCACTACTTGTCCTATCTCATTACTTGATATAGGTTTCTGGCAGCTGAGCTGTCTAAATCAGCTAATGGAAACACAAACCCTTATTTTAATGACATGCTTGGTTTGGTGAAAGGGTATTAACATTAACTCATGCTGATGCCCAATGCCATTCCAGTAATTCACAAAGTGTGCAATGTTCCTTTAAGTGTCAGGAGGGAATTGAAAGGTTACCTGGATATGTTTTGCCGAGAAAAGGTCATTGAACCCATCGATTTTTCGCTGTGGATTGCCAAAAAAGGTCAGGAGATTTAAGGCTGTGCGTGGATCTTAGGTCTCTGGATAAAAATATACTGGTTGATTGCTTATCTCTACTTAAGATTCCCTAAATGTTAGCGATGTTGGGGGGAGCGGAGTTTTTCTCTTCCGTAGATCTTAGACCTGCTTATCATCAGTTTGAACTTGGCGATGAATCCAGATATTTAACTACTTTAAATTCACGGTTTGGTGCCCTCAGGTTCCTTTGCAAGCATTTTGGCATTGCTTTAACTGCGTCTGTTTTTCAGAAATGAATTTTCAATTTGTTTGGAAGCAAGAAAAATATATTAGCCTACCAATACTGACAGAGATGAGAATCATTCAAACAGTGTTGGGTGAGGATGTTATTATTCTACAAGTCAAAGGTTTTACAGTCAAGGAGAAAAATCAGTTTTCTGGAAAGGAAGTGGATTATATTGGTCATCACATTATCCACTGACAGTATCAATCCTAGGACAGATTTGGTAAAGACTATTCAGAACAGCCTGTGCCTCAAAGACCAGGATCAATTTTGGCCTGTTCTATGGCACTGGGACTACTTTTCATGGTGTTTGCAGATTTTGCCCTGCAAACTGACCCCTAAAAAAACTATTTAGGAATGGGTTGAAAGTTGTTTAGGGGAGTGAAGAGAAGGATACATTTGAACATGTGAAGTCTGCTATTTGCTTCATGCCTTCTGGGATTATGCAAATTGTGTTGCGACTATATATGCTAGTGGTGTGGGTATAGGAGTGTTGCTCAGTCAGGTTGTTGGTGGGAAAGAAAAACACCATTGCATTTGCTTCTAGAGGATTGTCCAAGGCAGAACGTAATCATAGCACAATAGAAAGAGAGGCCTTGGCCTGTGTGTCAGCAGCTAATCATTTGTCAATGCACTTGCGGCTTGGAAGTTTGCTTGGAGACGGATCATAATACTTCAGCAAATTTGTTAATTGAAAGCAGTGGTGACAGTCGCAGATTGGTCAGATTATCAACAATGTAGGATTTAAAATGTCTTTATGAGACATATCCCAGGGGGAGGAAAAAACTTGAGGGCAAACTTTGTCAAAATGCTCCATGGGAGACTTCTGTTGAACAAGATTTGGATCAGGAGGTGGAATGTGTTGGATTGATTGATGGGGATATATTTTTAGACAGTGATTTTTATCGCTTACCCAACGTGATTAAGGTACACTAGAGAGTAGAGGCTGGGGTGCTAGAAGGTCTGGGGTGGTTGATTATATTTGGGCAGGGGTTGGTGTTCCCTGTGGTGAGGAACAGGTGATTAAAGTTGATGTGGAGACCATGTCAAAGATTCAAATGCTTGAGAAGATGTTTTATCTGCCCTGGTTGAGTGTTCTAAGGACCATGCTGTATTGAACAGGGATGTAGAGTTCCTATAGCCCGACGCCCAAGACCTATTGTTTGGGGTCAAGGGCAACAGGTTTTCATGTGCATTTTGACCGTGGGACAAGTAGGCCCAACTACCTGCAGCACAAACCCTTTGTCTGCTAGATTACAGTGCCACATTATGGATCAGGGAAGGGCATTGTCTGCAGTTAAGGTAATATTTGTGTCCACCTGTTAATGCTGTGCAAACTTGTATTATTGGCTCATTAATGCAAAGTATTTTTTATTAGGGTGAGCACTCTAAGTAAATGTTGTAAGCTCTGACTGCACTACTGACAGTGGTTGCAGTATACAAATGTGTGCACATGCTTATAAAGCATAACAATATGAGGATATGTATAATGCTCCCAGAATGCTCTGATTAGATGCTAATATTTGCAGAAGCTTGAAAGCCAGACTGAGGATTCTTTGCTTACAAAATAAGATGTTCACAAGAAAATGCAAAAACATTTTGCTTAACTACTGTAAAATTCTAGGTACCATTTCTTTGCAGAATCATTTAGTAAAATGTGTTGATGTACGCTAGTATTTCCCCAAAATCTTCATAATTGAAAATCATTGTAACCAGTTTTAATAAGATTATGGGAAACATAAAAATAAACAAGCATCGGTAAAGCCAGTAGTGTCAGTGTCGGACACCTGTTTGTGCCTACCGTACATGCCGGTACGTGAGGATTAGCTGCCTGAACTACAATTCCCAGGAAGCCTCCAGAGGGAAGGGCCTCTTGGTATTGGAGCACACTTGCACCTCAGTCTGCGTGCATAATTCTAGTATTTGAGGACCGTTGCATGGTACGGCTGCATGATGTTTGTCTCCGTGAGGAAGTGTGGAACGGAGTGAGAGAAGTCGAGGAAGTAAGCAGCTTCCGGCTGTGGCTCACGGGATTGCATTTGTTGTCCCAACTCGCGGTTAATATTCAAACCGGAGTTCGTAGGAATCTCGGCGGCGAATGATAAGGACGCATCCTTGTGATTTAGAGGCATCTTTGGTTTCAGTGGCATCGCTGATTAAATCAGGATAAAAGAGAACTTGGCAGCTGCTGAAATCGTGGAACTGCTCGGGCTCGAGTGGTTTGTTCTTTGAGGAAGAATCTGGCAGAAAAGAGCTACCGTCTTATGAAGCGACCCGAAGAGGTACTTTCTGTTTGCGGGCACTTATATTCATATTGCCTCTGGGTTTGGACACACGGGGTTCGATTTCAAAACTTCATTGTGTTGCAGTTAATTTGGGTTAACCTAGGAGTCTATTGGTTTTCCAGCTGACTTAAGTTGAAGTGTCTGGTAATCTTCAACTACGTTTCCATGGTGGCATTTCTATGAGTTCACTGTTTACAGCATCCAGGCATATTGCATTGTGATTTCCCTAATGGAGCAAGGATTATAGAGACTGCCTTTACTGCTCCTCTGACCTTTCTCAAGGGAAGTAACTCTTCCCTTATTTCTTGCGTTTTCTTTTATTCATTTATTTGATATTGGGAATGGGACAAAAGGGGTATGTATGGGAAAAGAGGGATCATACTATTGAGGCATTAGGAGTGCATGTGGGTTAACCCGTGTGCTTTCTTGCTATAGGTATATTCTCCTCCAGTTTGTGAGCTGTAGCCACTGGGTAGAGAGAGAGGAACACTACGGCAGGATGAACCTGAATTACAGGTACTAACCGAATTAGTGAGACTCTGCGAGAGTAGTAAAAGAAGGAGACTTGTACCAATCTCTGTGTTTTATGTTTACAGGTGTCCCATTCCCACGCTGTTCCTACCCCAATTCCTTTCCCTCGCTTGATCGCCTCAATAATCTATGCTTTGTGGGTCAGAGTTGGGAATGTCAAAAGGTGGACCCTTTTGAGCATCGCCTGGATTCCGAGGAGTTCCTGAGGGCGTTACAAGTAGGTCTGAAATTGTTGGTCAGCCTTTTTGGTTTTGTCGATGAGGGACTTGTTTTGCATGGCTTCAGCAAAACCTTATTAGTGTGGGAGCTGCCCGGCCCTCACCATTAGAACAAACATTGGCAAAAGCAAAAATAGTTTTGGTCTCAAAAAGCACACATTGCCACAGTAGTTCCTGGCAATGAACAAAACGACTGTCGATATGCTCTTTGTGAAAGAACAGAATGCGGTCACTCACACTGAAGCTAGATGATAGACGGAGAGAGAGACAGAATTCTAACACACACAAAAGGTCATGGTTAACACCAAACCTAATTGGGGGCCCAATTATTAAGAAAAGTCTCAAAAGTGCACCCATGTCCCTGTATTAAGTGCAGATATACGGCTTTCGTGAATTCACAAGACTTTACCGAAGTAGGCCAAGAAATAGTACTCAAGAGATAATATTTGTGAACTACATTTTAGCATGAGCAAATATGCAGGTGTAGATTTGCTCATGCGAAAATCTGAGTGTCTGCAAGTTCACTTTCCCTCCAACTACTTTTTTCCCAACCCTGTAAGAAGTTTTATGTCTTGCCATTGTCCAAACTTTTTCAGTATGGGAAAAGATTACAGAAGAGTTAATGAAAACCCTTAAAACATGCAAGTTAGTTTGCACAGACTCAAACGGGCATTCCAACCCTGGAACTGCTGCTTACCATTACCTTCAGTCCCTGTATGTAGATCTGCGGCAACGTGGCAACAAAAGGGAATTGCTAGTATTCAAACCCTACTATAGGAGGAACCCTGGGATAATTAGAGAGGCTATTTCAGAGCACTTGTACAATGAGATTGCTACCATAATGTGTCATTGCGTTATATGGCACAAAAGGAAAAAGTGGACATTGTTAAAGAACAAGTAGATTTATGAAGCAACCTGCCCCATGGACAAGTAGATATTTTATTAAATTCCACACCCCGGATATGAAACACATTGAATATTCAAGTGTGTACCCCAGCCTTTTAAATTAGTCTACCTCCGTTTCATGGATGTCCATTTAGAACCATTGCCTTTTAACAACATACATGAAATCTGTACTTCAAAATTCACTAGATGACCAATATTTTTAAAATAATTATGGGAGTTGGGTTGCATCCCATATCTCCTTGGATGAAGTCTGGCTTGCACACTTCACTGCACGGTACCGTACCGTTTGTGCATTCACACCCTACCACTTTTAAATAACAGTCAACAAAGGGTGTGTGGTATGTTTTTCTAAGATCAAGGTAAATCTTCCCTTTAAAATAACTGTTTTTAAAAACCCGAAAATTCTCCCCATCCCAGCCACTCTGGTTATAATGAGCGGGCCCTGAGCATATGCCAGGGAGAGGTCTTCTTCACTGAGGTGAAGGGCAGCCTGCGGAGAATCTGCCATCTTGAACAGGCTTACAACCAGTGTCCAAAACGGACTGTAACCGTCTTGCAGAGCCACTCAATATACATGAACTCACACCTACATTACAAACAAAAGCAAGGACATTAATCATGGACAGGAACACTTGATTTATGTGATTCTGGGACCACAGCATTCTCAACATAATTATGAATTTTCTGCATAAAACATCAGTTGTATAATCAACTCAAAAATAAATTTATTTCGGTTCAGAGAACCATAAAAAGTACCACAGATTCAAAAATATAAAATACAATACATATCAAATTCATAATCAAAGTTTAAAACACTTCATAAAATTGTACCGATTTCCTGTTAAGCTTTTGCAGAAGGTAAGTTTGAGCAAAAAGCTATTACCCTAATAATTTTTATACCGATTTACTCAATGCTTTCTAATCTCAATAGAGCCTCTTATGTAATTAGCTACTGCAATGCAGATTTCAGCAGTATCCAATGAGTGTAAAAACTCTCGATATACGAACAGGGACTAATATTACTTAGTAAAGGCAGCAGGAATCTAGTTTCCTCCGATTTATACAATGTGCAAAATAGTACAAAGTGCTTTGTCTGGAGTAGTGATCACATGGACAGGGCGGGAGCCTAGATGACCACCCTCCTCGACGTGGAAAAGCCAGCAAAAAGTGCACAGTGCATAAACGGAACCATTTAAATAAAATCGGAACTGAGAAAAAAGTTAAATAAAATTGTATAGGGGAAGGACACAAGTGGGGCTCTCCCATATCACCATGTTGGTGACAAATACGCCTATTACTCCTGGTACAGTAGGCCTCTTTGATAACAATTTTGGCATTTGGAAGAATTCTTTAAGGGTTTTCAAAAAAACATTCAAGACCCATCTCATGGTATTTTCTCACAAGATAATGAAACCAGGGAATCTTTCAAACATTACCTGCTTTTAAACAGTCTTTGATAACATTGCGTGAAAACATCAAGTCATCTGAAATCCAAGTCTTGGCCACAAGTACAAGGGCCACTACTTATCCGGTCTTCTATGAATTCTAAACCCAATTCCATGTGGCAGAATATGGTAGGTGCTCTTTTCGGTAGCATCAATAATCTTTTAATAAATGTATTTTCAATTACTAAAAGCTTTATCGTAGTCCCAAACCCCCCCAGCTCCATATGAGGCAATAGAGAGACATTTGGCTCTATAAAGAGGGATTAGTTCCTTTACAGGCTTGTGCCCCAGTTTACAAGCAAAGCGAAATATTGCATCCACCGCCCTACTGGTCTGCTGCGCTCTCAGACATAGAAGAGGTTCCCATTTCATTTGCTTTTTGAATAAATTACCCAGGTATGAGAAATTAACCTTTTCCATTTTCTTTCCCTGCACAATAAAAATTTTAGTTTCAGTGGTTTTTGGGCTACATAGCAGTGTATATGATTTTATCAAGTTAACTTTTAAAATCGAGAGAGGTCATAAAAATCAGTAAAAGAATCAAGAGATCTCTAAGCTCATAGTTGTCTTCGCTATTAAAACTGCGTCATCTGCATAAGATAAAAGCGGGACAAATGTATTACCAATTTTGGGGTAATCAAGTTCCCTACTTAATAAGAAAGCCTCCAGCTCATTTGTGTAAATTTCAAACAAAGAGGGCTAGGCTACATCCTTGCCCAACTCCCTCTGTTGAAACAATTGGGTGGGTTATTTCCTCTTCACAGCCATATCTTATAGCGACTGTGGTGAAGCCTACAAAGAAGGGTCACCAGCGCTATTTCGACCCCCATGTCTTTTATCATGACCCATAACGTATCTCTGTCCACATTGTCGAAAGTGCAGGATAGTTCCATGATGGATAGAGCTCTTTATGGACCCAACATGCTTGTTAATGATTGAGGATAAATTGAGACATTGTTCAGTAGTATCCCGTCCCCTACTAAAACAATAGAGTGTTGGGCATAATCCCATTATTGGATGCCTAATCTTCAAAGCGTGAAAGAAGGACCCTGCCCAGAACCTTAGCTGTGGCATCAATCAATGACATGGGCCTATAACATGCCAGATCACTTCTAGCGCCTTTAAGACTGGTACCGCAATTGCTTCCTTCCATGAAGAGGGCAGTCTGCCAATAATGGCTGCTTTAAAAACGCTCGCTAGCAAAGGTGCCCACAGCTTAGACTTATTTTTAAAGAAGTCGAGGGGCACCCCATCTGGGCTGGGGGCTTTCAGACAGATACACTGGGACAAAGCCATCTCTTCTACTGTGATGAATAAACTAAGTTGTGTAGCTAAAGGTAAGTCAATAGCTATTTCCCCCCCAAGTCATCCTCTGGCACCTTATCTAAGGAATTAAATATACCTGAGAAGTGTGCTTCCCATGTTTCACCCAAGATCAGCGAGTCCATCTGCATCACCTCTTCAGTAAACAATGGGCGATTAATAATTTCCCAAAATCTTTTTGAATCTTTGAGAGAGCCTGCTTTTTCCATGTCCTCCCACGCCATACTCCTCCGTTCCTTCTTTCTGCCTTCAATCAACTTTTAGATTTATTCCTTGTTGCTTTAATTAGTTCACTGTCACAGGGGGGTAGTACATAGGGCACATTTTAATTCCTTATGGGCCTTGGAGCATTCTGAATGAAACCATGGTACCTCAAGCAGTTGCTTTTTGTTGACTTTCCTGGTCAGCCTCTGGGCTACATCACAGCAAAGTAACGAGAAAGTCCGAATCACTTCTGCCAGGGATGAATTATGCTCTAAGCATCCATCTATTATGTTATAATTACTCATAATAGTTTCTTCCTCAAATTTTAACGGATTTACATGACCCCAGCTCAACTTAAATCCTTTATTAAGGTTAAAATGGATTGGGCGTTTATCACTATGCTCCATATTTGGTTTCAGGTTAAGAGAAGCAATAAGAGGCTAGTGATGAGTTGCAGTTTGGCTTGACCTTAGAATCCCGTACAAGATTAAAATTTGTCAACATTAACATGAAATCAATAGAGCTGGCCCCACCACCACCAGTGAAGGTAGGGTGCTGCGGAAAGGCTTGTGACCGTGATTGGTTAAGAAGGTTAGGTCACAAGAATAGAGTTTAGGGCTTTGCCCTGGGGAAAGTGAATAAAGTGAGTCAGGGGCTGACCCTCAATATCTTCCAGCCCCCACACACGCTGAGAACGGTACTTACAAATTTTACAGTTGAAATCCCCAACCCATAGAAGACATGGTGGTTGCCACTTCATGGTGGCTTGGGTAATTTCCTCTTGCAGGGACTCTATTGCTTGACAATTTCCTTTGTCAAAGATTTGATGGTACCAGTTTACCAATAGTGATTTAACCTTGGTCAAACCCGAGATGGTTATTAATTGGTACCAAGGAGATACACTTATGCATTTGGCTACTATCGATCCATATTTTACAGCTATAAGCTCCACTATATCCCCCCTTAGCTCTCCCCGATGGGGATGGAGTTGTGGGGACAGATAAAGAGCAGAAGCCGTCAATATAAATGTCATCTAAGGACCAGGTTTCTTGTAGGCATAAGAGATCAAAACCTTAGATGAAACCCATCCAGTTCTCATTCCCCAATTTAGAGCATATGCCCGCTTTATTTCGTGATAAAATGTTAAGGTTTTCCGTGGTGACAACTTCCTTCTAAGCAAGACCCTGGTCTAGACTAGCAGGCAACTTAGATAAACCATCTTCTAAAGTAGTTACTTCTTCAGGTGCATTCGCCCCACACATGTCATACCCCATCGATTTTTACAAGAGTTGGCCAGACAACCCCCACTGACTGGCTGCCAGGGCAAATCTTGCAGTCACTCAATCTCAGCTAGACCAGAGAGAACTTCAAAAATGTTTGTCAGGGCGGTGGGCTGGGGATTAATAAAGTTGCCATGATTGAGTCTAAACTGAACTTGCCTTTCCAGGGGTATACACCTGTATGGGTTAAGATTAAAAAAAACCTAGGGAGTATGCCCTTAAAGGACCAGTCACTCCCATCACTTCCGTTAGGTGGTTCAACACAAAAAATGCACATCTAAGGTCCTGAACGTTAGGCCCACACAATCACCGCCTACAGATTTCGGCGTGCGGCCTAACCATCCCACCCGCTCAGCCATAACGTTGTTATCAAGCAGCTTAGTGTGACATTTTATTTTGCTAGTACACCAATGGGCAGATTTATTTATAAGACTTAGACAGTCTTCACGCAACCTTGGTGACAATTGGGGGGGGTGACTCCAGCTAGTACCAAAGTGTAAGGGGTGCAGTCCTAGAGCAAGTTTAATACATCTTGCATACCTTCGCCCCCTTCCCAACAATAAGTGAGAGAGTTGCTCAATTAGGGTTTGTATGATGCATTCTACTTCTTGACCGCCGGACCCGGCCAGCAACACTACCCCCTTGACATGCATCTCGTGTTTTCCTAAATGGAACTGTTCCCTAATAATCCTGGTCAGTAGGCAAAATAGACTTATTGGGGGGGGGCTACATTCAAAGTAGGGGAATGTATAGTAGTTCGAAGCACACTCCTCAACAGGGGCGGCTTCATGATCAACAGTGTGTGTAGCCGCACCTCATAGTAAGCTATGTGATATTTTCTTTTTGAAATCCCTCACCACCAAACAAAGCTGCTCCTCAATGTGACCCAGACGATCTAGGACAGGTCTCATGGCCTCTAATATCATTTGATTTATTTTGGCAAGGAAAGAGGGATTAAGTGTTGGCACACCCCTTTGAAGGTTCCTTCCTGGTTTTCTTTAGCACCGGGCACGGACTCTTAGACTTTAAATCTGCCTCAACAACGTCAACCCTTTTCCTTTTCCCTCCTATAACCTGTAAGCATCTGGGATCCTCCATAAGCAGATTAGGTTTTGGTAAATTTAAATAAAACATTTTCAAAAATATTGTCTTGAACAATGATATTCACTTCTGGTGAGAGTAGTATTGGGGGCCTAGACACAATACCGTTGGTGGAAATATCAGCAGAGACCAGAGGGGGTGCTGACGGAGTAGGTACAAGTGAAAGTCTTTGTTCCATTATTTCAATTTCCTTATTAATTACCCCCACAGTTTTCTGCAGAAATCCACCCAATGTGACACTGGTGGGGGTTACAGGTGGTGCCACTTTCCGTCTACCCATAGCTAATATTCCAAATAAACAAAATTTAAAAAGAATCAGAATGTCACCTTGAAGGCTATTCGATTGTTATTTAGCAGCAATGTAGTGCTTCGCCTCTCCACTGAATCCAAACAAAATAGCCAAAAAGTTGGCCCAGGCCAGCCTCGTTCGGCCGTGGACAGGCATCGACGGGCCCGTTCTTCGCCTGGGAGCCCACTGGCCAATTTACACTGAGCCTGCAGGCGTGGAAGCGATGTCTCCAGGGGCATGCAGTCTGCCCACCAGCAGGAAGGAAAACAGCAATGAGGAGTAGGAAGTCCCAGGTCATATGTGCTTTCTAGTACCCAGTTATTAGAGGGCCGCAGGGGCAGATCTTCACAAGGGTTATGGGTAGTGGGGCTCACATGGAAGAGACCTTCACATGAGGTTACGCAGCATTAGACCACAAAGCAGTGCTTGGGGATAGGCTGAATGGAGCTGGAGGCCAATGGTAGGAATCTAGCGCCCGCTCACCATTCAATTACCCCACAGTTCACATGCCTTGCAAAAGCAGAGCTAGTCCCCAAAAAAAGTAGTAATGGCTCACCAGGCCATTGTGCCTTTCAGTCAATATATCCTCACTGAGTGGATCACTCAGGGTTGCAGCGAAGGTCCAATAAGCAGGAGGGCCCAAGCACTGAAACTATGTGGATGCCCAAGAGCGTGGTGAGGCTCAAGCACGATCTTCAGGGAGGCGTAGGGAGGTGGAGACTAATCCTCCAGACTCACCCTGATAGGCACTGAAGCCGGTGGCGGGATGGCGCTCCGGTTGCCTCAAAATGCTGGGTATGCAGCCCCCAGCCAGGGGCATGTCACGGCCGTGGTGCTCTCAGGCCGCAATGTTGCTGAAACGAGCATGGCGGCCTCAGCCCTTATGGAAAGAGCAGGCGAGTCGCGTCAGGTCCTGCAAGGCTGCTGGAACTTAGGGAAAAGGCGCAGGAGAGCAGTTACGGGGCTCTCGTGCCCCGCTGTCAGAGTATACATTTCATAATGTCATTGATAGCTATGGAACATTAGTCTAGTCCTGCCAATACTTCTGATGAGAGGTGGGGGTTAAGAATGGCCCAGGACTTATCCTTACATCGCACAACAGATAGTTTGTGCAAAGGAAGATGGCGCTACCCAGGGTGACACCATTGCCCCTATTTTATTTTGTTTAGATCTTTAGCCAATACATGACACGCAGGAGAGAGGTGGGGCATTTGTCGCTATTGGGGCGGGGGGGGGGGGTTATAACAGAAATATAAGTTTGTGACCTTCAGAGAAGTGCAGGATCGATTTCAAATCTACCTGGGACAATTGTTACAGTATACAAGTAGAGAAATTTGGCATGAATTCCCACCTGCCCCAGCCACTAAAGGGAGGATGGATGTGCTGCTGGAAATGGGGGAAGAGACGTAGACCGATTATTCACATAGTTAGAGCTCTGAAAGGGAATAGAATGAACATCCCCATGAAAGTATATCAACATTGGGATGCAAACTTGGAAAAGCCACAGAATGGAAGACGACACATACAGTGGCACAGGGGCCAGAGCGTCTAGTAATGAACACTTCAAACTGACATTTGAATTTTCTTCATTGTACTTATGCGACACTCTTAAAACTTCATAAAATGTAACTGGAAAAGCCTACTTATAGCCCCAGGTGTTGGGATTGTGAGGCCACATTTGAACAAATGACATGTCAGTGTGCAAAGATAGTTGAATACTGGCATCACGTATCCCCTAGATTAAAAACAATAGCAAACATAGCCATTAAAACAACAGTCAAGCACTGTACACTGGAAATCATACTGAAACCAACTGGAATGAGAATTCAGTATAGATTTGCTTAATTGGGGCCGATACCAGCTAAAAGACGCAGGCCAAATGGCGGTTTCGATCAGAGGGAACATTGGTAGCTTCTAGGGATTGAGACTCCTAGACTAGTATCTGGCCAAGGAACATAGAATGAAAGAAATCTACTTCTGCTCGCAGAGGACCTAGCTAAGATGCCTGAGCTGGCCTGTTCATATTGGAGTAATAAAAAGACTGTTTTGCGTTTAATTGGTCCCCGTTTGCAGAGGCACAGTCTGCAAACAAAAGAATGCATTGGCTATTGACACAGAGCAATTAACTGTGACTGAGATTAATTTAATCATTCCACCCATCAAGTTTGTTTTTCGTACTCAAAACGTGGTCATAACATTCATACACAAAATAACATAATAAAGCACTGGAAGTAAATTTGATATGTTTTGCTTCCAAACGTTTTCACTTATTATACCAGTATGATACATTTCAAAACTAAATTATTTCAAGAAGAATGCGACTATTCATGCTTGCAAAGAGCTAAGATGTTAAAGTTGCCTTTGGCAAATATGGCTCATTAAAAAAAAAAAAACTCATATTTAACACATGCACCTGAGAGCAAGCTTCAGTGATAGAATTGCATACTTCGGTAAAGAGAACAAACAGTACATATCTGTCAGCAACTCAAAGATATTACTTATTTGCCTGGATGAAATGTCCATAAAACAAACCAGTTGAAGGGAGCGAGGGGCACTGAAAAAGAGAAACTCACCCAAATATTCTATTGTCTTTTTCTGCATCCGAGCAGCAAACTCCTGATTGCTTTCGTGGGCCACAAATCACTAGAGAAGCCCCTTATTCAAGGACCAAAATGAAAGCGTGTTGAAGAGCTAGGAGTGGTCCCGGCAGACCTGAAACAGCGAGAAAGACAGCTTTATGCTATGCAGCACAGATCCTATAAAAACAAAACAAAAAAAAAAAAAAAAAATCCAGTATACTAAATAGCAATCAGAAGACATGGTGTCAAATTTTCCAATGGAAATCACAGTAGGCAGTAATGCATCTGAAAACTTAGATGCATAAGACATACAGCTACCCCAAAATAAATTGTCGCAATATAGACAAAAAACATGTGTATAATTCACCTAATGATCAAGCATTGTCATAGCCAATAGGTCTCGCCTTTGGGACCTTATAAGTGTTTAGTTATCCAGCACAATATCCTTGGTGCAACAACATCAAGTGTTGCATGGCTAAACACTTATATGGTCCCGATGGCGAGACCTATTGGCTATGCCTTTGCTTGTTTATTTAGTTTTCCAAAGTCGCCTTTCCGATGCCGATACTTCCCTGCTGTTGACAGCTTAATAAGTTCTATTATTGTGAGTTTTTGTTCAGGAGAATTGTCAGCTTTTGTGTGCGGTCTGACCCCGGACCCGTCTGTCCGGGTCAGACCGCACACAAGCGGATTGTGAGCATCTTCATATTCATGGGATTGCAATAAGATTACTGCTTTCTGATGTTTTCAGACACTCCTGTAGCTTCTGTATGTAAGCAGAGAGTAGAGGATTACCACACTGTTGGCACCGTAGATCCTTTGGAAAGATGAATTTAAAATTATATTTTTTCCATGAACAGATATTCTTCAAACAAAATGCAAACAAGGAATAAACCTGTTACAGACATGTTTCGTTAATCCTTGTTAATGGACAGAATCAATTCCGATGCTACCATTTTTAATATTCAGTTTCTCAGAAATATAAGAGCATAACCACTGCTCCTACTGCTTCTGTTTGAGTCTACTGCCACCATGACAATCTCATCATATGGGTAAATATCAGTATGGTTTAACTCCATCACCTTTTTCCCCGTTCAGCAAATTTCAGGCCTTCAGCTTGATTCATCAGAAAACCCCCAAATGATTGCCCTTTCACGTTAATCTGAATAGTGTAATTAATTTCACAATTATTATTGAAAGGGAGGCGGTCTTTTTCCCTTAACTGAAGCCTACCAGTCCTTTTGTTTTGACCGTGCTACCGCCATGTTGGGTTTAGCACCCTTTTTGAAGGGTTCAAGGCTATTTCGCACTTGCACAGAAGCCGTGCCAAAGGCAAGCACATCTGGACATGTCCAGGCCCAACCACAGGGTCTGACATTATGCAAGGTTCAATCCTCAAACCCACTCATCACTTATCTGGCAATAATGTCCTGGTACCTCCACTATGTTGTAATCTCTGCCTACCTTGTCCAGTCAAATTTAATTCAATGTTAAGTACATTTTATTCTGCCAATGCATTTTGCTGTCTAGTGCCTAAAACTCCAAAGTCCTTGACTGAACTAGCAAGTAAATTACAAGTTACCAACATTTTTGCATGCCACAAATGTAAACTGTCTAGTTATACTTTCCATAATACAACAAATATCTAATGGCACCCTATTTAGCCTAATAAGTATTAGGTTATGGAATAAGCATTCTTTAGAGGTATACAACTTTGCTATCTCTTCTAACACAGATGTTTTAGGCATCACTTAAACTTGGCTAAAGGACGGATTTAAGACCTATATAAAAACTTCCTCTCCAAGGACATTCTTTTACCAAGTTTGACTGCTCTGGTCCAAAATAGGAGCGTGGAGTAGATCGTATTTATAAGGGCAAATGTAAAGTTTAACAAAAATGCAAGAATTAACTATTATGTTGTCCATATTAGTATTGGCACCCATTACCTTGTATCCTAACCCGACTGTTGCCATTCTAATAATGTATCGACCTCCTTTAACACCCTCCATATTTCTTATGGAGTTACTACAAATATTAACCAATTTTTCTATCACATTTAACTCTCATCTTATAATGGGGGACTTAAACAGGCACATTGACAACACTAGGGATGAAGCGGTTATCGCTGCTTACATCTTAATGCAATGACCCTGGCATCTCCCAATTCATTATCTACTCAGCACATACTGCAAGCGGTATACTGGAGTTTGTGATTTTCTCTCCCTCCCCCCAAAAATACGAAAAAAGTAAAATTGCCAGTTACACCCCTTGACTAGTGGGATCACTTTTTTTTTTTATTAAAAATGTTTTTTGTTTTTTTTAAGGTCAACCTACTGCCATGTTCAAAACTAACTTCTTCCCTTACCTGACCCACTAGACATTTTAACAAACTACGCCCTCTGACTATTAAGGCAAGTTTCATTCTTCTTCCCCTGACGTGAATGCCCCAATTGATGTCATTTTAGGATGGACATGTCTCAGACAAATTAGCTCTCCTAGCCAAGAGGATGTCGAAAATAAAATTTAAAAAAAGGCACTTGGTTCAATAAGGACCTAAAACAAATTAAACTAACAGCTAGGACAGCAGCTCACAACTGGCAGCACAAATATAATCCTGAAGACAATGCCTGTACAAGTCGAAGTATGCAACGGGAAAAAAAAAAAAAATGTTCCTTAGCACGCAAAAAAATACTACTAAGATAGGCTCACACTTGCTGCTAATAATGCGAAGGAAGTCTTTATAATTATTCAGACTTGGCAACTATCAGGCTATCTAGAAAAACATGCTATCCTTGGTAAACCTCAAGTTGGATTCTATCCTAACAGGAGAACTGAGTCTAGTCTTCAAGCTGTTTCTATCTTCATATGGCTGCTCACAACCCTTGAAGCCACACTTTTACTGACAACGTGCCATCAGAAAATGAATCCTTGGCTAAGGTGAAGGGGAACACTAGGCAAGACAATGTTTGTCAGACAAAAAACCTATCCTGGGAGAAAAATCCATCTATTTAAGCACCTCAGAGGCAAAGTCTGAAGATTAAGGGCTCTTTACCTCAGGAGGGTGCCTTAACCAGCAGCATCTGGAACCGGGCTCCCAATGTACTTCAAGTCTAGGGAGGGGTTCAGGTGATATTTCTCAAAGTTCACAAGGAACCTCAAGTAGTGGACAAACTGACACCACTGTCTGTGTGCGTTTGGGGGGGGGGGGGGGGGCTAGGAATAGAAGAGGCCTAAACAGCCACACATCAAGACACAGTAGAAGAACACCCTCCTCATGGTCAATAGCAGGCACTGGAGCCAGTAACTTGGTGAACATTTGTGGAGATGCAACGAATCCAAAGGACGAAACCTCGTCTGCTATGAATACCAAAGCGTGTCTGGACAAACCAGGATATGGAAGCAGGCGTCGAATCCAGAGACTTCTGAAAGTCACATGATCGGATAAGGATGTGCAGGAGAGAATAATGGACTGAAGAGACCATCTGAAAAGACTCGTCAGCAATCTATTTCTAGCTCGCCTTTTAGGTCAATAGTGGGCCCGAAGAACCTGGACAGCTTCAGTTCCAGCAGCAGAATGGATGGAGTACCTTCCAAGATGTTGTTCCCCTGCTGGACCATGGCGCAAAACCCTCGTCTCCAGGAAGGGCAAGATGCTCACCTGAAGGGTCAGTGCCTTAGGGAAGCATAGGGAAACTTGGATTTACTGCAAACTCCGTGGGGAAGGTTAGGCGATGAAATAGTGTAATGAGACATCTTGGAAAACCCACAAGAGCTGGCTGTTATTCCAGTCAGAGAAATACTGCAATGTTTACCCTACTGGAAAAGTCTTGGCTGCATAGGTCAGGCCAAAGGTGGACAGCGACAAGAAACTACTGGCGGTAAGGATTTGCCCTGGAAAGAACCCCCACAATTTCCCAACCATGGCTCTTTCCACAAGAGATTAGTCACATTGGATACCGTTGAAGGTGATAAGAAAGGAGTGCAATGTGCAGCAGGAGACAAAAAGGCTGTACCATATCAACTTCCAAATGTGATCAGTGAAGTAAAGTAGGATCTGCTTCTTATGGTTACCCCCACTTTTTGCTTGATGATTCACTGTTTTTGACTAGTCTGGCTGGGATCCTGCTAATCAGGACCGCAGCCTATCTGCTTTCTCCCTTAAATTGACATACATGTACTTTGGTACACTCCAGATTGGATACTGGGGTACCCTTATCAGTCCCTAGTATATGGTACACCATGTACCCAGGGCATAGGTACCCCAGTGGCCTTCCATGGGCTGAAGCATGTATTATGCAACCCATGAGAGGCCCTACAAAATGGAACTCTAGGTCTGCTACTGCAGCCTGTGTAAGATGGTGCCTGCATCACTTACATTAGATATAGGTTCACTATATCCAATAGTCCCTACACTTAAAACTTATAAGTCACCCCTATAGCAGGCCTTAACAATCCTGAAGGCAGAGTGCATGGTTTTATGTGAGAGAGTGCCCCTGCGTGAGCAGAGCCTCTCTGCATCCTTCGGAGACCATTCTCCCGGGTTGTATGTGACTCAGCCGGACATATATGTAGAGGTGCATTATAACCTCACGGTAAATGCCATCTCCAAAACGGCGGCATAGAAACACATCGTGTTTGGTGTCAAACACCTTGGAATCATACCTTCACACCAGTAACTGGTGTGGGAGGTATGATTCCACCCTTCTGAAGCGAGCTTTGTGGGGTCACTGGTCTTACCGGTGCCTGCCTGCTCGATCTGGACAGCACAAAATGGATGCTGCTGACAAAAGACACTTTTCTGCCCTCCTGCTGCTGAGCCAAGCTCGAGCATTGGAAGGCAGCACAATAGGCATCCCCTACTTCGCAAGCACCTAAAGCGCAACTGACCGGTAGCTGCTCCTGAGCTCCTGCAGACTCCGAAGATTTCAGCAACATAGGAGGTGGGATCCCGAAGGTCCCTGAGGTCGATCTGCCCTCTCACCGACTTTGAGGCCAGTATCCCTCGTGGGGGCTGCGTAACCCAAACCCCTGTGCACTGCATCCATTCGCAAGTGCATATACTTGTTGGTGATTCCCGAGCTTGTGCATTGGACTCTGTGTAGTCCGGACCCTGAGCAGTATTTGCATCAAAGAACTCCGGCCTCCTCGCACCATCTTCTGGTGCTTTGCAAACTTGCTCGAGGTCCCCTAGCGACTCCTGGTCCACTGACTTGTGTCTACCCCGGAGGGTCATCTTGAGGGTTGTTGGGCTTTCCTGGTTGCTCCAGACGTGCCCGACTCACCACTGCTTGGAGAGTCCCCTGGACCTTACTGGTCCTCCCGTAACCTGTTTGTCCTTCCTGCGAGGGTTGCTTTTGCCAAGGCTTGTTGGTGCTCCCACTGGAGATCGACCCCTCCGCACTCTACATCCTTTGTGGTTGTGGAACAGCTCACCTTCGGCTCCTGGTCGTCCTCGACGTCTCCTGGTCGTCCTCGACGTCTCCTGGTCGTCGGGGGCTGCAGAGTCAAGCATCCCTTTGCACCTGAAATCGGTGGCCATTCATCTCCCGAGCCCCTGGTCACTCTGAAGTGACCCAGACTCTGTCCCCTCTGCTTTCAGGTTCCTTCCATCCAGAATCCAGGCTTGGATTCCACCGAACCTTTTTCACCTTCTTCCATAGAGAACGACGAGAGCTTCTGACGCCACTTCAGACCTATGCACCCGGCTTCCCTGGGTTAGCTCTTTAAGCTCTTAAGTTCCGAAGGGTTTTCTCAAAGTCCTCCTAGAATGGCCCTTAAACTTTAACTTTGCAACAGCGACTTTTCCATAGAGTTGTACGGAGCACGTGGTCATGTTTCCTCACTGTGCCCGTCCTCCATGGATCTCCTGTGTCATCACCTTGGGTGGTTCCTTGGGGCCCCATCGATTCTACGTACCCTAGGCACTGTGTCTAGTCAAGTCGTGATTGTTATACCACTATTTTAGTATATGTTCGGTCTCCCCCTGGAGCCCGCTGTGTATTGTGCTACTTAAAACTGCTCTATTGATCCAGTATTGTGTGCTTTGTGGTCTATCCTCGTGTAGAGGATAGTACAGAGTGTTATATTAATAAATACATCGTTTTATATAACTACTGTGTGGTTCTCCTTCTTTTAGTCATTCAGGAGGTGATATTTTGGTAAAACAAGCTGCTTTACTTTCCTTCAAGATTAAGCCTGAAGGCTGCTCTCCATAGCTCTCACTAGGATAGATTTCATAAAGGTTATCTTTGACCTCATACATCATAAGGGTCGTGTGGACTGGTACAAGGTGCCCACTTTAACTAGTGGACAGCATATCCCAAGCCACTTTCTCACAATCAGTTGGCTCATACCGCCACACGAGCCTGCTCTCTTTGCCTTACCTTATTCAGATCCGCTTTCAAATGTTATCTTCTCACTTTGATCCTCCGCTCTCCTACAGTTTTGTTCTTTACTGTCATGCCACCCTCTCATTTTATCCACACTGCTCTCCAGACTCACGAATTTGACCTGGTCAGCTCTCCATTCATGTTTGGTCACATTTGAGTGGTTTCCCAAAGCAGTCCTGTTTTTTTCCAAAGTCTGCCTCAACACTTTTAAATAAAATACATGCTCCACTTTGAAGAGAAAACTGGGTGAGGTCACATCATAGTTAAAATGCTGTTCATGCTCACATTCCCATCAGCCCTCTCATTGTACAGCACATCATGGACAGAGGTTTATTGCTTTAAAGACTCAACTGCCCACCTCGTTCACGTAGAAAAGCAATATAATAAAGTGATGATTCTGTGGAAATAATACACCAAGACCTGGGCTCACCAACCTACCTCTGGACTTCATCACAGAACAGGGGGAAGAAGATGTTATTTAGGAAAACATTATTTGCAGACGTTTTAGCAGACAGCATTATGTGAAGAGTAGCAGAATTCTAAATCCCCGAATGCTTTGTTTTGATTCCATATGTAGGGGTATAAATAATTCCCACTTTGCCATCTTTCTCTCCTGTATGCAGTAAATGAAGCCTCGCACTCCAGTTGTTTACCTCTGCTTCCTGGTCCTTGCAGGAGGCCTGATCTTGCAATTATAAACACAGAAATTAAAGTCTCAGAATCCACAGAAATACAGAGTGAACAAACTACTGTACATGGGGCTCTCCCTTTCCTCTTCCGTGGGGTAACTAGCACTTTCAGAGATCGAACTGTGCACAAGATCTGAAACACTGGTAAATTGGACTTTAACAACAGTCTGTGTTATACGTCTTTGAAATGCCCCAGTGAAGTTTTGCTGCTGAGAAGTTGGCGTACGTGTCAAGTCTATGTCAGTGGTCTCGTACGTTTTATGGTCACACGCTCCCAACTTTCGACACTCAGCTGTCATATTATTTCAAACTTACCGTCCTCTCCCCTTTCTTCCGTCTTGCCTCTATATAACTTTGCAGCACCCCCTCTAAAGTCTACGTGCTTCCACGATTCTTCGCCCAGTCCCTGCCTAAAAAGTGGATTTAAACTCCTCCACTTCAGAACCGGCGAATCACGACGCACGCTACACAGTCTCCCAGACGCACGTATGGAAAATTCAACCAATGACACCTTTCAGCCAATCAGCACGCAGTTCTCGGACACCTTCCAATCAGGGTGAGAAAGCTACCACAATGACTGGGCAAATGAAGCGCCATTCAAATTTAACCACAGTAAATTGATTACTCACACAAAATCCCGCCCATTTACAGCAGCTGACCGGAAACATTTGTTCTCTGTTGCCAATCTAAGCGCTCTAGTTAAATTCTGGTACGTATAAGGGTCTTGCATTACCGGATATCTGACAGCTTAATGTCGAGGAAGGACGGACGGGACGAATCAAGAAGACATGTTTTCTTGAGCAGGTTCTTTATTGAAAAGAGGCTGGTTAGCCGGTCGACCATTCGTTAGCCCTACCATGGTACTAGCCAGCTGGCCTATGAATCGAAAGACACGAACATCAGGTCCGCGCTTTGTAAATACCACACTTACCTCGTTTCTTTTTACATTTTATTTTTGTTATTTTATATAGCGCCGACGTGGCGTATGGACATCAGAGCGCTTTAGAAGAGGACCAAAACAATCACATCGTGAAATACCATAACGAAAAGCCGGAAATCGGGAGTAAATCGTAGGACAGATGTACATAAGTAAAGTTCTCTTGACAGGCCATGCAGGGGGAGGGCTTTAAGTGGGCCGGGTCTCACCGGTGGAGAACTCCGGCAGTTTTTAGGTCTCGCCTGACCCAGCGCATGCGCTGGTCTGGCGAGATTTATTGAGAGGGCTCCAAAAAGTGCTACCTGGCCAGCCTAGAGCTACAGCGCTTTACCGCGATTACTTTCGCGGCCGATTTGATGTTTGATCGCGATCGCTTTCGCGGCCGCTCGGCATAGCCAATAGGTCTCGCTTTTGGGACCTTATAAGTATTTAGTTATGCAACTGTTGCATGGCTAAACACTTAAAGGTCCCAAAGGCGAGACCTATTGGCTATGCCAATGCTTGTTTAAAGGGGGCCTCGAAACGGGTCTCTATCTGGCTCTGTTTTGTGCCCTGGCACAGGCGGTCCTTGTTTTCCGGACTGCAGGCACAAGGATGTGCGCTGCTCACTTCTCACAAGTGGATAAGTTACAGCATGACGTAGTGAGCGTTGTAGGGGAAGGGAAAGCCTTGCTTCTTACATCTTCCATGTGTCTGCTTTTTAAAGCACAAGAGTCCGAGCGCTGTTGCGAGTGAGGGGGCCCTATTGAATAGCGGACACTGCAAATTGCCACTTCTCTTTTTTAAACTCAGGAGCAGCAACATTGACTCGTGGTGTCACTAGGGCTATAAGTGGAAGCTTTTTAGGTCTCGCCTGAGCCAGCGCTTTGGCGCTGCTCTGACAAGAGCTTTATTAAATAGGGGATTTGGAAGTGCAAACTAGTGCTTTTCAGGCCTCCAAATACAGTGCATGTGCGCGGGGCGCGCGCGCACCATTTGGCAACCTGCCTGATCAGTTTCGCGGCCGCTTTGATGTTCTCAGTGAGCCGCACGGCCACTGAGAACATCAAAGCGGCCGCGAAAGTGATCACCATTTGCCACCCCCTCCCTTATCCCACTTCCTGCTTGTCTTTTTTTGGAGTGCACTTCTCATTTTACTTTAATCCACTTTTGCACGTGTTATTCAAATGTATTGCTTGCTTCAAGATAGGCATTAGCCATCTTGCCTATGCATGGTAAATAAAGTTTAGTCACATATATGCCATCATGTTGCGGTGGCTTGTTTTCTAAAGTTACCGATTAGCATGCTGCAGACACTACGCCAAAAACCTGGAGGTTTCGCAAATTAGCCATCCTGCTGTTCGTTTCTCTCAAGTTACTTATCTGCATTTCACACATGCTGCTGAAGAAAATATTTGGATCTTTACAACTACGAGCCTAACAATTCACTCATGTGGTTTCCTTTCACAACTGTGTGGGGGGGTATGGAGAATTCTAACACTAGTGCAGACTTATAGGCTCCCTTACTTTCAATAAAGCAAAAGCCACTGATATAACTACATGAGTTAAAGTACAAACTACGTACTTATTAACAAAATTATAAGACTATTTTTATTATGTCCATTTTGGTTAACACCAAAAATTACGAGTAACGTGGCTACAGCTGCATTCTTAATACTTAATTGGTACATATTTAACTGCTGCGGCTCTCATTACGCATGAGTTTTAAATACCCTTTTATTTACTCTTGCACTGTTAGAACGCTTTTATTATAATCCTGTTTGTAGGCAATTTCTACCCAGTGTCACTTTTCAATTACACAGGAGGCATTGTTTTTTCACTTTGGTACCCGGTTAATATTTATCGGCTATAAATGCGGTTTGTTTTGTTACTAAACAACACATCGCACGGGAACCATGCAGGTTTAAAATGCTTACGCTTTACTTTCGTTATTATGGCTTATTTCGGCTATGGCAATTTTCAACAATAATGGAAGGATTTCAGTACCAAAACTTTACTATCCCGTAACTATTGATCGGGTATCTATGCAGTTCACTTTGCTTACTCAACAACTAATCTCATGTGAAGAGAACGGTCTCTTTTTTTAAACTTTTTTTTTATTGCCATTTTTACATTAGACACATTGTACATCGTATAGATCATTCAGATAGTTAGAACAGATTGTACATTCAATAGTGGTACACATCATCTGCATATATCCGTGATACGTCATCGAAGAGCATGACCCACGTGCAAACTTGATATGAGGTGTATACCCCGGTGTCTCAGGTTCCAGATATGGCACAGAAACTATGGCAAAACGAAGGCCTAAACTATGGGGGGGGGAGGCATGAACAGGCACAACCAATGATATCAGCGAGGGTATGTAGCGTCGTAGGGGTAAGGCACCTCTGTGTCCCATGAGCGTGAAGGGAACGGTCTTAACATGCTTCAAGCCTAATCACAGGTGAAGTCCAATTGGAGCCTGGGTCGCATTTACTTAAAGTGAAGGCTTCCAGTACCAGGACAGTGGTAACCCGTAAATATTAGTTGGCAAATGAATGTTAATACTGTGTTTTTTTAAATGCACTTTTACGTTTTATTATTAAAATTAAAAATTTAATCAGGCCCCCATTTTGTTCTACATGGTATGTAGGTTCAGTGTTCTCTCCAACATTTTTTATTAAAGCAACACGTTTACAAATTCATATAACCTCTGGGCAATCTGCCTGCTTTTGGGGCCCAGCGTTTTACACTACCATGAAAATGGCATGTCAAATAATCAGGCTTCTGAGAGTTAATCAACCTTCACAGTATTAAGTCCGACACACCGCTTATTGTGGAGATAAAGTTGAAACGTTAACATTGCACACCGTTTTCTGCAGTATCTGCTCAATTCACTGAGCTATCTTACAAATGCTTCCTGATGTCCGCTTTACTGTGGGGCTTTATGTTTTATCTCTCAGTAGGATTTAAAGCTATTTTGATCAGTAGAATGCATATTCACTTTTGGGCTCTAAACACACAAGAGTACGGTGAACTATGGGTTTGCGCAGTATAAAATGACAGTTCTACTGTTATATACAATCCACTGTATTATGGAGGGAAAACTAAATTAGAACCTCAGACACTGGATGGCTTTTTTAACACTATTTATTAGCTTTTATAAAGGACATTTAACCAGTCGAGTTTCAAATAATTTCAATATTTTCACCATTAAAAAGGATTTGCTATTACTACTACGGCACTTATTATCAGTGGTCTAGTAAATTGGGCCACAATATTTTCACTTTTCCATTCTCTCACTTACATAACTGTACGCTAAAGTTGAGAAATCACTATTACTGTAGATATATTTGTAAGATCACCATCGCTGCAGATATAGGTGTGAGATCAGTATCACTGCGAAATAAGTGTGAGGTCACCATTACTTCAGCTATATGTGTGACAGCTCTGGTAACAGCCCATAAACAACCTGTGTTGTTACTGGGGGCTTATTCTCGCGTTTCAGCTAGTTTTCACAGAGCCTTTGAGGAATGCGCTTCCTCGAGATAAGCACAAGTTTCATAAGATCCTTTTGTTCCACCGTAAACATTCCTTGTGTTCTCTTTAGAAGTGAAGTGGGGGCGTGGGTTTTATCACTCTTCTGTCCGTTTGTCTACAAACCTTTTGCAGAGGTTAGCTGCATCTGGTGCTGTGTTACTAATGTTGTGGTCAAAGATTTACTGTGTGCGATAAATATAGGGTTTGTTTTACTGTGTCTTTTAATAATTGTGTATGCTTGTTAATTTAGTATAACATGGCTATTAGTGCTTCAAATATAAAAAAAAAAAAAAGTGTCACAACTTAAAACAAGCATTTGCAATGTAATAGGTCTCGCATTTACGCGAGTTTGAGCTATTGGCATTGCAAATGACCGCCTTTTATTTTTGTTTTCATTTTTACAGCATAAATAAAAGGCATTGTCGTTTACAATGCCAATAGCTTAAACTCGCGTAAATGCGAGACCTATTGCATTGCAAATGCTTGTTCAATATTATATCCAAGCCATAGTAGCTCCTTATTTCTCTTATGCAACTAGCAACCATTGACTAAGCTAATAGTCCTGACTTGTTGTAGGTATGATGTTACTTGTTGTATCATATATCTAGATGCAGTGACAGAAACAGCAAAATACAAGTCGGGCGGCACACTATGCTAAGCACAGAATTTTAGCTTAGGTCTTGTAAGCCACGCCCTTAATTACATTGGCCACGCCCCTTTGAGAGCACCACAGTTTTTTCATCCCACTTAAAGCCCTGTGCAGGGGTATATTTGAGATAGAACTTCAGACAAATTAAAGCATACATTGTAGAGATGATGGCAAAGAGAAATTAAACCAAGTGCCTTAAGAGAAGAGCTTTGAGAATTTTTTTGAAGGTAGCAAGGCTTATGGTCAGAGTGAGAAAGTTCCAAATTCTTGTAGCACTTCTGGAGAATGATTGGTTCGCCAATCACACTCAAATGAAGGTGGGGGGCTCAAGGAGAAGTGAGTGCAGAGCTTTGTAAGTAGTGCATGCGGTTTTAAATTGGGCTTTCACCTCTACAGGAAGTCACTAGAAAGTTACCAGGATAGAAGTTATTGGATTTTTTTTGGGGGTGACCAGTCACAAAGCATGCTGCAGCATGTATGACAGCTCTGAGCGAACCTAGTTCAACTTTGGGAATGCTTGAGAGTAGTGTGTTCCATAGTGCCGTCTGGAAAGAACCAGCACTTGAACAACTGATTTTAGGTGCTGGTCTGGGGTGAGTTGCTTGATTGCCCGAGCAGCCTTAGCTGGATCCGGGCGCTCTTGCTCATAGCTGTGGTATGACTGGAGGTTGAGATGGCAGTCGAGGGTAAAACCAAGTGACTTTGCATTCTGAACGAAAGACAGCCCTCCAAGGCAGGGAAGTGAGCAAGTCGGTCTTACTTCTGAGATATCAGAAGAAATTATGTTTTAGCCAGATTTAGTGTGAGGTGGTAATTTGACATCCATGGCAGATTTCTTGTCAAGGTGCTTGATAGGAGGGTGATGTAAAATCTTCGATGCGATCTTCAGGTAGAGTTAGGTTATGGCGCACAGGTAGAAGAGGATTCGAGGGTACCTAAGTAGGCAAACTGCCTTTGAAACCAAGTTCCCGATTTTCACTATTTGAGAGCTGTTCGTTAGGAGGTGAGCCAGTTCAGGACTACACCTTCACATCCCATTTGCTGCTTCACAGGGTTTGTTAGAGCCTAGTAGTTTGTGTCAAATGCAGCAAAGAGGTCGAGGAGTGTCAAGGATGCAGAGAGCGATGTCCACGATCTGCAGAACTAAATAGTCTGTTTGCTGTGGCCCTGAAAGAAGCTTATTTGGAGATTGTCAAGGAGGTGGGATGACAGTTGGAACGTCACGCAGCTTTCAATCACCTTACCTAAGAATGGAAGACCAAGGTTATTCACAGGAAGGCGGGGGGGGGTTATTAGCTGTTTGGGGAGGAATTTAATGATGGAGCCAGGAATAGTGTTGCTCAGGTGGTTTGAAGGTTTCAAATTGGATATGGTCATGGGTAATGGCCTCCGTGTTTTCTCAAACTTTGAGATGCTTCCTTCTTCATAGAGGTCTGTTGAGTACCACGGTAGAGACATTTTGGGTCTGCTGAATTTGCTCTTTAAGGACGCAAATTCCTCAATCAAAGATTCCATGCAGACGATGAATCAGTCTGTGGTCTTAGTGATATCAAGATGAGGCACTATCAAGGCGAGGGTTGCGAGTGCCATATTGGCCATGGCTTCGATGTTGAGGTTATTGGTGTCCCTGGAACACATTTTTTTTCTTTTTAGGTTTTAGTGAGTATGAAGGACACTGTGAAGGGAATCTACAGGTTGTCAGACTAGTCCACAGAGATTGGGGGGGGTCACTGGTCATAAGGTGGAACGTTTTGGATATGATCCAAACCAAATTGGAGCCCTTTCGGTGTGGGGTCTGGGAATGTTGTCAAAGATAATTGTCCTCGAGAAAGGAGACAAAGGTGTCCTCAAGTTTGTTGCCCCAGTGAAGCAAGGTCACCAAGGAAGATAATGTCGTCTTAGCTGATTAATTGGTGTGAGAAATGCCAAGCATTCCTCAATTAAAGAGTTGTTTGGTCCTTGGGGGTGGTAAATCACTTTCATCCTGCAGTTAGAAGTGGCATGTGAGGAGAATTCTTGTAACTTGGTTAGTCTGCAAATGCTGAAAATGCTTGGAAACCTGTGTTGGCTTTCAGTGATGGAGTCACTTGAAGCTTTGTGATAACAAAGAATAATTTCTTTTGAGAAGCATTATAAGGTTGTTACCAGCTGTGCTTCGGAGGGGGGACTTTTAATTGACACTTAAAAAAAAAAATGTTTGCACTAGTACCTAGTAGTAACACCCTTACAATGCTTCTCAAAAACAATTATTCTTTATCACAAAGTTTCAAGTGACTAAATCGTTAAAAGCTAACACAGGCTTCCAACAGCTTTTACGTTTGCAGACTTACCACGTTCCCACATTTACATTTCCTTTACAGGAAGCAGGAACTTTTTATTTTTAACTAAGTTTTATATAGCGCAAACTTGACCCGAAGGTATTGGGTATCAGAGCGCTTTACATAGCACCAGTTGTGTTACATGAGGACACATTCATTTTTGCTGGCACAGGGAGATTAAGTGATATGCCCAGAATCACAGGATTTCAACATCATTGCCGAGACTCAAACCCAGTTCCCCAGATTTGAGGTCGACCGCCCTAGCCGTTAGGCCAATTCCTCACCCCAGAACCTTGGTAAGAAGGCCTGTTTTGTTTTTAGCTGTCAGTCTTACCTCAACTTCACAGCACAGGAGACTTGTTAGAAATGCAGGTCTCTAGTTGCAGACATAGGTACCTTTGTCCAAGTAGGGACCCTACCTCCTAGTCAGGGTAAGGCAGTTGCAATCCTAAAATAACCCCTGCTCACCCACCTGGTAGCTTGGCACGAGCAGTCAGGCTTATCTCAGAGGCAGCGTGTAAAGCATCTGCACATAACAGTAATACAGTGACAACACTACAAAAGGACACCACACCAGTTTAGAAAAATATCCAATATTTTTTTAATATCCAAAACAAGGCCAAAACTATAAGAATCCAACATACAGTACTTAAAAATATATACTTTGCAAGATATCCTTAAAATTTCAGAAATACCTCAAAAACACAGTTCGTACGAGTCGGTACCTCCGTCCGGGCCTACCTCAATGCTGAAAATAACAGAGTCTAACAGTTCCAGCCGACCGCATCCAGCGAAAGCGTGGACAGTACCTTTCTCATTGCAGCTGGCCATGGCAACCATCACTGTTGCGTTACAAAATGGAAGCGGTGCAGGGTGCGGTGCCCTCTCGATGCGGTGCAGGCAGTGGCTCGGTGACGATCGTCCAGACGGTGTCGGTGAGACCAAGGCTTATGGTGCAGAGCGAGGCGGTGCTCGATGTGGTGCTCGCAGGTTGCGGTGCAAGCGACAGCCGGTTAGCGGGAGCTTGCGTCAGATGGCCCAGACTGCTATGTGGGACGAGACGATGCGTCATGAAACTTACAACTGGCGCCTCCAGCCACGATGTGGTCACAGGTGTTGGAGTCAGCAGCAGCAACGACATCGGTGAGACCAGGATGGCGAAGTGAAGAGAGGTGTTGCGGAGCACAGTGCTCACAGGTCACTGTGCAGGCAGCGGCTCGGTGGTGTCGGGGAGAGCAGTGTTGTGGTTCCCAGATGCGGGTGGTGCCATCAGGACCCAGAGCCAGCGACAGAGTCAGTGACGGAGTCGGTTGCATTTCCCTTCTCTGTGGCAACTGAAACAGCGGTTCCAGAAGCAGTACCCAGAGGTTGGTGAAGTCTTTGCAGTCAGTGAGACTTCAGAACAGGAGGAAAGCTCTACTTCAAGCCCTTGGAGATACTCTGCACAAGTAAAAGAAAGTTCACTCCAGTCCCTTTACTGCCCAAGGGAGAAGCAGCAACTGCAGGCAACCCCAACAAAGCAACAACACAGCAAAGGGGCATTACTCCTCCTGGCAGCTCTTCCAGCTCTTCTTCTTGGCAGGTTCCTTGATTCCAGTGAGTTCTAAAGTTTAGGGGTCTGGGCACAACTTTTAGGCCCAAAATCCTGTGTTCTCTGGAGGCAGAGAGTGTCTTTGCCCAGCCAGAACCAGTTCTGTCCTCTCTGGTGTAGCCTCCTGGCTGGAGGTGGAGACAGCATTGTCAGAGGCAGACCAGGCCCATTCAGGTGAAAGGAAATCTCCTTCCCCTACTCTAAATGCAGCCCAGGTCTATTCAGCCCAGCCCCGACTCATCCAGACTCTCTAGAGCCATTTGGTGTGATCGCATATGCTGTTGAGGTAGTTCCGTCTGGTTTCTTTAGACAAGAGCCATCCACAAAGAGGGTGCCATGTACTTGTGGTAGTGCTGTGTCAACCAAATCCACCCTGCCTTTTGTTTCAGTTTCAATGACAATTACACAATTGTGCTGTCCCTCTTCCTGCTCCAAGGGAGGAGGCATCAGGCTGGCAGGGTTAATTATATCACACATTTCTAAAGTGACATATGCAGCCATCAGTGTCCATTGATAATGCGTTAATCTGACATTAGTCAAAGTTTTTTTTTCTATTTAATAAGATGTCCACATAATGGGATATGTAAACAGTAACCGCAGGACCAAGAATAATTGAATCTGCCTGTTTTAGCGCAGCAACAGCTGTCACTATGTTTCTAAGGCAGTTTGGTAGGTCTCTTGCTACCGGGTCCATTGTTGAGGAAAAATAGGCACAGGGTCTATTCTTCTCTCCGTTTTTCTGCGTTGACACAGCCAAAGTACAATCATCTTTTTCATGCACAAATAAAGCAAAGTGTTTAGTATAATCTGACGTGCCCAAAGCAAGTGCATTACAAAGCGCATTTTTCAATGTCAGAAAGCTTTCCTGATGTTCAGGATACCATGGCACTGGATCTCTGATATCCTTGTGCATTAATACAACAAAGGTTTTGCTATCAGGGAAACATTTGGTATCCATTGTCTACAAATTAAAAACAATGCCTAAAAAAGCATGTACATCTTTCTGAGTTGTTGGTTGAGGTATGTTTTGTACGGCTTTAATTCTATCTGGTGATAATCATCTCCCCTCTTTCGACAGGAGGTGACCTAAATGGGTACCTCCTGTTGCCAGTATTGCAAATTTACATAGCAAAGCTTTGTGTCCATGTGAAGCCTAAAATTATAATACTGCATGCGTTGCTTTTTTACAATCTTCTTCACATTATACCATTATTTTCAAGTCATCAACATACTGTAACAATGTCGTTCCTATTGGCAATTCACAAGTATCCAATTGTTTCTTTAAAGCCCGACTGCAGATACTTGTACTTTCTGTGTACCCCTGGGGTGCCCTACAAAATACACAAGACTTACGCTGAAAACTAAAGCCAAAGAGATATTGGCCATCCTCGTGAATTGGAATACTAAAGAAAGTATTTTTTAAATTAATCACCATAAACCATTTAGCATTAGTGGTGATAGAAGAAAACATGGCTGTTCTATCTGGGACCACAGGGTACTAAAGTTCCACTATTTTTATAATCGCTGTCACATCAACCACCATTCGATATTTCACATCTCCTGTACCATCATCTCTTTTGACCACAGGTAAAATCGAACTATTACACACATTCCCAGACACTACGCATATTATTTTTTTCTCTTGTAAATCCAGTATTACTTCTTTCAAACCCTGCACTCCTTCCCTGGATATTTTATATTGTGGTATTCTAAGCAATATGGCATTCTGTTTTACTCTTATACTTACTGGCTCCATTTGCATACAGCCAGTGTCATTTGGACCCCGTGCCCACAAGTTGGGATCAATATTCAGTAATTCTGGTGGCAAATCTTGTTGTCCTTTAATCACAGAGCTTTTGCTAAATGCATCTTTTTTGCATGTTATATAAACGCCATCTGGGGTACAGTATATTTTTCAGGCTTTCAATCCTAACAAATTAAGGGAAATCTTGTCTGTTAGCAAAAAGGGCATTTGTCCTGTAATTGGCCCAATAGTGAAATCCAAGGGCTTGGATATGGGACTGGTGACAACAGTGTTAGAATAACCCACCAGTCTGTCTATTTTACCCGAGAGAGGAGCATGAGAGAGCAATCGGTGGGAAATAGAGGTGTTTGTAGAACCCGTATCGAATAGGAATCGTTCTAACCTTCATGCAACTGTCATTTTAACATATGGTCATGTAGACTCTACAGGTATTGCAACTCGCTCCCCTTCCTCCCTTGGACACCTTCATGCATTCCACTCGTAATCCCCATCCTCTGAGTAGTTCGGTATGTAATATGCATTAGCATTTCTGTCAAAATAATTATTGTCCTGTGCCTGTCCTGTACCATCATTGTTAAATTGTCATCCTCCTCAACCTCTTCCTTGCCGCCATCCGCTATATTGTCCTTGTAAAGACAGACACATTCTTCTAATGGCCTTCCTGAAAACAATAGGCACATGTGTTGTAACCTAATCCTGTTCTCTGTTGCACTGGAGCTGAAGCTGCTCAGCCAACCCCTCTTCCACCTCTCTGATAACTTCCTCTATTTAATGAACGTCCCCTTTCAGGGTACAGTTGTTGCAATAGAGCCCTAGTTTTTACATCTCCCATCCTTTGATCTTTTTTACTCATTTGCGCATTTCTTTTGTTTTTAAAGTACCCTGCCATTGTCAGTAAATCAGCCAGCGTTTTTGTAGTCCATGTATTTTCGTAGGTCTCTATTGCGTTCCTCAATTCAGGGTGTAAATTACTGACAAACCGGGTAGCAAAAATACGTCTTCCTGGTACTGTTGTCTTGTCTTGTCCGCTATGTGACTTATATAAGTCTTCCATCCTACTTTAGAAATGTCACCTCTTCTCCGTCCTTCTGTTTGCAAGCAGTCACTTTATCCAAGTCTACCTTTTCCCTGGGCCTTATTTGCTATAGATTTTGTATACATTCCTGGGGCAGGGCAAGAACATCCACATGAGGCAACGCTCCAACTTCTCTGCCTGATTCTTGATTTTTTTTTAAATTTTTTTTTTTATAAATCTCTTTATTGCAAGAACAAAATAAAAAGCAATACAGACAAAGAAAAAAAGTGCAGTGCTGTCTCCAACATTTTCGTCAATCTCATTACAATAATACAGCAATTGTTATATAGATTCACAGGGTCTACAATGCAGTTGCGGGTCTCATACATCACATCGTATACAAAACATTACTCGGCCTCGTGGTCTGCAGACAGTGGAGGAGCATCACTGAAAGGAGTACATATCAACCCTCTGCTTACATTCCAAGGACCCCAGATTCTAGTCCCTTTTTTGGGGCATCCTCTGCCTTCATATATAACCCTCTCCGCTTGCATGCACCAATCCATATCGGATTCCCAGTCACTGAACCTTGGCCTGGCCACTCCTTTCCATGTTCTGGCTATGTTGCGTTTTGCCACCATACAACCCAGGGAGACCCACTATCTCTCAGATCTCGACAAGTCAGTAGCCTTCCAGATGTTAAGAAGACAAAGCCGGGGGAGAAACATCGAGGGGTTTGTGACAAATTAGAGACAGCGCTGATAGGACCTTACCCCAGTACTTCTGAAGGATCGGGCACTTCCACAATTGGTGTAGGTAAGTGCAGGTGTGTCCACTTCCTCTGGGACAGGCTGAGGAGCCCAGAACCCCCATTTTGACAAGCACTGAGCTGGTGTAATATGCCCTGTGTAACAATTTAAGTTGGATGAATTCGAATCGAGATCGGATCGCCACCCTATGGGGAGAAGCCAGGGCCTCCTGCCAGTCTTCGTCGTTAATGTCCCCAACATCATCTACCCATTTTGCACGAGTTTTACCTAATGTATCCAGTGTATTAAGAATTTTGCGATATGTCAATGAAATGGCTTTTTCCTGGAGGTAGTCGTCTAGTAGTCTGTCCTCTAGGGGCGAGGAGACCAGCAGGTCCATCCCCTTGAGCATCACTCTGTGTAGCGCACTGCAGGATTGAAGGTAGCAAAATGTTTCTCCGCATTGCAATTGATGATCCCTCTGAAGATCGCGGAACGGGATCACCCTGCCTCCCACCCATAGGTCACCAACTCTCGAGAGGCCAATCAAGTCCCACTTATCAAATCCTGGTTGTTTTGATAACATACCCAGCTGGTATGTTTCAAGCAATGGAGTGACTTTTGTGATTCTGGCTTTCCACCCGAGGGCGGCTGTCACTGTGTGCCATATAGCAGTTGTGGTGGAAGTAGGAGTGTGTTTGGGTGCTTGTTTCCCCCCTCCATAGAGAGCCCTGAAATAGTTACCGGGGAGCATGTTATGCCTGTCCATCCTATAAGCGGGATCCGTAATGGGTCGGTGCACCCAATGATTAAGAACCACTAGCAGTGAGGTCCAATAATAGCTTCTAATGGCAGGCAGGGCGATACCTCCGTCATACCAACTTTTTGTAAGTTTGGCCAGAGCTATTCGGGGTGTACCACTGTTTAAGAGGAAGGCGCGTACCTCAGATTCAATAGCGTGAGAGTAATGTGATGGGACCAAATAGGGTGTGTTTTGTAGAGCATAGAGAAAGCGGGGAAGCGCCATCATTTTATAGAGGGCGGCCCTGCCTAGTAAAGTGAGGGGTAGTGTTTTCCAGTGTTGTACGTCAGCACGAAAGCGACACAGAGGCGGAGCAAGATTTTGATTGTGGAAAACTGTAGTATTGACAGTAATGTATATTCCCAAGAAGCGAAAGCCGGTAGGGTTTGGCGTTCCCCGCTCAGAACATAGACCAGGGATTTGTCCTAATTGATAGTATAGCCCGAATACTTTTGAAATAGGGCAAATATATGCAGTACAGGGTGAATGGAAAATCGGGGTCTGGCCAGATAGAGCAAAATGTCGTCGGCATAGAGGGAGATTTTATCCATCCAGTCTACCGACCAATTGAGGCCTCTGATGAGGGGGTCGCACCTAATCCAGAGCGCCAGGGGCTCCAGGGCCAAAGGAAAGAGCAAGGGCAAAAGGGAACAACCCTGCCTCGTACCTTTGAGCAATGCAAATGTCGCTGACCGCCCTCCATTCACTGTGATTCGATCTAGCGGTATCGAATGAAGAAGACGCACCCAGGACAAAAACCGAGCCCCGAACCCGTATCTTTCGAGTGCGACAAATAAGAAGGGCCACTCGATTATGTTGAATACCATTTTGGCATCTAAAGACATAATCACTGAGTCTTCCCGGATTGTGGAGGCTCTACCCAGGACTCCGTAAAGGTGTTAGTGATTTAGCGCGGTAATCCTAGTCGGCATAAAACCAGATTGGTCCGGGTATATCAGTTTGTGAAGATAAGGTGAAAGACGCCGAGCCAGATTTTTAGCTAGTATTTTGACATCTGGGTCTAGGAGGGAGATAGGCCTGTATGAGCTACACAGCTCGGGGGGTTTACCCTTTTTATGTAGAACAACAATGTTGGCTACTCTCTGCGTTTCGAGCAAGAGGCCCCTGGTCACGCTCTCCTCGTACATCTGTATGAGGTAGGGGGCAATCGTAGATGCATTCGATTTGTAAAGTTCAATTGGGAGGCCACTAGGGCCCATGGCCTTTCCGGACTGCAAGGCGTCAATCGCCTTGGACACCTCCTTGTTTGTCAAGTCAGTATCTAGATCTTTTACCTCCTGGGGTTCTAGAACGGGTAGTACCAGAGTGGCTAGCAATTCTGCAGCGTCTGCGTGGGTGGAGGATTAAGTAGCGGTGTAGACCTGCTCAAAGTGGCCTGCAAACGCTCCCGCAATCCCAGATCTGTCATGCAGTTTCGTGCCATCCTGGCCTATGATCTCAGCCACCCATCGGTTGGCCATTTCCCGCTTATCTAACCAAGCTAACAGTTTGCTAGCCTTATCGCCAATATCATATACACGATGCTGAGTGGCCTGATATTGGGCCTTAGCTGCATCCTCAACGATGTTTCTATACTCGGTTTGGTTCATGAACAGTTTGTGTGTGGTATCTGAGTGTCTGATGCCACAAGATCACGTTCGAGAAGGGTAATCTCACTTTCTATCTCTTCCAGTTGTTTTCGCTTTTCTTTTCTATGTCCCGCTACAGCCACCACCTTGCTGACTCGAATCACCTTTCTATATGCCTCCCACAGCGTCACGTCTGAGTCAACAGAACCATCATTCTCGGTGAAATAATTATTGGTGGTTTCCATGAGTTTGTCTCTAATCGCAGGCACCATAAGGTACCACGGGTTAAGAACCATGTCATGGCGTGTGATGGGGGGAGCAGCTCCATAGTACATCACCAGCGGGGAACGGTCAGAGATGTCCCTGAGAAGGAAAGAGATCTCTCCAAAATTGAGGAGTTGGGTGGCTTTGCAGAAGACAGAGTCTATGCTGGACATACTACCGTGGACTCCGGAGAGGAAGGAGTATTGTTTGGTCGAGGGGTTGCACACCCTCCAGACATCTATCAGGCCCAAGGCACCAAGGAGATCCGCCAGTAGCTTCCCGGCGGTTCCCCTCGTCTGGGCGGGTGTCCATTTAAGTCTCCCTTGAGCGCTGCGTTACAATCAGCCCCCAACAATACGTCACCCTCAGGCAGGTTTAATATATGCGGGCCAGGTCGGTCAGTGTAGGGGAGTGATCCTGGGAGGCACATATAAGGAAGTCACATTAAGGGACCTACACTCCCATTGGCCCGAGACCACGACAAATCTACTGAGGGGATCGCGAGTAACCTTATGTACTTGGAAGGGGAAGGAGTTACGTACGAGAATACCAACCCCTCTGGACCCTCTAGCACAGCCCGCGTGGGCCACCAGCTTATAGTCCCATCTATTGAGTGCACAGTAGGAGGTTCCCTAAATATGAGTTTCTTGTAGTAATACCATATCTGGGGCCTGTTTTAGATATTGCAACACTATTCCCCTCTAACTTCGTCCCCCAAGCCGTTTACATTCCAAGAGAGTAGTTTAAGGCGGCTCAGTGACAGCGCAGGTTCATGATTATCATTCATTAAAGCGCAGTGCAGGAGGCCATCCCCTTCAGAGGACCCTGGCGAAGCAACATTGAGGGTTCGCCTTACCGCCCCCACCCAGTGACCACACCTGAGACACTTCGTACACGTTCCCTGGAAAACTATTTCTCACATTGCTGACGACCCAAGGTGCACTAAGAGTAGCACCGCACTGCATGTGGAAAAAAAAATCAGACTACAACTAAACCCTCTGGAACACCCTGGCTCCCCCCCCCCCCCACCCTGCCTCCCTGCAACGTGGATGTAGAACTGCCCACCACCCAATTTTGCAGAGTGCCTGTGCACCCTGAACTAGTATACTTTGTGAGGGCGAATGCTACACAGCCGGAACTTCCCAACTACAGAGCCCTGTTCCCCCATAATCCCAACTATGCGAACCCGTAATATAGCACGCAACAAACAGTCTATTTCTGTTGTGCAACCTATAAAGCATCAGTAAATAGTCCCGCCTCCCACAACAGCACATGATGTTAAATCGCGTGACTTGGTCCCTTCTGGCCTGTCATAGCAAATCCAACATATTTAAGAAAAATGCAAACATAGGACCAGTCTCTCGTATGTTATAGTCACCCATTCCCGGTGGGGCCAGTCGCCCCTCTGGCATACAGTGGAACTCCGCCATTCGTGGGAGGCAGATCGAGCTGCAGTTTTAATGTGGCTAGTACCGTTGGTTAAATGCCTTCTTCTCTATCAGATCTTTCTTGGCGATTTTCTTGTCGCTGCATACGGCCCGGAGAGTTAGGTTTCTGAGTACCAGGGGATCTCTATCCTTCTAGCCAGTCCCAGGTTTCCTCTGGGGTCTGAAAAACCCAGGACCTCCCCTCCGCTTGCACCCGCAGCTTGGCCGGAAAGAGCATCGCATATTTCAAGGTTTTGACGCAGAGTGCCCGCTTCACTTCCAGGAAGGACCTGCGCTTCTATTGTACTTTCAAAGTGAAGTCTGGAAAGAATGTGATCGTCGAATTTTCAAACTTGAGCGGGGGGGGGGGGGGGGGGGTTGGGAGGCATGTGCCATTTGGAGGATAATGTCCCTGTCGCGGGAATTGAATGTTCGCACTAAGATGGGACATGGAAAAGCGCCTGGTTTCGGGGGGGCCCCCAGGCACTCTATGAGCACGTTCAATGGAGAAATATTGTGACAGGGTTTGGGTATGTAGATGGTTCTGAATCAAATCCTCGTCAAAAAGGTCCGTAGCTTGCCCCTCCACTCTCTCGGGAACCCCCAAAACACGCACATTGTTTCTGAGTGCTCCCGCATATTCTTCCAGTTTAGCCTCCAGGTCCGAGGTTTGTGTCTGGAGCCGTTTCACTGTCGTTTCCAGTGCTTTCGTGAATTTTTGGAGCATGGAGACTGAATCTTTGGTCGCTTTGACCCTTTCTCCCATATTGTGTAGGTCGGCATGCATAAGGGTGACTTCGGCCGTTACTGCGTCAATTTTGTGCTCCAGCGCTGAGCGGACCCTCTGTATGGCTTCCATGACATCTACCAGGGTTGGGGCCCCGTCATCCGCCTGTGGCTTTGCTTCGTGCTCTGCGTGTTTCTCATCCATGGCATCAGTTTTGAAATTAGTAAATATGGCAGTTTCAGCAGGTGGGTCTTCTTGGACCCTTTCGCGATGGCCATGGCGTTAGAAACATCGTGCGAAGTTAGCCCCAAAGACAGTGAGGTCGTAGGCGTAGGTGTCCGGACACGTCCAATCGACAGGAGGAAATGTCGATGTGTAGAACCCCACCTCACTACACTGACTGGCGTTCAGTTTATGCGGTACCCCCAGAATGTGCACCAAGTCTTGTTGATGCAGCCCCTTGCCTCGTATACAAACGTGCCAGCACCTTATTCCCCCTGCTTCCGGTCAATTGTTGCTAGGCCTTGCGCATTGGTTATAATGCCCAAAAACAACCATCTGCCTCCCAGGCCAAACCGTGGAAAGCGGCGTAGACCACTCCCCGATGTGATGAGAGGGGCCCCGGTGTAGGTGGTCTCTCGCAGTGTGACCACGGGTGTTTCTGCACCACTCGGGCTGTCTAGGTGCCTGTTGTCCACTATGGGGGGGGAGACAGTCGGCGTTACAAATCCGGGCCCGAGAGGGTGGAGAAAGGCCCTGGGCCCCAGGTGTCGAGTAGAGGAGAGAATACCGAAGGCGGGCGGGAAGAGGAATCACCACTCTCCCCCCGCCTCGACGTCCGGAGCTGTGCCGGTGGCATGGGAGGCTCTTTGCGGCCCGTTGTGTAGACCGGAGCCCATCCGGCTGCGTCAGCTTACCAGCTGGCTGCACGGGTTCTTCAGTTGCCGCCACCGGAGTCTTGCCATGAGTGCGCGGGCGAAGCGGAGGCAGCAATCCCGCTGGAGGTGAGTGGGGCCACACAGCGGGACACGCTCCAGGGTTTGCAGGCCCATACTTCAACAGTCGATGTGGCGCAGAGTGACGCCAAGCGCCGTCTTCGCCGGAACCCCCCCCGCTCCACAGCGCGTCGCGATGTCTGCCACGATTCCTCCGCACGGGCAGACGGATTTTGGTTGTTTCTTGACCGGGTTACCCTTGGATGTTAGGGTGCACCAGATCAGCAGCTTGAGTAAGCTAAACGGATATTTTATGCGGATGTGGGGGAATCTAACGAGTTGCCAATCATCGCTCTATTCCAGTGCGGCCATCTTGGGTTCGGGCGGGCCACGCCCCCTGCTTTTTGATTTTCTAATGCATTCCAATCCAAGGGCTTGATCATTGACATTCTTCACCTAATTTCAAAGTTCCTTCGGTACCACATACCCAAATAATGTTACAACAACCTTCGAAGTCCCTTTTCATTGCCACTAAGTCCGGCTTAGTCCATGGACTGTAGACAAACTGACGTTGAGCACTCTCTCCTACTGAAAGATGGAAAGGATGTTGTAACAAGGTCAGGGCGGCCAGGGCACAAAACGAGGATAGCAAAGACTGGTGGACTACGACTTCTCTCTCTTCCCCTCTTGTCTTTCCCCAACAAGACGAGTGGGGCTCACCGGCGTCATCGTTGCTGAAACCGCCAAAGGAATTCCAGGACGGTTCCTTTAACTGGGGAATCCCTTACGACTGGACTCCGCCTCATGATGACGTCTTCAACTTCGGACCAATAAGGAGTGACTGCCAGATGACTCCAGTGTGTGTCAACACCGGGAAGAAGGTGGAAGCAAAGAGCGAGAACGCGGAATTGCCCGAAGAGAGAAGACCGCTGGAGAAGAGAAGGAGCCCGGGAAGAGAACCATCGAGTGACCTACACTTACCGGAAGACCAACGATACCACGCTTCATTCCGCCACGCTCCAGGAGGAGTGTGGCTATCGCAGGTACGTGAACGGTTCACGGGCTGGAGAGGGAGGAGGGCGAGTCCCATGAAATAGAACTGTCTCCTGCTTTACTTTTTCCTGCTTGCACACCTTTCCTGAGCACTCACACTTACTTCCTTAGACATGCGTCACGAATTGCGGTGCCCCCTCACACCCGTGCCCTAAAGTTCCTTATAATACAGCCCCTTTACATAGTATTATTTTCTTTATTCCCTCGCTGTGTCTCCTGCAACACCTACGACCGCCTACCACCTGGAGAGGAGGAGCAGCCTACCGAAGTCCGGGAAGAAGACGAATGACCAACCGCAAGACGGACTCAACTTCATATGTCACTGAAAAATTGTCCTTGAGGAGTAGACGTGTGTTGAGAAAAATATAACCCTCTTTCTCTCGACCAGGTGTCCGGCCTCTCCTTGTTACCCCCCCACAGATGTATTTCCCTAATTGGCATAGAAGAATGATATTCTTCATCAGTATCAGAATCCTCCTGAATAGCCTGTCTCTGTCCTTTTATTATTGTTTGCCACAAAGAAAGTTGCTTAATAGCGTTCCTGTAGTCCTCAGAGGACAAGGTGGAGGTAAGACTGTCTCAACAGATAATTTGCAACATATCGGGTTGTACCACCTTTCCTTCTGTTTTCTAATATAGATCGTCATAATGTCAGGACAATAAATATGCCATATGCTTTATAACATAATTTTGCGATACTAGGGATAAATTATTCATTGCATCAAATGCTGCATTCTCAGTGGACCTTCCTTTTATCCTGTACTTAGTGGGACCTCAAAGTCACTTTTTCCTTGTGTCCCAGGTGTGACCTAGTGGTTGGTACTAATGGTGTGTCCAAGGTCACATGTTTCTCTGGCAGGGTGCCCACTGAACCAGAGCTAAACCCCAAATTGTTCCATGGCATGTATTTTGTCCAGTCAGGGACATATTTCCGCCAGAGGCTAGGGCTGGTGTTGGGGGTGGCTTCAACGGGGGGGGGGGGGAGAAGGGAAGTGGTGGTACCAGGTGTCCCAAGGGGTAATACTTGGGGTTGGGGAATAACCTGAACTGGAGGTGGGGCATAAACAACCTGTGGTGGTGGGGCCTGAACCATGAGAGGTTGTTGCACCATGCTGTATGGGGGAGGGTGGTCCAAAAGGTCCTCTACTATATGTCTTTTGATGTAGTACTAGGTTATGCCGTGCAACACTTATGTCATCATTCTAAATTCCATATCTCAACCATTTATAGCCTCTTTATTTTCTACCCTTCATATTCACTAGCCTTTTGGTGAATATTTTTCTTTTCTTCTCTCTCCTTTTCTTTCCTGTCTTTTACAGCCTTTGTACAGGCATGCACTTCCCAAATTCTTTACACTTCAATCATTGCTGGTTGAACCTTTTCTCCAAATATTTGCTTAAATACTACAGTTTTGCCAAATCAAAGGTACCATTTATCGGGAACTGCAAATCCCTATCCTTTTCAGTGTACTTATTCCAAAGTCTATTGTATAAATTCACTAACTCCCTGTTTAACCATTAAAATCAACCCTGGACTGCCCTCATCGGGAGTCAGGACTCATTCGTCTAATTTGTTATCGGCAACAACACTTAGAAATGCATTTCTTCATTTTTGTATTAATTCCCGTTTCTGTCGACAGTCATTATTACCAATATACCTAACGTAAAACAATCAGTATTTGAAAGAACAATCGCACCAGTATCTCAATCTGTGTCCAACGTCCGCCCACCGGTCTTCAGACAAAACGTCTTCTCCCAAAATATCAGTTTGGGGACCTCTGCCCGGGAGATTCTGTTGTCGGGTGATCAATTCGGGGCTTCAGATGGCAGCTGCGGAGAAACTGTCTTGTCTGTGCAGGGGCCCCCGCGATCAGCCGGTCCACAGTCAAACATTCTTGACCAGTGTCCAGCCTGTTGGATGGCCCTCGGCGAGGTCCCTTCGTGGTCGCCAGTTGTGGAAGTGGAATTTCTTCTCCATTCACATGCAAGAAGACCAGCAGTCGGTGGTAACTTAAAATGTGTCTAAATTTATTATGACTTGAGCGGGCATACCACCTCACTGCGCTAGGTTGGCCGTGAGAGAAGAGAGTGTCTATCAGAAATCTCACAAGCTTTTTATACATTTCTTACACAATTGGTGCATGTGGCAGGAGGCGAAAAACATTAATCTCATTGGCGCCTGTGGTTACAAAGTAGGCGCTCAGGAAACAACTCATCACAGATATGAACATCTCTCACTGCAGAGTTTCTCAAGCGTTACGCTAGACCAGGTGCAGAGTAAAAAAATACTGATACTGCTCGGAACTACAAGCCCAACAACCGAAGCTTGGAACATTTTGTGGTTATAAGACACAGGCAATTATTGTAACATTTCCAACAAACAAGAAGTGCAGATAACAGAAGCCGATTGCTGACAAGCCTAAGGCGAGTAAAAAAAAACAGAAAGGCAGGGTATGTGTCAATACCTGGTGGGCGAAGGCATGATCAAATACATATCTTGTTTGCGCAGGCATGGAGAGTTACTAAAAACACCAGAGCTCAAAACACAAAATATCTGTTTCGTACAAAATGGACGAAATTAGGTTCACTCAGAAAAAATATTTTTACACAAGTTATGAAGGGTTCAGTGGCTACATTTGGCGCCGAAGAACGAGGTAGCAGTCATATCAATCTTGTGGAGGCTGCTGGTGGGACCCTCCAAGGGGGACGGAGACACGCCAAGGGGTTGACTGCTTCAGCTTGGCCTTTTGGTATGCCCTAGTGATCCTTGCCCATTCGGGATGGCCCTGGGGGCAAGGAATATGACAGGAAATTCCTTCTGACTGGAGGGCTTGGGGGCCGCCAAGGCCCAGTCATGGTCCGGCCTATGGTTACCAAGTCACTGCCCCTTAAGTGTATTATGGACATGGTAACGGTCCCCGCAGCACAGGCAGTCCCGATCCGACAGCCTGAGGCCACTATGGAGAAGCACACAGGAATGTTTGATAAAATCCTACTGGCCATCCAGGACTCGATTAGTGCCATGGAAGCCCAGTTGGGGACTATACAAGTGGAGATGGGGCTGCTGTGGGCTGATCGTGCCAAGCTGGCAAACAGAATGGACTAGGCCAGGGATACTCAAAGTACGGCCCAGGGGCCGCATGAGGCCCTCCTGACCTTTAATTGCGGCCCCCTGGTGACCAGCAGCTCTTGGCTGCTGTCTTGACAGATCAGGAACATTTAGAAAGCTACGAATCCGGCATAAATAAAGGTTTTCTTGGTATATATTTACAATTCTACTATTTTACATTAAAAGTTAATCCTCTGACTTTAATTCTTGGTACTTGGGAATACAGCGTTGGTGGCAGACAGAAGTCACGAGGCTCAGTTTGTTGTCTATACAAAGCATCTGCTTCACGTCCCCTAACAACCGCCTATCATTACCCGACTCTCACCCTGCTGGTGTAGGTGCGGCCCTCAGGCATGCCACAGACAGTACTGTGCGGCCCTTGAGGAAATCTTTGTGAGTACCCATGGACTAGGCGGACTCATCCCTGACGTCAATGTGTCCCACGATGGTGACCATTCAGGAGCAGCTAACGACCTAAGAGGTGGCAGTGCAAGAACTTAAAGTGCGGTCATAGGACTTAGATGACTGCTCATGGAGAAATAACATCCGCTTCCTTAGCTTCCCTGAGAAGTCAGAAGGTCCAAGTATCGAGTTGTTCTTGGAGGACTGGTTAGCGTCCACGGTCCTGGCAAAGCGAATCCCGAAGTTCTTTTCCATTGAGAGGACACACAGGATCCCAGGCAGGCCGCCTTCCCCCGGAGGTACTCCAGGTCCAGTGGTAACCCGTCTGCTACATTTCTGAGATGGAGACTGGTTGCTGCAGTTGTTCCGCACAAAAGACCCAAGACAGTACAACAGTAATCTCATCCCGACCCATCCTGACAATACAGTCAAAGTTCAGAGGAAAAGCAACATTTTGGGGGCTTTTAAAGCACAGCTGTTAACTCTGGGACTGTTGTATGCCCTGCTCTTCCTAGGGAGGTTCCACATGGTGTACTAAGACGTGGCACATTTCTTTCACACCCAGAGGAGGCGTGGTCGAAGTTGCGTCCAAGGGGGTTACAGATTCAGGTGGGGCTGATGGGGGTGACATGTTGGGCTGGAGCAGGAGGAGTAAGCCTCTCAGTCGTCGCCCTCTGCTGGCCACACACTTGTCCATTGGAGGAACAGGCAGCCGAAGAGCGGGCGCAGATGGTGGTGCAGATCTCCTTGCACAAATCAAACAGATATGAGGTCCTGGTCCCCAAGACGACCTGGAGTCTATTGCGGGTGTACCCAGTTTGGAGGTCTCGGAGGAAGAGAAGATTGTCACACCGAGTGGATCACTGCTATGGCACTTGAAGAACTGTAACTCTGTTGGAGCGGTAGGTCCTTTGATTGCCCACCGACCCGACCTGGAGGGATGGACTGCTCAGCAGTCCCATGTCTACTCTGTGCGCTTTTCACACCAGAGTGCATTTACCAGGTACAGGGCCCGGGGTACTCATTCAGAGACTTTTCTTTTCCCCAACAGACTTACCATAAGGAAACTGTTTGCACAATTGGTCTAGTTCTATTGTTGGACGCATTCTGTGGGGGGGTTGTGGCATGACTCACATTTACGTTCAAGACAAGGGCAGGGTAGTTCCCATTTTTAAAGTTTTGCATGATTGTACTTTTTACATGGAGAAGCAACACCAAAGGGAGTTGGGTGGGTTGGGACCGGAGGGGCCTGGCTAGATGTGTATATGACTCTTATGTCGAGTTTTGCTCATGGCACTGGATGCGACTTATAATGTATTGACCTGGAATGTCAGAGTATAGGCTACACCGGTGAGGCATCATAGAGTATATGCATATCTTAGACGGCGACACATACATATAGCCTTTATCCAGGAGTCCCATCTCACGATGGGTGAACTGGCCAAGGTGGTCAAACAATGGAGGGATCAGGTGTTTGGGACAGGGTATTCAGCATTTGCTTGTGGGGTTTTAATTTGAATAGCACCAGGAGTGCCTTTCATGCATAGCAGGGTGGTGATTGACTCGGGGAGGGGGGGGGGAGGAAGGTATGTGATGCAGAAAGATATGCTGGATGGCAGGCTGTTATCAGTTGTAGCGATGTACGCCACTAATGCAGTCCAAGGCTTTTTTTTTACACCTTATACCCAGCCATGCTCAATGATCCCCCAAGCTCCTTGGTTTTGGAAGAAGACTTTAATTGCATTCACTGTACAGAGACAGATCGCGCCGTACCTCCCTTTTCCGGGAACACATGGTATCAGGGCGTCATATCGCTTTTGGCAATGGACAGTGGCAGTTCAACTACATGATGTTCAGTGGCTGTAGAAGAGACAGCGTTTTATTATGCCCCGGGCCACCAGGCTTGAATATATCTTCGGAAATGCAGAGTTCTGGCTCAAGGTATTCAGCTTGGAATACCTGGAGTGGAGGTTATCTGATCACAGCCCAATGCATGTTTCCCTCCAGTGGGCGAAAGGTTGTGGGAGGTCAGGCGCGCTCAGATCCCTACCTGGAAATTCCATCTAGAGGCCCTCCTGGATTCGGCCATCAGGGAGACCATAGGCAAAACACATACAGCAATATTTTTAGGACAATGAACGGTCTTTGGGGAATAGAGGAACCGAATGGGACACCCTGAAAGCTGTCATGACAGGACACTGTATTTAAACCACATGGAGAGCCAAGACATCTCTACCCCGTAGCCTGCTGAAACTAGAAGGGCAGCTCTGAGAGGCCAAAAAGGAAGCAGTGAATGATTTAAGGGCTTTAACGCATCTAAGAGCACTGCAGAAACAACATAGGGATCATAGTCAACAACTTAGCAACATCGACTACAAAACATATCTGGCCAGGTAGCATGCCAATAGCGACAAGCCGTGGTTTATCTTGGAATGGCTGCTGCAGTCGGAAACCTCCAGAACTCTGGTCAGCGCAATCCAGGACAGTAGTGGTCACACTGTGAAAACTCAGGCGGACATAAATGCAGTGTTCTCAGACTATTATGGGGCACTATATACCCCCCTCTAGGGCCAGACCTCGATCAAGTCTGGGCATTTTTGGGATTAGCTTCCCTTACTAGGCTGCCTCCAATGCAAATGCCTGAACTGGAAGAACCATTACAGGTGGAGGAAATGTGGGCAGCTATTTGACAAAAGTTCTGGGCACTGTGGGTTTCCAGTGGAATACTAGGCCAACTATAGAGCAACTCTCACTCCTAAGCTATTAGATATGTACAGAGAGGTGCAACGGATGGGATCCTACCAGACTACGTGAAGCCCTCGTTATGCTGCCTAAACGGGTCGAGACCCCCTGGAGGGGAGCTCATATCGTCCTTTATCGATGTGAAACATTGATAAGATTTTAAGCAGGGTACTGGTGAATAGGTATTGCTGGTCCTGCCTGTATGGGTACACCCAGACCAGGGTCAGCGGGAACCAGTGCTGCAAGAGGGACTGTGGTGTGTTCTTACTCGTGGGATGGGGAGACGAGCTGTTACAGTATTGTATGGTGCATTATTAGCGCAAGATAAAGGCCAGGCAGCGCATAGTAAGCCCAAGTGGGCTGAATGCCTACAAGTAGCCCCATCAGTTAAACAATGGGCGATGGCACTTGGATGTGTTAAGCAATGTCTTGCACTGTAGGGTAGGTCTTCATCATCATCATCAGATGGACCAGGAGTCAGACCTCCTCTTTCACCACCACGTCTGTAAGTACCTCAACAACCTGCTCTGGAAAGGTAATTTCATTTGGCTGCTGGCAGCCATGGATATAGATTTGGCCCATCAGGGCAAGCAGATGCCAGCTGCAGAAGAAAGATTATCATGATTACTATCTGCTGCTGTACCCGTGTGCTCTAAAATTGCGGCTGCTTGGCAGTGGTATTGACAGACTGGTTATCCTGGATAGTTCTGTGGCATCCTCCTAGCTCAGGTGACTTCCACCATTCCACCATACAACTGGCAATTTTTTGAATGGTCATTCAAAAAATGAAGAGGGACCCTAAGATACTTTATGGGTGGGAACCAGAGATAAAGACCATACAAGATACAAAGGAACTAAGAAATTTGAAATGCATTTTTGAATAGTTTTCGATTAAAGGCACATAAATTCATGTAAGTGTATTGTGTTCATATTGATAGCTTGGTCAAATTGGGAATGATTATCCCAGGTTAAAGGTGAGCTATTCTGCTTTTTGGTCTTTTTGGGCAGGGTAGTTCCTTTGTATCTTGTAATTTTTTGAATGGTGCCTTTTTCTAAAAATGAAACTGTGCTGCCACTTAGTAGCCATGTAGCCAGTACTGATCATCACTCACTGCTTGTATTAGGAGCACCAAAGAGCTCCGGAAACGTCAATATCGTGGCTGATTCACCATTGCACTGGACTAAGAGAGAAGAGGAGGGAGCACTTAAGAAGCACTGTTTCTCCTCTTTACTGTACTTTTCCGCAGCTCTGTGTCACTAGTCTCTACTCACACCATAATAAACTCTACAAACAAGTAAAAATCACATCCAATCTGTCAGCAGCTATCCGTTTTGCCTGCTGGCTAAGGTCAAAGTATTTGTATGGCTTTCTCTCTAGGTGAGAGAGCTTCCAGATCGGCAGTCAGGCTATGCTGAAACTGTGACTTCCCTGCATCCTAGAGGTGCAAGAGAATGTCATCTGTCTCCCAGACCTCAAAGAACAGAGCCCCAGAAGGAGCTGCAAGTGAGGCGCCATGCTTGCTCATTTACAGTTAGAGTTGCCTCGAGGTCACTATTTTGCCAATACCATCTTTATTTTTATATCAACCCTGGTGTGAATTTGGATAAAAGTCACTATTTGTTCACTTTTAAAATATAAACTTGAAGCCGAAAATGAAACAAAATGTAGTACAAAAATGTCCACAACATTGAGCACATATTTTTTATAAATTAGTCATCTCGCTCATATGTATGAGTCTTGCATGTAATTGTACTGGACATTACATGGTTTAGCAACATGATGAATCCACCATGAACTTTTAAGATAAATTGAAATTTTACGTTACTTACTGTCAATTGCACGATTTGTTCACTGTACTGGGGGCATGCAGGGCACTAGGAAATGCCCCGGTTACTTACCGGCAATCTTCATTACTCCGAGTATAGTCTTCCTCGCCACATGATTAACGAAGTGAGCTTCAGCTCCACACCAGAACCCTCCAAAGCAAAAGTTGAACTCCCATGCCTCCCAACCCCTCCCAACATGGCCGACCACTATCACCCCTGACCTCTATAAGAGGAGGACCGTCCCAATCCTCAGCCTGAGACCTACCAAGCAGAAGCATGAAGCCGACAGCAACACAGGGAGGGAGGGATGGGAACTCATGTGGCGAAGAAGACTATACTCAGAGTAATGAAGATTACCGGTAAGTAACTGGAGCATTACTGCCTCGTAAGACTTCCTCGCCACATGATTAACGAAGTGAGCACATACCAAAGCCAAGCGGCTTCATGGAAAACTCACAAAAAACCAACGGACCAGAAGGGGTTGCCAATGAAGCAGGCAAACCCAAACGCCCAGAGGAGTGGAAAGACCACCCAAGAGAGAGGCAACCACAAGCAGGAAGAACCAGCCCGGGACAGAGAGACACCGGAAGGGCCGAAAACCCAGACCCCTAAGACTCATAGGACCGCCAGAAAAACCGCCCGAACCAACGACCGAAGGAGGACAGAGAGGACCCGGAACCAGACCGTATGGAGCCAGAAGCAACAACAAACGGGCCCCAGACCAGAAAGCAGCAAGCCGGTCCAAACACACCAAGACCGCCCAACGAGAGGGGAGCAAAAGCCCAGACCTTGGAATTGAAGAAACAGAGGGCATCCCCACCACAGAGACCCAACAAAAAGCCACAGCAGGAAAGAGACGCAGATCCAAAACACAGCAACACCGCACAGTGGACCACCAACAGTGAGAGAGCTGAATCCACCTGAGGAGCGAAGCAGCGGAACCAGATGCAATCAAAACAGACTGGCAGAAGCCGCAAGAACGGATCGAGGTGCAGAAAGGAACCCAGCATGCCAACCGAACAACAAAAAACGAAGGTCACCAAAACCCTACCAGCAAGGACACAAACAAGCGGGACACAGAACCCAGTCGCACAAAGGACCCTCCAGAAGGAAGCGCAACACCAATGTGAGAACCCACGCAGGCACAAGGCAAAACAGACCCAGGAAGCCACTGGACCGACTCCAAAGAGACCCGGCCACCAAGGGAACCCAACCCGACAACAGCGAAAAGCGGAAAGCCCTCAAGGACGCCCATGGAGCCCGAACTGCGGAAGGGACCAGGCCCAAGGCCAAGCCACCAGAAAGGAAGCGAATGCCCACCAGGGGCCACCCTACGCAAGAAAGCATATAGACCCCGGTAGCGAGGGGAACGAAGCACGAAGGAGCGAGACCGCCCCGCTAAGGGGCCAAGCAAACCGTCCCGGTAACGTTCCACATGTAGTAAGCGAGCCGCCGAAGCGAGCACCCAGGTGGCCATACAGCCAGCCAACAACCAGGCCTGACCCAGTCCGAACAACGACGAGCCAACAGAAACAGGAGCGCACAGGGAGGTATGGCCACAGTCAGAAACACACCAAAGGCGAGAAGGACAGAAGAGCCAGGCGAAATGAGCCCGAGCAACGGCAACACCTCCAGGAAGAAAAACCCGAGCCAGCAGGCCCCAGCACTCCAAAACTAGGGACAAAGAAGAAGAGGATGCAAACTCCGCACAGGAAGTGCAGGGCCCCGCCTGAGGAAGGAGAACCGGGAAATCCCAGCACCCCCGGACAATCAAAAGCACTGTACGAACACATTCCCCCCTGAGACATTGCGAAAGCAGTGGCAGAATACAAACCCTTGTCCCGTGCAAGCCTGTGCCCTCAGAAGAACAATACTAACCAATGAGCCATAACTCCACGGTCCAACACTCGCAGCAGCAGAAACCAAGGGAGAAGCACCCAGGTCAGATGCCCTGCCCAGAACAGACAAGCCCAGACCCCCCGTGAGCAAAGGGACCAGAGGAAAGCGCAAAGCCGGGAGCACGGACGAGAAGGTAGAGAGTGACCCTGCTTAACTTCTGAGATCAGACGATATCAGGTGCTCTCAGGGTGGTATGGCCGTAGGCCCGAAACAGGAACAAAGCGACCCAGTCAAGGACAGCACAATCGTGCCAAAGGGGCCTGCCGAGTAACCCCCCGGAGAACGAGGCTGGTGAAAAAACGCCCAGAATAGAAAAAAGAAGCCCCCGCAGGGCAGGGGCAAACCCCAAACAAGCCAAGAAACGGCCAACAGAAGCCAGAGAAACCCTTCAGCAGGGGGACCAATCGACCTTGTACCGACCGGGAACCCAAGCACGCCCCCCAGGCCGGCAGAGGCCGCAACCACCCGGCAGGGGAACACTCAAAACCCCACCAGCAGAAAAGGAAGACCCTAGGCCGCACCTGCAGACAGGGTGGAAAGGGAGCCCTGTGCCTGATCCGTGACCAAAAGGAAGGGGAAGAGAACTGACACCACAAACCCAGACCAGACCCAACCCATGGAGACATAACCACCGGCAGAACAGAACCGAGAGCGGGACAAGAGAAAGTACATTCATGGAAACAGGCGAAGACGAGGTACGAACCAGAACCCAGGATGGCCCAGTAGCACCTGAGAACCACCAGAAGACACAAGCCCCCAAGAGAAGGCCGCCCGCCAACAAGGCACAAGAACACCCGACACACACTCCGTGGAGGGCCCCAACCCAAAGCCAGGGGGCCAGAGGAAACTAAGGAGGACCGCCAGGAATAGGAAGATCCCCAAGACCCCACCTGAACAGGCCCCACCGGAGAAGAATCAGGGAAACCGCCAAGACCGACAACGGGGTGGCGCGGCAGGAGGCGTGACCTACAGAACCGCCACAGAGGCCACCCAGGACGTAAGGAGAGGCCACAAACGGCCCACAACAGAGCCCTAATGGCCAGGAGAAGCATGACATGGACAAGAGGCGTAGCAGCCGCTCGCAGAGCCAAGAAGCCAGACGAGAAAGGGGTGCCGCGGTCCCGGACAGGAGAGGGTAAGCCCAAGGGAGCAGAAGCAAAAGCAAAAGACCACTCGGAGACTGCAGAAGCAGCCGAGAGAAGAATGGACAAGTGCCATCAGCAGCCCACCCCCATCAGACACGCAGCCGCCAACAGCCCCTGGAACCCCCAGGTGGACGCCCAACCAGGGACCAACCAGGCCAGACCCCAATGGAGAGTAGGTGGGAACAGGAGCACACAGGACGGAAGGACCGCAGGCCCAGAGCCCGGAAGGGAAGAAGGAGTCAGGGAGAAACACCGCAAACCAAATGAAGCCATGGCCCCGCGATACACCCCTAAATGCCCGGAAAACACCAGGCCAGGAACACAAAACTCATAGGACAAAAGGTCGAATTTAATGCGTTCACCCAAACATACAAAAAAGGCAAAATAAATAGCACATAATTAAGTGCGCAGCACTACCCAATGGAACCCTTCTCCACCAAATAAAGAAAGAATGAGAAAACACCTGGAAGGGCCCAAAGCCATGTCAAGCAATGCACGTGACAGCGCACACATGGCCCCTGGATGCAGCTGCAAAAAGCACTACTCCGCACCACAAAAAAAAGTCAGAAATGACCAGCAGGCAAAAAGTAGAAAGAAAATTTTGCAATAAACGTAGAATGTGGAGGACCAAATTTGATAGTGATTTGTCCAGAACACAGGATGCCAAGTGTCGGTGCCGAGACTCGAATCGGGGTCCCCAGCCACCAGGGCGACCGCTCCAGCCTAAAGGCCACATCCTCTCAACTCCCCATTTACACACTGTGTTTAGAAGCAGGTCCGGTAACACACGTTACAATGGGGGAAACCTAGATTGGAAAAAGTTACCACAATCCACCCATGAAAGTAGTTAGGCAAACACAGACCAACCAGCAACCAGTGTCTGAAAACCATCCAGGAAAAATATATTAATACAGAAACATCACACTCACCCAGAGTACGACGATCCCGTATAACCGGTTTGCCAGAGTCTGAAATGAAACAACAGCTTTTCCTGCCCACTGAAAGCCAGGAATACAGTTTCGCTGTGTGAGATGAACGTAGCGTGCATGCCAGACACCGCAAACAACCTATACACAAACAGAAGCCACGTGAAGTAAGGTGAATGAAACACAACTCACTACGTATCCCACTAAGGACTGGAGCCACGCAAAGGACCCCATTAATCTACAAGCTGGACGCCGTCGGCCTGAGGAACGGGTGAAAAATGCGGCATCATACGGGACAGGGATCGTCCGAGGCCGCAGCGCGCGGCTCCAGGCTGAATGCTACTGCGCGGGGCTCCTGGCAACTCGCGGGCCCACTCCGGAGGAAGCTGCCCAAAACCAATCCGTCTGAAAGACAATGCCCAGTAAGCAGACTATCGTGGCAAGACCCCCTGAGTATATGCGAGATGGGTCAAACTGCCCAACCGAGGCCGCCAGAGGAAGCGAAGCCCTCTCAGCAGACTGCGCCCCGCCAACCCCTCAGGACAGAATAGATTGCAGCGAGGCCCCTTAGGGATCCTGAAAAAACAAACAACAACGAGGCGCGCCTGGGGAACGCATAACGGGCACTGGGCGCCCCCACCCCCAACTCACACGCAAGCCCCAAGCCGCCCCAGCAATGGGAGACCCGGGGCATCAGAGCGCCACCAACAGAAGGAGCACCCCCGGGGGGAGGGGGTCCTGGGCACAAGTATAACCACCAAAACACTGTGCCCACACGGACAAGGGGAGAGCATAAGCAAGTCTGCCAGGATGAGCCCCAAACCTCCTTGTCCGTCCTCCTGTACACCCTGGGCTCGCTAAAGCAGGCCTAACCTGCCCAGACCTGACACCGGGGAAGGAAGGAGGATGGCCCCAGAGTCCTAGGGCCCACTAGAGCAGGGCCACCAACCAGGGACCCAAGTTCCAGCTACAGCAGGACCCACTTACCTTAAACACGCTCTGGAGAATCAGCAGCGCGGAACCAAAAAAACAGGCTGAGGTCAGGGGTGATAGGGGTCGGCCATGTTGGGAGGGGATGGGAGGGGATGGGAGGCATGGGAGGCTTTTTGCTAACTTTTGCTTTGGAGGGTTCTGGTGTGGAGCTGAAGCTCACTTTGTTAATCATGTGGCGAGGAAGACTTTCGAGGAGGTAATCTGCATTACAAAAGCATGCCCAAACATTGGGTGGATAGAGGATGGGGTTAACCTCAAAGTCCATGAGGCAATGTATCCGTAGAGACAATATTCAAAGCAGCATTTAAAAAATACAGTCACTAACAAAGCATTGACTCAAAAAGGGAGTTTGAGGTTGGATATTAGAAGACTATGAAAGTTTATTTTAAAAAAACAAGAGCACAATACAGAATGTAGTAAATTGCAGATGCTGCAGTAAACTCATTAGATTACACATAACTAATTTGCAATGTAAGCCATCAAATACAGAATGATATAATAATGGGTAAAAATCTGACAAATACTAAGTGCCCAGTGAGCAGCAACATCAATAAGAATTCGGGCAGCATCCCTAGAGGCTAGAAGAAATTATTAAAACTGCAAAGTCAGCATGGTATGGTCATTTCTCTAACAAATCACATTTTCACATTTTAAAACATCACATAATCATGTCACCAAAGAATGAACCCACTACGTGAATAGGGAGTCGCCCCTTGAGACCTAAAATCGTCCAGAAGGGTAAGAACAAACTAGTTACCTAAACACAAAAAAACATTGTGAATGAATGCATTACAGCATGCAGGCAGGAATGACCTTGTAGATTGTAACAAAAGGGTTTCCTCTGGCGGGCCCATCAAGAACATTGTCACACAGAAAACAAGCATTTACAATGCAATGGTCTCGGCATTGGTAAAGTTAGAGCTATTGGCATTGCTCATGACATTATTTTTGTTTATGTTTTTGTTTTTAAAACATTTAAAGAAACGGCATTGTCATGAGCAATGCCAATAGCTCTAACTTTACCAATGCCGAGACCGTTGCATTGTAAATGCTTGTGTTCAAGTGAGAGGGCATTTCATTGGAGCAGGGGTTATGTTAGGATGCAGCATTGTAAATTCTGCCACACTGCCAAACAAGCAAGTAAGATGATGTTAATGAAAAATGTTCATTTCCCCAGCTCCTACGTTATGTGTTTAGAAAGTAAGTTGCCTAATTTAATTTAACTAGGTAATGTACTTTCTAGAAACAGTACGCAAAAGTCCAGGATATGTGACTATACAAAGAGAGTTCCAACTGCCATAGGGAGCTTCAAGCAAATACTGCAGAAGGCAGTACCCAGCAAATCCAGGCACTTAGATCTGAAATATTTAAAACCAAGCAACACAGCAAACTAATCGTGAGAAGGTACAAAGGCACAGAAGTCAAAATGCCAAAATACTTACATCTTGCACTCTGATTGGAGATAAAAACAATTTCTACGATTGAAGTTTGGACTATGTGATGTAGGGGAGGTGTCACAATTGTGGAGACACGAAAGACAAAACATAAACTGACGTTTTTGTTTTTATAAAAAAAAGAGTTCTTGCACATGTACTTTGCTGATGTCGGGCTGTCACACTACACAGGAAAAGGTTTTTTAATCCAAACATTTCGGGAAGCCAACATAGGAGCCTGTGCTTCAGCAATTTTCATATGTTGTATTTCTCCAATAGATTTGTTCAAGGGAGAGGGCATTTAATTGGAGCAGGGGTCACGTTAGGAGGCAGCATTGTAAAATCTTCCAGACTGCAAAACAAGCAACCAAAATGATGTTTCTTAAAAATGTTAATTTATCCAGCACAACTAGGTAACGTACTTTCTAGAAACAGAACGTAAAGGTCCAGGATATACGACGTTAAGAAGCATCATTTACTTCTTCTCAGTCTGGCACAATTTGCAATGTTTTTGCTTACAAAGCCTCAGCAAGTGCCTAATTTATTTCCTGCTGCTTTCATTACACAATTAGCAGGAAAAGGAGAAGCGAGCAACAGGAGAAGGACAGTGAGAAAAAAGAAAAGTAAGGACAAGGGATAACGGAGGGGAGGGAAAGAGTAAAGATAGAGGGGAGGGGAGCGAATACTTACCCAAACAATTGTGTTGTCCACTTGGTGTTGCAGACGAAGTAACACCACACCAACAGCCTGCAGCTCCGGAAATCCTCACGCTGGCCGAATTTCAAAGCAAACCCCTCCCCTCCCAACTCGTCACCCTGTGATGACCTGGGGTGGTGAGAGGCTGCTGTAGTTGATTTACAAGCAGCCCCGGGAGTACAGGGCTGATACGGTACACACCCTGGGCTGCTTTAAAATGTGACGCTGCATCGCGTCATAGCTAGGAGGTCCCTGAGGACCCCAAGTACTGCAGACCTGGGCTGGCAGCATGTCAGCCGAAAGACTGCTTACGTTACAATGCTGCAACGCCCGCCATAATACTGGCACAAGCGCACTAGCGCATGTGCAATGAAAACCTGCCTGTCGTCCGTTTTGGGGAACGAAGTGCAGACTAGGCTGGTTAAGTAAGGCACTGAGTGAGTGCCTTTATTATAAGTCAAAAAAAGTTGGCCATATATATTACTCTGTTCCATTTATTTTATACATACATTATGTGGTCTGCTCCACAATCTTCGCTATTTCATCCACTATCTTTAAATCAGGATTTCCTGTCAATACTTTTTCCTGTATCTTTGGGTTGCTGGGTACAGCGGACCATTATCCCTAAATAAATGGCATTGTCATTTCTATTGGCATTAGCTTTTTTTTTGCATATGTGAGGACTAACCATGTTATGCAAGGGCAGGGCAGCCAACACACGCCATAAATGCCATTCTGCATAATAAACGTGGACAGTACCCAGATGGGGTCGTATGTAGAGCGGTGCCTGATTTCCAACGACCAATCACATGATCACTGGGCTACATTTTATAGGGTTAAAGGGATATTCCTAAAGGGGAGAACAGTTACTCTTAAGTGTGCACCATCCCAAAACAGCAAGCAGTTTAATCACTTTTTTCATACTGTAGGAGAGTAGGGTCTGCTATCCTATGGTCACCCCAAATTTTTGCTTTTTGCTTCACTGGTTTTTGACATATTGAGGCTGTGGGCCTGCCAATCAGACCCCCAGCCTGCTGTTCTCTCTACTAAATTAAAACTATGCACCCTAGGTGCATAACCAATTGGAAGTGGATCACCATGTCAGCCCCTGCACCAGTGTACACTAGGTACCCAGGGCATTGGTGTACCCAAGGCCTGCCAGGGGCTGAAGCATGTATTATGCCACCCCAGGCTTGGCCTAACAATTTGACACAACTGGCTGATCACTCAGCTGGGGTAAGTTGGTGTAATCACCTCTTACTTAGGTGTAGTATACCTATACCTAACCTTAAATGGGACACATGGTAACCTATAAGTCACTCCTATGGCAGGCCTTAACAATCCTGAAGGCAGAGTGCTTGGTTCCATGTGAGATGGTGCTCTGGCATGAGCTGAGCCTGTCTGCAGTGGTCGGAACAACTTCCTTCTACTGTTTCCAGATATCGTCATACCATATACTCTTAAGTGCATTATGAACCTCGCGGTTAAATGCTAACTTTGGTTTGGCTTTATCAAAACATGTCGAGTAAGGTGTCATACGAATTGGAATACTAACCCCTCGCCAATTCTGGCGACGGGGTTAGCATTCCACCCTTCTAGAGGGACACGACATGTACAGTACCTGAAACCCGGGTAAAATGAGACATAGCCTCAGCTCCACAAAATGGATGCTGCCACCACAGACACAAGTCTGCCCTCCTGCTGCTGGGAGTCCTTCCAGCTTGGGAGGTGTGGACAAAGGGTTTCCTGCCAGGGGAGGTGCATGCACCACCCCAGACAGGATTTTGTGTATTGGTCAGGTAGGGCTTGAAAGAAACCAGACATGCCTGTGGCTCACAAGGAGCCTCGGTGCATATGCCAGTTCAAACCGGTCCTGGGGCACACCAGTCCCGGGCCTGGGGCGAGCTGGACAAAGGATTGGGGGTGTAACCACCCCCCCTCCTGGTCCCACCCATAGAGAGGGACCTAGCAGGTAGTCCTGCCCCTAGAATCCGCTTAAAGGTAGGAGCTGTGTCCTAAGACTTCAGACATCCTGGAATCAACTTGAAACTAAGAAGAAGACGGGAACTTCGACATTCTGCTGCACAGAAGACTGAAGGAAATCTCCCCTGTGGTCAGGGAGTGACCACCTTGCTAACGCAAGCACCATCCAGCGAATCAACGTCTGCTTTGCCGCCGCCTCCCGCCGGAGCCCAAGCCCAGAGACTGACAAGACCTGGACCTCCAGACCTCTCACCGCCCGATCCACAGTCCCTAAAAAAAGGAGACCCGTGGAGGCACCGAGACACGTGGAGCCAGCCATCTTGAAACGACCACGACAAGCTGACAAGTGCAACAACCGAGGCTCCCTCCAAGTTGTGCTTTGGGATCTGAGAAGCCCAACCCTCGAGCAGCATCTGCACCAAAGGTGAGCCCTCCAGCATCTCCACGATCTGCGTGGGGCCCTTCTGCATTTTGCCACTCGACGCGCCTAACCGGTTGCTGGCCCGCTGGCTAGTAGCCATCTTGGCAACGAACTTCAAGAAATACACCGCTGGTCTGGTTGCTCCAGACTGGCCCTTGCTCCCCTCCAAAGGAGCAGTCCTTCTGACCTTGCTGGTCAGAACCATCAGCTTATTTAATCTTCTACAACAATTGCTTTTGCCAAGGCTTGTTTGCTTCGATCAAGTCGCCGACACCGCCGACAGCGAGAGCCTGCGTGGGACAGCTCGTGAACCGACTCCTGGACGTCGTCGACCTCCAGGGGCCACGTGGCTGCAGAGACAAGCTACACCTTTCTTCCTGTTTGCACCCGACATTGCCTGGTACCCACCTGGTGCCACGCTGGTCACTGGCTAGTGACTGTGGACACTGTCCCCTCTGCTTACAGGTCTTCAACATCTCCGATCCACTCTTGGATCCACTGCATCTCGCCCGGACCGACCGCCTGCAGCATCTTTGTCTTCAAGCTCCACGGAACAGATAGACGAAACCCGACGCACTTCGAGGCCTATGCACCCGCTTCCTGTGGGTGAGGTAAAGTTGGCACACCTGTGCCCAAGTGTATTATTACATCTCTAGTGCCTGTGTTCCAAATCTTGAGTTCCTAGTCCATCCGGAAGATCCTCTTTGCAGTAACTTTGTACTTTTTACGCACCCATTGAAACCTATGGGAGCACGCGTGTGACTATTTGCTCTGCACACGCCACCCGTGGACCTCCTGGTCACTAACTGAAGTTAGCTCCTTGTAGGCCCAGCGATTCTAGAGGCCCTAGGCCTTTTCCCTGTTCTGTTCGTGGTACTTATACCACTATTTTAGTATATGGTTTGAGCGGCCACCAGGGCCTATCCATATAAAGTGCAACTTCTGTGTATTCTACTGTAATCTTGTTTGACGATTTGTGCTCCTGTGCTCATAAAGAGACTAGGGGTTACTTTGAGAAATAAATACATATATATTTTGAATATATATCTGTGTGGTGTCCTTTCATTGGTATAAAAGGGGGTTGCATTTGGTAAAACAGCTGGCTTAACACGCTTCACGAGTTTAGCCTCAAAGACTGCTTAGCCTACGCTACCACTAGGGCAGCTAGTCCGAAAAGGTTGACTTACAACCACACCATAAGGGTTGCTTGGCATGGTACAAGGTGATCACTTTAACTAGTGAGCATCATATACCAGGCCAACTTCTCACACATACTTTGTGCTAATAGCTCAAGGCAAGCAGAAATGGAGGCTTCGGAACTCGGGCCACCAGATGCATCGAACAGACAGACTCTGTATCCCCTAAAGAACCAGAACCAGACATTGCGGCATTAAGAAAGCCATTTCTGCTCATTAAATGGGGTTGTTAAGCCTGGGTGAATCCCACTAACACTATAGTACGTTAAGGAGAACAGACACTGGAAAATGAAGAATACGAGGCTATTAAAAAAGCACTGGTAAAGGTAACAGGTCTTGTTTTTATGTGCTGCCTAACCCATACGGCAGTAGCGCATTAAAGCGAGACAGACAGGAGAGAGTCAGCAGGAGTGGACAAACGGGGCTTTAGCTGTAGTTTAGTTGTAAGGTAGGAGCGGAGGCAGAGGGCTGCCACTAAATATCTTTAGGAGAGAGGTGACTAACGAGGCCGAGGAAAGACGTGATGAAGTCACAAACTAGGGGCGGAATTAAGCCGATGGATGCAAGGGGCGGACCTAACAAAAAATTAAAATACGAAATGCCGAGTCGGTGCTCTGTCTCTCTGTCTCTGAGTCCTTGTCTTTTTTTTGCAGTTTTATATAAAGCGAACTCGACGCGATGGTATAGGAGCAAAAGTTACATTACACGAGAACACATTTTTGTTAGGCTCGGGGAGAATAAGTGATTTGCCCAGAATCACGGGATGTTGAGCCGACGCCGAAACTCGAACCCGGTTTCCCAGATCCAAAGTCGGCAGCTTTGGCCTTAACGCCACATTCTGACTCAAGACTAATAGGGAATGACGACAAACTCGAACATTATGGACCAAAATATTCTCTTTGAACAGATGAGTTCTGTTATTTAAGCTCTGCGCTATATCCGGCTTTAAGATAGAAAAAGAACACGGGAGCTGGTAGAAAATTGTCTCTGGTTCAGACCAACGCCCGTAAGCATCTTGGTTCATGGAGGGGGCTCGAGCTGAGCGGCGGCAGACTGAAGTGCGAGGAGGATGATGGCGGCATCTGAAGAGAGGAGGAGCGCCCTAATGCCCGTAAGCATCTTGGTTCATGGAGGGGGCTCGAGCTGAGCGGCGGCAGACTGAAGTGCGAGGAGGATGATGGCGGCATCTGAAGAGAGGAGGAGCGCCCTGTGCACACCACTGCCTTTCTCCGAGGTGAAGCAGAAATGCCTCGGAGAAATGCAGTGGCGTTTTCGGATTCGGGGGCGTGTTTTGCTTTTCTCTCCTCTTGCCATTGGCTTGAGGAGATAATTAGAAAAGTAACGAAAAAACACGCCCCCGAATCCGAAAAGGACGGGGCCTGTTCGGAGTGACAAAGCCTCTTCTCCAATGGCTGGCCAGCATTCAAGAGGCCAGCCAATGGAGAACAGGGGAGAAGAGGGGCGGGTTCAAGCCCCTCTTCCCCAAGTCATTAAATCTCGCGAGCGAGACCTAAAAACAATCCATTTCTTGCTGGACGCGTAACCTCTGGTGAGAAATATAAACACGCAATCAACATCATGATAAGACATCCATTTTGAACAAGATGGTGTTGAGGCCTAGTTAGCCTATTTCATAAAAACTACACAGCATAATGATTGTGTTGCAATTACTCACATGTTGGTATACAAGTATGAATTAAGGTGCAGAGTGACTGAAATGTATGCATATTTTAGTTCAAACGCACAAAAGCTCCTTCATTCATACTGCAGCCCAAAAGAAGGAAATATTGCATAACGAACACTAATCGTTCACTTTGAAACCGCATTCTCTTTGGAATTGTAAAATACCCACACTCGTGATAATATGAAGGACATCGCTGCAGTTATAACAAGAAAAATTGTAATGATTTCCACGACTTAAAACAACTTTTGCAGACTGAAAAACACTTGCATTCTTACCTCACGGCTCGTTGCAAAAAGTAACTCCTCGAAGTCTATTTTTGGTTGCAGGCAGCACAGACAATATGTGTTTATTTTCGGCTACAAAGTAATCAATCTTTACAATAAAGCGTGTTCTCTCAAATTAAAACCGGTTTCGTTGGTCAGCATGCTCCGCAGACTGGGAACACTCAATGAGCTGAAGAACCCCATGGCTCCTTCTATCAGAACGGGTGTTCGATCCCTACTTTCCATCTTCTATTTCTCTGGGTGTACACCGCCAAGTCCTTCTACTGTTTCCATCGCCTATCTTCAGGTGGATGCATTCCAAATGCAATGTCTCCCTGACAGTCGGATCTGTAAAGGTAAGAGCCTGGGGCTCCGGTTTTTCTTGTCACCCGCCCCCTGGCCAATAGACGTGCTTCATAGTCGTCTAATTGCCATGAGGATCGAATGTATTCACCACGTTATTAGCATCCAGGACCACGCCTCTTCCACAGGTCTAATTGCCATGAGGATCGAATGTATTCACCACGTTATTAGCATCCAGGACCACGCCTCTTCCACAATACATAACTTGTCCTCGGGCCGGCTTTAAGTGCAGAGTAGCCCCGCCCACTCATCAAAGGCTATAAAGGTGGGAAAGGTGTCGCTCTTTTCTGGTGCTCGCTGAGCCCGACGGAGATATGGAGCCGGGAGCTGCGGGATGGATGCAGGAGGAGTTACCGGGCTGCAGGTAAACACTCCTACCAAATCCTAGGAGAAAATGATAGTTTCGCCCCTGCTACGACCTGTCATTTCCCGGGTGATACAATGTTTCACGTTGCCGACCTTATCCTTTCGGTTCTGTAGCGAACTACGCTGATCTCTGCAGATAAGTAGCCCAGTTCATACATCTCTTTCCACGCCATAATTCAATAGCATGTAACGGAAACTCCTCCCCTGCGAGTAATGGTCTATCTTGAGTGTAACGCGTCCCCCCCCATCACGTCCCCCTTCCCCCCCCGCGCATCACTCACATGCTCATACCCATCACTGCCGTTTACCCCCCCCCCCCCCCAATATTTCTTATCGTAGGTATATGAAAGTGAAACTAAAGTGGGCACTTTAATCACTGATCTGTGTAGCCTCGTCACTCTACGTACGTTTTAAAAATCAGGAATTTTACCGCAAAAATGCCAATTAACTTTGGTTTAAAAAAAAAAAAAAGTTTTATGTCCCGTGTATATTTCGAAATTGAGTACTTGGCTTCGAAACGACACTAACTGGCAGCTTAAACGAGTGCTTACTGTTTGAACCAATTTATAAACCACTTTCCAATACTTAAATGTGTATTTAAAGCGAATTTCTTGTAGTAATGCGATCTTGGTGTTTCACCTGCTTCCAAGCCCAAACTCCCTTCGCGTGCCCGCTAGATGGAAGGGCTAATGGTGTATTCTTCTCACCCCTTCACAGATAAGTTATTTAGTTACAGCTTCCTGTTGAGCCATTATCACAGTGGGTGCTGGCAGTGGAATGGGGTGTTAACACACTCTGTAGCCCCATTGCAAGGAAATGTTTGTAGATGCACACGACCAGCGCCAGGGCATACCATAGTGAGGCCTCCATCAGCCAAGGTTAACAGCTGTACTTTCTATAAAAATGATGGCGGGAGTGCAGCCCGTGTCCATCTCAGACTTGTGCCCAGATTGTGATCATTTTTGTTAGTTAACCTTCATTGTTTTTCTACAATGAAATAGATGTTGGTTTGGTTTTTTTTGTTCTATTTTTTTTAACAATAGCTTTCAAATTCATTGCATTGGAACATATCGAATTAATTTACTTGGGTGACCGTTTTGATTAGTTGGATCACAGAAACGACAATTAATGGATCTTGCCTTTTAGTTGCGGGTGCAGGGCTATTGACCTTGCCAGTGCTTGTTTTTTTGGGGGGGCACATCCTTTGATTAAAACGATTCCTAGAAGGCTGCCTTTGAATGTACATTTGTGAGGATTAAAGTATGGACGTTTTTTTTTTTTTTTTTTTTTTTTTCCTCTAAAAGTATAAAATAAAATTCTGAGATTGCTGCCATGCGTGAGCAGACACCATAAACCTTTCCCCCCCAAGATATAACAGATTATTTCTGGATGACCACCGATGTGTGCGTATTCCTGCATTTGTATGGCAGCCATCTTAAAATGGTTTTTATGATTTAGTCATAATATACTGTTCCAAGGTGGCAGATGGCCGTGGTAAATATAGGAAATAAAGTGTGTATGTGGATGCAACACAAACTTTAGCAGTGGTAGTTGCAAAAAGAATTTAAACAAGCGTTTGACCCAGAATACATTTGTTTTGGAAAAGGCAGACGTCAACAATAACAGCGCTTCATCAATTATGGCACTCCTAATGGCCTAATCCCAAATACAATTTTCCCCGTAGTCGTTTAGTACACAGAAGAAAGTGATAGTTAAGCTGGTAAATAAGAAAGTCTCTGACACCGAGAATACAACTAACACCTCTTGAGAAAAGAGAGGAGATACGAGGCGCACAGTCTTTTAACAGAGATGATTCAACTTCTGATAAAATGTCCTGTGGGGGCTTTATGCTAATTATACCAAGAAGAGCTGGAACTTGATAGTGAATAAGTAAATCATGAAACCAGGCGTTTAATACCGCTGCTTGGTAACGAAGAGGAGTATAAACCACCAAATATAGTTTCTAAATTTAAGGAGATGAGGAATATTGCATAATTGTAGAAAATGCAGTTGCAAAACAAAATAAACAAGCAGCCGTGCGGCCGCCAAAGTGATCGCGATCAAACATCAAGGCGGCCGTTAAAGTAATTGTGGTCAAGCGCGGCGCGCGCCCGCGCACATGCACTGTAGCTCTAGGCTGGCCTGGTAGCACTTTTTGGAGCCCTCACAAAATGTCTCGCCAGTCCAGCGCATGCGGTGGGTCAGGCGAGACCTAAAAATGTTAAGGAAACAAAGCAAAGGGTTGTTTGATGGTGTGGACCAAAAGACCAGTGACAAGGCCTTGTCAGGCGTGTGCAGCTGCCGGGCCCTCACAAAAAGAAATAAGAGAAAAATAATGGTGGGAAGAGTCAATGAAGTAATGCCCTGTAATGGGTTGCCCAAACTCAAATATTACCCTCAAGTCCGCAGTGGAAAGGGTCAAGCTATCCCATCAATGGTGATAAGAAATTGGTCTGGAGCAGGGCAAATGCAAGTAAGTCATGAGAAAAACGAGTTTGGAAAACTAATTGACCGAGCCATCCTGTTAAAAGGAGCGGGCACAAAGCCACTTCTCCATTTTATGCTTATATAATCCCTTCAGATTAAAGAACAAGTGTTACCACTGTGTCCGATTTTACTTAAGCCCCCCCCCCCCCCAACATATCCAGCTAACGTTTTTTGCTTAATTGGTTTGTGACCTCAGCACCCCATTTGCTTGCACGGACCAGTAAATTAATCTGCTGGAATCAAATCTTTGTATAGATTCTTTCTGTAAAAAGGTTTTTCATTGATTACAAATAGGATTGGGTGGGGGGGGGGGGGTTGTAAACCCTGCACAAAAGCAATCTTATTCAGAGCCAAACGTGGTAACTAAGTGTATCCGTATGAAAACTTTGATTCTTGTTTTGTTGCCCTGTCATTTTGTACTATTATTCCCCCATAATCTGGACTCGATGTAACTGGCATACTGTACTGCTTTGATATGTTTGTAGCTTTAGAACGACTGGTCTGGGCTATTTGTAGTTTATTTTGAGACTCCTTGCGGAAAATTATTTGTTGTCTGTTATAATAATGATAAAAGACGGATGTCACTAGTTAAAATGAGGCAGTTGTTTGGGAGAGAAGTACAAGGCTAATCACTTTGTATAAAACGTAGGTGACGCAACACATTTTGGATGACCACAATCGGTGGATGGGTGAAAGATCTTTGGCTAACAAGGTAGCAGAGTTGTATACCTTGGTTATCCATGTATGCGTGATGCTCATTGAGTGTTGTGGCAAACTAGAGATAATTTGGCTTTACGGGACCTATAGGATGACCTGTTTTTGGCAAGTTTGTTACATCAAGTTCTTGACTGACTTCTAGTGGCAGGCTACTTGAGAATCCGAGTGTACCAATAGGAGATAGATCTGTGAATACTCTATGCGCATATGGTAACAATCATTAAGTGCATCACAGGTATGAGATTGGGTAACCTGAATAGGTGGAGGGAGGGTTTATTGGCAGCGACAAGTAATATAGTAGCAGGGACGAAAGAACCCAATTTGATCTGATAAGTGCAGTTGTCAAAGAAGGAACGGAACCAAGAAAGTATGCTTCCACTTTACCCGCTTTTTGTGATGAAATACTGACTTGTGGTAGATTCCAGTGGTATTGGAGTGCAAGCATGATCTTTGTCCCTGGCACAAATAAATTTGTCCCCCACACCAAGGAGGGTGCCTACATTAAAACAATAAGGACAGAAACACTTAAGTATTGTAGTCTTTTCAGGTTGAATGGATAGTTTTTCTTGTATATATTCTTTACAGCCCTAGTAATGTATTTTAGACCAGACATGGCTCTGTCACTTGTTACTCTTTAGGTATGTTCCCACTTAATTGTGAATGGGTTGTTAACAGCACTTTAGTTTGCCAAATATGACTGTTTGCTATTGAGGTAAGACTGTAGAAGGTGACAGTTTTAGCATTGCAGATATTTTCAGCTTTCTTGAATGAAGATATGATCTTAGTAACATCTGTCTCTGTGGATGCACACCCATTGAAAGGATATCATCTTTGGTAATTCTTATGGGGTTTAGAGTTTGCAGTTCTTTAGGGGAGGTGACACTGCTAGGGCTTCTGTAAATATATTTTGGACTTGGTAAATGCTCTTGGGAGATCTTGAGGTTAAGATATTGGAGGTCTGGAGTAGTTGAGTGAAGAACTTTAAGAAGGTCTTCTAGGTGCTGCTTGATGGTGGTAGTGTAAAGCCAGCTCACTGACTGTGTATCGCTCTCTCAGGAGAATCTAATTCTGAACTATTTGGTTTCGATAGATGTGCCTCTGTTGTCTTGCTTTGCACTCTCAGATAATACAGAATACCACTCTCCCACATGGTGGCTCAAACACGGCGAAGCAATAGACATTACACAACACCCCCTTGAAAGGGATTTAACACTATAAAATGAAGTACATCAGACTGTTTTCCGAATGATGCTTGGGGTTTTATTTATGCAATGCTTTCCCAGATATGGTGGTATCATAGCATTGTAGGACTTGAACACTGGTCTGTGAGACATGTCCCCGAAGATAGGATTAAATTTTTTCAGCCCGCACACAGATGTTAGGGCTTTGGCATTTTGAGCCTCCACATGCGTATGCCACTTTAAAGACTTATGAAACCAGACCACTAGGTATTTGTAATAGTCACAATTTCCAATTTAGATGTGCCCAGGTACCAATTGAACCTCTGATCTCTCTCCCCAAAGCATAAAATCTTAGTTTTATCCATATTTATGGTTAAATGCTTTGCACCACAATATTTACTAAATGCCCCCAACTTCCGCTGCAGACCCAGCTCTGTCTGGTCCAAAATTACTAGGTCATCAGCAAAAAGTAGACTGGATACTTGTTTCCCATTCATTTTTGGGCTTGCACTTCTGTCTACTTCCAAAATCTTTGGCAAATCTGCCAAGAAAATAGCAAAGAGTAAGGGGGCCAATACACAGCCCTGTCTTGGGCCATTGTTGATTGCTATTTTCTGCGTCGGGGATCACACTTTATCTTTAATAACTTGTGCCAAGTTCTGAGTGTTACTCCGGGATTACCAGAAGGAGCCCTTCTGGGATGTCATATTTTTTCAGGGTCTCCCAAAGACGACTCCTGTCAACCAAGTCAAACGCTGCGCGGAAGTCTACAAAGCAAAAATACAACTTCCCTCTTTGCTCCATATACTTCTGGGCCACCGCCCATAGAGCTAAACAGTGGTCGATCGTTGAGTGTCCTTCCTTAAAACCTCCTTGTTCCACTAGCACACTCGACCGCTGATCCGCCCAATCCTTCAAGCTACCCAGGACAATCCTTGAAAATACCTTTTCACCAATATCCAACAAGTTAATCAATCTATAGTTCTTCAGGGCTTTCTTGTCCCCCTTGTGTATTGGTTTAATTATGGACCTCCTCCAATTTTTTGGAATATTACCTAGACTCTAATATAGCTAAAAACACGTGAGATTAAAATTCTGCCCACCAATTTAATTGGGACTTTATTATAACTGCAGGGAGGTTATCAGGGCCTGCTGCCAGGGATAATAACTTTCTTATAGTATCCTTTACGTTCTCTACAGTAAAGAACTTTAAATTCGTCAACCTCCCCACCCCAATGTGTTTGTTTACTTTAAGTGGCCACTGCATTTGTCCCATACAATTCGCCCAAGTACTCTTCCCATGCTGCTACCTCCACTACACAGCTAATGTTCCCAGGTGTCTGTCCGGTGGCTTCCTGTATTAGCTGCCAGAACTGACGTACATTTGTGTTTCTATTGTTTCCAGTAGGCTCTTCCAGGTTTTCTCTTTGTAAATCCTCTTCTGGTTCCTAACTAACATTTTATATTCTTTTTTCAGTTCAAACAAATTTAGCAGCATACTCTGATCAAACCTTGTTCTTAATCTTCTCTCTTCTCTTATTAACCTTTTCATATTCAAACATTCTATATTGTACCACCCAGATCGTCTACCATGGGTTATTTGTTTTTCAATATGATAATTTTTTTAGCTCACCTATGAGGCATTGGACTACATATTTTAATGTTTCTTCTAACCAGGAAACGTGCCCACTTGCAGTTTCCGTGTTTAAAGTCTGTTGGAAGTTAGTCAATTTATCCACATAGTCATCTGTTAGTCTCGTTGTCATACGTTTAGGGTACTCCAATTGTTGTGGAAGTACTATTTCACGGTGACTCATAGACCCCTAAATATTTTAAAGTGCAGGGGGTTACGGTCACTGCCTTCTCTTTGGGAGACCTGGAAACTTTTAACAGTTGCAAAATTCCATGCTTGAATTAACACATAATCGATGGGACACTGCTGCGTGCCTATCTGAAAGGTTTGTTCTGCAGGGCAATCAGTTTTCATCCTACCTTTTAGGCTAAACAAGCTCTTTGACCCCCAAATACTTCCCTGATGTTAAATCTTGTTTGGTTGATGTCTTGAGGAATACACCCAGCATTTCTTTAAACCAAGGATCTCATTTCTTTGGATTCAATTTGTGATTAAAGTCTCCCATCACAGTGATCATATCATTACTATGATTTTCGCACAGTGCATCCACATCTTCCTTAGTGTTCCAACTCCACCTGGGAACCCCATACCATGTATACGTTCACTAGTACCAGATTTTCATACTTCCTGTCTGTGGCCAATAGTGAAACCTTGCAAGCGAGGAGCCATTTACATGTTTGTTTAGTGGTGTCACCTTTTTTGCAATCCTAGTTGAAATTAGGGTCATAAAATTTGATTTCCTTCCTTTTGATATTATTGATGAAGCCTACCTGCCTCAAGTCCTTTGTCCTAATTCCCCTCAGGCTTAGGCATTTGGAGAAAGAATAGAGAAGCTGGGACCAATTTAGCGGTATGATTTTCCTCCATTTTTTTCAACTCCCCTTCTCTACTTCGGATGGCTCAAAATATAACGACATATTACCACTTGATTTTACTTCACTGAGGCTGCTCTTCTCTCTTCCCTGGTTCTTCTTCTTACTGGTTCTTACTTTTGGTAGTTTACCACCCTCACCCACAATCTTAATGTTTCCCCTCAGCCTCTGAAGTTTCTTGCATTTTTTTATCCACATTATCCTTCCTACTAATCTTTCCCATAGTTTTGGGATGCCCCTGTTTTCCTTTCCCTTCGGCCTTTGCCCCCTTTTACTGGCCTCATCAATCCTTCTTTAGCCCTACTTCTCCTAACTGTAGTCTCACTCTCATGAGGGGTTGCACATTGCAACTCCCTTTTACCCCTTTCTTTTCTTATTGCCTTTTGCTTTTCCTGTTTGCACCGACCTTTTTTTATTTTCCTCAGGGGGTTGTGGTGCTTATACCAAGTATATTCACCCCGTCTCTTGATCCGCATTGGGCATCTCGAGATATAAACCTCCTGCACTTTATTTACATGCTCGATGTCCTCCGCACCACCCTGATTCTGGGAAGCTGGGACTGGTTTTACTAGGGACGGCATTGGACCTCTGATCCCTTGCAGTGCCCCCACAACTTTCTGAAACTGAGTTTCATGGGTTTTTTGCTAATTATTTAACATGGTTACTTCTAGCAACCCTTGCAGGTTTTTTTGCAACATTAACATAATTTCCAGCATTGAAGTGGAGGATGTTGCTGAAATGTCTGTCCAGTGTAGTATTGCGTGGTGATTTTTATGTCGACTCTATTCCGTGGTTTATTTTCTGTCCCATGTGCATGTCTGATTTTAGCTTCACGGGTCCAAATCAGAATCGGCTCTCGGGCAGGTCCTCAATTTTAAGTGTTACCATTTAGCTGTACTGACTACTGCGCCCATCCACAGGCTTGATGCAACTAAAGATGTGACAGCTATTTAATAGTTATAGGGCCCAAGCATTGTTACCGCCACTCTGAGCTGGGGTGGCATCCATGAATGGAACACTTTGCCTCTAATTGTAAGATCTTTCGCATGAGTGGACTGGACATGAGGGTTTTGGATGCCCTGCTGATGGAGGGATGGTGGTCCTAAAGTTGTGTGTAGACCCAAGAAGGTGGGTTGCCATGGTTTGTATAGATATTATTATTCTGCTTTCTCAGCTGGTTCAGACCATTTGCAGCCAGTTTAGCCTGTGCCCTGCAAGCAATCGTTACCTTGATGGTGGCAAAGTTCATGACCACTGCATGTAGGCGAGTATGTGCTTGGTGTTTCCGACCCTCTGAGGTCCGATATCCAGCAACAAGTACCCAATCCTGAGTAAGGCATAGAGTTCAATCTGTCGACCCCTTACAAAATGACAGGATGCGGACCATCACCGTAAAGATGAACTGCGCTTAAACTGAGATGTCCTTTACCCTATTCGTCACCACATCCCCAATGAAATGTGCCTCTCCACTTGAGTTGCTGGCCGGGTCCCCTCAACTGGCACCCAGGATAAAAGCGGACCATATATAGGAAAAACATGGTAATCTAGCCTTTGATGCAAGTTCTATACCCAGCCAGAGAAGGGCAGCACTGCTGGTGGATCATTTGGTGGTTCCTCCTCAGTCTGACCACACTTTGCAGAGTAGCTTGAATTGCTATGAACTAAAATAAAGATTATGGTAGACTTGCTTCTGTGACATAATTGCTGTATGTCCTGTTGTGGGGGAATGTTCTGCGTGAGTTTGATTAAACTGGGCACTCCCACGACAGCCAAATATTCCTGCTTTCCTCCAGCCTGACTGCTTTTCAAAAGAATGCATGCATGTGGAGTTGATTGATAACTTACATGCTACCGAATGCTATTGTGCAAAATGCTCCCATAGAACATTAAAAAACCCTTTCCTGTATTCCAGAGTCCTGTACACCTGGCACCTATAGTTTGAATTCTCCTGCCCATGCACACCAGGTAGTCTTATTGTTGAAATGCTGTTGAACATATCTTGGTTCCAGGCGTTAGACCCTTCTATACCATGTTTTTGAACTTTTCATTGTGTATTTAGCAAGTGCACCATCACCTGTAAGGGTACCCTGGCAGCATGTTCCTAGCCTTGTTTATTGTAGATTGGTATATTGAATTTGTGAAACGTGAATTATTTCTTAACATTTTATCATATTAATAGTGGATGAACTTTAGAATTATTCCATCCTAGAGTTGAGTGTTGGACCTTTCTTCCTAATACCACCCTTCAGCAGAAAGACTTGATTTTCACCTTGGTTACCCGGTGTAGATTCTGAGATGTGGGTTGTGGCATTCAGTGACCTTTTACATTCTGGGGTGTAACATGTTCTGATTTCTGTTCAATTCCTCAAGACCCATAGAATTGAGCTGCCCACAATTCATAAGTCTGATCAGTTTTGTGCCAGTCCTGGTCAGAGTATGTTATTTGAACCACACACTGCCTGCTAGGCAGCATCTCATAAAGGAGCGGGGAGGCTATCTGATTAGTATGAACAAAGGACAACTTGCAGTAACACATCCGGATCTGTAGCCATGTCTTTTTTCCCAAATAAATGCACTCCATCTAAATTGATTTAAAGCTGGTATTCTAAATTTTACCAGAGAACAGGCTAGTTTTTAGGACCATATTAAAGTGGATACATTAGTTGCATATTATAGCTCCTGGAGGCATGACGACCTGGTTGAACCAGTAAAGTTAAACATGTGCATGCACACGTACCCCACATAAGTACACAAGGATAGGGAAGGAATTATGCCTTCCTTCAAAATGTGCCCAGCTCCCTATGCATGCTCGTTAAATTTAAATTCTCCTAACACTTTAAGGGTATTACACTTTCTTTAATGCCTTCCCAGTTCCAAATCTGGTAGTCCATTACTTGGTGACTTTGCATGCAACCTAAATTAATCTCCTAAACTTGGCATCCCAAGTATATAAGCAAACCTAGCTATATGACTGATAGCTTTGCTACCATGTGCACTTGGTTCCTTCAGTAAAATATTCAGATAATGACGTACTCCGTCCTCATCCCACAGCTCAAATTGTCATGTCTCACCATTGCTTTAATGTAATCTGCCTGCTGCGAATGGTATGAATAGTGTTATGTATATGACTACTTCTAGTCAAAAAGCAAATTTGGATGGCCAAATTTAGGGTCTACTAGCAACCTGCATATTATACAGAAATTTATTATATTGGTCAAACTGTCATTATGGTCCAGGATTGCTGAGCACCTTGGTCAGACTGTGCAAGTGTGCTAATGGGCTGTGGGGGAAAGTTGTTGAATGTCTGTGTGCAGAGGAATGAGGGACTGCTGCACAGAGGGTTGGGAGACATGTCCTTAACAATTTGATGTAGGGAAATTTGCCGTATGCAGCATGGTTAGATAGTACAATGGGGGTGATACAATACTGGGTAGAGTAGGATTTTTAGTGTGAAGTTGCTGGTGTAATGGAGTCCTATGTAGATTCTGATTCTTACAGTATATGTACTTTTTAGGCTTCTACAAGATTCAAGTAGATGAGCATGTTATTAATTGTGTGGGCGCACAGGCATGCAATGGGTGTTTTTTATAGGCTGGTGTAATGTCAGGGATGAAGGGCATGGAGGTGTGATAATTTAATGGATGTTGAATAATTACTTGTAAGGTCACTGTTGGCTCTTCCCTCTTACTGGTCTCCTCTTAGTCTTCCTCAGGAACCTATGCAGCAGATGGGCACCCTGCCTGCGGCCCTGCTCCCTGAGCCCTGGATGCTGGTGGAGTACAGCTCTGCTCTGGAGGAGTTACTTGGGTAAGAAATTTAATTGGTGGTGTTGGCTGGGCGTTTTAGTTTGTCCCAGCACATGTTTAACATGCTGAAATGTTTCTCCGCAGTGTGAACAGCAGGTCTCGTATTCTTTCCTCCGATTTGACCCTCTCCGAAGATGTGAACCCTGAGGACAGGATCCCTATGCAAAGGTTTTTACCATGTTTTTGAAATGAGTTCTCCTTGCACGCAAGACGTATACCGTAGGAGGCCTTGTATGGATATTCGGCCTGTAAGTGCCCTTTTGAGTGGCCCGATGGTTATCTAGGGCACAATTCTGCATAAGAAAAGCAGATCACTGCTTAAAAAGGTACTACAATTGAGATGATTGCAAATGACCTGGGTAATCTAGGTTTCTTTTTGCTTCCCAGAAATGTGGGATATGGCAAAGCATGTTTAGGAGGAATAGTACTGTAAATGTGCTGTGGCAGCATGGGTCAGGCCCGAGGCATGCTGTGTTTGTGATGCAGTTTCGGAGTCGGGGTGTCTGCTGTTGCATGCTTTATGGGTAGGGGTTCTAGGAGAGGAGGAACTGGACCTGTAGCAGTCTGGGAAAGTAGTGAAAACTGCAGGCTTAGTCGAGCACTCCTTGGTCATGTGAATCATTTTGTTCTGGCCTTCAATGCTTTCGTTTTGATTGCAGGCCCTGGATGCCCGAGCCAATACCCCCTGGCATGGTCAGTGTTGCAGTGTCCACAGAGCCAGACCTGAATTGTGGACGGAATATCTGCTACAGGTAAGCTCTGGGTTCTTTGTACAGCTCTTAGGGTTGAAGAGGTGTTTGAAGGTCCCTTGGGCAGGGGTCATGTGTAGGTACTTGTGGGCAGATAATGTGCTCTGCTTAATAGCCATTTAGGCCATGAAGACTGCAAAGGTGAGAGCCAAACAACCAAAGTATTGTACTCAAAGACCTGATGGGTCATGAACAAACATGTTTGAGCCTTCAGGTGATCACAGGGTCAGAATTGGGTGTGGAGGGTAGAAAGTGTGTTTTTTTTTTTTTTAACAGAACTTCTGTAGCATACATAAAGGTTCTGTTTGGTTTGCTTGGTGCCAGGTACCAACTAAGATTACAGTAACTATAGCATTCTCATGGATTCCACAGTACAGATGGTATAGTTATTTGCTGATGAGGTTTACAATACATGAGATCACATCTTTTACCAGGGGATCCTTTGTTTTCTTTAACCCTTGTATTTTCAGGTTTGCCTTTTACCTGGAGAATTTGCTGTTCTTGTTGCCTTTTCTATTTTGAGACAAGTCTAGTTCCCCCTTGAAGGACTATAACTTAATGAGATTGTACGTTGCACTCTTTATTTCTTATTTTGCACTTAATGAGTATACTATTGGGCAGCGTCAAGCTGAACCTTCAAATGGCCTGACTGACCTAAACTATCTTCCAGTACAACCTACTTCCCAAGTGTCTGAGTTTTGGAGAGATACATTACACTATCTTTGTTGGAGCACAGACCGGCATGAAAAATAGATGTGCTCATTTGATAAAGCCACATTCAGAAGCATCATTTTGGTATGCTACATGCTTTCAGTGGTCCCTGTCACCTTGGTGATGAACATGCAATTCCTGTGAAGTTATATAATCTGAGTGCCCTTTTATTTCAAAGACATTTTGGAAACTGTCAGTGAGGGCTCTCTTCAAGGAGGTACATAGCTTGTTTCTGTTCTACCAAGAAGGGCCAATCCGCAGGATCAGAGGAAGTCAAAACGGATTCCGCAATGAATTCCACCAAAGTTGCTCACTTAACTTAGAGTAATAATGTGACCATCGACTAGTACCTACAGTCAGTAAAACAGTATGTTTGTGGCACCTAAATTTGCTGAACAGAAGCAAGCAAATATTAAGATCTTACTCAAATAGCCAAATCTTTTCTTTGAAAAAGATAACGTAAAGGAAGCACTCTAAAATGAGTTAAAATATGCTTTACTTAAGAATGCTTCTTAAATAAGTTTTCTAAAAAGGAACAAAGAGTGAGCTTGTGCTCTAAAATGACCATAGTGTGACTGAAAAAATAAGCTACTTGAAAGTAAGGTAGTCTTATATGATTTTGAACAATAGAAATAATACATGTATACAGAACATATTGTGACCCATTTAATACATACCATTCTGTCAATAGCAGGAATGGAACAGAAGTGTTTCTCAAAGTTAAACTTATTCTCTTGCTTTCCGGCCACGCACTGTGTGTGTGTATATGTGTATATGTGTATATGTGTATATGTGTATATGTGTATATGTGTATATGTGTATATGTGTATATGTGTATATGTGTATATGTGTATATGTGTATATGTGTATATGTGTATATATCTATTTTTTTTTTTTTAATGGAAAAAAACCCCATAGGTTTTAGGCAAAGTTATAGTTAGTTGGACATTTCACTCGTACAAAACCAGAGAAATTCCCCCGATAGTTAGTTCAGTTAACAAGAACTCGCACCACCGCAATGCACTGCTGACGACATCACATATTACATCACTCATGACATGGTCAGTGACATCCCTGATCTCTCAAATGACATCACTGATGACCTTATCCATGTGATAATTTCATGCATCTTCTCACGCCCTAATATAACCCACTCTAAATTACAGACTGCCATTCTCAAAACCATACACTCCAACACGAATAACTACATACCCCCTCACTGATTCTTAGATGTGTACAAACATCCACTCACTCACCCGTACAGTCACTCATACTTGCGGTCATTCAGTACAGGACTATCATATGCACTCGTACACCTGTATAGACCCCCACACACCGCCACTCATCAATAGAGGTACTCGCACACCTAGTCAGTCATGCAAATAATTAATCACACTCCCATTTACTCACCTATAGTTATACTCTCACCAGCTCACTTACTCATACATATGAATGTATTTCATACTTGTAAAGCACACTGTAACCCTACAGGCATCCTGGCGCTGCAGTAAAACACTCTACTACCATGCTTCCTAGCTAGCTAATTGATATGCTAAGCCTGCACTCTAGGGAAAAGCCAAGTTTTAATTTTTCCCCTGAACTTCATTAGATCTTGTATCTGTCTTAGCTCAACTGGCAGACTATTCCAAAGACGTGCTGCCGCATAGCTAAAGGCTCTTCCGCCTGATTTAGCTTTCTTAATCTTTGGTATATTAACCAGCCTAGTCGAGGAGGACCGAAGGCTGTGGGTTGGATTATACCAGTTGAACTTAGATTGCATCGGTATCGGTCCCATCCCATGCAAGGCTTTGATGACCATGCACAGTGATTTAAATGGTATCCTCTGGAATACCGGAAGCCAGTGTAGCTCCGTCAATGCCAGGGATGTAGATGACTGTCGTGGTCTGGCTAGGGCCAGTTTAGCTGCTACCATCTGGACTCTCGGGAGACTCCCAAACCGGTATCTAGGGGATTCCAGCAGTAGCGCATTACCATAGTCTTGGCGACTCAGAATGACGCTCCTTATTACAAGTGCTCGTACCTGATATGGGAGTAGTGGGAGGATCTTCCGAAGGACCCTAATAAGCGAAAAACTACTTCCCACAATTCTGTTGACTTTACTTTCAAGGTTCAGTTTATCATTAAAACTAACCCCGAGATTGCAGACCGTCGAGACGGGTAGCAGAGGTGTCTGTGGGAAATGGGCCAGAATCCTGAGGGGGGAGAGCATGTAACTTTTCCTGCTGCACAGCACAGGATCTCAGCTTTTTTGCAAATTAAACTGCAAGGAATTGTTTTTCAGCCGGTGCACCGTTTCTAGCATACAGGCATGAAATTTTCCAGAGAGACCGCTTGGTCTCCCTCCGGTGATACAATGAGCTGAATATCGTCAGCATAGTTTACCAAGCTGACCCCATATGATTTAATAATCGCGATCAGGGGGCTCATGTAGGTATTAAAAAAATATCTGGCTGACTGCTGAGCCCTGGGGAACCCCATGCCTAATCTCCGCAAACTATGACCGATAGGGGTGGAGGGCCTCTGCCTGATGTCTAGATGTCAGATATGATTGAAACCACTCCAATGCTACACCTCCCACCCCAACTGTTTCCAGCCTGGCCAAGAAGACTGTGTGGTTGACTGTATCGAATGCGGCAGACGGGTCCAGTAAAATCAGTATGGCCGATTGTCCCCTGTCTGCTCTCATTCGAAGTTCTTTCAAAACAGTCACCAGCGCTGTCTGTCCCATGACCAGGGCGAAACCCAAACTGTACATCTTCAAGCTTGTTGTTATCCTCCAAATACTGTGAAAGTGCTCTGCTCACCACCTGCTCTAAGATCTTTACTGGGTAGGGGAGGAGGGATATAGGTCAGTAATTTTTAGGGCATGCTGGATCAAGTGTAGGTTTTTTCAGCAGAGGTGTAATTACTGCTTGTTTCCAGCTCGCCGGGACCTGTCCACTGCTCAGTGATTGGTTACACAGCTGTCGGAGTATTGGAAATAGTTCGCCTCCCAGCGCCTTCAAGTTTTGGGAGGGAAGGGGTCCAAAGGCGATCCCGAAGAAACTCCTAGGGCTATCTTGTTGAACTCCTCCTCAGAGGGGAGCTAAAAATGATCCAAATTGACCACCTGGTCTTCCGACTCTGCTTCCCCTTTCCAACTCTTTTGCTTACTCGTTGATGGTTGCCCCTCGGTCTTGCCAGATATGACCGTAGCGTCAATTTCCAGCCCATCTATGATTTTCTGTATTTTTTCATTGAAAAAGGTAGCTAGTTTATTACAAATACTAGCACATTCTTACTCTTACACGATCGCTGATAAAAGCACACACTCATCCATACAGCCACTCTCTCACTCACTTATACTCATTTAAATACTCTAACGCACATATATACTGCCTTTCACATATGTAGTTACTCACACATGTACCACTGAGATACATTCACTAACACACCCATACACACTCACCCACCCATACAGTCCATCACAGATGCGCTCTTGCAACCATGCACCCAGTGAATCACCCACTCACACATCTATGCAGTCACACACACACCCCACCCACACAAACACTCAGGCACCCATACAGATACTCAGGCAACCAATCAATAACCCATATAGACACTCATTTAGCTACTGACCAACCCATGCAGCAGCTTATACAACAGACAGACTGATACAGACATTCACACAGTTTAGTCACTAACCCATGCATTCAGTAAGACACATGTAATCACTCACTTAAACAGTCAGTCACGCACCTACTAAATCCAACATCCAGACACTTATACACCCACTCATTCTTCAATACGCCTTTCCCTATATATATTCAACATATTTAAACTTTACAGAAAGTCACTGGATGATGTCATCAATGATGTCACTGACCATGTCATGAGTGATGTAATATGTGACGTCATCAGCAGTGCATTGCGGGGGCGCGAGTTGTAGTTAGCTGAACGAACTATAACAGGGGAATTTCTCTGGTTTTGTTCAAGTGAAATGTCCAACTAACTAGAACTTTCCCTAAAACCTATGTTTTTGTCAGTGAATTTCAAAGGTTTTTTAAATGCCAGTTTCTAACTATGCCTACAGAGGTAGGACATGTGAAGAAAGAAGAAAAAACGCACAGAAAGAAGCCAAAGAAATGCAGAAAGAAGCAACAGAAGTCCACGAAGGAAAGTGCAGGAAGATGCAAGACCTGTGCAGAAAGAACCAACAGAGGAGCAGAAAGAGGCCTTGTTGCAAAATCATCCTGTGCCCACAACTTTTTCATATGGGTACTGGTGGAAACTGACTGACTAACCAGGCCTAGAGCCAGTGCTATGCTAAGACACTTGGAATACAGTGAAAACACCTACATACACTAGGGAACACTATGCGTTGGGGTACCCCTGTGATTAGCATGACCTCCTCTGTAAGGCCCTAGTACATAATGGGGCAGGGGGATTAAAACTAGCTCATAAAACGTGCTACGGGGCGCGTTTGCACAGTGTTGAAGGGGGGGGGCGGGCCTGAGGTGACGTGTGCAAACACGCCCTGTGGCAGTTTTAAGTTGGGAGATTAAGTTGCCTTGATCCCGACGGTCCCTGGGTGTAGGAGAGTAGGATCTGCACTTATGTTGCCCCCACTTTTTTTTCTGATGATTACACTGGTTTCTGGCTATAGTCTGGCTGGGACCTTGCTAATCCGGGCCCCAGCCTCTCTGCTCTTTCTAAACAACTTGGAGTGCATATTGGGTGCACTAGTGATTGGATACTGTGGTACCTTATGAGCCCCTAGTATATGGTACCAAGGGCATAGGTACTTCACAGGCCTACCAGGGGCTAAAGCATGTATTATGCCACCCCTGGGAAGCAGACTAAATCTGACACCACAGGCCTGCTACTGCAGCCTGGGTGAGGTAGGGTTAGCACTCCTCACTGAGGTATAGGTTCCCACTATATAAACATATAAACCCATCAGTCACCCCAAAGGCAGGCCCTATCAATCCTGAGGGCAGGGTGCTTGGTTTCCATGTGAGGGGGTACCTCTGCCTGAGCAGGGCCCCTTTGCAGCTCTGAGTCCATTCTCTGTAGCTGTTTGTGGATGCGGTTAAACCATATACTCTTAAGTGCATTATAACCAAGCGGTAAATGCTAACTTTGGGATGGCTGCATCAAAACATGTCGTGTTTGGTGTCAAATGCCTTGGAATCATACCCCCACACCAGTAACTGGTTTGGAAGTATGATCCCACCCTTCTAGAGGGATAGACATGTACCCACTGTGGAAACACGGTAGAATCCTGAAGAGCCCTGGCATCACAAAATGGATGCCACCAGCACACACTGGGCTACCCTCCTGCTGCTGACCGAAACTCGCAGTGAAGGAGGCCCAACAATAGGCATCCTGTCACAGGGAGGTGTAACTACCTTCCAGACAGGATTTAGTGTATTGGGGCTGGGTGGGTGCACTCCTAGAGTGCTTTGAAGTCCTGCACTGGGGGAGCAGTAGGCTCCTCTGTGCATATGCCAGCTCAAACCGGTTCAGGGGCTACCAGCCCCTGCTCTGGCGTGAAACTGGATAAAGGGAAGTGGGTGTAGCCACCCGCTCCCCTGACCCTCCCATTGGAGGGGTCATAGAGCTAGTCCCTCCCTTCCTTGCAGTATAAGTTAGGGAACCCTTGCCATTGCAAACTAGATATCCCTGGACGATGCTCTGAAGAAGAATCCTGGACCTTCGATGTTCTACCTTTTTAAGACTGAAGAATCTCTCTTGGAGTCGAGGAGTGACTCCCCTGCTTGGCAGGCACCAAAACTTTGCATCAATGGTCGCAAGCTTTCCCGCTCCGGACGGAGTCCGAAGTCCCTGCAGCCCCGGAAGTGGATTTCCTGGCTTCTTCAAGACCATCGTGAGTCCCAGCTAAGCTGAGGCAAGTGGACCCCACGAGTGATGGGAACTGCAATACCTGGGTACCGGGCACTATTTTCGAGTGCAACCCCTTCACGACATTCTACGAACTTGTGCATTGGAACACGTGTGGTCCAAGCCTCCAGCAGGATTTCCCTCAAATCAGAGGCCTACCTTGTCCCGAGTGACCGTGGGCTCCTGTTGAGTGAATCCTCCCGAGGTGTCTTCGCGATCCCTTGCCGGTTGGCTTGTGGGTCCCCAGAAGACTTATCTACTGAACCAATGGGCTCCCCTGGTTGCTCCAGGTCTGCCCTGACTTACCCTCACTGGCCGAGTCCCTCAGACCTTGCTGGTCTGCACCGCTGACTTGCTTCACTTTCCACGAGACTTGCTGTTGCCAAGGCTTGTTTGCTCCAATCTGGTTGCCGACACCTCAGTATGCTGCAGACTTTGTGGAACATGCCGAATCCAGCTCCTGGTCATTGTCGACGCCTCCTGGACCTCGTGGCTGAAGAGTCAAGACACCCGTGATCACCTGAAATCACCCGACTACTATGGGCATCCAGCTTCCTGGGCCCGGGTCACTGGCAAGTGACTTTGAACACTGTCTCCTCTGCTTTCAGGTCTTCTTTCTTCTGAATCCAGCCTTTGATTCCACCCGACACTTCTCCTGTCTTCACAAGCAGCAAGTCGTCTTTGGCTCCCATTGAAAACTACGCCGCGACCAGACACCAAAAGACACCTATGCACCTGGCTTCCCTGGTTGAGGTAATTCTAGCACTACGGTGTTCCTGTGTGTGTTGGCTCTAGAACTACTTACCCTGTAGGTGACTTGCTTGTAGACTCTCCCGAAATATCCTAAAGCTTTAAAATTCCAACCGCGACTCGCTCCATTGAAGTCTATTGGGATCTGCTGCTTTGTTCTCACACTTCATGCGTCTCCCGTGGGTCCTTTACTTGCCTAACTTGGGTGGATTAGTGAGGCCCCAGTGCTTCTGAAGGCCCTAGCCCTTGTCTCTTCTCAAGTCGATATTAAACCTCTTTTTTAGTATATGGTCTGGTACGCCCCTAGGGCGCCAGACATATTTGTGCTTAACTTGTTGTGAAATGTTGATTTGTGCATATGTCCTTGACTTCTAATCTCAAAGAGATTAGTAGAGTGTGTTAGAAATAAATACATATATATCTTGTATAAATACCTGTGTGGTGTCCTTTCATTTAGTAATTCAAGAGATTATAAGGTAAAACAAGCTGCTTTACATTCCTCTAAAGACTTAGCCTGAAGGCTGCTCTCCACAGCTACCATTAGGATAGCTTTCTTAAAAAGGTTGTCTTAAACCTATCTACCATAAGAGTCGAATTGTACTGGTGCAGAAATTGAGGGGACAGAGTTCAGAGTCCCTTGCCAGTGACCGGTGGCCAGCAAGATGGATGACCACAGCTGTCTCGTCTCTTCAGGTCGATGATGGTGTTTTGTCTCTTAGCTCACGAGGTCCAGGAGAGATCAACGATGACCAGCAGCTGGATTCGGAGGTTCCCACGACGTCTGCAGCGGATGACGGTGTCGGCACCCGGATTGGAGCCAACAAGACTTGGCAACTGCAAGTCTCGTGTGGAGTGAAGATTGGCAATGGTGCAGACCAGCGAGGTCTGATGGACTTACCCAGCGAGGGTAAGTGAGGGCAGGCCCAGAGCAACCAGGCAAGCCCTTCAAGTCGATGTGAAAGTCTTCAGGTGAGTTACTAACCAACGGGCAAGCAATCTCGAAGACGCCTTTGCAGGAAAAGTTCCACAGGAGCCCACGGTCACTCGGGATGGGGTAGGCCGCTGATTTTTGGTACTAGACCTGCTAGGGACTTGGACAAAAAATGGTCCAAAGCACAAGTTCGTAGATCGTAGATTAGGGCTTGCACTCAAAATCAGTGCACGGTTCCCTGGTATTGCTGTTCCTCGTCACTCATGGGGTCCAGAAGCCACAGCTTCGCTGGGGACTCAAAATGGCCGTCAAGAGGTCAGGAAATCCGCTTCAGGGGATGCAGGGACTTCGGACTCCGGCGGGAGCGGTGAAGTTTGCAACCGTTGTAGAGTTTTGGTGCCTGCCAAGCAGGGGAGTCACTCCTTGACTCCAAGGGAGATTCTTCAGTCTTCCAGAGATAGTGGAACGTCGAAGGGCCAGGATTCTTCTTTGTAGAGCGTCGTCCAGGGGTAATCTGAATTGCATTGGCAATGCTTGGTATCTTATAGTGAAGATAGGGGAGGGACTAGCTCTATGACCACTGCTCTTGGAGGGTCAGGGTAGTGGGTGGTTACACCCACTTCCCTTTGTCTAGTTTCGCGCCAGAGCAGGGGCAGGTAGCCCCTGAACCGGTTTGAGCTGGCATATGCACAGAGGAGCCTACTGCTCCCCCAGTGCAGGACTTCAAAGCACTCTAGAAGTGCACCCACCCAGCCCCAATACACTAAATCCTGTCTGGGAGGTGGTAATGGTGCAGTTCAGAACACCAAATCTTCCCCTGCTTCCTCGGACAGAATGATTTCTCAGTCACACGCACATACACACATCACACGCTGGTGGGGCCCATAACACCAACATTAATTCTCTCAAACTATCCGTGCCTACAGGGAGATATCTGATCCCGAACTACAGTTGTTCACTTGGATAAAGGAAACCACATCTATTGACTTACCCTACCAGTTCCTCCATCCGGAGGTCGACTAGATCATTTAGTTGTGATAGAATTTGACTCTTAATTCTTCAAATTAATCAAACATTTCAAGAAATAATCACCCGACACAGTTCTTCAAATAATGATTTTTTTTTTCTTTATCTAATTAAAATGCAGGTTAAATCCTAGCAATGCCATATTATCTTTTGTCATATTTACCTATTCTGGCTAATTGTCATTTTCTAAGTCAGAACTGGTCCTCAGAAAGTTCATCAGAGTCCTAAAGTCCCGTCCTCTTCCGTCAGCATAAGGATCTCTAGCGAAGAGCAGCATGGAGTGTCGCATAGAGTAGCATCGATCAGCTAGGGGGTCCGTTCTTTTCCTTCTCTAGTCTACTAATATTTATACTAAAATTTACATAGAACAGTAACATTTTCTTTATTCCCAGGTCACTGATTGGCTGAATTCAACTGTCTCAATACATTTAAGAAACATTCTCAAATTTTCACATGTGGATGAAGATCAATTTTAGGCGTATGGGAAAATCTGTTCCCAGGTCAAGAAAGTATCCGTCTATGTAAATAGGTGGCATTTGGTAGTTCATTTTTCCACATTGGCAACAATTGCTTCACGTTCAGGGACATTGGCACCTCGCCCAGGGTAGTCTTCATGGGCCTGGTCTGTTGGGTCATGGAAAGGACACGAACGAAGTCGGTGCAGGCGCCTTTCTCCATTGCTTAATTTATGAAGTCATGTACTTTAGTTGGGATTCAGTCGGCAGCCATCTTTTGGTATGCCAGAATAGTCAACTTTAAGCAATGAAACACAAAATCGTAATTAATACATAAAATTGATTAAAACAGTGTTATTCCCTTGCTAATACCCTTATGTGTATGCATTTATCTAGCCATATGCAACATTCAAAGCCGTTAATGCTGGTTTATTTTGGTGCAAATCACATGAACACTGCCCAAGCAACACTTATCGTTTTTAATATGCATACAATTTAGTACACTTATTAATTCTAACCATGCATATGCATTCCCACGTGTGTTTTCTTTGTTAATAAGGTTGGTTACGTATCTTCACATCAATTAATTATTAAATTAATTAGTCATTTTAATATAAACTTATATAAATGGATTGGGTATATAAAAAGAATATTTTACCCGCTCCATCAGTAACACCTCCCTGTGACAGGATACCCTTTGTTGGACTTCCTCCACTGCGAGTTTCGGTCAGCAGCAGGAGGGCAGCCCGGTGTCTGTGCTGGTGGCATCCATTTTGTGATGCCAGGGCTCTAGTAGATTTCTACCGTGTAGTACAGTGGGTACATGTCGTCCCCTCTAGAAGGGTGGGATCCTACTCCCACACCAGTTACTGGTGTGGGGTTAGGATTCCAAGTTGTTTGACACCAAACACATGTTTTGATGCAGTCATTCCAAAGTTAGCATTTACCGCGAGGTTATAATGCACTTAAGAGTATATGGTTTAACCGCATCCACAAACAGCAGCAGAGAATAGACTCTGCTAGCTGCAGAGGGGTCCTGCTCAGGCAGAAGCACCCCCTCACATAGTAAACCAAGCACCTTGCCCTTAGGATTGTTAGGGCCTGCTAGAGTGGTGACTGATAGGTTTATATGTGTGTGTATGGTGAGATATAGGAACCTATACCTCAGTGAGGAGTGCTAACACTACCTCACACAGGCTGCAGTAGCAGGCCTGTGGTGTCAGATTGTGAATGCTTCCCAGGGGTGGCATAATACATGCTGCAGCCCCTGGTAGGCCTGTGGAGTACCTATGCCCTTGGTACCTAGGGTACCATATACTAGGGGCTCACAAGGCACCACAGTATCCAATCACTAGTGTATCTAATATGCACACGAAGTTGTTTAGAGATCAGTGAGACTGGCTGGGTCCCTGCTAATCAGGGCCCCAGACTATAGTCAGAAACCAGTGTATACATCAGAAAAAAAGTGGGGGCAACATAAGTGCAGATCCTACTCTCCTACAACCCCCAAATTTAAATATTAGTGCCCTGGGTAGGTGGAGGTCCCTGGAGCGTATGGGGGGGGGGCTCGAGCCTCCCCACACAGGTATATTTTTTTAAAAATAAAGAAGCCCTGGGGGGTGGCGGTCCCCAGGGCTTGGGGGTCCTTGGAGAAAACACATTTTGGGATCCCCTTTTTTCACAGCCCCGCTTGGCGAATCACCCCGAAACTTTCAGGATAGGAGCTGACCGTAACGGGCCGTACGTTTTTTGAAAATTTTGCAAAGATTTGTCCACTGGCGCCGAAGTTATTGCGAAAACAAAGAAAAAATTAGTCCTATGAAAACTAGGTCCTAACTATAATTATCTAACTGCTAATGGATAAAATATATATGTATATATACACACGTGTTGGTTCATCTACAACGTGATATCTGCTCTTCTGCTAACACATTCTGCAGACTTTGTTAATTCTTGTAACAGACCAGCAACCTGTGCAGATTGAAACTAATTCACAATATTTTCTATTCATATAGAGAAAGGTAAGAGCATATTTATTTGCCGTGCACGTTTAAAGGATTTTGGCAACGTTGTCATGCATTTCTAATTTGTTAATTTGCTCTCGCCTATAGTTCAGAATCTGAATGGTATAGAGCTTTGTAAAGATGGGCTGTGGTCTGCGCTAATTCAGGTCTCCTCACAGTCTAAGAATGTCTGGCAGTAGTTGGTCTTGCAGCTAATTTTGAAAGATTGATCCTGTCGGTGAATAAATATGGACCGCTCGAGGTGGCCGCCTTTTTAATCTGATCAGAGTGGATGTTGGAGAGATTGCGTTTAGTACCTTGTAGCCAGGAAATTCAAAAGCAGGTGTACTATGAGCTGTTTGACTCTTTTGTTCAGACCTCATCTTTGCTTGTTTGCAAAGAACACAATTACTGCGTTCTTTGTCCTTGGAGACATTGGTGCAGCAGCAATCTGTTTATGCTCTTGAGCTTTGGTGGAAACTTGCTAAAATTGATGAGGTGGTCAGCATTCTGTTGGGAGATGTGGCCCTCTGCTGGTAATAATCCATTAACCTTGCAGCTCCAGTCCAATACTTCTGAAAAGAAGTCTACAGTGGTTAGCATTACTGGTTTTCCTCGGTTTGTGTTTAACACAGTTCAGTTGCTTCCTTTGCTTTTGGATTAAAGCTCAGCACTGGACTTTCAGGGATTTCTGGTGTACTGCCAATCATTAAAGTACCTAACAGCACAGTTTGAATAAATGGCTGATTAAAAACAAGACATTGATCCTTTAAGAGAGGGTCCACATTCATTACTAATACCCTAAACGTGCACAAATTAATTTTTCACTTAAATACATTAGTTTATGCACTTTTACAATTGACCTGACCCCTTCAGTATACAACCGTGCAGGTCCTTTGGATTCTGCTAATGGAAGAACCCTTGAAAAAGGATAGACCTATTGGGGGGGGGGGGGGGGGGGGGGGGAAAGAAACCACCACCTTAGTGTGCTTGGGGTTGGATAGCAAAACTTTCAAATCAGTCTTTTCCATGGTGCTTGTACTTTGAGAATGTAGTAGAACAGCATGCATTGAGACATTTCTATGTGTTGCTGGTTCCTTTGGAAAGCTCAGGTTCCATGTCATACCCTACGTGAGACCATTAATTGGTGCATTTAGCTTTTGACCAACCATGGATTTTTTTTAAGCTCTTGCCATTCACTGAAGAAATGCACACTTTGCCTGATTTATGGAAATGTTGAATACTTATGAACCTAGCTACTTCCCTGCCTTCATGATTTATTTTAAGACCTTTGGAGTGGGTAGTCTAAGCAACTGTGTCCCACTAGCAGAGACTGATTGGTTTGCACCTACTAAAATTGTAGTACAGAAGGTGTCTTATAAAAGCTGTTATTGCTAGTTAAGTTGAATTTTATTTTAAAATGTCATTTTACTCTGCTCTGTAACTCGGACAGTATTTCAGGACGCATAATCTGAAAATTAAAACACAAATTTATCAAATATACTTGTTTGAGAGAAATGTACATTTGAATTTGATTTTGTTTATGGTGGTTCTCTTCTGCCAGACAGCTTGTTGTAGGGCGAACTGTAATGTGCAATAACCAATTTAAACAATGAAATGCTTTGACGCAGAATATCTGTCTTTTTAAAATATATAATTACATTTTTTACCAATAGCAGGTGTTCAAAACTCTACTGGGGATGTTAATACCATTTGAGTCCTGAAGTAACAGATGTAGCATTAGTTCCTATTTAAAATTCTAGGCTTACCGAATACTCACCAGCAGGGTTGTGCTCTTATTCAAACCTAGCTCTGTGCTGACGTGGAGGAATATATTTGAAGACTTCCAGTATGTTCCTGAGTTTAATAGAACACCTTTTGTCACCACCCTGTCAGTGGGCATGTATAAAACGGGGTCAGGCACACTTGGTAAGTGCCACAGCTTTGACAGCTGATGAGGCTTGTGCACAATTCGGCAGTGATGCAAATTCTCCACTTGGCGATGGGGACGTAGACATCCGCTCCATTTGTGAGTTAGTCTTATAGGCACTCAGTGGACTACCTCCCATTGGCCAGAGACAACTTGGCACTGGAATAAAAACTGTACCAATAGCTCAGACTTTAATAATGGTACAGCAGACATGGGATGTATATTCTGTCTGCACTTTCAGGACTGGTCTGGCAGTTCTTTCATACACTGGCTTTCAACCGCCATATCTGACAGTTATTCGGAGAGACAAAAAGCTGACTTTTTAAGGGGCTGTTCTCTCTAGAGGACACGATCCCCAGTCTTCTTCTTCTCTCCCCCCCCCCCCCCTTCACCCCCGCTGTCGACCAAATGACAATCTGGGAGAGTGAGACCTCTGCAGCAAAAGGACTTTATTTAATATCTACAAGGAGTGTCTTGTGCACAGGAACTGGCCCGGGAACTTCTAAAATCAAACCAGAAGGCCTTCTCCATTCTGCTACACTTGATATGCACAATGCATGTAAGACGGACCACATACATATATACATGTGCTTCTGAGATTAGCGCATGGCTTGGGCTTCTGTAGCAGAGGATCTCTACACAAATGTGCTAGTGCCACCCTTTTTGTAACATCTTAAGCTGCCATAAGATTTTGTTCTTTTGTAAAATAATTTTGTAAAATATTGTTAACTTGTTTGTGATCGACTAGTCAAAATCCAACATGATCGTAGAGGTTCAGAATTATAAGAGCAGTACTAACTAGTAAATTAGATTCCACATTATTTTGTGGAGATGGTTCACAGTAGTGCGGTTCATTTCCCATTGCCAATCAGTCAGATTTATCATACGATAACATCACAAAGGGTATCCTTGAGCTTTCACAAAGGGTAACCTCCGAGCTCAGATTTGTCACCCTCTATACAACCGAGTCCTTTTACAAGGCATTTGCAGTAACTCTAAATAGAAATGTAATCTTTCAGAGCTCAAATTAGTTTCCAAGGTTGCAAACATTTCTGAAGAGACCTCACCAAGTAGGTCTTTTCTACAGGTTTGCATAGTTGTGTTGCAAAGAATGTCTTACTTGGGCCTCATGCTCTGTCCATTATTGACTCTTTGAAATGTAAAGGGCAGTAATATACTACACACCTATAGCAAGGCCCATAGAATTATGTGGCAAGTAAAGAACACATACTGAAGCTTTTACTGAATGAACAGGCAAGAAAATGCAAATCGTGCAGCATGGTGCATTGATGCAGCACATTTTGTGATGGTATTAGTTCATTGTTTTGTCATTTTCACACATGTTAACACTGTGTGGACAAGTTAGAGCTAGATCAACACCCAAATATAGTAATATGCAACTGAAAGGTAAACAGTCAAACTAAGTGGAGTGCCTTGCACTTCACAGCAACAAGTATTGCCACATGTTTAGTAACTTTTGATCATTTTGAGCTGGAACAACGTTTTTGTTTTTGTTAAAACCTGCCAATTATGCAGTTCAGCAGGTGACTGATTGTTTGGCAAATGCAGCAAATCCAGAATTATACAGAAAATGCAGCGGCTGCAGAATCTCTTAATTGCAGTGGCCCCGCCTATAGCTCTATGGATGCATTGCTCCAGCTACATCTTGCGCAGGCACCGGAAGATCTTGCACCCTTGATACGAAACCTATCTGCAAGTTCTGTTCTGTTTTCCCACAGTGAAAAGTTGAAGTCCAAGTTAAGGAATTGTTGTGGGAGCATGATAATGGAACCCCTTTCCAGTTGTAAGTGTCTCTCGGTAACTAATCTGACCCATAAGTCATTTGTTTCTGGTTCAGTTTACATGACTGGTGCCTTCACACGCTGAGCTGCATGGGTTACCTGCATTTTGTCTGTTCTTGATGCGATTTGTTTTCTCTTGCCTAGAGACCCATCAAAGTACGAGACCGATGAGGCGACTTTGAGGAGGCGGCAGAAACAGATCGATTATGGTAAAAACACCATTGAATATCTCCGCTATCTGCAGCAGGTCCCCAGGTGAGGATGCAACTATTCATACTCCTGTAAACTCACTTAATATCATATCTCCCCATTTGGTCTGCAGATGATGCACCTGACTTACACATGCCTGTCCCCATCCCTTTTTGTCACATCCCAAATAAGCCTGTACTTGTTTCCCAGAACCAGCTTAGATGTAGGTTCCCACATATGAGCATCTGGTTACTTGAAAGGCTGTATGTATTCCACTCATGCAGGAAGGACCTATCTGAGCTTTGTTCAGTTTGCCATTCACAAGCTAAACTGTAGTAGGGCTCAGTGCCATTTTGTAGTCTAACCTACAGGAGGTCAAAGGGTTCTTATCAACAGGATGCTGGATTATTGAAAGAGCCAAAGCGCTAATCAGGCAGCCATCTTTCTCCTGCTGCAACGGACAAGACCCCAGAGTGTTAAACCAGTTAATCATACTATTACATCATCTTTTCAGTTAATATTGGCTTGTGTATGAAGGTTTAATCTGCTCACTGATCTTTTGATGGTGATTGGATAGCCAGCATCAGTTTTGCAATTAAAAGTTGGGAGGGCAGAGGAGTAACCCCTATTCGGTGGGCTCACATTATAAGGTGTCCTCTCAGCAGCAGAGTTTTGTTAATGCAGGCCCAATGGCATTTCAAAGTGCCTGCTAGTTGGTTTCTGCTACATGGAGTTGATCATTGGGATCTCTGGCAGAAGGGATCTAGACCAGCTAGCACACTAACCTGGAAAAATCTAGATTAACTTCAGTGCTTATTCGAAAAATAAATTTGTTCTCAATCAGAATATTGAAAGCCACCTTGGTGTTAACCAGGAGGAATGAGGATTGTAGACATGCAATCACCGGCCGAAGCATGGGTTTGGTGTGTAGATAAGAGGTGGGTTTCTAGGGAAAAAAGGACGCTGGAGCAGTTTGTTAGCTTGTGGCAGATGTGTCTTGTTTTTTACATCTTACTTACAGCCTGCATTTTTTGTCTGTTGGCAAACAGTCCTGTGTAATATAGAGGGGTTTGTGTCTGCCTCTTGCACATGATACAAAGACTTTCTTGTCCATCTCTGAACCATGCTCCTGGTTTTAGTTTGCCTTCCTATTGTCCCTACAACAAGCATTTGGTTGTCAATGTATTTTCATTGGATGAGTTGTATCCTTCCACTGATGTCAGATCATTGCATTGTAGTAGTAAATGAGGTACTACTTTCTCTCCTACATCCTTTGGGTCTCCTGCCCTATTGTATACAGTATCCATAGGGCCAGACTGGCTGTAGCGGGCGTTGGGCAATTTTCCAAGAGGCTGGAAAGGTGGGGACTGGTTTTTAAGTAGTGGGGGCTGGTTTAGGTACTGGAGATCAGTTTTGCAGGAGTACAGCAAGATCTGCCCCAGAAACGATCTGCAGTGCACATTTGCGCTACCCCGCCTCACCTGACAAAACGATTGGGGCTGCTTTGGGTTCCCACTCTAGCCCAAAGTACCCGTTCCGTAGGCCCACTTTCCTGACTCGACCTGCTTGCCCTCTCGCCACCAACTCCTCCTCTATAAGTGGTCAGCCTTTTCTACATGTATATAAACCAGCTGAAAGATGGCAGTTGGTGTGTGTGCATTTTGGAATTCATTTTCTTAAATTATTCCCAAGTGATTGCTGCACTCATGGCAGCCAGTGCTTGTCAGATCTGTCTTTGATTCCAGAAGTTTCTGGATTTAAACCCATTCCCACTGCAGGTGCATATACTCAAAACCAAAACTGTTGAAATCTGTGTACTTGTAAGTAACCATTCATTACAGAAATTTCATATCTGCTGGGTTTAAACAAAGGAGAGCAGCAGAAGTAGTCTCTGAAATCAATCCAATACGCTTCGGAGCAGGGGCTTCATTTTTTTTTTTTTGGGGGGGGGGGGGGGGGGGGGGTTCTGTGTTTGTGCTGCATGGAGCCTTGGCCTTTTTGACTACTCTTTCCAGGTCTCACCAAGTTATTTAAACAAATTCTTTGAGAAATATCCAGAGTCTTTGTAGCCAATTTGGACAAGTTTATCGTTTCCTAGGGGTGTGCGTAAGTTTAATATTCTCTTTCTCAAACTGCACTTAATATATGGAATTTGTGTATATGACTGGGTCTACATTTTCTACTCTAAAAGCTTCAGAATACTCTGCCAGGTTGTTATGTAAATTGGACCTCTTTTACTCATGCTAACAAAAATAGGAAAATCACCTCAGACCAGTCTTTATCAACATAACCGCTTTTGAGTTGGCTAAGAGCCAGAGTGAAGTTCTGCCTCTTCTACAGGAGGCTAGGAGAATGAGTGAAAGGAGGGATTCCTGAAGTGGGTGCGTTGTGTAATGTTTGCATTGTGCTGTTTACCACAATGGACTTTACAATGCGGGTAAGTATTTTTTGATACAATTTTTTAGTTTCTTAAAAGAAGGGTTTAAGATATAGGGTCTTAACGGTTCAAGGGTGGGTAGAGGTAAGGGATTTTAGGGTTCAGGGATGGTTCAAGGGAGGGAATGTGTTTTGTAGGGTTCAGGGGTGTCTAGAGGTGAAAAGCTGGTTTAGGGAGGGTAGAGGTAAAGTCCTCGGTTCATTTTTTGGGTTAATACATATATAAAAAGGGTCTTATAGGGCTTATCTTTCAATTATAATACATTTTGGGGATTACCTTCAAATTGTTTGTATGGGGGATGTACAAATTTGTGAGTCTATATTCAATATCTGTTTGTACAGGAAAATGACTACAAGTTTTTGTACATATAGTTATATATAATCAGTTTTTGGAACGTGTTCTAAAATACAATGTAAACAGCACATTGCAAAAATCTGTGATGCGTTGTAAATGTTGTGCATCATAACTAATTCATCGGAGTCGCAGCCTTCCTTGCGGGATTTGTTGTAACACAGTAAGGCAGGTACACTTCACCCTCAATCTCACGCTAGCAGGTCCTGCAGTGATATTTTCAGCCACTCCCCTCTGCAGCCAATCCTTTCCCCACTGGCAGGACCCCGGTTAGGAAATAGAACCGTCTTTGTGGAGTTTCTGGCCTAAATGTGTTATGTAGAACAGTTAGTGATGCCGGGTCAAGTTGTTGCTAATGGCTGCCCTTTTGCTGATCTATGCTGCTTAAATCATGACACAGCAAGGTGTAGGTGTTCTGCAGAACCATAGTTTTGTATAAAAAGCTAAACCTTTCTTTTAGAGCAGAGCAATGGAGGTACTCCGGATTGATACCTGTGATAGCAGAAGGCTTGCAGTGGGAGTACCAACTGTTAGTTCTCCTCTGACATTTTACCTTATTTCTTTCAGGGTTTTCAAACTAAAGGTCTTGTCCCCTGCAACATTTGTTATACCGACTTGTCTTCAGTACTTACCCTAATGCATTTATAACTTTAGTCCCCTTTTTCTCCCCTAAACCTCTGTCCTGGCTAGCATCCCCATCTCCTACTTATTGCTGAGCAGCAATGTATATTTGCCTTGGGATATCTGACTCCCAATCAGGCATTGAAGTCATTGCCTGGGGAAGGCCTCTCACCATTGTATGTTTAAACACAGGGCCCTGAGGAAGCCAGGAATCCATCCAAAGAGCCCCAACAAATACCGCAAGTACAGCCGGAGATCCTGGGACACACAGATCAAGCTCTGGAGGCGGGCCTTGCACACATGGGATTCCCCTGCTGAACCTTCTGTACTGTAAGTCCCTCATTGGTCATCCATATCCTGTGATTTTAACTAGACTCTTTGTAGGTCTGGGTACCCGCCCTTTGCTGCATGTTAAACACTGCAGATCTGATCCTTTATTTTCACATTACTAGCTGTTGATGTCTGTTTTTCCTCCCTGCCAATCCCTCTAGTCCCTCCCCTAGACCATGAGTAAGTGATAGTCTAGACTTCGCATTTCCACCTCCTGCTTGGCAGGAGGAGTTGTCATGATTTTTCTTTGGCAAGAATTCGATCCTTTCATGGGTGCTTGGCAGTAGTCTGGGTTCTAGTTATTAGTAAGTCTGCATAAATGTTTTGTGCTCCTTACATTTTTATTCTTTCCACTTTTGCAGTGAGGCACCAGAAGATGACCGCTCAGAAAGACAGTTGGAGGAATGTCTGGGAAGCTTCAAGGCCTTTGAAGATGTCCTGGCAGAATCCATAGAGAAGCAGGTTTGTTTGCCTAGTTTGGGAGGCCAGTGAGATGGGCACTGGGGAGCAGGATAACACTGATAGTTATGTTATAGTTAATAAGATAGCAGAATAAGCAAAGCCATGGGCTGAGTGGGGATACATTGATATGTAAACCTGGTGGGTGCAGGGATTGGAATTAAGGTAGTGCATGCAGACATACTCCTCACAGCTCCCTTTCCAAGTTGAATGGTTTCTAGTATTTGTACATATTTGATCTTTCACCATTGGTTTGGTTTTTATTTTTTTCTTCTGTCTTCAAAACTTTTAGTTTAAAGGAACTAAAAGGAATTGGTTTCGATTTTTAATTTCTACCATGAATTGAGTGCATGTTAGGGTTACATAGGCACCTCACCTTTTAATGTGACGTACATTTTAAACTGTACTTCGATGTTTGAGTTTCTTGTAGCTGAACATTTCCATCTTTATTTTTATATGAACTGTGACCTATGTAGCACACAGAACTAAGATAAGGAATTCTGTCCTAGTTCTTGCTACAATGTTCATTCAGACTCCTTTCTGCATCTGAAGCCTGTCATGCTTAGATGATATTTTGCAATGCTTTGATCAGTGGCATATTTGAATTATTTAATGTGTAAGGACTACGTTTAGGAGAGAAAGAAATTTGTCAGTTAAGTTTATTGCCATGCATAACCTGCATCACAAAAGTCCAGTAGTTTGTAACATTCACAATATGGTTGGTCAGTTATTGGCATGTTGCAAATATGCTTTCATTCATGGTGATTAGCTGTTTTCGTGCTGGTTAACCTGCATGGTGCAGCAGCATGCAGCAATTTCATATAGAAGTGGGAAAATTACCCGCGCTGCTTTATTCGGACTTCAGGGGCTTTTCCACTAATGTTTTTATAAAGATTAGTTTTAATATAATAAAAGCAGTTCAATGTAATGCAAAGAGAAACCTAAGAACCCATTTGAAATATTGCAGCTCACTAGCAATGCGCATATAGCTGGTATACGCAGAATAAACTGATAAATATGGCCGTTATTCTCCGCCTCCCAACCTCCATATCCGACAAAGTCCATGTTGAGGGTCTTTGCTACAGCATTAAAATGTATTGACTGAAAATGGCCCATCACACCCTGCCCACCCCCCCACCCCTCCAAACAATATTGCCATGTTTCCCAGGCCAGCCCAGTCTTCACAACTGCCCATATGTCCATATCCGTAAGCCAATCGTTAATGGGATGGGGCAGCCATCCGTCTCCAGTGACTAGCTAGGTCTCTTTTGGCCTGTAGTAGGCCCAGAAACCTCTGCTTTCACCAACTCAACCCATTCTGACATTCCCAATAGTGCAACCTAGGAATCCATTCCAACCCCCCCCCCCCCAATCGCCCACCTTATTGGTAAAGATTTTCTCCTCCAATGCACACTAAAGACAAGTTGGGTCTCCTTGCCTTTATGTACCGCTGCAGGTGTGTAGTATACTTGTTTGAAAAACTTGGTTTGAATAAGGTGTAGGTGGGCAGATATCAATTGCCTCGTTGCTATTTTGGCTCCTGACCTATCCTCTTCTCTATACCACCTAAATCACACTCCCATTTTCTTTCCTTAGTGTTTCGTAGGTGATCGGGGTGTTCACTATTACTCTGTATGATCTAGATATATAGTTTTCCTTTTGAATTTTCAAGGGCTAGCTTGGATTGTAGTGGGTCGAAGTTCAGGATGGATGCGAGTTCGGTCTACTATTCCTGTTAGGCGTGTCTGATTTGTAGATATCTTAAAACTGAGATTTGTAAAGGCCAAATTTCAGTCAACGTTGCAAATATTTTTATGACTAGCTTCTTAGAAATTGCCTACTGTGGAAACCTGTATGGTATCCAGTGCGTGGAAACCTTTCTACTTCTGAAAGCCATGAACCATACCACAAAGTTTAGTTATTCACTCATGCCAACCCATCATTTTTAGGGCCTGGTGCCAGCGCTCCAGTGTTGTAGTGATTGGAGGAAATGCCAGTGTTAACTTTCTACCATACATTTGTGATTACTTATTCCAGTCTAAGTTTGGAATAGATGGAGTGCATTTCTAATCTTAGTGGGACCTTTCCTATCCTCAAAGAACCAGCCATTCATCAGGTGTAGCTCAGCTGCACAGTTGTATAACAGTGTCTACAATAACCAGGCCGCCATCGTAAGTTGACTGTACACACTTGGTAATTGCAACCTGCTGCGTTCCCCCTGCCCACAAATGGCTTGTTGATTGCAATGTGGCAAAAAAAGTAATTGGGGAGTGTGTAGGGATCATTTTGAAGAACCTACAGCAGATTAGGTAAGGCTGTCATTTTAAATAGCGCACCTTTCCCCATAATGCACTTAGTCTGCTTTACATATCCGTGCAAAAACAGTTGATGGACAGAATGCAGAACAATGTCATACGTTCACCCCAGTACAGTGATCTGGGCCTAAATCCATCATTTTTTTTGCTCACGATGCCATTCCAGTTAGAACCCAGCCATATGCAAGTCAGTCTTGACCCTGTGCCTCATGGGAACAGTTTAGCCCGAACTGCCAGGTCAGGTCCTCCCTGGACTGGAAACAAGCATGCTAGGACCGGTTTCGGGGTCGGTTTCGGTTCAAACTGGGGTGGCATGGTGAGCAAAAGAATGATGGATTTAACCTAGATCTCTTGACTGGGGGTGAATGTTTTGATTTGTTCTGCATTCTGTCCATCAATTGTCTTTTGCTTTCTCGACGTAAGTGCACCAGGTATGCCCAGATGTGGGTCCTGGGCTCACTGTGCCACTGGAATCAAGCTATCCTGGCTGAAGAGGGGTGAAACCCCGAAACCGGTCCTAGGATGCTTGTTTCCGGTCCAGGGAGGACCTGGCTTGGCAGTTCGGGCTGGACTGTTCCCATGAGGCACAGGGTCAAGACTGATTTGCATATGGCCTGGTTCAAACTGGGGTGGCATGGTGAGCAAAAGAACGATGGACTTAACCCAGATCTCTCGACTGGGGGTGAATGTTTTGATTTGTTATGCATTCCGTCCATCAATTGTGTGTCTTTTGCTTACAGATCCGTATCGCACTTTATCTTTTTGTAACAGAGGGGCAATATTTGCATCCTAAAACAAATGTAGACCTCAAGAGATATCACCTTGCCCATTTGCTATACTAGCATAGATTTCTCCCAATTCATTTTAAGTCCTGACGCTCCACAGAGACCTCTGTATGTGCATCAGGCTTGAAATGGAACGTTATGGTGGTTGCACATATATTCGGTTACCTGTGTGGAAGGTGATACGGTTTTGGTGTCCTCAAGGCCTTTTATCGCCCCACACTGGTGCAGCTTGCCACTCATCCAAGGAACCCATAACTAGGGCGGGCGGGGGCAGCCATGTCTTGTGCGTCTTTGAACAGGTTCTCATAACTGTCCCATCCCTTGATCCATGGCAATGCATAAAGTAACTTCATATATGCTATAAATAGGGCCTAAGTTAATCCTCCCCAAGGCCCTGTGAAAGAAGGAACAATCCACCGTCTTGTACATTTTCAAAATCTACTTGCAGCACGGTTGACTCTTGAACGTCTTCAATATTGTCCAATGCAACCTTCAACCCCCAGGTAGTGTTTTAGTCCCGTACTTGGCTTAAAGTTGTCTTTTTCTCGTTGAATTAGGCACCTTATTACTTTAGTCTGTTCAGACATTGTAGGTGGTATTCTGACCTCCGTGTTAATCAGCAAAATAGGTCTGAAGGAAGTGCTTTGTCAATGATTACCCAGGTTTATTAAAGAATACCACTGTACCCCATGCAGGTCCTGCAGCAGTATGCAGTATTCCAATATGGTGGGGAAGGGGGCTCTTCAAATGCGACTTTCCCATGGGGTACCAGACCTCCGGCATTGCGTTCAAAGAACTTTAGTGAGAAGTTGTTGGGGGCAAGTATTTTCCCTGTGGGTGTAGGTTTCATAGCTGCCAAACTTTCCACTATGGAAAGGTCTAGTGCCTTCATATTCTTGTCTTCGAATTTAACTGTAGGTCAGTCTTGGATTATATGCCTCTTCACTTCTAGCTTATTTGGTTCTTGCCTGGCATATAGGGTTTTGTAGTAACCGGTGCATGCATTCGTAGTGTCTGAAGGGTTGGCGGTCAGCCAGGCTGCGGGTCATTAACAAGAGACTAATCTGCTTTCTGCATCTCTATTTGCAAGTCTGTATAGATGTTTGCTAGTGTTATCACCTGCCTCATTTATCCTGTGCTGAGATGCAATCCAGGTTACTTTTGCTGAGTCCAGCAGCTTAGCCTTAAGTGTTTCTTTCACTGTTTCTCAGAGTATCTTTCCCAGTGGATGCTGCAAATTGCGACTAGTGTGGTAATCTGCTGCTCTAGCAAAGTGATCTCTCCTTCATTTTTGTTTAGCGTTGTATCAGACTATCCCACCCCTTGTTACAGCCTTAAGTCCCATAGCAGAGGAGATCAATCCTTTATTTATTCAGAATAGCTAATTTCTTTCAGTAATTCAAACAGTTCTCATCTAGCAGCAGCGTGATAATGTCTCTGGCAGCTTTTCATCTGTAGGGATGGTGGTCGGTGTTCTTTATCAGAGATTGGTCAGAGAAGTCTCTTTAAGATACTGCTGTCACGAATACTTTAAAGATCTGTCACTGGTACAGAAATAGTTGTGTGGACTGCAAGTGATGGTGGTATGAAGGTCTGAATGGGGGTAAATCAACTGTTGGGTTATTCACTCAATGGACATTGCTGAATCCCAGTGAAGCTGTTCACTTGCGTAGGGTTGTGACCCTGGCACTAGAAGAGTACAGAGGAGTCCTGGCCCAGGTTAATGTGGGTGGATGTAGACATTTGTGATAGTCCAGGATCTACCTGCCATTAGCCCAAATATCATTCCAGCCATCCCATAGTGGATGGGGTGGAGTTGGGTCGGCAAGGGGGCTGGACGGTGGTAAGTTTCATTCCTACACCCTTCCCACATGCTTTCAGGAGTCTCGTTAGTTTTCCCCTGAGACAGCACTTTATTATGCCATGTACAGCTACATGTTGTTGATTTGCATAAAAAATTTGACTTCCATGAAGGATACTTGCTGATGCTGCATCCAGGTTGTATAGGTTGAAAATGTTGTTCTTGGCTGAGTCGGTGTTTCTTGTTTGTCGTGCTGCTCTCAGAATGGTGACATGGTCAACATATTTTAAGTCTTCATGCTTATTGGATGTGGGGGTTTTAGGGGCCAGGCCATGTTTTGCCCTCTCTAGCATGAAATTGGGGGCAGGTAGGTCTCCAGAATCCAGTATTTGAACCAAGTGCCTTCCTTGCCCTCTGGGGCCTTGACAAGCCTAAAGTTGTTCCCCCTTAGATAAGCCATCTGCATCCTCTGCTTTGTTAAAGGAAAGCTGACAGCTGCAGGTATTTCAGGTCTTCCTTTAGCATTTGTGTTCTTTCACTGTAGAGATGCAGATTTCAGCCTCTGTTGTGCCTTAAATGAGGCTTCTGAGCCCTATTCTTGCTCATCCCATCTGTGCTGGTCCCTGCCTTTGCCCATATACCACTGGCAGACCCTGCCAGGTAGAGGTCAGGGCCCAGAAATATACCCCATCCACCCAATTGGAGGGCAACTCCATGACTTGTACTGGGAAATGGGTGGGGGGGTCCCCCACTACTGCACCTTGAAGTGCCAGCCCATTTGTCAGTCCAGGATCCAGCTCCAGACTGAACAGATCAGCCTCTCTGCTCTGGCAGACCTTGTGGCATTCTGACTTTTTAATTGTTGGCAGCCCCTCAGAGCCAAGATCCAGTCCAATAGTGTGTCCCTTTATTGATTGCAAGGGGTAGATTTAATTCCCCGGTTAGGCCTTCTGCTGTTCCTCACCTCATCTAGGAGCACAAATAGAGGGAAGCCCCCCCCCCCCCCCAAGCCCTAGCAGCATCTTCTCCTTGGGCCATTGATAGTTGCAGGCTGCAATTTGCACCTTTATGGTCCAAGGCTCATTTAACAATAGGCCCCTTTTTGTGTCCGGGCAGCAGTCCCCTCTGCTGCAGAGAAGTGGAAAGGCAAAAAGTCATCATCTGGAGATGCTCTTACTCCCAAGTGGCCTTGCTGGCCCAGGTCTTCAAGGGCACAGGACCTGACCTCAAAGTCTAAATATACTTTGGCAACCACCTGCGGTCCTGTGTTCCAACCGGTGGGTAGCCTGCAGTAGCCCTGGTGTCTACCAGTTTGGGATTTGTCCCATTCTACCCTCTACTAAATTCACCTCTGTGCTGAGCGGTGTATGATCTTTCAGTCCTGGCCAGGTCTGTCGAGCCACCATCTATGCATGGCTGCTTCACTTGTCTGAGAAGCAACCACTTGGAGCCTGGACCTCTCTCTCTAGGTACAGCCATCCAGCTCCTAATCCCTTCCTCCAGTATCAAAAGCTAATTTCACCATCACCTCAGTTTTTCATGGGGTTCCAGCTGAGGAAATGGAAGCTGCCATGCTTAATCTTTTCTAGAAGTTGGCCCAACCTGCAGTCCGAAGATGCCATCAGTGGGAGGATGATTTACGGTGGTAGCAGCTAGATTCAGAGCCCCAGAGCTTTTCAACCACCAACAGGGTGTGTTAAACCCCACCTCTCCATTCCCACTAACTTAAAAGACCATTCTTAAAAATACTTAAAAAAAAAAAAAAAAAAATCTTTTTTAACAAATGCATTTTTTTTTCTATGCTTTACTCCTATACCCACTTAAGTTGAATGAATTGTCATTTCCTATTCATTTTGGTAGATTTATTCAGAGCACTACAAAATCGCTTCCACAATGGTCTCTACAATAACCATGTTAGACCAAAGACTATCGGCTGTATTACAAAATTTAAGTTCAGCTCTTTGCTGATTCTGTTGAGCCCACTGAATATGCCTCCATCCAACTGCAGGTCTGTTTAACCATGGGAGGAAAGAGGTTTGCAATGAATCTAGGGCAGTCGTAAATATGAATTTCACAACTTTATTTTACCCGTTATAATTTTTTTTTAAAATTATTTTATTTTTGAAGAATAAAACAAACTTCAAACAAAGCATGAATACATAATGCACCATTGATGACAAATCACAGTGACATAAATGGCAGTTATACAAAGTGTCTGTCTCAGTTGAGTCCACGGAGGGGTCTGAGCCAACAGAGCATATACAAATAAAGGGTCATGGTTACACGGTCTATAAGTACAAATAATAGAGACCAGCGTTACATCTTTCAAGGCTCTGTTCCCACTGTTCCAGACTGCACCCCACCCCCTCTCCCTCGACCTCCCCACCACTTCCAGGCCATAGTACTTGATCCATGGTGCCCATATCTTCCGGAATTTGAGGACAGCCCTTAGCCTTGTATGTCACTTGTTCCGCCACCATATACAAATCAAGACATGCACTCCACTCTTTTAATGTTGGTACTTGAGGAGCCCCCCAATATTTCGCTATATTCTGTTTTGCCACCACTAACCTCAAGTTGGCTAGTAATAGCTTACATCGTGGGATATCCAAATCAGTCGGAATTCCCAAAAGGAGAAACCTTGGCTCCAAGTCTATTTTAACTTCTAGTAGGGCATTTGGTTCTCTCAATCTTATCCCGATAAACCTGAATCTCAGTGCATTCCCAAAGGGTATGAATGAATGTGCCATATTTCTGTACAATATCTGAGACAATCTGGGCTTTCAGCTCTTCCTATTCTATGTAATTTTGCTCTAGCAAAATAAACTCTCTGTAGGATTTTATATTGAATAAGACGCAGCCATAATTTGATTGCCACTTCGCGTGGGTGCATAAGAGCGGCCTCCCAATCTGTCCTCCATTACACCAGTGGTCCTTTCCCATTGCGCCTAGAGTGGACCCAGTTTATCAGGCATGTTGAATAGCGTTTTATAGGTGGACGAAATGGCTTTAGCAAGGATCTCCTCCTGGAGGAGTCTGCCTTCTAGTGGGGCATATTCTGGTAGAGTCACCTTATCCAACCTCTCACCTGCCCATGCATGTTTCAAACGGAGATATGCGTATGCCTGTGTCGTGGAGCTGGTATCTAGCTTGAAGTATACTAAATGGTATAATACATTTTTTTGTTTCTATTATCATGCAGATATGCCCATCTTCCCAGCTTTGGGAATCAGAGGATACTTCTTTCAACTGGCTGAAGTTCCTGGAGGAAGCCGAAGGCTGCAAGAATGGTCCTTGGATGTGGTTATGAGAGCTAGGTTGACTGACATCCTCTCCTCCCATGTGACTTGGAAATAAGCCGTGGAACATGAACTCCATCTATACTGGGGTTTTGGCACTTTGTGATCATTGTTTTCTCCTGAATGAGGTTCAATCCCTGATCCCAACACAAACTTCAGCAGTGTCTTGTTTGCCAATGCAGGACAGATGTGTACAAAGGGCTATATTTATGCGCTACATCCCACAAGAAGTACCCAAGCCTTAAGGATCTACTTATGGGTGGTTTGATAGCGATCTGGTTGAGTTCCATCTGTGATGCACTTCTGCAGTGGCAACTTTGATGCACTGTTTTACCAGTAAAAGAAAAACTGACTGTTACACTGGACCTATGTGCTTAAGCAGACTGTCCTCTAATGAACAGTTTCCTGCTTTGGAGGAAAGAATGTCCTAGTTGCATCATCTGCCAAAAGCTATCTTGAGCTATCTGTTTGAATGTCTACCTTTTCCTGCTCTGCCAAAGACAATGCCCTTACCAAGGAATGTCTTTCAAGCTTTGGCCCTCACCTGCACCTCCACCTGCCTCAACTGCATATTTACTCGATGCTTTTGGCACAGAGTAACTGGGTTGTCTTCCAGGAAAGGATGGAATCTTTGGATGGTATCCACGCGTAAATTCTCATGGCTCCATTGACTTACTCCATGATTCTGGTCTAGATCCACCTGAAAGGCGCAAGCATACGTGCAGTCATGTCATTCTCATCTCTTCGATGCCTCTGGGAAGGTGGGTCTTACAGGTGACAGCTGTCCCATTTGTCATGTAATACATTTGGACATTTCTGTTAGTCTTTTTTTATTGTGTTCTACTCTTTCCTTATGTTTGTATATGATCGTGCCTTTGATTCCAAAAGTGTAAATAAAGATGCTCATCAACTCTCAGAACTAGGCTGTGTTTTCTTAGTCGAGCAGAGGCAAGTTTTATACAGTGTTTGATGTAGGTCTATATTGACCTTTGTCCTGTACTTGGATCTGATATTAAAGGGGAGAGGAGACTGCCTGCCACGTGGCAAATAGTGGTTTAAAGGCCTGATCGGACAGCTGTCATCCCATTGCTTGCAAAAGTGTGCCATTGTTCCCTGTTATGCTTCTATACCTTCCCTGGACATGGTGAATATAATGGAGATTTTGTTTTCTTCGTAAAGGTGTTGAGCATGTGTACTAATGGTTTTCCAAGAAACATTCAAATTTGGTATAAATACCAGATTTTTCTATGGATGTCAGATCTATCAATCAGGAGAAATTACTTCATTGTATTTAAGTCACTTAGGGGCTGACCACAATAACGATCATACTTCTAAACTTTGATCCCGGTAGCAGTCAGTCATCCTTGCAGCATAGTGTACAGCTACTAGTGCACAAACTGCTGAGAGGACTGCGTTTGCCACAATGCCTAAGGTATTTTTTTCTGAACAAAAGAATCCAAACTGCATTGCATAATCTGAGAATGATACAAGCCTAACTCTGTATTGCCCATGCTTTTCTTTTTCCTAGACAAGACTTATTGAGTTTGTATTTAAAGTTCATTAAAGCTGATGTCCGGAGTTAAAAACCCTTCCAGATCGTTGACGGTTCGGTGTTTAGCTCACCCATTACAACCCCTCCCAGACTTGGGTGATCTCTCCTTTCCATCTAGAGAAAGCGGTGGATCAACACCACCTCCGGTGCGCATGCTTCTCTGATGGGAGTACAATTGGCATGTTTACCTGGTTGCATCCCCATGCAAATGAGAGCACCTCCTGAAAAGGGGTGTGTCATTACATTCGGGGCTGCACATCCAGCTGTTGAGCTACTGTAACAAGCATTCGCATTCTAGCTCAAGCTTTTGCAAACACCTGTTGCTCTTCCACTGCAGATTGTGGAACATACCCACAAATCTCCACAATTGCACTTCTAAAAGTTATATTGCATTCAGCCTGGTGTCTGATAAGATGGATGCAGGTTTACCTGATCTTCAGTCTTCACTTTAACACTGTTTTGAAGGTCTTGGGTACCTGGCAGTTTGCCCTCCTAACTCAATTGCTGGGTGGTCCACACTTGAATTAAATCTGGAATTTGTCTGAGAAACTATAAATTTCATATTTGTACAGACTTTGACTTTAGTGCCCCCTAAATCGTGAATGCAGTCAAATCTCCCAGGTCCAGATTCCATAACTAAACTCACGTGTAGGTGTATGGGAGTTTCCTGACACATCGTACCAGGTAAGTCCTAGAATTCAAAAATTGAATCTCCTTGATCAACAGTGACTCTAAAAATCATGATAGTCCGTGTTATTTTAACCTGCTAATTAAGTCTGGTGTGACCGCACTCTTTTCCACACATTAGTTTATTCTTACCTTGCTGGGGAGGTTGGACATCGGTTTTTGACGCTTCGCGCTACCGATCCGCCATTTTGGATGAGGCTGGGTGAGCAGTCTAGGCTTGCCTCGCTCCCACACCTAATCGCCCGCTAGCATTGCTTTTGCATAAATTAGAGCGCTGGTGCGAGCGCCCAGCGTTATCACTCCTGAGGCTTGAGCCGGCAGCCAATTGCTTAGGATCATCTACTATACTGCTGTTGAAGTACTGTTTTTATATTTGTTGTCTTATTTTGCATAATCTGAGTTATTTTAACCTGCTAATTAAGTCTGCTGTGACCGCACTCTTTTCCACACATTATTTTGTTTTTACCTTGCTGGGGAGGCTGGACATCGGTTTTTGATGCTTCGCGCTACCGATCCGCCATTTTGGGTGAGGCTGGGTGAGCAGTCTAGGCTTGCCGTGCTCCCACACCTGGTCGCATGCTAGCATTGCTTTTGCATAAATTGGAACGCTGGCGCGCAGCGAGCGCGCCGCCGGCACGCCTAAGGCAAGCCTGTCTGCACCCGTCCGCGTCCCTAGAGCGTCCAGCGCCAACCTCGCTGCTCGTTTAGATTGGGGGAACTGGGCACTTGGAGGTCGTATAGCCGTATGGAATTACTAGCGTTGAATACGGCTAGGTGCAGCGGAGAAGATCAATGGGCTGTCTTGCAGAGCACAGTAAGGAAGTGCCCTATATGTCAGTTTTGTTTTAAATCTAAGCCAGCAGCCCCTGTTCCTCGTCCTGAGGACATGCAGGCTTTGGGCTGCGCTTATTAATGCTCGTTCAATGATCAAGCATGCTCATGACGTCCACAAACTCCTTTCTGATGAACGTCTGGATATGCTATTTGTTATTGAATCCTGGCTCAATGAGTCCTGTGCCCCCGTAATTGAGGCGACCGTTCCTCCGGGCTATAAAATTGCTAGTCGACCATATAACTGGAAGAGGGGGTGGGATTGCAGTAGTGCTTAGACACCTGGGTTTTCTCTAGTGAGGCTTCAGTCGGCCTATTGGACGGGGAGGCTCTTGATTTTACCATTGTTATGTCACCACATTATACGTTGGGTGGCACGCTGGTTTATCGGCCCCCTGGCCCTTCGAGTGCTTTTCTGAAAAGCCTGGATGACTTCTTTGACCCTCGCGCCCTCCGCTTTACAAATTTTCTCCTTGTGCGAGACTAACATCCATGTTGATTGCCCTGGAACTCCGGATGCCAGGAAACTAATGGATTTGCTTGATCTGGCGCAATTAACCCAGTGGTTAAAGTCTCCCTCTCCTACAGGGGGGCATACGATCGACTTGGTGTGTTCCAACTTCGCCTTGTCTATCGGGGACTCTATCCAGGTCACTTGGTCTGACCATTTTTTGGTCCACTTTTCCTGGTCTATGGAGATTCCTCCTACCCTCAGCGCTTTGACTCAAAGCAAACCTTCACCGAAGATTGAAATTTCGGCCCTGTCTACGGCCCTTTCACTCTCCCGTCCGATGTTCTCATGATTTGGAAGAGGCTGTAGATTGCTTTGCTACCTGGATTAGCCAGGGTGTTGACTCTGGTTTCCCAACCGACTTCAAAAAGGCAGTTGCGATCTATTCCATCTCAACCATGGTATACCAGTGCACTTACAGAGCTTAAAGTGGGCTGCAAAAAATTGGAACGTCGTTGGCGTCTGGAGTACTCCATTAGCCAAAATTGACCTGCGTAGAGCTCCGAGCGAATATTATGCAGCCATTAAGTTGGCGAAGAGTTATTTTTATGCCTAACGGATTGCCAAAGCTAAAAACAATAGTAGAGAGATCTTTTCCATTGTTAGAAGCTTTTTGACACCTAATGCCGAACAAGCGGCTTCACCCGACTCATTGCAATGGTGTGAGGAGCTAGCCTCCTTTATTGAAAAGATACAATCTATCCAAGATAGTTTGGTGAAGAGTGTTCGGGGGCAGAGTGTCCCCTTCCCTCTGCCTCTCAGGCAAAGCTGCTGCCCCTTTAAAAAAGAAAAAAAAACCCTTGTTCCGCTGAAACCTACCAATTATCGTCCCATTTCTCTCCTTCCGGCTCGGACTGAGGTCTGCGAAAAAGTGGTTTTTCGTCAGCTAGACACCTTCATTGAAGCATTCAGTGCCCTTCATTCGGCGCTCTAAGGATTTAGGAAATCCTATAACACCGAGACTGCACTAGTGGAAATGGCAGAGGCAATCTAGGAATTCCTGGACGCGGGTGGCAGGGCGGCCTTGATTTTGCTTGACCTCTGCCGCCTTTGATACGGTGGCCCACCAACTCCTCCTCACTAGTCTCTCAAATATTGGTATTGCTGGCCCTGCCTTGGATTGGCTTTAATCTTTTCTGGAAGAACGCTTTCAGCAGGTCTGGTTACCACCTTTTTCTTCGGCCGCCAGGAAAGTGTCAACTGGAGTCCCTCAGGGTTCTACCCTGAGCCCTTTTGCTTTTCAACATCTATTTGATGCCCCTAATTTTTCTGGCAGACGAGCTGGGGGCTAAAATAATTGCCTATGCCGATGATACCCAGCTCTTATTCACCTGGAAGGACTCCGACTTGGCGAGAACTTCGGTTCAGAACTGTCTGTCTGTATTTCAGTGGCTTGCTTGTGCCCAACTGAAGTGCAACGAGGTTAAGTTGGAGGTCCTTCTGTATGGCTCATTTCCACCTGCCTTCAGAGAAATTGTGGTCGCCAGACTTTCCTCGACCTAATTCAGAGGGCGTTTCTGCAAAGAATTTGGGGATCTGGTTTGGTGAAGATCTTCGGTTTTTCGGTTCAAATTAAGAAACTCACCGGAGTCTGCTTCGGCACTCAAGTCACTCAGAAGGTTCTTCCCCCTGCTTCCCAGGCCTGCCGAGGAAATGGTCGCCCGTGCACTCATCCTTTCTCGCATTTGATTATACCAATGCGCTATACATTGGTATCCCGGGATATTTGCTGAGAACTGCAGACCATACAACATGCTAGACTTCTGTTTAACATCTCTGGAAGATATAGCATAAGACTGCACTTGCGATACCTGCATTGGCTTCCAGTGGCCCACAGAGCCCTGCATGTTCTGGGGCCTTTGTACATTAGGAAGCGGTTTGTCTCCTATGTCCCCAGCAGATCTTTGCGCTCAGCCGCCCAGCGTTGGATGATTATCCCCCGTTTTCGCAGGTCACGGTTGGGAGGTCAGTCTGTCTCTGTTAAAGCGGCTATGGCTTGGAACTATCTCCCATTGGAATTGCAGCATATTAAGGATTTTAGACTTCAAGAAACAACTTAAAACTTTTCTCTTCAATTAGCTGACTCATATTTTCCACTCCATTGGGCTTTGGTAACTGCACGCACCAGGACACTCTAGTATTTGAGCGCGCTATAAAACCCCCTATAACATAACCTAACATAGTTCAGTATTAAAATTATCTTCATGTTGATATTTTGATGTATGGATGAAGGTCTTGTCTTTCTAAGACAGCTGGTCCACTCTGACCCTCTCGGAGGGTTTGCTGACCAGCTGCATTATTTTAGTTCTGTTCCTTCACCACTATGGACTATACAGTTTGAGAATCTACCGGAAGTACTCAATTTGGCTGAAATTGAACAGCCAGAATCTGGCTCTACTGTCCTTAGTGTGCCCATGGCATACACTATAACTGAACTACCTTTCTCCCTTGGAATGGTGGACCTTCTGCAGTAAAAGGAGGCTGGCTTGGAGTGGCTGACCAGCTAACTCTTGAAATACACAACAGATCATTTGGTTCTGCATCTTCCTTGCGGAAGCCAGGGAAGAAAAAGCATGTAGATGCAGTGGGATTGGAGGTGGTTGATAACTATATAAAAAAAAAGCTGGCCTGACCCTGGAATCCTCTCCTGTGCACTGAAGTAGGGAAGATTTTAATCTTGAACTATATTTTTACATCAAGGGGCCCTGGTACACCAACAGACTAAGAATGGGACCAGTTACCAGCTTCCCGTGCATGCTCTCAACCCTAGGTAGAAAGATCCCTTGTTGTGGCACTCCTTAAAACTCTGCTGCCTGGTGTGTAGTAAAACCGGGTAGCTTCCATGAGAGCTCTGCAAATTGGAACTGCATTTAGACTCTGAAGGGAGCTGTTGAGGACCTTTTATCAGCTGACCTCAACTACCCGTGGACCTCTACCACATCAAGCTGGTCAGATATCCCGAGGGTCTTCCATGACTTGAGTGAAGGTGAACTGTCCAATCCCCAGCTGTCCTACCCTTTACATCTTTGTGAGCTCATATGTGCCTGGCCAATCCTATTTGTATTACAGTACCTTACTATACATGAGAGAACTAGGCTTGGGTTGTATCTGAGACCCATAAATTGCCAGGGCCGTGTATTTTTGTGATTTAATTTGAACTGCCCCATCTTTCGGTATGTACATTGAGCATATTCTTTAAAACCGATACAGCTCCTATTAAATATGTATATCTGTGTAATCTCCTACAGTGTGCGCTCAAAACACTCTAATCCGTCCTGGAGTAAGCTTTGACTGCTTGACCATTCTACACCTTCAGTCTGGGTGTACAAAAGGAGTAGCTTAGACTGCCAAATATGGAATACCTTAATATTCAAAGTCTTTGGATAGCAGATAGGCCCTACAATGTACTCTGCCCAGTAAGCACAGATTGCCACGAAAAGGCTGTTAGATACTCTAATGTAAACAGGACAGTCACATCAAGTGTGAAACTCATAAAAAGGGCTTCTTGTGAAATGTATGCATACTATTCAACTATGTCATTCACTTGTTTAATCAAAGTATTTTCATCTAATAACACCACACACTAGGCCTACTGCTCATTCATCCAGCATTTGTCCACTTCTTTTAATACCATAGCAAAATACAAGTAAAAGTATGTCAGTTTAGACATAAGTTTTTGATTGGAACATAAAACTCATTCAAAAACTTGCAAAAATATTTGACAATCTGGTTGTTAAATAAGATTAAACCCGTTGTTGCTGTCCATTTTTTAACAATGGGAAACCACATCACATTCAATAAAGCAATCCTACAGAGGTCCAAGATAGTTTGAAGTCTGTTTAGTACATTACGACTGTGCTTGTTGGCACACATGTCTGTATTAAAGTCCATGTAACTTTAAGCTTTGATTAAGTATCTTTGGGACAAATTGAACCTGGAGCTCGCCAAATTTTTTTGTGTTTTTTTTGGGGGGGGGGGGGGTTGTGTGCCAAGTGGCTGGTCTCCTGAGCATGCTAATTCTACTACAAACTGTTCCTGTTCTAATTCTAGTGATCATCTAGTGGATGAGCACATCATTTCAAGCCTAAATCTGGGCAAAATATGCCTTCCAGCTGAGTTTTGTTCCATTAGACATATTTCATGTAAAATGGACAATAGATTGTGGGTTATTTAAGCTGTTGATATGTTGAGAAACAGAGTGAAATATGCTGTTAGTATTGAGTGAGCCAGGTCCAGGACTTGCTAGGTGAAGCCTTGAGCAATCTACGATTCCTCTCCCCTTCGCTATAATGGCAATAAATGGAATATTGTACTCTGTAATTTGCATGTGTGGTTATGCCATGGTATTTATTCATATATGCTTTTTTCCACTAAAGATGTTTAATCTCAGCCAGGAAGGACGTGGTTAAAGTTGTGCCATATGGTAAAATCCCAATGACGAAACATTGCAAGTTTATTTCTGTGTAAATTAAGGTATGTGCAAGCTGAGGCAGTTTAAGTGTTTTTTACATTGTCAATTGTGCAGTGCTAACTACAATTTGTCCTTTGCATAATAATAATGTGTGTGAATGCGTATTGCTCAAAATTTATTGGCCCATATTTATTTTCACTGCGTAGCATATATCTATCACGAAGAAGACAAGGGGTCACAACGGGATATTCATGAACATCCATTTATTTTACAAACCGGCATAACTCGTTTTAGCGGGTGTGCATTTCTCAAATGCCTGTGACACCGGGGTTGCACTGTTTGTTGTTTTTAACGTGCTTCCTCACTCCTACTATATAACTTTATCAGTGGCGATCGCATTTCCAAAGTTTGTGGCTCCATGTTACAATTCAAAATGTCAAACCATGCAAAAATAGTCCAGGAAAAACAGCATGGATTGGCTTCCAGGTAAAGATAAATATTAACTACAATGCATATAAAAATGTGGCAGTTGCAACTAGATCAATTCTGAATCTGGCTTAAATTTCCATTTCAAGAAGATTATGGACACTGAAGCAGTAGACTGGTTTTTTTTTGTTTTGAGGTAGGGAGCACAAACATCATGGGGGCCTTGTCAATAAGTGTTTTTTACATTAAGGTATTTCGAGGAGGGTTTAGTACTCCAGACCTGCTGCCCCTGTTTTTAAGGGAGAGGAGTTGGCCTAACTGCTAGGGCAGTTGACCTCGAAGCTGGGGAACCAGGTTTGACTCTTGGCACTTCTGGGCAAATCACTTAATCGCCTAGCAAAAAACAAAAAAAAAAACTTATGTATGTGTCCTCATGTAATGCAACTGGTGCTCGTGTAAAGCGCTCTGATACCCGATACCGTCCGGTCAAGTTCGTGCTATATAAAACTCTGTTTAACAAAAAAAAGTCGAGCCACAGCAGTTGTCTTCAAAACCGAATTTCATTTAAAACTAGGGCACAATGTTCAAAATCCTTGGGGTAGGTGATATGCATATGCTTTGCCTAATCTGTGTCGAAATTGTAAGACATATTGGAGTGTTTGAGCATGGTAAATGTTGAGGGGTGTGGGTTGGTGAACAGAGCATTGAGGGGCTAATTTATGATGAACAATTGGAGTTCACAGTAGATTTTGATAACTATTTTGAGAATACGAAAAGAACCAATTGATGGGATTAATCTCCATTCTTTATTTCAGGCTGTTTATGTATGTATAACACACTTATAAAGCGCTCCTGTCACCCAACGGGCATCCTGGCGCTGTGATCTAACAGATCCTGAAACAGTCAATACTATATCAGCAAGCTACACTATCCTAGGGAACAGGTGAGTTTTTAGTTCTTTTTTAAAGGAGAGCAGGTCTCCTAAGCATCTGAGCGGCAGTGGCAGATCATTCCACAACTTGGATGCCGTAAAGCCAAAGGAACGGCCACCCATCCGCTTTCTCCGGATCTTGGGGACAACTACCAAGTAGGCTGAAGCCGAGCGGAGAGATCTAGTAGGGATGTACCAAGAGAACATCTCCTGTAGGGGCAACGGTCCCAAGCCATGAAGGGCCCGGAAGACCAAGCATAAAGCTTTAAACTCAACCTGCTGAGAAATGGGCAGCCAGTGCAAGTCTAAGTGCTGCGGATGACGAGTCAAGACGTCGGCGTGAAAGTGCTAATTTGGCAGTGAAGTTCTGTACCCGTTGTAGTTTGCCTAATGCAGTGACAGGTGCCCCCAGAAGCAGTGCATTGCAGTAATCAAGTCTGCTTAAGATGATACTGCGCACTACTTCTGGTCTGGCATGGGCGGGAAGCAAAGGGAGAATCTTCCGCAGGGTACGCATCAGCCCCATGCAGGTAGACACTGTTTTATCAATGAAACCATCCAGTTGAAGATTAGGTTCCATTGTCGCACCCAGGTTTTGGACCGAGTCTGGCGCTGCTACGGTGCCCTGAAAGGAGGGGGGCCAGAAGTCCTGCGGTAGAGGGCGCGGGACACGGTCCGCTGAGCAATGCAACACCTTCGTCTTGGAGCTGTTGAATTGCAGCGAGTTGTTACTCAGCCATGTTGCCGTGGTGACCATACAATGGTGAAAGGTCTCCTGTGACACCGCATTCTCCCCCTCAAAAGAGAAGATGAGTTGGGTGTAATCAGCATAGTTGGTGACTGCAATGCCAAGAGATTTAATTAGCTTGACCAGGGGGCGGAGGTAGAGATTAAAAAGAATGGGGCTAATGGCCAATCCCTGGGGTACGCCCTGACCAACCCTTCTGATGGTAGACTTGAAGGGAGGCAGGGCAACCACCTGATGTCTATTGGCCAGGTATGAGACAAGCCAATCCCGGGCCAGACCCATCACACCAGCCTCCTCCAATCTCCTGGTCAAGATGGCATGACTGACCGAATCGAACGCTGCCGACATGTCAAGCAGCACTAAAAAGGCTGCTCGTCCATAGTCGGCACGCAAACGAAGGTCACTCAAAACAGTCACCAAAGCTGATTCGGTTCCATGCGCTGGCCTGAACCCAAACTGCGCCGCATCCAGACAGTCATTGACTTCCAAAAAACTGGACAGGTGTTTCGTGACCAGTTTCTCCAAGATCTTAATCGGGAAAGGGAGTAATGAAATGGGTCTGTAATTAGCGGGGCATAAGGGGTCCAGGGATACTTTCTTCAGCAGCGGAGAAACTACCGCAAGCTTCCAGCTGTCCGGGACCTGGGCGGAACCAAGAGGCTGGCAGCAGATTGCGTGGAGAGGAGGGAACAGCTCTTACCTAAACACTTTCCAGAGTTTGTGCGGAAGTACATCAAGGGGGGAGCCTGAGGACACACTATCCGCTAAAGCACCAAATTCTGTAAAGGAGGGAAGAGGAAAACTATCCAACCTTGCTTTCCCCAACTCCATCTCTGATGTAGATGAGAGAGCAGCCCCTGATGTCATGGGACTCAAGTTACTCAAGATGGTCGCGATCTTCTCTTCGAAGGCCTTGGCCAGCGAGTCGCATAGTAACTGAGAGGCTGGGATAGCTGTAGTAGCACAGGCCAGTCGTGACAACTCGTTGACGATTTTAAACAAAGCCTGAGCTTTATTTGAGGCTGACAAAGTCTCCTCTAGGAACCTCGCTTTTGCACACTTAATCTGTGATTTATAAGCTGCCAGCTCCTGCTTAAAAAGGACTTTATCCGATGCCAGATAGTGTTTCCTCCATCTCCGCTCTGCACGTTTACACTGATGTTTAAGTTGGAGGAGCTCCCTCAAACCATGGCATGGCAGTTTTTGTTCTGGCTCGCGTTTTTCTTAGCGGGGCCAGATTGTCCAGAGAGGCTGTAATTCGCTGGATAAGGGAATTATAACTTTCATCCGCATTGTCTCCCAGCTGAAAAGCTTCAGAGAGCAGATTTGGTAGGGTTGCGCCTCTCAAGAGCCTTGACCATTGTCTCCCAGTCTTAGCAGCTCCCGTGCTACTGTTCTTAGAGTAGCCTACCGGGAGAGCTGCGGAGAAAAGAACTAGGGTGTGATCCGTCCAGCATTGCGGTAGGATGTTTCCAACCCTCACCTGACTAGAGTCAGCAAAGATCAAGTCCAAAACATGTCCCCCTCTGGTAAGTCTTAGAAAGAACCAAATGCTCCAGATTAATATTACAACATGCCTGGGTAAGGTATGTGAAGGCTGAGTCTGTTGGCCCATCTGGCCACAGATTAAAGTCCCCCAGTACCATCAGTCTGGCATGGGAGTTTGATAGATCATAGATCAAGTCAGTAAGGTCGGCCACGGCAAACGTAATGCCAGGCGGGGGTCTATAACACAGGAGACCAGTGAATAGCACCCCCCCCCCCCCCCTGTCCCTTCAGAGAAAAACCCATCAGTTCGTACTCCGTGATTCTCTTAATTTCTAGCTGGGAAAATTCCAGCGATTCCCTATAAATCAATCCTACGCCTCCTCTAGCCCCAACACGAGGATTATGTCTAATCTTATATCCTGGGGGGCAGGCTTGCCCCAATTCTACTCCACTATCTGTCCTTGTCCATGTTTCCGTCATGAATAGGGCGTCTAACTCATGTTGTTCTATGAGTAGCACTATCTCTGTGTGATGCCTGAACAAGGATCTCACATTTAGCAGACCACAGGCCAAGGAATTGTGGCTTTTAACAATAGTAGAGGGCTGGTGTTCTACCGAAACATCAGGTTTCAGGACAAGAAGATCTTCTTTCGTGTAGGTTAAGCGCACAAGGGAGACGGGGCAGCAGTTCCAGCCGCCAGCGCGTCCTGTGCGCAAACTGGCTTACCTCCGGCGCGCCAACTGCGCGCCCGCTGCGCGCCAACGCTGCACGCTGGGCCCTCCATTACTATTTATCACCGTAGAGCGCGGGAGACCGCCTATGCGATCATCTAGCTTGCCAACCAAGATGGCGCCTAGTCACCAGCCCGTTTTCCCAACCACTCACCCAAGATGGCGGCTAACGCCGCGATGTAAGCCTCCCAGGTAGCCCTACTTACTAAATCCCACAAATGCGGGTGAGTTTCCAATTATTATAGTGCAGGTAAGACTCACTATTCACACACCCCCCCCCCCCCCCAAAATGCAGGCGCAACTGCGCAGGTTACAGCACGGGCGCGAACAGGAGCGAGAGCCAAGCTATGGCGAAATAAAATTAGGAATCAATTTAAAAATGAGTTGTGATTTGTGTTGAACACGACCGAAATGGCAATGGTCTGCTTTAACAAGCAATGCGCAGTTGTGTGTGTGTGTCCGTTCCCCCTCGTGTCCTCGACTTGTTCATCCATTAGAGGGAGCCACACTTTGGTTTGTACACAGTCAACTCTCCATATTCACCATGCCCTGATGCCCAGAATGGGCTAATTGAATGATTCGATCAATAAGGGCAGCCGGTATGACCAGACTATGTCCCTGCAAAAGGCATCCATTCAGATCTTCTCAGCTCATTCTGGAACTGATGCAGTCTCTGCATAGCTCTCCTTGCTTCGGTGGTAAGCGAGGACCAGTTTCTTCTGACCTTGTGCCATTGGTTGCTCTTTACAGCCTCCATAGGCTTTTGCAGGCATTCATCTTGGCATGTCGCTCGGCAAAGAGCTACATAGTGGAATGGGACGAGACCAATCAGCCACATGGAGCACATATTTCTCTTTTATTAGCGTCCGTCGCCTCCTCAGAACTTGCAGTCCGTGGATGGCATAACAGATAGTTGACTGGGTACTGAGACCCCAGCCGATACTCCATGTGACAGTTGTAGTCTTGGAGTTGCAGCATCCATTTTCCGATTCTCTGAGGTTTGGCAGAGGTACCCTGGAAGAGCAGAACTAACAGCTTGTGGTTGGTCGTCACAGTGAATGAGTTTCCATATACATAATGCTGAAAGTGGCGAGAGCCCCAATGAATGGCAATGGCCTCTTTCTCGATCTGATACCTCCGATCGGTGCTGGTTAAGGAGCAACTGACAAACATGACTAGGACCCACTCCTCGTCCTCATTTGATAGTTGCATCAACACCGCTCCCAACCCCTTTGGGCCAGCATCCACAGCAACTATGGTGTTCTTTCGAGGGTCAAAGTAAGACAAGGTTGTGTTGGAGGACAAGGCATGTTTAGTCAGGGGCCAGGCTCGCATTCCCCTGCTCCACCAATTTGTTACTGTGTAGACCAACATCCCTGTGAAGAAGTGTGGTCCAGTCAGATCAACTTCCCCCAGTTCTGCCTGGCACTCACTTGTGGAAGTTTCCATACTTGTTTAGGCCCACCATTGGCTGTTTCCAGCAGCATACAGCGCTACACCCTGGAATAATGGCCTGCTGTTGGGTTGAGGCTGCCCCCCCACTTCCTCAGCACTGTGGGGCATGCGGGCTGCATTGCACTGGGCTGCCCGGTCAATTGGCACGAGCCCCATGCTCTTCTCCCAACTAGCGCACAGCCACCATACAGTGCCTGGGGCAGCGAAGAAACCATCCCACCTGCTCGTTTACAACGTGATGTTTGCATTCAGCAACACTGCTGTTCGGTGTCTAGCAAGCCATAGTGTCACGGGGCTGGCTGTAGGCGTATCAAATAATTGCCCTGGGACACAGGTGTAATGTTTGCATGCCCTGACCTGGGTCTCTGAGGTCTCCTCCGGTCGGGGAGTATTTATTAACTACGCACCACATGGTACCAAACAAACCACTGCCCCGATGATCGCGGTATGCAAAGGGGGTCTCGTGGGGCACACCTCGCCTGGGATTGGCATACCTTTGGTCGCTCCTATTTCGTCACTGGAGCGACAACAGTTGGCTCTTTTGGAAGCTTGGCTCAAGTGGTATGGACATGACCCTGAAGCTGTACCTGCCCTGTACACAAGTCTTTCCGGAGCAGAAGGAATCCCAGCAGTGAGGTCAGTGTGACTCTGGGGAGCCCCAGTGGGAGTGACACGTAACAAGAAGAGGAGGCTGAAAGGGGGGGGGACCGACGGAGCAGACTGAGCCGGTGTGCTTAGCAGGGTGTGCATGCAGCCTCACATGAGGCATGCCCCTGGTGGGTGGGTGCAGCACAGTGCCTGCACTGCGAGAGACCTGGGTGGTGGCTGCCACTACGTTCCTGATTAGTGCACTGAGACAAGTGACTGGGCCAAAGGTGCCAGCTCTAGAGGAGCACCTGACAGAACTTGGGAGACCCCAAAGGTATAGCCACCTGATGGCAGCACTGGACTAGGTGAAACCCTCGGAGCTGCGCAGACACTGCCGACATGCCAAATCTTCCCTGCCTGTACGGCCCGACGTGCTGCACTCTTTCAAAATCAGACTGCACTGGGCTGACCACAGAGCTCCTGTCCCAAAGGCTTGGTGGTGACACCTTGATAGGTCTGCAGTATGGGGAAAAGACAAGGTGTCCAAGGGAACACTAACTCAGTGCACCACGCCAGAGGCCCTTCCTCCGAGCACCCCAAGACTGATGGAATCTCAGTGAGACCCAGGAATGGGAGACTCCGCAGGAGAAATTTAAAGAGCGGAACGCCTGCTGGACTTCAGGGAAATCACACGGTCTTGGAGGTAAAAGTGGAGACTACATTGGTGAACGTCCACTTACTTCGGGTCGATCTGCGCATGGTTGAGGGAGTGTTGACTGTGGAGAGTGCAGTGACCGACCAGCAGATCAAGGTAAAAACCTTGATGTTGGAAGGCGTTCTCCGGGGAGGCTGCGGAATGCGTTCCCGACCACCCGGAGGCCCACCTTACCCAGAGTTAGGCCGAGCAAGAGCAGGGAGGCCCTTCCTGGAAGGGTCTCGTACCTAGGATCGCACACGCTGCACTTACTCTCTTCTTTGGATAGAGAGACACCACACAGTAATTCGTTGCAAGATAATATGCTTTTATCAGTGGTTGTAAGGGATCTTTATGATCCGGCAGGCAGGTGCAGATTTAATGCCACAAGCGGCAGCGATCTCGTGATGAGGGAAAAAGGGGTAGCGGGACAGTCTTTGAATCAGTGTCTCTGCGAGGTATCCGGCGCACAGCTCTCAATCCTCGAGCTGAGGGGATGTTGCTTCTCTCGGCACTCTCTGCCGATTCTCTTGGAGGAGCGGGCCGCGAGTCACTCAGCAGGCACCAGAGGTTCGTAGTTCGGGGAGCCGCGACGGCGACAGCAGGGCTCAGATGGTTCAGAGTTCGGGGAGCCGCGACGGCGTCAGCAGGGCTCAGATGGTTCAGAGTTCGGGGAGCGGCGACAGCGTCAGCAGCGCTCAGATGGTCCAGAGTTCGGGGAGCCGCGACAGCGTCAGCAGGGCTCAGATGGTTCAGAGTTCGGGTAGCGTTCTTCTGTTCGGGGAGCAGGCTCTCGTCAGTCCAGGTCTTCTCTGCTCCCGTCCCGTCAGCACCCCTTGTTATACTTCCCCTCCTCTTTGAAGTCCGGAGTCCTCGCGGAGAGGGGTCTGGTTCCTGGGGGGGGGCGGTGTGACGGGGTTTCCTGTCGCTCGGCCCTTTGATCTGTTCAGGTGGGTCTGGGAGGGACTCCAGACACCCAGCAGGCGAGGCGCCCGCTCACCGGGGGCCTGGTGGGCGAGCGAAACCTCCCTCGGGGGAGAGGCCAGAGGTGTGACAGGGTTGGCGCCTCTCGGTCTGGTTTGGGGGGTTCTGCTCTCCCTCGGCCGGGCATGCGTGTTGGGGATCTGGTCGGCCCTCGGGATGTTGGCCCACGGGAGCCGGAAGGCCGTGTCCATGAGGTTCGGCGTGGTTGTAGGGTAACTTGCTGGTCGGGAGGGTCCACGCCACGAGGCCGGTCTCACACGTGCCCCCCCCCCCCCCCCCCCCCAGCTGAAAGGCGGGGAGAACTACCCATCCACTTGGGGGTTCTCCTCGCTGAAGCGGAAGAATCTGGACAGGCCATCCGCGTTGGCGTGGTCCGTCCCGGGGCGATGTTCCACAGTGAAATCCATCCCTTGGAGGGAGATGGACCAGCGTAGCAGCTTGGGGTTTTCCCCTCGCATCTGCATCAACCACCGCAGGGGTCGATGATCTGTTTGTACTCGGAAGTGTGTTCCGAACAGGTAGGGCCGTAGCTTTTTGAGGGCCCAGACTACTGCGAAGGTCTCTCTTTCCATTGTGCTCCACCTCTGCTCCCGGGGCAGCAACCTTCGGCTGATGAAGGCTATGGACCGATCTATGCCCTTGTCGTCGTACTGTGAGAGGACTGCCCCGATGCCGTGTTCCGAGGCGTCCGTCTGGACCACAAACTCCTGGGCGTAGTCGGGTGCTTTGAGCACTGGAGCCGCGCACATGGCGGCCTTTAGGGTGTCGAACGCCTTCTGGCAGGCGGGAGTCCAGTGTACTTTCTTGGGGTGTCTTTTGGAGGTTAGTTCTGTGAGGGGGCCTGCGATGCTGCCATAGTTCTTAAACCTTCGGTAGTAGCCGGTGAGTCCCAGGAAGGCCCGGACTTCCGTTTGTGTTGCGGGGGGTTCCCAGGACAAGATGGCATCTATCTTCGGCTGGAGGGGGGCGACCTGCCCACTTCCGACCTGGTGCCCCAGATAGGTTACGGAGCCGTGCCCAATTTGACATTTGCTGGCTTTGATGGTGAGGCCGGCCCGGCGCAGAGCCAGCAGGACTTGACGGAGGTGCTGGAGGTGCTCGGTCCATTGGGAGCTGAAGACCGCTATGTCGTCGAGGTATGCTGCGCTGAACCCCTCTAGTCTGGACAGGACCCTGTTCACCAGCCGCTGGAAGGTGGCCGGGGCATTCTTCATTCTAAACGGCATCACCCTAAAGCGGTAGTGCCCATCCGGGGCGGAGAAGGCGGAGCGCTCCTTGGCTCCCTCGGTGAGGGCAATCTGCCAGTATCCACTAGTCAGGTCGAAGGTGCTGAGGTAGCGAGCGGCCCCAAGGCGGTCAATGAGCTCGTCGGCACGGGGGATAGGGTGAGCGTCCGCTCGGGTGACCGCTTTGAGTCCTCGGTAGTCCACGCAAAACCTCAGCTCGGGGGCAACACCCGGGGTAGTCTCTTTCGGAACCAGGACTACCGGGCTGGCCCAGGGGCTGTCGGAGGGTTCAATCACCCCGAGGTCTAGGATCTTCGCCACCTCGGTCTGGATGCAGGTTCGGACCAGATCAGGGACCCGGTTGGCCCTATGTCTCACTGGCGGGCTGTCGCCGGTGTTCACGTCGTGGACACACCAGTTAGTGACCCCAGGGGTCAGGGAGAAGAGGTCCGCGAACTGCCCTAGTAGCTGGCGGCAGTCGTCGGACTGTTGGGCTGTGAGGGCGGTTGACAGTCTCACTCCCTCCACGGACCCATCGGTCTCTTTCGTCCCCAGGGGGTCTGGAAGGGGCTCGGTGTCTTCTTCGGCCCCATCGTCGGTGGCCAGGAGTAAACTCAATTCGGTCCGTACAAAGTGAGGTTTGAGGCGGTTCACGTGGAGAACCCGGAGGGGGTTTCTCAGGGACTGCACATCGACGAGATAGGTGACTTGGCTCTTCCGCTCGATCACCTTGAAGGGTCCAGTCCATTTATCTTGGAGAGCGCAGGGTCTCACCGGGGCCATGACCCAGACCTGTTGGCCCGGCTGAAACTCGACCAGCATAGCATTCTGGTCATACCAGCGCTTCATTTCTTCCTGGCTAGCCTCGTGGTTCGCTTCTGCGAGTTCTCTGAATTTCCGGGTCTGGTTGCGGAGCTCCAAGATGTATCGGAACACATCCGGAGGGGTCCCCCGGGGGGTTGTTTCCCACCCCTCCTTGACCAGGCTCAGGGGTCCTCGGACGGGGTGTCCATATAGTAGTTCGAATGGGCTGAATCCCAGGGATTTTTGGGGAACCTCCCGGTAGGCGAACAGGAGACATGGGAGGAGGACGTCCCACCTCCGGCGTAGGGGTTCCTCGAGACCCATGATCATTCCTTTGTATTTTGTTAAAGCACTCGACTAGGCCGTTTCCTTGGGGGTGGTGAATTTGTACGATACTCCGCATTGCTGCCAGAGGGACTTCATATATCGGGAGATAAAGTTCGTACCCCGGTCACTCACGACTTCGCGGGGGAACCCCATGCGGGAGAAGATCCCCATCAAGGCCCGGCCTACCACGGGGGCCGTCACGGTGCGGAGGGGGATGGCTTCGGGGTAACGGGTGGCATGATCCACCAGGACGAGGATGAACCGGTGGCCCTGGGCGGTCTTGGGGTCCAGCGGTCCCACAATGTTGATTCCTACCCGCTCAAAAGGGGTACTGACGATGGGGAAGGGCTGTAGCGGAGCCTTGCGCTTGCCCCCACTCTTTCCGCTGGCCTGGTACGTGGGGCAGGACTTGCAGTGGGCCTCCACATTTGCTCGCATCTTGGGCCAATAGAAGTGGGTGACGAGTCGTTGGTAGGTCTTATCTTGGCCTAAGTGTCCGGCCAGGGGTACATCATGGGCCAGGCCCAGGAGGAGACTTCGGAAGCGTAGGGGTACCACTAGTACCCGGGCCGATCCCAACTCGGCCGACTTCTGTTCGCTGTACAGGAGGCCGTTTTCCCAGTATACCCAGTGGGTGCCAGTCTGGTCGCCTGCTGCTTGTGCCTTGGCCTGTTGTCGGGGTCCAATGAGGGACGGGCATGTGGATTGTTCTTGGCAGAACTCTTCACGGGAGGGGCCCCCTTCGCAGGGCCACTGGGCCAGTTCTGTCAAGTCCCCGAGTTTGGTCAGGGTTTCGGGGTCGGAAGGCACTGACCCTTCGTCGGGAGCGGTCGGTTCGTCCAGAAGGGGGTCGTTGGCCGCTGGTTGTGTATTCTGGATCTCGGGGATGGTGGCGGTGTTTAGTGGCATGGCCTCTTCCCCCCTCGGAGGAAGGCGCCCTGAGAGTCATTGAGCGCGTGGTGGCGCATACCCACTCGGGTAGGCCCATCATCTCGAGGTGGGCTCTTCGTTCCACTTGTCCCCACGGGGAGTTCTCAAGGTCGTTGCCCAGGAGGCAGTCCACGGGCTGGGAAGTTCGGACCACCACCTTTAACTTGCTGGTGACTCCCCCCCCCCCCCCCCCCCCATTCGAAAGGGACTAGGGCCATCCGGCAGAGGCTCTCGGAATTGTCTGATGATATGACGGGGCAAAAGGCGCCGGGCAGGATTTGATCTTCGAAAACCAGGTGACCATGAACCGCCGTGACACTCTCCCCCGTGTCCCGGAGGCCCTCGACGCGGTGACCGTTGACCGTCACCTGCTGTTGGTACTTCGTGTTGGCGGGTAGGGGCATTCCGGGGACCATCTCCCGGTCCCCCAGGGAGACCAAGGCCATGGCGGCTGGTTCCCATTCTTCGGAGTCTTCCATCTCTTCCCCCAGGGCTACGGAGGCCATTTGTCGAGCCGGCGGGGTGGTTGCTGTGGTTCGCTGGTACATGGCACATTGAGGGTCGCTGGCATAGTGTCCGGTCTGTTGGCAGCGGAAACAGGTGATTCTCACTCGGGGCCCCGGCCTCCCTGGTGGCCCGGTGCTGGTCGGAGGTGGAGCTGGAAAGGGCGGAGATTGTCCTCTGGGAGGGCTGAGCGGGGATCCCCCCGGGAGCTCCCTTTGCCGGCCTTGATTCCCTCCGCCCCTTTGGCGGGGGGGTCCCTGACTGTGGCGACCATAGTCTCCCACGGGGCCCCGGGAGGCCCGGGTGTTCACCCACCAGTCAGCCTCGACGGCCAGTTTTCGAGGGTCTGTGAGTTTGCTGTCCAGGAGGTGCTGGCGCAGGTCTAAGAAGCAATTAGCGGACAAGTGTTCCCATGCGATTAGGTCCAACAGCTCCTCAAAGGTGGAGACCTTGCTGCCCTTGATCCATCCATCCGTCCAAGGCCCGGCTGTAAAAGTTCACGTATTCCACCCAGGTGGTACCGGGTATCTTTTTGCAGTCTCTAAACCGTTGCCGGTACATTTCAGGGGTGAGCCCATATCTGGCTACCAGGGCCTCTTTCATGTGACTGTAGGAGTTCATCACCGTGGAGGGCAGGTCCAGCAGGGTATCTCTCCCCTCGCTCAGGAACCGGCCCCTCAGCCCAGCCCCCCAGTCTTTCTGCGGGACTCGGTGGGAGGTCATGGCGACTTCGTAGGCCTTGAACCATTGCTGAATATCGTCGTTCTTATAGTATTCTTTCACCACATCTTTGGGGATGTGGACCTTTGGTTCCACGGTGGAGGAGATGGGTTGGGTTTCCGAGGGTCGGGCCTCCGCCTTCTTAGCCTTGAGCTCGATTTCTTTTAGGCAACGTTCGTGCTCTAGTTGGAGTTTTTTTTTCTTCGTGTACTCTGTCGTTTCTTTTCCTCTAGTTCTCCTTGTAGGCGTAACTGTTCCACCGCCAGTTTTTTTTCAGCCAGTTTTAGCTCTCCTTCGATTTTTTTATTTTGCTAGTTCTAGTTCATGGTTGCGACCTCTTTCTCGGTCCGCTAGTTCCTCTGGGGATAGGCCCCCCTCGGGGGCACCGTTCCTCCCCGGGGTGCTTCGTGGTTCGTTGGGAGACTCTCCTTCTGTTTGCGTCCGGGGAGTTTCCGCCTCGACCCAGGTTTTTAATGCCCCCTGGAAGTCCTCTTTCGTGCTTAGTCCGGTGGTAGCGATTCCAAAGTCTTTGAAAAATTGTTTCAGTTATCGGTGCGTATAAGATTCTAACTGGTCCTTTTGGAATGCCGTGCTTGGGTTGGTGCCTGCGGCACCTAGGGAAGTTTCTCCTTCCATTTCTTCTTGGTAGTGCGTAAGCCGTCTACTGTACGATCTCTAGGTGTTGGCTCGGATCCCATCGCCTGCCACCAAATGTTGGAAGGCGTTCTCCGGGAAGGCTGCGGAATGCGTTCCCGACCACCCGGAGGCCCACCTTACCCAGAGTTAGGCCGAGCAAGAGCAGGGAGGCCCTTCCTGGAAGGGTCTCGTACCTAGGATCGCACACGCTGCGCTTACTCTCTTCTTTGGATAGAGGGACACCACACAGTAATTCGTTGCAAGATAATATGCTTTTATCAGTGGTTGTAAGGGATCTTTATGATCCGGCAGGCAGGTGCAGATTTAATGCCACAAGCTGCAGCGATCTCGTGATGAGGGAAAAAGGGGTAGCGGGACAGTCTTTGAATCAGTGTCTCTGCGAGGTATCCGGCGCACAGCTCTCAATCCTCGAGCTGAGGGGATGTTGCTTCTCTCGGCACTCTCTGCCGATTCTCTTGGAGGAGCGGGCCGCGAGTCACTCAGCAGGCACCGGAGGTTTGTAGTTCGGGGAGCCGCGACGGCGTCAGCAGGGCTCAGATGGTTCAGAGTTCGGGGAGCCGCGACGGCGTCAGCAGGGCTCAGATGGTTCAGAGTTCGGGGAGCCGCGAGAGCGTCAGCAGGGCTCAGATGGTGCAGAGTTCGGGTAGCGTTCTTCTGTTCGGGGAGCGATCGAGCCGCGACCAAGTCAGCAGGCTCTCGTCAGTCCAGGTCTTCTCTGCTCCCGTCCCGTCAGCACCCCTTGTTTTACTTCCCCTCCTCTTTGAAGTCCGGAGTCCTCGCGGAGAGGGGTCTGGTGCCTGGGGGGGGGCGGTGTGACGGGGTTTCCTGTCGCTCGGCCCTTTGATCTGTTCAGGTGGGTCCGGGAGGGACTCCAGACACCCAGCAGGCGAGGCGCCCGCTCACCGGGGGCCTGGTGGGCGATCGAAACCTCCCTCGGGGGAGAGGCCAGAGGTGTGACAGGGTTGGCGCCTCTCGGTCTGGTTTGGGGGGTTCCGCTCTCCCTCGGCCGGGCATGCGTGTTGGGGATCTGGTCGGCCTTCGGGATGTTGGCCCACGGGAGCCGGAAGGCCGTGTCCACGAGGTTCGGCGTGGTTGTAGGGTAATTTGCTGGTCGGGAGGGCCCACGCCACGAGGCCGGTCTCACACTTGAAGAGGCAAGTGGTATGACTAACAATGGCAGCTGCCATCCTGAAGGACAGGGCAGAAGATGGTGAGAACTGCTAACGGAGGAACAGTCTTCACTTCCTTGGGCTCCTGGAGCAAGCGGAGGGCTTCTTGAGAAATGGATCAGGCGGGAGCTTAACTCTGCGATGGTCTGTGGTGTTTGCGGTTGAAAGGGGGCAGCATGTGTTGAAGAGCCCCCCCCCACGTGCCCTAATTGCACACATCTTGAACTTAACTGTATCCTTACTGAGGCCCCACGGCAGAGAATTCTAAATCACTGTCCTGGTGTTTCCTGATTACTCGAAAGGTCCAGGTGCAAAGGAAATCCTACAGGAAAGTTAAACAGAAAACGTGGGTGATGGACCTGCAGTATTTGCTGTTCTTCCCTGCATCCTTGAAGGTGCTGGCATATGGGGAATAATCACCTCTTTGACAGCCCTGAGGAAGTTTGGACATGGCTGGAGATGTGGGACAAAATGGGGTTCCGCTCAACTACCCTCTGGGTTTCTAAACATTGACTCCTGGAATGTGGTGCGTAAGTGAAGAGGTGGCATTTCAGGTGCCACGGAAGTCACTCCCGACAGACTCGGTGAATAACAATCCGAGAGGCTGGTGGTATGTAAGGGGAGGAGTCCTCTGATAAATCTGGAACTCCAGGTGCTGACTGGCAATGCCACAGGACAATGCAGCAGATCAGATGGAGAGAGTATGCTGCTGGAGCACTCTTGGGGCTAGCTGCAATGCAGGTCAGCTGGGGTTCGTTGAGCAGGTCATTGATAATGTATGGTTTCGTTAAGACCTAAACCATCCACTACCAAGGGACAGGGCATGTGAAGTGGAAGCGGGTAGGGGCTCCTTGTACACTGGGGCCAACCAAGGGACAGATCACTGTTTGGACCATGCATGGGCCCTGATAAAAGGGTGGATCATAAACCGTGTCTTACCCCTGGGGGGTGAGAGCTGCCGGTGTTGACCTGCTTGTGGGGAGACCATAGCATGAAGCGGGCTTTAGTGACTTGGAATGTCTGGGGATGAATAACTGCCCTAAATGTTGGAGTGTACTCCTACCTCAGGAGATGCAACATAGAAATCGCCATGTTGCGGGAGGCTCACTTGTTGGGGGCAGAGGTGGAATGTTTGGAATAAGTGGAAGAGATCCATATTTGTGGCCAGTTACTCTAACTATGCAGTGTGCTCATTTGGTTTGCCACTGCATTCTATTCATAGAGAAAGCAGTGATCTCTCATCTGGGAGAACGGTACGTGATGGTCTCTGGGGTGCTGGATGGCTTCGATAAAAGTTTGGTTAATACGTATCCCCTGAACACGGGTGTTAGACGGACCGGGAGGGTCGGCCGAGGACAAGGGGAGAGGTCTCCGGGGAGAGCCGTCTCCAGCGAGAGCCATCTCCAGCGATCGTACAGATGCGTAACTTCCCCCCCACAGATATACACCACACAAGGATAGGATTTAACGTTCTTTATAAGCGATTTCTTAAGGTACGATGGAATGGTACAAGGAGGTCTGGACTCAGGGGTCCCCTCGATTCTAGTCTCTTGGTTTGGGAAAGGGGGGTAGCGGGACAGTCTGGTTACCAGTCTGGTTACCAGTCTGGTTACCAATCTGGTAGCTGAGATGGTCTGATGGATAGCTCACAATCCTCGAGCTCGATGTGCTAGCTTTGGACGGGCCGCGGCAGCAGGTCCCGGTGAAGGTGGTCGTTACACGGTCCGCGGCAGCGCCAGCAGGTCCCGATGAAGGTGGTCGTTACACGGTCCGCGGCAGCGCCAGCAGGTCCCGATGAAGGTGGTCGTTACACGGTCCGCGGCAGCGCCAGCAGGTCCCGACGAGGATGGAGGATGTAGAAGGCCGCGGCAGCGCCAGCAGGCAGGACGATAGTTCACAAGGCAGGGCTACGGCAGCGCCGGTAGTCCGTCAAGGCTGAGTTCTCTCGGTGTCTCTCGACTCCAGGATACAACTGCCCTCCTGCTCTGGAGCTGCCCTAGTTATAGGTCTGGCGCCCTTTGATGTCCGGACCCTCGCACTTGAAGGTCGGGGGGTCCGGGATGAGGGAGTCCAGACACCCAGCAGGGGGTTGAGCCAGCGCCCGGGGGAGCTGGAGGGCGCTCGGCACCTGGCGGGGGAGAGCCATTGACACTTCTTTCTCCCATTGACCTGCCAAGTGGTCCGTTCACCTCCTGGGTGGATGGTGGTGCCGGGCTGTCGGGGCCGGGCCAGGCCCAGGGTTAGGGTCGAGCTGAGGCCACGCGGCCTCGTGGCGCAGTGTCCAAGATGGCGGCTGATCCGGCCGGGGGAGCCGGTAGGGGTTCGGCCCCATGATACATGGATGTCCGGGGGCAGGAGTTCCGTCGGGAGACGGGGTGCGGGTTGCTCTTGTGGGTAACACCTAGGAGTCCGGGGCTTGGGCCGTGTCATGCGGGGAGGGAGCGAGCCCTTCATGTGGCCTGTCCAACAACGGGCGATGTTGTTTTTTTTTCTTCCCCGAAACTGATACGACTCATATCCTCATCCATGCACACAAGGCTTGTATCAGCAAGGGTTCTTCAGTTGCATGATGGACTGGTGAATGGACAGACATCCACCTAGGCTGAGACCTAAGGTGCATATAGAGACTTCCTTGATGCAGAAGATGGAGCACGTACACTTGCTGGCACCATCACCTGACAGACCATGCATACTCCTATTACTTGCACGTCCAAAGGGGATACAGCAGGGTTGGATAAGTCCTGGGATTCAGGCAAGACCTAGCAATATACCAAAACTCCTCATACTTAAACCTCTGTCTCAGACCATTCACCGCAAGTGGTCCCTCTTCTCCCAAGGGATACCAGACCCAAGCGATCCCACTCTGGACCTTGCAATCTGAAGTGGCAGATGAGGCTTACAGATCACATTTAAAATTCAGTTTTTTTTCTTTTCTTCAAGATAATCAGGGGACTGAGACCAGCTGGTCTGCAGAATAGGAGGCATACAAGGTGACCGCAAGGGGAATGTATAGCCACGGTATTTGGTGTGTGGAAAGAGCTAGAGCAGGAACTGCTCTGGCTTGAGCACACACAAGCCTGGTCAGATGTCTGCGCTGATCTGAAGCGAAACAAATGCCCACTATCCGACATTAAACAGCACGGGAGGGGATGTTTAGAGTAGGCTGGAAAAATATAAACACGTCAACTCTAGGCAGCAGCTGTTTCGAGAGTGGGACACGTCTGGTAGGATGCTAACATGCTCGCTTTGGAGTGAGTGACCACAGACTCCTATTATGCGCTTGCACAGGTTCGATATTGTAGACCGGAACTGCGTCAATATAGGCTGTACAGAGTATCCTAACTCATTTTGGGGACTATGCACACTATGCTTGTAGAACAGAGCCTACTTGCAGGTAGAGGGGCTGTTGCTGCTAACGGAAGATCAACAACCACAACTAGAGGTGCTGCTAGAGAGATCTGAATTGAAGGATGCTCTTGACTCTTCCATGGGGGGGAAAAACCTTGGGTGCTGACGGATTCCCAGTGGAATTATACCACATATGCCGTCCCAACTATTAGAGCGCTTACTAGAGGTTTATCTAGAAGCGAGGGTGAAATTGGGTGCTGCCTCAGAGCATGCAAGAGTCAGTGACAGTGCAAATTCTGAAAACAGGTCAAGGCCCAGGTCGCTTGTCGTCCTGCTGACCACTTTCCATGTTAAACATGGACGTGAAGTTGCTGCGTGAAGTGCTCAGGGTGATCGGGTCACTCCTACACCCACATTAAACTGGGTTTATACTCTGGAGGAGCACAATGTATAATCTGAGGAGGCTTAATCACAATATGCACTTGCTGGCGGACTGCCCCATTCGACCACCCCCCCCCCCCTTGTATACGTGGTGCTTACAGTCCTTGATTTGAAGTGGCTGTTTGATACTGTGAGTTGAGTGCATGTGGGCAGTCTTGCAGAACATGGGGTTTGGATCCAACTACATTAAATGGGTGGAGTCTCTGTATATGGAACCAGAAGTGTGGGTGTGCCCTGGGGATACTGTGCCAGGCTTGGAACCTAGGCAAGGGGACCAGCCAGGGGTACCAGCTGTCCACTATGCTGTTTGCGCTGGCAGAACCTGTGGCGTGCAGGCTGTGGAAGAGACTGCAGCCATGAGGTATTGAGTTAGATAGCGCAACGCATCTAGGGTCGTCCTATGGAAATGTGCTGGTGTAGGTAAACAATCCGGATGGGCACTACCCCTGCTTTTGCAGTAACTGGGCGAGATTGCGGCTGTGTACAGACCCCAAATGAATAAGACAAACTGCAATCTGTTCCTTCTGGGACTACCAGGCGGGCTGGGAGTGCTTGCCCCACAGGGGCTAGGTTTAGGGAGTAGACCATTCAGGTACCTAGGAGTATGGGTGACGCGAGACCCAGTGGCACACTGTATTAACGTACAGGCGCTGCTGAGGGGTCTAGATCACTCCGTAGCATTCTAGGTTAAGCTGCCACTATCTCTCATGGGCTGGATTTCAGTAGCCAAAATGATGATCTTTCCTAGACGTCCTGCAAAAATCTATATGCCTGATTCCCATGGCGGCGTTTTGCCTGATCAAGCAACTGCTCGACCTCTCGGTCTGGGGTGAGAAGAGAAGCCTAGTAAAACTAGATCCCTTGAAGGTCCGCCTCAAGGAATGTGGCTGGGCCTCCCCAATCTGTTCCTGTATTATACTGCAAATTGTGGTCTACTGGTTTGATGAGCTGTTAGCATACTAGCAGAAATATGCGGATCCCATTATCTTCAAAAGGACTTTCTAAAGGGTTTTTTGTGGGTCCCATTGAACATCCCATACTCAACTTGTAGCGTAGATCTGACTGTCTGCAAAATTCTAAAAAGGGCGCAGTTTGCTGAGTGCCTGCACACGTGGGAGTTGCGCCCTTTCTCTGACCTGTTGACACGTGCCGGGTCGCGTGAGGGCGTTTGAGGTGGAGGGGGACCTACAATGACAGGGTTATCACCTTTTCACAGGTGCAGAAACAGTTCAGATTGGGACCGGGGCAGTTTCTGCAGTATGTGCAGCTGGCCCATAGGACCCGCCAGCTGCGGACTGCATTCCCTGACAAGCCATGAGGGCTAGCGTGCTGCGACAACTGTCGTAGCTAGACAGGACGGGATATGGTGGTGAGTCTAGAGGGAAGCTCTTGCACAGTGATCATGAGACCTGTTGTACTGTACACCTATGAACTCAATGTGTATGAAATCCTACTAATTGGTTGCATTCATTCTCCTTATGTGATAATGTTTTGCTTTGAAAAAATCAATTAACAAAAGATGCAGAAGTTACTATTGTATATGCATGGATACCTTTGATAGAAGCAAATGTCTCCAATGTAGAGAAAGTTAATTATTTTAGAAAGTACCATGTTAATTATCCGCACAGGTTAGCTCTCGAAGTGTTCACCACTAAAGGCTTAGGGAGAGCAATTTCTAGGTTTTTTTTTAATGATCTCTATTGAGGTTTCACAGGATACAATAGATGGTAATGAGTTACCGTCCAACGTTGGTGCATAAACCGCATAAAGACCACGTAAACAGTCCCCAAGTACCCTCCACCTACCCCCGCTCATGTACATAGGTTCATAGGCAATTTAGCGAATCATAGTTGCATGAGGGCAAATCAGTTATTGAAATCAAAGTACATAGAGGACCTAGTGCCCATCACTACCCCATCCCTACCATCAGTCGGTTCCCCAGGTGATACATCTGTTGGGGGTTCTTTAAAGTCAGACAACCTGGCTGCCCATTGCCTTAAATCATCTTCCAGTTTTTCATCTTTGCGGACCGGTTTCTTCTGGATTTCCTCAGCAGTTGCCCACTTGGAGACATCCCTAAGCCAATCCACATAACTTGAGGGCTCCACACCCAGCCATTTTATAGTCATCCAGCGTTTTGCCAGTAACAAGCCAAGTAGGACGAACTTCCTGCTAACGTTCTTTTGGGGGGCGGGGGTTTGCGGGTGGCTGGCGTGGGAGAGAGAATATGGTCCAATAACACCTGTTGCACCTCTAGTTGTATGTGTCAACCATAGCCCTGTTCAGGTTGTCTAACACCATCTGCCAACAGGATGATAGAACCACACAAGACTACACCATAAGTTTAAAGTCTGCTGCTAGGCTTCCAGAGCAGGGGCAAGTATCTGACCTACAAGTGTGTATAGCATCCAATGTTTTTGGGGAGAGATGTTTGGACATATTTATATTGCATCAATTAAAATCTGGCATTGGAGCCGACAGTCCATACCCCCTCTTGTATCTGTACCCAGTTTTTCACCAACACTGGTTCATCTAGTATTCAATCGCATTTGGTCTGGGTAGGAAGGGGCGTCCCCGGGAGGTCATTGCGCTGTGCCCTGTAAATATGGGAAATCAACTTGCGGCACCCTGCCACTTCCAGCTGTGTTACCTGGGTTTTGGAGCACAACATGGCTTCCGGGAAGGTTGGCCAGAGCTCATGCGCTACAGCAGAAATCTGGACATACTGTAAATATTGTCTCACTCCCAGATCAAAGGATTCCACGACCTCGTCCTGTGTGACAAATCGACCCCCCCTCCCCAGGTTAGAAGTAGCCTAAAGTATTGCAGCCTAGGTCTTTCCATCGCTGCAAAGACTTGGAATCTACTATCTTTAGGAACGGCTGTAGAGCCCACAGTGCAAGCCCAGAGCATAAGGTGCTCATCGAAGCACACTTGCAACCAGGGACCCACTCATTAACAACACAAGCAATGCATTCAACGCAGGCTGTGCATTCTCTGCATGAGAGCCTTGCAGAATTTCTAGATGTTGAAAAATCAAATGATTCTCAACTGCAAATGGTGTGGCAAAATCTTGTGTACTAGGATTGTGAAAAATTGAGGGTGCTGACTTACGAATCTTTGTTAAAGAACTGTTTGATATGGCTATTTACGAAAACAGTGTTATACAGCCTAAATTACATTTGGCCAAATTTGACAAAGTATGGGGCAGATTTCGTAGAACATGAAAGGATGTTTGACAGCAACAATATGGGGGCATAATTGGCTTGTGCGATCTGGTTGGGGTGTTGGTCTGTGGTTGATCTGTACCTAAAGAAGGGTGGGTGACTAATACAAAGTGATCGTACTTATTGTTGCTGTATGTTATTTTACTGGCAATAACGTATTTATATATTCCTGGCTTTTTTTTTTTTTTTTTAGCATAAAACCTGCCTTGTAAGAAAAAAAATCCATCTGGCAGATTGAGACTACCTATGTAGGATGTGGTTGAGAAAGATGGCAACTAGAAAGAATACTTGGTGTCTAATGTGTGAAATGACAAAAGGCAGTATTTCTCAAGAGCAGTAGTTAAATGTGATTAAGTGTTTAAAGCAAACTTCATGAATGTATATACCAGGTGGCCTTATAGGGGCAGAGTTGATAAGGAGGTGGAGCTTATAGGAATATCTGCTTTAGTGGAATGGGCATTTGCATTTGGGAAGGAATTTTGATTGTAGGAAGAGCTGAGAGAATATTTCTGATGGCACACAAAGCCCATACCTGTATTCTAGAGACGTATTGAAATCTAGAAGAACAAGCATTGGCATAGCCAATAGGTCTCGTTTTTGGGACCTTATAAGTATTTAGTTATGCAGCACAATATCCTTGGTGCAACAACATTAACTGTTGCATGGTTAAACACTTATAAGGCCCCAAAGGCGATGCCAATGCGTTTTTTCCTTTTTTTTTTTTTTTTAAAGGATAAGCAGTGCTATCTGGCTCCGGCTGCCATTTAGAGGTGGAGGTGTGTGTGTGGAGAGGTGTGTGTGTGTGTGTGGAGAGAGGTGTGTGTGTGTGTGTGGAGAGGTGTGTGTGTGTGGAGAGGTGTGTGTGTGTGGAGAGGTGTGTGTGTGTGGAGAGGTGTGTGTGTGTGGAGAGGTGTGTGTGTGTGTGTGTGTGTGGAGAGGTGTGTGTGTGGAGAGGTGTGTGTGTGTGTGTGGAGAGGTGTGTGTGTGTGTGTGTGTGTGTGTGTGGAGAGGTGTGTGTGTGGAGAGGTGTGTGTGTGTGGAGAGGTGTGTGTGTGTGGAGAGGTGTGTGTGTGTGGAGAGGTGTGTGTGTGTGGAGAGGTGTGTGTGTGTGTGGAGAGGTGTGTGTGTGTGTGGAGAGGTGTGTGTGTGTGTGGAGAGGTCTGTGTGTGTGTGGAGAGGTGTGTGTGTGTGTGTGGAGAGGTGTGTGTGTGTGGAGAGGTGTGTGTGTGTGTGTGTGGAGAGGTGTGTGTGTGTGTGTGTGGAGAGGTGTGTGTGTGTGTGTGGAGAGGTGTGTGTGTGTGGATAGGTGTGTGTGTGTGTGGATAGGTGTGTGTGTGTGTGGATAGGTGTGTGTGTGTGGATAGGTGTGTGTGTGTGGTGTGTGTGGAGAGGTGTGTGTGTGGAGAGGTGTGTGTGTGGAGAGGTGTGTGTGTGGAGAGGTGTGTGTGTGTGGAGAGGTGTGTGTGTGGAGAGGTGTATGTGTGTGTGGAGAGGTGTGTGTGTGTGTGGAGAGGTGTGTGTGTGTGGAGAGGTGTGTGTGTGTGTGTGTGGAGAGGTGTGTGTGTGTGTGTGGAGAGGTGTGTGTGTGGAGAGGTGTGTGTGTGTGTGTGTGGAGAGGTGTGTGTGTGTGTGTGTGGAGAGGTGTGTGTGTGTGTGTGTGGAGAGGTGTGTGTGTGTGTGTGTGGAGAGGTGTGTGTGTGTGTGTGTGGAGAGGTGTGTGTGTGTGTGTGGAGAGAGGTGTGTGTGTGGAGAGGTGTGTGTGTGGAGAGGTGTGTGTGTGGAGAGGTGTGTGTGTGGAGAGGTGTGTGTGGAGAGGTGTGTGTGTGGAGAGGTGTGTGTGTGTGGAGAGGTGTGTGTGTGGAGAGGTGTGTGTGTGGAGAGGTGTGTGTGTGGAGAGGTGTGTGTGTGGAGAGGTGTGTGTGTGGAGAGGTGTGTGTGTGGAGAGGTGTGTGTGTGTGGAGAGGTGTGTGTGTGTGGAGAGGTGTGTGTGTGTGGAGAGGTGTGTGTGTGTGGAGAGGTGTGTGTGTGTGGAGAGGTGTGTGTGTGTGGAGAGGTGTGTGTGTGTGGAGAGGTGTGTGTGTGTGGAGAGGTGTGTGTGTGGAGAGTTGTGTGTGTGTGTGGAGAGTTGTGTGTGTGTGTGGAGAGTTGTGTGTGTGTGTGGAGAGTTGTGTGTGTGTGTGGAGAGTTGTGTGTGTGTGTGGAGAGTTGTGTGTGTGTGTGGAGAGTTGTGTGTGTGTGTGGAGAGTTGTGTGTGTGTGTGGAGAGTTGTGTGTGTGGAGAGTTGTGTGTGTGTGTTTGGAGAGAGGTGTGTGTGTGTGTTTGGAGAGAGGTGTGTGTGTGTGTTTGGAGAGAGGTGTGTGTGTGTGGAGAGAGGGGTGTGTGTGTGTTTGGAGAGAGGGGTGTGTGTGTGTTTGGAGAGAGGTGTGTGTGTGTGTGTGGAGAGAGGTGTGTGTGTGTGTGTGTGTGTGTGTGTGTGTGGAGAGAGGTGTGTGTGTGTGTGTGTGGAGAGAGAGAGAGAGAGGGGTGTGTACGGGTCCAGGAAATGGCATAGGGTCTCACCCAGAGGTAGGAAGTACGCTAAAATTAAGGGTGCCAGGGGTGAGCCACCCAGGTAGTTACTCAGAGGATCCTCCAAGGGATAGAGGATTCTACAAGTAAAGAAGTGCCATGTGAGAATCACTGCATGTAGAAATCGCTTCACAATAAGTAGGTCCACTAATGATTGAGGAAGTGAAATCAATACGCGTTAATTATGGGCCATAAAGAAGGAAGGTGTGTGTGTGTGTGTGTGTGTGTGGAGAGGTGTGTTTGTGTGTGTGTGTGTGTGTGTGTGGAGAGGTGTGTGTGTGTGTGGAGAGGTGTGTGTGTGTGGAGAGGTGTGTGTGTGTGTGTGGAGAGGTGTGTGTGTGTGTGTGTGTGTGGAGAGGTGGGTGTGTGTGTGTGTGTGGAGAGGTGGGTGTGTGTGTGTGTGGAGAGGGGTGTGTGTGTGTGTGTGTGGAGAGGGGTGTGGGTGTGTGTGTGTGGAGAGGGGTGTGTGTGTGTGGAGAGGGGTGTGTGTGTGTGGAGAGGTGTGTGTGTGTGTGTGTGTGTGTGTGTGTGGAGGTGTGTGTGTGTGTGGAGAGGTGTGTGTGTGTGTGGAGAGGTGTGTGTGGAGAGGTGTGTGTGTGTGTGTGGAGAGGTGTGTGTGTGTGTGTGTGTGTGTGTGTGGAGAGGTGTGTGTGTGGAGAGGTGTGTGTGTGTGTGGAGAGGTGTGTGTGTGTGTGGAGAGGTGTGTGTGTGTGTGGAGAGGTGTGTGTGTGTGTGGAGAGGTGTGTGTGTGTGGGGAGATGTGTGTGTGTGTGGGGAGATGTGTGTGTGTGTGGGGAGAGGTGTGTGTGGGGAGAGGTGTGTGTGTGTGTGGGGAGATATGTGTGTGTGTGTGGGGAGAGGTGTGTGTGGGGAGAGGTGTGTGTGGGGAGAGGTGTGTGTGGGGAGAGGTGTGTGTGGGGAGAGGTGTGTGTGGGGAGAGGTGTGTGTGGGGAGAGGTGTGTGTGGGGAGAGGTGTGTGTGGGGAGAGGTGTGTGTGTGGAGAGGTGTGTGTGTGTGTGTGTGTGGAGAGGTGTGTGTGTGTGTGTGTGGAGAGGTGTGTGTGTGTGTGTGGAGAGGTGTGTGTGGAGAGGTGTGTGTGTGTGTGTGTGTGGAGAGGTGTGTGTGTGTGTGTGTGTGTGTGTGTGTGGAGAGGTGTGTGTGTGTGTGGAGAGGTGTGTGTGTGTGTGGAGAGGTGTGTGTGTGTGTGGAGAGGTGTGTGTGTGTGTGGAGAGGTGTGTGTGTGTGTGTGTGGGGAGATGTGTGTGTGTGTGGGGAGAGGTGTGTGTGTGTGTGTGTGGGGAGATGTGTGTGTGTGTGGGGAGAGGTGTGTGTGTGTGGGGAGAGGTGTGTGTGTGTGTGTGGAGAGAGGTGTGTGTGTGTGTGTGTGGAGAGAGGTGTGTGTGTGTGTGTGGAGAGAGGTGTGTGTGTGTGTGTGGAGAGAGGTGTGTGTGTGTGTGTGGAGAGAGGTGTGTGTGTGTGTGTGTGTGGAGAGAGGTGTGTGTGTGTGTGTGGAGAGAGGTGTGTGTGTGTGTGTGTGTGTGTGTGGAGAGAGGTGTGTGTGTGTGTGTGTGGAGAGAGGTGTGTGTGTGGAGAGAGGTGTGTGTGTGGAGAGAGGTGTGTGTGTGGAGAGAGGTGTGTGTGTGTGTGTGGAGAGAGGTGTGTGTGTGTGTGTGGAGAGAGGTGTGTGTGTGTGTGTGTGTGTGTGGAGAGAGGTGTGTGTGTGTGTGTGTGTGTGGAGAGAGGTGTGTGTGTGTGTGGAGAGAGGTGTGTGTGTGTGTGTGGAGAGAGGGGTGTGTGTGTAGGTGTGTGTGTGGAGAGAGGGGTGTGTGTGTGTGGAGAGAGGGGTGTGTGTAGGTGTGTGTGTGGAGAGAGGGGTGTGTGTGTGTGTGTGTGGAGAGAGGGGTGTGTGTGTGTGTGGAGAGAGGGGTGTGTGTGTGTGTGTGGAGAGAGGGGTGTGTGTGTGTGGAGAGAGGGGTGTGTGTGTGTGGAGAGAGGGGTGTGTGTGTGTGGAGAGAGGGGTGTGTGTTTGGAGAGAGGTTTGTGTGTGTGTGTGTGTGTGTGTGTGTTTGGAGAGAGGTGTGTGTGTGTGTGTGTGTGTGTGTGTTTGGAGAGAGGGGTGTGTGTGTGGAGAGAGGTGTGTGTGTGTGTGTTTGGAGAGAGGGGTGTGTGTGTGGAGAGAGGGGTGTGTGTGTGGAGAGAGGGGTGTGTGTGTGGAGAGAGGTGTGTGTGTGTGTGTGGAGAGGGGTGTGTGGAGAGAGGGGTGTGTGTGTGTGGAGAGAGGGGTGTGTGTGTGTTTGGAGAGAGGTGTGTGTGTTTGGAGAGAGGTGTGTGTGTGTGTTTGGAGAGAGGTGTGTTTGTGTGTTTGGAGAGAGGTGTGTGTGTGTGGAGAGAGGTGTGTGTGTGTGTGTGTGTGTGTGGAGAGAGGTGTGTGTGGAGAGAGGTGTGTGTGTGTGTGTGTGTGTGTGTGTGTGTGTGTGTGTGTGTGTGGAGAGAGAGAGAGAGAGAGAGGGGTGTGTACGGGTCCAGGAAATGGCATAGGGTCTCACCCAGAGGTAGGAAGTACGCTAAAATTAAGGGTGCCAGGGGTGAGCCACCCAGGTAGTTACTCAGAGGATCCTCCAAGGGATAGAGGATTCTACAAGTAAAGAAGTGCCATGTGAGAATCACTGCATGTAGAAATCGCTTCACAATAAGTAGGTCCACTAATGATTGAGGAAGTGAAATCAATACGCGTTAATTATGGGCCATAAAGAAGTAAGAATTAAAATTCGCCATATCAAGCTCAATGCACGTAAATATGGGCCACCGTGAAGGAGAAAGCCAAATGAGCATCAAGAATGTGCCATTATGTAGAGAATAGGCTCACTAAGTAGCGCAACAAAATTCTGTTGTGTACACAACTTCTTGTCTTGGAAATAAAAATGGAGCAGTCCTTGATACCACCTTGCCCAGATTAAAGAATATTGTGGAGAAGAATGTTCTGTGGAAAAGAATACTGATCTTAAGTGCATGAGTCTGGTCTAGTTTACTTTCTGCGACCGAGAACAAGCATGGTGGATTCTTTTTTATTTTTTTATTCAGCAGAGCAAGAGGTACAAGGAAAAAAGAAAAAAAAAAGAAAAAACATTGCGAAGTACAATTAGCATTCAGATCATAGATAATATGGCTTTAAAATGTAATAGTACAAAGAAAAAGAAGTACTAGGAGAAAGTGCAATGTGCCTAGTGCAAAACAGCAAAAGTACATATACGCAATAACCATTAAAGTGCAAGTGCCAAACGTGAATAGTTGCAATAGTATTGCAATAAAGAACATTCGTTAGCATATGAAAAACGATACAAAAACATACATTAAAACAATTCACCACTTCAATAGTATAAAATCTATAAAGTGCAGAATAGGTTCTTAATGAAAGCCAATCAAGACATAGATACACTTCCAATCGAGAGTGCAATGTGCCATGTACAAACAGCAAAAATACAATCATTCAATCCACTAAAGTGCAAGTGCGAAACATAACTATTTACGGAAGTATTGCGATCAAAGGAATTCAATAGCATAAAAACTTCGATTGAAACAGAGTTTCAAAACGATTCACCACTTCAAGTATTTAGAATATAATTACTAAAAAGTGCTAATACATTCTTGGCAGGCAATAAAAAAGGGAGATTCACTTTCATATAGAGATCGGATATGGAGAGGACTACTGTGTATATCACCTCCAAAATTGCATTTTCCTATTAAGTCTTCTCCAATATTTCAAAAATCCTCCAATTTCGCTCGTATTTTTTTAAGGCTCCTACCCTCATAGCATAGGCCTCCTCAATTTTTTTTAACCCTTTTCATTTTATTAATCCATTTCAGATGAGAGGGGGCTTCATTAGATCTCCAATTTTGCAAGATTAGGGAGCGTGCTACCGCACAAGCAATAAAAATAAACTCTTTCTGGGTTAGACAGTTGTGAACCTCCCTTGCAATAGCCAAATAGTACAGTCTCTGCTGCTATCAGAATTTTATTTCCGATTGCGCGCTCGATGTCTAGAAAAACGACTTCCCAAAAAGACCTCAGACCGGGGCATTCATAAAAAATATGGTGCCAACCACCTTCCCCAGATTTGGAACACCGAAAACACTTATCTTCTACATCTGGGAACCTTTTACTAAGAGTTAAAGTTGTTAAATAGGCCAGCCACCTTGAGAGAAAGGCCATCCTCTTATAATTATGTATTATATGAGACAGTGGTCCCTGAAAACAAAGAAATATAACAAGCGATAATCAATATAGCCGTAGTAGGTTCTATATTATAGCCTATGTCCAGCCGGACAAGGCAGCTTTAATAAGCAAAATGTTTTTCAATGATCAAACAAGATGTAAGCAAAGCATTGGTGGGACACAAGCCTGTATCCTATGGCTTACATATCAAGAGGACATGAGTTTTAGAAAAACACACACAGGCAATTGAAGCGATGTTTCTATGACAAGGATAGCAGATAGTGAAACATCCTAGTCACCTTCACGACATTTTATACACATAAGTAATCATAGTGTAAGGTGAGCAACATAGTCGACGACGTTTCGATCCTTACTGGGAGGGTATTAGGATCATCATCAGGACTGATTAGTATAATTGCCTATAAAAATGCCTGAATATACAACAATTAACACAAAAACCAACATAGTACAATAAAGAGGAAAAAAATGGAGGGAAAGAAATCAGACAAAACATAATGATTAAGTTTAAATAAAGTTCCAACATAACAAAAAACAGTTTGTCTCAGAACGCGGGCTAATGAAGATCAGAATGGCTTAGTGAGTTGTCGGATACGGATCAAAGGGGAAAATAATACAGTGGAACATGCTCCGTGGCAAGCCGTGTAAATGGCGGAAGGTCGTAGATGCCGCGAGTATTAAGGAGTCTCGACTGTGGGGAAGTGCGTGGTCGATATCATGCTCAGGCTGAGGGCGTGACTGAAATTTAAGAACTGTGGGTGTCGCAGGTGGAAAGGGCGAGTTAAATACAACGGAGACTGTGTCAGGTGAGCTTGGCGCGAAGTGCGGGCAACAATTTACCTCATGCTGTCCTTGAATACAGCAAAGAAGATGTGTCAGCTTAGTTGGATAAACTAACCGACTGTTAGAACATGGAATCGGTCTGTAAAAATAAAATTAAGGAGGTCATAAACAGGCGCGAGGCGTGGATAGAAGGTGCAGTGCATAAAGGGAAAAACGGCTTACCCAGGTCCGCGGGAGTAATACTGAACGCGGCAGTGAAATTCTGTCGGTAAAATAAGGCAAATTACTTGAAGTATACACTTCGTAATTACGGGGGTGAGGAGCCGCCGATTGGAAACAAAAAACATACCGTAATGTGAAGAAGTAGTCACGTTCCGGGGGAGTCGGCAGGGCAACGTCTCGGTCAATGCCGGAAAAGTTGTGGTGGAGGAGTGCTTGCGCCGGTTAGATGTGATCATGGCTGGATCAGGTGACCAGTCACATGTTCTAATAGTTGCTAATAGTAACGTCGTGCCCGTGAGAGATGGAAAACAAGGCGAATTTAGGGCGCCATATTGGGTGAGTGAAAAACGGCGAGTGGTGAGGATAAAAACAAGGATAGAAGGGCAGAGAATGAAATTTGGAGAGCTGGTACATGGATGTATAGGCTATTGCATTTATAAAACATTAAGAGCACAGTTTCTATGGGAAAAGAAAAATAAATTGATGTTTCTTAAAGTCAGGTGGTAGTATTGTGGTGAGTGTATCATAGGTTGCAGACGGTTCCAATTGCACAATCATAGTAAGGAGGTCCAATCCTCTAAGCGGTTCAATCCACTGTGAATGCTTCCCGTTTTCAAAATCCATTTTAATTCTTCTTTATTCAGAAGCTGTGAAATGTCTGCACCTCTTGGAGGAATTTTGACAACAGTGACGACTGTCCAGTGAATGTCATCCTCAGTATGACCAGCTGATTCGAAATGTTCCACCAGCGGTGCGTTTGGTGTTTTACACCTCAGTCTGCTTCTGTGTTGGCAGATTCTGATCCGGATTTTCTGTGTCGTTTGTCCTATATAGATCTTGTCACAGGGGCACAGAATTGCGTAAATGACATTGCTGGTGTTACAATTACTGAAATGATTATGGGGTTTACGTATGTTACCAAAAACAAACTCTTTACAGTCAGTTGTGAATACACATACAGAACAATTGCCACATTTGTTGTGCCCAGTAACTGCGGGTAAAGACCAATGCTCGAGGAGCGTGCCAGTGTTTCTGGTTTCGGGGAGTGCCGCTCTTATCAGATGGTCTTTGATATTTTTATTTCTTTTGAAGGCAAAGAGAGGTCTTTCAAGATTTAGTATACCAGCATTTAACACATTCCAGTGTTTAAGAATACTTTTACGCACTTTGTTGGAAGATGGAGAGAATGTGGTGACACACACTAGGCGGTTTTCACTTCTCTTGGTTTTGGGTTCCAAGAGAGCATCCCTGGGACAGTACCATGCTCTTTTCAGGGCACTGCGAATTAGTTTTTTGGGGTAACCTCTTGATGTTAGTTTGTCGCTGAGTGTCTTGGCTTCCCTGAAATAATCCTCCTTTAGGGTGCAGTTGCGTCTGATGCGTAAGTATTGTGAATAGGGAAGCGAGTCTCTAAGGGCCCTTGGGTGGCTGCTACTGTATTTTAGGAGAGTGTTACGCTCGGTGGCTTTCCTAAAGAGGCTGGTAATCAGGTGTCCCTCATCATGTGTTATGTTTAGATCAAGGAATGGTATGGATGTTTTGTTGTATGTGAGTGTGAACTTGAGACCACCACAATTATTGTTGAGCCAATGGAGGAAGTTGATGAGCATGGCTTGGGTATCATGCCAAATGAAAAAAATGTCGTCAATATAACGTTTCCATAGTGTTATTGCAGATTGAAAGGGGTTCTGTTGGGCCAATATGTAATTAATCTCAAGGGCATTCATGTAAAGGATAGCCAGATTTGGTGCGAAAACTGCTCCCATGGATGTTCCCTTGGTTTGTTGGTAATAATGACCATCAAATAGAAAAAAGTTTCTAGTCAGACAGATCTCGAGGAGTTGTAAGATGAAAATAGTAGGTACAGCATGTGGCCTAGTGCGAGTGTCTAAAGTAGTCTCAATGATGAGCAATGCATCTCGTTGCGGAATGTTTGTGTAAAGAGACTCAACATCTAACGTACAGAGTGTATCGGTGGAGGGGTTGAATCTGTGATTTTCTACCAGGGTAATCATCTGCATACTATCTCTGACGTAATACGGGGTAGATGGAACAAACTCCTTGATAAAGTAGTCAACATAGAGACCCAATGGTTCTAGAATAGACCCGCAGCCTGAAACGATGGGCCGTCCAGGGGGGTTGGAACTGTCCTTATGGATCTTTGGCAAAGTGTAGATGACTGGTATGCGTGGGGCCTTGGTATTCAGAAAATCATATTCATGTTTAGATAAAAAACCTTGTTCCAGACCTGATTGGGTTGTCTGTTGAATCATCTGTTTAAGCTCATTAGTCGGATTTGTTGGAAGTTTGGAGTAGTGATCAGTATTAGCTAACTGCCTCAATATTTCGTTTTTATAGGTGGTAGTGTCTTGTAATACTATGCCCCCACCTTTATCTGCGGGTTTGATAACCACTAAGGCGTTGGACTTGAGAGTTTGAAGTGCTGTTTTCTCTTCTAGTGCAATGTTGTACGGAATGAACTGGTGTTCTGTCGCTAATTGGGAGAGGTCTTTAAGTACCAGTTTTTCAAAACAGGAAACCTCAGATGGAACCATGCTGGCTGACGGGGAGAAAGTTGATGGGGGTCTCAATGGGGTATTGGATGTTTTCGGTGGAAGTGGGTTCAACAGAAAAAAACTCTGTAGTCTAATCTTACGGAAAAATCTAAGCATCTCGGTTTGCAGGTCCAAAAAGTTAGTCCTAGTCGTGGGTACAAAGGAAAGCCCCTTGCTAAGGATGGATAATTCAGATTCATTCAGTTGGAAATTTGTGAGGTTGAATATTGGCAACGAAAGGTTTGTTTGTGTCTGGTTGGTAGAGTCACTGTTGTGTACCTCTGGGGAACAGTCTACCAACGGTAATAGTTGCGTCTGGTTTGGCGTTCTCCTGGAGGGTTTTGCCAATGGGCACGTTTCAACCCTCCTCTTCTCGGGGGTTCGTTTGGGCCTCGACCTAAAAAAGAGGGTGTTGATGGATTCGGGTTGTTAGGTGCTCTGTTTGTACTGCTCGTACCTTCGCCGGGATCCGAATTGTCGGATGACTCAACTGAGGTATCAGAGAAACCGACTAGGGTATTACCTCTGTTAAATCTGCCCCAAGGACGGTTGTAACGTTGGTTGTTGTAAGATCTATTAGTATAGAAGTCCTTGTTAAGGTAAGGGTAAGTGCGTTCAGTGGAATAGGATTTAATATCTTTTTTCACTTTGGTGGATTTTTTATTTTGTTCTATTCTAAAGAATTCATCCACTGTTTTTTGGATTTGTTCTAGCAATTTTTTACTATCCGCTATAGTGTCGCTAGTGGTTAGTTGTTGTTCAATTTCAGTTATTTCTTCCAGAGTTTTATTAAGTTCCTCTGTCGCTATATCTATACCAAGGACTAACCAATGTCTCGAGCAAGTAGTGCTGATGTAACTGAAATTATTGATATATTTCGGTATATCTGTAAAAATACCTGGTACGTTTCTGACTTGGAGGCCGGTGGGAATGATATTAGCTTTCAGGTATTCCGTAAGCATCCGTATCATCAATTGTAACCTGACAGACTTTTTCTTAGTTTTTTCTAGTTGTTCAGATAAGGTGGAACTGATTTCTCGGGGAGCATTGGTGGAGTCAACAAAGAGGGAAGGACCTTCCAGGATTTTCTTGATGTATTCGTCCGTGTAAAGAGGTGCGTGATCTGACATGACAAGAGAGAGGTGAGGAGAGGGGAGAGTCTAGATATGGTAGTCAAAGGGAAAGGAAAGTGACCCACTTTCAAGAGAAAAAGGTGGGGATAAGAGCGTGAGCCCTTGCAATCCAGCGATTGCGCTTAATCAGTAACAAAAGGACAAGGGCACCCAAAGCAATTGGTCAGGGACCTTGGGAAGTTACGTATTATATGAGACAGTGGTCCCTGAAAACAAAGAAATATAACAAGCGATAATCAATATAGCCGTAGTAGGTTCTATATTATAGCCTATGTCCAGCCGGACAAGGCAGCTTTAATAAGCAAAATGTTTTTCAATGATCAAACAAGATGTAAGCAAAGCATTGGTGGGACACAAGCCTGTATCCTATGGCTTACATATCAAGAGGACATGAGTTTTAGAAAAACACACACAGGCAATTGAAGCGATGTTTCTATGACAAGGATAGCAGATAGTGAAACATCCTAGTCACCTTCACGACATTTTATACACATAAGTAATCATAGTGTAAGGTGAGCAACATAGTCGACGACGTTTCGATCCTTACTGGGAGGGTATTAGGATCATCATCAGGACTGATTAGTATAATTGCCTATAAAAATGCCTGAATATACAACAATTAACACAAAAACCAACATAGTACAATAAAGAGGAAAAAAATGGAGGGAAAGAAATCAGACAAAACATAATGATTAAGTTTAAATAAAGTTCCAACATAACAAAAAACAGTTTGTCTCAGAACGCGGGCTAATGAAGATCAGAATGGCTTAGTGAGTTGTCGGATACGGATCAAAGGGGAAAATAATACAGTGGAACATGCTCCGTGGCAAGCCGTGTAAATGGCGGAAGGTCGTAGATGCCGCGAGTATTAAGGAGTCTCGACTGTGGGGAAGTGCGTGGTCGATATCATGCTCAGGCTGAGGGCGTGACTGAAATTTAAGAACTGTGGGTGTCGCAGGTGGAAAGGGCGAGTTAAATACAACGGAGACTGTGTCAGGTGAGCTTGGCGCGAAGTGCGGGCAACAATTTACCTCATGCTGTCCTTGAATACAGCAAAGAAGATGTGTCAGCTTAGTTGGATAAACTAACCGACTGTTAGAACATGGAATCGGTCTGTAAAAATAAAATTAAGGAGGTCATAAACAGGCGCGAGGCGTGGATAGAAGGTGCAGTGCATAAAGGGAAAAACGGCTTACCCAGGTCCGCGGGAGTAATACTGAACGCGGCAGTGAAATTCTGTCGGTAAAATAAGGCAAATTACTTGAAGTATACACTTCGTAATTACGGGGGTGAGGAGCCGCCGATTGGAAACAAAAAACATACCGTAATGTGAAGAAGTAGTCACGTTCCGGGGGAGTCGGCAGGGCAACGTCTCGGTCAATGCCGGAAAAGTTGTGGTGGAGGAGTGCTTGCGCCGGTTAGATGTGATCATGGCTGGATCAGGTGACCAGTCACATGTTCTAATAGTTGCTAATAGTAACGTCGTGCCCGTGAGAGATGGAAAACAAGGCGAATTTAGGGCGCCATATTGGGTGAGTGAAAAACGGCGAGTGGTGAGGATAAAAACAAGGATAGAAGGGCAGAGAATGAAATTTGGAGAGCTGGTACATGGATGTATAGGCTATTGCATTTATAAAACATTAAGAGCACAGTTTCTATGGGAAAAGAAAAATAAATTGATGTTTCTTAAAGTCAGGTGGTAGTATTGTGGTGAGTGTATCATAGGTTGCAGACGGTTCCAATTGCACAATCATAGTAAGGAGGTCCAATCCTCTAAGCGGTTCAATCCACTGTGAATGCTTCCCGTTTTCAAAATCCATTTTAATTCTTCTTTATTCAGAAGCTGTGAAATGTCTGCACCTCTTGGAGGAATTTTGACAACAGTGACGACTGTCCAGTGAATGTCATCCTCAGTATGACCAGCTGATTCGAAATGTTCCACCAGCGGTGCGTTTGGTGTTTTACACCTCAGTCTGCTTCTGTGTTGGCAGATTCTGATCCGGATTTTCTGTGTCGTTTGTCCTATATAGATCTTGTCACAGGGGCACAGAATTGCGTAAATGACATTGCTGGTGTTACAATTACTGAAATGATTATGGGGTTTACGTATGTTACCAAAAACAAACTCTTTACAGTCAGTTGTGAATACACATACAGAACAATTGCCACATTTGTTGTGCCCAGTAACTGCGGGTAAAGACCAATGCTCGAGGAGCGTGCCAGTGTTTCTGGTTTCGGGGAGTGCCGCTCTTATCAGATGGTCTTTGATATTTTTATTTCTTTTGAAGGCAAAGAGAGGTCTTTCAAGATTTAGTATACCAGCATTTAACACATTCCAGTGTTTAAGAATACTTTTACGCACTTTGTTGGAAGATGGAGAGAATGTGGTGACACACACTAGGCGGTTTTCACTTCTCTTGGTTTTGGGTTCCAAGAGAGCATCCCTGGGACAGTACCATGCTCTTTTCAGGGCACTGCGAATTAGTTTTTTGGGGTAACCTCTTGATGTTAGTTTGTCGCTGAGTGTCTTGGCTTCCCTGAAATAATCCTCCTTTAGGGTGCAGTTGCGTCTGATGCGTAAGTATTGTGAATAGGGAAGCGAGTCTCTAAGGGCCCTTGGGTGGCTGCTACTGTATTTTAGGAGAGTGTTACGCTCGGTGGCTTTCCTAAAGAGGCTGGTAATCAGGTGTCCCTCATCATGTGTTATGTTTAGATCAAGGAATGGTATGGATGTTTTGTTGTATGTGAGTGTGAACTTGAGACCACCACAATTATTGTTGAGCCAATGGAGGAAGTTGATGAGCATGGTTTGGGTATCATGCCAAATGAAAAAAATGTCGTCAATATAACGTTTCCATAGTGTTATTGCAGATTGAAAGGGGTTCTGTTGGGCCAATATGTAATTAATCTCAAGGGCATTCATGTAAAGGATAGCCAGATTTGGTGCGAAAACTGCTCCCATGGATGTTCCCTTGGTTTGTTGGTAATAATGACCATCAAATAGAAAAAAGTTTCTAGTCAGACAGATCTCGAGGAGTTGTAAGATGAAAATAGTAGGTACAGCATGTGGCCTAGTGCGAGTGTCTAAAGTAGTCTCAATGATGAGCAATGCATCTCGTTGCGGAATGTTTGTGTAAAGAGACTCAACATCTAACGTACAGAGTGTATCGGTGGAGGGGTTGAATCTGTGATTTTCTACCAGGGTAATCATCTGCATACTATCTCTGACGTAATACGGGGTAGATGGAACAAACTCCTTGATAAAGTAGTCAACATAGAGACCCAATGGTTCTAGAATAGACCCGCAGCCTGAAACGATGGGCCGTCCAGGGGGGTTGGAACTGTCCTTATGGATCTTTGGCAAAGTGTAGATGACTGGTATGCGTGGGGCCTTGGTATTCAGAAAATCATATTCATGTTTAGATAAAAAACCTTGTTCCAGACCTGATTGGGTTGTCTGTTGAATCATCTGTTTAAGCTCATTAGTCGGATTTGTTGGAAGTTTGGAGTAGTGATCAGTATTAGCTAACTGCCTCAATATTTCGTTTTTATAGGTGGTAGTGTCTTGTAATACTATGCCCCCACCTTTATCTGCGGGTTTGATAACCACTAAGGCGTTGGACTTGAGAGTTTGAAGTGCTGTTTTCTCTTCTAGTGCAATGTTGTACGGAATGAACTGGTGTTCTGTCGCTAATTGGGAGAGGTCTTTAAGTACCAGTTTTTCAAAACAGGAAACCTCAGATGGAACCATGCTGGCTGACGGGGAGAAAGTTGATGGGGGTCTCAATGGGGTATTGGATGTTTTCGGTGGAAGTGGGTTCAACAGAAAAAAACTCTGAAAAATAAATTGATGTTTCTTAAAGTCAGGTGGTAGTATTGTGGTGAGTGTATCATAGGTTGCAGACGGTTCCAATTGCACAATCATAGCAGATAAAGGTGGGGGCATAGTATTACAAGACACTACCACCTATAAAAACGAAATATTGAGGCAGTTAGCTAATACTGATCACTACTCCAAACTTCCAACAAATCCGACTAATGAGCTTAAACAGATGATTCAACAGACAACCCAATCAGGTCTGGAACAAGGTTTTTTATCTAAACATGAATATGATTTTCTGAATACCAAGGCCCCACGCATACCAGTCATCTACACTTTGCCAAAGATCCATAAGGACAGTTCCAACCCCCCTGGACGGCCCATCGTTTCAGGCTGCGGGTCTATTCTAGAACCATTGGGTCTCTATGTTGACTACTTTATCAAGGAGTTTGTTCCATCTACCCCGTATTACGTCAGAGATAGTATGCAGATGATTATCCTGGTAGAAAATCACAGATTCAACCCCTCCACCGATACACTCTGTACGTTAGATGTTGAGTCTCTTTACACAAACATTCCGCAACGAGATGCATTGCTCATCATTGAGACTACTTTAGACACTCGCACTAGGCCACATGCTGTACCTACTATTTTCATCTTACAACTCCTCGAGATCTGTCTGACTAGAAACTTTTTTCTATTTGATGGTCATTATTACCAACAAACCAAGGGAACATCCATGGGAGCAGTTTTCGCACCAAATCTGGCTATCCTTTACATGAATGCCCTTGAGATTAATTACATATTGGCCCAACAGAACCCCTTTCAATCTGCAATAACACTATGGAAACGTTATATTGACGACATTTTTTTCATTTGGCATGATACCCAAACCATGCTCATCAACTTCCTCCATTGGCTCAACAATAATTGTGGTGGTCTCAAGTTCACACTCACATACAACAAAACATCCATACCATTCCTTGATCTAAACATAACACATGATGAGGGACACCTGATTACCAGCCTCTTTAGGAAAGCCACCGAGCGTAACACTCTCCTAAAATACAGTAGCAGCCACCCAAGGGCCCTTAGAGACTCGCTTCCCTATTCACAATACTTACGCATCAGACGCAACTGCACCCTAAAGGAGGATTATTTCAGGGAAGCCAAGACACTCAGCGACAAACTAACATCAAGAGGTTACCCCAAAAAACTAATTCGCAGTGCCCTGAAAAGAGCATGGTACTGTCCCAGGGATGCTCTCTTGGAACCCAAAACCAAGAGAAGTGAAAACCGCCTAGTGTGTGTCACCACATTCTCTCCATCTTCCAACAAAGTGCGTAAAAGTATTCTTAAACACTGGAATGTGTTAAATGCTGGTATACTAAATCTTGAAAGACCTCTCTTTGCCTTCAAAAGAAATAAAAATATCAAAGACCATCTGATAAGAGCGGCACTCCCCGAAACCAGAAACACTGGCACGCTCCTCGAGCATTGGTCTTTACCCGCAGTTACTGGGCACAACAAATGTGGCAATTGTTCTGTATGTGTATTCACAACTGACTGTAAAGAGTTTGTTTTTGGTAACATACGTAAACCCCATAATCATTTCAGTAATTGTAACACCAGCAATGTCATTTACGCAATTCTGTGCCCCTGTGACAAGATCTATATAGGACAAACGACACAGAAAATCCGGATCAGAATCTGCCAACACAGAAGCAGACTGAGGTGTAAAACACCAAACGCACCGCTGGTGGAACATTTCGAATCAGCTGGTCATACTGAGGATGACATTCACTGGACAGTCGTCACTGTTGTCAAAATTCCTCCAAGAGGTGCAGACATTTCACAGCTTCTGAATAAAGAAGAATTAAAATGGATTTTGAAAACGGGAAGCATTCACAGTGGATTGAACCGCTTAGAGGATTGGACCTCCTTACTATGATTGTGCAATTGGAACCGTCTGCAACCTATGATACACTCACCACAATACTACCACCTGACTTTAAGAAACATCAATTTATTTTTCTTTTCCCATAGAAACTGTGCTCTTAATGTTTTATAAATGCAATAGCCTATACATCCATGTACCAGCTCTCCAAATTTCATTCTCTGCCCTTCTATCCTTGTTTTTATCCTCACCACTCGCCGTTTTTCACTCACCCAATATGGCGCCCTAAATTCGCCTTGTTTTCCATCTCTCACGGGCACGACGTTACTATTAGCAACTATTAGAACATGTGACTGGTCACCTGATCCAGCCATGATCACATCTAACCGGCGCAAGCACTCCTCCACCACAACTTTTCCGGCATTGACCGAGACGTTGCCCTGCCGACTCCCCCGGAACGTGACTACTTCTTCACATTACGGTATGTTTTTTGTTTCCAATCGGCGGCTCCTCACCCCCGTAATTACGAAGTGTATACTTCAAGTAATTTGCCTTATTTTACCGACAGAATTTCACTGCCGCGTTCAGTATTACTCCCGCGGACCTGGGTAAGCCGTTTTTCCCTTTATGCACTGCACCTTCTATCCACGCCTCGCGCCTGTTTATGACCTCCTTAATTTTATTTTTACAGACCGATTCCATGTTCTAACAGTCGGTTAGTTTATCCAACTAAGCTGACACATCTTCTTTGCTGTATTCAAGGACAGCATGAGGTAAATTGTTGCCCGCACTTCGCGCCAAGCTCACCTGACACAGTCTCCGTTGTATTTAACTCGCCCTTTCCACCTGCGACACCCACAGTTCTTAAATTTCAGTCACGCCCTCAGCCTGAGCATGATATCGACCACGCACTTCCCCACAGTCGAGACTCCTTAATACTCGCGGCATCTACGACCTTCCGCCATTTACACGGCTTGCCACGGAGCATGTTCCACTGTATTATTTTCCCCTTTGATCCGTATCCGACAACTCACTAAGCCATTCTGATCTTCATTAGCCCGCGTTCTGAGACAAACTGTTTTTTGTTATGTTGGAACTTTATTTAAACTTAATCATTATGTTTTGTCTGATTTCTTTCCCTCCATTTTTTTCCTCTTTATTGTACTATGTTGGTTTTTGTGTTAATTGTTGTATATTCAGGCATTTTTATAGGCAATTATACTAATCAGTCCTGATGATGATCCTAATACCCTCCCAGTAAGGATCGAAACGTCGTCGACTATGTTGCTCACCTTACACTATGATTACTTATGTGTATAAAATGTCGTGAAGGTGACTAGGATGTTTCACTATCTGCTATCCTTGTCATAGAAACATCGCTTCAATTGCCTGTGTGTGTTTTTCTAAAACTCATGTCCTCTTGATATGTAAGCCATAGGATACAGGCTTGTGTCCCACCAATGCTTTGCTTACATCTTGTTTGATCATTGAAAAACATTTTGCTTATTAAAGCTGCCTTGTCCGGCTGGACATAGGCTATAATATAGAACCTACTACGGCTATATTGATTATCGCTTGTTATATTTCTTTGTTTTCAGGGACCACTGTCTCATATAATACGTAACTTCCCAAGGTCCCTGACCAATTGCTTTGGGTGCCCTTGTCCTTTTGTTACCTATCCTCTTATAATTGGCAGCACGCAATGCTCTGCCACCTGAGTGGCTGATCCACTCCCACTCCCTTACGGATAAACTGCAGTCGGTCTCCCGATTTTATTTTTTCCAAGTGGTTCTGGATCAAAGAAAGATGTTTTATTTTATGTAACAACTTGTACCAATTGCCTATTCCTCGTAATTTGGCACCAAAAAGGGCAGCTGTCAAATGATTGGGAGATTTGGTTATATCACCGTTACTTCTCAACCATGAGACTAGCCGCAGATATTCAAAAAAGGCCAGGAAATCAGCATATTCTGGACTATGAAATGTCTCAGTTCGGTTAATCCCGAATTCTCCCAGGCCTTAATATGGCTAGCTTGTATCTGGAAACCAAGACTGGCACATTCTCTTATATTGAGATATTGAAAGCCCATCAAATTCATGTCCCTGAAGATAGCCTGGAGTCTAAAAAGGGAGTCCCTTAAAGTTTTATATCGAGTTTTCTTTGGAAGCTTAGCAGTTTTTAAAAACACTGGAGTGGATGAACCAATTTCTAGCAACATTCTATCGATAAAAAAAGTATCTCTACAAGGTGAAGATCCTAACAGCCCAGATACTAAATCGAGAAGGGCAGCTTCATAATATGATCTTACGTGTGGGAGCGCAAGCCCCCCCTGATCTATTGGTAGTTGTAAGGTGTTCAATTTAACTCTGGGGGCTTTTTTCTCCCAAATAAATTGTCTAAAAAGTGTATCAATCCCCCTAAAAAATACCTGATTGATTTTAATAGGGACATTAGAGAATAGGAAGATCAATAGAGGTAGCATAGACATTTTGATTAATGATACCCGCCCTACTATAGATAATGGAAGCAATGACCATTGATCCAAGAATTAAAGAATATTGTGGAGAAGAATGTTCTGTGGAAAAGAATACTGATCTTAAGTGCATGAGTCTGGTCTAGTTTACTTTCTGCGACCGAGAACAAGCATGGTGGATTCTTGTAGAATCCAACAGCTTGACAGCTGAGAACTTCTCCTGAGCTACAGCTTCATGTACCACACTATTTATGAATTAGATAACAGGTGGTCCCTGTCCAAGCCTTCACACACCAATCGTAAAAAGAATTCTACTTATAAACAAGTCATTTTCAAGTTTTGTACTGTTTCCCGATAGTATAAAGCCAACCTTTTTTGCTGTCGTGTAAAGAGAATATTAATCTTGCTCATTATGATAACGTAAAACCTATTTATTTTTTATAAGATCATATGGCTTGACAACCCTGGGTTTATTTAATATTGCACAACTGTGTTGTGGTGTATCCCAATCCATCCCGCATCCTTCTGTGAGTTTAAATCAAGTCAGTTTGTTATTAAAGCTGTTTCCTGAGGCTGTGGTGCAGTCGGTTCCTCATTTTCAAGAAGGTCCGTTTCCTTTTTATATTCTTCAAAAGTCGTATGAGGAAGGATGAGTATTCAAGTGTATGAAATTTGTTGCCATTTTGCTGGTGTTAAAGTATGTGTTGTCTGCACTAGAAACGCTGGTTAGCGCAGAAAATATTTTGCAGTAGCAGCTAAACCGTGATGAGACATTGAGTTCTTGAACCAGTCTCCTGTTTGCATCTACAGTGATGTTTTACAACCTTATAGTACATTTTACAAAATATTAATGACTTTCACAAAACGAAATAGCATTTCAGGAATGGATGTCAAAAGATCTCTCACTAGCATCATTCTACCCATGCTGGAGAGAGATGTGGACTTAAATGAAACGGATCGGGGGACGCAGAGGATGAGGGGGGGAAAAGGTGGAGGTCATGAGCGAACTGATGGGTGAGCGGAATAAAGGCGAAGAGACGAAAGAGTCTAAAGAGTGGAGTGGCAGAAAGAGATAAACAATACAAGCCTGGCTTCGAAAGTGGTGCGAGCGCCCACCGCGGCGAAAGTGAAAGCACCAATTAACGCGAGACACGGCGGGGGAGGGGCAGAGGAGCGTTCAGAGAGCAAGCGAGAGGAAAGTCAGATGGCGCCTGATCGGGCGCTGAAAGCTGGCAGCTGTGCGTGTAACTGCAAGCGCTAGGCCAGCAAAAGCGTGTGGTAGCACTTTTAAAAGCCCACACACTAAATGTCTTGCAGAGCAGCGCATGCGCTGGCTCAGGTGAGACCTAAAAATCGAATACCATTCTATGTGCATGTAGTGATAAGTTGCAAAGAACTGTGAACGAGTTTCCTACAAGGCAGATGGTCTGTGAAAACAAATTGCAGTGGATATTTCTGGGCCTTACTGTACAATGGAAAGTGTTACCAAGTTTACCATTGTGGTGTGGCTATTTTTCCTGTTAGTATGAGCTAAAGATTTTCAGCCAGTTCACTGCTGTGTAATAGTTCTGGAGTTTTGCTTGCAGGGAAATGGGTTAGTTATGAGGGTGCTCCAAGAAGGGCTGCAGTTGGCAAAAACAGATAAACGTGTGGGTGCATAAAGAACTACCCCACATCACAGTACAGGCAAATGCTCAATGGAACTGATGCATGGTAGAAAACTGAACTAGAAAGAAGAGGGAGTTCATGGGCAAAATGGGCAGTAGTAAGGAGTTTGATGGTAGCAGAGTGGGTTTGAGCGTACATTAGGTGCAAAAGGTGTTCAGAATGCTGTGAACTCTAAAACATGTTAATGTTATTGACTGGGTCAGAGTAAGGAATGGGAGAATTGGCATCTAAAGGCTATAAGGTTTGATGAATTCACCAGTTAAGTGACAGTCAAGTGTGGAATTGGAAAGTACTGAAACGGTCTGAATGCATATTAGAAAGAATGAGGGGTGTTTTCATTTATGTACTGATTTTGCAGATTAAATGTGAATCAATTTGATATATTTTTGCAGTACCAACTATATATAAAACTATATGCTCTGGAATAGGATAAGTGTAGCTACCTGGCGTGGAGAATCTCGATGCAACATTTTACTCCAGAAGCCGCTGTGCATAGATAGTGTTTTGTGTATTAGGCTAGATGACTGGTTCTTTCCTTGTGCAGTGAACTGAAATTAACTCTTCTTTTTCATATTACCGCATTTTATTTAGATTAAAAAATGCTTCTTGTAACTGCAGATTTGTTATGATTAGTTTGTTTGGGGCAGTGAAATGCAGGATCTCAGTATGGTTTCAGATTACTGAGACATAAGAATATTGTTTTTTTTTTTAGAATTGAATAGTTGGCTGTTGGTGTTTTTGATCAGTTTTTAGATCACAAATCCACTCTTCAGGTCTTCTTGGCTGACCCACGGTTATCATTTTAGTGGACAGTTGAAAACAGATGAAGTGGTCAGCCAATCTCCCCACATCAGATTCTTTAATAGTCCATTGCTCAACTATAACATCCAAAATTTAACTTTTAGTGCATGTTGGAGGTTCAAAGAATGGACAAATGAAGATTGCTGGGTTTTCATGGAGTCATTGTTGTTTCCTCAATCTGTGAATTCCACCCGTAAGACATTACCTGTAGAGGTTAGATTTACAGTGAGTTCAGTAAATTGTTCCATGAAGGTCCAGTTGTTCCCTGAAGGGTTAAAGAATAAGAACCTTTGGTAGGAGTTTGATCCAAAGGTTTTCTTGCAACTGATGTAGGAAAATGTATTCTTTTTTTTTTTCTTAAACTCCTAGACATTGACTCTTTATGGACAATTGATGATCCACTTCCAGTTTTCTCAAGCCAATCCTGATGACCGATTTACATATTCATGAAGGTTAAGATCAACCAATGGCTATGGACATTCATTGAACCATGCTTTCGTCAGAATAAGTAGTCTCTATTGTTTTATATTATATGGTACTTAATCTCCGATCTGCTGTTATGTAGTAAGTAATCGAGCGAAAGTTACTTGTTACTGCTAATAGCACTTGTCTTTCTTTTAATTTCTATCGGGCTATCCTCTTTCTTGGGGTTGATTGATCCTCTTTTCCTTGAACTCTTAGCAACTGAAACAGCCCTTGGTAATGGAGGTGTCAAATTCTAGATCTTAAAAACAGGATTAAACATTGTTTACTATTGGTGAATTTGTGTTTCTAACTGTGCAGGATTCTAGTTTTAGTGACTGGACAGCACAGACTTATTGAGGCAATGTGTAGGGTTACAAAGGCTGGACATTCACTTTGTTCTCAAGGGAGGACATAGTGTCACAGTTAAGTTGAAGGTTGGCGAAGGTCTAAATTCACATGAATTTAAGTTTAGTTTAACCAAGGTTGTGGATGTGTGTTAAGAGTATTAACGCATGGTGGGTTTTCTTGTTCATGTTGCTTATTTTTTAGGACTGGCAATGGCTAGCCATGCCCTCTTTATCTGTGAATACTGACCATGAAGTTGAAGGAAGGTTACTTTTCTGTTGCAGGATTTCTTTAAAACTGGGATTGAGAATTGAGTGATATTTTTTGTGCTCTTTGAAAACAGCAGCCTGTCTGTGGGTGATGGCTGTGGAGCCCAGGCGTGGTTGAGCAGAGCTTATAGTTATAGGACTGTCCATATGCAGGGTCATTGGGGACAATTGGAAGCATTGGTAGGTGAATTTTTTTCATGTAGTTTGCAGGATGATTAGTCGCTGCAGGCATGTTCTCACTCAGCCAAGTTTCAGATAGCAGTTGCACTATCTATTCTCATGGAGCAGCATTTTGGATTTAATGTAGTACTCATTTGATTTGGCCTCCTAGAGAAATGGATAAATCCAGAAATATTCGATTTTAATCTAAAAAGACATCAGCCTGTAAACAGTTCATTAGATAAAAAGAATTGATTGTTTCGATAAAAAAAGTTTCATTTTTCGAGCCTCAACATGGGGAGAGGAACACCAGTACGTGGCAGCCCCAAAAAAATCAAGGCCTTTTATTTTGATACAAATTGCAGAGTTTTGTAACTTGTGCAAAGAAATAATTAAATAATTTAATGGCTGCTGAGTTATAGTGGCTTTTCACATTGAGAAATTCAAAGTAGAGGGTACATCTGGGAGAGGTGGTGATCAGAGTCACAGGCCCATCTGCACATCAACTTGTGGAGTTGCAGGCCATTCACTTAGCATTAAAAGCCTTTCTGTTATTCATCATTGGGGTTGGTTTACGTCCATGCGCGTAAAACTACTGCCATGTGGCATTGCTGCACGCAGGAAAGGGTGGGGTCCTGGACCCTGTGCCAGGAGGTCTTGCATCTCTGGAACTGGCTGAATGAACTATGAGGGTGTTTCCCTCTTCCATCACCTGGTCGAATCTTTAAACCCCTGGGTGGGTGAACTCAGCTGGGTGATACCTAGCAAATAAATGAGGGCAGTTGTGACACAGTGGGGAGAACCCTAGCTTGATTTCCTCACCACTGCTGAGAAAGTGCAGTGTCAACACTTCTGGGCACAGGAGTTCCCAAGACTTCTCTCACTAGGAGAAGCATTTCACTTAGAGTGGAGCTTGTGACTCGTATGCCTTCCTGTTGCTACTTCTCCTGCCCAGAGTTCTGTAGATCATGGAGGACCGGTTCCAAGTCATCCTAGTGGCTCCGGATTGGGCAAGAAGTGTGTAGTACCTGGAACTACTACGCATGAGCATCTGTTCTCTAGTCAGACTGCTGCTTTGGGAAGATTTATTGTCGCACCAGGAGGGCACTGTTATGCATCCGGGCCTGCTCGAACTACCTCCATGCATGGATACTGAGCAGCAGCAGTTGACTGCTTTCAATCTTCCTAATAGTGGATGTCATCCTCGTGCCAGCCGTCCTTTGACCCAATTGGCTCACGCTGGACACTGGGGAAAGTTTGTGGTGTGGGTGTGGCACCCCAAATACAGACCAGTTGCAGGCCAAACTGCTAGATGTTTGGTTACTGGTTTTATGTTTGATACAGCAAGGACTTGCAGTAGAACAGTTAAAGGTTATCTGTTGCCCCTTTTGGCTTTTTTGCATTTACCTAACCAACCGTCATTATTCAAATCACTAGTTGTGATGTGATTTCTCAAAGGTTTCCTCCTAAACCCTTAGCAATGCCACAGTGGAACCTCAATTTATGTCTTCCTTTTCTTTGCATCCCTTTTGCATAGCTGTCTCTAAGGCTCTTGACCATGAAGACTTTCTAATTGTGATAACTTCAGCTTGTGAGTTTCAAGCGCTGTCCAGCTACCCTACACTGCCTTCTTTCTAGACAAACTGGTGCTGAGGATTAGTGCAACCTTTCTACCAAAGGGTTTTACTCCCTTTCATGTCGGACAGTCCATCAGATTTTCAATGTTCTTTGCTCCACTTCACACTGCCAAAGTAGAGGAGAGACTCCATCGTTTGGACCCCCAGAAGAGCACTGAGCTGTTGCATGGATTGTACCAAGGCCATTGGTGATCAGCACATTGTGGGGGTTCTCTGGGCAAACTCTGATCATTTTTTTTATATATGGACTATTGCTGCATTATGAAATGCTCTGATGACCACTGACACTCAAAGCATGATGATGGGTACCTGCAGACTGTCTGCGTATAGGTCTTGCTAGGAGTACTCATTTATGAACTTATTTGAATGTGTTGACTCTTCAGACCATCTGCACTTCATTCAATAGTTTCTCAGTCTAAATGTGAAATATGCTGTAGAAAGAATATTGAAGGTATCAATCAAGCCTGCTGGTGATGAGGGCCTGCTTGACGATCCTTCTGGTGTTGACTGAGAGCCACCTTAAGATCTTGCAGAACATACGTATGGTGTGGCAGCAGGAAGATCAGACTGCGTTTATCGGTTTCTTCAGATTGTTTTCTGTCCAAGATGATGCAGAGGTTGTGGGGGTGGTCTCTCAGGGCTGTGGATGGGCCGAGTTCAGGTATGGTACAGACTCACCAGGTATGTTACATTACTTGTCTCTATGGTCAAACTGTGTAATGCAATAGTTTATTGTGTATCTTTAATACTCATTGTGTAATTTATATTGCTTATGTTTAACAGTACATTGCTTCATCTGAAGCACAGACACTATGGCTAGGCCTGTGATACATAAAACCCTCAAATGCATGAATTTAAGTTTGTACCTAGTGCTTACAGGCTTTCTCTGAGGCATACACATCACTCGGTAACCTCTGTAGGTGATAGGGTTACAATTGGTATTTTGAAAATATTGGTTGTGAACTAGACTAACCTTTTGATTTACTTTACTTGGAAGTTCTATTGCCACAACATTATTAGTGTTTGATCTCCTTGCTGAAAACGTAAGGTTTGGACATACTCCTCATTAAGCACTGCTACCATATGAATAAGACCACTTTTTTTTTTTTTTTTCTTCAAATCAGTTCCCCTCCCCGCCTTTATTTTATCCACCTTACCTCTTATGGCTTTCCATCCACTTGTTTCCACCCAATTCTTTTCACCTTTCCTACCCCCTGCCCCATCTTTGTTCTGAACCTGTTTTGTTTTAAACCACTGACAAGAATCTCCTGATCACTTTTTTAAAATTTAGGTGTGGTGTACCCTGGTGTCATCTAAAGACTTTTTGAGGCCATAGGCTCAGACTTATGAGCACTGCTGACTCACATACCTCCGATTATCACCTATGAAAGACATTTGACCTGGTAACTCAAATTGTCCAAAGCAGGAATTGTAGATTTTGTTCAGCCCAAATCTCATTCAATTCATTTATCGCCTAATGGGCAGACTTTAGTGCAATTAATAAAATGGTGTCCAAAAGCACATACTCAATTCTTATATGCACTACTGTAATCTAACCATTAGTCTGTGTTTTGCATTTACGCCTTAGCAGTTGACTTTTAGTTATTCCAAAATGTGATTGTATAAAATGGAGTAACAGCACCTTCTCTTAGTCAAACATACCACAAATGAACAAACAATTCCATGGTGTAGACTGGAGTAATATTGCAAAGACCAAACTGTCCACCAGCTGGCAGATGTATTGATGCAGAAAATGCAAATCATGAGGCAATGCATAAGAACAAAGAGAATTGGATCCAACCCAAAGGCTGTGGGGATATTAGAAAAGAGGCTGGAATCAAGTCATGTAGGGCACCATTAGCCTATTCATTACATACATTTATATTACATTATATTCTTGCCTTAAATACATTTTCATATACTAATTAACCTACTCAAAGGAACATCAGTTGTAGAAATATCAGTACTTTGCTAAGGGTTAGCGATTTACCTGATCATAGGCAGTCGTCAAAATGCAGACTCCTCCAAGTCCTTAATCCCGAAGGTGCACAACTGTGCTCAGGTACCTGCATGTTAATTCAATTTCCCTGCCTTTTCATAGTTTTTCACTTTGTTTAATCTTGTCAAATATCCCAAGTTGTGAAATGTAGACCTCGATTTGTCCAGTATTAAAGTATTTTTACTTGGTGTTGCCTGGGTTCCCAAAATACTCCATTCTTCTTAGCCATATTGGGAACCATTGCAGCCTCCCAATTTTTCCAAAAGACATTTTGAGGTGCACTTTAGCAGAATGCTAGAGCATAAACAAAAAAAGTATAGTTCATGTTGTATAACAGGTGTGCATACGCAAGCAGATTCTTCACCTATTAACTCTAAGCTCTGAATATTTTTGGAATATTCTGGATTTTTTTATTGAACAAAAAGTATGTACTACAGTGCAGTTTCCCAACACAGGACCTTAATTTCCCTAAACATTACAATATCTCAAAATTGCTAGCCCTAGCACCATTGATTGCTTTTTCTACAAAATGGATCATTGTCAATGATATGGTCGAAGTAAGGTGCCAGTTGCTGCGGTGCCTGTGACTTTTTGCTATCCCTGGAATACTTCAGTATCAAGGTGACCAAGATGTGGTCTTGTGCCAACCAGTATGGGCCTTTTAACTCAGAGGACCTCAACAGCATACTTGGATCTCAGAAGGGTCATCAGCAGCTCTCTGATCTCAAATTAATTCAGAGCATATTTATCAGCCATGGAGGCTGCAAAATGTTTATCCATGTCAAATCTATTGCTCAGGAAGCCATGTTTGACTGATGCTGCATGCTTTTTTCTCTAGTGATAAGGTATGTATGTATTTAAATGTGCTGGCTGTATCATGCTGTTTGCCAGTGTTGAATATGGAGATTGGCCACAACTCAAGAAGGAAAGTGGTGGTGGAGCACTGCCCTCAACAAAGATAATACAATTTCTCACTGTGTGGATCTATATACTACTTATGGTTTGTGCCATGCTGACTTTTAATGACAGAAGATGATTTCAAGGTATTTAGCCTGAGTACATGGAGCTAAATTCATACAGTGACCCAAATCACATTCATTAGGACTTTTCAACATAGACCCATTTGCTTTCCTGTGTAAAGTGGATCTACAATGAAACCTACGAGACGTTGAGCAATGGTTTCTGGAGTTGGGCTTTACAGTGGTAATAAAGTTCAACTAGACATTTGTAATGAAAATGTGTTAATGTCTGTTTATAACTACACTTTTTCCAAACAATGTGTTAATCAGCAACATTTATTATGCATAAAATGTATACCTTTGTACACACACAGCTGCCTAACTGCGCAAACCTGATGGGATACCCAGATGTTTTACCCTGTGAAGGGTAAGAGCCATCAATTAATAAAAACAATTGTCATTTCCACAAATGTGCCTTGTTTGAAACTTTACTAATCTTTCTCATTACATGGCCAATCTTAGTTTCAAATTATCATATGTATACATTCTTTTTCTAGATGACATAAACCTTTTCAGAGTATGCTTACTGCAAGGACAACTGCACAGTTTTCGTCACTCAGCACTCCATACAAGATGCTCTGTGATGGGTAATGTCAACCATTTTGCAAGTATAAATAGACAAGTTTCTCCTTAATACTGTATGTTCTTGGGGGGGAAAAAAACAAGGATTTTCTTCCTTCCATCAAGTACTTTTGAAGTCTTTAATGGGAAAGCTAGTGTTGTGCCCACCCACATTGCAAAAGTCTTTCTTCAGCTACTGAATTTTTCTGTTTTATTCAGATGTATGGCACTGAAATGTTGGCGAACTATCCCACCCTCGTCTCCAAATAAATCAAATGATCCTCTTGAGCGAAGCTCAAACTTTATTAGAAGAATAAGATTATCCACCCATTGCATGGCGCGTCCTCTTGCTCGATCGAACGGCAACTGATTAATGCCATTCGAACACCCTTACAACAGCGCTCCATGCGTGAGCCGCAATTCAAAAGAACATAGCAACATGAACATTGCACTAGGCATCACGCGCCTAACATTTTTGGCATGGCGCGTGATACCAACTAAATTAATAGAACTAAATAACTATTACAGGCACGTAACTAGTAATCAAACATAAAACAAATGCAGTTGTACAGATTACATGGCACCTCACATAGTATGCTACTGAGTAGTTAGCCCAGCAATGCGGTACAATGTTGTACCTGAGTTTCGAACTGTCACAGTGATGTATTCAATGAGTGATACTTTCAAAAATGCCATGTCAATGACTTATTCAAATCTATTTAGACTTATACCTGATACCACCCCCACCCAAGTGTGTATATGCACATTTGTAATACATACGCATCTTGGACAGACGAGTAAGGGCTTGTTTAACGTTCAATTGGGAAGGATCATGTTGGTGCCTATATGTTTGATGGTATGAAGATTGATGAAGTATGTGTACCTAAATATTCATGTTATTGCAGGATTTGAAATCCTTCGGCTAATCCTGGGCTGACAAGCATGGCCCTCGTCCCCTGGACATTACCACTCACCATTGTGTCAGGTGTAATGAAAGAGCTGTGTATTTCCAAGCCCCAACCAGAACAACTCTTTTGTACCCCCAACAGGGTTTAAGGGGGTAGGGCAGAGCACTTGGCCGATCATGTGAGAGAGACCCTTAAAAACTGACTGCCAGAATGTAGCAGCTTGAGGGTAGAGCCATGCAATGTACAGAAATCCTGCTTTGGGGCATAGCTGTCCCTGCAACTAGTGTCCTCTCTCAGCTCATTGTCATGCCCTTGTTGGGTATAATCTGCTCTTTGAAGGAATTCATCCTGTGGAAATCGAAAATAATTGCTGTTAGCATGAGCTGAAGCCATCTAGTTTGTAGCATCCATTTTGTTAGCCTTGTGATTCTTCAGTCTTCACTGTTGCTTGCTTTTCTATTCTGCTTGAGTCATCCGCTTTGTTAGATTTGGGGGTCTCTAGTTGGTAGAGGTAGGTACCTTTGTCCAAATAGGGGCCCTTGCGTCTAGTCAGGGTAAGGGGGTACACTCCTAAAGTAACCCCTGCTCACCCCCTTGGTAGCTTGGCACGAGCCAAGGCTTATCTCGGAAGCAGTGTGTAAAGCATTTGTGGACACATACAGTAACTCAGTGACAACACTACAGATGGACACCACAGCAGTTGTATATTAAAAATAAGTATTCTTTATATAGTTTTAACACAAGACCATAAATGACAAAAATCCACAATACTGTACTTAAAATGGCACAATTAGCATAGTTCTCTTTAGATGTTAAGATGCGACACTTTGAGTTCAATGTACCTTAAGATGAGTAATGCTATACAACGAAAGTGTTGCAGGGAAGGTGATGCGTCGGTTCCTTACATGCAAGAACGGTGATGCGTTGGGTCCCTACTGCTGCGTAGGGGATGCGTCGGTTCTTCTCTGCGAGGGGAGGTGATATGTCCGTTTCTTACTGCGCTTCCATGGCGATGCGGCACGCAACGTCGTGATGCCATGAAGATCCGGTGCAATGAAACATAGATGGCGTCTTTTTCTTGATGCGACTCGATGCGGACGCGACAGGCCCTGTGACACGCTTCTCAGTGATGCGGCGACGTCGATCCTCTGAAGTGATGCGAGGTGCTTCGACAATGCGAGCCGCAACTGGCCCTGCGACACGGATCCTGGTGATGCAGCGGCATCTGATGCGACGTTGATCCTCTTCTCCGGCGATGCGAAGCGCTTCAGGGACCCTGCGATGACTCAATGGTTTTTCTGGTCCGCGACAGGCCCTGCGACATGCTTCCTGGTGATGCGGCGGCGTCTGATGCGACGTCTAACTTCTCTGGCGATGCGAGAGGCTTTCTCGTTGTGAAGCGACAGCTGCAGTTCGGTGACACACTTCTTGCTCGTGAGTCGCGCTTCAAGCTCCTTGCAACATGCAATACCTCAAAGCCTCGCAAAACAGCAGGCACTTCAAAGAACTCTTGGGGAGCTGGTTGGTTAAGTCTGTTGTCCCTGAGACTTCAGCAGGAGGCAAGCTCTTTTCTCAAGCCCTTGGAGATCCTTCACAAGTTGAATACAGTATACACAAAGTTCCTTTTTCCTCGGCAGTTAGGCAACCACTGCAGGCTAATCCCTCAAGCTTAGGGATAGTCTCTCCTCAGTCTGATTCCTCTCCTCAACAAAGGTTTCTTCTCGTTTCCCAGAGGGATCTAAAGTCTTGGGGTCTGGGCCCCAGTATTTATACACTATTTCTCTTTGTTCTCTGAAGGCAGAGACGCCTTTGCCTAGTCCAAAACAGTTCTGGTCAGTCTTGGAGCACTTAGTTCACAGGACTCCTTCTGTCCTTTGACAGTGTAGGGCAGAGACATCAGACGCACCACAGGAGGTGGAGCCAGCATTGTGGAGGGAAGGCCCAGCCCTATTCAGGTCCCAGGTGCAACTGCTCCCACCCATCTTCATGCAGATCTCTCTATTCAGTCCTGTGCGGACTCACCCTGGATTGTGGAATCCCAGATCCCCTGTCACTCAAACTCCAGATAAGGAATACACAACCTAGCAGAGGCAGGCTTGGATGGTTAGACAACAAAATACCTACTTTCTAAAAGTGGTATTTTCAAACGCAGAATGTTAAAACCAACTTCACTAAAATATGTATTTTATCATTCTTCAGGCATACTAAACTCTAATTTCTACCATGTTCCCTGAGTCAGTTAGGATTATAAGGTGTAATAATCAAACTGCCCATTCTGGCCTATGGGGAACAGGTAGCCTTGTAATAGTGAAAAACGAAAATGGCTGTAATTCACTATTAGGACATGGCACACACATCGGGGCTTATCCTACCTTTTACCTACAATGCACCCTACCCATGGGCCTACCATAGGGGTGACTAATATGCAGAAAAGGGAAGGTTTAGGGACTGGCAAGTGGGTGCACTTGCCCAGTCAAAATGGCAGTACCAGACTGCACACAGGCTCTACAATGGCAGACCTGAGACACAATTCACAAGGCTGCTTCTGTGGGTGGCACAACCAGTGCTGCAAGCCCACTAGCAGCATTTGATTTACCAGCCCTGGGCACCCAGGGTGCACAGTACTAGGGTCTGACCAGTAAATCAAATAATCCAATCATGGAGTCAGCAAATCCATACATCAATTTACAATAGAGAGCTTATGCACTTTAGCGCTGATCAGCAGTGGTAAAGTGCCCAGAGTCATAAAACAGCCGCCAACAGGTCAGAAAAATACAGTAGAAAGGCAAAACGTTCAGGGATGACCCTGCAAAAAGGACCAATTCCAACAAGCTGTAGTTAACTCCTTCTGTACTGAGCCAAAGCAAGACGTGCTGAGAAGACCTGTAGCTGCTAGAATGCACCTGGCTAAAAATGTAATTGTTTACCATTTCCTACTGATGTAAGCAGTTCTGTTCCCCCTCCCACTTTGCTGACTAAGTGATATCCATCTGCCCTTGTTTGTCGGTAGTTATTCCTGTGTATGCTTGTACCTTCTATTTGTAACTACATGCTTACTCTGCAACAAACACAGTATATAAGTACCATGGTCTGTGACTTCAATGTACTACCTCCTGCAGCACTTGAGGGTGTTGTATTGACGTAGTCCCACTCAGGAGTGATTAATAAACTTATTTGTATTCCTGCTTCAGTGCCAATCTCTATTTTGTTGGTCTAAGGACCTGTGGACAAAGATAAGGGTGAATCATGCACCGATGTGCCCCTTAAAAGGCACATTTCCACAGTCTTGCATCAATCTGTTACTGTTAAATGTTATTTCCACAGTTTGTAAGCAGCAAAAGGTCCACTCTTCACCGGTCTTAAGAAATCCCTCTCCCATCTACCTTTGCTGCCCATTTTTCTGTTACCTCTCCCTGTTTAGAGCTGTACGGCTTGCAAGGGAAACCTTAGATCTGCTGTCTCACGAGATTCGTAATCCATGGAGGAGCAGGTCCAGGGAGGTCCTGAAGGCACTACTAGTTTCCACTTGTTTTGGAGCAAACTGGCCTTCAGAAAATACATTTCCCACTCTAGTTAAAGCCCAACCTTTTCAGCTGTCATGGCTTTGGAATACACAGTTGAGTAAAAAAGGGGTTTCTCCAGTAAGAGTGATGCAGCGCGGAAACCTGGGTAACGGGGATCAGGACAAACCCCGTACCAAATATCCTCCCTTCGTCACAGACCAAATATCACATTAACACATTCACTCATACAATCATTGGTGGGGCCCATAACACCAACATTCACACTTCACTTCTCACTGGTCTGCACTTACAGGAGAGATGAATGTTCCAAGCGCTGACATGAAAGGAATACCTTATCACCTATAGAGAGAAAATGTATTTTACACATCTATATACTAATATCCTTACTCCTACAGATCTCAATCCTAAACATTAAGATACTACTCCTACGTGATCAATGGATCATTTAGTTGGATCAGTATGGTGATTTAGACCAGCTAAAAACACATTTAAGATCTTGATCTTTACCTCCCTCAATAAATGACAAACTCATTTGCTTGTTAATCAATATTTGTTTATCTAATTATCGCAAGAATTTAGTTCCATCTATTAAATTTTATTAAATCACAGAACATCATATTTACCTAATCTGGCTATTGGTCATCCTCTAAGTCATCAAATTAGCTGTCAATCAGTCGGAATTCAAAGGTTCTTCATGCAGCACGCTACAGTCTCAAGGATGGACAAGGACCAGAGGCGTGCAAGCATCTATCAGTGCCCATAGATTTTATAAAGTTCTCAGTTTATCAAAGAAATGGGCAGCAATCTGTCAAAGATTCAGGAACTCAGCCGTCATGTAGCGTCAGTCGTCTCCGTCAGCAAAAGGAAACCACGCACATACACCCTCTCTATTCTACCGTCATTTTTATAATAAAAGTGAAGTCAAGATGTTACAATTTACAAAATTTGGGCTTCTCCCATTGGTCGGTTGGGATCGTCCGGTGAGGTTTCACACAGTTCAAGAGGTTATGTCACTGTACATGATCTTTCCGGTTTCTGTATCTGTTCTTTGTTATAGTACTTGGCGGGCTTCTCACCGTGACCTTGCTTGAGCACAGTTTGACAAGGGTCATGACGAGGCCACAGGAATATGTTGTAGCGCAAGCTCACTTCACCCGAAACCTCGTGGAATGGTGGCCATCACGTCGTGTTACGTCGGCGGCCATCTTTGCTTTAGGCCCAAAGGTCAACTTAAGCGAAACAAACACAAAGTAATTAATACATGAAAATAATGAATAAAATGTTAACCCCTTACTAATCCCTCTATGTGCTTGTAATTATCTAGCATATAGCGACATTTAAAGCGTTCATATTCACCAATTTGTCATCTGGTGCAACATTACAAAAAAGTCACAAAGCAACATTTATCATGCAATATTCTATTTAATACATATACTACTGTTAGTATGCGTACATATTTTAATTATAAAAATTATTTAGCCATGCAAATAGCAAATCCCACGTGTATTTCGTACATTAGTAATGATTAAATATCATGCAAATAATATTATAATTAATAGATTATTCTAATTAGTATAGACATGCAGAATAGGGGGGGTATACAAAATGTTGTACTACCCGCTCCGTCAAGAGCAAGCCACAGGAGCGGAGTATACCCCCTGCCCATCCTTTCACGTAATCTGCTCAAGGCCCAGGTCAAACAGGCCACCTTAGTAACACCAGTGAAAGGCATTGTATCTACTAACCATGGACTTCTCCGAGTAGTAGGAACTGTGTTATCAGTTTTCACCACAAGATGAAGAACAAGGGTGGTGGGTAAAAAAGCAAGTGTGAAGTGCGCCTCAGCGCCCTGGTCATACAGTTTGAGGTCTAGAGATGAGAATCCACCTAATATGCATGGTGGTGTAACGATATCCCATTTAATCCCAGGCTGCTTCCAGGCCCATGCAATTTTATAAATGATCTAAGATTAATGTGGATCTGCCTGGAGAGTGGAATAGAAGTGTTGAAGAATTTAATACAGAAAATTGGGCAGGATGACAATTTTCATCTGGGCTATATGCCGTGCCATGAATTAGACAAGACACATCCACCAAAGTAGCTTATCCTCCAGCTTGGCATATGGCGCCCCATAATTATTGTTGAGGACAGTGCTGACATCTCGACTTGTGTAATCTGAAATATCGGATGACTACCTTGCACAATTGGAGTTGGAAGTGTAGGTCACAATTATTTGCGCCTGGCATTATCAGTAACACTAGTGGCATATCCCAGATAATAGTAAGACCAAAAAAATAACCAAACCTGAAACATAAACGGTACTGAAATACATAATGGGAGAAAAAGCTGCCTCAGCCCATCAGAGGGCCCTATTTTATCATTTTTGCTACCGCAGGACCATCCATCCAGATATACCCAACTATTTACCTCTTCATGCTCGAACCAAGCTCCTCTTTAAATGTCAATTTCTCAAATGGCTAAACGGATTTACAACAAATCACAAAACACGCTTGCTAATTAAAGTTCTAACATTTTGCACAATTTGTTTTAATCCTGTTCAGCTGTTTTTTGTTTCAGAGGGACGTTTCCTATGGCAATTAACATTGGAAATCAATTTGGGATGAATTCCCCCACACCTCCCCATCCTTTTCTTGGCCCTTGCTTGATGGATTAACTCAAACCTCCCTATGAAGGAGCAAATGTTCAACTTTTTTTGGAAGGTTTAAAGAAGAGTTGTCAAATTACATCAATCTTAAGCGATCCAACCGCCCTTCCTAGCGAAACTGACGTAACCATCTACACAGTGGCGACCGCCACACTGGGAAAAAAAAAATATATATATATATATATTCACTGAAAAAACCATAGGTTTCACACATGTTATAGTTAGCTGGACATTTTACTGATAAAAAACCAATGAAATTCCCCCGTTATAGTTACTGTAGGCAACTATAACTCACGCGACCGCAATCCTCTGCTGATGCTAATACTGTATTTAGACACTTATTTGCCCATATCTTCTTCCATTAAATTTTAGCTATACATATATTACAAATATTTTTTTTTCATAAAGACACATATGTCATCAGCAGAGGATTACGGTCGCGTGAGTTATAGTTGCCTACAGTAACTATAACGGGGGAATTTCATTGGTTTTTTATCAGTAAAATGTCCAGCTAACTATAACATGTGTGAAACCTATGGTTTTTTCAGTGAATTAGCAAGGTTTTTTAAATGCTATTTCCTAACTATAACGTGTGTGAAACCTATGGTTTTTTCAGTGAATTTGTACGGTTTTTTAAATGCTAAGTTACTTTACGCCATTTGTGGCGTGCGCGCCCACTTAACGCAGTTCGTTCCGTGCACGGTTTTTATCAACTTTAATAAGCCCTGTACATTTGGTGGCCTTCGGCCACCAAAAGCACAGGGGGTGAGGTCAATGTGGATAGTGTTTTTTTTATTTCGATTTTATAATTTCATGTTGCCAAAATTACTTTTTTTTTCTCTATTAATAAGCCCTGCACATTTGGTGGCCTGCGGCCACCAAAAGCACAGGGGGTGGGGTAAGTGTGGATAGTGTTTTTTTTATTTTTATTTTTTTACCGTAAGCGTACGGTAAGCTTACGGTAAGCGTACGGTAAGCGTACGGTAAGCGTACCCCGCGAAATTGCCGAAAAAAAAATAAAACCGTTTTTGCTCTTGGGGGATGTTTGGGGACTCCCTCAACATGACTATGTGGGAGGGAGTTGTCAAAACAGCCCCGTAACATGTTTTTGGCCATCATGTTTGATAAACAACACTCAGTGCGAGAGACAAAATGGCGGACGCCGCTTCCTGGTTTCGGCCGATTCGAATGTTTACTAAGATCTAAGAGCCAATCAGAATCGCGCTCGCGCACGCCACCGTAAGCTTACGGTAAGCGTACGGTAAGCGTACCGTAAGCGTACCGTAAGCGGGCTCAGATATATATATTGATTTAAAGGCTATTTTCTCAGAATCTACTGAACAGATTTACACCAAACCTACAAAAGGCACTGCCTTAACCTAGGGACTACCTCTCTGCCAAATTTCTAGTAATTCTGTTCAGCCGTTCGGGCTGTAGCTCGTTCTAAAGGTCCTATGGAAAAATGCATGGGAAAAACGCGTTTTGGGACCCCCCTTTTATCTCAGCCCCCGCTTGACGAATCCCCCCGAGACTTTCAGGGTAGGAGCGGAGCGTAGCGCCCCACCTATTTTGAGAAATTCGCGAGGATTCGTCGACCGGCGCCAAAGTTATTCAAAATAGAATGTTGAGGTTTTCCTATGGAAACGTGGTCCTAACTATAACTACCTACTGGCGACCGCCAGTAGGTAATATATAATCAAGGCCGCTTGAACGGCCGAAATGCGTCAAGACAAACTGCTGGAATAAAGAATTATTGCGCCATTGTTGGTCTGCACTCGTCATTTCTGCACGAAGCAGAGGGAAGGTGTCACGAGTTCAAAGTGATATATTATCTACTGGCAGTCGCCAGTAGATAGTTATAGTTAGGATCGTGTTTCCATAGGAAATCCGCAATATTCTATTTGGAATAACTTTGGCCCTGATTGACGAAGCCTCGCGAAATTTTCAAAATAGGTGGGGCGCTCCGCTCCTTCCCTGAAAGTCTCGGGGGGGATTCGTCAAGCGGGGGCTGAGAAAAAGGGGGGGTCCCAAAACGCGTTTTCCCCATGCATTTTTCCATAGGACCTTTAGTCCAAGCTACAGCCCGAACGGCTGAACAGAATTACTTGAAATTTGGCAGAGAGGTAGTCCTCAGGTCAGGGATGTGCCTTTTGCAGGTCTGGTGTAAATCTGTTCAGTATTTCCTGAGAAAATAGCATTTAAAAGCATATATATATCTATAAGCGTGCACCGTGCGCGTACGGTAAAACTTACCGTACGCGCACGCTGCCGTGCGCGAGCGCGATTCTGATTGGTTGTTAGATCTTAGTAAACATTCGAATCGGTCGAAACCAGGAAGTGTCAGCCGTCATTTTGTCTCTCGCAGTCTGAGGGGGTGAAAAACAAAGGTGGAGAACGTGAAAAGGGGGCAGGGTGGACAGTTCCTGACCCCCTAGCCTTAGTCAGGGGGTCCCAGAAGGACCCCCAAGGACCAAAATTTCCTTAAATTTTTTTGCGAAAAATCGCGGAGTACGCGTAGCGTGCGCGTACGGTGGAAACTGAAAAATTCCGTGAACTGCGTAACATGGGCGCCCGGTGCGCAAAGCGCCCCGCGCGCCCACAGCACGCGCACGGTGCGCGCACGGTGAAAAACCTTAAAAAAATAAATAAAATAAATACATAACTTAGCATTTAAAAAAACGTACAAATTCACTGAAAAAAACATAGGTTTCACACACGTTATAGTTAGGAATTAGCATTTAAAAAACCTTGCAAATTCACTTAAAAAACCATAGGTTTCACACATCTTATAGTTAGCTGGACATTTCACTCGTGAAAAACCATTGAAATTCCCCCGTTATAGTTAGTGCAGGCAACTATAACTCACGCGACCGCAATCCTCTGCTGATGACGTCAGATATTACATCACTGATGACATGTGTCTTTCTGAAAAAAAAATATTTGTAATATATGTATTGCTAAAAATTAATGGAAGAAGACATGGGTAAATAAGTGTCTAAATACAGTGATGTAATATCTGACGTCATCAGCAGAGGATTGCGGTCGCGTGAGTTATAGTTGCCTACACTAACTATAACGGGGGAATTTCAATGGTTTTTCACGAGTGAAATGTCCAGCTAACTAGAACGTGTGAAACCTATGGTTTTTTAAGTGAATATAAATATATATATATATATATATATATATATATATATATATATACACACACATATATACACACACATACATATACACACACACATATATACATACACACATATATACATACACACACGCACATATATATACACACATATATATATATACACACACATATATATATACACACACACACATATATATATACACACACACACATATATATACACACACGCATATATATATTCACTGAAAAAAACATAGGTTTCACACATGTTATAGTTAGCTGGACATTTCACTCGTAAAAAACCAATGAAATTCCCCCGTTATAGTTAGTGCAGGCAACTATAACTCACGCGACCGCAATCCTCTGCTGATGATGTCAGATATTACATCACTGTATTTAGACACTTATTTACCCATGTCTTCTTCCATTAATCTTTAGCTATACATATATTACAAATATTTATTTTTCATAAAAACACATGTCATCAGTGATGTAATATCTGACGTCATCAGCAGAGGATTGCGGTCGCATGAGTTATAGTTGCCTGCACTAACTATAACGGGGGAATTTCATTGTTTTTTTACGAGTGAAATGTCCAGCTAACTATAACATGTGTGAAACCTATGGTTTTTAAGTGAATATATATATATATCACAGACGAAGGCCAGGTGGCTGAAACGCATTTGTCAGTGCTTCTTTATTTCGAGTGGCATGGAAAAATAAATCTTTAAAAACTACTAATCCTGAGTGCGCAACGTTGTTTTTGGACTGCTGGTGCGTTGTTTCTATGTGTATATAAATATTTTTTAAATCTTCCCTGAAAGAACACCATTTTTTTTTTTTTTTTTTATTAAACCGTTTTTATTGCAGAATCACAGGATCATCACTGTACATACATTACGGGACTGCGTCTCAATCTCCTGTGCTAGATTTCTCGCAGGTCAGGATATCTTCGTACACAGCTTATTAGCCCACATCCCGGAGGCCGGGCAGCGTCAACAGGATGGACAGTGTCCCCGAACGATCTCAGTGGCTAATGACTTTAGTTTACTCCCAGGACGTCCATGTTCTGCTTTGGAATGTTTTCTCCCCCCCCCTCCTCCCCAACTAAACCCAGTCCCCAATCCGAGCCCCGATTGCCCTCGCCCCCCCTCCCCGCCCCCCACAGTGCTATCATCGACGCCTGGCAGATGCTTGAGTAAATGAATTTGGGTACTTTGTGTCGCAGTTACCTATCTACTGTGTGTGTGCGACTGGAGTAGCCCGGGGGCTGCCCTCCCCGTCCGATGGGACCCCTCCGTCTTCAGTCTCACTGTTGCCCAGGGCCTGCACCATCACCTCCCACGCTGTGGCCGCCTCCAATGCCTTATCATCCTCTCTACGGCTCGCTAGCTGGTACCTAAGTGTACTTTCGCTCGCCGCCCACCTCTGCAACTCCTTAAGCCATCTCTTATGCGTGGGGCCCAGCTTTGATTTCCATAGTCTCGTCACTTCCCTTTTTGCTAAGAGGAGGCCCATATCAATAAATTTACTCGTGGTTTTGTTCTTGGGCGTGTGCGGGAACCAGTGCAGAACGCAGACTGCTTTACTACATTGCAACTCCCTGTCTGTCGCCTCAGTCAGTGTCTCGCACACAGCCTTCCAATAATCACTCAGGCGGGGGCAATCCCACAACATGTGGCCGAGCTCCGCTCCAATCGCGCCGCACCTAGGGCACGCCGCCTCCTCCGCCCCGAAATATTTCCGAATTTTGCCCGGCGTAAGGTAAGCCCTGTGGAGAACATAGAAGTGGATCAGTTGGAAGCGGGCATTTCTCGTACTCTTTCTGGCCCTTCGAACCAGGCCCGCCCACGTTGCATCGGGAATCTCTGTTTGGAGATCTTCTTCCCATTTGTCTTTCAGGGCTGTCAGCGGTTGTAAAGTTTCGCTCAACATTCTGGAGTAGAGACAGGTGACAGCCTTGCGGGTGCCCGCCGACATCATAGCGTATTGGCACGCCGTGGACGTAGGAGGCTCGCGGAGCCCCTCCCTCCAGTACTCTCGCATCGCCCCAGTCACCGCCGCGTGCAGCAGGTAGTCCCCGCGCGGGAGATCGAACCGCTCTCGCAGCGCCTGATAAGGGAGCAATTCTCCCTCCTCGTATAAATCGCCCAGCATTTGGAGACCCGCCTCCTCCCAGACCTGTAGGCTCGACCAATCTCCCCCATGCGGGAGCGCTGTCACCATACCCAACGGGATCTCCGGCGCATATGGACGCCGCCCCCCCGCCCTACGCTGCGCTCGATTCCAGCATTGTCGGAACGTCTGTTCCTCCATAGTCAAGTCCCGAAGGACCAGCCGCTGCTGCAGAGTAATATATGCCAGCACATGGCGGGGAGTGCCCCCCTCCCTGTCCTGCTCCGGGCCCCGGTACACCCGGGCTACCTCTTGCGTAAAGATCTGAAGCTGCGCCGCCAGGTAATAAAATTCGAAGTCCGGGACTGCCAGGCCTCCCTCGTCTTTCGGCCTGATCAGAGTTGCCAACGCAATCCTGCGTCGACCCGAGCCCCATAGGAACGAAACCAACAAGGAGCGCAGCTGCCTGAAAACCGGACTCGGTATCCACACTGGAAGCGTGCGAAAGTAATATAATAGGCGCGGCAAGGCGATCATTTTCAATAACGAGACGCGTCCCGTCATCGAGAGTGGGAGAGTGGCCCAAAAGGCCATACTGCCCTTCAGCGCTCTTATACAGCGACCCACATTACCCTCCAGTATATCGGGGGCGGAGTGGTATATATGGACCTCTAAATATTTGAGGCAGTGAGGCTCCCACTGAAGCTCCGGGCGGACGTCCGGTTTTGGGCCGCCAGGGCGCAACGGGAACAAGCAGGTCTTGGACCAGTTGACCCGCAGTCCCGAGAACTTGCCGAATTTCGCTAGAAGCCTCCGCGCGCCCGACAGTGCATCCGCTGCGTCGTCCAAGAACAGAAGCAGGTCATCAGCATAGAGGGAAATGAATTGTGGAGCCCCCCTGTAGACCAGCCCCCTGTAGCATCGGCCCGATCTGGCCTCTATCGCGAGGGGCTCTATTGCTAACGCGAACAGCAATGGGGAAAGCGCGCACCCTTGTCTGGTGCCGCGGCCCACCCGGTACTGGTCAGAGACAAGAGCGCCGATCCGTACTCTCGCCCTCGCCGAGGCATAAAGGACCTTCGTCCATCCTATGTACCCCTCCCCGAGACCAAAGCCACGCATGACTCTATATAAGTAATCCCACTCCAGGCTGTCAAAGGCCTTTTCTATATCGACCGACAACACAAGCGGCGCGAGGGCACCCTCCAGCGGATCCCCTAACAAGCGGATCAGGCGGCGGATATTGGCGGTGGTATTTCGGGCAGGGATAAACCCCGACTGGTCTCTGTGAATCAGCCGCGGCATATGCTGTAGCAACCTGTTCGCTAAGATGGTGCTGAGGATTTTATAGTCCGTTGTCAGCATTGACAGCGGCCTGTAGGCCGCTAGGTCCGAGCCCTCCCGGCCCGGCTTCAACAGCGGGATCATCAGCGCCTCGCGCATGGAGCTCGGCAGTCTCCCCTTATGCTTGGCCTCTCTGTATACCTCCTGAAGCCGTGGAGCCAGCAGGTCCAGGTACCGACTATAGAATTCGATGGGCAATCGGTCCAAGCCCGGGGTCTTGTTCCGCGCCATGCGAGCTACTGCCCCTTTGATTTCCACTAGGTCTATTTCGCTGCCCAGTGCCTCCGCCTCCTCCCGCTCTATGTGAGGCAGCTGTAGCCCTTCCAGAAAGGCCTCCGCTTCTTCGCCTTGCCCTTCTAGTGCGCTCTCGTAAAGTGTTCCGTAGTAGGAGCAAAAGCTGTCCAATATGTCCCCCTGAGTAGTGACCGTGCCCCCTCCCCTCCTTTTAATGGCCAGAATCGGTTGGCTACGCTTGGCGGGATTGGCCAGCCAAGCCAATAGCGTGCCTGCCTTGTCCCCCTCAGCGTGCGCCCGCACCATAAATGCTTTGTAATCAAAGCTCCGGAGCCGCTCCACTTCGACCGCTACCGCCTCTCTAGCCTCGCACACTGCTTCCTGTAGCTCAGGATGACCCGGCCTCGCTATTTCCGCTTTGCGCAGCGTCCCTTCCGCCTTGTCCAGATCCCCTAGCAACGACTTGCGCACGCCAGCGTACTTCCCAATGCAATGGCCACGAACCACCACTTTGAATGCGTCCCACTCTAGCGCCCTGGCCACCGTGGAGCCCTCGTTCTCAGTAAAGTAGTGCACAATCTGTTCCCGCAAGGCCGCCCAGAAAGGCGGGTCCTCTAAGGTGTCCGGCCTCAGCTGCCACAGTGGGACCCGCGGGGTCTCAACCATCCACTCCAGGGTCATTAATAAAGGGTTGTGATCAGAGATCGTGCGGGTTAAGTATTCCGTACGTGCCACAGTTTGAAGCACTGTCGGAGAACACAAAAAAGCGTCCAACCTAACGTGCAAGTCGTGTAGTGGGGAATAATAGGAGTAATCCCTCGCCTCTGGGTGCTGCGCTCTCCAGGCATCTGTCAGCTCCCACCTCCCCTGCCACTCAAGTCTACGCTTCGCTAACCTGTGGGCTGGGGATGCCCGTAGGGGCGGGTGTGACCTGTCCAGCTCGGTATCTGCAATCGAGTTGAAGTCCCCACCCAGCACAATTGGGCCTGTCAAGTAGCTGGCTAGCGCCCCGGACAATTTCGTAAAGTAGGGTCCCTGGTCCAGATTGGGTGCATATAGACTACAGAGTACTATGTCCCTACCCCTGAGTTTGCCCCCAACAGCTACGTACCTGCCCTCCGGGTCTATAATGTGCCTCAGCGCCTGAAAGGGGGTGCCCGCTCGGATCCATATCAAAGCTCCCCTCGCAAACGCGGAGTAAGCTGTGCTAAACACCTGCCCCCTCCACCTGCGCTGCAGTGCAACACCCTCCTGCTTCGTTAAATGCGTTTCTTGCAAGAGCGCGATGTGCACACCCCTGCGTACCAAGTATGCGTGAATCTTGTGTCTCCTAGCCATAGTGTGGAGTCCCCGCACATTCCAAGTCACACATTTCACCAACCCCACATTAGCCATGGTCCCACGTCAGAGGCCTCCTCCCGAAACCCATCCATGTCCAGCCGCGTTTGATAGCACTGTCCCACCCCTCCCCAGAGAAAACCCCGATCCCCCCTCCCAACCCTTCGCCGCGAGCCCCCCCAACTACTCTCGGCCCCTCCCCCCCCAGAATAGGACCCAACTTCGGAGAAGCAGCCCCCATCCAAACTAGAGTAGAGCAAACTCGCTCAACCAATTACCTAAACCGCAGTCTGCACTGCAGTGGCCTTATGGGCCTCTAGGAAGTAGCCTGGTACCGAAGGAGGCTACCACAGTCCCGTCCCCCCGCCCCCCGCATCCCCTATAAACACTCACGAAAACCTGAGTAGCTTCTTCTGAATAAGTCCACCTCGATAGGAATCAGTTCCCCGGTTCTCAGGTGCCGGCCCCTCGGCAGCGCCGTCTCATCAGCCTTCGACAATTTCCCCCGAAGTCTGCGGGGTCACCACGGGGCCACGGCCCCCAGTCAATACGGAGTGGTCGGATTCCGAGCTCGTGCCGCGGCTGTCCGTGCCCGTCCCGCGGGATGATTGCGTCGCTACCTTTCCGGATAGGTCCACCACTGCTTGCAGTGCCGCTCTCCTTTCGTCTACTGTTTGCGAGTCCGTCGGCTTGCCAGCCCTCTGTCTCCGCTGGCGGAGCCTCCGCGACTGCCGCATCGGCTGTGACCTCCGCTCCTCCGCCGGTCGGGCTCCGGCCTCGTGCGTGCTGGCCTTGTATGTGTCCCACCACGTCCAGGCCTCCGCCGCGGTTGGGAAGAAGAGCGTCTTGCCGTCCACGATGACGCGCAGCTTGGCTGGGAAAAGGAGCGAGTACTGCAGACCCTCTGTTCTCAATTCACGTTTAAGTGACAGGAAGGAGGCACGCAGCTTCTGGGTTTCGTAGGTATAATCCGGGAACATCGTGACGCTACTGTTGTCCACCTGGAATGGCCCCGCTTCCCTGGCCCGCTGCAGCAGCCAGTCTCTGTCCTTGTAGTGCAGCAGTTTCATCACCACTGGGCGTGGAGGTTGGCCCGGTTTGGGGGGCCGCGCCGGCACCCGGTGCGCCCTTTCCAATGTGAAGAAGGGCGAGAGGCCCTCCGGGGCTACCTCGGAGCGCAGCCAAGCATCTAGAAACCCCACCATATCGGCCCCTTCTTTGCGTTCCGGCAGGCCCACCAAGCGGACGTTGTTGCGACGACTGCGGTTTTCCGCGTCCTCTGCGCGCCGCTCCAGGACCTGTATGCGCTCCAACGCCTCCACCAGGCGCCCCTCCTGAGATTTGTGTGTTGGCAGCATGTCTTGTACTTGATCTTCCACCGTTTTGACTCGGTCCTTCAGCTTCCCATGGTCCGCCCTCAAGATCCCCAAACCCGATGCTACTTGCGCGATATCCTGCTGCAATGCGTCCTTCGTGGCTGCTATGGCCTCTAGGATACAGTCCCGAAGTTGTTGCAGGTCCGCAGGGCTGTGGGCTGCTCCGTCTTGCGGCTCCGGTCCGGGTGCCCCTTCCCCGCTCTTGGCCTTAGGCTTGCCCATCTCGGCGCCTCCTTGGGCTGTCGTGGCCAGTGTACCATCCAGCTAGGGGCACCACCGTCCCGTCCTTCACTCACGAGGCTCTAGGGTAGCGCCTCCTGGGGCCAGGGGGGTGCGCAGTCCGCTAGGCCCGCGGGCGAGTCCACTGCGACTCCCGCTCGCACACCCCCTATCTGCTCACTCCCACGAGCGTCTCCCAGCACAGTCGACGTTAGGGGTCACCGTGCGTCGTGCAGACCCACACAGGCGCCACAGTTCCTCCGGGCCAACAGTCAGCGGGTGCTCCAAGCGTGCTCCCTCCAGGCTCTCCCCGGGCGCTAGCCCCCGTCGCCTGAGTTCCCCGGGTACTCCGCGGCTCGGGCACCCTTCGTCACCAGTGGTCCTTCCGGGAGCTCCCCCGCCCTCGGGAGGCGTCCGGCTCCTCCCAGTCAGGCGTCCCCTGCTCAGGCTGTCCCGGGGTCACCGGCCCCTGCGTGCGTCGCTTGTCCTCCCGGGGCCACAGATCGTCACTTCAGGGGTCCCGGCCAGAGACCGATGGGCGCTCCGGATCTCGCCGTCTCCCCCAGTCGCGAATCCACACGCCGCCACACCACTTGGGCTGTGCCCCCGTCCACCCTCGTGGTAGCGCTGGCCGCCGCTGGGGCACAGGGTTTGGAAGCACAACAGCGCCCGGGTCCACAGCTCCCGATCTGCCCGTCACACTGTCCCCGCTCACCGTGCGCCGGAGCGTGTTCCGCCCCGCGTCCCGTCGTCGGGGGGATCGCAGCGGGGGCTCTTCTGCTTGCAGGCGGTGCCCCCACAGGCTTCACTGGTCCGGCGGCGTTTCTCCGTTGCGGCGCTCGGCCCCGGCCGCCATCTTAGGGTCTCCACCGGATCACAGCGCCCCAGGCGCACGGCACAACGCGGGACGGCTCAAACTCCCGCTGGTGCTCTGGTTTCCTTCCCCCGAGGTGCCGCTGTCCGTGCCGCCGCTAGCACCGATACAACGGTGCAGTTCGCAGCAGGTTTCGTGTAGTTTATCAGGATTTTCGTGGGAATCGGGTGCGGAGCTCCGAGCTCACGCCGCCATTCCCCTCGGCATCCAAGCCACGCCCAAAGAACACCATTAAAGCGAAAATATGGTAACACAACCTAAAAAGCACATTAGTTTGACAGTTATGGTTAGATTAACTAATACCCCTGTCTTGCACTACTTATGACCTCCCATATGAACATCACTCGTGACCATCCAAAAATCATGTAATGGCATCAGCAACATTTCTCTCAAACTGCGGGGAGCTAATCGGAGGGCTTCAGTTCTACAGACTCTGCCTTGGGTTTGTGGACCTAAAATGGATGACTAGTCAAAAAGCACCCTCGCCCAATCTTTTATGCAGGGCTTCTTTCATTTTTCCTCAGATGGTCCTCGAATGTAAAGTCATGCCAAGCAAATGCACTTCTTTGAGTACATTTCAACTTTCATGCCAAGTTTGGTGTAATTCTAACCAGTCATTTTTCTGTATCCGAGAGCAAAGAATCCCATGGGAAATGTTACTTTTTTGAACACACTCCCCTTTTTTTTCTTTTTTTTTTGTCTTCTACTTTACTTGATAGATCTGAATGAAACTTGACATGCAAACCCAAATTGCATCAGCTTGTTTACTAGAAAGGTTTGTTCAGATTCAGCGAAGGCCAACAGTTAAGAAACCAAAAAAGGCCATTGTAATGGAAGCTCTGATGAAACAATAGTTATACATGTACCTTCGCTTTTTGTGTAATAAATATATATTTTTTTTAATTGAAATGAGTTGAGGTCCTGGCCCAAATGTGAAATATATCTGAGGTTTGTTATTGTATGCAAGGCACACCATAACTCGTGGTGCTTGTTGTACGTAAAACACTTATTTGCCAGTTGCATTGGAAATGGAGTAAAACATGGTGGGCGACATAAATTATGGCATGCGTTGACTGCGCCACATTCCAAACAGACTGTGCTTTGAATTCCCAGATATATATCTTTTTTTTTTTTTATAAAGACTTGCTATTTCCAACTCTGCCTTCCTGCGACTCCGCATCATGGACTGTCAGCAATGTCTGGACTGAGGCTTCATGTGCAGAGAACACTCTACACCAGGGGTCTTTAAAGTGGGGTGGCGGCCCCCCTAGGAGGGCCTCAACTGTTCCCTGGGGAGGGTGCCAGGCTCTGGCCAAAAGAAGCATTATGCTGATAACTGCAGTAGCAGCCTGCCCCCTGCCACAGTGGGGGTGGGGGTGGGGGTGGAGCGGGCAAGACCTGAGGAGGGAGGCAGGAGGAGGGAGCAGGGAGGTGGGGAGGGTTTGAGCCCAAAAAATTAAATAAAAAAGTACTTACATTAATGCTGGCGCCCCAGTCTCCCGAACACCTGCTCTTGCCTCTGTGGCACAGGCTGGCCAATCCTGAACCTGCTACCGCAAGAGAGCAGCTTCAGGATTGGCCTGGGTGTCTGCAACTTGCACTCCGAGGAAGACAGGGAACCTGTGCCTGCTCTCTCCAGCCCCAGCAATGCAACGGAGGCTGGCGAGAGCTTCACTGTCATGAGGGGTTTGGCCTGCCTGAGACGGCCTGCCAAACACCTCTTGCGCAGTGAAGGGAGTGCCCACCGCGCTCCTCCACCAGCAATGTCATCCCCTGGACCCGCCCACAAAACTCATGTGAGTCCTGGGGACAGGTCCAGGGGATTAAAATAATAATACCGGTTTAAAACCTGTTTTATTATGGTTTTATTTACTGGTGGTGGCATGGGGCGGTGCATCTCTGCGCTAATGGAGCGGCTGCATCTGGATAACGGTGCCTTATTTTCAGCAGAAAAAAAGCAGCAGTAAGCTGCTCTGTAAATAGCAATACCTAACAACTTTTGTCATTTATATCCTGGTTGGGAGAAGGTGTCAAAAGGGAAGGGACTCCAGATATTCTGCAAAACCCCCACCCCCATTTCTAATAATCACACTGTGGATACTTTTACACGTTAGTAACGCTCGTCTGACCAGATGTTTGGCAATCATACATTTTATGTCATTTTTAAAACTGTAACAGAACTTAACTGCAATGTTTAAATAAGTCCAGACATATTTAAACATTGCCAATTTAATAGAATAATTGTGAAAAATGTTGGGGGGTGATTTCCCCCCACTGGGTGGAGGGGGGACAGTGCATTAAAACGTTTGAAGGTCACTGCTCTACAGTGCAAGTTGTTGACAGTGAACTACAATTCAGCTATCTTAGATTATTGCGTATAACTTTCCTTGTGTGTCACCACATCTTTGCTAGGCAATCATGATAGCATGAATCTCAGATTGTCCTTGCCAAGACCTGTTGCTTCCTCGAAACTGCAGCGATTAATATTTGCAATACAGAGAAGTAGTCAGAAAACACATGATAAAGAAAAGAAACTTAGAAAAGTTCCTATAAAATATTCAATTAATAGTTCTAAGACTTGGGGTTGTTAGACTATGTTAAGAGGCTGGACTGTCGCACGTATTTATGAATGGCATGCACAAGGTCTTAGAATTCTAGTATGCACATAAGAATTGCTATGAATGACAAAACATTAACATTATTGGTTACTTTTCCACTTCTACAGAAATCAAATAGAAACTATTACTTATCTTGCATAGGAGTGCATAGTACCAAAGTTTAAGGTAGTTATCCAAACCATAGGTAAAAGTGCTAGTATATGATGCATATTCAAGGCACTCATTCTTTGTGTTTAGATTTTGGATATTGTCGAGTTTCACATAAAGCCACAGATTTGGTTAGAAAGGTATTACTAGGGCATTTCCATTCCATATCATAGTTATGCACAAAACCTTGACGACAAGTTGGTTATATCTCCTGGTCTTGTAGATATCCACTACACCCTGCAGACCTCCTTGACCACCAGAAGTGATGAGTCAAAGTGGTGAAATATTCAGTCTAATTTATTTTTTCATGCCCCCTTTCACTGCCTCTATCACTTGTCCCCGTGTTTGTGGTCATTGATAGGGGTGCTAACAGACAGGCAAGTGCATCACTTTTGAATTCCATGCACAAAGGTTAGTGCATCCTGACAGTTGGCCACACAAACTGAATGTGTTGCTAAGTCACAACTAGGGTACATTTATATAAACTGTAGGAAAGTAGGATCTGCTTTCATGGTTACCCACCTTTATGCTGGTGTCAATGTTTTTTTGACTAGCCTGGCTGGGATCCTGCTAATCAGGACCCCAGCCACTGTGCTTCCTCCCTAAATGTGTCATGGTATGGTAATTACTTTGGCACATCCACAATTGGCTACTCCTGTACCCATGTAAGTCCCTAGTTTATGGTACTAAGGTACCCAGGGCATTGGAACACCAAGGGTCTCCCATGGACTGCAGCATGTATTATACCACCCATGAAAGACCACTTAAACTGTGACTTCAGGCCTGCCATTGCAGCCTGTGTGAGCTGGAGCTAGCATCACTTACAACAGATATACTGTAGGAGATTGGCATCGACTGCATAGTTGCCCCCAACTTTTTGATGATGTTTTTTTACTCTAGCCAGGTTGTGGCCCTGCTATCCAGGACCCCAGCCTATCTGCTTCCTCTCTAAATCGATGTGAGTACCTTAGGTACATACCATTTGGATACTGAGGACACCCTGTGAGCCCTTTGTAGATGTACCCATGACATGGGTCCCTCAGAGGCCTACCAGGGGCTGAATTACTTATTGTGCCACCCCTGGGACCGCTGTACAAACTGACACCACCAGACCACTACGGTAGTCTGGGTAAGGTGGTGCTTGCACCCCTTATAGGGATATAGGTAGCCTGTATCCCACCTAAGTACAACACATATATCCTCATAAGTCACCCCTAAGGCAGGCCTTGCTAATCCTGCAAGGCAGGGTGCTGAGATGTGTGAGGGGGAACCCCTACCTGAGTAGGGCCCCTCTGCAACTTTTGTTAAAACGAGTGCAAGGTTGTTTGTAGTGCAGCCATACCATATACTCTTAAGCGCATTATAATCAATTGCGGTAGAATGCTAACTGGAGAATGGCTGCACAGAACCATGTCGTGTTTGGTGTCAAACACATTGGAATCATACCCCCACTCCAGTAACTGGAAGAGGGTATGATTCCACCCTGCTAGAGGGGTGATATGGTAAAAGCGGTTTATTTTAAACACCAATTTAAAAGAGCACACGTAGTACAAAATGGATGCTACCAGCCACCCACATACTTCTGGCTGCCTGTTGCTGGACAGAACTCCAGCCAAGGCAGCTGGACAATAGGGATCCTGTGGCAGGGAGGTGTCTTCACCTCCCCAGACAGACTATGTGGATTGGAACTGGGTGGGTGCACTTTAGGTTCCCTTTCAGACTTTGCACGTACGCCCTCCGGTGCCTACTTCTGCATACACCGCCTCAAACCGGTTCAGGGGCATCCTGTCCCCTGCTCTGGCGGGAAACACAACAAAGGGGAGAGGGTGTATCCACCCTTTCCCACCTGAACTCCCATTGGTGGCCCCTGGTTTAGTCACTCCCATAATCCTTGGATAAAGGTGGGTGCAGGGACCCCAGAGCTTCAGATTAATCTTGGACGAGAACTCTGCTTCAAAGACTTGAACCTTCGACGTGCTGCTGCTCAGCTGATGGAAGAAATCTCCCTTGGGGTAAAGGAGTTACCCCCCTGCTTGGAAGGCACCTGAAACACTGCAATTGACCCGGTTGGCACTCCGCTGTTCCTACGGACTTCGAAGACTTCTGCCTACCCTGAGGTGGGTTCCCAAGCATCCCAGAGGCCAGTGAGTGTGCACAGCAAGGCTGAGCACCATAGACCCCGTGGGTGCCGAGATACCCAATACCCCAGGACACCAGCCACCTCTTGCACAGCCCATGAACCCGACGAGTGGGGAAGTTGTGCTTTGGCCTAACATTGGGCCAACCTCTCAGCATCACCTGTGCCAAAGATCGACGCTCCAGCCCGCTCCGGCGACCCGTGGCTGCATCTTTACGCACTCCATTTTGCTGCCTCCCGCGGTCCCTGGTCTCTCGACTGGTGAGCCCGAGCGGAGGTCAATCTTCAGTTTAACGAGTTCCCCTGGTTGCTCCGGCCTGCTCTACAGTCTCTTCGTTGGAGACCACGCTCAGACCTTGCTGGTCTGCACCGTAGCTGTTTCTTCATCCTGGCGTGGGTTGCGGTTGCCAAGGCTTAGTGGATCCAATCCGGACACCAACACCACAGCGGCCTTCATCCTTTGTGGCACAGTCTCCCTCCAGCAGCTGGCCTTCCTTGACGCCTCTCCGTGGCTGCTGAGCCAAGCTACACCTCTTCGACCCAGAAGCACCCAACATTAAAGGGCTCTTTCTCCTGAGGCCCCTGGTCACTGGCTAGTGACCCAGACTCTGTCCCCTCTGCTTTCAGGTCCTCTTCTTCAAGATCTACATCTTCAACCTGCACGGCATCGACGACCCTTCTCACCAGCAGCAGTTCTTCACGTTTTTCCATAGAAAACGAGACATCGACCCGACGCCGAAAACAACCTATGCACCCGGCTTCCCTGGGGCAGGTAACAGTGGTACCTCGGTACTATCATGGGTGATGGCCCTCCAAGAGCTTAACTTAAAACTCCTGAACTTGAACTCCTGCTAGAAGTGTCCAGATTCCTGCATTTTCCAACTGCGACATTTCCCATAGGGTTTAACGGGGATTCCTGCCTTTGTTTAACTACTGCACACGTTCCCCGTGGGTCCCCTTCCTCACTACCTTGGGTGGTTTTGTAAGGGGCCAGCGATCCTAAGTGCCATAGGCACTGCCTGCAGAACCACTTTTTGATATATGGTTTGGTCCCCCCCCCCCTCCTCCCCCCGGGGCCCTGTGATTCCAGTGCTATTTATTGTAACAAATATTGCTTTGTTGAATTGTATCTTTACCTCCAGCCTCATAAAGAGACTATTGGGATTTGTCCTTAGAATAAATACATATATGTTGAATATATACCTGTTTGGGCTACTCTTTCATTTGGTTATTCAAGAGGTTATCCATGGTAAAACAATAAGCTTAACACTCCTTCAAGACTTAGCCTGAAGGCTGCTCTCCACAGCTACCACTAGGATAGCTTTCTTTAAAGGTTGTCACCTTAAGCGTCGAATTGGACTGGTGCAAGGTGTCCACTATACCTAGTGGACAGCATATGCCAGGCCAACTTCTCACATATACGTTTCCTTATATCTGAGGTCACTGCACTTAAACCCTATAAGTCACCCCTGAGGCAGGCCTTTCAATCCTGATGGCAGGATGCTAGGTTCTAAGTGTGAGGGTGACCTCTTACAACCCCCGGAGTCAATTTTCCAGGCTTTGTAGGTGCGGTCAGCCATTTTGATACATATAGTGGCCATGCGCCATTATGTGATGGCTAACTATATACTGGCTGTGCCGAACTTGGACATGTTTGATATCAAACATGTTGGAATCATACACCAACACAATTACCGGTGTTGGAGGAGTGATTACATGCACTGGGGGGCCCCTCCGGGAATTCCCCAGTACTACTAGTAACAGCCTTCCAGGGTCTGCCAGCAACCTAGTGCTGCTGCCGACCCCAGACACAACTTTGTCCTCCTGCTGCTTAGTTGAGCTCAAGCAAGGAAAGGTAGAACAATAGGTTTTCTGTCACAGGAAGTGTGACCACCTCCCAGACAGGACTTAGTGCATTGGGCGGGGTGGGGGCACTTGCCAGCGCCATCAGACTGCTTTGAAGGGCACCTTTGGTGTCCTCCTTGCACACTCTAGTTAGAACCATTTCTGGCAGCCCTTGGCTCCCGCTCTGGTGCGAAACTCGACAAAAGACATTGGAGTATCTTCCCCTCTGTTCTGCCCCTCCTCTGGGAGGGACCTTTGAGTCATTCTAAACCCTTTCCTAGTGTATAAAAGGGCTTACCTGTGGGTGGGTCCTCAGATTCGTCATGGGACAAGACTCCAGCCTGAAACCATGTCACTCTTCAACCGTCTGGACACTTGGACTTTGCCTGGAACAGAGACTGCATCAAGGAAGACTCCTCCTGGTCTTGCTGTTCTGCAAGTCTTCATCTTATGAGTCTGTGCTTCATTCAGGATCGTCAGCAGACCTGTGGCCATCAAGGCCACCCAAAGTAATCGCCCTTGGTGTGAAGGAGTCACTCTCCTGCATCTGCAGGCACTGCAACAACTCTGACCGGTCTGCTGCTCCTGACTTCCCACGAACTTGGAAAGGCTCCGCAACAGAGGTGGTGGTTCTGCAACTACTTCGAGGCCTGTCCTCTCTGCAATTTTGAGGCCAGTATCCCTCGTCGGAACCACTGGGACTGAACCCCTGTGCCCCACTTCGACTTGCCTTTGCATTTCAGAGATCTTCGGGCTACAAGAAGCTCCAACCTCTATTATCTCGTTCTACCAAGTTTTCGTCCTCAACACATCCTCTGCACCGTGGGCCTTCATCTTTGGTGAGTTGCTCAAGGTCCTCTTGCGACTCCTGTGTCATTGGCCTGTTGGTCCTCTTGAGGCTCTTCCCTTGCTTCAGTGGGCTCCCCTGCTTGCTCGGGGGCCTGCTCTTGGTAAAACCCTTGACCTTGCTAGTCCCAATGTTGCTCCATTGTTTTCCACATCTGTTGCTGCTGCCAAGGCTTGTTGATGCTCCCGCCAGACACCGACCCCCTGCTTCTTGACCGCCGACATGGGACAGCTCGTGAACAGCTCCTGTCCTTCACAGTGTCACCTGGTCCTCACAGCTGCAGCGACAAGGTCACCATCATCAGTCCTGCATCTTCCGTCATCGGTCTTCCGTGCCTGCAGGTCACTCCTGAGTGGCATAGACTGTCCCCTCTGGCATTTTCTTACATTAGCCATTTGGTGCCTGCTGCCTGTCTCTGATCACGTCAGGGGTGTGTAATAGCTGGGCTTTGTGTATTCCTCCTAGTTAGCCAAACACAATGGTAGCTTAGGTGTGACTAGATGGGTCAGCCTGGCAAGTTGGGAGGGAGGAGTTGGAACCAGCTTCACTTACACCTGAATAGGCGGTGTCTTGCCCCGACAAAAAGGTCTGCATACCCCCCTATAGTGAGTTAGGTGCCAGGGTAGGAAGGGCAGGGCCTCTGTGAAATTCTATGGCCTGTTTTTGAAGTCTCGGCTACTTCAAAGGCACCACCACTTCAGTACACTGCTTCACCTGTGGATACTCTGCCAGGAAGAACTGCTGTGCTGCTGAAGGACTATCACTCTGCAGGCCTGCTGCCCTCCTACCTGGATGAGGACTGGACCTGCATCACTTGACCCCAGAGCGACTGCAGATCAGGAGGCCAGACAGCTAGCCATTGAAGTCTTAGGGACAAAAGACTTATAACCCCTGCATCTGGACTCTGCCATCTGTGAGTCTATCCTGCTAAATGGTGCCACCTCAGTCCTGGACCCTTGGAAGTGGGCCTTGGGTGCTTTCTAGTGGAACCGACACCACCTCTGCTGAGCAATGCATCTCCGAGGAGAACCAAAGCATCTTCTTAGCTGAGTGGTGCATCACCGAGAAGAACAGATGCATCGCTGCTGTTGTGTGTATGGTACCCATCGCAAAAGACTCGCATCGCCACACCCTTCCTGCATCTGAGACGATGCATTGCCTTTGGAACTGCTGCTGTGTGACACTTTACCTACATAAGCTCCTCACATCCCTCGTTGGTGGCAGCCTCAATGATGACGATGTAACTCTTCATCGCAGCTTCACCCCTCATCAGAACAGACGCATCGCCTGTACCGTTCCTCGTATCCTCAACACCGGTCTTCACATCGCAAGCCCCATCGACAGGACCCTCTGTCGACTCATTCGGATTGCGCAACTCAGCCTCGTGAGATCTAGGAACAGACTCATCACCTCTGCTCTGCAAGGCATTTTTTATAAGGATCCTCGCAATGATCCACAACCAGGATTTAGGGTACTTTGTTCAGCTGGCCTAACTGGATCCCTGTAGAAGCTCACACGCCATCACAGGCGGTCTGAACCCGTGACTTTGTCCCTGTCCGGCATGACCAGATATCCCAAACAGTGCTTTTTGCTTCCAGTCTCTATTTCACTTTAAAGCTTTGAAATTGAATATCTCCACTTCTACTAATTTGATGTACTGTTTTATTTATTAAATTAAGCTCTTTTTTTCTAACCTGGTGTGGAATCTTTGTGTGGTGTTTTTACTGTTTTACTGCTTGAAGTGTTGCACAAATAGCTTATACATTGCCTCTAAAGTTGAGCCTGATTGCTCTGTGCCAAGCTACCAGAAGGTGGACAAGGCTTAATTTGGGCATTGCCTGCTTCTTGACCTGACTAGGATTGTGGTTGCTGCTTGAATAGAGTTCATATACCAGTCAATCTCCAACCCAATATCTAACATTGGTGAACAGCGGAGAGGCTTGTTTGTATGCTGTGACTTTAAGAAAAACTGACAAAGATTGTTTGGAAGAATGAACAACTTCCACATTTGTTCATTGAGATGACTGTCTTATCATTCCTATTTGTGTACTATAGACTACAAATTTCTGTAATGCGTACAATTGATTTTTAAGTTGAGTGCTGAACCACTCTTGTGTGTGTCTGTTCTGGGCAGTGATTCCCTTATAGAGGTGTAGGAGGGTCACATCCCTGGTTCATTGCACCACTGTGCATTCTATTTTTACTCTTACCACTTGTGTTGGCGAGTGCAGGACTTGTGTGCCTTGACCCTTCTTGTTCGATATTCCACATTAAAGACCGATTTTGAATTTTTAATTCTCCCTGATTGGCATTTTTCCCCCCCTCAAAATCATGGCTCTGGCTGCTGTTTCTACAACCTCAAGCATGGAATTTGAGCTGGGCAACATAGAGAAATACACTGTGGTGCAGCTCAGAGACTTATGCAAGGAATTAGGACTTCCTGCCAAGAGCATCACCAGGAAGGTGGAGTTGCAAAAGGCGTGAGGGCCTGGCCAGAAGCTCACCCCGTATTGGATGAACCCACCGCTGAGGATGGTGGACTGGAGCATGGCCCTTCTGAGGAACCACCTGTAGTGGAGGACGAGGGTGTGATTCCTGAACTGGAGCTTCCTGCCAGCGAAGGGAGCAGTATCTCTTCCCGCGGCCTGTCCCCACAGCAAATGGTGGAGAGTAGGGAGTAGAGAGAATAAAAGCTGCAGATGGCTAATCTAAAAATGGAGGCAGAGGAGAAAAAGGCTGAAAGTGCCTTGGAGACAAAGACGTCTGAGGCAGAGAGAGCCTTGCAGAAAAGAAAATATTATTGGCTTGTGAACTGAGTCTCAAAGAGGTGGACATAAAGGCTATATAGGTGGGTTCCAGCAGTAATGGTGGCAGCAGATCTGCACTACCTGAAAGAAATTAAGGGATGTGCATACCTAAGGATTTGGAGCCCAGTTATGTGATTGGAGATGACGTAGACAAATGGTTTTCTGCCTAGGAGCTTGCACTGAGGATTCACAAGGTACTGGAGGAGCACAGGGTGATCTTTGGAATCACATGCCTACTGTGGGGGGGGGGGGGGGGGGAGAGACACTTCTGACACTAGAGTTTGAGGACCCAACCAAGTAATCCCCTATTTAGGCGATTTTACTTGCCAAATCTCCTCAACCAATCCTGGGGTTCCAGCTACCATTATTGGTTATATACCTATCCCCCAGGATTGGCTCAATTTCAGACTCCAGGCTCCATACATCACAGCGAAGCACCATCTTAAGTGCATCCTAGCCCGTCTGAAATCTTACAAAGAAGTACCCCTAACTAACAGCATATACTGTTGAGTAACCCATCATAGCAATCCATAATCAATATGGCCTCTTTAATTCACTTCACATCTTGGGCACACTGGCCTAGAGAGTACAGTCTTATGCATGAGATTTTTTTTGCTTTTAAATCTTATTGCATTCACACTCTCGAGCTCTGGGCACAACTTTCTCTCACCCTTGGAATCTCTTGCAAGTGGCATGCTGATTTTATTGCTTTTTTAGGTCTAGCCTGGCTATCGCGTAAGCGATCGTCCAGCGAGACTTATGTAGGGGCTTCAGAAAATGCTGCCAAAGGCTTCCCAGGCGGATCGGGTGGCGGTTACGCGCACAACCACGCGCATTCCATTTGCCACCAGGTACTTCCTGCACGTGCGCCGCCTCACGCATTCAGAGAGATTTAGTAGGGGGCACAAGACCTTAGGAATGCGGTTTATGGCCAGTGCATGTGAGGCATTCAAGCGCGAAGCTGGCATCTGGCATCGGACTTGAAAGCAGCAAACTGCTTTCGCCAGCATGCGCTCGGCCTCACTTCCTGCATCGCCTCTTACAACAATTAACTTTCGTTATAACTCACAACCCATATGCTCGTTCCCTCCCACCCTTCCTTTGATGTCCGCTTTTCTTGTTGTTTACAAACCACGCCACACACTGCTGGACGCCACACACTGCTGCACGCCACACTGCTGCACGCCACACTGCTGCACGCCACACTGCTGCACGCCGCACACTGCTGCACGCCTCACACTGCTACACGAAACACTGCTGCACGCCTCACACTGCTGCACGCCGCACACTGCTACATGAAACACTGCTGCATGCCACACACTGCTGCACGCCACACACTGCTGCACGCCACACACTGCTGCACGCCGCACAATGCTACACGAAACACTGCTGCACGGCACACACTGCTGCACGCCGTACACTGCTGCATGCCTGTTAGACGGACCGGGAGGGTCGGCCGAGGACAAGGGGAGAGGTCTCCGGGGAGAGCCGTCTCCAGCGATCGTACAGATGAGTAACTTCCCCCCCACAGATATACACCACACAAGGATAGGATTTAACGTTCTTTATAAGCGATTTCTTAAGGTACGATGGAATGGTACAAGGAGGTCTGGACTCAGGTGTCCCCTCGATTCTAGTCTCTTGGTTTGGGAAAGGGGGTAGCGGGACAGTCTGGTTACCAATCTGGTAGCTGAGATGGTATGATGGATAGCTCACAATCCTCGAGCTCGATGTTCTAGCTTTGGACGGGCCGCGGCAGCGCCAGCAGGTCCCGGTGAAGGTGGTCGTTACACGGTCCGCGGCAGTGCCAGCAGGTCCCGATGAAGGTGGTCGTTACACGGTCCGCGGCAGCACCAGCAGGTCCCGATGAAGGTGGTCGTTACAACGGTCCGCGGCAGCGCCAGCAGGTCCTGACGAGGATGGAGGATGCAGAAGGCCGCGGCAGCGCCAGCAGGCAGGACGATAGTTCACAAGGCAGGGCTACGGCTGCGCCGGTAGTCCGTCAAGGCTGAGTTCTTCTCGGTGTCTCTCGACTCCAGGATACAACTGCCTTCCTGCTCTGGAGCTGCTCTAGTTATAGGTCTGGCGCCCTTTGATGTCCGGACCCTCGCACTTGGAGGTCGGAAGGTCCGGGATGAGGGAGTCCAGACACCCAGCAGGGGGGTGGAGCCAGCACCCGGGGGAGCTGGAGGGCGATCGGCACCTGGCGGGGGAGAGCCATCGACACTTCTTTCTCCCATTGACCTGCCAAGTGGTCCGTTCACCTCCTGGGTGGATGGTGGTGCCGGGATGTCGGGGCCTGGCCAGGCCCAGGGTTAGGGTCGAGCTGAGGCCACGCGGCCTCGTGGTGCAGTGTCCAAGATGGCAGCTGGTCCGGACGGGGGAGCCGGTAGTGGTTCGGCCCCATGATACATGGATGTCCGGGGGCAGGAGTTCCGTCGGGAGACGGGGTGCGGGTTGTTCTTGTGGGTAACACCTGGAGGGCCGGGGCTTGGGCCCTGTCATGCGGGGAGGGAGCAAGCCCTTCATGTGGCCTGTCCAACATGCGTCCCCCCCAGCTGAAGGCGGGGAGAGTCACCCATCCTCTTGGGGACTCTCCTCGTCGAGGCGGAAAAAGCGTGACAGGCCATCTGCGTTGGCGTGGTCTTGGCCCGGTCGATGTTCCACAGTGAAGTCCATCCCCTGCAGGGAGATGGACCAGCGCAATAGTTTGGGGTTTTCCCCCCGCATCTGCATTAGCCACTGCAGGGGTCGATGATCGGTTTGCACCCGGAAGTGGGTACCGAAGAGATAGGGCCGGAGCTTTTTGAGGGCCCACACCACTGCGAAGGCCTCCCTCTTGATTGTGCTCCAGCGCTGTTCTCGGGCCAGGAGGCGTCTGCTGATAAAGGCCACCGGCTGGTCAAGACCCTCGGGGTTCAGCTGGGAGAGAACCGCCCCGATGCCGTGGTCGGAGGCGTCCGTTTGCACAATGAATTCCCGACTGTAATCGGGGGCCTGGAGCACAGGGGCAGTGCACAGGGCGGCTTTCAGCTTCTCGAAGGCCGCTTGACAGTCGGGGGTCCAGTTAATCTTCTTCGGGTGGTTCTTGGACGTGAGACCCGTGAGGGGCCCCACAATGCTGCCATAGTCCCTCACGAACCGCCGGTAGTAGCCGGTGAGCCCCAAGAAGGCTCGGACCTCGGTCTGCGTGACTGGGGGCTGCCAGGACTGGATGGCAGCGATTTTGAGTTGCAGAGGGGCCACCAGACCGCTTCCCACCTGGTGTCCGAGGTAGGTCACGGATCCCTGACCAATTTGGCACTTGCCGGCCTTGATTGTGAGGCCGGCCCGCTGGAGGGCCTGCAGGACCTCTCGGAGGTGGTGGAGGTGGTCGGACCAGTGGCGGCTGTACACAGCGATATCGTCCAGGTAGGCAGCGCTGAACTCTTCGAGCCCCGCCAATACCTGGTTCACTAGTCGCTGAAAAGTAGCTGGGGCATTCTTCATGCCGAAGGGCATGACCTTGAAGTGGTAGTGGCCATCGGGGGTAGAAAAGGCGGACCGTTCTTGGGCCCGGGGTGTGAGACCGATCTGCCAGTAGCCCGCTGTCAGGTCGAAGATGCTGAGGTAGCGGGCAGCCCCCATGCGGTCGATCAATTCATCCGCTCGGGGGATGGGATGAGCGTCGGTCCTGGTGACAGCATTCAAGCCCCGATAGTCGACGCAGAATCGGAGTTCAGGAGTGGTGCCGGGGGCAGCAGCTTTGGGGACCAGCACGACCGGGCTGGCCCAGGGGCTGTCCGAGGGCTCGATGACCCCGAGCGTGAGCATCTTGGATACTTCCTCTTGGATGCAGGCCCGCACCCGATCTGGTACGCGGTATGCCCGGTGTCTGATAGGGGGACTGTCCCCAGTGTCCACGTCGTGCAAGCACCAGGGGGTGACCCCTGGGGTGAGGGAAAACAAAGTAGCAAACTGCAGCAGGAGGTCCCGGCAGCCTTGGCGCTGCTCTGGGGTGAGGTCCTCGGAGAGCCGGACCCCGTCCACGGATCCATCTTTCTCCTGAGTCTTCAGGAGATCAGGGAGAGGCTCGGAGTCTTCTTCCGCCCCACTGTCTGTAGCCATCAGGAGGCTGAGTTCCGAGCGCACAAAGTGGGGTTTGAGTCTGTTGGTGTGGAGGACCCGGAGGGGGTTCCGGGGAGACTCCATATCGATGAGATAGGTGACTGGGCTCTTGTGTTCGACCACTTTGAAGGGCCCCGTCCACTTGTCCTGCAAGGCACATGGTTCGGTGGGGGACATCACCCACACTTGTTGACCAGGTTCGAATTCGACGGAGGAGGCATTTTGATCGTACCATTTTTTCATGTCCTCCTGACTGGCCTCAAGATTCGCTTTTGCCATTTCCCTGAATCGCCGGGTCTGATTGCGTAGTGTCAGGAGGTACTTGAAGACGTCTGGAGGGGTCTTTTGGGGGGCCATCTCCCAACCTTCTTTGACTAGGCTGAGGGGCCCTCGCACAGGGTGCCCGTACAAGAGTTCGAAAGGGCTAAAACCGAGGGACTTCTGGGGAACTTCTCGATAGGCGAAGAGGAGGCACGGAAGTAGTACATCCCACTGGCGACGGAGGGGCTCTTCCAATCCCCCAATCATTCCCTTGAGCGTGCGGTTGAATCGCTCAACTAGTCCGTTTCCTTGAGGATGATAGGGGGTCGTGAATTGGTAGGTGACCCCGCACTGTTGCCAGAGGGACTTCATATATTTCGAAATAAAGTTTGTGCCTCGGTCGCTGACGACTTCTCGGGGGAAGCCCACCCGGGAGAAGATCCCCATTAAGGCCCGGCCGACCACCGGAGCTGTTACAGTTCGCAGGGGCACAGCCTCGGGGTAGCGGGTGGCGTGGTCCACCAGTACCAGGATGAACCGATGTCCTTGTGCTGTGCGGGGGTCCAGGGGCCCCACAATGTCTATTCCCACCCTCTCAAACGGGGTGGTGACAACTGGGAAGGGTTGCAGAGGTGCTTTGAGTTTGCGGCCGCTCTTCCCGCTGGCCTGGCACGTGGCGCAGGACCGGCAGTGGTTGAGGATGTCGTTTCGCATCCTCGGCCAGAAAAAGTGGGTCACCAGGCGACTGTAGGTTTTGTCCTGGCCCAGGTGTCCAGCCAAAGGGACATCGTGGGCCAAATTTAACAGGAAGTCTCTGAAACGGAGGGGCACCACCAGCACTCGACTGGCCCCTAACTCCGCGATTCTCTGTTCACTGTATAACAGGTCGTTATCCCAATAGACCCAATGGGCTCCGGTGGTGTCCCCTGCGCTCTGGGCGATGGCTTGCTGGCGGAGTCCCTCGAGGGAGGGACAGGTCTTCTGCTCTTGGCGGAACTGTTCCTGGGTGGGCCCCCCTTCTTGACGCCACTGAGCCAGGTCGGGAAGGTCCTGGGGCTGGGCGACCCCTTCGGGGGTTTGCTCTGGGGGGTCGGTATAGTCGGTGTCCTCTACTGGAGCGATCGGGGGAGGAGGTGCAGGCCATTCTGGTTCTTCTGGTCGGGGGATGGCACGGGCGGCCATGGACCGGGTGGTTACGCACGCCCAGTCCGGGAGGCCCAGCATCCCCAGGTGCTCTCTTCTTTCGACGGCGGTCCACGGGGAACTCTCAAGATCATTCCCCAGGAGACAGTCCACGGGGGCATCCTCCCGGACCGTCACCTTCAACATGCCGGAGACCCCTCCCCATTCGAAGGGGACGCAGGCCATCCGACATAGACTCTCTGAATTGTCGGCTGAGCGGACGGGGCAGAGAATGTTCGGCAGGATCTGCTCTGGTTTTACCAGGTGACAGCGGACGGCCGTCACACTGGCCCCTGTGTCACGTAGGGCTTCGGCCCGGCGCCCATTAATGTTCACCCACTGGCTATATTTTCTGGTGTTGGCGGGTAGGGGGGCCCGCGGGACCATGTCTTTTCCCCCTAGGCACGCTAGAACCATGGCGGCCGGTTCCCACTCTTGTGCCTGCTCGTATTCTTCTTGTTCTTCTGAGATTTCTTCTCCCCCCAGGGCGGCGGCAGCTACCTGGCGGGGTTTTGGAGTTTGGTTCTGTGGACAGTTCGGGTCATTGGCGTAGTGGCCGACTCGCTGGCATCGGTGACACGTGACGTTGGCTCGGAACCCCGGGCGCATCGGGGGGTTCCCCCGGCTGGCCGGGGGCGGGGTGCTGGCAGCGGGAGCGGCCGGGACGGTGTCTCTCCCTCGCCCCTGGCCTCCTCCTCCTCCTCGGGGACGGTGCTGACCTTGGTTGTTCCGGTTCTGCTCGTGTGGCCCTCTCCGGCCCACTCGGGTGCTTTCCCACCGGTCAGCTTCGGCGGCGAGTTGCCGTGGGTCAGTCAATTTACTGTCGAGGAGGTGCTGCCTGAGCTCGACGAAGCAGTTGTTAGAGAGGTGCTCCCACACCATGAGATTAAAAAGTTGCTCGTAGGTCGTTACGTGGCTTCCCTTGATCCAACCCTCGAAGGCTCGGCTGAAATAGTTGACATATTCCACCCAAGTTGTACCCGGGATCCGGGTGCAGTCCCGAAACCTCTGGCGGTACATTTCGGGTGTGAGCCCATATCGGGTGAGGAGGGCAGCCTTCATGTGGTCATAGGATGACATCTGATGGTCTGGGAGCTGTAGCAGGGCATCGCGGCCTTCGTTGACGAACCTCCCCCATAGGCCGGCTCCCCAGTCACTTCGATCGATCCGGTGGGAGGTCATGGCGATCTCGTAGGCCTTGAACCACTGTTGTATGTCGTCCTCTCGGACATACTCTCGGACGACATCCTTGGGGATGTGGAGTTTCTTTTCTGTTGCTCCCGGGGTGCGCGGTCGCTCGGGCACCTCCGGTTCTTTGTTCTGCTTCCGTAGTTCTATTTCTGCCAGTTTGCGCTCGTGTTCGTATGCTAATCTTTTTTCTTCGAGCTCTCTCTGCCTCTGTTTTTCTTCCCGTTCTTCTCGGAGCCGCAGATGTTCTAGTTTCAGTTTTTGCTCGGCTAATTTTAGTTCACCGTCCATTTTGAGCCGTGCCATTTCTAACTCATGTAGTCTGTTTTTTTCTCTTTTTTGGATCTCTTCCTGCGAGAGGCTCGTTCCTCGCTCCTCGGGAGCCGTGGCGTTCCTCTCTGATGCTGCAGCGTTTCGGTCTGGGGATCTGGCGACCCCGGTTTCTGCCCACGACTCAATGGCGTGCTTAAAATCGTCTTTGGTACTCAGGCCGGTGGTAGCAATGCCTAGTTCCATGCAGAATTGTTTCAATTCACAATGGCTGTACTCTTCCAATTTATCCATCTGGAATTTCTCGGTGGATCCGCTCTCTTTGGTTGACATTGTGGTTTTGTCGTGGGGTGAGCTACTCTCTGTACGATTACGCGTTGATTCGGATCGCGCCGCTGGCCACCAATGTTAGACGGACCGGGAGGGTCGGCCGAGGACAAGGGGAGAGGTCTCCGGGGAGAGCCGTCTCCAGCGATCGTACAGATGAGTAACTTCCCCCCCACAGATATACACCACACAAGGATAGGATTTAACGTTCTTTATAAGCGATTTCTTAAGGTACGATGGAATGGTACAAGGAGGTCTGGACTCAGGTGTCCCCTCGATTCTAGTCTCTTGGTTTGGGAAAGGGGGTAGCGGGACAGTCTGGTTACCAATCTGGTAGCTGAGATGGTATGATGGATAGCTCACAATCCTCGAGCTCGATGTTCTAGCTTTGGACGGGCCGCGGCAGCGCCAGCAGGTCCCGGTGAAGGTGGTCGTTACACGGTCCGCGGCAGTGCCAGCAGGTCCCGATGAAGGTGGTCGTTACACGGTCCGCGGCAGCGCCAGCAGGTCCCGATGAAGGTGGTCGTTACAACGGTCCGCGGCAGCGCCAGCAGGTCCCGCCGAGGTTGGAGGATGCAGAAGGCCGCGGCAGCGCCAGCAGGCAGGACGATAGTTCACAAGGCAGGGCTACGGCAGCGCCGGTAGTCCGTCAAGGCTGAGTTCTTCTCGGTGTCTCTCGACTCCAGGATACAACTGCCTTCCTGCTCTGGAGCTGCCCTAGTTATAGGTCTGGCGCCCTTTGATGTCCGGACCCTCGCACTTGGAGGTCGGAAGGTCCGGGATGAGGGAGTCCAGACACCCAGCAGGGGGGTGGAGCCAGCGCCCGGGGGAGCTGGAGGGCGATCGGCACCTGGCGGGGGAGAGCCATCGACACTTCTTTCTCCCATTGACCTGCCAAGTGGTCCGTTCACCTCCTGGGTGGATGGTGGTGCCGGGATGTCGGGGCCTGGCCAGGCCCAGGGTTAGGGTCGAGCTGAGGCCACGCGGCCTCGTGGTGCAGTGTCCAAGATGGCGGCTGGTCCGGACGGGGGAGCCGGTAGTGGTTCGGCCCCATGATACATGGATGTCCGGGGGCAGGAGTTCCGTCGGGAGACGGGGTGCGGGTTGTTCTTGTGGGTAACACCTGGAGGGCCGGGGCTTGGGCCCTGTCATGCGGGGAGGGAGCAAGCCCTTCATGTGGCCTGTCCAACAATGCCACACACTGCTGCACGCCACACACTGCTGCACACTGCTGCATTACTCACTGCTGCATGCTGCACGACACTGCTGCACGCCGCACACTGCTGCACGCCGCACACTGCTGCACGCCGCTGCACGCCACACAGTACTGCTACACGAAACTGCTGCACGCCGCACACTGCTGCACGCCGCACACTGCTGCACGCCGCACTCTGCTGCACGCCGCACTCTGCTGCACGCCGCACACTGCTGCACGCCGCACACTGCTGCATGCCGCTGCACGCCACACAATGCTGCACGCCACACACTGCTGCACGCCACACACTGCTGCACGCCGCACACTGCTGCACGCCGCACACTGCTACACGCCGCACAATGCTACACGAAACACTGCTGCACGCCGCACACTGCTGCACGCCGCACACTGCTACACGCCGCACAATGCTACACGAAACACTGCTGCACGGCACACACTGCTGCACGGCACACACTGCTGCACGCCGCACACTGCTGCACACTACACACTGCTGCATTACTCACTGCTGCACACCGCACACTGCTGCACGCCGCAGCACGCCACACAGTGCTGCATGCCGCACACTGCTGCACGCCGCACACTGCTGCACGCCGCACACTGCTGCACGCCGCACACTGCTGCACACCTCACACTGCTGCACGCCGCACATTGTTGCACTCCACACACTGCTTTTATGCGAGTTTATGCTACTGACCTTGTAAATGACAATGCCTTTTATTTGTTTTAAAACCAAAACATAAATAAAAGGCATTGTAATTTTACAATGCCAATAGCTCAAACTCTTATAAATGCGAGACCTATTGCATTGCAAATGCTTGTTAACTTAGGTTCTAGAAGAGCCGCACTCTTCTGTTTGCTGCTCATATCACTGCAGGCGTATGCTATAGTATACAGACCAACTTGTTTGTTGTACTACAGTTTTGTTCCTTTTTAGTGTTTATAGTGGGGTCCTTCATTCATCGTTGTACCAACATCAGTCCCGAAGATGGTAGTGTGGATGCTTTACCATATGAGACCAAAACGTTGATGCACAGCTCATCTTTCCTTTTGACAATTCATACCAGCCCTATGAGTCTTGTTTTCACTTGAAGACGAACATTCTTTGTTTGCATTGTGAAAGTGGGAATTTAGCACATTGTCATATGTTAAAAAACTGAGCTTCCAACTGTATTGTAATATACATCGTTAATGTATACTATGAACTATCATTTATTCTGAACACCTGTATTTCTTTTTTGTTTGATTGTAATACAATTTTGAAAAGCATGAACACCTGCCAACATGATTGATTATACTTGTCTTTAATTATCTTCTGCTTATTATGTGTAAACCAATTTATTTGAGATGTCACTCTCGGACATCAGAGTAATCAAAACACTTCACTTGTATCCCTGTTTCCAAATAAATCCCTTGTCTCTTTTACCTACCATATTCTTGAGATTAATGCAAGCATTCCATTCATCACTTTTTTGTATACTTAAGTGTTTTTGGAGGCATGGCATCCAAGAGTTGATGGAGGCTAGTGGATGGTTACCACTTGCTTTATGACATTGCGTGGCCACCAAAGTTTTCGTTCAACAACATAATACTCTCCGGGTGTTGTAGTCTTGGTTTAATCCAATTGGACCACCGCCTAACAATGTGTGAAAAGGAGTCCCAGAACTGCGATAACTGGTACATGGTTTAATTGAGAACCCTGGTGCAGGTTCTTGGAAATTGTCTTGGTAACCGTACCGGAGTATTGGTCCCCAACCTGGGTTGCAGCCCCTCCCTCGGCAGGTGCGGTTTTACAGCTCATCCGCGAACTACACATCCCGGCGGCCCTATTGCGTGTCGATTCCATCCTGCCCAGCGGGGGAGGTGGGCTCAGAGCTCTGTTAATGCCGAGAGAGCTGGAGGTGCGCTTGGAGGAACTGGGTCGAGATCACCCCCGGTTGCTGGAGACGGGCTGCAGAGGATTACGTGCCGAGGCACCCCTTCCCTGATAGTCCCAAAGCCCCTGGACATCCCTTGGTAGCTCCGGTCAAACCATCTGGTATCTGCGGGGGCTGCGGGCGGCGTTCGCCGCTCCTGGGCTGAATCGGAGGGTTTCTGGGAAAAAGCTTTGGCCCTGTGCACGGCCTCTCCGGTGCAGAATACGGGCACCGAGGTAGGAGCCACAAGGGGAGAGCAGCGATATCCATCCGACTGCTCTCACAAAGGGCCGCGCTCCCCTGCTCTGATGGTTCGTTCCGACGGGTATTAAAAGCAGTACAGGCCGCCGCGGCTCAGAGCGGCGAGAGGGGCCCGGAGAGGAGGCGGCAGGTAAGGGCCCATACAGCTCCCCGGTACCACGTAGGAGGCCCCATTTTATATCCAGCCCCTCACCCCCCCCCTCTGGCCCAACAGACAGGGAGGTTGTCAGACCGGCTTATAATAGGTATGTAAAGAATATTCAGGGCCGAGCTAGTCACCATTTGGGGGGGGGCACCCTCATCCCCTTCTCCAGACCTGCTTCTCTCTAGCCTGCACGAGTGAGGTCGGACGGAGGTGATGTTGTAAATTCTTTAATTAAAAAAAGACACCCACTCAGTCTCCGCAATTATCCCCCCTCCACCCCTCCCCCCAAGCGCTAGAGGTGGTAGCAGGTAAATGCCACCGGAGGCCTATGGACCTTAACGCCGTTCCTTCAGTGGTAGACGCCCTCTTCCAATCCTGCTCATTCCGAACCAAAAACCCAGCAACCCATGGCTCGTAAACAAGTGCTAAGGAGGATAGATATGTAAATGCCACCGGTAACTTGTGCATCCCACCAAGGATACACTTCCTGATTCATGGGAGTGCCCCTATGTCATAATCAGGCTACAGGATGAGGCGAAGAAGTCGCGGACACCCCCACTACCCCCCAGCCAGCTGGGTTAATGGCACCTCACACGAGTCGAACAGTTGCGGGGTGCTTCGAGGAGTGACGGCAGGGATAAGAATGTCGAGGTGGGGGTGCTAGGCCCACTACTTAAGCATCTTATGAAGGGCTGATCCCTGGAGTCTGAACAAGATTCCTCTATCGACCATATGTTTGCGCGCCAGAAACCCTGAGGCACATCTCTGTTTAGCCAGAAACCCAACTACACCTCCGGCTGTCATAATCGGAGGCCGCCTCCCAGACTGACTTCCAACTGTGGAAGAGGCGGTAAGTAATAGACAAGTATGGATTCGCTGCCACAAGCTTCGAGTCTTCAAACAAGACACGTCCCTCCAGCCAACTCAGATCGCACATATAGAGGTGCCCACACTTTACTAGTGAGGTGATCGTTGAGTAGATAATAACTAAACACCTTGTTTTTTTGTGGTGGTTCCTGTACGCATTTAACTAGGCACCTTATAGGGGAAAGTGTCTGAGAAACTTAAGTTATGCGGGCGTGTATGCATGTTTGCAAATAAAGTATTGCCATGGGATGTTCTTTTATGCTTGAAATGCTGTCAGTCCAGTAACAAGGTCTCACCTGTAAACCATATAAAGTCACGCCTGACTGCTGAAAGGGTGCTTTGATCAAAGTCAACGCATGCAGGAAATATAAAAAAAAAAATACACATGGTATGATCGGCGCCACGAATTTCTCAGTTTTTTATATTTGCTGGTTGTGCTTCTTGGTAGCTCGTTGGGAATGGGAGGTGATAAGATTTAAGGGGGCTTCCGCCGATCGGTCAGTTTTTGTACTCTTTTGACACGTGGAGAGCTCAGTTGATCGCGCTATCAGTGTGCGCTTGTAACACTGATGTAGTGTTGCTGGGCAGTATTTATTTATGGTTATTTCTATAGTGCTTAACTTTGCCTCCGAATTCAGAGGGGAGAGGGAGAGATGCAACATAGGTTCTAGGAGAGGGTGAAGGCATACCAAGGCAGGATGGGGAAGGAGACTTCATAGTGCATTAGTTTTTACCAAAATGGTAACGTCTTTAAGGATGAAAAAATAGTGCGTTTAGGATAGCCCACAATGATGTCTGCCATGAAAGGCAGCAGTAGAGTGGAAGATTTAGAAGAGGGCAAATGAAGTCAGATGGCAGGGCAAGCCGCAACCTTTAGAGGAATCTAGACAGAGTTAAGAAGTCTTGTTGCTCTGTTCGAGAGGTATTGGATGGGCTACAGAGAGCCAAGAAACTGGCCTCCCTCCATCTTTTAACTCCTCAGATAGACCTCTCATGTGGATTCTTTAGAGATACCTGTGGGACTTCGGCAGAAGAGGGAGTGAAAGGGTAGGAGACAATCTGGCCCCGCAGACTTGTGGGGGGACAGAGGCAGAAATGCATCATTAGGGGCAGATGGTTAGGCAGGCACATTTGCATAGTGTGGCATGGACTGTCCTTTCAGTGCACACCCTGTTTTTCCCGTCTTACCTCTTTGTTAATCCCCAAAGGTTCTTTGTTTCACTAGGACAGTAACTAGAATTTGGGCCACATTCAAAAATCAGTGCACATAATACTGCCTGTTTCGCCCCAGGATACCTGGATCGGAACTGCAATGAGCACGCAGGTCACAGGCCTTATGCCCAGCAGTATGATAGGGAAAGCTTGTTTTGCAACACAGTGTAAAATAATTTACATGACCGGTCAGACGAGCCTTGGTGCCCAACTTAATACTTAAATGACGATTTTGTATGTTTTCTTTTCAAGGCATTAACTGTGAAATGCAGATTTTGATGTGTATAGTGTTTCTTCTGGAGATGTCCATGCCTCCTCCCATGCAGAGTGGACCAGCTAGATCCCAGGCTCACTTTTTCACATAGACCCATCTTCCTGTTGATATAGCATCTCTTCAGCTCTTGAATGATGGGTCTCTGAGGATGTACAGGTAGACACACACAATACAATGTTAGCAAGTGCTTATTGGTTATGCACCACTGAGTAGTGTGAGAAGGAAAAGAGAACATGGGAATAGGCTTTATGGTTTACATCCAAATAAGTATTTCATTGTCGTGGTGAACAGCTAGGAGGGCCCTGTTCTTGTACAGGTCTGATGAGGTAACCCTTCTAACAGAAGATTGCTGTTATGTGTGAGGACAGCTTGTACATCCACGACTGTAGTGTGAAGTGGAGATCAGTTAAGAGCTTTGATTCTTTGGGCCAGCATAGATGCGCTGCTTCAGTGGGATGCAGGAGTGCTATGGTGGTAGTTAAACTGCTCCTGTTCAGTATGGTGCACCAGGGTGTTAACTCTATTGACGTGTTAGAGATGTTTTTAGCTTATGAGCTTGAATGGTTGGAAGAGTGTTCAAGTACTAGTTCTTTGCAAGGGTGTAAGATAGTGTGAACTTGTAACATGCTATGCTTGTGGGACTATAGGATGGTTGATTGTGATGGTGCAAGGGCTGAGACGTGATGTCGCATTGCTTATTTGTTGAGCACATTCTGAGGGAGGACAGGAGAGATGGAAGAGACGGTCAAAGAGAGAAGAAATGTGGAAAACCAAAGAGAAACAAAATAAGCCCTATTAATACTGTATCCTTCCATAGTATGCTAGTATTTCAACGGGCGCTAATGACATCTTGTGGGTAGCTAGGTTTTAGGCAGCAGGTAGCATAGTGCTTTAGAGAGAGGTACAGAATACCAAGGACCCATTGGAGTAGACAACATGGACACAGTTTCAGAATAGTCAAACTATTGAAAACCCCAACAGTCAAAAAGGTAGGTGACTAGTCTTTTATCGTGATCCAGGTCGAAAAAGGATCCTCACTGTAGATATTTCCATTTAGAAATGGCATTGAAAGATAGTCAATACTTTATTATATATGTATAGATTAATAAAAATAGAGCAGAAGAATAATTAATTAAGCACTAGCGGCGTTAATGGAGGATCCAGTTTTCCCGTTTCCCATATTTTCTAGAAAGGCTTTTTGAAGCCTTTATACTTCTAGAATCCAACTTTGGTATGTGGATATTCCAGTTTAGAATTTTATCAAAAGTTACTTTGACATGTGTTTTGAACTCTGTTCAATTAAATATGTGGTTAGGGCTCAGCTAAACCCTGGGGTGGGACGTTCAAGCAACATGATTTTGGTTTTTGTTAGCTGAACCGTTAATCCTGTAATTTTATCCATGTAATCACTTGTGTTGGTGACGGCCCATTTGGGTCAGTGAAAGAATGACCAAGTTATTCGCTAATGCTAGATGGCTAATCTTTTGACGGCCAAGCTTTGGGGCAGAGTAATCAAAACTTTGGCAGATTATCCATATTTTGAGAGTAGTATTTTGAGTTCTTCTGAAGGTGTTAATGAAGTTCCGGATTATTGGATAATTTCCTGAAAAGCTTAGTTGAGCGTTCTTGGTTCTGTGGAAGAATTTCTTGGAGGAGAGTCTGCTCTGGGGGTTTTCATGAGCCAGCTGAGATGATCATTTTTTTGGCTAGATAACTATGGACTTTAAAAAAAAATATATAAGGCTTTAGGAACAACACAGAATAACTTGAATAATCTTGTAAACTCTAGGGGAATCCTTATGGAACAAAGCAGGATGGGTAAGATTTAAGCTGATGCCTCCAGATATCAGAAGAGCTGCCACATCAGTGCTGCTTTGAAAGGAATTAAGTAAAATATTGGTATTTAAGACCGCAGATAAATGTAATAGTTTCTGGAAAGAACTAGGGCTACAACCACATAATTGAGGTCATCACACGGAGTTACTTGTTTTCATGAGACATGGGAGTCTGATTTGATGGGCAACCCTTTTTGCTAGTGCATTAGTGGGAACCTGCCTATTAAGTTTTTTTTTTTTTTTTGAGTAAGGCGTTACGATTTAGCACCCTCCACAGTCGGTTTTTGTTGTAGTAGGTTGCATCCACACCAGCTTGAATTATATTGGAGGGTGAAATGAGGATTTTCCAAATTTAGAGGGTTTAGCTTGAGATAATGGTGAGACATAGACTGAGTTATTTGTAAGGCGTTGGCTGGTTCAGTAATATCATCTGAGGAGGACTCTTTACAATAGCTCAATGTCATTGGCGTAGTTGTGAAAGGAGATGCTTAACTGATTTATAAGGGAGTAGTGGGGTTCCATGTATATTAAGACTGATGTGGAAAGAATGGATCCTCGAGGTACTTGCTGTTGAAAGGTGGGAGGGGTTCGATGAGGAGTTGGCTATCATTATTAGCTGGGAGCAGTTGGCCAGGTTGGACTCCAACCATCTCACTGCAGAGTTGCCGATTCTTATTTGTAGTTCCATTGTTTCATGAGCGACTTGATGAATTCACTGATAATTTCTGAAGGACAAAAAAAAAAGCAGATTTGCCCTGATCTAGGATTAAGAGTGCACCATCCATTATTTGCAAGATGGCAATCTTAATATAGATCTAGGAGATGATTATTCTTGGATGTAGAGCATTAACTGATTTGCAGTACAGCTTTCCAGGAATTTAGCGGGCAAAGACAGATTAGAAAATAGTTGGAAATTATTCAGGACTTCTTGCTCTGTTCTGTTTTTAGATCAACAGATGGCCTTAGGCAGTATTTAGAACCTCTGGGAATATTCCTTGCTTTAGGGTGGAATTAACCAAATTTGTTAGGAAGTGTACGAGTGATGGACTAGTTTCCACTCACTAGGTTTGTTGGGATTTGCATCCAATAGATGAGGTTTTTCTCATTCCTGTCTGCTTGACCTTTTGCCTTTGACCTCTGAGTATTTGCGGGTCAGGCCGAAGGTAAGTAATCAAACAAATTTGACCCAGAGAGAACGTTCGATATCTTATTTTATCCTGGAAAGAAGTTGGGGTTTTTCAGTTTTCCTTACGTTCTTTGACATCCTGTTATATTGAAGTTGTGGGTCAATTGTTTAGCTTTTCAAAATTTCAAATACCTTCCTGAGTTGTTTGAACCCTGTTGATTTTGACTTTGATGAAGCTTTTTCGTCAAGTTATGTTTGTAGGCATTTTTTTAGTTTTAGTTTTCTGGGTTCAGATGAGAGGAATGTAGCTCCATATTCTCTCTGAGGCTCCAGAAATGTCCCTATCCTCATGTAGTTCTTTGTATTATTAACTGCTTGGGTCAGGGGAAGGAGGGTGTTTCATCTGCTACTTTAGTTAGAATTTTGTCATGGCGTGTTAAGCAGTTGGCATTAATATCAATTATGGGATTCAGTAGCTTGATGTCCAGTTTCTATTTTCGATCAGACCCGTCAGTCACTGAAACTTCTTACCAGACCTTTTCTTTCTATAACTGCCCATTGCTGGGTTTTTGTGCAATATGATGTGAAAGGTATATTAAGTGATCAGGCTAAGCCAGTCCAAAAGGACAGGTTTTTCACTTTTCATATAGTTGGCTGGTCCTATTATATGAATGAGTGTCAAGCGTGATTGATCAGTATAATTATTTTTCAGAAAATAGCCTGACCAGACATACGCTTCAGTTAAGTCTCCACAAAACAGATTGAAGCCATCTCTGATTGTGTTGTTTGCAGCTGATGTCATTGGCCAGCCCCCTATTTATACTGCAAACCTCTTTTGCATTCTCTCCTAAAGGTGCATTTACGTGTGGGTACATGGCTTAAGTGGGAGGGTGTGATAATTAGAAGATAACAGAAGACTGAGGTAGATTGATTGGTCATGCTGTTTGTCTCTGTTGGTGTCCTGGGTGTTGGGGGGTAGTGAGCATTAATTAGAATGTTGTGTTCATGAGGGTTAATGGAGTTTGGGTGCAGTGGGTCAGGCTCATGACTCCGTCCAGGTAGGTGAGTGTTGGTGGTAAGGGTATAGTCACTAAGCCTGGTGATCAGGTCCTTGGCAACACTGGTACGTTGCGATTGGTTGTCAGGAAGACTCATAGCATGCATAACGATTTTTCTCTTAAGCTACTCAATGTGTGTTAGCATACAGAGTGCAATACTAAAAGAAATAAGGGTTGTACGGTGTGAACATTGGAATTGTGAATGGATTATAGCAATCAGACTAGTAGAATATTTTTTTAAATATATTATCCCTTTTTCATTTGAAAGTGACAATGGATAGCTGCCATATGCAAGACCGGTCTGGGGAAGCGAAATGTGAGTGATGCACATTAGAGAAGCAAAAATATTAAAACAGTTTAGTGATGGAATACCAATTTAATTCAAAAAGGTGAAATGCTACAAAGCTATCCATGGGTTATGTTTCTTGAACTTCTAGATAAACTCAAAAATAATGTCTTCATGCATATTGACCACAGAAGCTAGTTTGTTGTAACTAAGCAATGCAAACTCCTGGTACTAACAGTGCTGCGTGATCAAATGAAGTCCTTTCACCCAAGGTGAATTTCTTGCCTTGGGAAAATTAGCAGATCTTTTTCTGATCTATTGAACAAATTCTTTGCCATGGTGGCAGAACCGCCCAAAGAAGTTGAACTTATTTAAGTGGTATGTGCATCTGTTACTAAATGACAGTATAAAAGTTATTGAGGCAAATTTTGTGGCACTATCTAAAAACTATGCCGATTGCATCGTGTGCAGGGTAGGAAAGCAAAAGATACACAATTGATGGACGGAGTGCAGAACAAATCAAAACATTCACCCCCAGTCAAGAGATCTGGGTTAAATCCATCATTCTTTTGCTCACCATGCCACCCCAGTTTAGACCTGGCCATATGCAAATCAGTCTTGACCCTGTGCCTCATGGGAACAGTCCAGCACGAACTGCCAGGCCAGGTCCTCCCTGGACCGGAAACAAGCATCCTAGGACCGGTTTCGGGGTTTCACCCCTCTTCAGCCAGGATAGCTTGATTCCAGTGGCACAGTGAGCCCAGGACCCACGTCTGGGCATACCTGGTGCACATAGGGTGAGAAAGCAAAAGATACACAATTGATGGACTGAATGCAGAACAAATCAAAACATTCACCCCCAGTCAAGAGATCTGGGTTAAATTCATCATTCTTAGGCCCAGGGTCAAGACTGATTTGCATATGGCTGGGTCCAAACTGGAATGGCATGGTGAGCAAAAAAACAATGGATTTAGGCCCAGATCTCTGTACTGGGGTGAATGTATGACATTGTTCTGCATTCTATCCATCAATAGTTCTCTTTTTTTTTTTTTTTTTTTTTTTTTTTTTTGCTCGTGTGCAGGGTAAGCAGTGATATCTATATAGATTGGTCATAATGAATACTTGTTCCTGCCAACACCTGAAAAGGACTGGAACTGAGAGGGTGGAAATGGGGTGACTTATGAGATCATCCAGCGTTGAATAAACAATGTCTTCCAAGGTTTGCATGGTCTCTACAGGATCCCGTCTTTTTGCTCATTGATTGTTTGGCACAAGTGTCTATCATCTGTAACACTGATCCGTTCAAACATGTTTTCTTAGGTGTTGGCAAAGTGTTTTTAATTTGCCTGGGGTGGTAAAGGCAATTCCAGAGCCCCAAGGCTGTAACTAAAAGGCTTTTCCTCCTGTTTTCTTTTGTAACATGACAGCAACCACTTTCTTAGCCGAAGATCTCCTGGGATGTCTAAGTAGGGGAGAAAGTAGTCTGCTGGAAAAGATGACTAATTGGGAAGGCAGCCTTGTACACTATGTACGTGGATTACATAAAAAGCTTTGGTAGAGGGATAACCAAACAAGCCGGGGCAGGAGTGGGATAATATATTCTTTTCTAATTTCTACCTATGCTGTAATATTAGGAGTGTTACATTTTTTATTGGTTTGAATGTCAAAGACAAACATTTATAGTAAAGAAAGCATTATTACAGCAATATCCACTTCGTGGTGGTAGTACAAACTTAGACAAACACAATTTTACAGATGACAGGCTACCATGCGTGGATAGTGTATAATTGTCACTACACTTCTAATGGAACCGCTGATCAAAATTTGAATCTAATTATGGTAAAACCAAATGTCATATCCCCCCCCCCCCCCCCCCCCCCCTCCGATTGCCCAGGAGTGTCCCCAAGTTATTACAAAGCATATGTATATCGGCTCTAAATGCAGGCACATGCATTTACAGAAGACAGTAAGAGAAAACATTGCATGTTTTTTTATTAGTTAAGTCAGCCAGAGGGCAATATATTAGCCACTATGGGGGTCAGCAAGAGGTTAAAAGGCGTGGTGCACTTATGTGAAACTGCGTAGCCTGTGTGATCTGTTCCTTGTTCTTCTAATAGGATTAAAAAGTGGAGGTTATGAATCATTGCAGTCTTTAATCACCCTTCCCGTCTACTTTGAAAGTCTGCAAATGTTTGTCCCAGTACACTGCAATAGGGTATTTCCACAATCCCCACTTTTCCCTGTGGAGCCTTCGATTTTCAGCCTCAGACCAGCATTCAAGGTCTCTTCGTCATGTGCTAATTGTGGGAGGCTTTAAGGATTTCCACCTTATAGTGATCACTGGCTAAGCTGGTATAAGGGCCAGGTCAGTGAATTAATGGTGACTTGTTTTTTTTAGGCCTTGCACGTGTATGCTCAGAAAACGGGCTTCAATTAACTTGTCTTGGTCTGTTGGTTTTGGAGGAAATACATTGCATGACCTCGTTTTAGAAGGGGTGTAATTTATCACAAGCCCGTAATATAGGCAGAAATTCAGATTGTGAATAAATAGTAGCATATGAGGCAGGCTGCTGTCATACGATAAATCTGAAGTGACTTGTATGGTGTAAGGTAAGCCCTATCCATACCGCTGAATTGAATACATTTAAAGCGAGCATTCTGGGATGCCTTCCAGAGGTATTCCAGAGCACTCTGCCATTCTTTATCATTATACCCACCCAGTGTATTCCTCCAATTGGTCTTTAAGGGATTGCAGAGATCCACCAGTATGTTTTAGGCTGCCTTTGTAGAACTAAGTTACCAGTTTGTATAAAATGTTTGCATGATACATACGTAGGGGGCTCTGTACTATTAGTGTTCCACTGTGTCTTAAGCATTCATGTGATTGTGCCATTCATCAAAAACTGGTCTCGCTGCTCGTATGCGCCCGTGGATGCCTGGAACTCCTGAATTGACCACATCATCATAAAGGTTCCCCACAGTGTGAATACCCATTTCTCCCCAGCAAGCCAACCCTTGTACGCGCTCCCGCTCTTGTGAGAAAGTCCTGCAATGGAATCGTTTGTGCATATGTCGCGGGGGTATACTGAAGACAGTTCTTCAGGTTTATTACTGCCCCCTTAACCAAAGTTGGGAGATCTCTTGGGGAATCTGGAGCCCATAAATACATTTCTATGTAGGTCTCCCGCTTAGATTTTTTTTCTATCGTTATTCCAGTAATTCTTAAGTGAAGACCTGCCCGCCAGTAGGCTGCCATTGATGTTGGACAGCAAAGTAGAATCCACGGAAGTCATAGCACCCAAACTCCCTCTACTGGGTGACACTTTTAGTTTAGCTAGGCTCACCCTACGTCTTCCCTTGCCCTATATGAGATCTATAATTGGGAGTACATTTGATTAAAAGTTATTATTGGTATCGTCAATGGAAGATTCACAAAATAGTGAAGAAGATGAGGGAGAATTATCATTTTCACAGTAGCTTCGTGACTAGGCACTCACAAATGGTAGCAATGACCAGAAGGTCATTTGGGATTTCAAGGACTGTAGCACCCTGCACAGATTCCCATCAAGATCATTGGTTTGGCCATTGTATATATTCATCCCCAGGCTTTGGAAGTTGTGGGCTGCTCATTGAAGCATCTAGTCTCCTAGGGTGATGACTCGTTAGGTGATGTATGCTGAAGCGTATATGCATGAGATTGTGTGGTTGACCCAAAGTGTGATATTCTATAAAATTCACCAATGAATTAGCAGTTGGACAAAGTTCTTTGGTCACATCTCAGATATAAAGTAGCATGTTGTCCGCATATAGAAATGGCATGTATATCCTCCTCCTCCAGGATGCCCCAAGTCTGCCCCAGTTCACACAGGTTTATAACCAGGGGTTCCAGAGACATTTGTAGTGAAGACACTGAAAACCCTGGTCTTCTACCCTTGGCTACAGCATAGGCACAATATCCTAGGCTTGAAAATCTCAACAGGTATGTCCAATCTAGAGAATGAAAAAGGCCTTCTCAAGGTCAAGTGCAAGGCAGGCTGAGTTAGGCCAGGCTTCAGGAGCCTATTCAGGGATGTGATAAAACAGTCTAATTAGACAGGTGTTCCTCTGGGATATAAAGCCATATTGTTCTTCATGTAGGAGCTCAAGTAATAGTGGGAGGAGCCTATCTGCTAGGAAATTACTCAAGATTTTATATTCGGTATTCAATATTGGAAGTGGCCTACAGCAGGATATGTTTAATGGGTCTTGTCCAGGTTTTAAGATTGAGGTGACCACAGCTGCTTTAGTTGTGATAAGGAGGTGAACTAGCAAAGCTTCATATATGGCTTAGAATTTCACAGTCGGGCCTTCTGACCCAGGTGTCTTGCCCCTAGACAGTGTGCAAGTCGCTTGCTGAATTTATTGTTCTCAGTTGGGAGTCGCTTAGCCTTCCGCTGCTTCTCGTGGCAACTGGGATCTGGGCATATCACCCAAGAAGTCCTCAATGGCTGTAGCCATGTGGTCTGTTGGATTGGAATGTAAATGGGCATAGTAAACCCTAAATGAGTCCCTAATTTCCTCTTGTGTATGCACCTCAACTCCCTCCTGATTTCTAATAGACCTGATATGGCCTTGTGGGTGTGGCGGTCCAGCAAGGCACACCAGTAGTCATCCCCCTCTGACACCCTCCGTGTGGGTTGTTTCCTGTAAAACCTATGTGGTCGAGACATGTAAGGCGCTCCAGTAATGAGGCAAGCTTCTGCCTGCCTTCAATTAGGTGGCCAAGGCAGGAAGGGTCATGAGAACAGAGGGCTCCAGTGAGAGTAAGGAATCCTCTATTCTTTTCAAGTTCGTTTTTATTTTTGTGTGAGTTCCTATGGTAGTATTAATGCAGAAGCCCCTAATCCCCACTTTGAAAGCTCCCCACTCAGGGAGAGGCGAGGAAGCTATGCTTTCATGAAAATAGTCCATATTATATCTGTTCTTCCCTAGTGGGCTGTATCTTTGAACCATGTGGGTTAGCAGTTTCCAGGTTGATACTGGTGTATATGAGCTTTTCCCCATTCTAAGCCCACCTCCTTCGGCTTATGGTCAAATAATTCTTGTGATATATTGATGTCTGGAGGTTTTCTGATCAAACAACGTGGTAAAGCTTGACATGCAGATTATGAGATGGGGATTAGGAGTATTCCTGCCAGCCTGAATTTTTTTGTCTCCAAGTATTAACTTGTGTCTATTCCCGCAGCCATACCTCAGACGCTTTGGTGTTGCACATTGCCGGAGCTCTTGGTAGTGGAGCATGAAAGTGGTTAAGTTGTATGTAGAGTGTGGTATTAGAGCCCCCTCCCCCAAAAACACAGGGAACAGTCAACACGTTTGCATAACAATGTGTCTAGGCAGAGATGTTGATCAACATTGGCTGGGGGAGCTATCTAATTGTCCTTTAAGTAGGACATAGCGCCCTAGTGTAATACTTAAGTAGGAAAAAGGTATTCCTGGTTTTCAAGCAGATTGCTGCACCTCTAGCGTATGCCGAACAAGTGGCGCTGATCAATTGTCTCCTTCCATTTGTGTCTGTTGTGTATTACTTTCTCTCGCAAATGTGCCTCTTGGAGAAACACAACTTGTGCTCCCTGGCGAAGTAGTTGGCTAGCATCATGTGTCTTTTATGTAGTGAGCCCAGTCCCCTTATATTCTAAGTTGTGAAGAGGTATTTACTGCTGGTTCTTGCAGTGTGGAATTGTGGCATGTTATTCAGTGAAGAATAGCCATGGTGTGACTGGAGACATCAAGTAGGTTCATATGCACTATAATAAGTTTAAGAGCGTTCTGGGACTGAAGACACCAGGGCAAAGCCTAAAAAGTCCCATTCTGACACCTGGCCAGTTGCTAAAAAAGGCAATCTCACCAAAAATCCACTTGACTAAAACAGATACCAAGCTGCTAAAACTGGGCATGAAAATAATATTTTGGTTATAGCTTGGGGGTAGAGCCACTTGCACCAGGGCGATATTCTCTGTTGGCCAATTGATCAGCCCAGATAACTGCCCAGCTGTCAGGCTATAATTGTGTGAAGAGGAACCCATTGTGGCAAGCAGTTATGAGTTTAATGTGCTAAAAAAGTTTGATTGCTTTAGCTTGTATGAATCTCTTTGGTCTTGTGTCCCAACAGTTAGAGTGGCGGGCGTCGTTATCGGAATAATTCTATTTAAAGCAAGTGTAGCAGTAAGTATTACTGATTATGTGAAATCAGTGTGCTGTTGTCTCACTCTGGGTATGTTTGTGGTAACGATTTTGCGCATCATCTAGGAGCAGTGTGGTGATAAACACTGATAGCACAGAATATATACAATAATTAGCATTTTTAGATACATTTGTTTGCATCCTGGAGCGTTCCCAAGGGGAGCACAGTGGAGTCATTGCTGGTGCTTCTTCAGTGTTGTCTTTGTGGGAGAATGGAGCTCGATCGCGAATGGCAGCTGCAGTTGCAATCGCTGCACTATACCCCTCCTGGATCTCGTTATTGGAGGGTGTACCATGGACTGCCTTTCAGCGATGTTTCCTGACGCATTGTCCTGGAATAGGTGACTGGGATTTGTTGCCATGTGATTATGTCCCAATTGCTTCCCACGCTTTCGGCAACAACCTGGTATTCCGCCAGCCAGGCCCAAGCATTCTCTTGGCTGGTTAAACACTTTTTTTGCTGATAAGCAATTATTTTCAGCTTAGCGGGGAAGAGTAGTGCATCGGTGAGGCATGTCTCCGAGTCACTTTCTTACACTCAAAAAGGAATCCCTCCAATTTTGCACTGCTAGAGTATTGTTGGGCTGTGACCTATTGTCAAAAGGGTGTCCAGAGCATGCTTTTTGATGGATCCGGTCGTGGTAATTCAGGAGTTTAGAGACTGTTGGCCTGGACAGAGCCTTCAGAGGGGTATCATCTGTTGGAGACACAGTTTGCTCATTCAGCTGGGAACATTGGTGACAGTCCTTGAGGGTAAACATCCTTCATAAGCCAGTTCTTAATGTATATCGTAATGTTCAGGCCGTCTCTGGTTTTTGGTAGGCCGTCTATGTGCAGGTTATTTTACCAGGCTTATCCTTCAGTGTCCTCAGCACGGCTTTCAAGGAATGTGATCCATTCTATGAGGTCTTAACATTGTACTGGTTGCATCGATATATTGTGGTTGCAGCTCCTTAGTGTCTTCATTACTTTTAACTTTGTCCCTCAGTTTCCATAGCTTTTTTTTCTCAGTATGTTCTAATCAAGTACCAGTGTATCTACTTTCACTATTAAAGCAGTCCGTGTTTTTTAGCCCAGAGGGCTGCATTCCATTGGAGAGGAGCGCCAGAGTAGAATCCTCAAGGTCTCCAGGGCTTGGCATCTACCTTATGGGTGTGATACTAGGTTGGTAGACTTGGACCTGCCCATTGGACCAAAGGAGGATGGCTTTGTTGAGCGCAGTTCAGGTGTGTTGCTTAATGTTCAGTTTTTATGGTACATTGACAACCTGCCTGGCACCCGCTGGAGAAATACTTGTCTCTCCTGGTCAGTACAAGCAGCTGTTTCAATGGAGCAGGGCTCCAGATGTCCCACGCCAGACATGGCGGATGTTGTGGATCATCAGTGGTAAGCAGCTCTCGCAACAACTTAGTTGGATGTACTTGAAATAATCTGAGTGCCAATCTCTTAGCATTCGAGGTTGTTCACCACCGTACTAGCTTTTTTTGTCTCTCTGGTGAGAGCAGTTGGAATCCAGTCAGGGGTGCACCACAAGACAGTTGGCCCCAAAATGTGAAGGTGTTGTTGATATCCAACCCGGATTAGGGAAGGGTGACATAGCCTTGCGTAGGCAGTAAAGGGAAACCTTACCTAATCTTTCAATTTAGCAATCCTGTATTATCAAGCAGTAGTCTCACACGTACTGTACTAGGTGACGCTTTGTAGTATGAGGTGGAGGCTAGGGCCTTTTTGAGGTCTGAGAATCACAGCTGAACACCTGGACGAAGCAATAGTTAGTGTCGTATAGCAGATCAGGTTTGATCCTCAACTCTGCAGCGCTCTTCAGGGTGCAGTTATGGCAGGACCGGAGGGGTCGCTCATGGAGTCAGCCTAATCCGGCCTCCCTCATGATATTGAATGTTGGGCTGATGCCAAAGAATGGCCAGGTAAAGTAACGTGTGCCAAAATAGCCCCTGTGTTGGTATTGCCAGTGTGCCCTTTCTTAAATCTAGGTAACCCCATCCGAGGGATGACACAGGAGAAGAAGGCATCACTGAGCAGGCGCCTAGGCCATCTGAATATTCCAGAGCACCCATCACTTCTAATAGACGTGCGGGGAAGAGGAGTGGGTGGGGATATCAAGCTGTTTGTGTTGATCTGCACTATCTTTCACGAGTTTGAAGATTTCTACTGTTCTGCTGTTCCCTGGTTCATGTTTGAAGGAGGGCCCCAGTCATGCATAGAGTACATAAGGGCGGGGGTGAGGAGACGCGGACCTTACTTCCAGGGCTCGTGCTCTGACGTCCGCTGCTGGAGTCTGAGACAGACCTGCATCCCGGGCCATTCTAGATTACCACCTACTTGCTTCTCTGGGGAAATCTTTTGGCGAATACGGTCATGGATTCTCTGTATTGACCGCTATTTTAGGGTGAAGGCGGGATCTGCTGCATTTTTACTAGGCTCATCGTGAGGTATTTGTAATCTGAACGCAAGCTTATCTCTGCAAATGCTGTTGGATTGTCTGGGCAGGCAGGGAGTTTGTTTACCTCTCATCCTCCAAGTTTGTTGGTTAGCCCACCCCCCAATTGTGTTAAAGTTAACATATTAAGCCCAGGAGCAGGACAAATGATAATCTTATTACAGTAGTTTAATCTCTTAAGACTATTGACCATACCTTACTTGACAAGAGTCAATGCAGTGATAATTTAAGTTGTACACATTAGATAAATAATCATTCTTGACTATACATGAACGATCTGTGATGGATCCCAGATCTTGGACTGAATTAGCTGTCCGGTTGAGCAAGCCTCATGATTTTGTCCAGACGTCTGATTTCCAGCATGCTTAGTGGCCTACAATAATAAATGTCTGTTTGCAACCCTCTCTCGAGCGTCAGATGATTTATTTGCATCCGCACATCTATCAAATATTGACAAGAGCAGAGGGTATTCTTCTGTGACATTTTAAGTTGGTATTGCTCATTCAGACTTAAAGAATGTTGCATGATCAACATAAGGATGAAGTTGAAACCTAGGTATCTGTCTTGTGGGTATGTGTTGTCCTAAGACCTTTCACTGTGGAATCTTCATTGACGTACACTGCACACTGATTTATGCTGCTGAAGATCCTGCCTTTTGTGTTCCTATTTTCTTATCTTTTACATAAACTCAGGGCACTCCTGAAAACATATTTTACAGGGGTGCCCTCGATCCCAAGCCTCTAACCTTGTTTTTATTTTTTTTCTTATCCCCATTCTAACCATACCCTGTGTTAGCAGTTTTTTCATTTAGTAGGTGGATGCAAGTAACAAGCTACAAATTGCCACTGGACTATTGTACGATGAACAAATAATTCCAGTAACCCTGTACATAAACATTAAAAATAATTGTAGATTAAGATTATTCCAGAGGGGCTCCCCAAGCTTTTGAAATATCTAAATAAGTTTGATTTCAAAGCAATGAGTAGAATTCGATGTGAGTGAAAGATGATCCAGTGTAGTGCCCTTTCTTGAAGCCCAAGTTTTGCAATAAACATTCTGAATTTTCATGTTCTTTATTTTGCCAATATGGCGGGTACAATTAAAACATTGTCCTGAATGAATCTTTTGAATCTTTCTTGGAGGAGGTCGGGTGTCCACTCTAGGCAGTGACTTATGACTTAAGGTATTTCATTGGGATAAGACATTCAAAAGTAGCCAGGAGATTGGGCAGAGTCAGTCCTCTTATACTGCTGACAGGTGCGGTTTTCTTGAATTCAGAGAACTCCCACCAACTCTACATAATTTCCTTTGTCCCGATAGGAATCCAGCCTGTAACGATTGTGAGGCGATCTTTCGTCACAGATACCTGGACCTGAAATATGTACTATTTCCACCAGTTATGTGGGGGATGAGGAAAGTTGAAAATGTGCGACAGCTTACCAATTCATTTTTTTAATTGTTTTTTTATATAAAGGATTGATAATTGCACATATGTTTTACATCAAGTAGCGTGGTCCTAACCTGGTAAGACAGCTAATTGGAAGTTTGTTTGTTCCCAAAATATTAACCATATTACGTAACCAGTTTTGATTCAAATGAAGCTCAGTTCGGTACTTGTGTTTTTGCTACTATTGGTTTACCAAGGAGGAAAAAAATTCTGAAACCATTCACTGGGTGTGTTTGAGTTCTTCAAGCTTTGATGCATTGTAATAGTTTGGTATTGTGTATGTAAGATTTTTTTATTACATATACTGCTTTTTTTGATTACATATACTGCTTTTATTGCTTTTTGTGACTGTTATTTTTCTTTAGTGTTCTGGTTTTATTTATTTTCTGGTTCTAACCGTGATTTAAAGAAACCTGTTCTTCTGGCCTGCGAGGTGTAGGAGGTGCTGACGTTTGTAGCCATCTAATTTTAAATATTCATTTTCCGCAGGAAAATCTGGTATACAATATTTGTTCCCTTTATGATCATGTTTTCCTTAAACAGGTGTCAGAAATAGTGGCAATTTGGTTTTAACATAAAAGGTTGACCTTTGGTGTAAAGTACACCCATTACAATGCTTGTGGCTTAAACATTCACTTGTTGAGGCGATGACTTTGCATTTGAGATTCCAAAAGGTTATTGTCTCCAAACCTTATTTTAAAATCTAACATAGTAATCATTGTTGTAGCACAGCAGTGTCATCTGTCAGTTCATAGCTGATTCGGATGGACAGTGCAGACCAACCACTCAAAGCGCAAGAATGCATCAGTGCAAATTGTGGTCATAGATTCACCAGTTGTCAGTGGCCCAAATTGGGGCAAGTAATATTTGATTTATCAGGTTTGAAGGAGGTGAGAAGCTACGAAAGGGGTACTCACCATCTAAAATTTAAACCAATGTATGCAATCAAGGAGGGTTAACCTTATCTGCTATGATCCTTGTGCTATTAAGGATCATTAGTTGGATACTGGCATATCTTAGATATTTTTTTGGGATCCTCACCCACAGGTGCCACTTGTGGCATGCTTCCTCATTGGATCCTCACCCACCGTGCCTAGTGTGAGTGGGTGGGCTCGACGCAATTTGTAAGCGGAGCACTTTACTAAAAGGAAGTTATTTATGTTAAGAATAAAATTGCTTTCTGGATCTTTTTATTTTAATCCGAGGTCTTTTAGCAAGTTTAAAAACAGAATGATGTAACTGGGTATAATGGCCTAAAACTAAAACATCCGTGGGTTGACATGTTTCAGCTGTTCTGTGTCTCTCTAAGGGTCAGCAGGCTTTCTTCAGGACCTATATAAACATAATTCCTGTAATATATTACTTGGTTGTACCATTTTTTTCAATAAATTGGTGGTATGAATATCATACATATGATGCAGCATGCAATGGGGATCATCACTGATTAAAATTTGTATGCCTTACTACCCTCCATTATATAGCTTCAATGACCCGTGGTTGATTGACTGAACAATAATTTCTCACAAGTGTCCTATAAGCAAAATGGTAGCCACCACGTTTTCAAAAATCAGTGTAAAAAATGCAGTCGAATGATTGGGTCTAATTCTTATGTGTTGGGTTTACATTTATAAATATTGTTCTTTGTATCCTTTTTACCCTGTCTTCACATTGCAGTGTAGCAGTTCTGTTTTGAAATCTTTTCTAAAACTAAGATATTGTGTTTTGGCAACACTGCACTTTACCACACTTAAAGGATATCTGTGAATATATGTAAGGAGTGCTTGACTGATTGAAATACATTTTTCCGTGTTTCTATTTACAACTGATCCCCTGAGCCCTTCTTACAAAAAGGCATTCTTTGTGTTCAATCTTTGAGTTTTTTTCTCTGTATACTAGGGAAGGAACACCTGCATATGCAGCCTGATCTACACACTATATTCTATTTAATATAATTTTTGTTAATGTTGACTCTTCCTTTCTGCCTTATAAACCCTTACGCCACAGAAAATGCAAGGACAAACCAGTTCAGTAAATACGAGGCCACCGTCGAGCCTGCATTATTAATTCCTGCTATTCTCTTAAATCTTAGTTTACAAATGTTGCTACAGTTTGGACCATTGTTTGCTTTTGTCGTCTTGTTAGTGTATTAATGTTGTGCACTCTTTTGGGGAGAAGGGGGCCTTATCTTAAATTTTCATGCATTTTATCGAGATTAGTAGGCCACACTCTACCCGTACAGACGTTTGTGTCATTGAGGTTAGATTTGCTGCTGTTTTTGTTATGTATATAAATATTTATCACTATTATAATTTATCAGTGTTAAATTGTATGCATGCTACATTAATTTATTCTTATGTTACGTTATTATATGACATAATTTTCGATTCTGTAATAGACTTCTTGCACACTCCCGTTGCAGTGATATTACTAGTGTGTGAATGATTATGGTTTATATTGTATGTTCTTTAGGTAATCAACATTAATCTTCTCTTGCATTACTTTTAAAATCCTCTCCAATGTTTCCCACTACTTAATTATTTGGCTATGTGGGAGCTTCTTCCAAGACCACCAGCCTTGAACTGTTATACTGGCTGTGGTGTGCCATTGCTTAGTAACTCATTACAATGAGGTCATCCTACATTTACGATATTTGTTTGTGCTTTTTATTGGGATTCTGTTTTATTTATTTCTCTAACACGCTCAAATACTTTTTTGCCCTTAACTCTTTCTGGGATCCCCAATATCATTTAATAGGCATTTTGACCTTATTGACATAATGGTAGTTTTCTGCTACTTATTTGTACGCAGTTCTTATTTGGCTATATCGTCTAATCTCCGTAGACAAGTCGGTGTATTATTGCTCACTCGCTATTTCATCGCCAGGCAAGACAACCAACATTTTCTAGGGAAGATACTACTATCATTTAATAGGTGAGCTCCAAGACTGCTATGGTTTAATCTAAAGCGGAAAGACATGACTACACTCTTGCTGTAACCTATTTTTATTTCACTTTTTGGCACTTTAAAATCTCTAGTGTTTTACATCCTGCTCTTGGAGTTGCTATGCTAGCCTTTACGTTTCTTCTGTAAGGTATCAGATTTTTTGTGCGATTTCCCATGATTTGGATTTCAGTGCCCTTAGCAGTCCGCAGGTTGACAGGCTATTTGAAGTTCAGAAATGCACTTAGGACCTGGCTGTTTAGGCAAGCTTATCAGCTCACATAATTTGGGTTTTGGCTTTTGGTTTTGCTTTACAACTTTACTGCCCCTCAGTACCACAAAACCTTACGGTGAACTTGCAGTTTACAAATTCCACTTAACATAAGATCCCTTGATCTACGTAATAGAAAACCACTTTAATAGAGCAGAAAGTGCAGCTATTATTTATTATTATATATATATATATATATATATATATATATATATATATATATATATATATATATATATATATATATATATATATATATATATATATATATATAATTTTTTTTTTTTATAGAATCTTATGCCAAATCCGTCTACTTAACATGTTAGTCCATGGGTTAAAGTTTTCCTTTCTAATTCAAGAGGTATTTTGACAGCAAACCTTTCCCAGACTCAGCAAATACTTTTGCAAGAATCTTCCTAGTGCATCTAAGCGCACAGTCAGTTGATTTTTGAGTAGAGTGGATTTACCTCTGACCTAATGATTATTGGATCATTGTTTTTTTAGTTTAAATCACCTCTCAATAAGGATTCATCAATTCTGTCCACAATAGAGGGACTGATTTACATGATGGTGATAAAGGTTGGGGTGCTGTGTTTTGTTATTGGTGAAGATATACGCAGAGTGGTTCAGCTTAATACCAGTGGAACTGAAATATGCAATGATATCTTGTCCAAAACTGATAATGGTCACAGTTTTTCTGCTGGCTTCTCTGAGACCCTGAGTGTGAACTGGTAGAATAGGTGGATTCTATGGTTTATTTGGTGTAGCTGCCCATCTAGGAAACACCAGTACTAATAGTTTTGTACAGAGACTCTGGAAATGGCAGCCTCGGCATCCAATTATTTGGCAGAAAAACCTATATAGAGCTTGGGAGGTTTATTCAGGGAAGAACTCTCCTCTGGGCTACGTTTACATTCTTGTTGGCAATAAAAAAGTTGTTCAGTACCCTTTTGCTATTCAGTGATTTCTCACTAAGTGTGCTATCCCTTTTTTTCGGATTCCTCTGCCCACCATTGATTCCTTTGTGGTATGTCTCGTGGCTACGGTTTCATTTTAATGTTACTGAGCCTTGGCTACTATTGTACTGCAATTAACTTTATAGTTGACACGTTAAAGGATCTTCCCCAAAGTAGCTTGGTTGGATAGTTACGGTGCACGTAAAGTAACAGAACAGGTAAGGTACTTTCATAAAAGGCGATTCAATAATCACACATGATCACTTAAATGCTTAGTCAGACTTATAGCTTTAGAAAAGGCCAGACGTTCATTTCAGTTTTAAATAGTGGGTCGTCTAAAATGAGCAATTCCAACGAAAATTAGGCCACAGCACCCTCTGCAGCTGAGATATAGTGCAGACTTTATTTTAGCACTTACGTGGTGAGGAACTATTGTTTATTTGACATTGGAGTCTGTGAGAAATATTGTTCTTTTGGATCACAAATGCTCAGATGCCTAGGAGGGAGTCAAATTTGATCTCAGATGGCTACATGACTGCCTCTTTTCTGAGCTTCTCTGCAATCCAGGGTTAAAGGAAGTTAACTGTAGCCAACGACTCCAGTGCCAAACCCAACACTCCTGTGTACGGAGGGTCCCAAAACCACTACAAGCAAGACAAATAGATTCAAGAGTACTGTAGTGGGTGATTGGTGTACTAAAGTCTCCACTGTCTGTATTGGGAGACAGTTACACTATCCAGATGGACACTTGTGACTCCAGCGTATTCCAATGCAGTTCATGTAGTAAAGAGACCTAATAGTACCTTGTGATTGATTGTCAAGGGTGTTCTTGCTTGGTCCTGGTCAAGGTTTTTGAGGACTTTGGGGGCAAATGCAAAATTGCATCTGTCCCAGATTGGAGTTGAGGATTTCCTTTAATGCTGGTCCGTTCTTGAACATCAGAGAGGTTTGATTTCCTATGTGATCTTGGTAAGTTAAGATAGAGTAAACAACTGACTGGATGATCCTCACACAAAATAGTAAGGGTTTTTGGGGTCAGCTGGGGATAACTGCCTATTAAATTGGATCCTTGTTTGATGCATTTCATGTACCGCAGGCAAGGATTAAGATTTAACTACAAATAGTGTCCCAAAATGAAGGAGACTGGTAGTTTGAGTACCTTGAGAAGTTGTTTCCTGTGTATCACTTTTAAATGATAAAACAGCAGAGTAGCTTCCAAAGTTGATTAAGGGCAGGTAGGCTGCAGGTGAGGCCTAGGAGTGAGAATGGTACCTGTACCGGGTCCAGCATCCTTTTAGAAAATCTTTAGTCATTACTGAAGTTGAAGTCAGATCCTTACACTTTGGAAAAGAGGACATACAGCAAGATAGTTGTGTAGTTAAATACTTAAAGCGTCATATCAGATCTGATAACCAAACTTGCCCCTTATATTGGAGCAAGTAGTGGCTGTTCTTCAGTACTGTAGGGTGAGGTATGGGGTAGATTGGCTTGTTGTGAAAGGCTTGCATTTTGTTGTCTTGCAGGCTACAGTGTTTCATTGCTGAACAGGCAGGCATACCCTTGAAAGTAATGGGAAAAAGTATGTCATTGAGTGAGTTTTTGTTTACTTTTTGCCTTGTGATCTCTGCTCTGTCGGCAGTTTCTGTACGGCTATACTGGACATGACCATCTTTTATGCTACTGCTCACATTTGCTTTTGTAGATTAGTACTGGGGCTGAATAGCCTTGGTCATTTCTGATTGATTCACTTTATTTTGCAGACTGCAGTGATGGAGTGATGTGATCGGCCAGCACTGCCCAGTCCCAGCTGTGGCAGTAGTATGGCCGTGATGGAAAAGTGGCGCTCCTAAAGGAGGGGGCCGCTGTGGGCGAGCAGCGCCCTGACACCATTGACCGCTCCAGGGCACCATGATATCCCTAATTACAGAACAACTGCAGAAACAGAGTCTGGAGGAACTGAAATGCAAGTCGTTCAGTATCAGCCTGGTGAGTATATATTCAGTGCTGACATTCAGATGAAGGTTTTTTGTAATGACCCCCATCTCATCTACACCATCGACTCTTAAGTGACCACAATGGGTACTCCTACCCCTGAACCCAACCAACATGAGTGATTCACCCCCCCAACATATCCGCACTGCAGGTGTAAAACTATTCAATATTCCAAATAAAGTGCCATTTGCCCAAACTCCTGAGGTAAATACAATGTAACATTGAAAAGCCGCATTTGAAGTCATTTTTTTGGTGGGTGTGGGGAGGATAGCCTCTTAACCACATTTGCCGCTTGCCGAGTGAAGTTTTGAACGTACCAGAAATAAGTACCATTCATCACATTTGTGTAATATTATCCCCTGAATAAATCTCCAGTTCTGGAATTCACTGTAAAAAAAAAAAAGTTGATCCTTTTCCAAAATAAGTTTGTTTGCTTGCCTTCTTGTAGGTAGCCATGTAAAAGGAATTAATTGCAAGATTGTAAGGAATTGAAGCAAACCTCTTAGGCTAGTTGGAGGCATTTCGGTCCCACACCGAATCAAACAAGCAGGCTTCAGTGCACAGGCATGTGTTAAAATCCAAGACTCGAGGGAAGAAAGGTCTCTGAATGGTTCTGTCCCTTTTCAGTGACAGGGTGTGGCCTTTCACACTGCTCCTACTCCAGATCAGATTCAACCTAAAAGGAATCCCTTCAGTTGTTGACGCAGACACTAGAACGTCCTATCCTCCGGTCAAAGCTCTGGTGTTACCTGTAGTGGGTCTCATAGATTCCGTTAACATCCACCAGAGGCTGTGTCTGGAACTTGGATCCCCATGTGGCAGGCAACCTCTGTCTAGTCTGATTTTTTGACAGGTACTTGTGCTCGCCTTCCAGCTAGTCCCACTCCGTCTAGTGGCTGAGGAATTTGTTCAACTTTCCCTCCGCGAGGAGCTTAGCTTTAAAAAGTGTCATGTACTTCTTGCCTGTTTTCGAATCCAACACGACAGCATGTCTATCCCCACAATTAAAAAGTGTGATTGCTTAGGTAAAGAGGTACACCTGGAGTTAGAGAGTAGTTCAGGACCCCGTGCACTGTTGCAAAGGTTGACTGGCATCTCGGTTTCAGAACTTAAGTCACACGCCTTGGGAACAATTCTGTGTTTGGGCTTTCAGATTTTTGGCAATATAAAGAAAACAAATATTCATGATTTTCCCTCTGCGTTTTCAACTTTTCGTTACGGCATAAAGGTTTCATCAGCCATCACATTCACTTTTGAGCTGCTTCACCTCTTAAAGTGCATGTTATTTATTTATTTTTTTTATTTTGAAGGTTTTATATAGCGCGAACAAGACTATTGCGAGTAACAGAACGCTTTACAAGTCATGAGAGTAAATCCTGCGCTAAGTATAGCAAGATCTAAGTGATAGAGTTGTACAGATCTGAAAGTCATAAAGATTAAGCTAAACAGAAGGACAACTGAAGAGAGTAAAAACAGCATACATCAGACACAAAATACAGAAAACCGTTAGAGTTCATGTGAATTTAGCCATGAGGATCGCTTTCACTTCTTTTTTGAATGCGGCAGAGGAGGGGTTCATTCTTGTTTCACTGGGTAAGGCATTCCAGATCCTAGGAGCCATACCAGAAAAGGTTCGGTTATAGGTTTTTTTTTTTTTTGGGCACATTTTTGTGGTTTCAGAAGAAGTCTTGGCACTTCCTCGGTCCCTGATTCTGACAAGGATGGTTTTAAGTTTGCCTCTGTTTGTAGTGCAGTTTATCAAGGACAAATCCTTTATTTCTTCCACCATTGTATAAGGGGGGCACCAGTTCTTTTCACTGGTAGTATTGACATGGAATCATTTTTTAGCCCCAGGTCTTTTTGCTTCGGAGGTTTCTTTTTCACAAAGTTGTATTAACTTTGATCCTCTGCAGAGGTCTTACTACCCTGTCTCTGCCCTTTAGAGTACTGGGTTATGGTTTTCTGTATCTGATGGGATGATGTTTGACGAGATTAGCTAAGGTTTTAACATGTCAACGGTCTGTGTCATGCGCAAGGGAGGCTGAGAAATCAGATGTTAGTGCCTACAAGGATATTCTATGTGGGATCCCAAACTTAAGGCGCTTTTGTCTTGAAATGTGTTAGTTGCAATCTAGATACTTTGTTGGCTGGGGTTCTGAGAATGCTGAGAAAAAAGTGGATTCTTGAGCTTCACTAAGTACCAGACAGCAACATTTATATTGCGTCTTGGTCCAACTGCATCTTCAAATGTTTACATCTCTGTAGCAAAAGGTGTAGAGACATTATAACTGTTATGGAATCAGGGTGGCCAGCCACATCCAAGGTGTCCTCTCCGGAATCTGGTTGAAGACTGATGCAGGTCATCTCAGAGTACCTGGCAAAATTTGAGCCATAGGTGCTCGCCATTGGTGTGGCCCTGGAAAGTGTCATGTTACCTGAGCTTGGATGGTCTTTAATTGCCCTTTAAGGATCCTGCCCTCTTGGGATGAAGGAATGTCATTGCTGCTGGGTGATTCACTGCTTTAAGGTGTTCTACTCGCCAAGCTTAGATCAGCTTGTCTTACTTTAGTACAGGCCCAGCTCCTTGAAGGGCAGTAGTCTTTCCTTTTCATGTGTAGTTTACAGTCGCTAATTTACTTAAAATCCCTGGCCTTTTCCCAGCCCCTGGGGAAGATCTTTATCAGCAAGGTCCTGTCCAAGCAAATGCTCCCTCTTTACTGGTGCTCAGTATCATTATGAATTTCCAGCACAAAGGAACATTATTTCTTTTAGTTTCCTTTTCACTTACCATCAGTACCTACAGAGTGCAGCCTTCAACCAACGGTCAAATCCTACTCTACTCAGGAGGAAGTGCTTCTTGAGACTTAGCACCCTTCTTCCTGTGCTTTTGAATTCAGGTAGAACACAGTGAGACACCTTTTTGTGGGGATCCAAGAGCAGTCTTTGGTTACCGGGTAGTATCCTGAGCAGGTATTGCAGTTTGCCTTTGGTGTGCCAGAGCCACCAATACTGTTGCACTCTAGTTGGGTTAGGAGATAGCAAAGAAGTCCAGCAGGTAAGGAATGCCATAAGAGATGGATGTGTTTGGAAACTAGGGTACAGCCTGGCCCAGTAAATCACATAAAACAATGCTGTTAATTAATTTTGGATGAATACCATGGGACATGAACTGTAATTAACAATGCTATTTTACCGCATTATTTGTTGCTGTCATGTAGACTTGTCTGGTTTATTGTCGGTCTTGTTTCTAGAATATACTAGACCAAGAGCTACACTGCAGTACTTTGCACCCAGAGCCACTGCGAACACATGCCCAAATATAGCAATCTAGACAAATCAGTGGGCTGTCCCATCTGCTGAGATTTTTAGTTGCAAATCGCTCTGGGGAAAGCACACAAGTAAAACTAATGCTTAATTTCGGGTTTTAGGCCTCTTGCTGAATAGTTGATTTCCTGTATACAGGCAATTCACTTGGAGACCAGTTTAGGACCAAACTACCCCATCAATTATCGTGCAGAAGCAGATTTTGCACACTATCTTTACACAAAGTGAAGTCAGCCTGGGGTACCAATTTTTGTTGACTCCTATCTCAAAGAACCAGTCACGGTCGATATTTTCCAATGTCCGGCTCCCCACTGGATTCAAAAGTTTAGCCATCCCAGCTTGGCCTGGGGACCAAACCATAATTTTAAAGTATTCTCTCTGAAACCTTAAGGGCTAGCCAGAGTAAAATGGCTTTAAATAGCAGACAGCAGCCAACAACAGGGGACAAACTCAATGACTGCCTAGCAGGCTCATCCAAGACGAGTGCAAAGAAGTGTAAAGTGTTTCTGCCGCTTCATCACCTCCCGGTCATGCTTTTGAGTTGCAGGAGTAAAAACGCCTGAACCCCTGAACTATTGATCCGCTTCCCGAGCAACTTGTAGTGTGATATGAGGGGACTGTAATTTCCCCAGACAGTCCATGTACCACAGTTCATCCACCCATAGAGGGCAGAATCTCTGCTTTGCTGCTGAATACTATATGGAGTGATGGAGCCCTCCTTTGGGCTCGCAGATTGTGAAGTCCCCTGGGAGAAAACATAAGGTGGATAAATACAAACCAAACAATTGAGCAATGTGCAGCTTTTATGAGCCATGCTTTGGATCTGTCCCCACTGGTACCAATACATTCCTCTCCATAGTTACAAACCGATTAGTTGCAGTGGCGATCACAGAACATTTAAACAAATAATCGTACTGAGCACATTCTCCATCAAAACAGAAGCACCAACACGTAGACACAATGGTATTATTTAGAAAAAACACACTTTATTAAGTTGGTACTGTTATAGAGTTGTTCCCAGACCTGCCGCAAAATAACCCCATGCTTTATTCCAGTAAAAGGCAATTCTTAACCCTCTGGGGATGTGACCAAAGAAAACTGTGCCTTCTGGATGCTAGATTTGTTTTCCTGACACATTTAGCCTTAGTATTACTTCAAGGATTTGTGAAGTGTTTGAGCAACAGGTTAGAGTAAAGCACTGCTATTGGAAAATAAATGTGTGGCATTAATAAACAAACCGTTCAGTAAAAACGGTGAAGGCTGTGGTAGGCTATTGTAATTCTGAATAACGTAACGGTTTACTTGCTTTTAAATGCCAGCGTGTTCAGGTACCACTAGAATCAATATTGCCCACCTGCTTAATAGAAAAATACCCGTAATTTTGTAAATCTATTAAAACCTCAAAGGTGTCTATCGGGCATGACCATACAGATGGATTGGTCTAATTTGTGCTTTCCTACTTCTTTACAATGCACCTTGGTGCATTGTTGTTTTTGACTTATGGCATATTCATGCTTTAATTCCAATTTGGAAATGGTAGACTGAATATAGGTGAGCCGATAAAGACTTTGTACAAGTCCTTGACTTCTTTGTTTTGATGCAGGTATTTGAGGTTTTTAAATTGAAACAGCAACTCGTACAAAATGGATTTCTAGGTAGATATTTTGTCTTCCCTTTCCTTAACCTATCCGGATGAGAAACAAGGATATCTAGCTTAAAAAAGAAGCGCAACAACTTCAAGTCCCTGATTTAGTTCGAGCACCATAAGTGAAGCACACAGGTCACAGTCTCTTCAAGTACACATTGGTTGCCAGTATTCTGCTTCTGGTTTGAGGAGTAAACACTCCATTGAGCAAGTAAACTGGTTTGCTGTATCCTTGGTAAAAGTTACGCTGATGCAGGTGTTATCTATAATGTTGCAGGCCTCATCCTGGAGTAGTCTGATGGACTAAAGTTTCAGGAATCCTCAGACTATGGGGGCAACATATGCAATCAAGTAGATGCTTGCCAACATGCTAGGGGCAGTGTGGTCTTGCTAAAGTGTAAAACTATTGACATTGTGATTCTTCATCTGACATGAGGGCGGGGGGTGTTATGGATTGTTTGGAGGCCCTCCCCCTTTGACATCTACTCCCAACAAGGCTATGAGGGATAAAAGATGTTGGTGATGGCACCTTACAGAGTAGTTTGCCACTCTGTCTTTTTATTAGCATAGGGATTCTCTTGGCCAGTGTCTGGCACCCTCCACAGAACCACTTAAGGCCCTCCCACACAGGCCTGCCCCCTAGTTTAAAGGCCTCCCCCTTTTTGTATCTTAGTCAGAACTCCGTGGTCTAGATGAGTGTCTACACACCGCAACTGGTCCTTCCCTGTTAGTTTATCCCTTTATAAATAAATGCCCTTCTTGCATGGGTACTTATCTGATAGTGCAAGTATTGGTACAAGATGAATCATTCAGATTTGAACCCAGCTGTTCAGCAAATGCAACACAGCCTCCAGTTGGGCCATGCATGTTAATTTGAGAGTCCTTTATCGAGAGCAAGCTGGTACCTTGGCCATAGCCGGTTTTATGGATTCCCGCAAAGGGATAAATCTGTACATATTGATAACCTTGTAAAGCAATCATGCTTGGCACTCAAGGCAACCTAACATGATTCAGCCAGTGAGAAATGACATAGAGGGGGGATCCATAAACCCCATACAGCTGCACCTGTTCCACCTCTGTACTGTATATCTTAGCTCGTCTTAAACTGACCTGGACCTCTAGAATGCTCATGTCTTGCCTTCCTGAATTAGGAAGCAACTCTGGTGCTATATCTTTATCAAACTCTTATTGCCTTCAACACCCGACACACTCGAATGCAGCAGTTGATCATCCTGAGATCTTGGTTGGAGCGTTGAGTGCCTTAATCCTCTGTATGCTGCCCTCCATTTTGCCATCTTCCCTTACCAAAATGTAAGTATACCGTGTTCTCGCGTCATCCTAAATTTGTTGTTGGGAATTGCATGCACCCAAGACTGAACTGAAAAAAACTTGGATAAATGATGCGGTCACTTTAAACTTTATGGCAACCCCAGCATGACTGTCCCTTCTTAGTGAACAGCCCCTGTCCCTTACACAATTGTGCGTTATCATGTTTCCTAGCCCAGTTCTCTTTATCCACTGCTAGGTAAAATGCAGGGAGCACCTTCTCTGTGCACTTTTCCATATTAGTGCAATGTCTTCTTTTTTGTCATCTCCCTTCATGTGAAAGGACTTAACATACGAAAATACCATTGGCTTAAAAGAAGAACACATTGCCGCCCTCTTCTGCTTCTAGCATTTAAGACTGTGTTTAAGCAGGACATTTATTGCAGCAGACAGTTTAGTGGATGACCCCTACAAGTCCTGCTTGTCTTGTCAGTTTAATGTCTAACTGGTATATCTTCTTACACTGTGTATGTGGGAATTTAGAAAAAGTTGTTGAGAAACCATTCCCTCTACGTGTTGAAGGAGCTGCTATTTAACTAGACTTTTAGGTTCATCGGGAGGCAGATGTTGTCTCACAAATCTTGTTGGGACATTTGTTGGGGCCACCTCTGCCCTGGGAGCCCTTAAACTGTTATTCTGGAGTTGCACTGTACACACACTTGCAAACATATTAATAAGGTCCAGTTTGCAACACTTTTCCTCTTCTGATACTGGACAAAATTTTGTGGAAGCGAGGAGTGTTAACTGCCTCGCTAATCGTCCAAACAGACAGAATCCTCTTCCCAAAGCAGTATTTTTACGAAAGTTGATCTGCCAAACTCCTCCTGTGAGGGGTTGAGCTAGTTTTGTATTGTTACTGATGCTGCTTTCTGGTGCATCCTTACTGAAGATTAAACTGCACTCCTAAGAGGAGGTGAAAGGCACCCTACAATGTTGTGGATAATTTTAAACGGCATCAATATAGAGATTGGTTTCAGGATACCTGGGATGAGCTGTCTAAGTCACATGTTGTTATGAAGGACAAATGCAATTGGTATCAATATTAGTAAACTCCTAAGTCCTTTTGGTGTCACATGTCCTTGTTCTGGCACCATGAACTTTTAATGTTAATATTTTAGCAGATATTTGAGCCATATCAATTTCTTTCTGTAATTGGGTAGTTGGGCAGGGGCCCCATAACATGGCAAAAGTACACAGATATTCATCCTTAATTGTTGCCTCATGATTTACCATCCTATTGTGAAACTAATAGTCTTCAGTTTTTCATGCAAACGTTTAGGTGCCACTAACTCACTCTGTATAGCACCTGTTACTTGAAAATAAGACATCTGGTAAGGTTGTTCGGCTTTGGAGGTGGACACATCAAAAAATATTAGATGTTGGGAAGCCTAGAATGTGAGAGCCTTCCTAATAGTTATACCAGCCAGGTCTGATGGGAATCGGTGAATGGTTTCCTCAACCTAATTTAACTCTGCTTCTTGCTACTCTGCCTCAGTGTGTTACTTTCTGCTACTCCCTGGAACCAATGGCTGTGCCTCCTAAAAAAGCCTGAAGTGGACATTCATTCTTACTTCCTTGACTCAAACGACAAGTCAAAACCACCATACCCAACCGGTTTCATTCTGATGCAGGAGCGTATGCAGGCGCTGGGTTAAGGTCCTGTTAAGCCAGTTACTGTTGCCCTATTTGTTGGGCTTGTCCCCTCTGCCATATAGGTCTTGATCTTGTGCACAGAATCTTCGATCAAATAGGGAGCCCTTGACACTTGGAACTGACTGCATTACAAGTATTTTATTATGATTTGGAACTGAAAGAGGTCCGTATAAATATAAACAAAAATTATGCAAAAAGTAATACAAAGAGACATACAATAAAATGTAGACAAATTTGAAAAATGCAAAATGGCCATGCATTCTTAGTACCATGCTCTGCTGTAAAAACCCAAGAGGACATAAAGTGCAAATGCAACAAAAAAAATCAGTTTAGGCACTACAGTGCAATACTTGAACAGTACGAGGGACTATGCATCCTTAATACAGTACAAAAGATAAATGGTGCACAATAGGCTGAGAAAGTGCTGAACAGGTGAAGAGACTTAATTTAGCTTTACAAAGCAGTACTACCACAATCCTTCTATTATGGAATACGTAATCTTTAAAGTGCAACACGGCTGATAAAATACTACGAAGTCGAGGGAGAGAAAAAGTGCAAAAAGCCAAAACTAGACCCAACACTCATACCTATGAGCATCCAACCTAATCCATAGCATATTAGATACTGTTTCGAGTAATAGTTGTATAGAACATACACTACCCATATCGACAAAAAACGATATACTAAAATTTCAATGTACAACACATTTAAAAGATATTTAAATGTGTTTAAAAAATGTAAAACATTTTGTGCCTTCTTTCAATTAGAGGGGCAAAAAGGCACTGATGAGCTCCCGCTACCGAAGTTATATTGTACTTTTATAAACAATGGTCTTAACAGTTGACGTCGCAATGAATGTAGTCAAGTACAACCAAATATCACATGGTTTAGATCTTGAACACAGTTCAAACAAAGATCAGAGCCTCCCATCTCCTAGGTATACCATCCCAAGATCCAGTAACAACTCGTAGTGGAAACAGATTGTCTTAGTAATAAAATGGTTCTCCGCACACCATGGGGAAGGTTCCATAAAACATACAGCTAAGGTTTTATGTTTTTTTTTTTTTTACAAATGCGATCTATTGCAATTTCATTCCGAGCATGCTGAGCACAAAGCAGAATCTCCCTGCTCGAGGCATATGAGCTGCAGATTACACACTTTTGCATAGATCGCCATCTAGTGTTCGGCCCGGATGTTTGCAGTTTGTTTTTCCTCTTGGAAAGTTTTTGGAAGTCACGAGGTCGGTGATTCCTCCCTTGGATCGTATTGCGCATGGGCTTCGGCTCCATCCTCAGATTGTTTTATTCCGCCATCGGGCTCGGATGTAATACTAAGCGCTCCGGTTCCGAACATTTCCAGTTCGACGATCGAAGCGGAATCCTCGCTCATCGCGGTATTGTTCAGATCCAGATCTCCTCAATCACCTTCTCTTCGACATCTTCGATTCCAATCGTCAACGGCGGCCTTCGGGCCTATCCAAGCTCCGGTCCTGGCTGATGGAAAGAACTCCATTCAAGAAGTGCCCTCGATGTGGGTCCAAATTCCCCCACACCGATCTTCATGAGGTGTGCAACCTCTGCCTTTTCCCTGAACACGAGGCTCGAGACTGTCCGGCCTGTAAGTCTTTCAGATCGAAAAAGACTATACGAGATCGAAGGGCCAGATGAAACATGGCGCACTCCTCGACCTCCGTTCCAGTCGACCTCTTCGGGGACGGTGTCGAAGCTCCGGGACAGCAGCACACCGAAGAGGACCTCGTCAGTGCTTCCGAAGCCGACGACTCGGATGTGGAGGACATCACCCCGGCGCAGAGGGTCGTGAGTACTATACCCCCTCCCACACCGACACCCAAAAAGGCTTCGGTCACTCCTTCGCCTCCGGGCCTAGGCAAGACCAGAGACACCGCTTCAAACACCCCACCTTCGGGCCCGGTGAAGAAGCCAAATAAGCCTTCCGGCGGCTCGGGCTTGAGCCAGCCTGCCAGCGGTGCTGAGAAACACACTTCGGCACCGAAAAAGAGACCGGCCTCTACCTCGACACCGAGCTCCGCACCAAAGTCCTCAGTGTCGAAACCCAGCCTTTCGGTACCGACCAAACCCCATAAGGCCCTCGACACCGACACTTCGGCGCCGACCAAGAAATCGGAGGTTCCCAAAAAGCACGGCACGGACAAGCCTAAAAAGTCATCGGCCCCGAAACCTTCGGCGCCGACAGAACAAACATTGTCACAGGAACTGTTTAAACTGGATCCCTTGCAAAAGACACTTACCAAGGATCCAAAAACTGGACATTTGGCACTCTCTTCTAAAAAGAGACATTTGGACAAACCGGCTCCGCCTCCACCTCCAAAGAGGAAAGACTCTGCTACCTCCCCTTTCAGAGTGCCTTCCCCACATCCTCCACCCTCTCCACCTCCGCCTTCTCCACCCCTGCCTCATCGCTCCCCGACCCCGTCTCCAGACGATGATGATCAGGGGGACCCATATTACGATCCAGGGGATGTGCCACAAGACCCCACCTCTACAGGATCCCAGACCCATGGGACAACTATAATAATCTAGACATTCCAGACGTCCCACAAGATGACCTTTACCCGTCCAGGCCATCTCCACTGGAAGACTCATTAGGTTTTCACCACCTACTTCAGAGGGCGGCACATTATCACGGGGTACAGCTACACACTGACCCGGTAGAGGAGGATTTCCTCCTCGACACCTTTGATACCGCACATAGGTCTACCTATGTTCAGAGGGGTAATAAAACATGCGCCAGAGGTTTTTAAAGACCCAGTCCAGGGCTAGGGTCATTAACCCACGCATTGAGAAAGTACAAAGCTGCCCCCACAGACCCTGCCTATATCAAAGGGCCAGCGCCACTAGATTCCCTAGTGGTTTCTACTGCACGGAAGAGGTCAAACTCCCAGGCGTCAGGCGAATCACCACCACCTGACAAAGAGTCAAAGCTACTGGACGCGTCAGGAAAGCGCACTGCGTCACAGGCAGCCAATATATGGCGTATCGCCAACACTCAAGCGCTATTGGCCAGATACGATAGAGCGCATTATGATGAATTAGAAACCATCATGCACCATCTCCCAGAAAAATACAGAAATAGGGCCAATGAATTAATTCAAGAGGGTAAGACTATAACTAACACCTCTATATGCTGTGCTTTAGACGCAGCAGACACAGCCTCCAGGGCCATTAACACTAGCGTCCTCCTCCGTCGCCATGCTTGGCTGAGAGTTTCAGGCTTTAAACCTGAGGTACAGGCCTCCATCTTAAATCATCCCTTTGACCAAGAACATCTATTCGTCCCAAAGGTAGATGAGGCCCTCGAAAATGAAGGACACGGATACGGCGAAATCTATGGGAGCACTGCAATCACACCCTCCTAGGCGCTCCTTTTGCCGCTCTTCCTTTCGGGGTACGGCTAGAGGCTACGCCTCAGATAGCGCGTCCACTTCCTACAAATCCCCTGCTCAATCCACCTTCACAAGGGGTTATCAAAGAGGCGGCTATAGGGGCAATAACAATAAAGGCAATGACTTCCCCACCCATCACCTCAGACAGATGGGTGACCCAAATTATTCGCTCAGGGTACTGCCTAGAATTGACATCTACCCCCCCAAACATTCCACCCAGGCAACGCCCAATGTCACAAGAACATTCCACATTGCTAGAACAGGAGGTAATCTCCCTCCTACAAAAACATGCAATAGAACAAGTCCCCGCCAATCAGCAAAATTTAGTGGTCTACTCCCTATATATTCTGATACCAAAAAGAGACGAGACTCTACGACCTATTCTAGATCTCCGGCCTCTAAACACATACATACATTCGGACCATTTTCACATGGTAACACTTCAGCAGGTACTTCCGCTCCTCTCCCAGAACGACTTTCTCACCACACTGGACTTGAAAGACGCATACTTTCATATTCCGGTACACAATGCTCACAGGAAGTACCTCAGATTTGTAGTGGACGGGCAACACTACCAGTTCAAGGTGCTCCCATTCGGGGTCACAACAGCACCAAGGGTATTCACCAAATGCCTAGCGGTAGTGGCGGCACACCTCAGAAGACAGCACATTCACGTCTTTCCATATTTGGACGACTGGCTAATAAAAGCCACGTCCTACAACCAATGTGTTCATCACACCGCCACTACAATCCAACTACTTCGCCAGCTAGGCTTCACGGTGAACCACCAAAAGTCCCAGCTAACACCATCCCACACAAAGCAATACCTCGGTGCCACCATAGACACCTCAAAAGCCATAGCCTACCCCAATCCTGCCAGGATTGCAAGCATTCAGGCTTTGCGTCAAAGATTCATACCTCAACACTCTCTCCCAGCAAGGGTGTTTATGCAACTGATAGGGATGATGGCCTCTTGCATTTTCATAGTGCCCCACGCAAGACTCCAGATGCGTCCACTCCAAGAGTGCTTAGCGCGCCAATGGAACCAGGCCCAGGGGCAACTGACAGATCTGGTGTTGGTAGACGGTCGCACCCATCGCTCTCTGCAGTGGTGGAACACCACAAATCTTTCCAGAGGTCGACCGTTCCTGAACCCGGTTCCACAAATAATCCTAACCGATGCATCGCTCTCCGGCTGGGGAGCTCATCTATTACACCTCACAGTGCAGGGCACATGGACGCCGCAACAAAAGTAACTCCATATCAACCATCTGGAGTTACTGGCAATCTTTCTAGCCCTAAAATCCTTTCATACACAGATTTTAGGCAAGGCAGTCCTTATTCGCACAGACCACATGACGGCCATGTACTACATTCAAAAACAAGGCGGCACACACTCTCCACAGCTCTCTCAACTAGCACAGAGCATATGGAGATGGGCAATTCCACACAAAATCTTTCTCCTAGCCCAACATGTCCCAGGAGTCCAAAACACCATGGCAGATCTGCTCAGCAGACAGACGCAGCAGATCCACGAGTGGGAGCTTCACCCACAGGTTCTTCACCCGTTCCTTCAAATGTCGGTGCATCCACTGATAGACCTCTTCGCCACCCACGAAAACAAAAAATGCCCAAACTTCGCCGCCAGATACCCACACCCATTGTCCAAAGGCAATGAGATATGGATGAACTGGTCAGGCAAATTTGCGTACGCCTTTCCACCTCTCCCACTAATTCCATTAGTGGTGCGAAACCTACAACAGCACTCCCTCACACTGATCCTAGTAGCTCCAACGTGGGTCAGACAACCGTGGTACACCACGCTGCTGGAACTCTCGGTAGTACCACACCAAAAGCTACACCTCTCACCATGCCTCCTAACCCAGAACCATGGAGAGATCAGACACCCGGACCCAGCTCAGCTCAACCTTGCGATCTGGCTCCTGAGATCCTAGAATTCGGATACCTAAACCTTCCCCCTGACTGTATGAACGTCATCAGAGAAGCTAGACGCCCTACCACTAGAGCCTGCTACGCTGCAAAGTGGAAAAGATTTGTTGTTTATTGCCATAACAACACAATCAACCCTCTAGACTTATCTATACAGCACATCATATGCTACTTGCTCCATCTACAAAGGTGTAACCTAGCATATACATCCATTCGGCTACACCTCGCAGCAATTGCCGCTTACCTACTGAACAGACGGCACCTATCGCTTTTCAGAATGCCTGCCATTAAAGCCTTCATGGAAGGCCTCAAACGAATAATTCCCCCCAGAGTACCACCCTCACCTGTGTGGAACTTAAATATAGTTCTCACAAGGCTAATGGGACCGCCCTTCGAACCTTTGCACAAATGCGAACTGCAATTTCTCACATGGAAAACAGCTTTTCTTGTAGCCATCACTTCCTTTAAAAGGGTCAGTGAGATACAAGCATTTACTATACAAGAACCTTTTCTCCAAATGCACCAGTACAAGGTTGTTCTCCGTACCAACCCAAAATTCCTACCTAAAGTCATTTCCCCCTTCCACCTAAACCAATCGGTAGAATTACCGGTATTTTTCTCGCACCCTCAAACTGTTGCAGAAAGGGCTGTACCCACGCTAGATGTTAAACGGGCCTTACTTTACTATATTAGGTGGAGAAGTGTGGCTCACTGGTTAGAGCAGGCAGACCCTGAAGCACAGGTCAGACCCGGGACCAGGGTTCAATTCCCGACGCGGCAGGGTCTTGCGCTCAAATGTCCATGGACTCGATAATTCTCGCTTCGGTGCCTGACCTAATCATGGGTTCACACTCTGCAACTCTGGGCATTAAACTTGCTTAATCTCCACAACGGCCCCCCGCGGCGGGATGCCTGGCTTTCACCTTGGGGATGCCCTGTAGGGGCTATCTCACAGGGAAAAGCCAGGACGGGTTCCCAAGGCAAGCGCGGAGATACCCCTTCGGGGGTCGATTCAGGCGCTATATAAGAAACATAATAATAATATCCAGAGAACACAACCTTTCAGAAAGACCAAACAACTGTTTGTCTCTTTCTCTCCACCACACGAGGGCAACCCCATCTCAAAATCGGGGATAGCTAGGTGGATTGTAAAATGCATACAGATTTGCTACCACAAAGCAAAACGAACGCTATCTGTTTCCCCTAAATCCCACTCTACACGAAAGATAGGGACTTCTATGGGTTTTCTAGGGAACATCCCATTAGATGATATCTTCAAAGCAGCTACATGGTCAACACCGCACACTTTCACTAAACATTACTGTGTAGATGTGCAAACCAAGCAACAAGCTAGTGTGGGCCAGGCTGTACTAAAAACACTATTTCAAACCACTGCAACAGATACTGGTGGTCGCCGCTAAGGTTGGGAACTGCTATATAGTCTATGCAAAAGTGTGTAATCTGCAGCTCATATGCCTTGAACGGAATATGCTACTTACCAGTATGCATCTGTTCTTGGCATGTAGAGCTGCAGATCTACACACGCCCACCCGCCTCCCCGGCTACCGGTATCTGTTCCAGTCTATCTTATTTAGATACAACACACATGGGTTTCTTCACTGTTATATCTACGCTCCATCTTTCCCTGCTGGTGAAAAACAATCTGAGGATGGAGCCGAAGCCCATGCGCAATACGAACCAAAGGAGGAGTCACCGACCTCGTGACTTCCAAAGACTTTCTAAGAGGAAAAACAAACTGCAAACATCCGGGCCCAACACCAGATGGCGATCTAAGCAAAAGTGTGTAGATCTGCAGCTCTACATGCCAAGAACAGATGCATACTGGTAAGTAGCATATTCCTTTCTGACTCACTTCATAAATGGATTTTTTAAATAGATTTTTAAAAAGAAGCTTGGAGAGGTGCCACCTCATTCTGGCCCATGTCAAACGTATCCAACGCTTTCAAATAATTTGAAAAAAGGGCACTTCTCCCCATCAAATTAAAAGATAATTCATGTTTTGGTGCAGCACGGATAGAACCAGAGTCACTATTCAATAAATTGTTCTCCCACCTTGGTTCAAGTTATAGATCTGGCGCCAAGTATGCCCATCACTGGCTTTATCTGTACACAAGCAGGTTTAGTTTTCTATCTCCTTTTGACATTAAGGTGTCCAATGTATGATGTTGGATTACATCCAGAACAGCAAACATGTTTCCCTAAAATTTGTGCCGGACATTTACCTAATTATTTACCCCGACCAAAGATTCAGATGCAGGATTCTTCATACAGTAATATTAGTCTGCTTTTATCAGAGAGAGCCTAGATTTTTGAGAATTGTCTAAACTCCATGCTGCTTCCTGTTTAAAGATACTGCTGTACCACTTCAGTTGCACTGAGATTACTGTTTGTCCTCCGCCTTCGATACCGCCAAACACGACAGTCTATTAGACTTCCTGAAACATAGAATGGGTCTCGAACGGTTCTCAACTGGTTCACTTCCTTCAAAACAGAACACAAAGATTCAAGACCAATAAATCTTTATCCAAACCTGCTCCCGTCACTCTAGGAGTGCCCCAAGGTTCCTCCCTCTTCCCGACACTCTTCAACTTGTTCATGGAACCACTCACAGAGCTTCTCAACTCTGCAAAGATCCAATATCGCATGTATGCAGACGACACAACTCTACATCATGGTACACTCACTTGAGGATGTAGAGTCCCTCAACTCTACGCGCCTAAAAACGCAGACATGGCTGGTAAATAACCACTTAAAATTAAACGTCCTAAAAACAGAATTCCTCCTAATAGCGCCCCCCAACCAAACCACCACCATCATGGAATGGATAAAGCACCTAACCGCACCAGACGGCCAACCGCTCACAATCGATTCTGCCAAATCGCTAGGTATAACTGGACAATTAGCTAAATATGCAGAAGCATATCCGCGAAGCAACAAAAGGAGCAACCTTTCAAATGAACACCCTAAGAAGACTGAAACCCTTCATACCTGCTAATGACTTTAAACAGGCCGTCCAAACTCTAGCAATCCCCAGAGTGGAATATGGAAGTGTCGCTCTCTGCGGCCTTCCCACAACAACGACAGCTCCACAAAGAGGATCAATCAACTCAATCGCCAGACTAATCACAGGCTCCAAAAGAAACTGTCACATCTCCCCGGTCTTGCGTGTCCTTAACTGGCTACCCTTTGAGGCTTGAATCCATTTGAAAATTGCCTGTATGACACACAAGGCATTGCGTCACAAAACACCATGATACCTTGCAGAGAAACTAGTACCATCGGGCGGCAACAGAAGTTCATATAACCTTCTTCTGAAACCACAACGCTTTACTAAAAAGAAAACTTTTAACCGCTCCTTCTCAGGAATGGCCCCTAGGATTTGGAATGCCTTACCGCCCAAACTAAGACAGAACCCTCACGCGGCATCCTTTAAAAACAAAGTTAAATCGATTCTCCTGGCAAAATTCACTTGAACTATTAGATTCAGGATTGTAGAAATTTGCTATGCTGGAACAGTCGCCATTGTTTGACCTAATTTAAGCAATCATTTTTTTCATGCAAATGTCTATTTCCTCTGTCTATTTTCTTTATTTTTTGTAAAGCTCTCCGATACCCGCAAGATTCTTGTCCGCACTATATAGGACCTTCAAATAAATAAATAGGAGCCGGGAGCTGGCACGGGCTGTGATGTGGTGTGCACTACATGAAGTGTACAGGCAGTGCAGCTGGATGTGGTGAAGGCCTGGGACGTGGGAGATATTGTTACTTCACAAAACAAAGGGGCTCATGTGAGCTCTAGAAGCATTGCTGGACAGTCTACAGATTTGTTGCGGATACTTAAATGGAAAACCTGTGAAGAAGTCTGGTCACAACAGCAACAGTGCTCTCTGGCATTCAGCATCCAAGAACAAAAAAGGCAGAAGCGGTGATGTCTTGTTTGTTGTTAGCATCAGGGAGAAAAAAGACAGGAGCATCCTGCTTTCCATCAGGGACTTTTGTTAGCCAATGTGGTCAACAGACATTGATTAGTAATGCATTGTTTTCACTCTTAGTCAATTTAGCGAACCAATAATGTAGTTTGTAGCAAAACGTTGGCTTCGCTTACAAAAGGAGTTGCTTTATGTAATGAGGTGTTGGTATGCATATGAGTGAGTTTTTATATAATGCAGATAACTGGAGTTTTGCAGTTTCCTGTTACTGCAAATTGGTTATTAGTTGATCTTTTGAATTTAGAAGGCGTGAGTTTTTTCATGGACAGTTAGTGCATACTTGGAAGTATCTTGTGTAGGTACTGGTTACTACCGATGTCACAGGGCCACATATACTATTGTTCTTCTTTTTGATAAGCACGTATGCCATTTAGGGTCTTGACTCTTCAAGGATTTCAAAGTTGAGAATCAAAGGCCTACCCCACGAGCTGGTGGAATTAGCAGCTTACACATAGCATATACATTTGAAGAAAAAAGGAGTTCATTTACAGGAACAAGTTCACACATGCAGTCGTAGCCACCAGGATGAAATCTAATAGCCTCAAATTGAACTTGAACAAGACAGAGGTAGAAGTGTTTGGCAAGAATGCCTCGCCATGGGACTCAGCCTGGTGTCCTAAAGACCTTGCACCCACTCCATGCCCTGCTCACAAGCAAAAAAACTCTGAATCATAATGAAAACAACAAACTGGACATGACTGCCAAAATCAGTGCAGTGGTGTATCTGCTTCAACACACTAAGGATGCTGAAGAAAATCTTCAAGCGGCTACCTGACAACACCAGGAAAATGATCATCACCAGCAGGCTACACTATGGAAACATCCTGTATGCAGAGATTACCAACCAGCTCACAAGAAGACTGCAGACCGTCCAAAAAGCAGCAGCCAACCTAGTTATCAACTTCCCACACTGAGCCCACATCACACCACACCACACCTTGGGGGATTCAACAGGCTCCTGGTTCACAAATGCGAGCATTTTAAACTCCTCACCCACACCTAAAAAGCTCTCCACAACACCGGCCCTTCCTCCCTAAACAGCCACATTCACTTCCACCAACCTCTGCACTCTCACTAGCACGCACCCCACGCATACACAAAAGAAGAGCAGGGGTGTGCCTTCTTGTACCTGGCCCCTAAAGCATGGAATGACCTCCCACCACACGTCATAGCCTCTTTCTCTCTTCTTGACTTTAGCAAGTAGCGCAAGACCTAGCTATTCGAGTAAGCCCGCAGGTCTGGCCTCCAGACCTGCTACACATCGTCTGGATACCCACACACATGATTAGCATGCTATACAATTACTGATAACCTAACATAACGTGTTTTAACCCAGTTAAAATTGTGATCCAGCCAAAATAGGCTGGCAAGTTCTGAGGCTGCGATATGACTCCAAAGATGTGCATATAGCTTGAACACTAGACTGTTTAACATTGATTTCCAGTGGCCATCCTGAACTTTCCTCAATGTAACATTAACCCATGGGCAAAGCAGAGTGGTTCTTGTGCTATCAAATCTTCACAAGTCATGTTTTAAACCTGTTTTTTCAGGCTAATTTATGGAGCCAGAAAAAAGCGATATGATTGTGATATGTTTGGCCCTCTACTTTTTTTGTTTCAATGACTGATTGTTGTGTGCATGGCTCGGTAACTTGGTGGGTTTAAACTCTATTGAGTTCAGAGCTAGAGTCCTAAAAACCCATGGACCGGACTGTAATAGATTTACCAACCAAGTCAAACTGCTAAATCAGTATTGCAAACTCCAATGCAGTTTGTAGTCTGTTAACCTAACCGCTTTCTCTTCAGTAGTTGGGAAAGGAAGGGGGTATCCTGTTCAATGCACTAGTCACATTCACTGAGACTGGAGAGACACTGGTTATCAGCTTAACTGTCTACAACTATCAGCAAGGGATTTGACTCCAAGGTATTTATAAGAACAGGTTTTCAGAATGCCAAAGTTCACAGGCTTGCATTTAATTGGTGGCCAGTAGTTTTTGTAGGGGGCCCCGGTGGACCTTTGTTACCTACTGGACCCACATTCTTGACCAGTACAGACATGAATTTATGATTGGGGTATCTTGGAGGCTACCAAAACGGTTTAAATGTTTATAAAATATTAATGACCAGAGGTAGTCAAGTGATATAATCCCAGGACCTTGGGGAAAAAGGAAATGTTTTAGTGGAAGTCTGTGGCTATTAGGAGATGGGGCAAGTAGATGTCCTGTTTGGATTAAATTGATTCTTCAGGGACAAAAGAACCTAGCAATGGGAAGCATCTCTAATTGGTAGCTCATTTATTGCCTCTTGGTAAATCTGGCCTTCTGGACGGCAAAAAGTCCTTGTCATCCAGGCCTACATTTCATTTGTCAACCTTCATGCAGGCTTTCAGCCAACTAAGTTTTCCACTTGTACTGGTTTGCTCGTCTTTTTGGGCAGCTCAGTGTGCAGTTCAAAAGCAACAACAGTTGAGTCGAAGGCTAATTTCTAGCCTCTTAAGAGAAGAATGCAGTAGCAGGGCCATTTTTCTGGTGACATTCTGTCTGTGCTGGTGAATCTATATATGCCTGAAGTATATACAAATACAATGCGTTTATGCAGCTTTCCGGGCACTGATATAAAATGAGATCACTATAGTGCCAACAGTCTTTACATTTTTAAAGTTCACACTATTCCTAAGTGGGAGTATGTTGGTGTTTGTTCTTGTCTGCCAGTGCTTGTCCAGGCAGGCAAATGTGAGTCAAAACAGTCGAAATTGAGAACCTTCTTTGATTCTAGTCCAACTTCTAAAGTGTAGAACAAGACGGGAAACCACTTGTTTGACTTCCAGTTTCAGTTCTTGCCATCAACCACATAAAGCTGTTAAGACGGAGTGCAAACATTGATTGATCCCATTAAATGGACTGCCAAGTAGGTTCAGTTTTTGTCTGCTGTATGTTTCATATGAAACGTCTAAGCCTTCTTCTTTCAGTGTTAGTTTAAAAAAAAAAAAAGTCTTGCTATAATGGCTGTCATTGGGTCCAACTGGAATTACTGTAAAAGCCTGTACCTTATCATGAGAACGAACCTCTTTAACCCAACGCCTTCAGCCCATTCAAAATAGGCAGCCCACCTAGTAGTGCGAGCCTCATGCTTTAGACCTATTATCATTTGTATGAAAAAGTCTTTATTTACAGCAGGTTAAGTAGTTTAGAAAAAGTAGTTGGGTGCTAAATTTACATTGTATGAGGCCCTATGGATTGTGGTGGTCTGTTGGGGTCAGGGAGTGCATTGGTGTTCTAAGATGTCTTCAGTTTAATGCTGTTTCTTAATTCCAAGGGAGCCAATAGGATAAACATAAGCAATATTGTAAGTTGGATACGGAAAATCTGTTGGACAAAGACACTTCTTGCGAAGAGGATACCAGGCGCCCCTATTGAGGACAGTTGCAAGCAGCTGTTCAAAATATCTGCACCATATTCCCATCAAAATCCGGGACTGCCAGCACTGTATGACTCAGTGATATTTATTCCAGCAAAATAAAGTTTAATGCTCTTCGGTTCTAACAGGAACCCTGCTTGCTGTGTTACTAGTCTTTCCTCTGATTTTAAACTTATCAAAGTGACCTACACATGTAAAATCTTAAAAAGGACTCTAGTAATGGAACTACAGTAGAAAGTGACATGCCACCACAGTCCATAGGGCCTCATACAGTGTAGATTTAGCACTTAACTACTTCTTCAAAACTACTTTACCTGACTGTTAATAAAGAAAATTTTCATACAAATTATAGATCTAGACAGTCTTTAAGTTTCCTGTGTAACTTGGTTACCAATTACTGGATTACATTTAATAGTTCCTTAATGTTTGAGTTTTTCTGACCTCCTTAGACCCTTAATTAAAGGTGGTCACAAAACTGATTTTATTAGTGTTGCCAAATTAATTACTTTTCTTTTGTACATTAGGTCTGCCAAGAATATAACTCTGAATTACACCTTTGAGTTTATGTACGGCCTTATCCATAACTTTTTGAGGATACCCTCTGACTGTATCTGTGTATCATATATTCTTGAACAAATTATCATTATTTCTGCAGTATCTTCTAGACCTTCTGAATCATCCTTTTAGAATGGATACAATAATCGATCTATGGAACCTATCACTATTAATGGGGTTAACTAGTGTCTGGCAGGAATTCGTAGGAAGTAGTACTTGCTACAGTGCACTAGGCGCACTCACAGGAACTGGGTACTAGTTTATGTTCCAACTAGTGCAATGACTTTGCCGCAAAACTTGGATGTTGCTTATTTTGTGGGGTCAAATCAAATTCCCCATGTAGTCCCAAATGTCAAGGGCCTATATCTCAGAACTGGCTGCTTGTGGTAAAGCGTTTGCCTGGCTGTGACACTCACTCAACGTCTAGCCTTGACTAGTCCCAGCAAGGAATTGAAATGTATGGAAGGTCAGTTGCAATATTCCCCCTAAAGTGCTTGGGGAAAGAGAAAGAATTGTAATGGTTGTGAGATGGTGTTGACCCTCTGCAACCAAAAGAACACTTTTGCAGGACCTTGAGTGAAGATGGAACTCAGGGGCCGGATCTGGGCAGACTGGGCTCTCCTGATCTAGTGGGCAGTTAGTTGAGGCTCACCACAGTTAAAGTTCTGGAATGCAATTCTGAAGCTCCCGAACCTCTGGTGTTTTCTTTTTCTTGGCATTCCTGGTCAGCTGTGTTGTAAATTTCCCTTGAACCACTCTGGTAGGTGTCCTCTAACACAGACTTCAGTTGGCTGGGCCTAGGTGTTTGTCATCTTAGTCAGGGGCAGAACATGCTCCGCTTCAGTCTCTCGGCTGTTTACCTTCCTCTTCCTCCAATCTGAATACAGCAACATGGCTTCTTTCAGCATCAAGGTCTTGCTCTTAGTACTGTCTGAGAGCAGCAGATGTGACTATGTTTTCGGTAAATTATTTTTGGTCTACAGGCATATTCTAGGCTTCTTCCAGCTTGGCAGGTTGATATCTGAAATGTTTCCACAAAGCTTCAGCCAATTTTACCTGGTTGTTAGGTTACAGCAGCAAAATAAGGAAAAGGGGTAAGGTTGGTCTCTAGTACAATAGAAAGACCCTATATGGGCAAAGGAAACTATGTAATTAGTTTAGGACAGAGGACAGTTCCAAGATAAGCTTTACACAAACCTAAAAAAAAAAAATTAAAAAAAGTTCTACACAAACATACATTGTTTCTTATACATACACCATCCAATGTGGACATGTATATTTTTGGAGGCCAAGCAAGTATGTGTAATACACTACACACCCCACCCGCAGAAATGAGCCATAAAAGGACTAATTCTACAAGGAATGAGGTGACGAGCATCATCAGTCTAGTCAACATGTCTGAGAATGAGAAACTATTAAGAGGGAACTAACCAACACTGACCCACATTTTTATTCATTCCCCTCAAGTGTTTTGTTTAGGGTTTTAGCTAGTTTCCCCCATTTTTGTGTGGCGAAAATAACCACTTAAAATGTTCATCCAGCCAGGCCACTGCATTTTGATGGTATTTTTTACTTGGTCGTTTTATGGTCTTGCCCAACCAAGATAGTTTAAAATCGTGTTGTCATTTATTCAAATCTGCAAATGATTAGGAGTAAGGATAAAGCTACCAGTTACGAACACCAAAACTTGGTTGCCCAAGTTTCAGTGAGGGTTCAAATCTGTGTTAAATTGATCTCTGTTCAGTGGATTGAATTTAGCATGTTGACCGTGGTCGATCAGTTTGTCCTGGAGTGAGGAATGCATTGAGCTTTTGAACACAATAGCCAGGCCAAGTACTGACAACAGCGAGCTACACAATCAGCTGGTATGAGGTACAGCAGCACTCCTTTTCATAAGTTGAATACACTTTGAGTGCTACAGTTCGATTCATGGTGCACTTCCAGTGGATGCATAGTCTATGGAGTCTGCAGGGGAATGAAATAAAGCCACACCATAGGACCCAAGAAAAGGACATAGCCGGTTTCTCAAGCCGGGCTAGGACTCTGATCCTATAAGGAGTGAGGAATGACGTGAACGAGCACCATGAATCTGAAATCCACATGTCTAAGAATGAGAAACGCTATCAAGTGGGTAGTAAGCAACACTGACCCAAGTTTTTATTCATACCCTCAAGTGTTTTGTGTAGGGTTTAAGCTCGTTCATACCAGTTTTGGTTGGGGAAAATAACCACCTATAATGTTAAAGCCAGGCTACTGCATTTTGGTGGATCTTTTCAGTTGAATAATGGTCTTTCCTAACCACGTTAGTTCAAGATCTTATTGGCTTCATCAGTGGCAGTTCTCTCCTTCAGGTGGTTCAAGGAAGAGTGGCTCAGAGAGGAACCCAACATGTACAAGATAAGTTTATTGGTGTGCCTATTCTATCTCGCCGTAGTTGTAGCAATACACTGAACCTCCCCATATGGAAGTGAACTAATGTTTGAGGTATTCTATGGTAACAGTCCTTGTGAGAAATGGTTGTTTTAACGATTGGCCGATAAACAAAATCAAACGTTTTCACTATATATGAAGCATGGTTGAGGGTCCTTTATTATTGTAATGAGCCGTGCCAGTGTTATCTTAGTGGCCCAATATTACTTTAGCCCAGCTTTATTTATTAGACGTGGTGTTTTTTTCCCTGCCAAAAATGCATCCCATGCTATGTAATCTTTAACGTTGATGAAGGAACTATTTTGTTTTGTTCCCTTTTAGGACATCGTACTTGTAGGCCCTTTTAAGGCCCAATGTTCACTTCAAAGCCTGTGTCACTGTTACATGATTGTCATGCGAATTTGATTCTCTTTGTGTACATTTTATTTTTGTGGTTCTCTCTCAACCACCCCCCACCCACCCACCCAAATGGCACAAATTCGCCTATTGCAATCCTGCCCACATCAAGTTTTTAAGGCTACTTGGGTCCATCTGAGTTTCCATCCTGAGACTGGCAAGTGAACTCTATTCTGTAAGATTGGAATACTTGGGAAACTATGTTATTTGCTTCTCTGGGCATTTTTGTGAGTATAGTTTTAAAATGGGCATGCTTTCAAATTGCAATTAGAAAAAATATTTTCATTGATAAATTTGTAGCATATAAATGTGATGGTAAACTGATCATTTTATGGAGAATGTTTCATGGTTTTTCCACCAGAAATTCTGTAATTTTATAGATTTCTGTTTAGTAAGTTAAATTTAGCATGTCAACCAAGGTCGTTCAGTATGTCTGGGGTGAAGAATGCAAACACCTTTTGAACACAATAGCCAGAAATAATTACTCTGCCCCTCGTATAACACGAACCAGTAATACGAATGTGCCCTTAGAGCACACTTGAGTTTCGAAACAACACCTTTGCATTTTAGATGCATTAGAGACCCAGCTTTGTCAACAAGCTTTCCTATCCCCATTAATGCATACATTGTATTGCAGTACATGCAGACGTCACATTGATCATCTGCTGTCTAAGAACCACATTGACTTAAATTAATAATTTGGTCCCTAAATAGTTCTTTTGTTGGAAGTTTTCAATATAGTTGGTCTGCTCATGAAACTTAGTATTTCAGCTTTTATATCCTCTAGTATTAGAGCTATGTAAAAGAGAAAGTAAAATCTGTGTAGGTTGATAGATGTATTCTTAGAGGGGTTGCTTGGTCGGAAATCCAGATTTCCCCAAACTGTCCAGCATAGACTTTAGTTTGCAGGCGCATCAGGAGATAAACTTTATCTGTGGTTTATTTTTTATTCCTTCATAACTAGGTGGGAATGAACACTGGAAGTACTTTTATATTGGAGTACTCGTGGCATAAACGATAGCAGGTTAAGTGAGGCCTAATATCGCAATGACATCTGCTGCAGTCAGTCCTTGGCGTCCGAGTTAATTTGACTTCTCACAAGATGTAAGTGAGACAGCTTTGGAAATCTCTTGGATGGCTCAGCTTCCCAACAAGTGGATTTCTCTCAGTCAGTTAAAGCCGATGTACTTCTCTCCAACAACTTCCTCCAGTGTGTCTTTACCACAATATATATATATATGATTAAGGCAAAGGTAAGGGATGTACTCTCTCAGAAAAGGTGTGCTGCTCTTGAACAGATGCTGCCTGTTTCAGCAAAGAAAACCACATACAAACAGAATGGTCCTTTACTTGAATGTCTTTTAAATAGCTCTCGCCAGAGCACACATTGAGCCCAGTGTTAATTTTGGTGCTGCATTTGTTGTACATGTAATCCTCATAGGCAGTGCCTGTAAGTACACCCTACACAGTCAGATGCACAGTACAGTAAGCTGCATTCCATATCCCAGATGTTCTGCAACACTGAATGTTCTTTGTATGTGCCACATTGCTTCCCAGACCTAGATTCATTGTACATCAAATACTTTGTAAAATACAATTCTCAATCTATATAGTAGCTCCTGCTTTCTTTTTCTCTCAGATACTCTGTGCTAGTTCACAACACCTTGATGCATCTTTTTAAAAAGGTTTTGTTTGGCCAATATACTGTTGCTAAAGAGCATACCAGTATATCCTGTAAATGTAATGGGGTTTCTTAGCAGCTCCCTCATGAGTTAAGGTCGGAGGTTAAACAAAACTTATTGTCAGAACAGTTCAAAAGCTTTCATACTTGTTTTTTGTGCCTTGGTCTTCTCTGTAGGCATCTGTGAAGGGGGTGTTATGCAGCTATTGTGGAAGAAGGTCATACATGATTTCAAGCCATTTTCGCGATGCACAGATAGCTATCTACCTATATGCAATTTGCAGGGTGATATAAATGCAGACTCATTCACAAATAAAGGTCCGTTAAAAAAACTAACAATGAAACCACCTCTGTCTCCTCAGCCTTTGCCAGATCATCCAGACCTCGAAGGCTGCAGCAGCCCCATTCACTTCATGTCGGGTGAGAGCAAGCAGGGGGAAGCATGGAGGGTACAGAGGGATGGCGAATGAAAAGATGCATGTGGAGCAAAAGGGCTTTGCATGCCAGTGGACAGCAGAGGGATGATTATTAGAGGGCAGAGGGGCCCGTGGAGAGCACTAATAGAGGGTAAGAGGAGCAGAGGTGGCATAAAGAGCAGAAAGTGAAATCTTGATGTCTGGTGAGAATGCAGGGGGATTGGTCGGGTGGAGAGGGGCCACTTAGAGTAGGGACAGGGCTAAAGTATAGCCAAGTGGCAGAGTAGAGCCTAGTGATCCATGCAAGCGTATCCATTAATTAAGGGGTCATTTGCATGTTACAGGCAGTATTAAGCCTTTGGAGGAAATAAATAAGGGGATTTACAAGTCTGGAACAGTTAATAGTTTGATACAAGGAGAAAGCATGCTAGGCATTAAAATGATGTGGATATGCATGCAGTGACAAGAGCAGATGGTCCATACCGACCAGGGAAGCGCAAGGAGCTGATCAATGGTGGAAAGTAAGAGTGAATGTAAAGTACTAGCAGTGCCATCCTCTGGGTGGTGAAAATGGGCAGCTTTTGGAAAGCCAGTTTGGACAACCTGCGTTGATGGGGTCTTCATTGTTAGTGCATGTTGGATTTTTGGGATGACTGAAGTAAGATGTGAATGACATTCTTTAATGTGTTGTGAAGCAAATATATTGTGTTTTTTTGTGTGTTTTTTTGTGTCATCTTTTGATGGCAGTTGTGCTGCTGAATTTTCGCAGAGAAGACAGTTTCTGGTTTAAAAAGCTAACAGCCTTTTGGAGTTTATTCAAATCCTCTAGTATGTTTATGGTTACCAGTGATTCCGAATTATTGGGGCAAAACGTTACCTGTACTAGCCTTTCCTTTTTGCAAATGGTTTTCAGATGTGTTCATCACACTGTTCTGCTGCAATACAACTGTGTCTTAGAAGAAAGTTGTGGACTGGAAGGTAGGTCATCCGGTGATATGTCCTCTGATAATCCTAGGTATGATGGTCTCAAAATACAGAATTAACTACAGCTGATTCTGACTCTGTGAAGGAGATCATAGTAGTTGAGTTAGGACAGCTAGTATGGAGCACAAGGGGCGTCCTTGTGTCCCTTATGTTAACTGTGCCCTTGGGATTGGTTTGCCCTCTTTCTGGTTGATATCTTTGGACCTGGCTTACCTCTAGTTTGATTGAGCACAAAGGAGATTCTTTTCCACTGTGCTTTGGGGAACAGGGTTCTACCTAGACGGACTTGAGACCTTGAGTGCCCATTGTTTCATTCAGGTTTAATGTTCCTGTAGACTTAGTTGGATTGTGAGGTTTCTTTCAGTCATCATTAGGCCCTTAAGCTCTCGTGGTTTGAATTTAGTTTGCTTGTCTCCATAGGCTGAGTTGAGCCCTCGTTTTCCATCGATTTATTTCCGGGTCGAGGTAAGTCATTTTTATGGATGTCCCAGCAGAGTCACTTTAGGCTTCACAGGTGGAGGTTTTCAGAGAAGTAGTGATTTTGCCCAGAACCCATATGTACCAGTGTTCCGGTTTATAATGACCACTGACCTTCCTGTTTTTTTGTTTTGTTTTCAACCGCATATTCATGTTGGTATTGACAGCCCTAGAAGTGGAGGAAGACCACATCCTTTTTTTTTTTTTTTTTTTTTTTTTTTAATGCAGAGATCCCTTGGAGCATTATTTCAGTGAGTTTTACTGAGAGACGGTAGTGCTTTTTGTTAGACCAAAAGGGAAAAATAATTAAAGAATAGGGAATGAGAAAGATGGCCATTACAGAAAAATCCATTGGTTATTTGCTAAGTTTTTATTCTATAGGACGTCTGGAGTGACTCCCATCTATTGGTCTGGCAACGGATTGGAAAGTTGTAGTGATGGGACTAAGGCTTAACTGTAGAGAAGTTTCCTCTTTGTCGTGTTTTTGACAGTGGACACTGTTCCTTAGTCAAGATCCCTAGTTGAAGTAAATAGTGTTGCTTATGTGAGTCGAGTTCTTTGCTTTGGACACGCTGAAAATGTCCATGATTTATGTGATTGTTTACTGTGACACTGAGATGCTGAAACCATGAGGTATGGTTTGTGGTTTTGAACTCTTTAGGGTTATGTAAAGTATCTGTTTCTCTGGTTTGATGTCACTGGGTGTAGACAGTTAAGTTCTCTGTGGATAGGGTCTTGGTGTGGATGTAGAAGGTCTCTGTGGGTATAGTCCTTGTGCCCTGGCTTTGAGTGTCTCCACAGATGACTGAGGTCTGCAGTGTTGAACTGATCTATAGATAATTGGTTTGGGTTAAGGAATGGTTTTTAAAACCTTTCTTTTGGTTTCTTTCAGAGGATCGCTCTTGGGGTCTCCTGAGTCAGCAACCAACGACTGAATGTCAGGAGTGTGTCCAACGTCGTAATCACTCCAGCCTGGGTCTACACCTCCCCCTCCTTAGCAGAGAGAACTCTCCTCACCGAAGAGGCCCTTCTTGCACTCCAGCCACGGACACCGCATCCACTCCTCCAGCTCCTCCCAGCAAGAGACACTGCCGCTCCTTATCTGTGCCTGAGGACCTCTCCCGCTGGCGGCCCATATGGCGGCCCACCAGTTCTAAAGTCTGGACTCCTGTTAAGCGGCGTTGCAACAGCGGGGGAGGTGGCGGGGGGCTGACTGTGCAAGCTCACAGCCCCACACCACGGGCCACCAGCCTCAGGTTCCACAATGACCCCAGTGCCTCTTTCCGATGCATCCAAGCCTGCAGTCCACCCTTCTTTAGCCTGGCCTTCTGTCGAGAGTCGCCAGGGTCCTGCACTCTCTCGCCAATTGGGGCATTCTCTGATGGAGCCGAGGGGCCAAATTGCTTTTCTCTGCAGCGTCGCTTCTCTCTCTCGCCAGTTCTCTTCAAGGACACTGGACAATTCCTGCCCTCTGCCAGCAGCTCGCCATCGTACACGCCTGAACTGGTGCGCCGACAGCACTGCCTGCCACGTAGTCAGTCCCAGCCATGTGACCTAAACACCAGAAAATGTGGGACCAAGCGGCGCCATGAGGAGGATGTGAGGTGGCACCGGCCCTCACTGGACTTCTACAAAATGAACCAGGTGGGAAACGGCAGGGTTTGGTATATGAATGCCTTGAGGATTAAGGTTTGGCGAATGTGGGGCATTCTAGCAATGATGGAGAAAGAGGGACACTGAGTGGGCGGAGTAGGAGACATAGTGGATGGGAAAGAAATAGGATGCAGATGGGACAGGGAAGAGACAAATGTAGTTCAGTGACCTGGGGATGGTTCTGTGTTTATGGTCCACTTTGGTCATCCTTGATTCTGAGTGGACTGATTTAACTTTTTGGGGGAGGCAATAATCGAAACTAAAGTTCTCCAGAGTAAGGGTACAAAGGTGGGTGTTCAAACACTGTACTCACCTAATCTGTATCACTGATGGGTAAAAATCATATTCCTTACTAGGGATTGAGTGGTGTAGCTCTAACGCTCTGATATTATCAGATATCTGGAGACCTGTATTAGGAAAGGCAGATAAGTGCACAAATAGTGCACTACTTTCAGACAACAAAAAGTAATTCTACTCATGTGTATGAACTGAAATCCCACAAATAGAATGGTTGTAGGGCTCACAGAAGAAATTAATTGCGCAGCATGACCATTTACAGTTGTATTTGCATGTTTGTTATAGGTAATATGCTGTATGTTGTACTGCTTTATAGTGTTGGTCTAGGAAAATTAAAAAAAATATATAGTTCTGTGCAAGTTTTTGGTTGGAGCTTTGTCTCCAGGTATGATTCTACAGATGGTAATTGTACGATATCTTGAATCTCTTTTGCATGGAAGGACACTTAACTTTAGATTGCTTTTTCTTGCAATTAGTCTGTCAGGAGTTTGTTGCTCCAGTGGAGAAGAAAGGTGGTAGTGCTGATCGATTCTTCAAGATGGGTTTCTCTCTATTATCCTAAACAGTAATGCATAGGCATGCTTGCAGAATACTCGTAACGTTCTCAAAACATTTTTCATTTATTTAAAGATGCCTACCTAACATTGTCAACATTTTCCATCAAAAAAAGAAATTCAACCAATATTGTTTGAAAAAGTACATTCATGAAAGCTGCTGGTCAGTCTCCCCAGCTAATCTCCCGGCAGGCTATGAAACGTGGGGATCCATATTGGGTCCTTTCGATAATCCCGGATCTCAGTACCGGGTTCAGGGACTGAAGGCACCATTTTGCATGTGTAGAGTTTACATATTCAAACTACAGGCACTGTTTAAAGTTTAAAAACGAAATTACGTCCTCATAAAATTGTTCTTACAGGTGTGGCCTGGCATTTTAAGGAGAAGGGGTTCCTAGTGAGCTCAACTGTTTTATAAACCTTAAAGGTCCACAGACTTTATCTTGAGAACGCAGACCTTGTATGCTTTGCAGTGAGGGCAGGACTTCCTCCATATTTTGTGGATTATTTGTTCAGTTAAAGAGCAATCGGAGGAGTTTAGTGGCCAGATGTTAAACTTTCATGCATCATTCCAACACATCAAAAAGTTTACCCCGTAGCAACAGGAAGCATAGCCACTAGTTGATGAAGAGCAGGGAACCGGAGCAGTAGTTGAGTAACTGCTGTGTTCGAGGCATGTGAGCTGTAGAACACATTCTAAGCATAGATCGCCCTCTAGTGTTGGGTCCGGATGTTTGCACTTTGTTTTTGTTCGAAGAAGTCTTTCCAGTCACGATGATAGAGTGCATGGGCATCGACTCCATCCTTAGATTGTTTTTTTCAGCCATCGGGTTCGGATGTGTATTGCTGCGCTCCGGGTTTGGCACCGTTTTCGGACCCCTTTGACGCGCAATCCACTACTCTCAACAGTATTGTTATCGATCGCGGTTCCCCATTCAGCGCGTATCGTCTCCCCTCGAAAACCTTCGATTGGGAAACTCGTGCTGGGCTGTCGGGCCTACCCGCGCCGACCGTGCTAGCAGTCGATGCAACGGACTCCCTTCAAGTTCTGTCCTGAGTATCGCGCTAAATTTCCACGCACCGACTTGCACGAAGTGTGCAACCTCTGCTTGTCCCCAGAACACGATGGAAAAAGACTGCGACGTGTGTTGATCGTTACGATCGAAAAAGACAATCCGTGACCATCTGTCTCGACGCCACAAAATCCAACACCAGAGCGGCTCCGCACCCGTATCTTTCTTGAAGATTCCGACACAGAGCATCAAGCCCAAGGAGCCGAAGAAGAAGAAAAACATATCTCTGTGTCCAAAGCCAACTCCGACATGGAAGAAGTGGAGCAGGTTACTGTACCATGAGTAAAGATACCCCTTTGCCCCTAAAAAACCAAAGACAAATGCTCCGGTCCCTCCTCTGCCTTCGGGACAAGGTCCGCACTGACAAAAGGTTTACGACGCCCCGCCCTCGGGCCCGGCTCCGAAACAAAAAGAGAAGCCTTCCGGCTCGATACGACCCCACTCCAGCGTCGAACCAACACCTTTGGCGCCGAAACCCAAATCCAAGCATGTGTTGGCCACAATACCACAGTTGCCGAAGATTATACCTTCGAGACCGAAAGGCTCAGAGCCGAAACCTTTGACGCCAAAACCGGCAACCAAGGAAAAAGACACTCAGTCTAAAGAACCTAGGCCCGATGCCCCACTTACGGCTCCGAAGCAGAAAAATCTAGTGATCAACCCTAAAACAGGCAGATTCATGCCACTCTTCCAAAAAAACAGAAGATGAACCTACCTGAGGACTAGCACATTCCTCTGAAGAGGAAGAGTGTGGGTACTAACCCTTCTCCCCCTTACATTCCACCTCTTTCTCCCACTGATCCCAATTTGCTTATCACACCATCAAATTCACAGCCACCGCCACTTTCACCTGACCCACAGAATGAAGGGGATGGAGATGAGGATCAGGATAGACCACAGGACACTTACCCTTGGGATGATTAACATACTGACCCAAACATAGACAATGACCCTGATTTGTATCCCTCCAGACCCTCCCCGCCTGACTACAACATTAGATACATTGAGTTCCTTAACAGGGCTGCTCAATATCATGGAGTGGAGCTCCATAAAGAGCCTTTAGCAGAGGATTTCCTCTTTGAAACGCTTACTTCTTCCCAAAGAGCTACTCGTACCTTACCAATGCTCAAAGGCATGCTAAAACACACAGATGAAGTATTTAAAGACCTCTAAGGGGCCAGAATAATTACACCTAGGGTGGACTAAAAATATAAATCTGCACCCACCGACCCATTTTTACATTCGAGGTCAGCTGCCCTTAGACTCTCTTGTAGTCTCCAACGCCCACAAGAGAGCTAACTCACAAACCACAGGTGAAGCTCCTCCTTCTGATAAGGAGTCAAAACTTATTGATGCCTCCGGCCAAAGAGTGGCTTCATAGGCAGCAAACCACTGGCGCATTGTCAATGCTCAAGCTCTGTTGGCTCGTTATGATGAGTTAGGAAAAACTCATACAATATTTACCGAATGAACACAAATCTAAGGCTAATGACCTTATCCAAGAAGGTAAACTTATCACCAATACATCCATAAGGTGTGCCCTAGACGCAGCAGCTCGTGCATTAAACACCAGTGTACTCTTATGCAGGCATGCTTGGTTGAGAATATCAGGCTTCAAGCCGGAGGTGCAAACCCATCCTTAACCAACCATTCGACAAGGAGCAGCTCTTTGCCCCAGTAGTTGATACCTCACTCGAAAAGATGAAAAAGGACACTGAGGTCGCAAAGTCCATGGGGGCTTTACAATTACCGGCCGCTAGGGGTACCTTTCGCTGTTCCTTGTACAGAGGTGGTTCCAAAACCATATCCACTGAAAATCGACCCCTCCTCTTACAAGGGCAACAAACAATCTCCCTCTTAAAGAGGTTATTTCACAGGAGGTTTTAGAGGAAATAATGGTAAGGGAAGAAGCAGAGGTAACTCCACACACACTACCCCCCCCCCCTCCCCTCCCCCGCAAGCAAATAGTGACTTCCTTCCGCTATCCCCTGATCATTCTGCCCATGTTGGGACGTCGCTCTCAATTCCTACCTGTCTGGAATTCAATCACATCAGACAAGTGGGTACTACAAATTATCCAATATGGTTACTGCCTGGAGCTTACAGACACTTCCCCCCCCCCCCCCCAAATATTCTTCCAAGATCACATGCAATGTCACCAGAGCATCTTACCCTTCTAAAGCAAGAGGTTCTCTCTCTCTTGGAAAAACAGGCTACAGAATCAGTCCCATTAGAATACCAGGGGACCGGGATATACGACCTGTACTTTTTAATTCCCAAAAAGGACGGCTCTCTCAGACCTATACTAGACATTAGGGAACTAAATCTGTACATTCAGTCGTACCACTTTCACATAGTCACACTCCAACAGGTGCTCCCACTCCTTCAGCAAGGCGACTTTCTGTCCACTCTGTACTTGAAGGATGCCTACTTCCATATTCCCATTCACACTGCTCACTGAAAATATCCCAGGTTTGTGGTGGACGGCCAACATTATCAATTCAAAGTTCTCCCATTTGGAGTAACTACAGCACCCAGGGTCTTTTCCAAATGCCTGGCAGTAGTCGCAGCTCATCTAAGAAGACAGCACATTCGCGTCTTCCCTTACCTAGACGATTGGCTAATAAAAGCCAACTCGCAGCAAAGCTGCCTACGCCACACTCTCAAAACAGTCCAACTGCTTCACCACTTTGGGTTCACTGTAAACCTCACCAAACTCATCTACAACTGTCCAACACACAAGTGTATCTAGGAGCCACAATAGACACTCGGAAAGCTCCAGCGTGTCTCATCCCAGTCAGAATTCACAACATGCAGACTCTAATATCTCAGTTTCAGCCTCAACACTTGTTACCAGCTCGAGTGTTCATTGCTAGGAATGATAGCGTCTTGCATTTTAATCGTTCCTTGCGCAAGAATCTAAATGCGTTCCCTACAGGAATGCTTAGCACGTCGGTGGAACCAGGCTCAAGGTCAGTTATCAGATGTAGTGTGGGTGGATGGCCGCACCCATCGCTTTACAGTGGTGGAACACACAAAACCTTTCCAAGGGGCGGCCATTCCTTGACCCGGTTCCACAGATATTGCTAACATCAGACGCTTCGCTCGCTGGTTGGGGAGCTCATCTTCAAAAAACATACCATTCAGGGCATGTGGACTCTGCAACAAAAACTCCATATAAACCATCTAGAACTACTAGCAATCTTTCTAGCATTGAAAGCATTTCAACTTCATGTAGTTGGCAAAGCTGTCCTAATTCGTACAGACAACATGACAGCAATGTACTACATAAAAAAAACAGGGGGGGACGTACTCTCTCGAGCTCTCCCAGCTAGCCGAGAGCATCTGGAGATGAGCCATACCCGCACAAAATATATCTCCTTGCAGAACACTTTCCAGGAATAAACAACCAGATTGCAGATCTGGTCAGTCATCAACGACAACAGATCAACGAATGGGAACTCCACCCTCAGGTTCTCCTCCTATTCTCTCAAATATGGGGCTTTCGAGAGATAGATCTGTTCGCCACCCACCTAAACACAAAATGTCTAACTTCGCATCCAGGCATCCACACCCATTGTCCAAAGGCAATGCACTATGGATGAACTGCTCAGGGATATTTGCTTATGCTTTTCTGCCTCTCCCCCTCATGCCATTAGTGGTTCGGAAACTCAGACAGCAGTCGCTGACACTTATCCTAGTTGCTCCTACATGGGCCCGTCAACCCTGGTTCATAACCCTGTTGGAGTTATCCATAGTTCCTCAACAAAAACTACATCTCACTCCCAATCTTCTCACTCAGAGCCATAGAGAAATAAGACCTCCAGATCCCAGTCATCTCAACCTTGCCATCTGGCACCTGAAATCTTAGAGTTTGGATATCTTATTCTTCCGCCAGACTGCATGAATATTATCGAGGAAGCTAGGCGCCCTACCACAAGAGCATGCTATGCAGCATAGTGGAAGCGGTTTGTGATTTACTGTAACAACAATCAAATCAATCCGCTCGACGCTTCAATCCAAAACATCATTTGTTATCCATTACATCTACAGCGTTCCAGTTTAGCGTACACATCCATACGATTACATCTTGCTGCAATAGCCGCAAAACAGACAGCATTTGTCTCTTTTTAGAGTATCTGCTATTAAAGCATTTATGGAAGGACTTGAGTCATTCCCCCCAGACTTTCACCTGCTCCAGTGTGGAATCTCAACATCGTTATTACAAGACTCCTGGGTCCACCTTTTGAGCCATTTCACAAATGTGATTTACAATTTCTCACTTGGAAGGTAGCCTTCCTCATAGCCTTTACATCTCTGAGAAGAGTGGGTGAGCTTTAGGCACTAACCATAGAAGAGCCATTTTTGCAAATACACCAAAACAAAGTGGTTCTTAGGACCAACCCCAAATTTTTACCTAAAGTCATTTCTGACTTTCATATCAACCAATCTGTTGAGTTGCCTGTGTTCTTCCCTCAACCAGATTCGGTGGCAGAACTTGCTCTTCACACATTAGATGTAAAAAGAGCATTACTATACTACATAAAAAGAACAAAACCTTTCAGAAAAACAAAGCAACTTTTTGTTGCTTTTGCTCCTCTACATAAAGGCAATCCAATATCAAAATCTGGTATTGCAAGGTGGATAGTTAAGTGCATTCAAATATGCTACATTAAAGCTAAACGCTCATTAAAAATTCCCCCTAGAGCGCATTCCACTCGCAAACTAGGAGCCTCTATGGCATTTTTAGGAAATATACCCATAGATGACATCTGCAATACTGCAACTTGGTCTACACCACACACCTTTACAAAACACTATTGCCTAGATGTGTTAGCTAGACAAAAATGTAGTGTGGGCCAGGCAGTTTTACGTTCACTATTTCAGACAGCCGCAACAGCTACAGGTTAGCCACCACTTTGGGATATGACTGCTATATAGTCTATGCATAGCATGTGATCTACAGCTCACATGCCTCGAACGGAAAATGCTACTTACCACAGTACGCATCTGTTCTTGGCATGTAGAGCTGTAAAATCTCATGGACCCGGCCGCCTCCCCCGGAACCTATACCTGTTGTAGTACTATCTTTCTTAGATGCAATATACAGGGACATCTTTACTACTCTTGCGAACTCCATCATCACCCTCTGCTGCAAAACAATCTAAGGATGGAGTCGATGGCCATGCGCACTATCACCGAAAGGAGGAGTCACCTACCTCGTGACTGGAAAGACTACTTCGAATAAAAACAAAGTGCAAATATCCGGACTCAACACTAGATGGCGATCTATGCATAGCAATAGATTCTACAGCTCTACATGCCAAGAACAGATGCATACTGTGGTAAGTAGCATTTTCCTTTCCAGCTCTGAGACATGGTGTAAGAACTGCCACAAAAGATTCCAAGACCATAGTCTGCTTCTGTTGAGGAAGAAGTGATCTGCACTCAAGAGGAGGTTGAACTGGAGAAGAATACCAAGGATTCCATTGCTTGTGAGTTCTTTAGTTACCCTCTAGGTGAGCAGAAACAGAGTGCAAGCAGGGTCACCTCCGAGCTTGGACCATAATCTAAGCAAGGGACAGAGAGGAATCTGCTCCTTTTTGTTTCATTTTCTTTTTTTTTTTAAAACAGACTTTTGAGTTTTAGTAAACATACAGGCAAATCTGTGGTCCTCTGGATGCACAAAGGAGCAAATCAACATACAGTACTATAGCTAATATAACAAGGAGGGCACAAAGGACACGCTCAGCCCCTACCAAGTACTCGTGATGCAGCTCAGTCCATCAACATGTTTGACCCAATCCAATGAGGCGAAGCTGCAAGAACTACTACTGATCCCCTCCCCTCCCATACCCAAAACACCCCCAACATCATCCCCCCCCCCCCTCCCAACCACCCACCCAATCATGTCGCCAGATACTGCAGCATCCAGAAGGCAAACAAATCTCCCATACCACCTTTCAGTCTCCCTACCTCAGAGGTCGGGGCAGCACGGGGATCAGAGACACAGGGGAAAGCCTCTTTTCATACTCGCAGGGGGCGCAGTACACATTGCACTCCCACAGGTGGGCAAGGTCGTTCAAGGGGCCCGTTCCACATCCCTCCCATCAAGGGTATCTGCCTCCTCCAAAGCCGGATGCTTGACCAGTTCCAGGAGTGCTACCCATGCCCGGGCCATTTCCAATGATTTCTCACTCCCATTACGCTGAGCCATACAGAGCCTATAGTTCCCCCTCGCTTTCTGCCCATTTCACCACCTCTTTATTCCAGTGCACTAGACTAGGACCCTGCCTCGTTTTCCAGTAGGAAGTAACATCTCTTAGCCAAGACCAACCCTAGGTCAATGAACCTGCTGGTAACCTTAGTTTTGGCAGTGTAGGGGAACCAATGTATCAAGCAGACCCCTGGAGTCACAGCTATCTCCCTCTCTGTTGCAGCCAGTAGAACAGCCATCGCCCCTCTCCAGAAGTCTCCCACAACCACAGGCATTCCCAAAACATATGGAGAAAACTCGCCCTGACCTGGGCGCACCGGGGACAAGTGGTATCCACCCCAAAGTATTCAGCAATTTTACCAGGTGTGAGGTAGGCCCTATGAAAAAACATAGAATTGAATGAGCTGAAAACGCGCATTCCGAGAACATTTCCATGGCCGCTCAACCATCATCTCCCATGGTTTGTCTGCAATGGGCTCCCCCAGATCCGCCTCCCACTTGAGGCGCAACTCAGTCAGTGGCTGTCTCAGATCGAGGGTGATCAGTCGGTAGAGACAGGTCACTGCCTTAAAGGAACCTGCGGCAATCACCACATATTGGCAAGCAAGAGACTTATTCGGCTCCAAGAGCTCCCTTCCCCAGTGCCGTCTGATAGCTGCTGTCAAGGCCGCGTGGGAGAGAAAATCCCCTCTCGGGAGATAATGTCGCTTCCTAAGGTCATTAAAAGGGAGAAGGTTAACGTCTTCATAGAGGTCACCGATCGCCGTAACCCCTGACTCCTCCCAGGCCAGTAACTGACTCCAATCCCCCCCATGGAGCAACACATCCGCAGTGGGATCTCGGCGCATAAGGAGTATTTGAGGTAGCAGTGGGACAGTACTTCTGAAAGACAGTACGTAGAATCATTACAAGACTTTCTGGCAGCGGCACTGCAGTAATTTGAGGAGGCAAATAATCCATATTAAGAAGTCTTTTGCATTGTACTGCATGTAATGCGCAACAAAGGTATTGTGCGTAAAGCAAGTCAAAAATTGGTAATGGAAAGATGGAAGAACATTATAAAGAATTCCATCAGAAAAAAATTAAAAACTGTATGTGTCCATTTTCTACCAAACCGTTATAAAATATAGTAGTAAACACCAACATCACCCATAAAATCTCCCTCCCATAAAAGTAAAACAAACCCAAAGAACAGAATAAGTTATTTTGCGAACCTCTACCAAAACTTAGTGTGTGTCACTTAACTCTAGACTGGGAGAAAGGCTGTGCACCACAGTTGTTTACCACCCATGAGGACTGAACACATGGCCTTTTTAATTGTGTGTGCCTGTGTTATAGCTGATTAGATGTGCCAGTGTTTAATTTGTAACATCGCTGCATCAGCCGGTAATGACTAATGTCTGGATTGCCAAATATCAAGGCTGCGTAGTCAGGATTCCACCTTACTTCTCTCTTGTTAACCAGCATACACTCCCTGCTCCTTTATTTCACTGATGCAGATTTTTTCATCTCTGTTTCTCCCTTTGTCACTATTTTTAATATTTCCCTTCCACCTCCTTTCCTTTTGTGCTTCTCTTTCTTGCTCTTGATCAAAGTCTGATGTGTAAATAAAAAAAATCCTAGACCTCAAAAATGAGTGCAGGAGGGCCCACTGACCCAAATTAACCATTTCATGTGATCCATCCCTGAATACAGCTGCCAATAAGGGCACAATGTTTTACAAAGCAGCTGCCAATAAAAGTGTTGAAAATTCACAAGCACACTAGAACGGCTAAGTGGGTCTAATGTGACTCTTTGGTTCAGTATCTGCCTTAAAGTAAACAGCAAAGAGCAGATGGTTCAGAAATGGAAAGCCACTCTTCCCCCCCAATATTTAAGGCACTATCTGATGTATAGACATCTAACCGCAGATTTCTTACCTTGGAATTCTCCCCAGGCACCACTCTGGATGTAGTAGATTATTCCCCATCAGTACCCCTGCGTGTCGTACCGACGTCCACGTATGCAATTACACTGCAGTCCATATACGCCCCTCTCCAATGCCCTAACGTCAGTTTATTCTATTCCGCTCTTACAATGCTGATCTGGAGAAGCAGTTACTCTGGGCCGTTTTTGGCCTACTTCAACGTTTTCATCGTTGAAACTGTTCTTTTTCTGTTCAGACCCAGTGGGTCTTGTGGACAGCAATTGTCGTCCACAAACCCTTACCCCCTTTGTATGTGGTGCTTGGGAAAGCACCATGACTCAGAGGAGTGCAACTCCTGTTGTCTACTTCGACAGAAGGCCCTGCGGGAATGTCTTATGGCGCTCCCGTCGGCGTGGCTCTTGGTCATTCCACGGTCCGTTTTCGGACCCGGTCCAAGAGCCGCCCGATGGGTGTCACTCTTCATCGTCTTCCCACGGTAAATCTCGATGCAGGTGGTCTGTTGCGGCATCCCCTGACTTAACTGCACAGAGATTCTAACTTTCACGCCGCCTCCTGCTTGCTGGTTGGGGTCTCTGTTCACGAGTTCCTCCGCGCCTCCCTGTCTACTCTGGAGCCGGGACGACTCTAACTCAGATGCAAGCATATTTATTGCTCTTTCCATGCCATCTTGGGTCTTTGCCTTCCCTGTGTGCGCTCTCGTGCACCAAGGAGGCGACAGGTGCCTTGACTGCATCAACGCCAGCGGGTTCGCCTTCGGCTTCAGTTTGGCCCTTGGGTTCAATGGTCGACTGTTTCAACGCCGGTGCACAGTCCTTTGGGGTTCCCACCTTTGGCGCTTGTATCCGATCAGCCGACTCAGATGACACCTGTGGCGCCGATTGATTTTGTACTATTCCCTCTTTCCGACTTTAAGGTGTCACCAACTCTCCGCCGGTCGATGTTGAGTACGGAGCAAATGGTGCTGCGTATATCGGACACCCTTTTCCTTCTGAGTCACACTGTTAGGAGGTGATAGGAATGAGTCTGGGTTTCTGCATCTCTTATTGATGCTGCTGTACCTCTTGTGGAGGATAGCAGGCTAACTGAACTGGGTAAAGCTAGTGGATCAGAGTTTTCCCCAGCCTTGGCCCTTCTTTCCTCTCCTGGTCTTGCTATAGAAGCGAGCTCCTCTTTAGCTGATATGCTATGGCGAGTTGCTCTGATTTTGGATTTAACTCTTCCTTCTGAAGAAGAATCTACTGACCCCCTAATTGGTGTTCTCCAGCAGGACCCAACAGGGCTGGAGCCGGTTCTTCCCTATGGGTCATACAGCAGCCCTGGTTGAACGATCTATATCTCACAGACACCATCTGGTCCCTGGTGATCCGGCACCCTACGCCTCTTAGTTTGGAGGTACAGGCTGCTTAGGCCTCACATAATATACACTGTCTTCCTCAAGTTCCGTCAGACAGAAATTCCAGGAGACAGGACGAATGTGGCAGGCAAATCTTCTCCTCCACAAGTTCTGCTTTGCGTCCCATAAATACATCTTTCGTTCTTAGACGCTTTCCCATATATTGTGGGATTTCTTGCCACGTCTGTTGCCATCGCTTCAGACGAAACACGGAGCGAGCTTACACAGTTGAACCAACATGGGCAACTGGCAGCTAAATTAGTCTTTAAATGAGGGCTGGATACCGCTGATTCCGTAGATTGGGGTAATAGATTCTTCAGTGGTGCTACGTCGTTGTGCCTGGCTACACACCTCCGCTTTTTTGGAGGCTGTTCAGACCAACTTGCTTGACATGCCTTTTGATGGCACCCACCTTTTACGTACACATGCAGACTCTGCTTTGTGCAATTTTCACGACGGTCAAAGTGGAATAGTAACGTATCTCTGCTCTTGCTCCCGTCTGTCTCTCTAAATCCGCCCATTTTCGATTGTAGGGGGGATGTTGGTCCTTCAATTTTTTTCTCGATTGAGCATTTCATCTCGGTGCCCATGGTTGTCTATCCCACCTACTGGTGACACCTGGTGTGGTATTACTGCAGATCTTATTCTTCTCCTTATTACGCTGTCGATGACAGGTTATGGTTCCGCTATGACCCTACCTGGGTTTTAACACCTGTCGCATAGGTGTTCGGACTATAGGCTCTGTACCCAAGAGATCGTTTTTCTGTATTATTCTTTTCTCGTCTGAGAATAATTATCTGTTCCATGGTCTTTAGAGCTCTTCTGTATGCTTGTGCACGACTTATGAGAGTCCCTCTGCCTCGCATCCCAACTGTTGGGACTTTTTACTAAGGCACTAAACGTTGATAGATAATGTTTAGTATCCCTTGGAGGGACCTTTCACTTTTCTCTCTCTGGAGGGAGTTTCTATATAGCTTGTTCAATGAGATCCCTTTCTCATGCATTTCTCCTTGATCTATACAGAGAGTGTCCTTTCTGCTACCCTTATTTTCTACTTCGGTTTCCCCAAAGGCTCTCAATTTCAACTGGAGCAGTGGGACACTTTCAGTCTCTACTTTGCTGTCGATTTTCCTGGCCTGGCCAGTACTTCCCGCGAGGGCATTCTTTTCTCTATATCTCCTTCATTTCTTTAGCGAGCTTCTAGTTCTTCTTCAGCAGGGTGCACTTTTAATGGGCTTCTCTGGTTCACAAATTTCATTCACTTGTTGTGATTTCCACAAGGGTGTTTTTAAAAATCTTTAAAAAACAAACGTGCTTTCTTTCTCAGTCCTGCTGATGGTCTTGTTTGTGGTTTCTTTCACATTCTCTATATGGTAGTATTTGAGTGCAAACTTCTTTCTACCACTGGTCTCTTGTTCTGACTTTTCCTGTCAGGAAATCTGTCATACTCCCTTATTGCTTACAGGCAAGTCTTTTCCCCTTTTTGCTACAAAAGCCTCCCTTTTCGGAGCTCACACCCACACATGTGGCATCAAGGCGTTTACATTTTTATCCTTGCCAAAACACTATGTGGTCATTTTTTGTGTGATAATTGCTGCTCCACCTTTTGGTGGATTACTTGTTACTTGAAGCTATTCCTAGAACATTATGGTTTCGTCCTCTTGGACTTCATTTCCGTGTTGCTTGCTTGTCCCCTTCGGTAACTCTCTATGGAAGACTTCTTTCATTTTGTTCTGTATAGTGTCCTAATATCCTACCCTTGAGGTTTGGTCGTTTCACCTATACTTAATCTTTTATTGCTGGGGTTTCTTTATTGTAAAGGATATCTCCCTCTTTTGTGTATTTTTCTTCTTTAAACCAATTATAGGTTTTCTTCACCCATTAACCTTGATATAATCAGGGCTGTAGGAGCGTTGTTGCTCTTATAGTTTTGGTAATTTGGATGCCATCCCCCTTCCTGTGGGACATTTTTTCCTCTAACAATTGTTGTTGTTCTTTAACTTGCATCTATTCTGTTTCTGAGCCTTAATTGCTTGATTCCATTTTTCAACTGTTCCCCTTGTGGGAATTTTGTCCCTATGAGACTGTTTTACTTCATCCGATCTTCTGCTCTGTCGACTATGCCTTACCGTTGGATGATAAGGCTCGATGTATATATATATGTATGTATGTCTGTGTGTGTGTGTGTGTGTGTGTGTGTATATATATATATGTTCGAGGCATATGAGCTGCAGATTACACACTTTTGCATAGATCGCCATCTGGTGTTGGGCCCGGATGTTTGCAGTTTGTTTTTCCTCTTGGAAAGTCTTTGGAAGTCTCGAGGTCGGTGACTCCTCCTTTGGATCGTATTGCGCATGGGCTTCGGCTCCATCCTCAGATTGTTTTTTTCCGCCATCGGGCTCGGATGTAATCTTCGCGCTCCGGTTCCTAACAGTTTCCAGTTCGACGATCGACGCGGAATCCTCACCCCAAATCGCAGTATTGTTTCGAACGCGATCGCCTCAATCAACGCACCTTCTCATCGACAAACCTTCGGTTCCAGTCGTCGACGGCGGCCTTCGGGCCTACCTAAGCTCCGGTCCCAGGTGATGGAAAGAACTCCATTCAAGAAGTGCCCTCGATGTGGGTCCAAATTCCCCCACACCGATCTTCATGAGGTATGCAACCTCTGCCTCTCCCCTGAACACGAGGCTCGAGACTGTCCGGCCTGTAAGTCTTTCCGATCGAAAAAGACTATTCGAGACCGAAGAGCCAGAAGGAACATGGCACACTCCTCGACCTCCGTTCCAGTCGATATCTTCGGAGACGACATCGAAGATCCGGGGCAGCAGCGCACCGAAGAAGACCTAGTTAGTGCTTCCGAGGCCTACGAATCCGATGTGGAAGACATCACTCCGGCGCAGAGAGTCGTGAGTACTATACCCCCCCCCCCCCCCCCCCACACACACACACACCCGCGCCAACACCCAAAAAGGCTTTGGTCACGCCTTCACCTCCGGGCCTAAGCAAGACCAGAGATACTGCTTCACACACCCCGCCTTCGGGCCCGGTGAAGAAGCCAAGTAAGCCTTCCGGCGGCTCGGGCTCGAGCCAGCCTACCAGCAGTGCCGAGAAACACACTTCGGCTCCGAAAAAGAAACCGACCTCTACCTCGACACCGAGCTCCGTACCGAAGCCTTCGGGTTCGAAACCGAGCTCTTCCGTACTGACGCCATCTTCGGTACCGACCAAACCCCATAAGGCCCTCGGCACTGACACTTCCAAGCCGAAGTCCATCTCGGTGCCGACCAAGAAATCGGAGGTTCCCAAATCCGGTGCTAAGCACACTAGCACGGAAAAGCCTAAAAAGACATCGGCCCGACGTCTTCGACGCTGACGGACCAAACACTTTCACAGGAACTATTTACACCGGATTCCTTGCAAAAGACTCTCACCAAGGATCCAAAAACTGGACATTTGGCACTCTCTTCCAAAAAGAGACATTTGGACAAACCAGCTCCGCCTCCACCTCCAAAGAGGAAGGACTCTGCTACCTCTCCTTTCAGAATACCTTCCCCACCTCCTCTTCCCTCCACCCTCCACCTCACCGCCCTCTCCACCCCCACCTCATCGCTCTCCGATCCCGTCTCCAGACGATGATGATCAGGGGGACCCATATCACGATATAGGGGATGTGCCCCAAGACCCCACCCCTACAGGATCCCCAGACCCATGGGACGACTAGAATAACCCAGATATCCCCGACGTCCCACAAGATGACCTTTACCCTTCCAGGCCATCTCCACCGGAAGACTCATTAGGGTTCCACCACCTACTTCAAAGGGCGGCACACTATCACGGAGTAGACTTGCACACTGACCCCGTGGAGGGAGATTTCCTCCTCGACACATTTGATACCACACATAGGTCTACCACCATATTACCTATGCTTAAGGGGGTGGTAAAGCATGCGCCAGAGGTTTTTAAAGACCCAGTTAGGGCCAGGGTCATTAACCCGCGCATAGACAAGAAATACAAAGCTGCCCCCACAGATCCCTCCTACATCAAAGGGCCAGCACCACTAGATTCCCTAGTGGTTTCCACCGCACGAAAATGAACAAATTCTCAGGCGTCAGACGAAGCACCACCACCTGACAAAGAGTCAAAGCTACTGGACGCATCAGGAAAGCGCACTGCGTCACAGACAGCCAATATATGGCGTATGGCCAACACCCAAGCGCTATTGGCCAGATATGATAGGGCACATTATGATGAATTAGAAAACATAATGCACCACCTCCCTGAAATATATAAAACTAGGGCCAATGAATTAATTCAAGAGGGTAAGACAATAACTAACACCTCTATACGCTGTGCCTTAGATGCAGCTGACACAGCCTCCAGGGCCATTAATACTAGCATCCTCCTCCGTCGCCATGCTTGGCTAAGAATATCAGGATTTACACCAGAGGTACAAGCCTCCATCCTTAATCACCCCTTTGACCAGGAACACCTATTCAGCCCAAAGGTAGATGAGGCCCTCGAGAAAATGAAGACGGACACGGATACTGCGAAGTCCATGGGAGCCCTACAGTCACTCCCTCCTAGGCGCTCTTTTCGCCGCTCTTCCTTTCGGAGTACATCTAGAGGCTACTCCTCAGATAACGCGTCTACTTCCTACAAATCCCCCACTCAGTCCACCTTCACAAGGGGTTATCAAAGAGGCGGCTATAGGGGCAACAATAATAAAGGCAGAGGCAAAACAAATACCGCCCGCTCTGCCACACCGCCTACCCAATGACTTCCCCCCCCCCCCCCCCGCTCCCTCCAGACCATCTCACTCCGGTCGGGGGCAGACTTCAAAATTTCCTTCATATCTGGGAGATCATCACCTCAGACAAATGGGTGACCCAAATTATTCGGTCAGGGTACTGTCTAGAATTAACATCTACCCCCCCCCAAACATTCCACCCAGGCAACGCCCAATGTCACAAGAACATCTAACACTACTAAAGCAGGAGGTAATCTCCCTCCTACAAAAACAGGCAATAGAACACGTTCCCGTCAATCAATAAAATTTAGGGGTCTACTCCCCATATTTTCTAATACCAAAAAGGGACGAGACTCTACGACCTATTCTAGATCTCTGACCCCTAAACACATACATACACTCGGACCATTTTCACATGGTAACGCTTCAGCAGGTACTTCCGCTCCTCTCCCAGAACGACTTTCTCACCACACTGGACTTGAAAGACGCATACTTCCACGTTCCAGTACACCAGGCTCACAGAAAGTACCTCAGATTTGTGGTGGACGGGCAACACTACCAGTTCAAGGTGCTCCCGTTCGGGGTAACAACAGCACCAAGGGTATTCACCAAGTGCCTAGCAGTAGTGGCTGCACACCTCAGAAGACAGCACATTCACGTCTTCCCATACTTGGACGACTGGCTAATAAAAGCTACGTCCTACGAACAATGTGTGCAACACACCGCCGCTACAATCCAACTGCTTCACCAGCTAGGCTTCACAGTGAACCACCAAAAGTCCCACCTGGTACCATCACACACAAAACAATACCTTGGTGCTACCATAGACACCTCAAAAGCCATAGCCTATCCCAATCCTGCCAGGATTGCAAACCTACAGGCTCTGCGTCAGAAATTCATATTTCAACACTCTCTCCCAGCAAGAGTGTTTATGCAACTGATAGGGATGATGGCCTCTTGCATTTTCATAGTGCCCCATGCAAGACTCCAGATGCGTCCACTCCAAGAGTGCTTGGCGCGCCAATGGAACCAGGCCCAGGGGCAACTGACAGATCTGGTGTTGATAGACGGTCGCACCCATCGCTCTCCGCAGTGGTGGAACACCACAAACCTTTCCAGAGGTCGACCGTTCCTGGACCCGGTTCCACAAATAATCCTGACAACAGACGCATCGCTCTCCGACTGGGGAGCTCATCTGTTACATCTCACAGTACAGGGCACATGGACGTCGCAACAGAAGTTACTCCACATCAATCATTTGGAGTTACTGGCAATCTTCCTAGCCCTAAAATCCTTCCAGACGCAGATTTCAGGCAAGGCAGTCCTCATTCGCACAGACAACATGACTGCCATGTACTACATTCAAAAACAGGGGGGCACACTCTCTCCACAGCTCTCTCAATTAGCACAGAGCATATGGAGATGGGCAATTCCACAGATCTTTCTCCTGGCCCAACATGTCCCAGGAGTCCAAAACACCGTGGCAGATCTGCTCAGCAGACAAACGCAACAAATTCACGAATGGGAACTTCACCCACAGGTTCTTCACCCGTTCTTTCAGAAGTGGGGGCATCCACACATAACCTATTTGCCACCCACGAAAACAAAAAATGCCCAAGCTTCGCCGCCAGATATCCACACCCATTGTCCAAAGGCAATGCGATATGGATGAACTGGTCAAACAAATTTGCATACGCTTTTCCACCTCTCCCACTAATTCCATTAGTGGTGCGAAAGCTACAACAGCATTCCCTAACACTGATCCTAGTAGCTCCAACATGGGCCAGACAACCGTGGTACACCACACTGCTGGAACTCTTGGTAGTACCACACCAAAAGCTACACCTCTCACCATGCCTCCTAACCCAGAACCATGGAGAGATCAGGCACCCGGACCCAGCTCAGCTCAACCTTGCGATCTGGCTCCTGAGGTCCTAGAATTCGGATACCTTAACCTTCCCCCTGATTGCATGAATATTATCAGGGAAGCTAGACGCTCTACTACTATGGCATGCTATGCTGCAAAGTGGAAAAGATTTGTTGTTTACTGCCACAACAACACAATCAATCCTCTAAATGCGTCCATACAGCACATCGTATATTACTTGCTCCATCTACAAAGACGTAACCTAGCATATACATCCATTCGGTTACACCTCGCATCAATTGCTGCCTACTTACAGAACAGGCAGCACCTATCACTTTTCAGGGTGCCTGCCATCAAAGCTTTTATGGAAGGCCTCAAAAGAGTAATTCCACCCAGAGTACCACCCTCACCCATCTGGAACTTGAATATAGTTCTCACAAGGCTAATGGGACCCCCTTTTGAACCATTACATAAATGTGAGCTGCAATTTTTCACATGGAAAACGGCATTCCTAGTGGCCATCACTTCCCTTGGAAGGGTTAGTGAAATACAAGCACTCACCATACAGGAACCTTTTCTTCAAATGCATCAGAACAAGGTTGTACTCCGCAAAAACCCAAAATTTCTACCCAAAGTCATTTCTCCCTTCCATCTAAACCAGTCGGTAGAATTACCAGTCTTTTTCTCACAACCTCAAACCGTTGCGGAAAGGGCTTTACACACACTGGATGTTAAAAGGGCCTTACTTTACTACATCCAAAGAACACAACCTTTCAGAAAAACCAAACCGCTATTTGTCTCTTTCTCTCCACCACATAAAGGCAACCCTATTTCTAAATCGGGGATAGCTAGGTGGATTGTAAAATGCATACAGATTTGCTACCACAAAGCAAAACGAACGCTATCTGTTACCCCTAAAGCCCACTCTACAAGGAAGATGGGGGCTTCTATGGCTTTTCTAGGAAACATACCACTAGATGACATCTGCAAAGCAGCGGCATGGTCAACACCGCACACTTTCACAAAACATTACTGTGTAGATATGCAAACCAAGCAACAAGCTAGTGTGGGCCAGGCTGTACTAAAAACACTGTTCCAAACAACTGCAACGGATGCCGGTGGTCGCCGGTAGGGTTGGGTACTGCTATATAATCTATGCACAGTGTATAATCTGCAGCTCATATGCCTCGAACGGAATATGCTACTTACCAGTATGCATCTGTTGTTGGCATGTAGAGCTGCAGAGCTATACACGCCCACCCGCCTCCCCGGCTACCTGTATCCGTTCCAGTTTATCTTATTTAGATACAACACACATGGGTTTCTTTACTGTTACTATTACGCTCCATCTTTCCCTGCTGGCAAAAAACAATCTGAGGATGGAGCCGAAGCCCATGCGCAATACGAACCAAAGGAGGAGTCACCGACCTCGTGACTTCCAAAGACTTTCCAAGAGGAAAAACAAACTGCAAACATCCGGTCCTAACACCAGATGGCGATCTATGCACAATGTATAGATCTGCAGCTCTACATGCCAAGAACAGATGCATACTGGTAAGTAGCATATTCCTTTCTTGGTATGCGCATACCGTGCATTTTGACTTAGTAATTGTTAATTCAAAGATGTATTTATTCTTTAAGGATACCGTTTCCATAGCCAGTTTCTATGATGGATCCAGGTTTTTGGCACGGTAAATAGTCACTGACGAAACTGATGTCAGCACGTCGGGGAGGGGCTTTTATAGATTCAGGAGTCACAAACGTGGATGACGTCGGTACGAGGTCGCATGGCCCCCTTTACTGATGTGCTGGGGTACGGCTTGGGAAACATTTTCCAGATCCATTCTGGCGCCTTTGAGTGAGTGAATTCTAAGGTAAAGAATTTGCGGTTAGACTTTCCCTACCAGATAAGGTACAGAAAGCCATTCCTGTCCTTGGGGCATTCAGTGAAATGGGTGGTGTCACCAGCAACGAGTTTACAGTTTTCTGTTCTTCCTTGGGTACCAAGATGCACGATGAAGGGCAAGCAAGGTATTTTTCCATGCCAGAGTTGTTCTTAGACAGGTAGGTCCTTGACGCAATCACCGACAGACTTTCCATAGAAATAGAAAATGTACCCCTCATGAGTTCTTGAGAAATGCCATTGTTATCGTGTCCAGTTGCTATTATTCATATAAGAAATGGCAGCCTTGATATTGGAAATGGTTGTTGAAACAAGCAAAGGACCCCTTAGTTAAAGGTTCAGGTAGTATTCAGAGTACTATCTCATCTACAAGGACACGTCTGATGTCTGCCGGTAGCTCATTCCAGGTCTTGGCTGCAATGTGAGAGAAGGATCTTCCACCTGCTCTGGCTCTGTGGATGTGCAGGGTTTCGGCCAGTGTGAGGGTGGAAGATCGGAGGTTTCTTTTGGGTACGTGGAAGTTGATTGTCATTGAGGTATTTGGGTCCGTTTTTTTGTAGGCATGAGTGAGGATTTTGAAAGTCTTTTTTTCCACGGGGAGCCAGTGGAGGCTTCGTAGGTGTTGGCTGATGTGTTTGTTTTGGAGGATGCCGAGGACGAGTTGGGTGGCAGTGTTCTGTATTGTCTGGAGTTTGCGGAGTAGGGACTTGTTGATGCCGGCATAGTGCGTTTCCATAGTCCAGTCTGCTGGTGATGAGTGCGTGGGTGACTGTCTTCCGTGACTCTGGGGGGGATCTACTTGAAAGTCTTGCGGAGGATGGCGTAGGGTGTTGAAGCAGCTGGAGGTGACTGCATTGACCTCTCGGTTCATGGTGAGTGATGAGTCGAGTATGATGTGAGGTCCTTAGCGTGGTCTGAGGGGGTAGGTGGGCTTTCGAGGGCGGCTGTCCCATGCAGTACCGAAGGGGTGGTACCAAGGACTTCTATCTTCTTGGCGTTGAGCTTCAGGCAGCTGTTGGTCATCCAGACTGCGACGTCTTGCATTCCTTTCTGGAAGTTGAGTTTGGCAGTGGTGGGGTCTTAGATGAGGGAGAGGATGATCTGGGTGTCGTCGGCGTAGGATACGATGTTGAGGCCGTGTTGTCAGACAATGGCTGCAAGGGGGGCCATGTAGATGTCGAAGAGGGTGGGGCTCATTGATGAACCCTGTGGGACTCTGCAGGTGATTTTCGTGGGGTCGGAGAGGAAGTGTGGGAGTCTGATCCTTTGGCTTATTCCGGTGAGGAATGATCAGATCCATTCCAGGGCTGTTCCTTGTATGCCTGCGTCGTGTAGTCTGGCGACTAGTGTGTGGTGGGAGACGGTGTCAAAGGCTGCTGATACGTCGAGTAGGATGAGAGTTGCGGAGTGGCCTTGGTCCTGGAGCGTGCAGATGTAGTCTGTGGCGGCGAGTAGGGCAGTCTCTGTGCTGTGGTTGCTTCGGAATCCGGATTGGGACAGGCCGAGGACGGCGTTCTCATCAATGAATCCTGTCCGTTTCCTGTTGACTGTTTTCTCTGCAACTTTGGCTGCGAAGGGGAGGAGCGAGATGGGCCAATAGTTCTTGAGGTCGGTGGGGTCAGCTGTGGGCTTCTTGAGCAGGGTTCTGACTTCTGAAGAAGTTCTATCATTGCTACAGGAAACCATGATTACTTAACGATCTGCGATGCGTACTTACTCATGCACTTGGTATCTGATTTACCATCTGTGCCTGAAATTTATGATGTGTGGCAAATATTAGACCTGATGCAAAATATGAGTGAACTAAGCAATTACTGTTTCCCACATGTATAGGAGATGAGCTCACGGAAGATGATAAAAGATAAATTTGGTTTGCTAAATGAGGTAAACTAAGGCTGCTGCACCATTTGGGTATGGCCAGAGTGGTTGTATCCACTTATAGCAGTGCACCTCTAGTCTGTTGAATACTGTGGCAGACTGTGGTGGTTGACTATGTTGAATGCTTTGAACAGATCCAGTAAAACCATTGCACTGACACCACAACAATGCACAGTCCTAAGCAGCTAGTCCAACACAAAGACTACTGCCTCTATGCCCATTCCTTGATTAAAAACTATCCTGGCAAAGTTACACACAATTAAAAGTGGTGAACTGAAGTTACCAAGTGACTGTTTTTTTACTGTTTGGTTGGAAACTGCAGCATGGAGATGCCTTAAATTTGCCTGATTTACCAATCTTTTTTCATGAGTTCTTGCTGTCTTAACTTATAATAAATAACTACTTCGCAGTATTCAGGTTTTGCAGTTAATTTACCAGCAAGGGTGGTGTGAGTCAAATTAATATGGACAACTCTCCATACAGTTAATGAACCAACATTGTTACCCTGCAACAGATTAACCAGCTAGCACTAAGGGCTGTGGTATTAGCACTCATGGCAATCAGGAAACGTAGCAAAGCAGTCTTGATCTAACAAAATATGGTGTACTACCTGCTATAACAAGAACACACACTTGTCTACTGTTCTTGTTAGTATGGGTTACCTGACTTGTTAAGCAAGAAAGAGACTATTGACAGACCAACTCGTGGGAGATTAAAATAATTCCAAGAATGGCGCAAGGCAGTCCTACATCAGTTTGCCCTGTGGCAAAATGGGAAAACTGTGTCAGAAATATTTGCATAGACTTTCCTCCTTTGCCATTTCTAGCACATGTATTGCGTAACAAGCACCATTGATGGTTAAACGTAACATGCCTTCAGATTGTATGAGTGATTTGAAAAAAGGCATGATACTGAATCATCCTGGCCTATTTAAAAAAAAAAAGTGAAAGTAATTTACATGGCGATGGACATTAACCCTATGTAAGCTAAGGCGAAAGAAATTCTATAGTAAGTTATCTTGCCACACTTACACATCAGAATGTATACATTTGGCTTGTTATTATTGTCCTGATTACAAAGCACAGAATTCCATGGTTTTCAAATACCTGTTCTTGAAGTAGGGTTAGAGGTGAATACCACCTTGCACTGGACAATGCCAACTTGGGATTTGAATGTTGTCCTTATTATGCTTATTATTCATTATTTTGTATTTGTATAGTAAACCCCCTACTATTAGTATGATGCTTCGACCTTTCAAACCCATTAATTTAGTATTCTCATTCTATTTAGAGTTATTTAATGTTTTAAATTGGCCATCACTTTTTAACAATAAGGCAGCGAGTTACCTCTATAAACTGTTTGTGAATATGCATGTGTTTCACTATGAAAATGCAATGTTGTGCACACAGCGATATGTTCTGTTTAAGGCAGTGTATTTCATGATAACCAAACCATGGAAGCTTCTACCTTCTTCACTGGTTCAGTCACCCATAGAATGCTAGATATACATTTTTGTTATGTGAGAAGGGCTGTTGAGCACTAATCTCACTCAGCTATACTTACAATGATCTAATTCTTTGTAGACTTTGCAATTGCCAATGGAGAAGGCCATTTTTAAGCAAAAGTATAGGTCACCAGGTTGATTGTCCTTTCCTTGAGGCCTGCTGCAAATCACACCACAACTTCTTTCTATTTTATTTTGGACACTTTTTCACGGGCAACATACAGCTAACACTTATAGAGTAGGTTCAGTTTATAATTTTACCTAGCACTGCTGTGACCTCACCTTGAAAGTGTCACTTAAATGGCAAACTGTTTTGCCTCTCTAGTGTCTCACACCCAGTACAACATTAAAGGAGAAAGTGGATGATCTAAAACAGATCGATGCTGTAAATGAAACATTTGCATTTATGTAACCAGCTCTCTACAGCTTGTACTGTTCTAGATTCACATGTGAGTTCCTGTGGTTTGTGCAAAGACAATATTACACATACTTAGGTTGACTTAGTTCATACAGTGGGGCAATACAATCTACGGTTAGGTCCTTTGTGGGCCTCGGAATGACGTAGGAAGAAGACATTGCCCTGCCTTGAAGCTACATCTAAGAAGACATCCACACTTAGTAATTTTCTATGCTTAAAACCCTAGATGGTGACAGTATAAGAATCGGAAACCGTACAAGGGAAAAACAACTTTTTACCTGGTTATGACCCGCTTTCTGTTTAGAACCCCTTGGCCTAAGTGCTTGGTTTATGTGGCCTCTACAGTCCTGTGGGCAAAAAGAGCATCAATCATACAAGTTGAATGCAATTCCCTTTCCGATGGATATTTTCAAATGCAAAACCTCATTGTGTGAATATTCCCCAGGCATCAGACTAAATCTGGAAACTTTAAAAGCAGAACTCCTGCATGCCAGCAGGTGGTGTTTTGTGGCTTTGCACTGACTTCTTTCAGCTCTGGGAAGCCGCATATAAGAGCCACCCATGCGTGCTGACGTCCTGTCTTTTCTTTCAATGCTTGCAGACACTGATCCGGATCTTCTCCTTGTGCTTTTGATGAATGCTTTTTTCACAAAAAATTATCTTGTGTGCAAGGGAAAATGTCAACCCCTAAAAACAGGGTTTAAACTGTTTAAGGATTATGGCAAATTGATGTCTGCAACGGACCATCACAAAGTTTGTTTCTGGTGCCGCAACACAACTCCAGGGCTTGTGATGACTGCTTCCAGATGAATCTGAAGGCCATATAGAACTGTGAGGTCAAACTTTACATCGCCAATCACAAGACAACACTACCCCTTGACCGGTTGAAGTCGAAAGGGAGGTGTCAGTCCCGCTCCTGAAGTCGTTCTGAGGCAGATCTTCGTCCTTGTCGAAGACTTCAAGTAAGACCAAGAAAGAAAGCACCAGAATTCAAAGCAGCAAAGTCTGTCCCTTTCTGCCACTCTCAAAATCCAGAGAGGTACGAGGGCGTCAGTGTGCCTCCTAGTTTTGCTCCTGATCTCCATTTGGATGAGAGTTGGGTCCTGGGGCTCTGTGAATTTCCAAGTCCATAAGTGATGTTGCAGCAAGTAAAGGCCTTGTCTTTACCTGCTCCCCCTGGTGCACCTTCGGGCCTTAAGGATCTGTGAGAGTGTCCAGGGCGGTGGCCGCCGGCGGGACCGTCCTCAGCACCATCTGTGCCCCTTGGATGTACATCTGGCTCAGCACCAGTGCGGACTTCAGTTCCAGTGCAATCCCTTGTACCAGTTCCTTTTGCATCAACGTCTTTTTTGTAAACATATTTAATTGCCTTTTGTGAAATGCACGTTCATATTCTTACATTTTGGTATATTACTGGGTGTTTCATTTGTCACGTTATCTTCTCTAATGCATTCGTCGTTCCCAACTGCCCATCTGTACTGCATGCGATTCCTAATTGACTATTCATGTTTGAGAATCCCCCACTAACTCCCCCCAACTCTCCCCTCCCTCTCACGCACTGCAGGCCGTTTAGGGACTTCGCTTCCGCCAGTTGTCGCTTTCCCTTACTCTAGTTCGTCGTCGTCGCATCAACGTCGTTGACGCCGGTGGAGAATAGAACCCATAGTGGTATCTGGTTCCTAGCTGGATGCACCTTGACCGGGGTTGTACCTGGCTCTGACCGGCACACAGCTACTGAGCAACCCTTCAGATTGAGATACCTTGCCCTTACCACATGGTAGGGCCCAGACTTTTACAATTTTTTCAGAACTGACTCTTCGACAGTGATAACTATGATGAAGGGTTCCCCAATAAGGGGAGAAAAACTAGTATGAAGAACTTCAGGATGACAGTGGGCTGGATACTTCCCCAGATACTGACCTTGTGTTTCACCTGGTCCTGTCACAGAGGAAAGTGCCTCCTTCCCCGCTATGCGAAGGGCGGGAAAAGTTCTAGATTTACAGCAACCATTGAAGTTTTGACTGAAGTATTGAGACAACTATTTCGACCTGGTCAGGCTCCCACAGAGCGACAGTTATCAATTAATGAGGCCCTTATATATACACTTTTGGGCATTTAGTCTAAACCTTGTTTATGTCTGCCTATTAACTGGAAGAATGCCCATTGCCCTGCACTAGGTGACACAGCCTTTCTTACTCTGCATCCAATGCCAGCGAGCCTGGTGGCATAGGCATCTACCAGCAAAATGAATGCCAAAACTTTTCCTCCTACCCTTCTGATCGTGAATCCAACAGAATAGACAGATTTGAGAAACAAATGTTTCCATGCATAAGCCTGGGCCTTACGTCTGTGAATGCCAGCTCTCTCCTGGACAGCTGTTCTCATGCCCTTTCGGATACCATGGCACCGGTTTTGTCGGTGGTTCCAGACGACCTGTGAGTGTCACCAAAGCTTTTCAGGACGGTCGCAATGAGATAAAATTTGTCATTTGCTCTGGATTGCTTAGAGTGAGCAATAGGTACAATTGTGGCTCTTTGGCAACATGCCTGGATTAGGTATCTTGGTTACTCTGGGGATGTCCAGGCATTCCTAACGGACATGCGGTTTGATCACTCTTATCGTTTTGATGAGAAAGCGCACTCTGCCTTGGAATGGTTCAAGGAGAGCAGAGCCACAGCATTTTGCTGGGCCTTTCTGCTCCCACATGCAATATCGCCAGCAATTATTTCCTCTTCGTGGCTACAGTACAGGCTTTCCATTTCACCAGCATCTTTCCTACATTATTTTCTCCGCCTCATCCCTTAAAGGAGGAAGAGAGACTCCATTGTTTGGACTGTCAACAGACACTAAGACTTTAAATCAGTCATACCAGGGAACATGAAGTTGACAATCCGCTTGCTGTTGGAGGTTCCAGAGCAAAGAAGGAAAAGGCAGTGCAAAAATGACCATCTCCGGATGGATTTTATTTATTTATTTTATTTGTTTATTTGAAAAGTTTTATATAGAGCTGGCTAGACCCGGAGGTATGAGAGCGCTTTACATGAGGATGGGCATTGTTTAGGAGCATAGTTACCAGTTACATAGTTACATAGTTACAAGTTACACAGTTTCAGAGCATAGTTACAAGTTGCTGGAGCGTAGTTACATGTGTTAAAAGCATATACGTAAGGGAAAAAGAAGGCATTGTTCTCTGCATAAAAATCTGCTATGCACTGGTGAAGAAGCAGCCCCCAGAAGGCTTGTGGGCTCATTCCACCAGAGCCAAAGCTGTTACCACTGCATTAGCAGGCTGAGTGCCTGTACTGGACATCTCTCAGTTGACTATGTGTACGTCACTACACAGTTTCATGAAGCACTACTGCCTCATCTGTCCAGTTCGTCGTGAGGGACATTTTGCTTACTCAGTCTTGCAGGACATTGTGGTCTGTCACTTCATAGACCCACCACGTTGGGTGGTACTGCTATGGTATTTATTTACAAGGTGAGGAATCTGCAGTTAGATATATCCATCAGAAGAACAAGTTATTTTCTGTAACACTCTGTTCTAGACATGTGAGCTGTAGATCACATGCTTTGCATACTCCTGCCATCTAGTGTTGGGTCCGGATGTTTGCACTTAGTTTTTCTTCGAAGAAGTCTTTCGAGTCACAAGGAAGGTGACTCCACCTTTCGGTCATAGTGCACATGGGCATCGACTCCATTGTTACATTTTTTTTTTCCACCATCGGGTTCAGAAGTGAATTGCTGAGCTCCGGTTCAACACCGTTTCTCTGGTTCCCCTCTGTGCGCAATCCACTTACCCTTGACGGTATTGTAATTCAATCGTGTTTCCCATTCTCCGTGTATCGGTTCAGAAAAAACTCTTTCGATCTGAAACTTGGTAGAAGGCCGTTGGGCCTATTTGCGGCGGGTTAGCGCACAGTCGATGGAACGGACTCCACTTAAATTCTGTCCTCTGTGCCACACCAAGTACCCGCTCACTGACTCGCACAAAGTGTCTCTCCCTGGAGCACGACGAACAAGACTGCAGCACATGCAGATCCTTCTGATCCAAGAAGACCCTCCGTGACCGTCTGGCATAACGTCACGAAATGCAACACCACCACAGCGGCTCTGCTCCAGATATGTTCGGAGAAGATTCCGAACAAGTTGCCTTCGACGCTCAAGGAGCCAAGGCAGAAGAACACATTTCCGTGTCAGAAGCTGAATTCGACATGGACGAAGACATCACGCAGGGTCGGCGTACTTTGAGTACCGATCTTCCCCTGTCCCAAACTCTACCTCTCCCCATAAAAAAGGCTCTGGTCCCTCCTCTGCCTTCAGGCCTAGGTCTGCACCGAGACCATGTTTTGAACGCCCAACCTTCGGGCCCGGGACCGAAACAAATGTATTGAAGCCTTCCAGCTCCGGATCGAGTCGGCCGCATTCAGGCACCGAGCCAAAACAATCGGCACTGACACCGAAGCACGTTTTGGTAACAATTCCTTTTGGTACCGAAATTATCTTCAGATCTGAACATTTCGAGGCCAAAAACATTGGCTCCAAAAATATTGGCACCGAAACAAAAAACAGCTCCTCCATCAAAGGAGCATCATGTCGATGTCACGCCTTAAAACCCGAAACCAAAGGAACTGGTCATCAATCCCCAAACTGGACATATTCACGTAAAACTGCCATTAAAACGCAAACCAGAATCTGAGGACACTTAACGCATTCTTCTTAAGAGAAAACATGTTGGTACTAATCCCTCTCCTCCTATCGCCTCCTTCCTCACCTAACCCAAATTTGAGAACACCCACAAATTTACCACCCCCACAATCACCTGACAACCAGGATGATGAGGATGGAGTAGACGATAAGAGTCCTGATCCATGGGACAATTATAATACAGATTCAAACGCAGATAACGATCCAGGCGTATGCCCTACAAAACCCTCTCCACCTGATGACAATTTAGTGTACATAGAGCTAATAAATAGGGTGTTCATGGAGTTCAGCTTCATAAAGAATTACTTGAGGAGGATTTTCACGTTGAAACACTAAGCTCTTCCCAAAGATCCACTCATACATTGCCTATGCTTAAGGGCATGCTAAAACATGTGTATGACATTTTTAAAGATCCCGTTCGCGCTAGAATTCTTTCACCAAGGGTAGATAAGAAGTATAAATCTGCACCAACAGATCCAGTTTATATCAAGGGTCAATTACCATTAGATTCTCTAGTGGTTTCTAATGCCCGTAAACGGGCAAACTCACAAACCTCTGGAGATGCCCCTCCTCCAGACAAGGAATCTAAACTAATAGATTCCTTCGGGAAAAGAGTAGCTGCACTGGCAGCCAATCGCTGGCGTATTGTCAATACCCAGGCTCTCTTAGCCAGATACGACAGAGCGCACTATGATGAATTAGAACAATTGCTCCAATTTCTACCTGATGAACATAAGGCTAAGGCACACAAGCTAATTCAGGAAGGTAAACTAATTTCAAACACTTGTATTAGATTTCCTTTAGATGCGGCTGACACTGCCGCACGTGCAATCGACACCAGTGTCTTGCTAAGAAGGCACGCCTGGCTTAGAATTTCAGGGTTTAAACCTGAAGTCCAGGCTTCTATCTTAAATCTACCTTTTGATACAGAGCATCTCTGTGGTCCTGTGGTAGACACTTCTTTAGAGAAGATGAAGGAGGACACAAATGTTGCATCCATGGAAGCCCTACAGTCCCCATCCAATCTATGTTCTTTTAGTCGCTCCTTCTACAAGTGGGGGGGGCTCCAAAAGCATATCTACAGACAACACCTCAACATCGTATAGAGGCAACAGTCAATCACTCTCTTTAAGAGGTTACTTTCGAGACAGATTAGAGGCAATAATGGCAAGGGAAGATTTAAAGGTTCCACACCCCGCACCTCCCCCTCAAACAATGACTTGCCTCCTCTTCCCCCAATCATTCCACACCTGTCAGGGGACGTCTCTCACAATTTCTCTCCGTCTGGCATACAATAACTTCAGACAGATGGGTGCTAGGAATTATCCAATCTAGTTATTGCCTGGAGCTTACCAGCAATCCCCCAAACATTCCTCCACGCTCACACAAAATCTCACCAGAGCATTTACACCTCCTCAAACAGGAGGTTCACTCGCTTCTGCAAAAGGGAGCTATAGAGCCCATACCTTTACATCAAGGATTCAGCGTGTACTCCCTATACTTTCAAATACCCAAAAAGGAAGGCTCTCTTAGGCCTATACTGGACCTCAGAGAGTTATATCTATATATTCACTCAGATCACTTTCACATGGTGACACTTCAACAAGTGCTCCCACTCCTACAGCAAGGTGACTTTGTTTACTCTAGACTTAAAGGACGCATACTTCCATATTCAAATATCTTGGGTTTGTGGTAGCGGGACAACACTACCAGTTCAAAGTGCTTCCATTCGGAGTCACCGCTGCTCCCAGAGTATTCACCAAATGCCTGGCAGTAGTCGTTGCTCACCTGCGAAGACAACATATTCACATCTTCCCATACTTGGACGATTGGCTCATCAAAGCCAGTTCTTACCCAAAGTGTCTCCAGTACACTCAAGTCTTCAGTGCACTCAAATAACGGTACAATTACTGCACGATCTCGAGTTCACAGTAAATGTGTTGAAGTCTCATCTCCAACACTCAATATCCAAAAAACTCTAGCCTGTCCCAATACAGCCAGAATCTGCAATATTCAGGCTCTAATTTCAAAGTTTCAGCCCAACCAGTCATTACCAGCTTGAGTATATATGCAACTACTGGGAATGATGGCGTCTTGCATCATGATAGTTCCCCATTCAAGACTTCACATGCGTCCCCTTCAGTAATGCTTAACACGTCATTGGAATCAGTCTCTGGGTCAATTATCAGATCTAGTGTGGTTAGAGAGACGCACCCATCGCTCTCTGCAGTGGTGGAATCCACAAAACCTATCCAAAGGGCGGCCCTTCATCGACCCAGTACCACAGACAGTGCTAACAGAAGACGCATCTCTCACTGCTTGAGGAGCTCATCTCTAGACTCGCACTATTCAAGGTTTATGGAGTCATAAACAAAAAAGCAACTTCATATAAATCATCTTGAGCTGCTAGGAGCATTTCTAGTAATCAAAGCCTTTCAGACTCGCCTTGCAGGCAAAACTGTCCCGATGCGCATAGACAACATGACAGCCATGTATTACATACAGAAATAGGGGGGGGGGGGGAGACACACACACACACTCTTTTCAACTGTCAACCCTTGCACAAACCATTTGGAGGTGGGCCATACATCACACAATATATCTCCTGGCAGAACACCTCCCAGGAGTAAACCATCAAATCACAGATCTTCTCAGCAGGCAGAGAACAAATTCAAGAGTGGGAACTACTTCACCCTCAAGTTCTCCCATTCTTTCAAACGTGGGGTTTCTCACCGATGGATCTGTTTGCAACACACCAAAATGCAAAATGCCCAAACTTCGCCTCCAGGTATCCACACCTATTCTCCAAAGGCAATGTACTATGGATGAACTGGTCAGGGATATTTGCCTACGCTTTTCTGCCTCTCCCACTCATTCCACTAGTTGTTCGGAAGCTCAGACAAACATCCGTCACACTGATCTTAGTAGCTCCCACATGGTCCAGTCAACATTGGTACACTACCCTGTTGGAGCTCTCAGTAGTTCCTCATCAAAAACTACATCTCACACCCAGTATCCTCACACAGAGTCATGGAGAGATAACGCAGCCAGATCCCAAAGAACTCAACCTAGTGATCTGGCACCTGAGGGCATAGTTTGGCTATCTAAACCTTCCACCAGACTGTATGAATATCATTAGAGGCTAGACTGCCTACTGCAAGGGTTTGCTACGCAGCTAAATAGAAGCTGTTTGATATATATTGTAATAACAACCATATCAACCCGTTAGATGCTTCCATTCAAAATATCATTTGTTATTTGCTACACTTACAGCACATCCATAAGCTTACATCTCACTGCAATAGCTGCCTACCGTCAAAATCTACAGCATCTGTCCCTTTTCAGAGTACCCGTTATCAAGGCTTTTATGGAAGGACTCAAAAGAGTTATTCCACCAATGCTTCCACCTGCTCCAGTGTGGAATCTTAACATTGTCCTTACCAGACTAATGGGTCCACCCTTCGAGCTATTGCACAAATGTGAACTGCAATTTCTCACTTGGAAAGTTGCTTTCCTCATTGCTATTACATCACTGAGGAGAGTGGGTGAGCTTCAGGCACTAACCATAGAGGAAACATTTTGTCAAGTCCACCAAAACAAAGTGGTCCTTCGCACTAACCCTAAACTCCTACCCAAGGTGGAATCTGCCTTTCACATCAATCAATCGGTTGAGTTGCCTGTGTCCTTTCCTCAACTAGATTCATTGGCAGAACGAGCTCTACACATATTAGATGTTAAACAAACATTATTGTAATACATAGAAAGAACAAAACCCTTTTGTAAAACTAAACAGCTCTTTGTGACTTTTGCTCTACCACACAAAGGCAATCCTATTTCTAAAGCAAGTATTGCTCGGTGGATAGTTAAATGTATTCAAACATGCTTTGCAAAAGCAAAAAGGACTTTACCAATACCCCCTAAAGCGCATTCCACCTGCAAACTAAAGGCTTCTATGGCTTTCTTAAGCAATATCCCCATAGCTGACATCTGTAAAGCTGCAACATGTCTACACCGCACACATTCACCAAGCACTATTGTGTAGATGTGTTAGCGAGGCAACAAGCTAATGTAGGCTAGGCAGTACTTGGAACACTCTTTCACACAACTGCAACAAGTACAAGTTAGCCACCACTTTGGGAGAATACTGCTGTATAGTCTATGCAAAGCATGTGATCTACAGCTCACATGTCTCGAACAGATAATGTTACTTACCCAGTAAGCATCTGTTCTTGGCATGTAGAGCTATAGATTCATATGCGCCCACGTGCCTCCCCGGGTTCCTATACCCGTTGCTGTTCTCTCTTACTTTATATACATACGCATGGACATCTCTATTCTACTCTTACTAACTCCATTCTCGCCCTCTGCGGGAAAACAGTCTAACATTGGAGTTGATGCCCATGCGCACTATCACCAAAAGGAGGAGTCCCCTACCTCGTGACTCGAAAGACTTCTTCAAAGAAAAACAAAGTGCAAACATCCGGACCAAACACTAGATGGCAGGAGTATGCAAAGCATGTGAATCTACAGCACACACCAAGAACAGATGCTTACTGGGTAAGTAACATTATCCTTCTTGTGGATACTCTATTTTTTCCTCAGATTTCTCACTGACTCCCCCGCCTTCCCGATTGGTGTACTGGACTCTTTTCACATCTAAAAAAGTAGAGATCCGCACACTAGTCATGCAAGTCAGCTAATGGACTGTGCGTCTGAGGGCACAAACAGCTTCTGATGTCTGCATGCATGATTGGTGCTTATATGCTGCTCTGCTCCTCACTCATACTTGGACAATATTCACAAGTTGAGGAATCTGCGGTTAAAGTCTCCACCAGAAAAATTATTTCAGAGGGTAAGTAGCTTTTTCATTTGGTTCACTTTGGTTGAACCATGGCAATTCTGATGCTTTCTAAGGACTCAGACATCCTTTGTGATCCAAGCCCTGATTTACTACACACTTGTTGAAAAACTGTTGGAGAGGGACTGCAGCCTGTGGATCCCTTGCTTGACCCACTAATAGTCTTTGTTCACCTCCAAGGTGCTCACTGTGGGCTCATCCTCTTGTGTGCTGTCCCAAAAACATATTTTGCCAACAGGAGTAAGACACTTGTGTTTTTTCAAACCTCTTCTAAGTGTATTATTCCATCATCTAATGGTTGGATCCAGATGGCTATCTATAATCATCTAACTTTTTTACAGTGGGTGTCGACCAAAGATGGAGTCCGTATGAACTCCCTATGACGTCCTAACAGAATTTCACTGTGCCTTCAAACCTATCCTCCATTTTGCATTGTATATTTATGCTAGCTCTAATTCCACTCCTTTTTTTTCCATGAGAATCTCTTCTAGAATCGCATGCTGTGCACATTAAGTAGTGCTATCACCCCTGTTGGGGAAGGGGGGGTTTTAGAGAAGAGTAGAACTAGCCAAATACTGTCTTACCTACTATAAAAAAAATGGTTTTAGGTTGAATGCTGGTCATGTTAAATTGCCTAATAATACCACCAACTTAGCTCAGCTCAATTAATTTAAAGGTAACCGTCTTTCCAGGAAGCTTTATTGTCTTTTAGGGTCCCAAGGCCTGTAAGAATTAAGACAGACTCAAAGAAGACAAAGGCTTAAAACAAGAATAAAAGATGGCCACACCCTTCTACAACAACAGAATTAGGTGGGAAGGAATATTGAAAGCTCAGTGGCCACACAGTGAAACATTGATAATTCAATACGTTCCTAAAAAAGTATGGTCCCCGACAGTGGGAAGAGATGGAGGATTTATTTCAGCATCAAACTAGTAGCTCAGCAGAAGGGCAGAGTTGTAGTTGAAGAGGGAAAGACCATTTTCAACACATCTTTAGATGTACCATGATTTGTTGCTAGAGAAACTCAAAACTTGCCCACAGGAACTTTTATGCAAATATGTATGGTAAAGTGTCTTGGTGTTTCAAAAATACACAAGTTCGATTTCATTTATATACATACCCCTTTTACAAGAAAACGCATAAGCTGTGCAGTTGATTTAACATTAGAGGAGATGAAAAAGCTTACCACCATTATATGGGGCATTACGAGCAAGGGTCTAGTAAAAAGACACCTTCCATTGCAAAAAGAGGACAATGAAGACTGCAAGGTACAGGTGATTCAGCATTCTTTCAAGGGTCAAGTAAGTGACAAGATTTTATTTCATGTTTTGGAACTCATACGGAATAGAATTATACAAATTCATAAGGATAAACAATATTAAAACTTATGATAAAATTAGCTTTTTCCAAGACAATCATATTAACAGATCAAGGTCAAAGGTTCTATATGATAAATATCAATGTAGTTTTAAGAAACATTTAAAAAAGTTAAAAACTTAAACGAAACATTTCATTTGGCAGATTGTATAGCAAATGAAGTACACACCCAAGTAGGTTCTGTAGGAGTTTTAAGGACCCTCGTGTGCGCACTCCCTAAATTTCACAAATGCCACACAACTGGCCCACGGATCCTGCAACAATGACCGAAAGGAATGTACGTTTCAGGATACCAAAGATTGAACAGAGGGAGTATCCCTTGTTGGGACGGTTCCCCTCACACACCAATGGTGTTATGCTTCATCATAGGGGGCCTCCTCGCGTCAGGACCTAGTCCTTACACGGGCTACAACCCCCTCTCTACGAGGGAGGAGCTCAGGGATGTTTTGAATATAGGCAATTGGGTTGTACTAAAACTCTATGTGAGCCTAGTGTATGTAGGAAAACATACAAAAAGGAGTGCAGTGCTAAAGTGTAGGTGAGTTTAAAACTGCCTGCAGGGGTAGCCAGTAGCAAATTTTATTAAGCTACCTTGAGACAGGATTAAAAAGCAATAAGCTGGTCTATGCCACTAACCACCATTCGAGGTAGCGCATATAGGTGATCGACATGTTTCAGCCCTCAGGATTTCATCAGGATCAGTTGGAACTATAGCTACTGCAACATGAGTGAAGTGTGACAAAAATATAATGAATGTAGATAGAAAACAGTGGTGCCTCTGTATTTTATACTGAACCAGGAGTTGTGTCCAGTTCGCTTCACCGATGGGACCTAGACAGAAAAGTCAGAAAGAGATAAAGAAACATCAATCTTGGGTCCTCTTACATCCAGTCAGTGATGAAGTAAGCTAGACTCCACTTGCGTGTCACTTAAATATTCTATTGTGGCACACCAGAGAATGGGTACTCACCACATTCAGGTGAACATGTTACCTCTTCTGTTCGGGGCTGTATTAAGCCGTAGGTACACGCTTCAACAAACCTGTATGAGAGGTGGTGGCGTCAAATTCAAAACAACACAAGAAAGACAGACATAGGCTACACAAACAGAGACAAACCTAAAATGACTGCTACATATTTTTACAAGCTAGGTAGTGTTAGTTGAACACTGCAAAAATGCACTCTAGCCCAGGTGAAAGACAGGCGTTCTTGCCCATGGCAGCATGGATGGGCTGGCAAACCGTAACTTATGTGTCTGTCAAGTGGACACACTTAAATGTAAAGACAATATCACAGTAAGAGTTACTGCAAGGAATCTGTGAATGAATCTGCCGCTCGTCTAAGTACAAATGCGCCTGTTAGTGGCACTGTATATGAGCTAAGAAAACTGTTAGAGCACTTCAGGAGAGAGCGTGCTGGGGCAGTACAAAACAGTTTCAACTGGAAAGCGCATGTTCGTGAAGGCACTTCGAAGCTATCCAAGCACGTCAAGGAAGGAAAACTAAAAGTGGAACTGCCACCATAATATAAATCCTCTAATTATTAGTAACGCTGGATGCGGGTTTGCAGGCTATACGAGCACTTCCGGATCAACCGGTTCACTTGTGGCATTAAAAATAGGTGTGCTAAAGAAACTTGCACTTAACAGAATAACGCATGTTGTTACAAGCGTATAATAACTATCATAGTACGTTCAGAAAAAGCGGTGTGCTTGATGGAAATGAAAATCGATAGGCAAGCAATGTGCCATGCCAAAACATGAAAGGGAATACAAGGAATCTGTTTATCTGGAAGCTCGAGATCTAACAGGGCTCTAAATCACTATCTGCGTGTGCCAAATGGAGGAACTTAAGAGAAAGCTTACTTATTGTAGCGAACGTTAGCTCCGTGGTGTGTGTCCAGACTGGCAGGGGCAAACTGGTGCCGATGATTTCATAGCTTTATGATGTCTACTACCAAAAAATCCCTCTTCACACCTTGTGGAAACTGTGGTAAACAGACTTCATTCTGAAGACCATCATAATTAATGCATCTATTGCCTATATCCTGAACATCAGGTAAAGGATTGTAAGATATGTAGGACCTTCTCTCAGAAAACTCTAAAGGACAGAGAAGGGCGTCTCCTTCTGTGGCTAGAGAAGTTGAAGACTTCAGAGAACCCTCTCTCAGATGTGGAGAGGGTGTCATCAATCAAAACATCTTCATCCTTGAAAAGGACCAGTGACTATCAAAAGGTTTCTCCAAAACCTAAAGTGGTGAAGAAACATCATGTGGATAAGCCTACTATCCAACCTTCAACTTCAAAAGGGGTGATTTCTTCCCCTCTGAGTCTTTCTGCACCTTTTACGCCCCGAGATCTGATTCTCAGGCGTCAGAGACTCCATCGGCGCAGTTTTTACCTCAAAAACTGCCTATCTCGTCAACAAGCTCATCATCGCTTCCTCCGTCGACGAGAGCTGCTGTCGTTGCGTCTACGTCGACGACTTAAACTTCTGTGTCTATGAAGATAACTATGATCCTGTCATCGGTATCTTCACCGTCGACGTTGGTATCTGTTAAGGTGAGACCTATTTCGTCTACAATGCCTTTGACTTCATAGACGACGGCAAGCAAACCTAGGAAAAAGCATTGGTCGACGACTGTGGCTTTGTCGTCGACGGTGGCGTCATCGTCGACGGTGTCTCAACGACGTTTATCGTCTACGATAACTGCTACAACTGTATCCATGGATCTAGTACCATTGAAGACTTCAAGCTCTTTGCTTCAACGGCGACATTCCTCTTTGGATACCCTAATGCCAATTCAAGCTCCTTCTCAACCTCCAGCTGAATTATTTTCGTTTGAGGATGACAGATTTCGGGCTGCTCGCAGTCCCTCTGCACTTCTTATAAAATGTCAGGACTCTGATGATGATGACCTACAAGAGGAAGATTTTTCTACTTGTGACACACAACCTGCGCAGGAACTTCCTATGGCACAGATGCCTTTAAGTCGTATTTCCAACCTCCAGTTCATGTTGGATGATTACTACCGCCGTTTTCCACGTTCCGTACAGCCTTCCCTAACGCTGCAAGTACCTCCACAACCTCTTCCTACTAGAGAATCAGTTGCCACACCTACGTCGGTGACCAGAATTCAACATCATGATGTTCCTCAAATCATAGAGGAGGACAATGACGACGAGAATGATGATGAAGGTGACAAGGAAGAAGGTGAACTGGATGACGGATCCCTTCTTTCTGAATGGGACAACTATCAAATTCAAACACAGTTTCCTGCTGCTCCAGCTCCTCTGGATTCTCCACCAGTCGACATTGGTGGTTTTCATTTACTCATGGAAAGAGCAGCAAAAAGATTCCACCTTCCTATGACCACCAGAGAGGAAGATTGTTTCCTGTATGATGTTAAAGATCCGCCTCAAAAACAAATCGGTTCTATTCCCATTATTGATTTTATTTGGCAAGAAGGCCTCAAGCTCATACAAAATCATAATTCTATTCCAGCTGTTCTACCGAGGCTGGATAAGAAATACAAAGCCCCTGCAAAATCACCTGCTTGTCTCATTTCGCAACCAAAGCCTGATTCCATTATTACTCAGGCTGCACAGCGTCGAACCAGAAACCCATTGTCTCCATTATCTGCACCGCCAGACCGAGAGGGTAGACGCCTTGGTGGTATTGGCAAGACGTTTTTCACTATGGCGGCATCTACAGTTCGTGCGGCCAATTCTTTAGCTATCTTGGGCTGTTACGACTGCCAAATGTGGTCTGACATATCATCACTTGTAGATCTAATACCAGAGGCGTCTAAAGCAGAGGCATTAAAAATTCTTCAAGAGGGAGAAAGAATTTCCTCGGAACTGATTGATTGTGCTATTGATGTGTCTTCCACTGGTTTCCGTCTTTTGGCTGGTGCAGCAGTCCTCAGGCGTCAGGGCTGGATAGACAACAGCATTCTTCAATCTACAGACAATACAGAGGTAAATCCTCTTACAGAGGAAAGTATTCCTCCAAAAACAATGACTCCTCATTCACCGTCCCAGAGTCCTCCCGGTTTTTCGAGAGTTGGAGGTCGGATCTCCTACTGCTACTCAAAATGGTCACTAATTACTACCGATCAATGGGTTCTGGATATTGTGTGCAGGGGACACGCATTGGAATTTGTAAAGATTCCTCCCAATTCTCCACCAAAAGGTCCCCCTCCTGCTCACCTAAAGGAACTTTTAAATCAACTAAAAATTTTATTAAGAAAGGGCGCGATCGAAGTGGTGCCAAAACTAGACGGGCAGGGGCTTTTATTCAAGGTTCTTCCTCATACAGAAAAAGTCGGGAGAATGGCGCCCCATCTTGGACCTACGTGACCTGAACAAATACATCAAAAACAAACTTTTCGCATGTTGTCCCTTCAAGAAGTACTTCCTTTTCTAACCCAAGGAGAGTATGACAACTTTAGATCTTCAAGATGCTTATTTTGATCTTCCCATACTGCCGAGACACAGAATTTCTCAGATTCAAAGTAGCCGGAAAAGACTTTCAATTTAAAGTTCTTCCATTCGGCCTTCGTTCCGCTCCCCGAGTGTTTACAAAAGTCCTTGCACCGATGGCAGCTTACCTTCGCCTACAAGGAGTGCAAATCGTTCCATACTTAGACGACTGCCTGCTGAAGGCAAAGTCGTTCGAACAGGCATCTGTCCCTCTTCCAATCTCTGAGCCTCACATTCAACATGGACAAGTCTCAATTTCTCCCAGCTCAAAACAGACTGTTCTTGGGAGCCATTCTAGACACCAAGCAAGCAAAAGCTTTTGTGTCGCACGAAAGACGTCTACACCTTCGCAATCTAGCAACTTCCATCCATCTAAAAGAGTCTGTTTCTGTCCGACAGTTGAAATCTTTCCTAGGAATGTTGTCCTCCTGCATTCCTCTAGTCCCTCACTGCCGCCTGAAAATGAGACCTATCCAGGAGGAATTGGACAGACAATGGGCTCAAGTCTCGGGGTCTTTCAGCGATATAGTCAAAGTCACACCTCGACTAAAACAAGCTCTTTTGTGGTGGACTCTCGTAGAAAATGTCTCCTCAGGACGTCCATTCCTAGTGGACACTCCAAATTTCACTCTCACGACAGACGTGTCTCTCGAGGGTTGGGGCGCGCACTTGCAAGGACTAACTGTAAAAGGCAAGTGGAACGTTCAACAAAAGACATGGCACATCAACCTGCTGGAGTTACTGGCCATTTTTCTGGCTCTGAAAGCTTTTTGCAGCATCATACGAGGAGCCTCAGTGTTGATCCGAACGGACAACACAACGTGCATGCACTACATCAACAAACAGGGAGGCACAAGGTCCGTCTTGCTGTCCCTTCAGGCTCAACAAATTTGGGATTGGGCGATTCACCATCACATCGTCCTCACAGCAGTGCATGTTCCGGGAGCGTCGAACAATCTTGCAGATTCCCTAAGCAGATCATCCACGACCAATCACGAGTAGGAATTACATCAACCCACTCTGGATCACATTTTTCGGTTATGGGGTCCCCCGAATCTGGATCTGTTTGCAACACATCTGAACCGCAAATGCCTGTTCTACGCAAGTTGGCTTCCCCAACCAAAGTCATGCGGGAATGCCTTTTTGATGTACTGGTCAAAAATATATGCCTACGCCAATACCTCTAGTCCCAAAAGTTCTGCGGAAAATGAGGAAAGAACCCTGTCACATTATTCTAATAGCCTACCGGTGGCCTCAACAGATCTGGTTCACGGAACTCCTGCTCCTGACTCAGTGCGACCCGATCATTCTTCGCCATCTTCCAAATCTTCTGACCATGGAACACGGCCAAATTTGTCATCCTGATCCAACATCTCTACGTTTAGCGGCTTGGAACCTGAGCACTATGAACTTGTAAATTTGGACATTCCTTTAGACTGTAGAGAGTTCTTGGCTAAGGCTAGAGCACCTTCAACTGTGAAAACATATAAACTCAAATGGAAAAGATTCTGTCTATGGTGCAATGAAGCTCAAGTGCATCCTATCCATTCCAAGCCCGAACAACTCTTGCCTTTCTTTTTACACCTGGCAAAATCAGGCCTCTTGTACTCTACCCTTAAAGTTTTTCTAGCAGCAAGCTCACGGTTCCGTCAAGATGGCTCCAACTCGCTTTACTCGCCGAGAGTAATTCAACAATTTTTCAGGGGTCGTTTTTTAATGTTTCCTCCAATTCATCGACCACCTCGGCATTTGAACATTGTATTGGCACAGATCATGAAACCCCCCCGTTTGAGACAATCCATAAGGTCGATCTCAAATACGTTACTTGGAAGACTTCTCTACTCCTTGCTCTTACTTCCTCTCGCCGGGTCAGTGACTTACAGGCGTTTACTACTAAACCGCCTTTTCTTCTATTTACCAAAGACTATGCTCTTGCTCCGCACCAATCCGACCGTTATCCCCAAGGTGCCATCGGATTTCCACCTCAATGAACCAGTTATTTTAAAAACATTTTTCCCTAATCCTCAAACTCCTGCAGAGAAGACGCTTCATTCTTTAGACGTCAAGAGAGGTCTGAAATGTTACCTTAAAAAAACTGCTACTAATCGTAAAAATGACCAACGTTTTGTGGCCTACGGACGGATGCGAAAGGGTCATCCGGTCACCAAACAAACAATAGCACGCTTGATATCTACTGCTATTGCCTTTTGCCATCAATAAGCTGGAAAACCACTTACGGCAACTGTTCGAGCACATTCTACCAGGAAGGTTTCCTCTTCCACTGCGCTATTTGCTGGGGTGCCTCTTCAACACCTCTGCAGAGCTGCAACATGGTCCAGCAGACACACCTTTACAAGGCACTACTGTCTGGATGCTGCTGACAACACTGACACAGCTGTGGGACAGGCAGTCCTTCGTAATCTTTTTAAATAAGGTGAGCCTCTGATGCTTCCCTCCTGCTGTATAAAAGGTACTTTTGTTGTTTATATATATCTATATATAATTAACTACTGGCGGTCGCCAGTAGGTAGTTATAGTTAGGACCCTGTTTCCATAGGAAATCCGCAACATTCTATTTTGAATAACTTTGGCGCCGGTCGACGAATCCTCGCGAATTTCTCAAAATAGGTGGGGCGCTACGCTCCGCTCCTACCCTGAAAGTCTCGGGGGGATTCGTCAAGCGGGGGCTGAGATAAAAGGGGGTCCCAAAACGCGTTTTTCCCATGCATTTTTCCATAGGACCTTTAGACAGGGCTACAGCCCGAACGGCTGAACAGAATTACTAGAAATTTGGCAGAGAGGTAGTCCTCAGGTCAAGGAAGTGCCTTTTGTAGGTTTGGTGTAAATCTGTTCAGTAGATTCTGAGAAAATAGCCTTTAAATCAATATATATATCTGAGCCAGCTTACGGTACGCTTACCGTAAGCTTACCGTACGCGTACGGTGGCGTGCACGAGCGCGATTCTGATTGGCTGTTAGATCTTAGTAAACATTCGAATCGGCCGAAACCAGGAAGCGGCGGCCGCCATTTTCTCTCTTGCACTCTGAGGGGGGGGGGGGGCTGTAAACAAAGGCAAAAAACATATAAAGGGGCTGTTTAGACAGCGCCCATGCACATAGCCATGTTAGTTGAGTCCTCAAAGATCCCCCAAGGCCAAAAACGGTAAATTTTTATTTTTTGAAAATTTCGCCGATTACGCTTACCGTACGCGTACGGTGCGCTTACGCTAAAAATTTTAATAAAAAAAAAAAACACTCTCTGTGCATGGCATATTATGTCATCACTTACAAATTAAATTTAACAGATTACCTATCACAGGGAAGCGCATAATATGTCCTCCATGTGCGCACGGTGCGTAACGTGGGCACGCGGCGCGCGTAGCGCACTGCGTGCCCACCTTGCGTGTACGGCACTAACTGCGTAAAGTGGGCGCGCGGTGCGCGAAGCGCACCGCGTGCTCACTGTGCGCGCACGGTGCGCGAAGCGCACCGTGCGCGCACGCCACGAATGGCGTAAAGTAACTTAGCATTTAAAAAAACCGTACAAATTCACTGAAAAAACCATAGGTTTCACACACGTTATAGTTAGGAATTAGCATTTAAAAAACCTTGCTAATTCAATGAAAAAACCATAGGTTTCACACATGTTATAGTTAGCTGGAAATTTTACTGATAAAAAACCAATGAAATTCCCCCGTTATAGTTACTGTAGGCAACTATAACTCACGCGACCGTAATCCTCTGGTGATGACATATGTGTCTTTATGAAAAAAAAAAATTTGTAAAATATGTATAGCTAAAATTTAATGGAAGAAGACATGGGCAAATAAGTGTCTAAATACAGTATTAGCATCAGCAGAGGATTGCGGTCGCGTGAGTTATAGTTGCCTACAGTAACTATAACGGGGGAATTTCATTGGTTTTTTATCAGTAAAATTTCCAGCTAACTATAACGTGTGAAACCTATGGTTTTTTCATTGAATATATATATATATATCTCCACACGATACTTGAGTATTCCACCGCTTCTCCAAATCAGAGGGTGCGTCAGCGTTCCAGGCCACCCAAGCACGGTCCACACCTATTCACCACTTAACCTCACACATGTAAGGATGTCAATGCCGTGTCTTTGAAGAAAAATCTGTTTAATTGTAGGCTGTTGTATTGTTTACAACAGCCAACAATTAAACAGATTTTTCTTCAAAGACACGGCGTCGACATCCTTGCGTGTGTGAGGTTAAGTGGTGAATATATATATTACCTACTGGCGGTCGCCAGTAGGTAGTTATAGTTAGGACCACGTTTCCATAGGAAATCCTCAACATTCTATTTTGAATAACTTTGGCGCCGGTCGACGAATCCTCGCAAATTTTTCAAAATAGGTGGGGCGCTACGCTCCGCTCCTACCCTGAAAGTCTCGGGGGGATTCGTCAAGCGGGGGCTGAGATAAAAGGGGGGTCCCAAAACGCGTTTTTCCCATGCATTTTTCCATAGGACCTTTAGACAGGGCTACAGCCCGAACGGCTGAACAGAATTACTAGAAATTTGGCAGAGAGGTAGTCCTCAGGTCAAGGAAGTGCCTTTTGTACGTTTGGTATAAATCTGTTCAGTAGATTCTGAGAAAATAGCCTTTAAATCAATATATATATCTGAGCCAGCTTACGGTGCGCTTACGGTACGCTTACCGTACGCGTACGGTGGCGTGCGCGAGCGCGATTCTGATTGGCTCTTGGATCTTAGTAAACATTCGAATCGGCCGAAACCAGGAAGCGGCGGCCGCCATTTTCTCTCTCGCACTGAGAGTTAGGTTTTAAAATAAAGCCAAAAAACATGTAAAGGGGCTGTTTAGACAGCTCCCACACACATAGCCATGTTGAGGGAGTCCCCCAAGGCCAAAAACGGAATTTTTTTTTTTTCGCTAATTTCGCCGATTACGCTTACCGTACGCGTACGGTAAAAAATTATAAAAAAAAAAAAACTATCCACACTCTCCCCACCCCGTGTGCAATTGGTGGCCGCAGGCTACTAATTGTGCATGGCTTATAAGAGGTGTGATAAACTATAATATTTTAAACAAAAATAATAAAATAAAAAATTATCCACACTCTCTCCACCCTGTGTGCAAATGGTGCCCGAAGGGCACCATTTGTGCATGGCTTATAAAAATTACGAAAAATTAAAATATTACCTTTCAAAACGAAGTGCATCATATGTCCTCCATGTGCGCACGGTGCACGAAGTGCATCGTGCGTACATGGCCCATCTAGCGTAACGTGGGCACGCGGTGCGCGAACGCGCACCGTGCGCGCACGGAACGAACTGCGTTAAGTGGGCGCGCACGCCACGAATGGCGTAAAGTAACTTAGCATTTAAAAAAACGTACAAATTCACTGAAAAAACCATAGGTTTCACACATGTTATAGTTAGCGGAAATTTTACTGATAAAAAACCAGTGAAATTCCCCCGTTATAGTTAGTGCAGGCAACTATAACTCACGCGACCGCAATCTTCTGCTGATGACATATGTGTCTTTATGAAAAAAAAATATTTGTAATATATGTATAGCTAAAAATGTATGGAAGAAGACATGGGCAAATAAGTGTCTAAATACAGTATTAGCATCAGCAGAGGATTGCGGTCGCGTGAGTTATAGTTGCCTGCACTAACTATAACGGGGGAATTTCACTGGTTTTTTATCAGTAAAATTTCCGCTAACTATAACATGTGTGAAACCTATGGTTTTTTCAGTGAATATATATATATATATTACCTACTGGCGGTCGCCAGTAGGTAGGTATAGTTAGGACCACGTTTCCATAGGAAAACCTCAACATTCTATTTTGAATAACTTTGGCGCCGGTCGACGAATCCTCACGAATTTCTCAAAATAGGTGGGGCGCTACGCTCCGCTCCTACCCTGAAAGTCTCGGGGGGATTCGTCAAGCGGGGGCTGAGATAAAAGGGGGGTCCCAAAACGCGTTTTTCCCATGCATTTTTCCATAGGACCTTTAGAACGAGCTACAGCCCGAACGGCTGAACAGAATTACTAGAAATTTGGCAGAGAGGTAGTCCCTAGGTCAAGGAAGTGCCTTTTGTAGGTTTGGTGTAAATCTGTTCAGTAGATTCTGAGAAAATAGCCTTTAAATCAATATATATATCTGAGCCCGCTTACCGTACGCTTACCGTAAGCTTACGGTGGCGTGCGCGAGCGCGATTCTGATTGGCTCTTAGATCTTAGTAAACATTCGAATCGGCCGAAACCAGGAAGCGGCGTCCGCCATTTTGTCTCTCGCACTGAGTGTTGTTTATCAAACATGATGGCCAAAAACATGTTACGGGGCTGTTTTGACAACTCCCTCCCACATAGTCATGTTGAGGGAGTCCCCAAACATCCCCCAAGAGCAAAAACGGTTTTATTTTTTTTTCGGCAATTTCGCGGGGTACGCTTACCGTACGCTTACCGTAAGCTTACCGTACGCTTACGGTAAAAAAATAAAAATAAAAAAAACACTATCCACACTTACCCCACCCCCTGTGCTTTTGGTGGCCGCAGGCCACCAAATGTGCAGGGCTTATTAATAGAGAAAAAAAACGTAATTTTGGCAACATGAAATTATAAAATCGAAATAAAAAAAACACTATCCACATTGACCTCACCCCCTGTGCTTTTGGTGGCCGAAGGCCACCAAATGTACAGGGCTTATTAAAGTTGATAAAAACCGTGCACGGAACGAACTGCGTTAAGTGGGCGCGCACGCCACAAATGGCGTAAAGTAACTTAGCATTTAAAAAACCGTACAAATTCACTGAAAAAACCATAGGTTTCACACACGTTATAGTTAGGAAATAGCATTTAAAAAACCTTGCTAATTCACTGAAAAAACCATAGGTTTCACACATGTTATAGTTAGCTGGACATTTTACTGATAAAAAACCAATGAAATTCCCCCGTTATAGTTACTGTAGGCAACTATAACTCACGCGACCGTAATCCTCTGCTGATGACATATGTGTCTTTATGAAAAAAAAATATTTGTAATATATGTATAGCTAAAATTTAATGGAAGAAGATATGGGCAAATAAGTGTCTAAATACAGTATTAGCATCAGCAGAGGATTGCGGTCGCGTGAGTTATAGTTGCCTACAGTAACTATAACGGGGGAATTTCATTGGTTTTTTATCAGTAAAATGTCCAGCTAACTATAACATGTGTGAAACCTATGGTTTTTTCAGTGAATATATATATATATATATTCACAGAAAAAACCATAGGTTTCAGGCACGTTATAGTTAGGAATTAGCATTTAAAAAACCTCAGAAATTCACTGAAAAGACCATAGGTTTCAGGGGTGTTATAGTTAGCTGGACTTTTCACTTGTACAAAACCATTGAAATTCCCCCGTTATAGTTAGTTCAGCTAACTATAACTCGCACGCCCGCAATGCACTGCTGATGACGTCATATATTACATCACTCATGACATGGTCAGTGACATCACTCATGACATCACTGATGACATCTCAAATGACATCACTGATGACATCATCCAGTGAATGTGTGTTTTTTTGAAAATTAAATGTTTTATATATGTATATCTCAAGGTCGATGGAAGAATAAATGGGTATATAAGTGTCTAAATGGATGATTTGTTTTTGAAAAATTGATTGTGTAACTGACTGATTAAGTGTATCATAGTGAATACATGGCTTAGTGAGTAATGTTTAAATATGTAAATATCTGTATCAGTCTCTCACTTTGTGTATAAGTGGCTGCATGGGTTGGTGAGTAGCTACATGGGTGTCTATATAGGTTATTAGTTGGTTTTTTGAGTATCAGTCTGAGTGTCTGCATGGTTCGGTGGGTGGTATTACGTAGTGCATAGGTGCATGAATGAATGACTCACTGTATGTGTTGAAGACAGCATGTGTGCAGGACTGTATGGGTGGATGAGTGTGTGTATGGGTGTGTTAGTGAGTGAATGACTGTCTCAATAGTGTCTTTATGAGTAACTACATATGTTTTAAACTAGTATATGTGACTATTGGTGTATATAAGTGAGTATATGTGAGAGTGAGAGATTGAAAGAGTTCCTGTATGAATAAGTATGTTTTTCTATAAGTGATTGTTTAAAAGACTAAGTATGTGTAAGTTTCCGTAGAAGTAAGTGTGGTGGTGTGTGTATAACTGTATATGCAAGTAAATGTATGTTTGATTCTTTATTAGCATGAGTGACTATGTGTGTGAGTAACTCTATGGATGAGTGGCATTGTGTAACAGGATGTATAGGTGTATGAGTACATATGATGAGTGAGTACATGTATGAGTGACTGTATAGGACTGTTGGTGAATGAGTGGATGTGTATGTGGATCTTAGAATCACTGAAGAGGTTGTTGTAACTAGTATTGGTATGTCCATTGTTTTGAAAATGTTAGTCTCTATTTTTGAATGTGTGTATCAAAGGTTATATTAGGGTGAGAGGAGGTCTGCCACTCTATCACAAGGATGATGTCATCAGTGATGTCATTTGAGATGTCATCAGTGATGTCATGAGTGATGTCACTGACCATGTCATGAGTTATGTAATATATGACGTCATCAGCAGTGCATTGCGGGCGCGCGAGTTATAGTTAGCTGAACTAACTATAACGGGGGAATTTCAATGGTTTTGTACAAGTGGAAAGTCCAGCTAACTATAACACCCCTGAAACCTATGGTCTTTTCAGTGAATATATATATATATATATATGTATGTATATATGTGTGTGTATGTATATATATTTATATACCTATAGTCTTTTTGAACTGTGTATTGTGGTTGCTTCGATTCTTATGTACCTTGTATTGTTCTGATATCACTGCTCACTACTCTTATTCAAGCATGTGAATCTATGAAAGACACCCCAATATTGGAGGAGAACAAAAGTTACTTACCTATAAACTGTGGTTCTCCAGTATTGGTGTCTTTAATAGATTCCCATGCGACCCACCCTCCTCCCCTCAGAGGCTCTTTTTTCTACTGGACTCTATATCACTCTTGTGCTATGAAAATCTGAGGGCCTGAGCCTCTGTGGAGAACATTCGAAGAGGGTGCGGACGCCTGATTGGCTGCAATTTGGACCAAAACATAATGACAGTAATATGTTATAGAAGGGACAAGTTGTCTATCCATAAATACTCTATGGTTTTACTTTCTTTTATGCCTATATTGGCTTATGTTATTACTACATTGCTATGTTATGTACCGTGGGACTCCCACTTCGACGACGGGGAATATTCAAGCTTGTGAATCTATGAAAGAAACTAATACTCGAGAACCACAGTTTACAGGTAAGTAACTTTTGTTCATCCTCGTTATGAGAATTACAGGGCTTCTCAGGTCCCGAGTTAACAGCATTTGAGGCATATGACTGCTGAACAAGAGATTGAGGTGACTTGACGTTTGATTCAGCTATTGTTGAGGTGTTCAAGGTATCTGAATTAGAGGAGAGAGCATCATGCTCTCATAGTAATCAGTCTGTGTGAACATAACTTCCAAGCTGTCATCCTGACGTGTTGAAAAGAAGCAGATGAAAAATAGTTAAGCACCAGGCCTGCTGGGAATAGAAGGACTTAGGTGGACTATGGCCTGTAGTAGGGGAGCAAGCGGTGAAGAGCAAGCTACATCACAGGCCTAGCTGGGCCGCTTCAGTGCTCGGCTGGCTCTACCCCAAAGATAAAGTCAGCTCAACTAACAACCTAATTGGCCAAGGCAAAAAGTTATTAATATAAACCAACCCACATTAACCAGTAAGTGGCCCCAGTCCAAGCTTAACCGCCACGCTCCTCTTTTCTGCTCTCTTACCCCCTTTCTCTCTTTTTATTAGATTTTTCTTTTGCCATTTCATTTTAGCATTGACTCAATGGGATGGGGGCAGGCATGCGAGAGGAACCGATGCCTTGGTCCATAACTCAGTCGAAGTCAGCAAGCAGCACAGTAGGCATCCTCATCCACAACAATCTTCAAGTACCGTTAAGAGTCACCGGTGCAGCAATGTGAGGTAGCTGCGAGACTCAATGGCGACTTGCAGGGAGCCCGCCAGCCGCGTCCAGTCTCCCTGCATTGCTTGGGCGCAAGCTCAAACCGTGGTAACTGGCAGCAGGAACCAAAGTCAGCTCTGCACCAGCAGAGTGACAAGAAAACTGAACTTGGCCGAAAAGTGCTTTGCTGAGCAGCCGGAAGCCACCGCTTGGCGACAACAATGCTCTGTTTAGCTCCGCATTCAGGTCACACTTCAGGGCATCACAAAGATGATTTCTGGGCATGCAGCCCAGGCCCGCTGCAGCTTCGGACCTGCACACCTGAGCTCCTCGAGTCACACAGGGGATTCCCTGGTCCGCTGCAATTTCTGATCCGCAGCCCCAAGCATGCGGCAGTCTCAAGACAGTAGCTCTACTCATGCAATAGCTAAACAGCACAGCATGTCACTGAGACAGAATTATTCATCCCAGGCCTGGGCAGAGAAATGTCAGTGATAATAATTGTCAAGGGGAAAGCAAGAAGGCACATCTTTAGAGACACCTAAGCAACTATAAATATGATTACATCAGTGGAAGTCCATAACAGAAAAGTGGGTAGTGAATTTGTTGAAGAATGTCTGCATAGAATTTCAAGCAATTCCTCCAAATTTGGAACCAGACCCCAAATTACAAAAACTATCATAAACAGGTGCTGAAAAAGGAAGCAAAAGAGCTATTGCTAAAGGAAGCAGTAGAACAAGAAATCCCTCAAAACACAGAAGTTTGTTTTGTTTACTTCCTAGTACCAAACTGGGATTTGACATTTAGGTATATTGGATCTGTGGTTTGTAAAGTAATTTGTGAATATGCAAAGGCTCACATTACCACTCACCGCAAAGCCATATCGTTGTTGGCAGTGGAAGATTTTCTGGAAACTATAGATTGAAAAGATGGAACTCTTTTACATACAACTGCATCCAGAACATCAGTAGTTGCTCATGTTTGACATGAAAGATATTCAGTATCAATCCAGAGTTCTCTTTTGATATAATCTTTGTGTTCACAAAATATTTAGTAGTGGTAGCAGCACACCTAAGACATTCAGCCTGCCATGTGTACCCATATGTGGACGATTGGTTTGTGATGGGGACTTAGTTTCTGGAATGTCAAATCAGTATTCAAACAGCTGTATAGTGTTAACAAACCTGGGCTTCAGTCAGTATGAAAAATTCTTTCCCATCCTTCAGTAACAGAAGACTTTCCTGAGAGCACGTTTGAATGAGCAAGTTGGCCATGTAAGACTTGGCGCTCACATCTAATTAGTGTCACCTGGCAACATTATACTGATAGCAATACCGCTACACAAAGATGGAACCGCTCAGGAAGGGAAGGTTTATCATATAATCCCTCAGAGTTTGAAAATCTTAACATTTCAGCATTTAGGTTTACCACAAGAATGGTGTATCATGATTAATGAGGCAGGTAGAGAATCAACAAGGCACTGCTATACTGCAAAATTGTTAAAATACAACCACGAAGAATCCTAACGTAAGAAGAATCATTCTAAAATTGAAGATGAAATACTTGCTTAACGGTATCCTGTATTTGGTAGACCTTGATCTTTTCTGTGGTTCTATGAATGCACTAATCAGCCATTTCAGCATATAACTGATATAAACCAAACCGATTTTTCCCTGAGAATGGCATGTAGTTCTCATATACTTTTGATCCTGTCTTTAATTTCCATTACACTTTTCGCTTTCTTTGGCTTCTCCTTACCTGTTGCTGTACCCCAAGGATGTCCTAGGACCACTCCTGTTCTCTCTGCACTCTACCTCATCCTATTCTCCTCTTATTTCTCCTACCACGTAGATTAACATTTGAATGTTCCGTCATTCTGTTCTTATGGCTCTGCTTCAAATAAGTATCTCCAGCAGCCTGATAGCCATGTGCCTTTGGATGGTGCCTGGTCTTGCGTAGGCTTCTCAAAAACAGGTGTATTACTTTCCTGTTTTTTCTGCTGCCACCAACCCACACCCCATCATCTTTTCACCTTGAGAATCTGCAAAAAATGAATTTGCACCATAACTCTTAATAATTTTATCTTCTCTTTAACTGCTTCCCAGGTAAACCTCCTTAAGGATCTGTTGGCTTCTCACATTTCAAACTGTAAAATCCCTGATGCAGCATTAGTCTTAAGTGAGCCAGTCAGGTTTAGTAGTTTCCTGATTCATGTACTTAAATATTATTTTGCATCCTGCAACAAAAGATGGTGATCATGTAGGCTGGCATTACGGAATTGTGCTCCACGTCCTGGCTAGTATTGCTGGCCCGGCCTCGGAGCAATCCCCAAGAGTAAAACTTGTTTTTGAATGAAATCTCTAGACCCAACCATTAGGTGGTGGAACTAACGCGAAAGCATGCAGGTTACAAACTATTGTTTGAGGTAAGTAACTAGTTTGATTTGGCACTAGGACTCTTCAACCTAAAGAGAAGATCATATATCTCAGCATATGGCAACCGAATATGGTGGTGGTTTGCTATCCATAGAGCACATAAGATGCTTGACCTAGCCCATAAAGCCATCTACTGTTCAGACACACCAAACTTTCTCTGATTTAATAACACTTCACACCTGCTCGTTCTCTACATACTGCCGTTTTTCACCTTCTTGACACCCAAAGTCCTTATTGCTCCCTCTAGATATCCATCCTTCCTGCATGGTCACTATTGAGAAGCACCCTCACACATCCCATTAAAGCTGCCAACTGCCTTAGTGATCTGTGCTAGCCACTGTTACCCTTAACATTTGAATAGCAATCAGATACCCACCCAGCAAGGCCTAAATATGTGCACACATTGCAAAACAAACTTGTAGTTGCAAGCTTGTAAATACGTTTAGGTTCAGTAGCATTGCTCAGTCTTAAATCCCTCTATCCAAATGACGACCATAATAGACTTCTGTATGTTCCAGTAAGAAACTTTTATTGTATACTGTTTTAATCAAATATTACTACATTGACTAAAATTATTTTAGGAATCCTTTTATCTCAAACTCACTACTTATGTAAATACTACTTGTTGATCTCTTCACAGCATGTGATTAAAATGTATGCTGCAAAGAAAATGCCTACTTTCAGAATAGTTTGCAATACAGTTAGATATGCTAACCCACCTCCAGTGTTTCACTTTGAGGTGTAGCAGTAATACCTGAAGACTTGCGTATTTTGTTTTTTAAACATATTTCATTGATATGCACAAAACAGAAGGATCAGGGTGCCCCTCTCCATTAGGAGACAAAGTTACAATCCAGTCAAATTTGAACATATGTGCCAAAATGGAATGATCATGCCTTCTTGTCGGGTACATTATACAGTCAGTTCAGTGCACATAGACTTCAATGGCAGAGTACTAGCCCCCCTTCCCCCGCCACCCTCCCACCCATCCAGGGGTGTCACCAGATCTAGGTCTCAAAGGCCAGCAAGCCAGCCTCTGCAGCAAGGTAATGTGTTGGGATAGGATATGGCTATGGTTACATTGGATCAACAGATTTGTCTAGAAGCAACCCAGTTCCCGAGGTTACAGCTTGTGAGGATCAGGAGACTAATTGCATGTTAGATTGCAGGCTCCTCAGGAGCATCTAAGGGGGCATTAACATCGTCCTCTTGGGGTGTTTATTTTGAGTGCAACAACCAGCGCTTCCCGTGCTCTCGCCCGGTCAAGGGCCTTTTCACTCCGTTCGCTGTGCTATCTGTAACCTAATCACTCCTTGACTCTCCGCCCATGTTATGAATTCTGCTTTCCACCTCTCTAAGTTGCGACCTTATTTCGCCTTCCAGTGGGCGGTGATGTTACGCTTGGCCAGTTGGAGTCCCAGATCAATGAATTTACTAGTGATTTTATTCTTGGACGTCTGTGGGAACCAATGTAAGATACAGTGCGCCATTGATGGTTCAATCTCCCTGTCAGGGAGGCCCAAGAGTACTGCCGCTATCTCTTCCCAATAACTGTCAAGGAACGGGCAATCCCATAACATAAGCTTGAAACCTGCACTCTACATTACATCTCGGGCAGGCCGCTGAATGGGTTGGGAAATACTTGTGCAATTTTTCGGGGGTAAGATAAGGTCTGTGCAAAATATGGAAGTGCACTAGTTGGAATCGTGCATTTCTAGTGCTCTTCCAGGCTCTCTCCACTAGCATCCCCCAGGCCTTGTCTGGAATGTCCTCGCCAAAGTCCGTTTCCCATTTGGTCTTTAGTTCAGTCAGGGGAAGTAGGGTTTCTCGTGTCATGCGCCTGTACAGACATGTGACTGCTTTAAATGTGCCAGCTGCCATCACTACATATTGACGGCCTTGAGAAGTCTGTGGCTCTGTCAGCCCCTCGCCCCAGTGTTTTCTAATAACTGCAGTGAGGGCCTTATATTGTTCTGAAGTCTCCCCCAGGTAGGTCCTATCGGGCTTGTAGATCATTAACAGGATCAGGGCACCCTCCTCATAAAGGTCCCCCTTACAAGTTAGTCCTTGCTCCGCCCACGCCCTCAACCTCCGCCAGTTTCCTCCATGCAGTAGGGCCCCACACATAAGCAGTGGTATTTCCGGGGCATAGGGGCATCTAATAGAGGCATGTTGCAGATATCTGTTCCAACATTTCTGCGCTGTGTTAAGTTCCAAGGTGAGGGCCACAGCACTTACCGGGAGCCACAAGACGACACAGAACAGCAATGATAGGGTCCTAATCCCCTCCGTGTCCGTCATCCCCCCTGATGGCGTCCGCTACCCATTGCGTTAGCCACTGGAATTGCGCTGCCAGATAGTAGGTCTCATAATCAGGAACCGCCAGGTCACCCTCTGCTCTCAGTGTACTAAGCGCCACCCGTTGCCTGCCTGTGCCTCATATGAAGGCCGAGATCATAGAACCAAGTTGCTTGAAGAACCTTGTCGGAATCCAGACCGGTAAGGTCCCAAAGTAATATAATAATCTCAGGAGGGTTATCATTTTAAGCAGTGCCACCTGGCCCGCAACAGACAGCGGCAGGGAGCCCCAGAATTCAAAGTTAGTTTTTTCTCCCCTGACAGCCTTTCCTATATTATCCTCTAGGATATCCTCCTGGCTGTGGTATATCCGTGGACCCAAATAGGGTAGGCATCGGTCTTCCCAAGTCACTCCTTCCGAACTCTGTGGGCCCACGTGACCCCCACGTGCCGGGAACAGGCAGGATTTCGACCAATTCACCTTCAAACCCACTACTGTGCTGAGAGCGTGGAGTTCAGATCCTGCGTCAGCTATTACAAGTAAAAGGTCGTCAGCATATAATGCTATGTGGTGGACTTGCCTCTGAACATTCAGCCCCTGGTAGGCTCTCCCCGACCTGGCCTGAGCCGCCCGCGGCTCCATTGCCAGGGCAAACAGCAGCGGGGAGAGGGGACACCCCTGTTGCATGCCCCGTCCCACTGCGGAGGCATCCGAAGCAAGCGCCCGGTTCTGACTCTGGCAGTGGAGTCGGCGCAGAGAAGAGCCGTCCAATTCACGAAGTCAGAGCCCAACCCCATTGTCTGCATCACATGGAATAAAAAAGCCCACTCCAGGCTGTCAAAGGCTTTTCTATGTCTACTGCAAATATCGTGGCAACATTTGCGTGATAAGTGTTCGCCTCCAGGACTCTTATAAGCCCCCGGACATTGAGCGCTGTATTTCTAGTGGGGATGAACCCGGACTGGTCTTTATGAACCAGGGTGGTCATGTGGGGGAGTAACCCAGTCGCTAAACTTTTGCTTAAAATATTATAATCCAGATTTAGCATTGATAGCGGGTGGTAGGTAGTGAGGTAAAGTTCGATTAAAAGGCCATCAGTGCCTGTGGTTTTGTTGCGGGCTATACTCTTGATAGCCCCCCATACCTCCCCGATTTCAATCCCACGCCCCAATGAGGCTGCGTTGTTGTCATCTGAGGTTGATAATTCTACATCTTGCGTAAATGCATGAAATGCCTCATCTGGGGGGGGACAACTGACTCCTGTAGAGTTCAGTATAATACGTTGAAAATAGGTCATTGATGCCCTGCTGGTCATATCTGGCCACTCCATTTTGGTCACAGAGCTCCAAGATCACCGACCCTCGTGGCTGGGTTGGCCAACCAAGCCAAGAGGGCTCCCGACTTGTCCCTCTCTGAATGTGCCCGAGTTATGTAGGTTTTGTAATCGAAAAAGCGCAGCCGTTCTACCTGCGTCGCCACGGCATCCCGAGTTACAAGCAGCTCCCGTTGCTTGTCTGGGTTTTCGGGTCTGTCTTTTTCCAGGGCGTGCAAACGTTTGTCATCTCTTTGTATGTCTTGAAGGAGTACCTTCCGAACACCAACCATCTCAGATATGCACTTCCCTCTGAGGACAGCCTTACAGGCGTCCCACTCCACCAATGAAGAAGCAGCCGTGCCCTCATTGTCTTGAAAGTTTGTAGTAATAGCAGAGCCTATCGCTGCGTGGGGAAACTGGGTCATCTAAGGCCTCGGACCGCACACGCCAGGTGGGGATCTTGGGACGAGCATGTGACCATTGTAGCTGCACCAAGACCGGATTAGGATTAAAGAGCATCCTAGTAAGGTATTCACTGCAACCAATCCCCTCATGCACATCAGGCGAACTTAAGATGGCGTCTAGCCTAACCTGCTTCTGTGACACACCTGGAACCACATAAACCATCCCAACTGTAGAAACAACCCCAACTCCCCCTCCCTAGGGCAGGTATCCAACGAAGAATCCCCATCCAAACCTTATTAGAACAAAACAGTTATAGTGGTAGGGGTGGTCACCTAACAACTGCCGTGTCGAAGTCCCCAGAGGGCCGCCTCCCCCGTATCTGACCTAGCCAACAATCCCCATATCGACTGGTAGTTATTCAGTGTTCATAGTGGGGAAGCCACTGGTGCCCAGAAACCGCCCCAGAGGTACATCGAAGACAGGACTCTGGAAGTCCCCATGGGTGAGGACACAACACAGTCCTCATATAAGGTTGTCAGCTGTTTTGGGCATAACCTGTGAAGTGCCCGCTGCGGTCCGGCGAGGTCTCCGACCTGTCAGAGCGGTATCCGGTGCCGCTTGGGGAAGAACCAGGGCTTTTTTGGCTGTGGGATACCACTGTCTGTAGCATCTTGCGGCGCTCAAGGCTAAGCTCCCTAGGCAAAGGGGCGCCAGGTCTGACTCTGTGGGTGCAGGGGCCTGCTGAGGGGTCCCCGGAGCCGGGACATTGATGATCTGTTGAGCCGCTGGCGTCAAGCCAGTCCCACGCTTCCTGTGGAGTTTTAAAGAAGCGAGCACCCGCCGGGTCTGCCACCCGAAGTCGAGCGGGGAATATCGTGGAGTAAGGCAGATGTAACTTGTGTAGCTTGGCCTTGACAGCAGTGAAGGATGCTCTGCTTTGCTGTACTTCTCTTGTAAAGTCTGGGAAAATCATGATGTTATTATCGATGCGCTGGCCTTGCTTTTGTCGGACGCTTTGCAATATGTGGTCCCTGTCTCGAAAGTGCAGTAGTCGAGCCACAGGGGGGGAGGGGGAGGAGCCCCTGGGTTTGGTGGTTTGGCTGGGACTCTGTAAGCCCACTCCAGTGCGCAAAAGGGGGACAAACCCGAGGGAGCCACCTCATAGCGGAGCCAATCCTCCAAATAACGGACCATGTTTAACCCTTCTGTGTTTTTGGGTACCCCAATAACACGGATATTGTTTCTTCGTGACCTCCCTTCGCTGTCCTCAGCTCGCATCTCCAGGGTTTTCACCTTAGCTTCCAGGGCAGCGAGGGAACGATTCCTCTTGTGTACAGTTTCCGTCAGGCAGCTTATCTTGCTCATTGCTGGAAACTCTATCCTTAAGTTTGTGATGATCATCTTTTAGCAGGCTGAGCGCCTCTCTGGTGGCCGTTATTGCTTGCATGATGTCGGACAATGTGGGTTTGTGGGAGGTCAGGTCCCTGTTCGTCTCAGGCACTTCGTCTTCCTCTTCAGAGTGGGTCCCCGGGACGTCCACGCTAAGGGCATTGAATCCTTGTTTGTTTTGAGGTCTTCCCATCGTAGTGCCGCTATGGGTTGTCGCGCCGTCGGGGCGACCACAGTGCCCGCCGCGGTAAGAGCGCTGGAGAACCACCAGATCTTCCGGATATTCCTGTTACTGCCCCGTCCCGATTTCACGTGTTAGGCGCCGCACTCGTCCCTAGGTTTTCCCCTCCGCTGCAGTCGTTGTGAGCCGAGTGGTCTCACTGAAGTAAACACCGCCCAGTGAACCTCGGGCACGGTCCCAGGCGCGCGGCCGCTTTCCGTGATCCTGGTCTCCTTCTGCGGCCGCCCTACGTTGACAGATGCAAAGGCAAGCTACCCCACTCGCCCAGTGCATCTGCTGCTTTTGCACATGCAGTTTCTTGCCTGTATTTGGCATGTGCCAGGCCTCTCAGTGGGAGCCACTTTACTGCATCAGGTCCGTTGAGTCAGTGCGCCACCATCAGGCCCGGGCCGCTAGGTTCTGTCAGCGGGGCAGGCTTTCTGCCCTTGATGCAGTCCTCTCCCTCCCCTGGGCGTCAGTTGGGACACAGACCACCCCCTGCCGCTGATATCACTGCTCCCCAAAAGTCTGTGCGTGTTGGTCACCCGCTGCCGCTGCGCCGCCTTTGACTTGGCGGGTGGACACGATGCTCCAGCCTCGCTGCAGCAGATAAGGCCTTCGGCAAATCAGCAGCTGCAACAGTGGTCACCCTGGACTGCTCACAGTCCCAGCGCCCCTGGAGGGAAGTACACCAGGCTCCAGGCAGGTGCAGCCAGCATACGGGGCGCTGCTTGGTTTGGTGGCAGTCTCTGCCGGGGCAGCCCCGCAGAGTCCCTCACCGCGCCAGCCAAAGGCATCGTGAGGCGCCGTGCAAGGAAGAGTCTGGGCCTATAGGAGCCTCCGCGCAAGTTGCCAGGTAGGCTCCATTTTACAGCCGGCTCCACCAGCCCCTCAGCACAGCAGTCCAGTCATCCCCAGAGCCCCACAGCACAGCCCAACGCCACAACAGCACCCACAGGGCTCCAGGGAAATCGCAGGGGCTGGCCCACAACTGCTGCAGGCAGAGTCTTGTTTTAGTTCAGCAGGGCCTTCAGGAAACGCGCGGCAAGGCCGCCCTTTTGACTCGCCGCTCCAGGTCCACTGCAGCCGATGAGGGCCCGGCAGACCAGTAGCTGCAGTAGTGGTCACCTTGGGCGGCTTATGGGTGTCAGCGCCCCAGGGGGAAGTTAATCGGGCCCCAGGCAGGGAAAACCGCTATACGAGGCGCTGCTTGATCTGGTGATATTCCCTGTCGGCGCAACCCAGCAAAGTTCCTCGTCGCGCCAGCCAAAGTCCCCGTGTTTTCAATGGTATGTGATCTTTGCCTATTTTAAGCACGATATTGAATTACAGGACATTGTCCCTATTATAGGAGAATTTATAGTCCCCTATTATAAAAGAATATAGATATCGATCCCTCCTTTCCATTTTGTGTACTTACAAAGTCCCAGTGAGGGGCGGCGCAATGGAGAGTTAGGGCCCCAGGGGTCGCCGCACAATTTGCCAGAAAGGTGCCATTTTTCAGTCGATCCCACTGGCCTCACGTCGCAGTAGTCCAGACGTCCCCAGACCCCCGCAGCTCAGCCCAACGCCATAACTGTACTTACAGGGGCTTAAGGGGTATCATGGGGTCAGTCTGCAACCGCTGCAGATAGGCTCCTGTTTATCTCAGCGGTGGCCTCGGGACACGCGCGGTAAGGCCGCCAATTTGGTAACGGCTCCGCCACCACAGGATCAAGTCCCCTCAGCCGGGTCTGCCGGAGGACTCAGATAGTTCCACTCTCCTTTCACTGCTGCGGCGCTCCGCAATGCCCCTCAGCACAGCGTGGGTGCCTCCGCCGAATTTAGCCTGTCTTTTGCGCCATGTGGAGCAGCAGCGGCCATGGCAGGCCCAACTATCACCTCCCGTCCGCCATCTTGGTCACGGGTTCGTGGACCAGGAGTTCGCCAGTTTACCCTCAAAACTGTGAGACTGCAGGGCCTCGCTTCGGAATGCCGGCACCTTCTGACGTCCCACAGTACCGAGTCTGGCTCTCCCCACCGAGTCTGGGTGTCAGGATGGCTGTTTACAGAGGAGCGGCGGTCGGAGCTCTTTAGCTCACGTCCGTCTTCATCGGCTGCAGGCCACGCCCTCCATGAAGACTTGCATATTCACACTAAAAGGTTGCATAAACACAATCTAGAGGTGTGGGGCACTGGAGGATTGATGTCCTACTGAACTAGACAAGTCATTTGTATACGCCCACACTGAAAGTTTTTGAGGAAAAAACTGTGTAATTCTTCCACCCAAGCTTGAGATCATAGAAATGAACATAGAATAGGAATTTAAAATACGCGCCCTGCAGAGCTGTCTTTATTTGTAAGTTACCTTTTTAGGTCTCGCCTAGCGACGCAGCGCAAAGCGCTGCTCGCCATCGGCGAGATCTATTGTTACCGACGAAGTCAAAAGCGGGACAGGACCTGTGCACGCGCGTACCGCAAGACATGAGCTGTGCACGCGTACGGCTCATGGTGTTATTACAACTCCTGCTGGCACCATACGCGTGCACATCTCCTGTCTGTGCACGCCACACTTACGTGAACACGAGTGGCCGGCGTGTAATTAAATCTACAATCCCCAGCTGTCCTTGCACCCCCTCTAGTGTCAGCCAGCTATGCGTTGGAAGAGAGAACCAAAGGATTTCAATTGTGAACGCGTATGACGGCGTTAGATTAACTTGCAGGAGAAAAAACAGACTCTGTTTTTTTTCTAAAAGCTTTCATGTCAATTGCAAGCAAACCTACCCCACCCTGCACGTTCTAGCTCGCTAGAAGCATTCCATATAGCCGCTTTTAAAAACCCTGTCCTTGTGTCATCCCCTGCACGCTCCTGGTTGGGCCCTTACCTCAGTTGTTGCTCTGTTGGCAGCCGGCAGCTCCACAATCGCCACAGCCCACTCACAGCCGCCTCTGCCTCACCCTTGTCTATAGCTTTTTGGCATGGTGGTGCAGCAGTCATCCCCTGCCAAGTCCCAGTTCGTAGCTAGGCTTCTCAATTGCGTCGCATAACCATTGCCCAGCGCGCCCGGACAGCCAATGTGCACGCTCACGGCGTGTCTTCTCTGGCCATCTCAGCGCGCCCGGACAGGCAATGTGCGTGTACGGCTTGTGGCGTTTGAACACAGTGCGCGCATGGCACGCGTTCACTTCCCTCCCTCGCACACAACAGATGGAGCGGCCCAAAGAGCAATGTCGTTTTACCTCCTTGCAGGAGCAGGTTGTGACAAGCAATGTCCACTTTTCTACTTTGTAGCAAGGGATCGGCTCTTCCTGCAGGTATCAATGCAAACATAACATATAGACTTGAACTTGAGATGTTGCCTTGTTTTCTCCAGTAGTGGCGTCGGCGGGAAATTTCTATCCGCACACGGTGCTATTGGAGCTAGGTGATGTGCCAGTAACCGTGGCTCTCTGCAATGGCACATTATTGGGTAGAGACAGGCGCTCAAAAATCAGCATTTACCGAGCATGGATGACTGCACCACCTATATTTGTAAAGCGCACATTAACAAGCATGAGTGCACTTAAAAGAACTTCTCAATAGTTTACACGATGTCTCAACCAGAGTTATTATTTAAATTAGTCTAGTTGTTCAGTTTGTGGTGGTAGGCAAGCAAAATACTTTTTATTTAGAAGGGTATGGGATAACTATCTTTCATGAAAAGGTTTGTTTTGCGCTGCACATCAGCTAAGTCACTTCAAAGTATTGGAACAAAAACAAAAAAGCATTTGCAATGCAATGCATCTCGCATTTGCGAGAGTTTGAGCTGTTGGCATTGTAAATGACAATGCCTTTTATTTATGTGTTGGTTTTTAAAACATATAAATAAAAGGCATTGTCCTTTACAATGCCAATAGCTCTCTCGTAAATGCGAGACCTATTGCATTGAAAATGCTTGTTCTTTCGGTGGTGGATAGGCAGGTACTGTAACCTGTTGATTTATTGAAGCAGTGTGTGGCAGTAGGATTTAAGGAAGAGAGGAACAGGGCATGCAGGTTTGCAGGGGATATTGTGGAGGATTAACATTTGATATACCATATTTGTGAATAGGTCCAATTTTTACTAAGCGAGTTAAAATATCCTATATATAATGTTGATATATTTTTGTGAGAACGGTATTTACTGCACAGCTAAGGATTGCTGTAGGTGTCTGATTTAATGCCCACATATGGCTGTGTTGAATTTTTGTTGATTGTATTGGTAGATTCAGATGTGACTTTGTGCCTAATGCAGTCCCTATTCTGTTCATTTTTTTTGCTTTATCAAAATGAATAAAGTATCCTGTAGACGTAATTTTGAGCCTCTTTGTGAGGAGCACATTAGGTTGATTGCTGGTGAAGTTAAAAACATTTGATTGGCGTTTAGCTTTGTTCAGATTTGCTTCATGATCTTTTCTTTTGCAGAAGCAGAATGTGGGAACCCTCTGTTTCTTCGATAACTCTGATGAACGGAGCTCTTCCTCCTCTTTTCTGGCTTGCACTGGGATGTCACCCTGCCCTTCCAGCAGCCCTATCACCAGCTGCATCCATGTGCTGAGTGAGGAGGATGAAATCAGACGAGACCGTATTGCATCCACCCACTCCAGACTCTTCCAGCACGACTTTGCCGACCTGGATCTGAACCTGATTGAGGAAAATTAAAGCATCCAAACTCAGGAAACAATGATTCTAGGAGACATCTCGGCTGCAGAGCCAAGCTCCGGATCTGGTGCTGCGCATACTGTTCGGAAGACTCGTGCAGGCATTCTGGAGCCTGGAACATTCCATGAACTTGCTGCCCCTCACAGGGGACATTTGGGGGATGGGGGTTTATGTGTTGTTTTTACATGTCCAGCAGGAGTCTGGGTATCAATTCGGCAGATGAGTCTGGAGGGTCTTAGAAGGGCCAGGCTCCACCACCAGCTTCCCATCACATTTGAGGCCGCCTTCCCACCAATGGGAATGGCAGCTTCATTTGTTGCGTCCCATTAAAAAAACAAAAAAACAAAGTGGGATATGTTTGTTTGGTTTTCTATTTTTTGGGAATGAGGGCTGAGGCTGTGAAATTTGTTTGGGAAGATGAAAATAATTTCTGATATTTGAGTAAGATTTGCTTCTTGTTCAATGGGAATATGATACCATCAAATCCAACGTGATGCAAACTAAGCATCTGAAGTAAGGGTGCAGGAAAGCCGAAAGACACAAGTACAGGAAGAAGTGGGCTACAAAAGAGAGCACTCAGAAATGTGAGCCTTAAGATGGGGTTCAAAAGAGGAAGGAATCCAGGTAGGGCACAGGAAGGATGGTTGCAGAATATTGAGTACTGGGAAAGGGGAGCCAAGGAACTATGGGTAAATAGAAGGGTGAGCTTGTGCAGTGGGATTTAGGGGTAGAAGATCAGCTTTTGAGTGCTGAGTTCAAAATAGGTTAATTTACAACATAGTGGATACTGAAAAGAGCGAGCCACAGAGTTTGGGAAGAGGAGGAGGATGATCATGTGTATGCTTAAGACTTGTTTTAGGCCACTAAAATATATCTCAGCCTGCAAAGATGAGCGATGTCCTCCTTAACTGGTTTTGAACTGGAGGCAAAAGATGACCATAAAAACTCTCCTTCACAAGTCTTTCTTCAGTGAGTGGATTATATAACATAATTTCGCACAATTTACTGTAAATGAAATAACCTGGTACTTTTTAGAGATGAAAGCCCAAATGTCTGGGAAAATGTTGACAAGCTGTTGGTGTTCTTGCAGTTCCTAGGCTTGTGCTTTGGTGACTAGGCATCAATTACGGAAACACTTCTGGTGCTCTTGCATCAAAGCTTTGGTGTTCGAGACTGTTAGGGCATAGTAGCAATACTTCGTATGATTAGTCCAAACGTTTTTTGGCACTTGCAGGAGGTGATTTAAGACTGTCTTAGGCATCTGGGTACTACAGGAAACTCGTCTGCCCATAACTTGAGATGGGTATTTGACATCAAAGTGTGGTTTTCAGGTGTCTGTTTACTTTGTAGGACACGTTGGTAACTCTCTTATGAAACGTCCATGTTCAAATTTGCAAGAAATATGCTATAAAACCTGATTTATAAAACACAAATCCCTTTATACAGGTTGTGCTGCTCTTCTCTACCAGGGACATTTTCTTTTCTGCCCCTTAATATCCAGAATTGACTTATGTTCGTATTTTAAATCGTTGCTCAAGATTGCTTCTAGCTATATCCTTGACATTTTCTCGATCCTTTAAATTTTCTTCATGTTGAGCTATAAAATAGTTTGGTATGACGAAGTCACAGAACAAGAGGGGGTGTTAGTGATATTTTCGAATCTAAGGTTCTTTGTGATTAGTAATAGCGATTGCCATAATCATCATACATTGGTATAACGTTGCTTTTTTGCACCTTCTTGTTCGCTTTTATTTTGGTGTATTATCCTTAATTCTATTGTAGAAAGTGTTAGGTTTCATGGGTCTATCACTTTGCCAGCCCCCAAACCGTAATCATTGGTGATTTAAATTATTCTGAGAGCCTCCAATAAGATCTTTGGTTTATCAATTGGGCAGCTGCCACACTCATTTGCCTGGTCATATGTTTGATTTATACTGTGCCACCCCCAGCTGAGTGTCTAGTATTACTGAAGTAGAAATGATTTAGACAGGTCACTAGCTCATTTGTATTGAGACTGATCCTAGTCTAAATCATTTAAGCTGCTGGATAAGAGCACTATTAGGAGTTGGTGTCTTCTTACTGTTAAAGAAGCCTTCAAGAAGATTATCAGTTCTGCTAGGTGTGGTGATGTTAGTCTTAAACTGCAGTGAATCTAGGGCCATTCTCTTGCATCTACAGTGCTCACTTATTGTAGCAAGCAACCGTCCTTGAACCCGATTAGTTTCATCCTCTATAATCATTGGTTTACATTAGATCTAAAAGCTTAATATTTGGCCTACAGGCAGGTTTAAAAAAGATAGTGCTAATCCTATTCTGAGGAGACTGTTTCCCCTTGGAGTCCCTAAGCAATCATCTCCCATATTAATTTCAACCTGTTTTAAGACCCATTGGGAGCGTTATTCACATCATTGATGAAAAATTGGCTCCATAAACAGATGACATTAGTCTTACCTACCTTTTGGATTTAATCCAAGGACGGAGAATTTAAACAGTTCAGTGGCCATTTAGAAGCGATTCATAGCTGAATGGAAATATTATTTTCCAATTCAGTGCAGACAAAATGGAAATTGTGACGATGGGCAGAAGCTTGGACTTCGGTCCTCAACCTGCTGACTAGTCCAGATTGTTATGATTCCTCCTTGACAAACCGCTTTCACTAGAGGCACACATTTGAGAGTGCCTGTTTTGGAGGCTGGGTATTAAAAGTCTAAGAAGCTGTGGTCTGGAGCAATCTCTCTCGCAACGTTTCTAGGAAGCACTTGGAACCTTATTCTATGATTGGTTGCTTTTTCTTGTAGAAGCTGGTGTTTTTTCACTTGGGTCTCCTAACTTAAAGAACCCAGTGGTTAACATGCACTGATAAATAATGATAATCCTTTGCAAGAGATAGTTCTGGTTGATCCAGCTTTCTGTCTTATGATCTTTTGTAATGTACTCCTTTTTGATGGATTCTGTTAGCCACCCTGCTGCTTCTTGTTTTATCAAATAACTGAGGTAGTTTGAGCTGTTTTATTTAACAAATGATGATGAAGTTTATGTTTGGAATAAAGAATCGCTCTTTTTCCCAGGCACTACATTGAGAATGTTGCCCACCTTAATTCGCACATACTGTATGCCAAAGAATGTCCTGAAATTAGTGTTCAAAACTGGTTGCAAAATAAATAGTTGTGCAGCACTGCGAGTCTTCACAAAGATGATGGCGGTGGTGGCAGCTCGTCTCAGAAGGTCAGGGATTCCTGTTTTCCCTATCTGAATGAATGGCTGCTCAAAGTAAAGCCACCAGAGATGATGCTGCATCATTTCCAGGTAACAACATAACTGTTGTTCAAATTGGGGTTTACGATAAATGTACCCAAATCTCACCTGGTGCCCTCTCAGCACATCCTGTTCATAGGGGCAGTACTGGACACTACTGTAAGTAGTGCCTTCCCACCTCCACAGAGGATTTAAGACATCCAGGTTATGATTCCACTTTTTCAGAATGGGGGGGCTATTACAGTCCTGAAGGTCTTGCGCCTGCTCGATCTGTTTGCTTCCTGCATACTGTTGGCCAACTATGCACACTGGCATATGAGGTCCCTCCAGTGGTGCCTCCGCAGGAAGTGGTTTCAACACAACGGAGGTCTCGAAGAGGTGGTAACAATCTCCAGACAATTGAGCGGATCTGCTATGGTGGGGTGTTCCAGGCCAGGCAAGGGAAGCCGTTTCAACCTCCATCTCCGGTGGCTTCAGTGATAATGGATGCCTCCATTCTAGGGTGGGGAACCCATCTGAGGGAGCTGGAGGTCAAAGGTCTTTGGTCTCCAGAGGAAAGAATATTTCACATCAATCTTCTCGAATTGTGGGTGATACGTTTGGCTCTCAAGAACTTCCTCCCCGGACAGTCGGTTCAGGTCCTGCCGGACAACACTACAGCGATGTGGTACATCAACAAACTGGGAGGAGTAGGGTCAAATCTTCTCTGCAGAGAGGCTCTGCGACTCTGGTCCTGGGTCCAGGACCATCAGATTTGCGTAATCGCAAATCTGGCCGGAAAACTGAATGTACGCGCTGATTGTCTGTCTGCAGTGTTCGACCGATCAGGAGTGGTGTCCCCATCCAGAGGTGGTCCTTCACATTTTCAGGATGCGGGGGTTTCCTCAGTTGGACCTGTTTACCACTCACTGGAACGCGCACTGCCCAGCCTTCTGCAGTCTCCAGTATCCTACGTGGGGAGCATTGGGGGATGCGATCCAGTTAGATTGGGGCTCACAGCTTCTTTAGGTGTTTCCCCCATACTCTTGATTCCTCGATTTCTGAGGAAGATTCGCCAAGACCGGGCCCAAGTCATATTGATTGCCCCAGATTGGGCGTGAAAGGTGTGGTACACATACCTCCTTTGCCTCTTGTTGAGCTCTCCACTCGTCTCCCTCTCAGGGTAGACCTGTCGCAGCGGCAGGTTCTACACCCCCCACCTCCAGAGCCTGCACCTTCATTCCTGGAGATTGAATATGGCAACCTGAGTTCCTTCTCTCTCTCCCACTGGATGTGGTGGATGTTCTATTATCAGCCAGAAGACTCTCCGCCAAATCTGTCTATTCTGGTCGGTGGGCCAAGTTTGTTAAATTGTGTGGCGAGAGATCCTTTGATCCTTTACAGGCCTATTTGTCTGTTGTTCTGTGTTTCTCTCTTTCCCTAGCGCTACAGGATTGTGCAGTAGCTATTGTTAAAGGTTACTTGTCTGCTTTTCTCTGTTTACCAGACCAACCCTTGTTATTTAAATTTCCCATAGTTGAGATCCATTGAGGATCTCACTAATAGACTTCTTCCCACTCCTTAAATCATGCCTCCGTGGGATTTGAATTTGGTTCTCACGTTCTTGATGGGTTCACCTTTTGAACCATTGCATAGTTGTCCCTTAAGGTTTCTAGCATTTAAAACTATATTTTTAGTGGCAATCACTTCCGCTAGGTGGGTGAGTTAATTGCAGGCTCTTAGTTCCAAGCTCCTTTTATGTCTTTCCATGTGGATAAGATGGTTCTTAGGGCCAGAGCTGCTTTCCTGCCTAAGGTGGTCACCCCTTTCCACTTAGGGCAGTTAATCACTTTACCCACTTTATACCCTCCCCCTTCTAAGGGGGAGGAGGGACTTCATCGCCTGGACCCCAAGAGGGCAGTCAGCTTCTACTTGGACAGAACCAAGGATTTCAGGTTGGAGGATCAACTCTTCATTGGTTATGTGGGCAAGATGAAAGGCAAGGCTTTTCACAAAAGCGTGTCGAGGTGGATCATCTTGTGTATCAAGATATACCATGTCTTGGCCAAGAAGGAGCCTCCTGAAGGTATTCGTGTTCATTCTAGCAGAGCCAAGTCGTCTTCTTCGGCTTTAGCTAGAGGTGTCCCTGTGATAGACAACTTGGGGTTCCCTCCACACTTTTGTGAAGAACTATTGCTTGGATTTGGAGGTGAGGAGGAATGGCCATTTTGTTAGTTCTGTGCTGCAGGATTTTTTGGTATAGTCAGGCAGGTACCCTTCCCCCAGGAGCAGGACTGCTTGGGGATTCAATGCAAACGGTGAGGAAGTCACAGGCAGATGTATTGATCAGAAGAACAAGTTACTTACCTTCGGTAAAGCTTTTTCTGGTAGATACAGTATCTGCCTGTGGATTCCACACTGACCCACCATCCTCCCCCCCCCCCCCCCCCCCGTTGCCTGTCTGCTTATACTGAAATATAATCAATGTATATTGTATGTAATTTATTGTTGGAATCATGTGGTACATGGCACTTGAAAGATTTCCAAGTTTGATTGTTGGTATACTGACTGTATATACTAATAAAAATGTTGTTGGTTCACCTGTTTGCCTTGAAGGCACTGAAAAAATGGGTGGAACTGACGTCAGTACGCCAACAAGGTCATCTATGGCTCCGATGACGTCACGCGGAGTCGCTCCATTGTGACGTCCTCATCGACATGGGAGAGCTGAGAAGAAAAGTTTCCTTGGAATGCTTCGCATTGGGGTAATTCAAAAGGTGAGGAATCCATAGCCAGATACTGAATTCACCAGAAAGAGTTTCCGAAGGTAAGTAACTTGTTTTATCGGAACGTACCAAGGAGATTCCTCCCACCCCCAAGAGCTTCTTGTGAGCCCAGGATACTTCAATTCCAAGCTTGTTCCTGGACAGTAAACAACTATGTCTCAATCATACATGGAAGTGGGTCACCAAAGTAGAATCATCATCATTTATTATCACAGGGCTGTTATCTGTTTTGAACTGTGAAGTGAGTTCCAAGATTTGTTCTTTCTCTTGAAAGATTAATCAACCTGTTATCTTTCTACACTTTCTCACAAGTAAGTTCTTTACCCAGAGGTTTACCACTAGTAAAAAAAATTGGCCTGTGTCCGCTGCTCCCTCTTGTCTATGTGGGAGAGTAGGCCTCCGAATGTGTGTCAGTGTGTTCGTCTAGACAGTGAACACCCTGCTATAATGAGATCTTATTGAGACTTTCCTCGCCTTGTGCATTTCTCCTAGGCGCCAGACTGGATCCGGAAACTTTAAAGCAATCCCCTTGTGTGTCGGTAGGTGGTGTCGTGCAGCTCAGCATAAGCTCTGTCCTGCCTTGGATGAGATGTCTGGGTCCATATGTGCACCACCTCCATTCCCTCAAGTCATTTATTTTCTTTCCGCACCTCCCGACACAATTCTGGAACTAGTGTTGCTTTCTTTTGAAAGACATTTTTTCATCAGCAAAACTTCTCAAATTCTAAAGTGTGCAGATATAGGCCCTAAAATGACAGGTTTTAAGCTATCATGACTGTCCTCAAAGACGTCTATAATGGGCACCCATGACATCTGCCCCTGCAGCTCACATGACAGTCATGTTCCTTCTGCGTCAAGATTTACCGCAAAGTCATCAGAGATCACAAAGGCAAGTTAGCCATTGTGGAACTCCGTCTCAAAATGAGGTCACGGGCACAGATCTGCTTTGTTCCCAAGGTAGCTCACATGAGCGTTCAAAGTTGCAGAGTTCAGGTAAGTCAGAGGTCCCACAAAAAGCACAAGAAGTCAAAACTCTGGTTTCCATATTTCTGCGAGACACACAATGCCCCAGGTACCTTTTGGCTGCAGAATTGACTCCAGCAGTAGTGTTCCCACCTCCATCCCCTCCCCTTGAGCATACTGCAACAGCATGGGAACTGCATCAGCTTAAGCTGCCGGCTCAAGCCTTGGCACTAAGTCCAGCACCATTCTTGATGTCGCAACTGACTTCTCCGACTCGAGCCTCAAGACAAGCCCCAGACAAAGATCCAATAGGTCTGTTGAATTCCGAATCTCTGCCCCTACCCTCTAAATCGCAGCAGTACGCACCATCCAACCCAGACATATCTCACCAATGATGCGGATTACGGGGATGACTTATAGGAGGATGAAAACCTATTTGATGACCTTCAGGATGCTAGTGGTCTGGATAACTCACCAAACATTGGATTTTCCACCCAAAACTCTTTTGTGGCTGCAGAAGATTTCGCTGCCTCACCACAGTGATCAGGAAGGCGGCTGAGATCAACCTACCCATGCAAGGAGTCAAACCAAATGTCCTCACAGATGTTCTGAACCCAGCTCAGACCAACCAAGAATCTCTATTGCCTTTTGATGAAGCCTTAATTGATGAAATGGTGGGCATCTGGACAAAACCGGGATCTTGCCCTACAGTCAAATAGGCAAGTGGCAAGATGTCACAAGCCTGCTCCTGGGGGCCCCAGATTTCATACCTCAGTATCCCACCCCAGAGATTTTACTGTTGTAGGCGTCTGCCAGCCGACAGAACCTTCACTCCTTCCCTGTGACCCTGCCTGACCAAGAATCCAAAAGAACGGAAATGTTTGCAAGACAAACGTTTTCGGTGCCAGTCTGTCCCTCAGGTCTATCAACACCTCCTGGGTAGGTGCACGCATATGTTGTGGAACAGGGTGGTGGACATCTTGCCAGTTGTCCCAGAAGACACCGGGTCGACCTTATAGCATCTCATTTCTAATACCCAAGACGCACCTAAGTACACAATATGCTCAGGCCTGAACACTACTACATAGGTAGGGAAATCTGAACCGGTGTTGGGCTGCGGTGCCACACATGGATTTGCTCCACAGAGTTTTGATAAGACATTCAACAGTGTCAAAACAATGTGCCCTTTGACTGCTCTGGACTGTTTGGAGCAAAGTCTGACGCGGCCTTTTAAGAGAATAGAGAGCAACTCTACAGGCCTAGCTCAGCTTGTCAGCAGTTCTCCTCCTCCCCCACAACAGCGTCTAATTTGGGGCTTCCATGGATGTTCCCAGCAGAGACAGTAATATGTGCCCTAGAAGGAAGAAGCCTCCCAGTCCTTTTGTCGATGAAGCTGGGTAGCAGGCCAACAGTGTCCCTAGGGGCTATGCACTACCCAAATCCCAACCCCGTCCCTACACCCATCACAAAACTACTTTAATTTGTCCTTGGTAGCACACGCTTGCCCTGTGGTAGGTCAGGTAACCTTTTACCTTACCATATGGGGGAGCATCATGTCCAAATCGAGGGTGGCTCCAGATCGTTGAAAAATGATACTTTGTTTTTATCATACTTCCATAACCCCTGAGACATGCCGCTTAAACTGCAATATCTCCGTGTTGACCCCTTGTCCATACTTGTCAAGCTTTCTTGGCCAAGGTAGCAATTGAAAGGGTGATGTCAAAAAACAGGACTAGTTGTTACTTCAATTACTGGTGCCAAAAACAGATGAAGGCCCCCACCCTATCCTAGTCCTTTGCCCTTATGAACTTCTACCTCTGGAAGGACACGTTCAAATTGCTCACTCTGGCCCAAGGTCTGTCTACCATGGATCCAGGAGACTGGCTGCTAGACCTGCAGGATACATATTCTCACATCCATCTCCTACAGCCTCACAGGCATTACCTGCGGTTTCAGGTGGATCACAATCTCCTTTCTAGCTTAACAGCGCATCTTGGGTATTCACCAAGGTGGTGATCACAGCCCATTGGCAGAGGTTGGGAATTGCCAGTCTTCGTATTAATCGACAACTGGCTACTGAAGGCAGGCTCCTGTCAAGCAGTTGTAGGTCACCTCCAGACGACTGCTGATCTACTGACATTGTTAAGCTTTTCCATCAATGTGCCAAAGTCACACCTTACTCCTATGCTACAGCTCCCTTTCATTGCAACTTTCCTCGACACAGTGCTTTTTCGAGCTTTCCTTATCCCTCAACAAGTGCAGGACATTTGGACTACGATCCTGATGTTTCAACCCTTAACCTTCATCTCAGTGAAACTGGCTCTGAGGCTTATGGACCTCTTGGCTTCCTTCATCCTGCTTGTGGACCATGCGGCACATGCTTGCTTTGTACTGGGACCTATCAGAGTTAATCCAGGCGTCAAAGGAAACTGCAAACGATCCGCAGTGGTGGCTGCCTGACTGCGAATGGACCAGTGGCAGACCCCACACCCTACCCAGACCAAGCTGTTGTGACGGCTGCATCATTGATGGGTTGAGGAGGTGAAGATCATAGGATTCTGGCAGAAGGTCGTCTCCAGATCAACCTGCTGGAACTGCGAGCGGTTCACTTGGCACTGAAGGCGTTCCTGCTGAACAATAAGACTGATCATGTGCTGTATCTCTTGACAGAAGAACCGCTATTTGCTACTGCAACCAGCAGAGTATTGTGGGTTCTGTGCTTTGTCATCTCCTGGACTGCAAAGCACCTGGAACACCAGGGCGGACAAACTTGGCTGACAATTCCTAACAGATTATGAATGGCAGCTGCACTTTGAGGTGACACAGGGCATCTTCCGGCAGTGGGTAGAACCCTAGCTCGATCGATTTGCCACCGTAGAAAATGGGCAATGTCCAGAGTTTTGCACGTAGATGGTCTAAAGGCAGTCCTCCGTCAGAGACTCCTTCAGTCGGCACTGCGCATCGGTACTCCTGTATGCCTTTCTGCTCACCCCTCTTCAGCCCAGAGTACTCAATAAGATCAAGAAAGACCAGACCCAACTCATCCTAGCTGCCTCGGTCTGAGACTTCTGACTATGAGAATTTTTATCCTCTAATCCAGCAGCCCTGCGGGAGAATCTCCTGTCGCAGCAGCAGGGCAAAGTCCTGCATCCAAGCCTGCACAATCTAGAGCTCCATGCGTGGAGATTGTGCGACGACTGTTAATGCTTTTCAATCTTCGTCCTTCGGTCTTTGGTGTCATATTGGCGGCCAGGTGTTTATCCACCAAATCAATCTATGCTGGACCTGGGAGAAGTTTGTTGGTGCTCTTCCTGAAATGTACAGCCTCAGAATGCGCAGTTATCAGATCATTTATTGTTCTGTTTGTTACTAGCCCTGCAAGGCCTTGCTGTGGCAACAGCTAAAGGTTTTATCTCTCCCTCCTTATGTTTACCTGACCAGTAACCCTTCTTGACGTCACCTGTTGTGATGCATTTTTTGTGGGTGCTGGTTCCTATGTTCCTGCCAGCTCCATTTCTCATGCTGCAGTGGGACCTTAATTTAGTACTCACTTGTGTGCACTCACGTTGAACCCATGCACAGTTGTTCTCTTCGTCTACTTAGCATCAAGACAGCATTCCTTTTCGCCATAACGTCTGCTAGGCGAGTGAGTGAACTTCAGACACTGTCCTTGGTCCATCCTTCTACGTCTTTCTTTTTAGACAAATTAGTCCTCCAGACAAAAGTGGCATTTTTGCCCAAGGTAGTTAAGCCCTTCCTCGTTTGGCAATCTGTCACCGTGGTGGCTTTCTATGCATCGTCTCATTCTTCCAAGAAGAAAGAGGTTTCATCGCCTTGACCCCAAATGGGTGCTTCATTGGGGTCCGAACCAGGGACTTCCAACATGAAGACCAACTTTTGGTCGGTGTCTCTGGAGCTAAGAAAGGCAAAGCGGTGCATTAGAAAACCATCTGAGGATGGATTGTGCTATGCATAAAAGATCTGATATGGGCTATCGAAGAAGCAGCCCTCATAAGGCTTTCACCCTAATTCCACCAGAGCGAACGCTGCTACCACTGTGCTGATGTGACAATTTTGGCTGTTGGCATCTTTGCTCCTGTTCATGAAGCATTTCTGCCTGGATAGCCAGGTCTGGCGATAAGGGTTCTTCGCCTGACCAGTCTTTCAGGACTTCTGATTTGAGCCATTCAACAGACCCACCACTGCAAGGGGTGTACTGCTTTGGAATACATTCACAAATTGAGGATATGAGGTTAGAAGTCTCTACTCGCCAACCCTCCCTTTTCTGTGGAGTGGGCTCACATAGCCCTTTTCCTAGGATGCCCCATCTCTAAAAAGATCTGCGCTATATTCTGTCTGATTTTCATGGCTCTTCATCCAATGGCGTGGACAGTGATAAAAAAAAAACTGATGTCATTGCGTGGATATGGTGCCTGAAGTCACTTCCGAGGCAGGACTGATATGCAGAATGTCGCCTATTGGCGCTTGAGGTGTCCCGATCCAGTCTGGCACTTGCGGGAAACTTCACAAGGCGAGGAACCTGCAGTTAGAGTATCTAACCAGAAAAGTTGTTCCAGAAGGCAAGTAACTTGTTCTTCAGTACTGGGCCATGTGCATTAATTTACTATCTCAAAAACATGTTTGTCTAAGGGGCTGGCAACTGCTCCATAGCTATTGTTGAACTTTGATAGTAGCAGTCAGTCCTCAAGAAAGACCAAACATGCATTTGGGGCCTGTAGACTGAACACACTTGTGTAGTTCACATTTCCTTTGAAGGTTATACATGTTCTTCCCCAGTTTTATGGCAAGGGTAAGCTACAGTTCAGTTTGCCACATGATGCTTTATAGCCCTTTTTTGCTTTTTATTATTTACTATTTTAGGTCCATTAATGCGTACTCTAGTTTCTGGGGATGGACACTGCTATACTGTTATGTTCTGAATTTTTTCTTCCAGTGCCTGTTTCAAAACTTGTTAAAGACTTAGAACTTTTTATTGCAAAGGTGAACTGTGTAAACTGTATTGGCCCCCTCAAATGAAAAAGCGCACCCTCTCTGTTGCTTCTTTGATGGTGTAGCTTAGCAGGATCTGTTAGTGAGATGTAAGGTAATTGTTTCTCTTTTGTTGTGCTGTTCAAATTTCTCAGCCTGTTTAAGGAGCCCTCCTTTCAAAGGATTGTTTCTGGAATGCTCCTGAAGGGAAGCTCAAAAGAACTTGTAGAGCTGCGAATGCTTCTAGTGTGGTAAGCCTTGCCCTCTCTTTCATAAAGTTGTCATCAACCAGCACCACCTTTAGCTTGATTTACAATGGAAGGATCTGACTGAATTTGGTTATTGATTAAATTCTGCCACCCATTGCTAAAGGTTCAGCTTAAGTTGAACCTAAGGCTTCAGCAGATATACAAAAGATCATTTTCTGCTACTGACCAGTGCCCGGCAAGGGTCACTTTTCTACAAAACTTCCATGATATGAGTGCCTGTCTTTTCTGTGTCTACATTAGAGTGAGTAGTGTTTGGACTTTTCTCTTCCAAATGCTGGTAAAAGGCAGAGGTCCAGTACCAAAGCAGACTTGACTTCATTTCCAGTTGGGTGAACACAGCTCAGAGCACAGATACATTGATGCAGCCTTTCCATACCAGCCAAGAAATTCTCATACCCTTTTTTGGGACTTTTAGCATACTAGATACTTTAGATACTTCTCAAGTATGCGTGCTATGAAATCAGTCTGCTGCTTGATGGGCACTTATGTAGTATGCCAATGCTGAGGTGGCACCCAGACTGGGGTGCCACAGACTAAAGGTCAAGGGTCTTGGTATTAACTAGATTTATAAAGCTCACTTCACCTCAAGGCCTACAAACACTAACTTAAGGGTTTGCACTAAGATCTCTGAAAGAAATACGTAGTGAACACTAGACGAAAGAAGAGTTGGGGGGGGGGGGGGCAAGAGAATGAAATGTCTATATAAAGAGCAAAGTAAGATGCATTCAATGAAATTAAAATTACTTATGGTTTTTGTTTTACGGTCTGAGGTTAACCTTTTGCTTTTACTGAAATCTACTTACTGAGGGGAGGGGGGGGGGGCTGTCAACTGGCCCTCTTCATCTACTTGTGTTATTGTCATTCATGTTTGTGTACTTCCCACAACAGCATACGTCAGTTGATATGTCTGCCCACTTCAGCCATTGGCTAACTTCCTGTGAGTGGTGGCATGCCACCCTTTTACAAATAGTACATCTACCCATAAAGTAGTTTCCTTTCATTTCCAGGGACTACTATAGCAGTGTGGTTTTTTTTCTCTAAAGAATATTTTTGATTTTATTTACGGTTTTATTTGTAATATTGGCAACTGCATGGCAGTTCTCTTAACAGTAAAGGTATACAAAATAAATCACAAAAGCATTTCCAAAGCCATCTGGCTTTATTTGAACAAGCAGAGCGAGACGACCAGTATTTTCTCCTTGACGTTTTAGAACTCTGTCTTGGGACGTGCCCCTCATGAAGCCCACCTTGATTTAATTCCATTTATAGAGGAAGAAGTACATGGGGCTTTCTGAGATCGTACTTTTTTAACAAGACAACTCGTTGTTCAGAGTTTGAGGATGTCCTTATTTTCCCACATTCATCTGACGAGACTGATACTAAAAAAGCTTAAAGAGACTATTATCTCCTCTGCTCACTAAAGCAGAATTGGGAAAAGATGAACCACTAATTATAGGGCTGTAGCAAACATCTATTTCCTACTAAAGATACTAGATTTCCTTGCTAGATTACAACTTAAGTCCTTTACTGAAACTGGAAACCACTAGGATGGCTGGAAGTCAGTGTTTAAGACCAATAGAGCATCTAAGACAGCACTGCTATGTTTATAGACATCCAATTTGAATATCCAGGGTGAAAAAAAAATGTCTCATGATTTAACTGATAGGAAGGCTGGGATCTGTGCCTCCACTCTGATGTCCTCTCCTGGAAAAGCTATTTTTGGTATACCCCAGGGTTCATGCCTTCTGCCTAAATTGTTCAACATCTAAATCAAATCTTTAAATAAATTCTTTATCCTATCTAAAATCAAAGAACTGTGACCGGTTTATTTTGGAACTTACTCTATAAAGTGACAAATAGCCCTATTACAAACTGCCCACTACATCCAAAGGCATGTTTTAATCAGGTAAAGCGTTTCCCCAAAATATCTGAATGACACCTGATCTTGGACTATGTAGTGAAGTTGATGGCATCTCTATTTGATTTTCAAACTAATAGCAAATCATCACTTTTCATTAGTTGGTGGATAAGTGGGCCAAAACATTCTCCATTTTGTTGATGCTTTCTAGGCCATCTACCTCAAAACTGTTTTAATGCACTTATTGTTAAATGTTCAGCTTTGTGTGTCACTTAAAGGCATTTTTGCAATATATCGGCTCATCAGTTACTGATTCATGATAACATTTTAAATTAAGTTACTGAAAACAACACTGTATACCTGAAATGATGACGGTTGGCAAAGTTTCAGCATCAAAAAGTACAAAATTTCCTTGCACATTAGCATTTCTGAGATCCACTTCTCCCATTTGGTGTGTATAAAGTGTTGGAACTCCGTGTTACCTATTACTTGCAGTGCAAGTTAACAAAGAAGCAACTATGCTGATTACAATCTATTATAATTTAGAGGAAACTTAGTGACTGGTTAGAACAATTTAACATTGTCATCGCTAGGGGTCATGGTTATACCAGCGACCAAGATGGCTAACTGGCTGTGAAACTCCAGCACTAAATGCCTCCATACATTTGTAACCCCCACCCATCCGGCTACATTCTGTGTGCAGCAAAGATGGCAAGGTGATGGGAGTGAGCTGTGGACGCCTGGCCAACCCGATCTTATCCTGTGGTGGCGCCATTGAGGATAAAAGATGAGGTTGCCTGGCACGGTCCTCGGAGGCCCTGCGGCAATAGGAGCTGCAGGTGAACCTGAGGACAAGGCCACGAGCCTTGCTGGGACACCTAGCCTACTTTCATCTCCCCCCCCCCCCCCAATAATATGTGTTCCGGCTGATAAAGACGTGACCGATATAGGGGGAGGCCTGGACAGGGCTGATGGGCCCTCTGTGGAATAGGCTGTACTGCGGGAAGGCCCCTCCTACGCTTCATTACAAGGATGAGTGGCGGACCCCAGGACTCGGCTTGCTTGGATCCTGCTGGCTGGGCAGCAGGCTAGTCTTGTGCTTGGTGATGCTGCCTACGAACGAGGCCCCCTACACCATGGATGCCAGATGACGGCTCTTACTACTTGGGCTCAGGCATCTGTGCGACTGCTCGAGGTATTCCGGCCTAGTGTGCCCTGGTGTGGTTACCCGGGGCCTACCACATCCAGGTGTTCCCCTACTTTGGGTAGCGGAGGAGTAAGGGTATGATGTGAAACTGAGTGCCTCACCCACCCTCCTTATCTCAATTGCTGCATCTGAGGGATAAATAGTAATCAATCAAATGCCACTTGTAGAGCGCACAGCTGCTGTATCGAGTGCCACGGAGCTAAAAACTCATCGGCCGCTAATCCCGTAAATAGGTTCTACATTAGAATGCACTATTAAACAGCCTACGTTTTTGAGCTTCGCTTAAATGAACCTTCATCCTTAGTTGCACGCAGGTACAAGGGAAGGGCTTTCCAGCCAGCACAGCCAGTGCAGAGAAGGAAGAGCTTCCCCATTTCTTCCTTTTCATTTTTGGCACCACTGGCAGCAATGTGATAGAAGAGCACAGAGTTCTTGCAGGGTGGTAATGAGAGTCTCTTAGGTAGCTGGAACCTGAGCCATAAATGGCTCTATGAGCCTAGACGTAGACACTGCAAGGTTGCTTCATCCTTTTTCTAAAGACGTACAGATCACTTTTGATCCCTACTGTGCCAGCTGTCAACACACTGGTTTAGAGGTACTCACCCACATTTCAGCAGGAACTATCGGGACTCAGTAAGACAATTGTGGGCTGTTGTGGCTTCTGGGCTGTGATCCTTTTGGGCTCCCCAGCTCCTCCGGGCTTCAGTATGGGACAGAGTGACCCTAAACAGAAAAAACATGTTTGAACAGCCCATGGGCATGTCACTCGCAGATACTGAAGAGGGCCCACTTTGAGATGCTGTGACTGCAGATGGCACTGCTGCCATAATGGCGGAGCTCCACACTGTCTTCAGATCTATTGATCGCTGTTTTTTTCTCCCTTACTAGCCGATTGGACCTCATGGGCGAGCGCAACAATACTAGATGATATGGTGTGGAGAGGCGTATTTCGTAAATGGAAGATGATACTGTCTTGTGAAATGCCTGAAAAAAGTTGAGAGACTGTTGAAGTCTACAGCGGCCAAGAATAAAGACCTAGAAGCACGGTCCTGCTGAAACAATCTCGGAATCATGGGGGTGGCGGAGTGAAATTATGTGGGTTAACACAACCTCTTTGTTGAGCGCCTCCTCGCTGAACTCTTTAGTAGGCAGGACTTTACGGACATGTTTGTTGTGGAGAGAACCCGCAGGTCCCATTGTCGATGCCTTCCACCCGGAGTGCCGCCCTACCCGATCACGTTTGCTGAACTACAGGGTTACAGCACTCTGCCTGGCTCAGGAGCAGAGCCCCCTGCCTTATCAGGGATCAACCCTATTCTTTTTATCTGACTTTACTATGGCAGTGCAGAAGGCGAGATGTACGTTTGCGGAAATCAAAAACACTTTACACAAACATGGGCTCAAATACGGCATGCTGTACCTATCTCATCTGCGGGTGCAAGTCAATGGGCAGACTTGGATCTTCCCTAAACCCGCAGAGGCTATAGACTTCTGCAAGTTGAACTGCCTGCAGCTTCTCTGTGCCATATCTGTCTATTCGAAGGTTGAACTGCCTACTCTTGTGTCTGTTTCTCTTTTTCAGCTCCATAGGGGGAGCCACAAATTGGTACCGTACTGTAACCCTACTTAATCTCCCATTTAGGTATCACAGATCCTAGAGCACAGCCTGCCGTGGTGTTGCCACTCTGAGGTGTACACCACACTGCTTGGAATAGGGGGGTGGGGGGTTTTATTACTATGGCATTCTCCAGATGTTCCACAATCTAGTGTGAAGGGTGTTTTCTATGTGTTTGTTATTCTTTATATGTCAGGCTACACTGCAATACATCTGCTAAAACTATTGAGAATAACACCAACTACTATCTTCTCTAATGGGGAGCCAGGCTAGGAGGGTACATGTGGTGGAGCTGATCTGTATGACTTGGAGCATAAGGGCAAACAGGTACCCTAATATCGGATACGCCATGGTATTAAGATGGCGTTTCTAGAGTAGACTCATCTCTTACCCCAGGACACATGCACATACTCCTCAGCATGGTGGAACAGTTGCTGTTTCTCCTTCTGAACTTCATATTCATGTGGGGTGTGCATTTTAATACATAAAAGTATCCTCTTTATACATAAAGCCAGCTTTACAGATGATGCTGGACGGCATGTTATTGTCGCTGGCAGACAAGGGAGTGCTACTGATCAAGTGTGCCCCTATCACGGACTCCCCCGATTTCTATAATGAAATCTCAGCAATCACAGGCTGGGTGGAGACAGACTTGGTGCTCTTGGGGGTGATCTGAACACGGCCTATAATCCATTTGTGGATTTCACGGGCTGTAATATCAGTAGTAAGCCTCAGACTTTGCGAGTGTTTAAAGAGATCTTTGAAACCTTTACCCTGGCAGACGCATAGAGTCTATGCAACACCAACATCTTGGACTATACGGTCTATTCTGCACCCCACTGTGTCTGGATCCGGATGAACTTGGTCTCTGTCCACCATTGTAACACATCTCCTTCGCATCCTGTCAGACCATGCTCTGGTTACAATGGTGCTGCGGGTGCCATAGAGGGAGGCTTAGTGAGACAGTGTTTTCTTGACAATGCTCTGCACGACATGGTCTTTTGTTCAGAAATACTTGACTTCATCTTGGAATATTTCACGCTTTATAGTGGGTTGGTAGCCACACAGGCCACCCTATGGGAGGCCTTGATGGGCAGTTGTATGGCAGAGGCATGCATGGCTAAACCACACGTGCCTCTCCAATGCAGCCCGAACAAGGAATGCGTCAGAACAATGCATTCCTTCACCATGCAATTTGGTGTTAGAGGGATGTGTGGTAAAGATCACGCCCCACCACCCTGAGCCCTAAAACCCTGGCCTCTGCCCAATAAACAACCCGGCCCCCCAGCCCTAAATACTACCACACCTCTAAAACCTAAAACTACCCTGACCCACACCCTGAGCCCTTAAACCCTTGCCCAATAAACAACCTGAGCCCCTGCCCTATAGACAACCCAAACCCACCCCTGAGGCCTAAAAACTACCCCATCACTAAAACTACCCTGACCCCCCCCCCCCCCCAGCCCCTCCTACCAGTCTGCGTCCTCTCCCGATTCTTACTCTTCCTGTGTCCATGCATCTAAACTGCGTACTGCGTGGTTAAGGCATGTGTGGTTGCGCTTGCAGGGAAATTGTACACTTGTCTCTGTCCGCGTTGTAAAGGCAGTTTCCCTTTATGGACTATATACGTTGAGTGTGCATCGCCAAACTTGTGGGAGTACTTTGGGAAATCCTGCAGCTGCATTGAAATTGAACTGCTGAGTATAGACCAAGAATCTGTGCAGCTAGGGCAGATGTCTCCAAACTACGACCAATTATGGCTCTCTACATCATTTGATCTGGCCCGCAGTGTCAGCCTGGCTGCAAGATGTTATCTGCCCGCAGAGTCAGCCTGGCTGTAATATGTCACTGCTCTCAAACCTGTAATTGAGTTTCCAGAGGGAACGCTTCACATGTGCGCTCTACTGCTGCTGGTTTGAAAGTGTTATAAAATTTAACACCACCTGTAGCCTAAGTGGTGATGTTAAATGTTATAATTCTTTCACAACAGCATCAAACTGCATGGTGTTGGCTCACAGTGCCGTCAGTCAGTAGTAGCGCACAAAAGTGCTACCAAGGACGGCCCTTATAAAAATGTATTGGCCTGCCCCCACGCTCACCTCTCTTTCAAGGTAAAAGTTGTGCCACGCCTCATCGCCCCACCGCATCGCCTCTAGTCCTTGAACCTTGTATTGGGGTACGGAAAGCCAGTCCTAGGCATGCAGCTGGTCTGAGACTACTCCTCCAGCACCTGAGCGACAACTACAAATGGTAAGTGACTGGGTGCATTACACCACCGACAGCTGTAAATCAGTTTAAAGCCTGCACAGAATGGTAGAGACTGTGGATCTTCGATGCTGGGAGGCAAATCGACGAAAGTAAGGACTGCATCTAAAACACCGTGGGAGGCGGGCCTGTCTGGAATGCAATGAGACTGAGTGAATTAGCCAAGTGAAGGTACCTGAAGTGGCTCTGAGGTGGAGCTGGGTGCTGAACGCAACTGTGGCTCGTAGTGTGGCGTTGAGTGGCTGTGACCCTGAGAGGTGCGACCACTTAGGGCTGGCACTGAACTGGAACCACTGCACTTTGTGTGTGATTCCCAGGCCTTGGGCTGCCTGCCGACTGTAATCTACCTGAACTCCGACGCTGCAGGAGGCCTGGAGGCAGCACAGGGTAAAACACGGTGAGACCCTGTGGCGTCTGGTCGCCTTCAGAGTCTTGCTGAGCGGAGGCGACAGGAGACTGAAGAAAGGCGGTGAGAGTGGGCTGAAAGTGGTGCCCATTTTGGGGTCAGCACATGGTGGAGCAGGGAAGATTACTTGATTGAGAGACCCAAAGACAGCGTGAGGTTAAGAGCAGACTTAGACTAGATCCTGATGACAGAGGCCTGTGGAACCCACACCGAAGCGGGGCATCCTGCTTATAATTCTACCACAGAACTGGTGAGGGAATACAGGGGTTGCACCAAGGTCCTAGCCCCATAGAAAATATGCAGCCTACTGGGAGGATTGGTGTCTGGACCGTGCGTCTGGTCTGAGGCTGTGGATTTGTGAGTGAGCCATGCTGAGACACAGACGAGAAGTGCTAGGTCTGGACACATAAGCCTGCATGCCAATCACACTCCACAGATTCCCATGACAAAACTACTACCCCAGGCCGGTGCAGTAAGGGTCTGCCTCCAACGAGAAGAAACCGGCACCTAGCACCTCTACGAACTAGAAACTTGATGTGACCCTGAAACGACAGCTTTGAAACACTGGGGGTGGGATGCTGGGAGTGGGTTGGAGAGATGTACACGTGGCAGGGTGAATTCTGCCTGGAGAGCAGAAACTAAGGAGCATATAGTTCTGACTGGCATCGTGAAATAGAGAAGGAGAAACATCCCAAGCAGGCAAACAAATCTGTGAACTACACCCACACGTTGCACCCTGAGGAGGCTGCCAAGGGTCTTGGTGGGCAGCGGGGAGCAGCTCATAACCTGGTCCCTACTTTGGCAGACTTGATGGCTGAAATCAAGGGCACACACAAGGCAATGGTGGTAAAAATAGGCTCTGTGGCAATAGAAGTCAACCTGCAGCTGATCTCCAGAAAGTGGCAGAGATGTTAACCACTGAGGAGGAAAATGTAACTGAACTGTAGCAAGAAGTAAAGGTGCTGAAAGAGAGTATCAACTCTGCATAGGGTAAGGCAGAATCTGGAAGAATGTTTTGAGGATTCAGAGGGTAGATCATGACAGAACAACCAATGTTTTATTGGGTTCCCGTAGAAAGTGGAGGGGAATTATTTCTGGAAGACAGGATTGTCAACACATTGCGATCTAAACGTTTGTCTAATTTCTTTACTATTGAAAGAGTGCAATGAATGCTGTTTCCACCACCGTATACAGGGGTGCCCCCAAGAGCCCTCATAGCATGCTTTAAAGACCAGGATGTCATCCTGCAACATGTTCGAGTACAGGGACTACCCCAGTTCGAAGGACCTTAGAAAGTACTACTGGAGGTTTGGAGGGATGAAAATTAATGGCCTGTTAGTTTTACTGTGGAGGTCAGACTGTTCCTATTTGCCTGAAATTTACATTTTATGATTTCTGTAATGATACACCGTAATGTAACTCACAATAGTTTAAGTCACGGTATGATTGATATGAAAGCAATAGTATGTGTCAATAGTATACTTTACGTGCACTATGCTGGCAGGGGTAGGATCAAGAGCCTTGGTTTACAGGGGGAAGTTTGAGTACCTGATATGCCTTGCGGCTCCCCCTAAACGGTGCACCTCTTGAGAAGCACACGTATTCGTCGTGGGATGCTTTTCTTGCATGAGTGGATGGGGCGGGGGATGCTATCTCCTACCTCAAATTAGTACCTGTTGAAACTGCACACTCCACTCTCTCGACCAGATACCATGGGTTGAACAGAATGAAGGTTGTCCGAATCACAAAGGATGATGGCTAGCAATTCATTGAAACTGTTGACCTGGAATGTCAGAGCTCTGAGTCAGGTGGATTAATGGCGCGGAGTGTATTCCAATATGAAAAGGTATGGAATCTCCATCACCTTCCTACATGAAAGACACACCTGGGGAGAATTGTATAGCACATCTACGGAAGAGAGAGTAGCTTTATGACACTTCTTACTCTTACTCTGGATTCGCAAGGGGGGGCAATGATTTGGTAAGCTCCTGGTGTCCTGTTACGATAAGGGTCATGAAGTAGATGGTCGATATGTGAGCCTATTCAGGACACTGGATGGGAGGGGTCTTTGCTTGCTGAATTTTTATGCACCTTTTACAGGTTGTCTGGGTTTTTATGAACAAGCAACAGCCCCAGCAACCGATTACCTCACAGCAGATCTTACTATGGCAGGTGATTTCAACTGTGTCATGAATGCAGCAATTGACCGTAATTTCCCCCAAACCCAACACTAAGCCTACCATACGGGGGCATTGAAGCATACACTGATGGCACTGGAGCTGGTGAACATTTGGAGGAAGACAGGGCATTTTTATGCTTTACACTTTCTGCTGTGACCAATAGTCAATTGGACTACTGTTTTATCTCAACTGCCGTGGCAGTGGGTGTGATGGAGGTGTCATACTTGGCATGATACCTGTCCGATACTCCCCTCTGCTGGTGGGTTACACAGTGGTGGGGCCGACAGCTGGCAATTCCATCTTGGCGGCTCAGGGTGGAGGCAGTTCCAGATCCTGTATTTGCGACTATGGTGAACGTGAGCAAAAATGAGTGAGTGCGGGGAGCAGAGCCATAGACGGACGCCATGAAGGTAGTTCTTCGTGGGGAGTGCTTAAAAAGCCACACATGTAGTAAGGAAACAACTGCAATGGAGCTTAGGTAGACATGAGAAAAACCTGTGCAATATTGAAAAGGCTTTGCCCACAGATCCTACTTAACTACTTGACTGGCAGCAGTGTATGAGAGACCTTCTAGATGACTGGCAGAGACTTGAGAAGTTCACTTTTTTTGTTTTATACAGCGCAAAATCGACCCAAAGGTATAAGAGCACTTTAGATGAGCACCAGTTACGTTACAGATGGGCACATTCATTTTTAGTTGGCATGGGGAGATTAAGTGATTTGCCCAGAATCACAGGATGTTGAGCGTCCCTGCCGAGACTCGAACCTGGTTCCCCAGCTTCGAAGTCGACAGCTCTAGCCATTAGGCCAAATCCTCTGCACTTATACCACCTCCCGTCAGAGGCTACATGTAGAAGGGGATAAAGTGGAAGGGATGCTTGCCTGAGTGGAAAAAGGTGAAGCCCAATATACCCTAATATTGTCAGTAAGGATGACAGTGGAGTGCTCATATGCAGAACATCAATTTACATTATACTTTAAGGTATTGATACATTCTACTTCTCTGTGTACACATCTATTTTTTCATCTATCATCTGATTCATTCATCCATGTTTGTAAACCCCCCCCAAAACCCCTCTTCCGCCCCCTCATTACAGCCACTTCGGAGATCGCATGACAGCTAGTTGTCGCTTCCCCTACTACTTGTTGAGTAATCACAAAGCTATCAGGTGCTCCTCCCTTTGGTTTGCCCCACTCTGCCTTCCTTGATATATTCATGTATTTGTCTCCCCAGGTTCCTGTTCCAGGCCACCCTCTGGGCCCTGTCTCGGGGGACACTCCTGTCTTGGGACTGCCGCTGGGGTGGTTGCGCAAGATTCTTAGTCATTTCGTTTCATCTCCTCAACCAGTGCTTCCCACGCCTGAGCCCTGTCGATTTTACCCATGCCCCGTTTCCCGTTCCTAAGTAAGAGTCTGCTCTCGCAGCTCGCTCATTTCTCCAGCTCCCGCTTCCATCTGGCAATACTGGGGCCATTCGGTGCCTTCCACCTACTGGTGATCTCTCGCCTGGCTAAAATAAAGGCCATGTCCTGAAATTTGGCAGTGACTTTGGTCTTGGCTGTGTGGGGGAAAAGATTGAGCAGGCAATGTGCCGTGTGCATGGTACATCACGGTCAGTTATTCGGGCTGTTTCCGTCGTCACCTCCTGCCAGTAATGCATCAGGACCTGGCAGCTCCATATCATGTAGATGAATTTCACTCCCACTTCCCTGCACCTTGGACATTCTGCATTGTACCTATAAAAGTACAGGTTTATTCATTCCGGAGGGATGTATGCCCGATGCAGTGAATAAAAGCTGATTAGCCTAAATCGTGCATTTCTGGACACCTTGGGCGCCCTTTGCAGTATGTTTTCCCAGTCCTTGTCTTCTAGGGGCCTTCCTAGTTCTTCCACCCAGTGGTTTCTCAGCTCATCCGGCGGCCTAGCGGAGTCTCTCCCTATCGCCCTGTACAGGCTTTACGATGTCCCAAGCTATACCGCCTCATCGCCCCTGTGACTGACCTGTGGAGCAGGAACTTACCCGGTGGGATGCCCCAGTCAGTACTGAAGTCCTCAAAAGGGAGTCATTCTCCATCTCTGTACAGGTTCCCCATTTTTGTTGCCCCTGCCTGTACCCAGCCGTCCAGTCCTCTCCAATGTCCCCCATGTGGTAATGCCCAAACTATTATTAGCGCCAATTCCTGCGAGTATGTGTGTCTCGTCTGGGTCCTCTAGAGGCATCTGCTCCAGCACCGCTGTATCACTCTATGTTCGTTGGTGTTTATGTGCTGTGATTTTGCAGTTCTCATTAGGGTGCGGAGTAGGTCCTCCCTCTACAGGGTGAAAGAGGGGTCCCCATAGTCCGGTGTCATTCTCCCTGCTATCCATTGTGCGAGTCTCTGCAGCTGCCCTGCTAAGTAATATGCCTTAAACTTCGGGGCTCTTAGAAAAGAACACCTTGGCAAGGTGGGTCAAACAAATCACAGGCACATCTACAACAATTAATTACTTGAAATGACCACATATATATCTCAAGCACACGACAACCTCATATCTAATAAATTTCTTTTATTTTCTTTTTTGTTTTTATTATATTTGATAACAATAATCGCTTTTTTTTTTTAGAAAAGTTTCTACAAAAAATATATCTATTCAAGACAATTTTCATAAAAAAGGTTGTTTTAGTGTAAATGCATATAATACTAATAACTGCCCTCACATTTCACAATAGTCTTTATCTGTACATATGATTAAATTATTTACAGAAGAGAAAATCAACATGTTCATTTCATCCTATGACAACACAGTTAATTTTAGTGTATATTCAACATTTTCTTGATATTTGGAGACTGGCGGTTTATGTTCTAGCTACGCGCGTTTCGGTTTGCGCCTTCGTCAGGACTCCGTCACAGATTCTTTTGACGTTGGCTCAGAGTAGAGTGGCCCTGCTTATCCTGGATTTTAAAATGTTCTTCGACAGTCCCTTAGTTTCAGCTTTTTAAGAATCTATTATCCTTCTCCAATGGCGTAATTTAAAAAAAGCTCTTTTCACTTCCAACAACTGATTAGCTGTTTCTTCGTTATTTTACCAACCTCTGACTATATGAGGGGTAGTCCTACTTTTTCTCGTACTCGACTGGAAGATTTAACAACTTCAAAGAAGAAAACAATTTTGCTGATCCTTTTATTCTTTTTTTCTCTTTTTCCAGGTTCTAAATTATTTTTAAAGGACTTTGGTGTATTTAGAGACCGGATTCTTAAACATTCTGATCTTTTATACTTTCCTTACACTACTGCAGCTGACTCTCTCAAGATTCACATGTGGGACGCCAAACTTCGGGGCTGCCAGTCCTCCCTCTGCCGATGGCCGCTTTAGCGTGGCCAGGGCCACCTGTCGTCATCCTGTCCCCCATATGAAGACCAAGAGGCACGAGTCTAGCTCCCGGAACCACGCCCCGGGAATCCAGACAGGCCGTGTGGGGGGAAAAGTACAGCAGTCGGGGGAGGGCCACCTTCTTCAGGAGGGAAATCCTTCCCACTACCGAGATAAGGAGTTTCCCCCAGAATCCCATGTTGTCTTTTAATGCCCTCAGTGCCCCCCTAGGTTTCCTTCCTGTACATCTTGGGGCAAGTGGAAGATTTTCACCCCCAGGTATTAAAAGCATTGGGGCTCCCACCTCAAGTTCCCCAACCCCTTAGGCGGCTGCCGGTCCACTACCATTGGGAACAGTCAAGACTTCTGCCAATTCACTCGAAGGCCAGAGAGAGCCCCAAACTCCTCCATCATGCCCCTAGCCGCTCTCAGTTCCTCCTCTGAATCCTTCAGGAACAGCAGGAGGTCATCAGCGTATAATGATATATGGCGTACTTGTCCTCCCAGCCGCAGCCCCCTGTATCTGTCACCGGACTGTACCATACAGGTCAGCGGCTCAACAGCGGCAAACAGCAAGTGGGAGAGGGGACACCATTGGTGTTTGCCCTTCCCCACCTGGTACTGACTCTGGATCATGCGGCCCATGCGCACCCTAGCCAGCGGGCTAGTGTACAGTGTAGTGAAGACTGGGTTCTGCTTGCACACATTGCTATGTTAACATAAGCGTATTAGAAGTTAAACGCCATATTGACACCTTGCCGCTTTTGCACACAACACTACATGTAACTGTTATTGTAAGTTAAACTGCTTGCTTTTCTTCACATGAGAACGGTCTGTTTTTCAAATCCCTAGACTTACACCACGACCTCAGTCTGTACAGTGTGTGCAGAAGTCTTCAAGGTCAAATAACCATGTATGTTGTTGATTCAGGTTGATCGGCCCACGCTCTAGACACAACACGCACACAGCTGCAAATATCTGAAACTCGGGTTCCTTTAATATTGCATCCCATGCATGATTCTGGCACTCGGAGAAAAACCTTTCCAACTACAGAGAGCGTTGCTGATCCTGTGATGTGATTCACCTCAACTGATCTTGAAGGTATGGGGTTCCCCATTCAAACCTAGAGACCTTCTATTATTATAAAACCTAGCTCCTAGCCAGGGGAGGGTGGTACACAAGGTGCTATTAGACCTGATTCCACTATAATTGTAATATGATTTCTCCCTTTGTGTTTTATGGAATTGTAACAATGCTGATTGTTTTATTTCTAATCATTTGCCTGCTTATGTTAGCCAAAATACTGCATCTTAGAGCACGTAGTTAAAAATAAACATTTCAAACGTTTCCGTGTCTCTGATTACTCACGTTTTGGACTGGTATGAGAATAAAAACGAAAGAGTGTTCTTGATTCCCACCATTCCTGAGAGTATCCTAAGTCACTTGTTCAGGGTTGTCTAATCATTGGTAGCTTCACTGTAGTACGGAGAACGAATGAGACACTGATGCTAGTTGGATAGGGGTTCTGGGTACTGAGATGAGTTTTTTAGTACACAACAATTCACTAAGGTCCTGGTTTCCTGTGCATATTCTGTGCATGAGCAGAATCCCCGCAACATGGCACTCAACATTTGGTTTTGTATTCGAGAAGCTTTAGTAGTAGTGCTTATATTTGTCCACAACACCCTCACTCCTGTTTCCGGTTGACAGAAGTGACGGATTAACCTACCTATATGGATAACTTATAGGTTTGTTCAAGTTTGACAATTAAAAAGGTTTGCATTTTGAGTTACTTCCCTTTTTGTGCTACATTTTGTTACATGAATATAGCTCTGCATAGTCGTGCAGCGCTCCAGCGTCACCTGACGCAGTTTGGGATGCCCAACGATGGTATGTCGGTAATCTTTGTGGTGAGTGCTGATGCTGCATTCCCCTTTGAGCTTTTCTACTCTTGGTTTACATTTCCTGCAGTTAATGCGGATGATGACACATTCCATACTTGCACTCCCATTGCGATACCTACGAATTACACACCGTATAGAACACAGGAGATTCCGATTTCGGCATGGCAGCATCGTATTTGGTTTAATGGCGCCCTCCCCCACGCCGTAACTCCAGTTCGGTTAGGCCCTTTGTCAAACCCTGGGGCCACTTGGCCAGTCTTGGCTGGGTTCACACCACATCCACGTTATTTGCAAGCCCCAGTGAACGACGTACGTCAGCTACATACCGCCTTGATAGCGGTGCACAGGGCTTTAGCGCAATACATCTCACGCAACCTCCAGGTGGGGGCACTTGGGGTTGCAACGCAACCAATTGGACCGGCCAGGATTTCTATTAGTCCCGTCATGGTTAATTCGCTAATGGGCAAGCGCCCACAGAATAAGGACGATATGCCTTATTGGCTTGCTGAGAAATTTGACCAGATGGAAGCAGTATTTCCTAATACGACTCTTGTGAAGAAACACAGGATTCTGACAATTAGTTTGCAGAAAGACTTAATAACTGAGGTGACCGATTGTGAGACCTGGGGTACAGTTTTTGCGGCAGTCTATGCGAAGTGCTTCAGCACACCGTCTATGACTGTACTGCCCTCCGTGATTAAGCGTGTTCAGGATGAGCACGGTTAAGAGACGGCGGTCGAGTTGGGAATGAGTCTTGTCGAAGTGTTTGACGTAGTTGCTGATCTCATCCGTTCTAACATCAAGGGAGATGCGGTTAACTTTCAAGTGTTAAATGAGTTCCGCCTTGTCGCCGACGCCGACAAACCCTGGTGGTTACCGAAGATTATTGCGGAGGCTTATAAGACCATTGGCCGCAATAGTTTGGGTGTTGAGCCTTTTGCTAAAATGGCAGCAGAACCGCAAAGTCAGACAGTTAAGTCTACTAAGGACGACCGTCCAGTTTTTCCTAAACAAAATTGGGAAGATAAAAAACTGGGTAAGCAGCAACAGAAACAAGGGTCGCGTCCTGCGTCACCGATACCTGTGTCTACGGAACGTACGTATGAATTGCGCGATCGCGCAAGAATTAGGTCTCTCGTCGAGAGATCTACACGACAGGGAAGAACGTGCAGGACGCAGGCTGCATTTAAAATAGCTGCCCAGCGTGGAGGAGAAAGACTCATTTGCCCCTCGGGTGGTGTGAAAAACTGCGCCCTGACATTTGTTTGATTGCTAACTATTAAAAGGGAGTGAGTGGATATTTCATACTGTGGAGCTACTAATATAACGACAGGCCTTAATACCGAAGGCTACCCACGTAATACAAATAAAAAGGCTGCAGTCCCGTATTTTACAGATGGTTTCTATTTTACCAGAACACAGGATATCAAACGACTTTTAAAACAAAATCCTCATATTTTCAGAAGGATTACTAAGAATTAGGGAACGATATATAGAGAAAACTCTATCAATCAGTTGTCTTGATAAAGATGGAACTATTTTGAAAGAACCATCGAAACGCGTCGACGCTACTCTGATGACATAATCTCTGTTGGAACGTGGTCTTGGTATTGTATAAGTAAATGTCTAACCAGACCATAAATTCACTGTTATAGATGATATGTACAAACAAAAACCAATTTAATGAGTCTGAAATTGTGTTTTCTCCCTTATGTGTGTATTTTTATGTTTTGTAAAATTTTGTAATATATGTCAGTGATTTTTTTAAGCATATGGAATGTATTAAGGAATTTCTTGTATAATTCATTGATTTTTATGTGATTTTAATTAAAGAAACATTTGTAACGCTTTAGTTCATGTGTTAGAATTTAATTTGAATGGCTCATCTGAGGTGAGAGATCTTAACTTATAAGTTTGAGGTTTTAAACTTGTTATTTGTCTTGTGTTCACGTACATTGTATATGGTATCAAGGTTTGTTCCAAAGGGAAATTGTATTTTACTTGTTAAGAGTACCTTATCCCTTTGATCATAAAGGGGTCTCTCTCTTTAATATATACAGATAGTGAGAACACAGCTTCGGAACCTGACATGGAGGCTAACGCTGATAGACAGCGCAGCGGCGGTTACAATAGTGCGGCAAGCACTGCGTCCGTATCTGAAGGCGACAGCAACTGACACGTTCATTACAGTAGAAACTGCTGACACTAGAGTGGCTCCCCCTGACAGACTATACGAAATTGTCCTTTTAATTGAAGGTGACATACAACGTACAATAAGAGGGATTTTGGGGGAAAATCTGACCTCTACATATGACATTTTGCTAGCGGAGGCGGACTGGCCCCCACCTTTCGTTTTGGCCACTCCTAGAGGGGAGGAAGTAATCCTCCCTAGTTTCGCACATACTGTGCCAAAGGAGCAGGCGCAGAGCTTTGCAGAAGAGTGGGCTCAGGTGCTTGCACCGGTGTTGTACCGAACTCCGGTCGATTGGGATAAACTCTCGCCCAGGCATAAGATTCCATTGCGGTCAATGCCATAGCCACAACCACAATATCCCAGCGGCGTGAAGCGAAAGCTCCTGTTGCAGAAATCCTCGACCAATTGGAATATCAAGATGTAATTGAAACATGTGTATCACCCATGAATAGTCCTCTTTTCACTGTAACCAAGCCTGATGGGTCGTACCGCCTAGTTTTGGATTATCGGCATTTGAACTCTCATTGTCGGACGCGTGCTGTACAGAATACCCACAGTTCTGCCCTGGTTGATAGTCACGTGAGAAAAAGGTTTAAAACCATACTTGACATTTCCAATGGCTTTTATAGTCCTAACCTGTCCTCTATTAGTAGTCAATGGACAGCCTTTACTTCTGGCGGCAAACAAAAACAATTTAAAAGATTAGCCATGGGCTATAAAAATAACCCGGGCGTCTTCGCTGCACATGTTGTCTGTCTGTTAGAGAGCATTGACCCTTATGTGTACTCATATGTTGATGATATTTATCTCACAGATGACGAATTATGGCCGCATCTGTGTCGCGTTGACTGCATCATTGTCATGTTTGCGGACTTCGGTTACAAATTTTACTTTGTGAAATCACACATTGCAGAGTACACAGTGTTGTTCTTGGGCTATGAGCTCAACAACGAAGGACGAGGTTTAGCACCTCACTTCCTGAAAAAAAATGTGCATGTTTACGCGTTCCAACAACTACAATCCTTGCTGGGTTTTTTAAATTTCGGGCGTACTTACATTCCCGATTATGCCCAGCGTATCAAGCCGCTACATGCCTTGATTCAACCTACTTTTACCAAATCTTGCTGGCTTCCAGAACATTCAGCTATACTGCAATCTTTGCAGGCTGATCTTCTTGCATCTAAATACTTACTGACACGTTTTTAACGAAAGAGGAAGGTGCACCAGTAAGAAGTCCAAACATAATAGAGAGTCCTTTTACGTTTCTTTAATTCTTGTATGTATTCTTAAAAACAGACATCAGCCAACGCGTTTCGTTCTAAAAGACAAGAACTTCTTCAGGGCTCTACTATGACGAAGTGGGATACCTGCAAATATCAATCTGGTTCCACACGATCAATAGATCAGTATTGTAATACGATTCGGTATAGAGTCAAAAGATGTGTATTCAAATGAGTCGTAAAGATGTCTTTCAAAGGTCTAAATAGTGTTGGAAATTCGGTTGAAAAATATAATTGAGACCGTCGATAAGAAATACGAGTATGTCCTTTGAGTCATGACGCCAAGTGGCATAAGTCTTAATGTTATATGAACATTCCAAAGCGCTTTTCCTAATACGAAAAGCAGAGAACGGAGTAACGGGGTCAGACAGCACACCTGTGTGTCTGACACGTGACAACTACACAAACCTGGTGATAATAATTGTGCCAGGCGCAGTGGGTTTCACGTATTTCACATTTAATGAGGGTGACACAGTCCCTATTGCTTACAAGTCACACTTGTACACTTCAGCTGAAATGCGTTTTTCTTCTGTCGAGAAGGTAGAGCACTGTCGCAGGGGAAACGCATGTTGGTTGTCACACCGTATTCTGCCCTTGAGGCAGTGACAAGAGCCAGTGTACCGAATTCTAAAGCTTTGCATCCACATTGGATACAATGGGCCACTTCCTTGACGTCTCCAGATGTCACGTTTATCTTTGATTCCTCATTGCAAACTCAGGAGTACTTGCAGTATGAATTTGTTCATCCAGCTACTCAGTCCCTGCACCTGCTTGAGGATTACCATTGTATAATTTACACTGATGGTTTGACGGAATCAAAGCATGCTTATTCAGCAGCCTGTGCAATAGTGGTGGGTACCATGGTGAATGGCAAAATCAAGTCCGATGTCGTGCATACGCAGACATTAGGGGACTGTACCGCCCAGTTGGCAGAGCTCCGTGCTCTGGTGCTTGCACTAGAGTTTGCTGATCCCCTTGTGACTACTCTTATTGTAAGTGACTCTTACTACTGTGCACAGTCTTTCAATGAAAATTTATTCTTTTGGACTCAGAATGAATATCGTGATTCCAAAGGTAGCACAATCAAACATAAAATGCTTTGGGTTCGAGTCGTAGAACTTAAAGGACGTCTGCCTCTCATGAATGTAATTCATACTCTTGGTCACCAGCGCGTAGGAGTACACGCTGTTGGTAACAGTTTAGCTTATGAAGCAGCGAAAACAGCACTGGCAACATATTTAGTAGCAGTAGTTACAAGATCAAAAAGTAAGATTGATGATGACATCTTGGCAGCTATTGCTGCAACAGAGAAGGGTGATAATTACCCTAGAGGTTTCCCTTCTAAATACTCTTATCATTTAAGTCTTGAAAAAGTTCCCTATGTGAGAATTAATGACGTTGGTGACAGCTTGATTCCCAACGTGGACCGCAGGCTTTCCTTGATAACAGCCGCTCACGAAGGTATGGGCTCGGCTCATGCAGGCGTTTCAGCGACTGTCACTGTCTTGCAGCAACGTTACTGGTGGCGCGGATTGTATAAACAGACTCGTGATTATGTCCTTACTTGTGACATTTGCCAGCAGATTAAACCTTTGACTGCTGCACGTCCACCACAAACACAGTTGTACATATCTAAGAAACCACTTAGATGTGTTTATTTAGATCACTGCGGTCCTTTCTCCTCTCATACTGCGTATAAGTTCATCTTAGTTGCAGTTGATTTCTGCACACGCTTTCTATGGGTTTGGCCACAACGCAGCGCTGATGCTCGAACTGTCATCAGGGATTTGCGTGTCTTTGTGGAAATTTTTGCATGTGGCACCCTCCATTCTGACCAAGGTCCGGCATTCGCCTCTAAGGCGTACAAAGAAGCCATGAGGTCGTTTGGGGTGCAGGTAAAATTTTCGTCTCCATACCGGCCTAAGGGCAATTCTGTTGTGGAGTGAATGAACCGTGACTTAAAGCAATCCTTGAGAGCTAGGGTTTTAGGTACTGGCAGGAACTGGTTGGCCCATTTGTATAGCGTACAACGTGCACTTAATAATCTCCCAAGAAGGTCTCTGGGCGGGCAGACCCCACACGAAATGCTCTTTGGCATAAAAATGTCTGTCCCAGACCTTGATGGTCTAGACATGGCGGCATCGGCCGCACCCTTTGACGTAGATGATCATTCTGCTGTGTTACAGAACCTACAAGAGACTCGAGACAGTCTTGCAAAGGAACATTTGCGCTCCACAACTGATGCTGCACTTCAGATTCCGGTAGTTGGCTGGCTACCTCGAGTCGGTGACCTGGTCCGTGAGAAGGTGGAGAACAAGAAGGAGTTCAGCCCCTCTTATCGTGCACCTGTTCCAGTGCTTGGCGTGCAGGGTACAAGAACAGTCATTTTACCTCCACTTCCTGGTCACAAGGATAACAGGTACATCTCCAATGACAATGTCAAACCACAACGAGTGGCCGATTCTTCTTCTTATGACTCCAGCGGTCTCTTGTCCAGTAATGCTGAGAAATTCTGTTTTGGCCTCGGCAAATACGAACAAGCCTGGCATTGCCATCGAGATGCATACAGTTCCTAATCCATTTTTCACTCCACCGGATGGTGATCACCGTGATGACATTGAGTATATCTATATGAGACACTAAAGGAAATCAGTTCTTCTGATGTGGCAAACATGTGTCAGATGTCACTGTATGCCTCAAGTGTTTGTCGCTGGGAGATCTGTATTTCAGATCATAATGCCCTCACACACCTGTTAGGGTGTCATGCTTCATCATAGGACACACCTCGTCAGACCAGCGCTGCAATGTCCAACGAGCCTGGTGGCTTCTTTAGCGGAGTTCTTTTGATCTGAGATCGCCGTATGTGAAGGGTGTAGGTGGGCAGCATGTGCTAGGTGTGCGCTAAAGTGAATAGGTGGTTGTAAAATAGGCTCCAGACCTATGAATATTTTGATTCGAAAGTAGGGCTGGGACTAAGTAAAAACAATGGTGCCACCAGCAGGTCATATGGTACCTAGGTAGCTAGTGAATATGTGTGGTCGACATGTTTCGTGTCATCTGAGCTCCAAAATCGAGCAACACTTCTTCAGGACCAAGAGTAGTTAGAAATGGTGATCCCCAATGGGGAACACAAACAAAGGAAAACCCATGGTATGGGGATGTGATTAGAACAGTTTCAGGTCAGTTCAGTTTCAGAGGAGCATAGGAACAGGACCTCTATAAAAATCTAGCTCTTCTGTCCCCCTATTGATTACACATTGAGTATATCTATCCCACAGATGTGTCGTTGCCTGGTGTGCAGACAAATACAGTTGACCAGTCGCGTTTTTCATTTGACACTAACTCAACAACATCGAGAGCCCTATCGAAAATTTCTATTTTTGCTGTTTGGTTTAAGAGACATTTTTTAATTCCCCCTTGGACTTACATTTGGTTGGTGCTCATCCCTATTTTTTTGTTCATGTCGATTGGATTTTCAGTTGTCTTTTTTCATCTAGTGAATGGACATTATCTTACCGAAAGATCTGCAATTTGATTAATTGATGGAACTTTGGCACCCCACTCCTCATCACACATTTTTGAATAGGGACCAGACTTTTGTCAATATCACTGCCTGGCCTGTTAGATGGGACTGTATGGGATGCTGTAAAATTTCTAATTCATGGCCCAACAGAGGTGATTAATGTCCCCAATGTACTTCGTGTTTCTATGGGGGAATGTTGTGAAACAAAACATACGCTCTGATGATTGGGATGTCCAAGCCGTTGAGACTCTTTTTTTCTGATTTAAAATATTATGCTGCATTTGATGCTGAAGATTTGTACTTAGGCTCAGGGAATTATGCAGAGTTATTTTGTTACCAGCACTATGGCAATCATTTCCTGCATAAAGCAAATACATTTAGAAATGTGGTTAATTATATACAATGGAAACACTGCCCAGCTCCCATTGAAGGTAGTTCGAAAACTGTATAGAAAAAATGTACATATTTTAGCCGATCCAATCCTAGAGCCTTTTATTTTAAAATGAATACTCAGTCCACTTCCAAAGTCAGACTCACACACACTAAATTACTGTATTCAAAGTCTTTTGTGGATCAATTAGCTATAGGGGGCTATGAGGTGTGGAAAGATACAATTGATCTTAAATCTGTTTGGGGTTCAAAAAGCTGGCAGGTGCAGGGCACAGAAGCTTTACATCGTGCCTGCCTCATCCCGAACCACATGTTGGCACTTGTCCATCTTCAAAGCGTACGGTTCTTTAAAAAAAAATTACTATTTTTTTTTTTCTCCATAATGGGCAGTATACCACACAACGTCAAACTTATCACTTCCAAATTATCCTGTTTGACAAATTATGAACTTGGTTCTGTCTCACTCGAATTTGAACTCTGCACTCCTAAGTTGCTTCCCTTTTGTTCATGGTTCAATCAGGGGAGGGTGTAGTGAAGACAGGGTTCTGCTTGCACACATTGCTATGTTAGCATAAGCGTATTAGATGTTGAACACCATATTGGCACCTTGCCGCGTTTGCACACAACACTACATGTAACTGTTATTGTAAGTTAAACTGCTTGCTTTTCTTCACATGAGAACGGTCTGTTTTCCACATCCCTATACTTACACCGCGACCTCAGTCTGTACACTGTGTGCAGAAGTCTTCAAGGTCAAATAACAATGTATGTTGTTGATTCAGGTTGATCGGCCCACGCTCTAGACACAACACGCACACAGCTGCAAATATCTGAAACTCGGGTTCCTTTAATATTGCATCGCATGCATGAACTCCCGCTCTAGGCTGTCAAAAGTCTTTTCTATGTCTATAGTGAATATCACCCCCTCCCGCTCTACCCTGCTGCCCGTTTCTAAGATAGAGAGGAGACGCTGTATGTTCAGAGTCGTATTTCTACCTGGTAAGAACACTGCCTGGTCCCAATGGACCAAAAGAGATCATATGTGGGAGCAGTCTTGTCGTCAGTAGTTACCTTAGGATCTTACAGTCAAGATTAATCATCGACAATGGCCTGTAAGCCGTGCAGTCAAGGGGGGATTTGTCGGGTTTAAGTAGTGGAATTACCGCTCCTTCTCGGGTATCCGTGCTCATATTGTTGTGCAAAATGACCGAGTTCGGTAAAATTTTGAGACTACACTTCAACCGCACTAAGTAAGGCTGTTCCCCCAGGGTGCATTGTGAGAGGTCCAGGCCAATCAACTGCCAGTGGTGGGTCTAGTCTGGGACACGAAGAGTGTGATACCTAGGAATTAGGATTGCACGCACAGAGCAAGGCTTTACGAACCTCAATATTGGAAGGGTGGGCGATGGGCTAAGACCGGTGGTTCGGTTTTGGAGGACATTGACAGAGGCAATGGGTAGAGTTGCCTTCGTGAAAATGATTATGCTACCACTGTGTTTGTACACATTGCAGGGCACGATATATAAAAGCCTCAGCCGCTATTTTCTAGACATAGATAAGCTAATAATAGAATTACTGTGCGCGAATAAAAGAAAAAGGATTGGTCTCTCCACAACTCAAAAAGCCGTAGAGGAAAGAGGGAGTAAAAATTCCTGATATGGAACTGTACTACATGGTGGCTCGCTTACAGCATGCTATACGTTGCTTGGATCCAATTGACAACTGGGGAAAAATGTCTCCTAAAAGGTACCTATGGTACCAAGATGCTGACTACGTATTGATGAGGTAGGTTGGTGTGCCGCCTGCCCATCCGGAGTGCTGTCAGCATAGCTTCACACGCCCGCAGGTCATTCTCCAATTTCTCATCTCTCCTCATGTGTTTCAAGTGGAATTCCTTAGCCACTGCCTATTCTGAAATATCTCTAAGCCAGTCTATAGTTCAGAAGTTTCGTGGCCAGCCATCTGATAGCAATGCAGTACTGAGCCAGCGACAGCCCCAAAAATGTATGTCATGCGACAGGAGTGTAGAATTTGGGGATAGGCGGTAAAGTGAGAGCTCAGATGAACATCATATGCACCTGACATGCATATCTGATCACTGCAACCTTCTGTGGGACTGCCTAAAAAAGTCAAAAGGTTGGTTGAAAGGTGGCTAAATGACAGCTGCACCTCACTGGGGGACCTATACCATAATGGCTGTTTTGTTACCAGAGAAGTTTCTAATGTGACCTCTGCCATTGGAACTGGGCAGTATCCTCAATACGCAAAACCTTTGGCTACAGTACGCAAGAGCTGGCTGTGCTTTCTAGAGGCGCCACCCTCATCACAGACATTGTTGGTAATGTTGGGGATGGCGGTAGAACGACAGCTGATGTCATGTGTATATAGGACTCTGTGAGAAGACCTTTCAGCGCCTCGTTGAAAATACAAGACAAGAGGTACAACAGCTGACCCTCTCACTGATGCAGAATGAAAAAAAGGTACATGCAGGGTTATGGAGAGTGTCATATAATGCCCATTTTAAATTAATACAACACATTTATGTACACCGAGCATTCTTGCACCCTAAATCCTGCATGCCATATACCCCTCGTGAAGTGTGTTGCTCCTGGTGTGAGGGGGGACAAGGTGGATTTTCTTTACTTGGCGTGGTACTGCCCAATCAGGGGCACCTTTTGGGTAGTACGTTTTGAACAAACTAAATGGGGTTACAGGCCGGAATACACAACTTACTATCAAACAAGCCATGTTGGGCGCACTCCCATCCTCGACAAAGAAAAAGCTGAGCAGGAAGTTTCTGCTTTTTGGGGCTGTGGCTGGCTAAGTGCCGCATTGCTATCCGATGGCTGGCGCCGGAACCTCCAAGTTACAGAGACTGGCTTAGAGATGTTTCAGAATGGGCGGTGGCCGAGGAATTCCACATGAAACACACGAGGAGAGATGGGAAATTGGAGAATGAGCTGTGTCTCCTGTGGTTCTGGGTTTACGATCTGGCTAAGTACAGGAATTGATTCTGAATAGTGCTGTAATGGGGTCAATGGAAAGTAATGCAACTACTTCTTCTGATATCAGTTTCACTCAACATGTGTGTGCACTTGTAAGAGCGGGGAGATGGGGTGTTGAGGGACTGTTTGATTACTGAAATGTATTTGGCATCAAGACTCCATTTAAGCTGGTCTGAACGCTACTGTAAAATTCAATAAGGACAATATACCAAAAAAAAGTAACAAACTGCAAAGTGTGCATTGACTGCTGAAGCAGACATTGGTCACAGATCCACATAATGTCTGTCTCTGGCGTTTAGGGTCTTAACATGGCTCGATGTCCTGCTACGAAAGCTCCCTGATACACCGAATGCGAACAGGGAGAAAGAGGCGCAGCTATTGGTTGCCAGACAGTGGGCCCATGCCAAGTCACATTTTCTCGAAAGTTGAAGACTAAGTCCAGGTGCAAGTAGCACCACAAGTGAAAGTAGTCCAAGTAACATTCATCCCCTGTCTTACTGTTCTTGCTCCAGAGAGAAGTTGCGCAGTCAGCATTCTAAGGACCGGTTCCAAGGCTTTGTGGAGAGAAAGTGGATTCTGCATTGGAGCACTTCAAAGATATCTGTGCTATGGCCCACTCCCCTCCCATGGTCTTGGAAGACCGGTAGGAGTCAGCATTTGATTTTCATGCCCATCTGGCATGCTATAATTTCAGGCCAGTGCGTGGTGCAGATCGTTAAAGTTGTCCTCTACCATTCACATCAACCCTCTCCTCTCCATTCTACCTGTTTTTCTGGAGATTTCAGCAGAGCATGTCTTCATTCATGTGCAGGAAATGCAGTGGTTAATGTCCAAAAGGGCCATAGAGAGAGTCCCAGAGGTGGAGAAATGCAGGCGGTGCTACTCCCATTATTTTCATGTGACAACAAATGATGGATGACTTACAGATTGTGGACCTTGAAGTTCCGAACACCTTGCTTTGAAAGGACAGGTTCAAGATATTGACTTCGACCCAGGTTCGGCCCACCTTGGGCCAAAGCGACTGGATTGTTCTTTAGACTTTCAGAGTGCATACTTTCATGTGCATGTCATGTAGTCCCACAGACTCTTCTTTTAGTTTGTTGTGGGGTTGGAGCACTTCCAGTTTACCGTACCACCATTTATCTGCCTCTCTTGTGTTTACTAAGGTAACAGCGGTCGTTGTGACCCATCTTTGCAGGTCATGTGTACATGTTTTCTCGTACCAGACGACTGGCTGGTAAAGTCAAGCCTGCCACGGTCAGTTGTGGATCAAATACAGGCAATGGCCACCCTTCTGTCGTTCTGAGGTTCCTGTCCACCTCACTAAATTTGTCTCTAGTTCTAAAGATCAGGACAGGGTAGGTTTTGATCATCCTGATGGCTCTGTATTGGGCCAGCAGAGGCTGTGGTAGTTAGTACAATGTGTTGCACCTTAGCATTTAGCATCTGATCCAACCACTTCTTCAAGAAGACATCCTGTCTCCGCAACAGGGCTGGATCCTGCATCCAGATCTTCACAATCCACACTATGCGTGGTAATTCAGCAGCACCAACAGAGCAAGTTTGATTCACCTGCTGAAGCAGTGGATGTTATCCATGAGGCTAGGTGCATCTACAAAAATCGACAATCTACTTCATTTGATCACTGGGCAAAGTTTGTCAGCTGGTGCGGAGACCATCAAGAGGACGATCTTAAGACCATAATGTTGGGTATTTTGTTATTTGTTCTTTCTCTGGCCCAGCAAGGCTCTGCAGTGCACACTTTTCAAGGTTATTTGTCTGGTCAACCTTGGTAATTCAGCTGGTCAGGTGTAATGCATTTTTGAACGGTCACTCATCTTATTTCACCCAACACCATTCAGTATGCCTCAATGGAATCTTAATGTTGTCCCTATGTCCTTTATGTGCACATCCTTCAAGCCCATGCACAGTCATTCCTTGAAATTACTGACCACCAGGACAGTATTTTTAATTGAAATTACTTAGCATTCTGTGTTAACTACAGGCACTGTCAGTGTAACCAATGTAGACCAGCATCTTCCCCCAGAAAGTTTGGTGCTGTAAACTTGCAGTTCGTTTTAGGCCAAAGTGGTATTGCTCTTTCTTGTGGGGACAGTCCTCTATACCTGCTTCTTTCACTCGGTCTCACCATTCTAAGGAGGAGGAGAGGTTTCACTGACTGGACCCAAAAAGCTCTTAGGTTTAACATTGAATGCATAAAAAGACCCGGTGGATGACCACCTTTAAATCAGGTTTTCTGGTGCTAAGAAGGGAAAAACTTTCCAGAATCGCGTCTTTACCAGATGGATTATCTTGTGCATAAAAGCATGGTATACCCAGGCCACAAATGAGAATCCTAAGGGGCTTCACCCCCATTCCGCCATGGCTGAAACAGCAGCATTGGCGAGATACTGTCCCAACAATCAAGTCTACAGGGGAGGCCATTTGCCCACCTGGTCCTACAGATCTTCCTGGTGTGAGTCCACTCCTTAGACACTTCATCATTTGGTAGGTACTTCCTTTTTGTTTCTATTCAAAGGTGAGGAATCTGCAGGGAGAAGTGCCCTTCATAAGCACAAGATGCTTCCCTTCAGTAATGCATTTTCTGGTGGATACTCTGTCTAAATGCAAATTCCACACCACCCTGTTTCTTCCCCGTTCATTGAAGTGCTCTTTTAGGGTTATACAATGATCCCAAGTTAGATTTTGTACTGTCACTGCCTTCCAAATTGTCCAGTTCGATTTGTGTCTGAGGGTGCTAAAGAGTTAAAGGTAATAATGTAATCGTGCTGGGGTGAAGTATATATAGAGCTCTGCACCTTCATTTCCCGAGGCAGCACAAGGTTGTTGCAAAGTCTGGTGGAACTTCCTGCTGGCAGGCAGGGTCTATTGCTATAAAAGGTCACAGATCAAGGTTGGGGCCTGGGGAAAATCAAAGATATGGAATCTGCAGTTAGAGTATCCATCGGAAAAGTAAGTAACTTGTTCCTTTACAGTAAGAAGAGCAACTAGACAATGTGGTTAAAACCTCAAATTTCAATTCATACCCTAGAGTGTGGAAAGGCCAAAATGACAGCTGTGTTATCTATTCTAATATTGTCATCACACAATTCCCCACTGCAATTTGCAAATGCTATGAATTTTGCATATTATTCCGTCAGTGCTTTAGTTTTTGAGCATCTGAGGATCATTATCTAATTTATCAAGTAAGATTTACTTATTTGTCAAGGCATGTTTGTGTATTCTGATCTGACCTTGGGCTATTTTTTAAAAATGTCATCCTTGGTATTTTATATTTTACCTGTCATTGACAATGTGCACCTGGGGACATTTATAGGTAGCTCTGCTTCTACAGGTTATTTCTAACCCCAATAGTAACTTTTGGCAATGTTTTGTTCTCAAAATAAGGACTGCATAATCTGTATTCAGTATTTTCACACTTCTAATGGATATTTTTTTGTAAAGACTTTTTATTGAGTTTTATCCGATATAACATTTTGGTATTACAGTAAACAAACAAACATGTACTAGATATCTATCTGCAGGTCCCTTCTCTGACCTGAGAGTTCATCGTTCAAGTTATATATTTTGTTGCAAAGACATCTTTCGGTGTAATGCCAAGCCGTTGGCTGTGATTCTCTTCAAGGCTCTATTGACAGATAACCAGTATGTGCCAATATTTGGGCATTCCCAGATCATGTGGTAGGTGGTGCCCGGTGAGGTTTCGCATCGGGGACAATTAGGGCTGCCGGGGCGACCCATGTGCCATATGCGAGACGGTGTATATTAGAAATTGTGAAGGAACTTGAATTGGATGAGGCAAAAATGCATAGATATGGCCAGCACTATGGATGCAATATTCTCCTCAATCCATTTGTCACCCTCCAGGGGCCTTAGGACAACCTCCCACATGGCTCGGAGTGCCACTAGGGGATCAGGGGCGTTATTGATCAGCGCTTTGTATAATTGAGAAATTTACCCTTTACCCAAGATGTCTAATGTCAGGTGGCATTCAATAGGATTGTACTCAAGGATCGAGGTGAGCGTTTCTCTGTAGGTGTCTAGGGCTTCTCGGAGTTGTACTATCTGTACAATTTTGAGGAATAGAGCTGAAACTCTGTGGCAAGCTCTTAAGAGGCCCGAATGTGGCTGCCCACCCAGACGTTCCCCAAGTTAGAGTTTCCAATTTGGTCCCAGCTCAAAAATCCGGTGGGTGATGCCATCTCCGAGAGCCCAGCACCCTGCCACAAGGGCGCCGTCGGTGTGATCTTGGCATTCCACTTAATATGTTTTCTTATAGATAATTCTAGCTACAGATTCCTCACATTTTGAATATTTCCAGGCATCCAGACTGGTTATGTATATTTCTTTCAGTAAGGCTCCTCTGCATTTCAGGACATGGCACCATATGGCTCTGCAGTCATTTCATAGCACCCTGGAAGTGACCCAGTGAAGCTTCATATAAGCACCACCCTGCATGCTGATGTCAGTTCCTTTCTTTAAAAGCCATTCAACGCTAGATCTGGAGCTCTGCTCCCAACTTGTCGCTTTTCCATCCACTCCAAATTGTGTTGCCTACAGTGTGGCAGGGAAGATGTTTCCCCCCCAAAACAAAAGAATTCAAGCTGTGCAGCGCTACAACCATTGGAAACGAATGCTGCTCATAGCCCTGCATGACGTGTGCCTATGGTGCTTGGGCTCTGTCACAGTTGTGCGATAAGTGCACCCTTATGCATCTGAAGGCATTTAGGGAGCAGGGGGACAAACTTTATTGTGGAGCCACAGAGGTCCCACTCCAAGTCAATGGTCTGCTTTCGTATATAAGGGCCGTTCAAGCATGAAGTCCCGTTCCCACTTACAGTTCTCTGGTAAGTCGAAAATACTCCATAAGTGTAAGAAAGCATGCAGGACTCGTTGCCATCCCACCAGTGAAGGTCTGGTGAGAAATTTGAGGACGTCCCTTGAAAGTCTGGTTTGCTGTGACTCCAATCCGGTCCTGCATTTGGTTCCAGTGTGCACCAAATTTGATGGCCCTTGATCCTGCAGCAAATAACGGATTTCTAAGAGGCCATGTTGCACATTTTCCATATGCGAACAGCTCCCTCGAACTGTCTTTTGTGCCCCATAGATTCACAGGGGCCACCAATTGGACTTAGGCTGGTGGACCCGTACCTGATGCAAACATCTTCCTTGGGACCCAGGTACATAAAAGCTGGTTCAGACTTCCACTCAGGCCCCAGGGTCCACACCAGTTCTTTCCGTATTGCTACTAGATCCAACCATGATATATATCAAAACATTTGGTGGATATGCTACTTCGATCTGCACATCATCATGGGTTCATATGTAGTGAATGTAACATCAGATTAATCTAATTCCTTTTGGTATGGGGTGCTCATATGGTGCCACATTCTCACCCACCTTGAGTATTACACTTTTAGATCTACAAAGGTAGTCCAAATCCAAAGCATTCTCATGAACACCAAAGTACACCAAAGAAAAGTAATTAAAGAGTTCCTTGACCAATTCAACTTTGTCTGCAAAAATGTCCAAATTATTTAGTCCAATCCCATATGTGCTATCTGAACACACAGTCCACAAAAAATAGTCCTCATCCGGAGACAGTGTTCTGTTATCACTTTTTTTATTCCATACACAAACGACAGCCAATGTGCGTTTCGCCCAGCAGGGATTCCTCAAGGCTTATTTTTACTGAGTATGTATGTTAAGTGTTCAAAACCAGTTGCTGTCTTAGAAAAATAAAATTTTACTCTGAGGTCCTTCACTTTCAGCCTAGTGGATTGTGATCTTAATGTTGTCTATTGCGGTCGAAAAATCAAAACGATGATGGATTCACCCCAGATCTTTGACTGGGGGTGAGTGTCTGAAAAGTTTCAGCGCTCCGTCCATCATCTCTTTGTGTTTGCTTTGTTCACCCTAAGTTGGCAGGGTATCCCCAAACGTGGGTCCCTTGCTCAGTATGCCACTGGATTCAAGTTAGCCTGGCTGATGAGGGCTGTTAGCCTGAAACCGGTCCTAGGATGCTTGTTTCCCTTCCAGGGAAGACATGGCTTGGCAGTTCGGGCTGGACTTTTCCCATGAGGGACAGGGTCAAGACTGATTTGCATATAGCTGTGTCTGAACTGGGGTGGGAAAGTGAGCTAAAGAACGATGACGGATTCATCCCAGATCTGTGATTGGGGGTGAGTGTCTGAAAAGTTTCAGCGCTCCGTCCATCATCTCTTTGTGTTTGCTTTATAGACCGTTTAGGCATAATTTCAGAGGCCTGCCCTATTGGAATTGTCAACCTACCCAGCCAGTGCAGCAGCAAATACAGACACCTTGGGTCAGAGGACAGTTATCCTCCAGCTCTTCCTTTCCTGTTGTAGTAGCATCCAAGCTGCTTTGTTTTGCAGTTCCAGGTTTCAGGGTCAACCGATAAGAGGGCGGATACGATATTTCCTCTCTAACTGTAGATCCATCATAGCAGACCAGGTGGGTGTTGTCCTTAAAAAATATTCAAAGGACATAATCCCTGGCTTTAGCTGTGCCCCCTTCTCTTATTACCCCTACGCCAGTGCAATTGTAGACAGATCATGCTGCTTTCTTGGTGCAAGAAGTCAACCTCCTTCAGGCCAAAGGTACCATCAAATAGGTGCCGGCCTCAAAGAGGAGCGAGGCATGTTATTCATGCTACTTCCTCATCCCAAAAAATGGAGAACTCTGGTTTATATTAGCCCACCAACCACTGAAAGCCTTTCTGAAAAAGGACAGATTCAAAAGGCTCACAGGCCATCTTGGGATGGGAATGTCCCCTGCATGGTTCATGGATGTATTTCCTTTCATAAACGGCTCAACAGCAAAAAATGGTATCCTGGGTTTTGATTTTGACCTCAGCCATATGCTAATCTAGTGTGTGCAAAGGCCGAGGACTATCCCTTGACATGGGTGAGGGCTTGGACCCATCAGTGACCTGGAGGGGCACACCAAGGGGACCCTTGTTTGACTGGAAGTGGTCTTCTGTCCCTGTCATGTGGTGAGCATGTAGAACAGCAGTGGTTGCATATTATGTTTTGTGACTCACTAGATGTGACCAGACCTTTATATCTGTGTCACTGGGGTAAGAACCTACTGGCCAACTACTGTAAAGTTCAGCTTCTATGCACAAACCCAGGTCCTAATGCTGATCTCCCACGTGTATGTTATGTGTGTGCAGCCTGTGTGGCAGATACATTGTGTTTACAAGTTGACCAGAGTAATTCATGCCTGCGGGTTCCATTATGCAAGTCCCAAGCGTGTTCATATATACAAGCTAGAGGTGAGGTTACCACAGATAGTTAAAAAGTATTGCTGACATTCCTGAAGGAAGATGGAGGAGACCTAGAGACTGAAATGGAGGAAGAGGAGGCAGGACTTCGTCTAGAAATGTAATTTGGTCCTTTTGCCGAGGGACTGCTAGTTAGTCTTCCTGAGCACTCCTATTTGGTAGATGGTGAGGGTGAAGTGAGGGACTGCAGTCTATACTTTTCAGAATGTGAAAGGTCCTATAGGTGGTGAAGCCATCCTTTTGTCCCTTTCCTGTTCACTGTGGTGGTTGATAGGCAGATACAGAAAGCTCACACTTCTTTGTGACTCGGTTGTGGGTACTCCAGGATAAAGACTATCCTGCTGTGAGGAGCATCACTCTGCCCAACGGCTGTGTCTGGAGTACAGCCTGGAGAGGCCAGATGGAAGAAGAATCGCTGTAAACCAGTTCTAGAAGTACAGTCAAATAATCCACATCCTCTGCTGTGCCTGTGTGACAATGGGAGCCACTAATCAACTTTTTCCAGGTCCAGATTCATTTTAACCAAGGAAGGAAGTGCTTGGTAGAGTAGTGCTGTAGAAACAGAGATAGTGTCTGCATAACAACCAGTTTCTCAAAGAGGAGGAGATAGCACCCAGAATCTGACATGGAAGGAGAAAGTTGTTCCCATCTTCGGGAGCACTTGGAGGACCACCCCTCTTCTCAGAGGGAAAGAGAGTGCTAACCCTGCAGAACATGTTATTGGCCAGGGCGATCCCGAAGCAGCTGATCCTGAAGCTTAAGGGCCTGTCCACCCAGGAAGATTGATAGAGGTCTGCATGCTCCAGCGCCTGGATTTAATCTCTTCCGACAAGCGATCTGCACTGCAGCCACATCATGCAGTTGTGTCTGAGTGGACTATGCTGTTGATACATTGTGAAGATGTGTATGAGTGGGCTGGGCCGATGTTACTTTTGAACGGCACCGGAGTGGATTTACACGCATGGGCATCCGCAGAAATTTTTCCAGGGGGGGCTAACCTGGCAAATGAAGGGGCGTGGCTAATGTTAATCAATAGGGGCGGGGCTAATATGGCAGACAATCAGGATCGGGTAATGCTCAGGCCAAGCTGAGAAAAAAAAAGTAGTGAATTCTGCATTTGAAACTGGACAACAATTAGAGCACACATGAACCCTAAAATTACCCCCTGGCCTCTTAAAACTCATACATTCCCTGATCCCTAAACTTGTCCCCCTGGCACCCCAAAACCCATAACCCATACCCGCCCTCACCCCTAAAATTGTCCCCCTGGCACCCCAAAACCCATACCCGCCCTGAACCCTAAAATGTCCCCCCCTTGCACCCCAAAACCCATACCCACCCTGAACCCTAAAATTACCCCCCCCCTGGCACTCCAAAACCCATACCTGCCCTGAACCCTAAAATGTCCCCCAACTTGTATCCCAAAACCCATACCCACCCTGAACTATAAAATTACACCCCTGGTACCCCAAAACCCATACCCACACTGAACCCTAAAATTACCCCCGGCACACCAACACCCATACCCCCCAGGAACCCTAAAATTACCCCCTGGCACCCCAAAACCCATACCCACCAGGACCCTAAAATTACCCCCTGGTACCCCAAAACCCATACCCCCCATGAACCCTAACATTATCCCCCTGGCACCCCAAAACCCATACCCACCCTGAACCTTAAAATTACCCCTGCCCCTCAAACCCATACCCGCCCTGAACCCTAAAATTACCCCCCTTGCCCCTTAAAACCCATACTCGCCCTGAACCCCAAAATCACCCCCCTGGTACCCCAAAACCCATACCCACCCTGAACCCTAAAATTATCCCCTGGCACCCCAAAACCCATACCCACACTGCACCCTAAAATTACCCCCTGGCACACCAACACCCATACCCGCCTGGAACCCTAAAATTACCCCCTGGCATCCCAATCCCTAACCCACCCTGAACCCTAAAATTACTCCCTGGCTGCAAATCCAGGATGGTAAGTGTAAAAATTCAGGACAAAGGGTCAAAATTCAGGACGAAAATTCAGGACAAAAGGTACGTTTTACAGAAACATCAGAGGAAGTTGCGCGATAGTATAAAAGTAAGTAAATAGACAACCACTTAAATACAAGTCAAAATCAAGTTGAGGCAATCGTGCACTTCACGTTTTTTTGGTATGCGCACAGCTTTGAGCAACTGTGCAGGTCTTTTTGAGGTATTTCATATGATAATAATCTATTTATATGGTTACTGCACTGGGTTAGCCAGTCTGATGTTTTGTTTACAACTCATGGTCTTGAGCAGACATGTATGGTGCGAGAAGTGCTCAGGAAGATCTGCTCGGATAGACTTTGTTACCAGCATCTCATATCTGAATGCCATTGTGAGATGTAAAAGCGGCAAGCATAGGTGATTTAAAGGGAGGATTGCTGTGATGACCCCACTGTAGGGAACGCATTATGGGTGTTTCAGCAAGTGGAACTTAAAATATGGAATCTGACTTTGCTTATGGGGGCTTCGCAGAGAGTTGCACTAGCTGACGGAAGTCACAATGGTGCTTTTCCCTGCAGCTTTCTTAAAGAAGGCACTGTCAATACACTATTACATAGTTTATTTTTGACACCTTGCCTATTGTTACAAACACAATATACATCTCAAGCACAGCTTATGGCACTATGAGGCTCTCCCTAAAACCTTACACCCAAGACAAAGCATGCAAACATTTACAATTACTAGTGTAACATTCAAGTAGTAGTTGGGTGTCACTCAAAATGTTGTATGTATGATGTATCAAATACAGAATAGTAATACATAGGCAAGGGAGTAGCCAGAAAATTGAAATACCTCCCACTTTGAACTAAAGCTCTTATGTCACTCAACTCTAGGACTGTTTAATGCTGTGGCTCCCTTGACTGGGGGGCGCACTGAAGGACACACACACTGCCATTACGTTTATAGGGGGGGGGGGGGGGCACTCTGTCGTGCTAACTTGAAATCAGGTTCTCCCAAGCAAAGCGCTCCACACACTTTGTAAAAAATAACAACTAGTTGAAGACGCATTCGCGCCCCCCTGGGAATGCAGCCATTGACTCCCAGGGGGGCGCGCCCCACCGTTTGAATACCTCTGTTTTAAGCTAAGGGCTATAGAGGTTCCAGGGTGGGAAGTATGCCTTAGCAGCCCAGACTGGCCATTGTCATTCTGTATGTGATAATGAGCCACAGACAGAATGACAATGGGCGGGAGGGGCTGCGAGGAGGAGAGCGAGGCGCCGCGTCAGGGAGTTGAGGCCTCTGGCAGGGAACAGCTCTGCTCCCTGCAGGGCCCAGAATTACAGACAAACAGCGTCTGTAAAAGCAAGGGCGTCTGCAGGGGGGGGGGCAAAGAGGGGCACTCCAGGGGGGGGGGGGGCAAGCGCCCCTCCTTGCCCCCCCCTGCGGACGCCCATGTTTATTACACGCTAACCCAGCAATGTGAGCCATGACCAGGTTGTGTGTCTAGAAGGAGTGCTTTGAGGGAGGCCTTGTGACCCTTGTCTCTGTGGCCTACCACCCTACTTCACCAGAAGCCCAGACTTTTGCGCAGACTTGACCTGCTAACCTGGGCACTTATGGCCAGCTCGGCTGCTCCTGGAAGAGGGAGAGAGATCAAGGCGTGCTGCAGGTCCATGCCACAATTGAAAAGTAGATAAAACTCTGAAGAGGTGAGATAAGAACAATTGGGATTAATAAGGGTAATTAAGCACATAATCTCAAATAATAGAGAGTAACACAACAACCTTTACTGGGTGAAGGGGAGAAATCGAGGGGAGGTAGGAAAGTGGATTACCAACACAAGTGCAGTTGCCTCACTCCAGTGAATCATCCATATCTATGACTTGTAGTGTGTAGTATTAAGCTTTATTTATATATTAAAGTATTTTCGTTTAATAAAGACAAGCATGGTTGGACAACCTTTATTGCACTGCAGGGTGATTGTTGCATTCTGAGCTTGAAGTAGCCCCACACTACATCCTTGAGAAGCGTGTTATTGCTTGCCTTCACTACCACAAAGTCAAGCAATGAAGCGGTTGTACTTAGCCAAGTTTCCAGAGCTATTGTTGGATGGACCCCAGGACATCAGATGCAACGTGCCCCAACCCCCCATGGCTTAGGACAGGTAGCCACTGCGAGCCCTATGCCCTACCTTAGACGCACCACACCCTCCAAACAAGGTCTGACAGACTACCACTGAATAGCAGCTAGGCTGTTAATCTCCACAGGTTTTCCATCAATGAGCTGAAGTCCTGCCTGAGCCCTCTGCAGAGGATTCCCTTCATCGGGGGGTCTAGCCTGGACACAGATACGTTCAATGCCGTATCACTGTTGCAGTAAGTCCAGGAAATTCAAGGTGTGATCTCCACATTCCTTACTCTGTTCCTGGCTCATGGTGAGGATGTTCTGAGAAAACTAGTTTATCTCTCACCATAGTGACACTGGCACCTGTATCCTTCAGGGCTTCTATCTTAGTCCTATTCACTAAGGGGTACTGCAGGTATATTTTTTAATTGGGGGGCAGACAGCCAAAGTGGCTAACCCTCCCTCCCCTCCAGAGACTAAAACGGCTTCAGTGTGAACCCTGATTTGCTCTGGGCACATTATTGATCCCATCTAGAGATTTACCATACCAGTAGAAACTGGTGGGGGACTACGAGCTGGTTTGTTGGGACAGGCAGCATCTCTAGTTTGGTGTCCCTTCTTTTTACAGTGGAAACACCAGGCCTTTGCAGGATCAACATTTTTCCCCTTGTACCAACTAATGGGCTGGGAAGAGTTCTTGGGCCCACCCCCTGGCCAGGATTTTGGGGGCCTTTAGAATACTCCTGTACTTTATCTTTGGCTTTCTCACCCTCTTTCCCCTGTGGAGGCTTTGTGACCCCTTTCTTTTGGTCACTCTCAGTGGTTGTCTTTATTACCCTTGCCTTGACCCAGTGGTCCACCTTCTTTCCCAATTATTGCGGAGAGATTAGACCTAGGTCTACCAGATGCTGATGCAACTTTTTATTGATGCAGTTCCTTAAAATGTGTTCCTTCATAAATAGGTTGAATGTGGTTGAATTTGCAATTGTTACAGGTTTGTATCACTTTTAAAATGCCGTTTTAATTATACAGTGAGTACTTTCAGATTACTTTTTGATTACTTTTGGTATTGGGGTGGTATGCCTAGTTACCGCACCTAAGGATCTCAATACAAGGTAAGTACGACTTTTTATACTTTGCAGTTGAGTTCTCTTTTTTACATACAACAACAGTTCAGCACTTAGAACATTTTTTGGCCCAAAATCTCTTAACATGGGTTCCAATGGGAGAAAAGTGTTAGTGGTTTCCCAGGTAAGTACACGACTTACGAGTGGGCATTTTGGAGGTTAGGACCAAGGTTACCCAAGGTCTAGAAGGGCACTCGAGTTGCACTGCCAGTGGCACTGGGGAGGCCGGGTGCAGAGTGCAGGGGTCTAATGTTAGCCAATAGGGCTAAGGGGGACTTCGGTTAGGGACTGCTGACAAGCAGGCCACTCGGGTGTGGGATCAAAGCTCCTAGGGTTAAGTTCAGCACTGCAGGGGCCAACGACCAACACAGGAGCTACAATACACGAGATCTGGGAAATGTCGCTAACACCACAATCTTTAAAAAAAAAAAGTACTTATAAATAAAATATCAATGTATTCAATTAAGAACAGGATGGTAATAAATGAAACAAAACCAAAAATAATGTAAGTTAGCAATAGGGTATCGAACCACAGCAAACATAAATGATATCTTCAAAATCGGCAGTTAGAAAAAGTGAAATTCTATAAATACCTTGGTATACTGTTTGACGTGAATGGCTCATTTTCACAACATAAATCAGAGCTGATAAAATGAAGTAACTGTTTATGAGGGGCCTTCCGTTCACTACATAGCTCTCTGGGTGGCCTAACCTATTTGCCACTATTAAAGGTTATAAAAGCGAAATTGCTCCCTAGTCTTACCTACGGTAGCAAAGTTCTTTGCGGTACGGACTCTACGCTATTAAATAACGCTATAACAAAAACTTTCAAATATTTGTTTCGACTTCCGGCTAATGCATCGCCAACCCAGATCTGGCTGGAATTTTGCTTCTGCGACCAGAAAATTGCAAGGATGGGTCAGTATGTAAAGGTATGGAAGCAAATTAAAACCAATACTTTTAATCCAATAAGTGTCCTTCTTTGGCAAGAGTTGCAACGGAATCAAACTTTTCACTTTTATAAATATTTTCATATAGCATTGAAAGAGTTGTCAATACACGAGATCTGAGAAATGTCGCTAACACCACAATCTTTAAAAAAAATATTTAATAGATCAACAAATCATCTATCCCTTCTGAAAGATAAAGAATTATTTATTAAGCGAACCCATGCCTGGATGATAGTGAACGAATATACTACTCTTAAAGTTCAGCCATATCTAGAAATACCTTGGACAGTACAAATCAAAAATATATTTATAAAAGCAAGATTTGGCAACTTGCCAAGACTAAGGCACACAATGCCTTGGCTGAGACCAAACAAACTAATTTCCCTGTAGATTATGTAATCAATGGGAAGAAAATATTATTCATTTGGTTCGCATCTGTACATCAATGAAGGTTGAAAGAATGAGATACTTGAAGAATTACTTTATTGATAGAGGTGTACAAACATGTAGACAAGCCGTGGTAGTTTGTTTTAAGCCAATGGACATAATAATGAACGCTAAGTATACTAAATTTCTGATACTTGCAAAAAAGAACTGGAAGTCAGTGATTCGAGCATAGTAAATTTGAAAGTTATTAATAGCTAGAGACAAATTCTGTATTGCACATGTGAATTTGCACGAGTAATGAATTTATAACGGTTAATTATTTCTTATATAAAATTTTTCCCCATTGTCTTGCAAAAACGATTAACTAAATTAATGTATATAATGTACTGTATTATTCACTGTGGAAATTGTCAGGTTAAGGTTTTATGGATTTTAGGTTTATTGAAATGTTTTAATGGGTGTGTATTGAAGATTCTTGGTAATTGTAGGATTTTAATTAATCATGCAATAAAGTTATTGTTATTATTATTATTATTAACACAGGAGCTACACCACCGGGTGCAGGGTGCAAAATGGGCATCGGGACCCTGTGCTTTTCAATGGAAATCTTTGGTTTTGTCATGTTGCTGCAGGCTCGGGCAGGGTGACTTCCAGAAGGCGACCACCGGCTGGAGAAGTAAGTTGGGATCTGGGGGGATGCCTGGACATTGTCTGTTGGGCCACCCAAGGCTGTGGGGCATCGAATGCAGGGTTGTCTACTGGCGTCACATTTTCTTACCAGCTCCAGTTGCGGTCGGGTGGACCCTGCAGGTTGAGGCTGCTGGTGTCGTCCCGCAGCTTGTGGGAGGCCGGGGATCACCAGATCCCAGGTCAGGATCGCTGGGGAGACCTCCTTGTGGTGTTGGGCTATGCAAACTCGGGCCGTGGGCGTCTGGTGCAAAGTGGTGCAGAATCCCAGAGTAGCCAGAATCTGGATTCTGTGAGTGAGTCTTTGTTTGAGCAAATTCGGTGCTCAGGGGAGACAGAGTCTGTAAGAGGGCTGCCGGCAGGTCCTCTGGGCTCTAGGGTTGTTGGCTGCTGGACTCGCTGGGGTTCTTGCTGTAGGCAGGTCACAGATGGGACAGGCCAGTAGGGCTGGAGCCAAAGCAGTTGGTGTCTTCTTCTTTCTGGGTCAGCACGGCTCTCCAGTCCTTCTTTCATTCTCGAATCTGAGGCGGCAAGGTTCAGGGTTGCCACTCAATACTAGATTTAGGGGGATTAAAGAGGTGTGCAGGTCCGGACCAAAGGGTCCCTTCCTTGGGGTGGGTACACCTCCTGTTATGCCCCCCTCCAGTGGGAGGGTACAGGAGCCTCTCCCTAATTAACTGGCTCCCCTCATCTTCAAGATGGAGGGGACTGAGATGTGTGCTTCACCTCGCCTCTCCCACCTGAGGATTGGGTTGGCAAAGGTTGGCACACCTCACTTCCTAGCTTGGTTTTCTTGCCAATACTCCTGCCCAAAGTAGGGGCTAGAATCGGTGGGAGCCAGTTGCTGGGGGAAGCAAATGGCAGGGATAGCTTCCAAAGGCGGCAGGCCTTTTAAGCTTCCCCTTTCGTGGACCCAGCCCATCTTGGGGGAGGAGGCATGACACCTCTGCCCGGAATGGGCTTTGTTTCTGAACCCAGAGAGCGGAGGCTCTCTACCCAGAGGTCTAGAAACCTGTCTGGTGGTGGCAAATGGCAGGCAGCCATGCAGGAACCACACCAGGACTGGTCGATTTTCATGGGGCATCTTTAAGATGCCCTCTGAGTGCATTTTACATTACATTCAACACTGGCATCAGTGTGGGTTTAATGTGCTGAGAAGTTTGCTACCAAACTTCCCCGTTTTTAGTAAAGCCCTTATGGAGCTGTGGGGTTCGTAATGACCATCTCCTAGACCATATACTCTTTATGGCTTTACTAAACTTACAATGTCGACGAATGGGCTTAGACACTGTACCCTCACCTTAGGGCTAGTGCACCGTACTAGAGGGGTGACTTACCTTGGGCAGTGGGTTGCAGGCATGGCACACATGTGCGCCATGTCGACTCTTCACTTTTCTCTGCACTAAAACACACAGCCTGCAATGGTAGTGTGTGGGTGTTAAGGTACAGGGCCTCTAAGGGTGGCACAATAGATGCTGCAGCCCTCAGAGGCCTTCTCTGATCACAGTGCCCTGGGTACCCATGGTACCTTTAACAAGGGGTTTACTTGTAGCCAGAGATGTGCCAATTGTGAGTATAAAGGTACATTCTTGTGAAAGAACACAGGCCTAGCAGGGACCCAGGGCACATCAAGTCAAGTTACATCAGGTGTCAGGCAACAAGTGGGGTTAACCATGCAAAAAGGAGCACTTTCCTACAGTATGTATTCTAAAAGTGAGGAATTAAGGGTTAACAATATCCTTTAGAACAAGCTACTTACCTCCGACAATGCTCTTTCTGTTGGATAATGTAACCGAAAGCTTTCTCATTGCCCCATCCTCCTAATGCCCTTCTCCACACTGCCCATTCTGTAGAGTGGATTTCTAAACATCATAGTAAGGTTGCAAATTTGATTTCGGCAGTCCTGCCTACTATTTTTTTTAAGCGCTCTGCTCCTGAAGGCACAAAAGGACAAAGGATTAAGAAGCTGACTTCAGTGTTTGGGGGGGCACTTATATGCAGCTCTACTCTGTCACTTTTAGAGCAGTATGAAGTTGCCGCAAGCTGTATGGTGCCACCTGCTGGCACATAGGGAGCACTGCTGAAAAAATCTTCAGATCCAGTCTAGCACCTGGATATGTTCTAAGGGTGAGGAATCAGGGTAGATAGAGTATCCACCAGAAAGAGTGTTACACTTTTTGTAACCTCTTTCTATCAGGAAGCATTATTATCTAAGTGTATCCTATGTATGTGAGTGATGTATGTTCTCTGTATGCATTTGTGGGGAATCAGTTTGGGCTTGGTATTTCCAGTTATAAAAGTCCAATGCCAAGTCGAATCCTCAGTGCATGCCCCAGATCAGTGTGCCAGTTTTCCCTAAGGTGAGAGAGCTTTGTGACTTTGGTGGATGATTTTGCCTCCCTCCTTGCAATAGCAATGACTAGTTAAGTGTATATGTGTGTGTGTGCCTCCCCTCTGGGTAACTCCGGCCATCGTCTCCTGATGGTAGACACAATTTGGGTATAAACTAATGTTAGCTATGCCCCCATCAATCACAAAATTCAGCAACGCCCAATAAACCGCCACCTCATAAATATTTCCCCAATATATTGGATTCTACATCTCTCCAGTGGTTGCGCCATGCATCCTAGCATGCTGGAGCATACTGCGGTCGGTAAAAGCGTAAAGTGTGGTATTCATATAAATATACCCTATTGCATAGTGATCATGGTCCATATTTTGTGCCAATCAATCAAAAGAAGGGGGAACTAGGAGCTGTTCAAGGTCCAGCGCCTGTGCTCCCATCCAGAAGTATGTACAGAAAAGGAGGGTAGCTGTTCCTATAGAAAAGAGTGAAGGGGTGCAATTGGAATGTCCTGTGATCAGGAAAATCATCCTTATCAGATGATAGAGCCCATACATTCCCAAATGGGTGTCATGCTTCATCATAGGGCTTTGCTCCTCGTGGGGCTGGCACTGCAATACCCCACGGGCCCCGCAAGAGGGCTCTTTCTCAGAAGTCTTCTCTGTTTGCCGTTTTGAGCGAGGGAATGTGAAGGTAGGGTTGTGGGTATAGTGAAATGTGTTTTGAAACTGCCTAAGGAGTACAGTTTTTGGTTTTAATAAAGGGGTATTAGGAACCGTGACAGTCTCACTGCAAGACTGTCGCGGTTCATAATATCCCAATGACAGAACTCACATTTTTAGTTTTTAGCCCTGCCAAGGGGACCCCTTTACCGGTGTCATTGGCTGTATGAGTGATTTTATTAATCTGCTAATGGGTTCAGTTGTGCTCTTCACAAGCCAGTATTGCAACTGAGCGGTATAATATTTTCTAAAGTCTTTAATTAGCATAAAGTATCTGTCTAATGAGAGGAGGGGTGTAATCAAGGATATCCGAACATTGCCTGCGCCCCACCAGCATTTGCCTTAATATTCCGACCTGAGGTTGGAAGCTTCTTTCTGCTATCCCTAAGCATATGCTGCAGTATATATAATACTCTGGGATGTGATATTTCCATGTTTACATCATATATTTCATTAATATCATTGTTGAGGTATTCCCCTAGATATTAAAACAGCATCAACTGTACTTTTAAGGGGAACTCGCGAAGTTTGCTAGATCTGCACCAGGGACAGGGTACAGCATTGATTTCGATGGGTTCAGCCTAAAGCCAAATGCTGACCCCATATATTCTGACATGTCATGGATTTTGTTAAATATCAGGGTGGGGGTTCCTCATATAGAGCATAACATCTGCATAAAGGGGTAGAGGGGCATTCTTCCAACTTCTACCCAGTCTAGTGAGTGTCTACTTATTCTTTGTCCAGACGGTTCCATTATCAGAGGGAAGATCAGCGGTGTTAGGGGTCAATCCTCTTGCATGGTTCACAACATTAGCCATCTCTCAGAAATGACCACATTTATTTTAACTCTTGCAGATACTCCATTGTGTAACAAAAATGCCCATTAAATGCATTTATTCCGGGGGTTTCCTAACACACAGCACTTCAGTGCTTCAAATATTATAGCTAATTGACCTTGTCAAATGTCCTGTAGGTATCTAAACAGGCTAATGCATATGGAATATGGTGTTTATGTATGGTGTAGATACTGACGGAGCAGGAATGCTATCCTAATATTTACGGCAGTCTTGTGGACCCCACAAAACCTGACTGCTCATCGTGCACCAAATCATTTCCTCCAATGTTTTATTGGTGACTTTAAGCATTGATTAGGGCCTGAACAAATCACAGTCACAAGGGTCCTTGCCTCTTTAAGGCAGCATGAGTGCAGCTGATGGCCTCGGAATGTTCAGCAGTTTTCGATTGCGCAGCACTTTATTGTACATATCTAAAAGGGGTTGTTCTAATAAGTCTTTGTACTTTTTTTTTTTTATAAAGGAGCACACCATGGTGATGGGAGGAAATCTGTCCCATTTTCTGTGGGCCTGAATGGACATCCCTTCAGTCTGCTGGGTCCTACAAACAGTAGAAACAGGGCACACCCTACTCTTTCGCCAGTATCCACCAGTCATCCTCCCAGTCCCTCTCCGGTTCCAGAAGAACACCTGCAGATCCTGTAGCAGAAGGTATAGATCCTGCTGCAGAAAGGGGCAGTAGAACTGGTGCCAGACAAGAACTGTGACAGGAGTGCTACTCTCTGCACATCCTGGTTCCCAAGAAGAACAGTGGTCTGTGGCTGATCCTCGGGCTCAGGGTTCTGAATTGGTTCCGTAGGGAGGACACATTTAGGATGCTGTCCATGGCTCAGGTTTTATTGTCACTGGAGCTCGAAGACTGAATGGTGTCTATAGATTTGCGGTAAGCATACTTTCACATTCCAATCCTGCAGTCCCACAGGAAGTACTTGTAATTTGTGGTGGGTGGTACCCATTACCAATTCTCAGTACTTACTTTTGAAATTTGATCAGCACCTCATAGCTTCACAAAGATGAGGGCACTGGTGGTTGCCCATCTCATAGGGTTGAGGATCACAATATTCCCGTACTTGGACGACTGGCCGATCAAAGCCAAGCCACCTGAGCTGACATTCCATCATTTGAAGTTGACAGCTTCCCTGTTGTTTGTCTTGGGATTTTAAATCAGTTGCCCTGAATCTCATGTGGACCCTTCTCGGTGAGTTCTGTTCATTTAGGTGGTACTAGATACCATGTCACTCACAGGTTTCCTTCCTCCGCAGAGGATGCGGGGCATTTGAGATATGATTCCAATGTTTTGGATGGAAGCTCAAATGCCAGTACTGCAGGTCCACTGTTTACTTGGTCTTTTAGCTTCCTGCAGCCTCCAGGTCAATCGTGCATACTGGCACATGAGGGATCTGCAGTGGTTTCTTCTCAGGCAGTTGCCCAACATCAAGTGGTTCTAGAAGAATCTAGTGTGATCTCCTTCGATGGTGTAGTGGAGTTGAGGTGGTGGGAAATACGGGAGAACCTAATGCAAGAAAGACAGTTCTGTTGCCTTCCAGCAGTCACCACAGTTGTAACAACCACTTCCATCCTAGGGTGGAGAGAGCATTTGGAGGATCTGCAGATCAAAAGCCTCTGGCCTCCAGAATTGCAGAGTTGTAACATCAGTCTGCTTGCACTAAGGGGGATCCAGTTGGTGCAACAAGCCTTCCTCCCTTCACTTTGCATTCAATCGGGGAGTTGTTGACTGAGAATACAACATTGTTATGGCACCTCAACAAGCACGGAATAGTAGGGTCTATGGACTCTGTTGACAGGCTCTGAGGCTGTTGGACTGGGCATTGCAGCACAATCTCTGGATGGTGGTCAATGATGGGGCAGGTTCACTGTACGCCAGTTGGAGTAATCTTGCTGACCACGAGAGATATTTCCTTCCTGAGGTAGTATAGAACCTCTTTGCCCCTTTGTGGCACACCTCTCATGGGCCTCTTTGCCACTTGAGACAAAGCTCACTGCCTGATGCTCACAGCACTCCAACATTGGTCACAGGGAGCCTTTGGAGATGCATTTCATATGGAGTGGAAGTTTCCCCTCCACTACACTGGTTCTGAAGAAAATTCATGGTGACCGGGTCCAAGTCATTTTTATTGCCCTGTACTGGCCAGGAAAGGAGTGGTATACAGACCTTCGGCACCTGTTAATTGAGGCCCCTTTTCATCTTCCACTCTGAGTGGCCCTGTTGCCCAATCAAAAGAACTGGTTTGGCACCTCAATCTTCACCGCCTACACCTTCATGCATGAAAATGAAGTGGGAAAATCTGAGAGCCTGTCAGGTACCACCAGAAGTGATGGACATATTCCTTTCTGCACGTCGCCCTGACACAAAATATGTTTACTTGGGGAGCTGGAACACGTTTGTTTCCTGCTGTGCCTAGAGGGGGATGGATCCTTTAAAAACATCCCTTGTTAATGTACTACAGTTTGCACTGTTCTTGGTGCAACAAGGCTGTGCAGTGGCTGTAGCCATGGGACATCTCTCAGGGCTGTCTATTATCTGTTATGACTTTTCATGTTATGGCCAAGAACAAAGGGCTCTTGAGCACTGGCACTCTCAAGCAAAGGCCAGTCTAGCCTCAACTGACCTCACCAACTCCCGACCAATCTCGCTCCTCCATTTGCTGGCCAAGCAGCTGGAAAAACACATTAATAAGCAACTGATAACATACCTTGAATCAAACAGCTTATTAGACTCTTCCCAGTCAGACTTCAGGCCGCGTCACAGCACTGACACAGCTTTGTTAGCGGTCACTGACCATATCAATTGCTCCCTTGATGCAAATGTTCCTACCATGCTGGTTTTGCTAGACCTGTCAGCAGCATTTGATACAGTGTCTCAGCAGAGACTTCTTGACCGTCTACAGGAGATTGTTATCCACGGTCGGGCTCTGGAATGGTTAGCTGACTTCCTGTCTAACAGAACCCAAACTGTCATCTTGGGTCCTTATAAATCTAGAACCTGGCCATTGGGCTGTAGTGTCCCTCATGTCTCCTATCACAGCCCTACGCTTTTTTACAGTTATATGGCCCCTCTTGCCAAAATTGTTAAAGATTTTGGCTTTGGGATTGTCTCATATGCTGACGATACGCAATGTGTTTTTTCTTCGGAAAATAATCTGTCCAAATCAAAAGCATTATTTTCCGCCGGGATGAAAGCGATTGCAACCTGGATGTTGGAAAACAGACTTCAACTCAATCCTGCTAAAACTGAAATTATGTTATCGGTCAGGCCCAACTTCTTTGGTCACCGGACTGGTGGCCATCAGACCTGGATTTAGCCCCGATTCCTAAATTAGTGGTAAAAAATCTTGGAGTCTTTCTGGACCAACCTCTGTCCATGACAGAACAAACCTCAGCTCTTACAGGTTCTTGCTTTTATATGCTGCGGTTGCTGAAAGGGTATTTCCCTTATTACCCCTTTCCTCAAGAAATTCACTTCTACAGGCGCTCGTCATCAGCGGTCTAGATTATGTAACTCACTCTTGGCCTCCATTAATGAGATGCTGCTCTCCAACTTCAGGTAGTTCAGAACCTCGCCGCATGTCTAGTCTGTAACCTCCCTCTGGCACAGCAACTGCCCCTCTTCTCCAGTCCCCACATGGGTTACCGGTGAGAAGCAGAATTATCTTCAAGATTTGTTGCTTAACCTATAACACCCTCCATGGACAAGGGCCCACATATTTTGCCTCCAAACTTTTGCTTTACAACCCCCCCCCCCAGACTTCTAAGATCTTGTGACAAGGCCTGGCCTAAAGTCCCTAGGTTCGGAAAGGCCAGGTCAGGATGCAGATCGTTCTCCTTCCTTGCCCCTCACCTTTGGAACAAACTGCTGTTGCAATTACGCACCTGTGAAAATCACTCCCATTTCAGGAAAGCGCTATAGACCTACTTATTTTAAGAATGCCTTCTTTACCCACTGTTCGTTGTCCAGGTCCTGCGTGGTAATTTGAGCACGTAAAAAATTAAAATAACATAACATAACACTCAATTCAAAGGTTTCCTTATGTAAACACTTGTCCAATAACTTGGCTGGCCAGCACAGCTGGTTCCTGCTGACACAAATATGTTGACCAATCAGGCCTTTAACAAGTGTAACACCGAACTTATTGAGATTGTATTGTGGCATTTATATTGCGTTTCACCTCAATGTGGGGGAGCCAAAGCGCTGATTGGTATTTTTAGCATACAAAGCTGTGCTTCATTGCAAAACACACATTTTACTACTGTGCAATGGAACACTGATGCTTACATAAGACATATGAAACCCATGGAAAATGCAAGGCATGCAGTCTTAGACCATACTGATTGACAAGGATGAGACTGAGTCTTGCAGGACCAGTCAGGATGGCGGGCACATTATTTCAAGACTTTCACTGCCTGGCTGTACTGAACACATAAGTGTTCACATGACTTATATTTTTCTGCTGTGCTGTATAAGACATAAGGCCCAATTGGCTAGCAGTGCTTGGGAGGATAGGAGTGTCAGAAGACTTACAATGCCAGGTGGTATTCGGGAGCTTCATCTTTTGGCATTACTAAGGAATACTGAAGATTTCTGATGTCAAGCATTGTCTGGCTGTGCTGGAGGTCTATGAGGGCTCCGAATATGTGAATGCCCTGTCTGGGCAGATAACAGAGAAGGCCAAGAAACAACTGTGGTCTCACAGTACCGTAGGATGATGGAGGTCAAAGAGGTGCAGGAGACATACAGTGCTAGAGAACACGGTTGGTTCATAAGACTTGCTTTCCTTGGTGGGCTCTGACTTGACTGGGCTAAAACACAGAGGGCAAAGAAGAATTTCTTTGCTGCACTGTATAAAAGACCAGTCCAAGAGTCACAAGTCACAATACCGTTTGAAAACGGTGTTCACATGCCACAGCTAAGTGGGGCTGTGGATGTTAACACTCTCCCACAGAAACAAAGTGTTACTTCCACATCTTACAAATGGAGTGGTAAATGCAACCCCTCCCCACGAGGAATAACATAAGGTAACTTGGGCCCCAAACGAGGTGATGAAAAGCACCCACACCCTTCCGTTATCTATAAAAATGCTACCTCCTGTTTCGAATTAGGTGCTGGTAAACACCCCCTTCATAATGCTACCTCTTTGGACGAACACAAATGATAACTCTGTTGCCTGAGACCTATTTGAACAAGAATGTGGCCACGTCCTCCCTTCCAGAACAACATCCTCCATAACTAGAGAGGAAGCCTCTGCCTTTCTCCCAGAGGAAAAAAAGCGCCTTGTGCAATGAATTGCAAGAACAGTGCCTACGAATGCAATTCAAACCCCCAAGCCATGTTGCAGCTGGAGGAGCCTACTCATAGAAAGGGCGGGAGGAGAGAGATGCCTCAGCAGGGGCAGTGGCTGCAGTGGCTTCTAGCACCCATAGAGCGCCAGGGGCATGGATTTGCATGCTGCAGCTGGAGGAGCCTGCTCATAAAGAGGGCGGGCGTGGAGAGGCACCTTGGCAGTAGCTGCAACAGCTCCCAGCTCCTATGGCTTGCCGGGGGCTCGGATCTGCATGCTGCCACTGGAGGAGGTTGCTCATAGAGAGAGGAGCGGGAGGACTTCTGATGAAAGCAGCTGCCATCTTGGAATGGGTCTGGTTGCCTAAATATATGGCAATTTGATTGGAAAATAAGAGGGATATCAAAATGAGTCCATGACGTTTTTATGAAGATGATTATATTTTATACTCCTGCAGCAACTCTTGCTAAAAATTGAGAACTGCTACTACAGAATACTGAGTCTTTTATATGTAGGAGCATCTGCAGGGATGCTGCTGGGAAAGTGTCTCCTCCTCCTATCATGCGAACTGTGCAGCACTCATAGTGAAGGTAAGCCCGCTCTACAACAAAATATGGACATGAAAAGAAAGGTATTTGCTGCACCCGCAGAGTGGCTTCAGCTCTACCCCGCCCCCTCCTCCAATAAGTGGCCCGCAGAGCCTAAGGGAGGAAACAAAGACAATAAAGGCTTGCATATTAAAAGCACAAATACCACCACATAAGTGCATAGTAGCCGTAAACAAAACAAATAGTGCACACAAAGTAACATAAAAAAATAAAACGAGTAAGACCACATGTAAGAGGGGCAGTCTCCATGGGAGGTTCCAAAACAGCAAAAGGAGGGACTATGTAAGCAATTCACCAAACAAACGCAGCTATTTTCAAAGGGCACTAACAAGAACCAATCGAAAAGATGGGAGGTGCTCCAAGCCCTCATTGTAGATACAGCATGCTCGATAAGACAGCGCATGCGCTGCCTAGGCGAGACCTAAAAATTAAACAACTTAACAAACAGTAGGTGCGGTACCATGTACAACAGCTGTAATGCCATCATATATACTCCATTCTCTAAGTGTTCTTACTCACTCACTATTATCATACCTCCACAATGGATGTCATAAATCATCCCTTTAGGGTAAACCTCATTGTCCTGTTGGTCTTACGGTGTTTTTACATTTTGGAATCTATATTCTTGCCTATCAAATAACTAACCCTTCACATCTCATGAAGTCTCATTATCCTTGTCTGATATGCAGAAGGTCACGTGATAGGCTGAGCAGCGGAGGAAAGCAGCTTGGCGGAGGAGCTAGAGCCTAGTAGAAGAGCAGCCGGAGAGCAGCTGCAGGTCAGGGGCCAGCAAGTACGGAGCATTTGGAGCTTGGAGCAGTGAGAACACTGCGAACCACTCATCGTGGGGGGCAACTCTTAGAATCCCAGGCAATTCCCAGACTTTGAGGAAAAGCGGCAACGGCAGTGCAGGTAAGCACAAGGGCGTCAGAGCGCGGACGCCATTAGTAGCGACCGCTGAGTGAGTGCCCGGCGAGTCAGCGGAAGCGGCCCAACTAGGTTGGGTGCAGCTTGCGGCTCCCCAGTGTGCCCTGCTCTCCGTTTCCCCCCACCTGTTCCCTGCCATCTGTCCATTGTCATCTGCCGCTCGTTTGCCTTCTGCCCTGTTGCCTTCCGTTTCCACTGCTCTACTGGCTCTACTGGTCATAACCGGTCCAAACTATCGGCCATTATCAATTAATGCCCTCATAGCTATAGCCACAGCTGCAGCTGTTGTAGATTTTGCCTGAGCTCGGTATTTCCTGGCATTCACAGGGTAACATTACATAGTCAAAGTCCCTTCACTGAAGCAAAGCGTGGCTTATGGGCTGTAGGTTCACCTGCAACGGAGCACGCTTGTCATCAGTCACCAGTCGCCTGTTCGGCTGGCTGCTACGAACATGCTTCAACCCACCTAATGATAGACAGGACAGGAAGGAGCAGCAAGATTACAGAGGCTGCGGGAAGAGGTAATCGGGTTTTTAGCGGTCAAAGACTTACAGAGCTAGAGTTAAAAAGAGGGTCAAGCTCAGGAGATCTTAAAAAAAAAAGGCGGCAATGTCAATACGACAATAGATCACCTCGAAGAAGGAGCAATTATTAAGCATCAAGCGTCGTGCCTAAGAACATTGTGGGCCAAGTGCTTTACAGACCGTGTAATCCAGGTTACAAGGTGTTTATAAAAAGGCTAATAAGGGGGTCATGCGGTCAGGTAGAGTAAGGAGGACTCCTACAAGACAAAAATCCAAACCAAAAGAGGGGAAAGTTAACAGAGAGGGCTTCAGCGCCCTTGAATTAGGGTCAGCCCCTGACAAAATAAGTGTAAAAACCAATACAGTCATGGGTGACACCAGCACCAGTAACCCCATACATTTTCTTACCAATGGCAGAAGTGCCAGTAAAGCCCGAAGTGCGGTGACAATAAATTCTCAAAAGATAGCCGACTTGAAGCTGCCACCAGGAACTCAAGAGCCAAAAGAACTCATAAATATTGAGGGGGCACCCAACAAGAAAAATTCTTTCACTCTCTAGCCAAAAATGTACACAACATTTTTCTTCCTGAAAGATCCTGGAACAGTAATTTACTCTAAGAGTGAGAACGTAAAAGGGCTGCAAACTCCACTGTAGCCAGGGAAGTTTGAACTAATCTCACAGACTTCCATCACAACTATTGAATCCTCATCTCAACAAAAAGTTAAGCCATTAAGGGATCGCACCTATGGTAGGAGACCTGGCTGTTACAAAACAGATCAGTTGACTGGGGGTGAGTGCTTGCAATGTTCAACACTCCGTCCATCATTTCCTTTGGTTTTGCTTTGCTCGCCATAAGTTGGCAGGGTATGCTCAGACGTGAGTCCCTTACTCACTTTGCCACTGGATTCAAGCAAGCCTGGCTGAAGACGGCTGAAATGCCAGAAACCGGTCCTAGGAAGCTTGTTTCCGGTCCAGGGAAGACATGGTTTAGCAGTTCGGGCTGGACTGTTCCCATGAGGCACAGGGTCAGACTGATTTGCATATGGCCATGTCTGAACTGGGGTGGCAGAGTGGGCTAAAGAACGGTGATGGATTAAACCCAGATCAGTTGACTGGGGGTGAGTGCTTGCAATGTTCAACACTCCGTCCATCATTTCCTTTGGTTTTGCTTTGTTACAAAACAAGACAGAGACACCCGGATAAACAGAGAGGCTAAAACTTTAAAAGACGTCAGAGTCGGCAGTGACAGCAGTGAGCTAGCCCAGGAGACAGACACCAATGTACAAGGTAGCCCGAAAAGACATCTAAAGTCTGGAAAAATCCATAAAGCAGACATTAAAAATCAGCAAAACACAAGCCCCGTAGAACCTTGAAAGCAACCGGAAACTGAACTCCGAGTGGACCCTAAGGACCCCAGGGTCTCCCCCTCGGAATCAAGCCAGTTGGCAGCTCAAAAGGCACAGGTTTTTCTCTTGCAGCCAAAAAACAGCTCTCCGCTCCAAATGCACATCACACAAGCTGATGCTCTGGCAGCCCCAGTAGGTTTCAGTGATCCATTGGATAACATTCCTTCAGAGCGCCGTACAATGCTTCCTTATGAAGAGTCCCACCCAACAAATCCAGGCATGTCCTTCCTGGCTTCACAGGGATGGGAGGAACTCGTTGCCTCATATAAACTAAAACCCGCCTCAAATCACCCCCCCGCTGCAACAACAAACTTACCCCGACTAGAAAAAAGCAACCTCAGTGGAGCTCTGTACACAGAATCTATTTGGGCCGCAATGCTAAGCACAATGCAATATTCAGCTACGGCGCCTCAATACCAGTCGCACAAACTGGACCTACAGCTTATGGTCCTCCAATCCTTGGCGGATTTTACATCATGATCGACAAAAAGTTATCAGAACTTAATATTCTAATAAAGCGGGGTCATGAAGTGGCCCATGGAAGTCAAGCCCCTCAACTAGAATGCACCTGTGCCCCAATAATCGACAAGCTAATAACATTACTATCAATGTTAAGTAACCTCCTATTAGACTGAAAAGGCAACGCCCCAGTGTGCACTCCAAATACGGCTTACTTAGGACAGAAACAGCAACTCCTGAACTCCCAAAAATGAGTTCGTTACCAACCTGTAACGCCCTGAACGTCTCAGGATCGTTTAACAGACACGACAATGAGGACGCAACCACTTGTGAAGGGTTAGTTCTTTTAATGAAGGCAAATAAAATACAAAGAACAAACAAAAGTTATAGTCACTGGAATCCTCCAGGCTAAGTACGTTACTAGCCCACAGCACGGATGGTCCTAACCGTCCTCTGCATATACGCCGATCCCGGCGTATGCCAACAGAGGGCAGAAATGAAATGGCCGACAATGCCAATCGGTAGGCTGTGAGGGGCACGAAGAGTGTTGGGGAGAATCGAGGAGTCAGGGAAACACCCAGCCGGGGTCTCTACCTGAAGGGAGCAGCCGCTCAACCTCTTCCTCAGACTGCACCGGGACGCGGAGTCACCTCCTGGTGATGCGTCACCGATACCCCAATCACAAGCAAGAAGACTGAACCGAGAGCAGCCGCTCGATCGATCCTGTGGACTTCCGAGTCTGTAACGCGGCAAACACCTCCTGGTGTGCGTTACAGCTGGCAGTCCCTGTGTCTCTGGTCGGGCTGGGAGTTACGACTCCAACCAGCAAAAGCGCCACTGCGCTTGGACTCAGCCGAGTCAAAAAGCGAAGCTCAATGGTTGACCGGTAGAGCTTCCGGGTCCTTCACAGGTGACGATGGGGCAAGACACGGCCCAGGGAGTAACGACTCGACCTACCTCCGTTCTTGCCTTACTGGAGCACCACTCCGGAACACTGCTCTTCACGAAGCAGGTACGTCGGTGTAAACACAATATCCGACAGCCTTGTACCTCCCGGTTCCTCCCTTTATAGGGCGTGTTTTCCTTGAGTTATGTAACAGCTCTCCTGTTTACATAAGGGCGTGTTTCCCTTGAGTTATGTAACAGCTCTCCTGTTTACATAAGGGCGTGTTTCCCTTGAGTTATGTAACAGCTCTCCTGTTTACATAAGGGCGTGTTTCCCTTGAGTTATGTAACAGCTCTCCTGTTTACATAAGGGCGTGTTTCCCTTGTATGACAGGAATTCTTGACACAACCAACTTACTCCCCTTCCCCAAAGGCAGCGAAGCCATGGCAACAACAAGAGAGTCCTGCCAAAAAAAATCACTCACCTCGGAAAGCCCGACGCAAACAAAAAAGAAGGGAAGAAATAGGAAGTCAATAGTCCTGGGCCTTTCCGCCAAGAATCAACCTCAGGTAACTTCAGATGCACCTGACTCTGGAGTTGAGGAAATCAGGCACGTCTCTACCTCCATTTTGTCGGATAGGTTTGACCACCCCATTGCAGGGCCTAATATTACAGCGGTAACGACTACGGGAGCATCTTTAAGTTTACCAAGACAGAGCATCTTAAATGCGATAATTAACAGGGGACAATTCAAGTAGGAAAAGGGCCAGCAACACCAAAGCAAGAACCAAGTAACATCATTAAAGAGGAACAAAGTTTAAGGCCGTATTTACAAGATGTCCAACCGTTCGAACATAGAGACCTAGTACAACAGCCGTCGAGAGGTACCACGAAGACAAGCTGTTCGCCAGGAAAAATTAAGTCATCAACTGACTCCCTGCAAATCCCCTGCACTTATGGTAGTCTAGGAGCGGGAAAGAACAATCTTTTGCAACCAAGGCCTCCTCTTCAGGAGGTAATCCCTACCCATGAAACGGAGGTGAGAACAGCAGAAGTAACAGTCACCATTACCTTCATCCCGGAGTATGAATCCCGGGGAATAGTAGATGTATTAAACAGAGAGAACGTATTACGACTTCTAAACTCCATCACAAGCATAGAATATATAAGCTCAGCAGATCTGCTGTCCATAGAATTCCTACCAACTAATAATCGATTGCATCCAGAGGCGACCAAAACAAGATGGAACTCTAGTAGGATAGCTAACAAAATGTTAAAAGAAGTAACCATGTTTAAGCTTTGGGGAATAAAGCTGGAAGCTGAATTAAAATCTCCCTACCCAACACCTTTCCTAAATGTCCATGCTAACATGCCAATTAAAACCACCACTTCTGTATTAAGAGGAGCAAGGAGTAGCACTCCTGGCGCTCCAACTGCCTGCCCAAAGGTCTTTAATCTGAATACAGGCCTGGGGCCACCAATTCCAGGTTCGACATCTGTAATGCAGAACTAGCCGCAAATAAAATGAACATGAACAACAGAGCAACCAAACTGACATGAGAAGTGCACCTCACTGGTAGCCCCTGTAGAGCAAGGTAAAATTAGCATGTGTATTTGGAACATTAATGGCCTAGCAAACAAAACTGATGATCAAGAGGTAGTAAATTACTTAAAATCATTTGATATGATACTCCTCCAGGAAACCTGGGAAGACAAAGCTTTTGAGCTCCAGTGGTACACTTCTTATTTAGTTCCAGCTATGAAGGGATCGAAGTTTGGTCATCGTTCGGCGGGGCTAATGATTTTAGCCTCAATATCTACAAAAGGAAAAATCCTGACCGTAGAGGCCAAAATTGCAGCACCAAGCACCGTTCAGGCAGTGATGATAACGCTGAAGTTCAACAAGGCATCCCAAAAAATTATAATTAATCAACACCTATTTCCATCCTAAACAATAACAAAAAGCGGTAAAAGAGTTGACTAAAGAAATAAAAAGGATCATGGATGAGCAAGATACCGATCACGTTATCCTGGCTGGCGACTTCAACCTTCACCTTTTTGGGTCCGGATTAGATGACGACCCTGTGCAAGATCTAACTGCTACATGGGGAATAACGAACCAGGGCATAGCAAAGATTAAGAAACCAACGAGATGCTCAAAATATCTGCTTCAGGGACTTGAACATTTAAACCTAAGAGCACTGAATGGCCGATTCCTGGGGATAGCTCACCGGCTGCTACATTTCACTCTTCAAAAAGCTCTTCTTATTTAGATTTTACGTTCATAACCCTAGCTATGTTCAACAAAATAGTAAACTTTAGAATAGGTGATAATGAATATAACGACCATCTTCCGCAGTTAGTGTTGTTAAAAGTGAGTCCAGCTCTCACACTAGACCGTTGGAAGTCCATTGATATTGAAGAGATCTCAAACCTTAAATGAATAAGGTGCAATCTTAACAACATTGAAGCAATATCAGTTACCACTAAAACGCTATACAACCAGGGAAAAGAATCAGCAGCTTTAATGGTGAAAGCATGGGAAAACTTCACTACAACTTTGGTGGAAAACTCGCGACCGTGATAGGGACAAAATCAGGACAACCGGAAGTTGCCTTAACAAGGCTGACAATTAGCCTAGAATCAAAAGCACTAAAACGCACCATAAACCAATCATTGAGTCAGCTTCGTAAAACTCCACAGAACTTGGACCTGAAATGTACCCTCCGGAAAGCAAAGGTACTACTAAAAAGAAAGAAATGGGGGAAAATAAGATCAAAGAATGAAGAACTATGGGTCAAGTTACTCCATGATGCCAAACAAAACAACAGTGCAAAGTTTTGGCAAAAAATCCATAGAATAGAGCGACCAAACCATCCTGGAATATGATCTAATATAAGAGGCTGTCTGGGTAGACTACCTCTCTTCCCATTTTAATAACAAAGTGCAAATGGATGTAGAATTGGACAAGGAAATGGGTAACGAGAGAATGACTAGCGGAGATACTAAGAGGGAAGAAGTGACGCATAACCCTACTCTGGAAGCCCAACTTGGCTCCAATTTCAAACCGTGCAATCATCAGGGGTGCCACCTGGCTGCAGATTTAGTCCTATCAGCCTCCCTCAAAGAGGAATGCTACATCCCTACAGTAAATCAGTTAAAGAGACAAATAGTCAGGGGCAGAGCAAAGGGTGCCCCAGGCCCCAACGGCATTCCTCCGATGCTGTATAAATATGAAGCCGAATACTGTAGCAAGGCCTTATTAGCGGTTTTTAAGGACATAAACTTTGTAGCTACAATTCCGGAATCCTGGAAAGGATCAATCATCAGTCCAATTTTTAAACAGGGCAATAGGAGTGATCCAAATAATTATCGACTAATCGCCCTCATCGACGTAGACGCAAAGTACTATGCGGGAACAATCCTGGGCGAGCTAACATCTTGGGCATCAGAAAATTCTATCAACCCTACCTGGCTGTCTCATGAGTCTTGGCCCATCTGGTGGTGAAGGAGGCGAGCGGTAGTGTACTGTATCGAAATTTGAGATATAACTTCCTTGCTGCTGAGGGGTTCAATCTAATCAAGAAACTGTTCTAGCTAAATTTGTCCTTCATCAAAAGAAAGTAATCGGTCAGTGTGCCAAATGTAGGATGAGCCTGCAATTGAGACAATTTATACTGCCATAGTTTCTCTCTAAAAATGTGTTAGTTGAGGCAGCTACCTGTGGATCATCCCACAGGTTTCCACACCCCATCATACTCAGTGTCTCTCTTACATACTTCATCCAGGGTATGCTTTCCTACCCAGGGATGTCGAGGACTTCCTTTAACCCTTCACGATGGGAATGAAGCTCAGGGGTAGCCCAAATACATCTTGGGGTGCTCATTGGCAAACCCGTCAGCTGTCGTAGAAATCGATTTTCCACTATTACCATTTTGGCCATATCCTTATGACCCCAAAGCTCCACCCCATATAAGGCTGTTCCTAGGGCCTGCTGTTTGTATATTTGAATTACTGGCAAGATTGGGCGAAAGTGAGATCCTCGTGGCGCTTTGACCAACCCCTGGTTATTTGATCTAGTTGAAGCCTACAACTTTCTATGTGGCGCCGCTAAAATAGCTGCTCTGTGCTGGTGAGTCCCAGGTATTCAAACCATGGGGGACCCTTTGAGCTTAGGATTTGCCCTTGCAGAGCGGCACGGATTTAGAACCATGTATTTGGTTTTTGCTATGCTTATTTTCAAGCCCCTTTGCCTGCAGAAGTTCACAAAAAAGTTTAAGATTTTTTGAAGCACCATTGGAGATTTAGACAGTAGCAATGTATCGTCTGCAAACATTAGGGCAGGAACCCTAATGCTTGCCAGACGTGCGGCATGAACAACATAATGGTTCAGATTTGTGATAAGGTCATTGACATAAAAAGTAAACAATGAAGGGGCAGGAACACAACCCTGTCTTACCCCTCAGTTTACAGGAAATGGCTTTGTCAGCTCACCCAGCTGGCCACAAAGGACCTGGGCATAGTTGTGTTCATGGAGCTTCATTAGCATAGCTAAGAGCTCATTTCAGCCAGAACCTGCCAGAGGGTGGACCTAGGAACCAGGTTAAATGCAGACCGCAAGTCAACAAAAACAACATAGAGCCGGCCACCTCCCAAAACCACTGTTTTCCAGAAAATAAGTTGGAGGCGAAAGACCTGGTCCACAGTACTAGTGCACTCCCGGGAGTCCGCCTGTAATGGAGTTAGAATCTCTCTATCGGTTATCCATTCTTGTAAACTTTAAAGTATTGCTTTACTGAACAGCTTCTGCATGGTGTCTTTTAAGCTGATTGGCCGATAGTTAGATGGCTGCAAGGGGGGACCTTTCTTGTGTATTGGTATAATCTGGGCCCCGCCCAAGTTGATGGAATTGGTGCACCTAACAAGATGGCATTAAAGAGCAAAGTGAAATATGGGCTCCAAACAATGGCCTCACTCAGGTACAGATCACCCGGGATCTTGTCCAACCCAGGGGCTTTATTCGGAATGATCTTACTAATTGCAGAGCTTACTTCCAGTATTGTGATAGGTGGGATTCCTTCTCTGATATTCCCTTTTCCCCATCTACTAATCCGTTGACCCACACGAGAGGCGGATATTGATATCCATTCCCTTTACGGAGTAAATGCAATGGTAGAGGCTTTGGTCACTGTGCCTGATTACTCCCATCCCTCTGTTCCAAGCTGTGTTCTTCTCATGGGAATGAATCTGTATCCGGTGTGCTGCACCGCCTCCAGGCAGCGCCAGGACACTGTGCTCCTGACTGCCCCACTGGGACTGTCTCGTAGACAACGGAGCATCTTCTCATCCCTGTCACTACCAAACAACTCTGCTCACACAGCATGGCGAGTCAAAGACAAGCAGAGCTAACTCAACACATGGTTGTCCACAGCACTCCTGGCTTCTCCAGAGAGCCCAGTCCCTGTGCAATCCACGTGGGCTGCAAGACAAGGGACCCCGATGTCCAAGCTGCAGATCAGCAAAGGGCACTGGGACCTCTGAGACGCTGGTGAGATCCCCATGTGGCAAAGGAGTTCTAAAGCAGCACGGCAGAGCATGCAAGGTGGTGCAACAGCTGAAGGGGACATCTTGTGTTCCTGCCCCCAAAAATCAACCAGATTGTTAATGAAAAAAGTGAATAAAGGTTTTAAGAACACCCTTTGCAGTGGGAAAACTGCAAGTTCCCTGTGTTGACCATAAGGATCCTTAGTTATTGTTTTAAAGCGTAAAATAGGAATAATACAAAAATAAAGCTCTTGGCGGACCACCTGTGCTAATAAATGGACCTCATTAGTAAAGGCAAACTTAAACCATTTTCTCACTAGTAAATACAAGCAATACCATGAGCGGAAAGTCTGCTAAACATTGCTAATCCTGACGCACAAGCCTGTTAAACTGAAAAAGATAAACTTAACAAAACATTTCTCCTTCATGCCCAGAATGGTGATAGGTTTGCTGTATCATGGGCAGGCGTTCTTGCTTCTAGTGCCTTACAAGACCCTCAGCTTTAAGTGCATTATGAATGTTTGTTCGCCAGTTCGGCATCCACAAAGCCTATGTACTGGGCGTTAGTGAATTCACGAATTGTATTACTTAATATAGTGGGAACTATGGGACTATGCATAGATAGTTGTGCAGCAATGAACCTATATTAAGGGTTATATGGTTCAGGACAAACGAATGCCTTTACAGCCTCCCATGGCTAAATTCATGGTTGACATTCTCTTAGAAGGAGGTGTGTAACTGCCCAAGTGACCTTTATCAAAAGCTTGCTCTTAAGTCATGTTTTTACATGTATGTCTCGGCCCCGGACAGCCGCGCTGATACTGCAGACACTGTTACCTACAAGAAGGCTAATTTTGCCTTCTGGCACTTTATAGCAGTCAGGGAGTTCTTTCTTCATCCTTGCATTCCTTCTGTTCTCAAATACAGTGACTAAAACGGGAGCCGCGCACAGGAACCATTGTTTATTACCTGTTTTATTTTTTGTAATATAATGTTAGGACTGTGTCTAGATCCAAACCATTCAGCTCTTATCTTGGGTTTTGCTTGGCTGCTGTGCTTTAGATAAACACTTTTTTTAACTCTAAAACTATACCATCACGATCACTTTCTCATCTGACTAGAAGAGTCACATTCCCCTTCTAAATTTACTAGGGTTTGCTGTATCTGACGGCCACCGCTATTTGGCAGTGATCAGAGAGTAAATATCCAAAAAGAGCTCGATGGTTCCTTTGGTGCTTGTTAAATATGCGCTTTTAATGACAGAGGCACCATTTCTTGAACGTCAAGGATCTCTTTTCTTATTGCAGCCTTCAAGTTGCATCTGCGTGAAACATTTTGATTGCTCTGCTGTTGCACTGACCCTATTGCTGCCCCCTTGAAGCATCAGGATGAACGTTGCATTGTTACTGTTGGGTTGGGGTTCTCTCACCACATTTGGTGGGCCCTACCATGTGACTGCATCTGTTGGGTTCCACTCATTCAGCTGCACCCTATGACACCTCTAGGTGAGCCGTGTTTTTTGATCTGCAGCGCGCTTATCCCACACCCTGGTAAACTATGAATTATAACTGTTCCACAGGTGTGCTCAGCGTACATCTTGATGAGTCAAATTTCCGACTGTCATGTGGTTCTTACTCATTGTCACTGTGCTGTTCATGTGTTCCTCACTCTTGGCTCAGTCTTCCAATCCCACTTTAAGGTTGCTCCTGAGTCCCCATCTACTCCTCTTGGGAAACAACCGTTACAAAGCATGCGTTACAACGCATTCCATTACCCTGCATGTCGTTACAACGCGAAAGGCTTGTTTCAGGAGGTAGAAGGTGTTGAATTTAACTCCAACACCTTTCCTACTGTTGCACACACTGGAGATGGAATAGTAAATTATACTATTCCAACTTCCAGCGCACCCCCGACTGCAAGTCAGGGTAAAGGTATGCGTAGTAACGGCATGCGGGGTAATGGCATGCGTTGTAACGTCATACAATCCTCCTCTTTCTCCTCAGTCCTCCCAGCACCCATCCAGGACCTGTTAAACACAGCCTTCCCTAGTAGCACACCCAACTCACCACTCCCCTCTCCACTTCCCAGCTCACCCTACTGAAAGTTTCACCGTGGAGTGACTTCTGAACAAAAAGTTGGCGCACCACTATGCTTTTAGCTCATCTGCACATACACAACCTGGCAGTGGGCAGAGATGCGATTACCCATCTGGCTGAGGTAGCTCTGGATCTTTAGACAATTTGTTTGTCATCAGAACGGTTGGGTTTGGACGCTTCTTGTTCACTTCAAGTATTTTCCATTGTTTTTTGTGATTGGGGATGCTTGTCTCATTGCTAAAGTAGGTGACTAACAGGATGGGAACTGCATTTCACTGGATCATTGGGTGACCTAATCAGCCAGAGAGGCTGACTAAGCTTTCTCAATATTGAATTCCTGGTTCCCAGCATGCAGGCCCCTGAGAAGCATTGTCTAGGCAACCTTGGGACAGCTAGATATTCCCTGCCGGGGTCAGTGTGTTCACCCAGCCCAAACCGGCATACATCAGTGAGAACACAGCAGGACCACCAACAGTTCTGGAACCAAGCTGCATAGGGTGAAGTGATCGAGTGTGGTTACACAGCACTGTCAAGGACACAGTTTATACTGATACATACTCAACAATCCGCCCAGAGGTTTATTGTAATGGTCAAAGATATGACACAACAAAATTCTGCCACCTGGAAAGTTGTAAGTTGGAACCTACAGATACTATTCTTAAGGATAGGGAGAGTGTGAGATGAGGGAGAACGAACAGTTTTCGTAAGACTGTCTTGCGAAGCAAGAATACCCAAGGTTTCAGTGATGTGGAAAATAAAGTACACATTCTTGTGGTTTCACATAGTGATAAATATCTGAAGTTCATCTATTCTTAACAGTAGAGAACTCTAACCTCATGTAAAACAAATTCAATGTTGTCATTGTACAAAAAAATGAATCAAACCTTCATAAGCCCTACTTGAAAAACGACATGCACCATTACAGCTCCCCTATCAGTGAAGCCATTAACTAGAACTAGGTCCTGCTAAGCAAGCGTCCTTGATTGATTGTCTATCGAGAAGTGCTACCACCTGTATATAACTTCACAATTTTTGTCAGTTTGGCCAGGAGCATTCCAGTCTATGAAAACACATCATGCCTAGGTCAAAAGGGATTTGTAATGTCTTAGAGAAAACATTAGATTGCAAAGAACCCCCAATCTTCACCCAGGTACCTAAAGGGCTCCTTCAATTGTGTAGATGTTGGTTCTAACAATAACGGAAAATACTAGATAACTATGATTTTTTTTAAATGGGAACCAGAAAAAAGTCCCTTCTCTCTAAAAAAACATTTCTCTAATGTTTCAGTTCGCAAAACAGCACTTTAAAGAGCAACAAGACTTCTGGAACAATGTCCTCTAAACAGATGAAATCACAGTAGAGCAGTTTAGCATTAATGCAAAATGACATGTTTGGTAAACAAGACAAACACTGCACAAGAGCTTCATACCAACTGTCAAGCAAGGACAATGATCTGGGTATGCTTTGCAGCCATTGGTTCTGGACCCATCACAAATATTGAGTCCATCATAAATTTCTTCCTGTACTAGCACATTGTAGTGGAAAATTTGAGACCATCTATCCAACAGCCAAAGCTTAGCAGGAAGTGTATTATGCCGCAGGATATTGATCCAAAGTTCACCAGTGCATCTATGGCTGAAAAAGAAAACAATCAGGATATTATAATGACCAACTCAACGTCCAGACCTTAGTCCCATTTAGATGCTGTGACACGACCTAAAGAAAGCTGTGCATGAACAGATGTCCTCAAACATCACAGAGCCTAAGCAGTTTTTTGAGGAGTAGTTGCTAGAATCCCTTCCCAGCATTATGAGAGACAGATAAACTCTTACAGGAAACCTTTAAGTCAATGTATTGCTGCCATAGGAGACGCTGTGCTTTTTATATTACACAAGGCTATTTAAAGGTAGGCTGATTTTTTGTTTAATAATGACTAATTAAAATGCGTGTTGTCACATGAGATTAGATGTATGTACAGATAAAACTTGGATTTGTACGAATTTTGCACGTAAAACCTCTGAATATCAAAAGGGTGTACATTATTTTTCTGTCACTGTATATTATTCAAATACACACTGCACGTCACAAATTACTTCTCTTAGATCACCCTGTCAAGAATTCCTGTCATGCGAGGGGAGGAAAACGGTAACCAGCGTAAACGGACTACATCTCCCAGGATGCTTAGCGGTTGAGAGGTTATGTAAACAGGAGAGCTGTTGCATAACTCAAGGAAAACACGCCCTTATGTAAACAGGAGAGCTGTTACATAACTCAAGGGAAAACACGCCCTTATGTAAACAGGAGAGCTGTTACATAACTCAAGGAAAACACGCCCTATAAAGGGAGGAACCGGGAGGTACAAGGCTGTCGGATATTGTGTTTACACCGACGTACCTGCTTCGTGAAGAGCAGTGTTCCGGAGTGGTGCTCCAGTAAGGCAAGAACGGAGGTAGGTCGAGTCGTTACTCCCTGGGCCGTGTCTTGCCCCATCGTCACCTGTGAAGGACCCGGAAGCTCTACCGGTCAACCATTGAGCTTCGCTTTTTGACTCGGCTGAGTCAAAGCGCAGTGGCGCTTTTGCTGGTTGGAGTCGTAACTCCCAGCCCGACCAGAGATACAGGGACTGCCAGCTGTAACGCACACCAGGAGGTGTTTGCCGCGTTACAGACTCGGAAGTCCACAGGATCGATCGAGCGGCTGCTCTCGGTTCAGTATTCTTGCTTTTGATTGGGGTATCGGTGACGCATCACCAGGAGGTGACTCCGCGTCCCGGTGCAGTCGGAGGAAGAGGTTGAGCGGCTGCTCCCTTCAGGTAGAGACCCCGGCTGGGTGTTTCCCTGACTCCTCGATTCTCCCCAACACTCGTCGTGCCCCTCACAGCCTACCGATTGGCATTGTCGGCCATTTCATTTCTGCCCTCTGTTGGCATACGCCGGGATCGGCGTATATGCAGAGGACGGTTAGGACCATCCGTGCTGTGGGCTGGTAACGTACTTAGCCTGGAGGATTCCAGTGACTATAACTTTTGTTTATTCGTTGTATTGTTTTTGCCTTCATTAAAATAACTAACCCTTCACAAGTGGTTGCGTCCTCATTATCGTGTCTGTTAAACGATCCTGAGACGTTCAGGGCGTTACACACCCATGGCAAATGTCAGGGCATGAGGGTATTCTCAAATGTTTCTAAGTTCATGTTTAAAAACTACTTTTAATAAATGTTAAATGTCATTTTTATAGCGCATAATAACCAACGGTCTCGTATCGCTTGTGAGAAAAATTACAAACAACACCTACTATTACCTGCCACAATACCCACTCGGTCAGAACTTCTCTTGCCCGAAAGCCTGCATAAACAGAAGAGTTTTTAGTTGTTTTCTGATTGGAAGGAGAGTGGTTTCCCCACGCACATTCTCCGGCAGCTTATGCCACAACTGGGCAATCAATACTGAAAAGGCTCTTCCACCCATGCTGACTTTGTCAACCTGTGGACAGGACAACAGGCTTGCCTCAGACAACCGGAGGCATCGGCCTGGAACATATCTCCGGTCTTTGATATATCCTGGTACCGTACCATACAGGTCCTTATGTGCAATACATAGGCCCTTAAACTTAGTCCTCTGCTTAATAGGAAGCCAATGCGTTTGTTGCAGCTATGGTGAAGCATTTGATCGCCTTGGAAGCTTAAAAATTAATCTTGCCGCGTCGTTCATTACTACTTGAAGCTTCTCTAACAGCTTGTCCGGCAGCCCAATATATATATAGCGCATTTCCGTAGTCCAGTCGGGACTCAATCAGTGCTGTCAACACAGTTTGCATAGTTGAAAAGGATAGGAGGGATACCAATTTCCGAAGTTGCCTCAAAAGGTCCACACAATTTCCTACCACTGTCATCACCTGCCCGGTCAATGTCAGCTTACTGTCCAACTTAATGCCTAGACTCTTCATGACAGGCACCGGTGTTGGTGTGGCGCCTAACTCTTGCGGCCAAAAAAGGTTTGACCAGGGGTTGCCACCCGTGGTGATTGCTAGAACCTCGGTTTACTTTAAGTGAGTTAGCAGTCACCCAATTCATTGTAAACCTGAGGCTGTTCTGTGCGCTAGACTGTGCTTGCATATAGTTATCGATCCGAAGGATCAATTGAGTGTCGTCCACATAATTAAACACTTGACTGTCCATTTGTGCTACTGCCGCCACCAGTGGCTGGAGGTAGATATTAAATATCACTGAATATAATGATGTAATGTAATGCACTAAAAAGAAACACAATCGCTGAACAAATAACCTGCGCTGAACTTTATATAGTTTTTATCTTATTTTTAGGTTTAACCTCAATGGCACCGCCTAGGACTGCCTTGGGGCAAATCTATTATGATGATTTCCCCCAAAAATTCCTTGCAGGTTGTGAAGTGAAATTGTACCACCTTCTTGTTATGTAGTAAGCTTCCACCTGCATGGCAAAACATAAAAAGGCTTCCATTTGCTTGTCTATCCAGAAAATAGGGAAAAAAACAAAAAAACTATCTTACAGGGATGAAACCACCCCTGGACCTTCTCTCTCTGGTAAAAGGTACAAGGCGTTCCCATCCTGGAGTGTGCCCTCGACTGCCCAAATGGTCCCCTCCTCCAGGCTGCCCAGGTGCGCCCGCGACTTCCTGCTTGCCAGGCAGAGAATCTTGCTGGCAGTGCACTCTTTCCCATGCTCCAATGCTGGCAGTGCCTAGCAGACATTTTGTTCCTTTCAATTTAAAATGTTGATGCTATGTTGACATGTGCACAGCTTTGAATGTGTGTGCATGTCAGAGGTGGGTTGTGCTAACTGCCCACCTTGGTGAAATGTTGGCCCTCACACAGTGTAATAATTCTGGGCAGTTTGTCGACATCCATGGAATGATTCTAAATGTGGTCACATTTTGGCCCTTGAATAATGCTTATAATCCTGGTATATTCTAAGGAGTCATACTATGAAGAGGCCTATCTCTGGCATAATGCTGGCCATGACAGAATGGCATGGTATAGGAGACAGGGCCTCGAGACATTACTACCAATACAACCCAACTTTCCAGTGCCTTACTACCCAAATCTGCACATCCTTATAAACGTGTACAGATGAATAATCACACAATTTTAAAGGAAAACTTGAATACTAGTTACTAGTTTAACACTATTCCTTTGGTACTGGGAAGGCACTACTGAAGAAAGCTGATTTTACCTTGGACTGTAAAACACTGAGAATGCACTCCTACAGGATGGTCCTACTTAAAGGGTTCTTCAAGCACTGACTACACTTGTGGATGAATTTCTCACTGCTGAGGTCCCATACTATTGAAGAGAGCAGGGACATGAAACGCTGACAGTACATGAGGCGCTAAAACACTAAGAGCATTCGTGGAAGAAAGGTATGCTTCAACTTGCTACCACTGAGAAGGTACTGGTGAGGAAGCTCACAAAATCCAGCACCCTAAAGCACTGAGGAGGAATTATTGGGGGACGAGCAAACTACTAGCGTCTTTCTGTATGGATGCCTGGAAACAGTTCACAGTGCTGAAGTCCTCTAGCACTGAGAAGGCACTACTGGAGGAAGTCAACACCATCTTGTATCTTTAGGCACCGAGTAAGCACTCAAACATGATGCTGGCACTTCTGGAGTGATATAACACTGAAAACTAAGTTCTGGAAGAAACACAAACTGTTAAGAGTGACCTATGGTATAGATTAGACATAAGTGGTATGTAAATCCAATGTTAGATACCAATTTAATTCGAGTCAGTACAAAAGTCCATGAATCATCATATTGCAGTGAAATAGTTTATTAATCTTGTGGTCCTTGATGATCTGCAAAAAGTGTTTCAGTGCATAGTGAGATCCTGTAGATGACCAGCCGACATGTGTTTCGCTCCATGTGTCACGCAATCCTGGGGCTTTTTCAAGGCTGTGTGCACATTTCCCAAGAGACCCAGAAGTAAATTACATAATAAAGTAAATGTTTGGACAATGTAAATAGTAGGTGAAAGAAACAGAATGAGCATTAATTGCAGATTGAGTAATTAGGGCACATTTGATATATTCAATGGACCCATAAGATAATACATAGTAAAATAATCAGTTATGATAGGCATAAATCATAAACATAACAGAAAGGATACACAGTAAGGAAAAACATGAAAACTGAAAAACTAAAGAAATGAATATTGTAATTGTATTATTAGTCTGATCATGATTCGCATAAGGAGTTTCGGCTTCATGCATGCCCAATTATGATGTCATCATACAGATAACAAAACGGTGGAGCACAGCACACTGGTGAACAACCAATAAGAGTTCTACATGATGAAGTGAAGAAATAGTGCTAGTCTGCTTGTGTACATGCAGGTAGAGCCATAATAGTTGTGTGTGATGGAGTCACTCAAACAGACCACAGAAAACTCGAAACACATATATGTGAGCTCAAAGATAGGCACACTTTCATGAGTGGGGGCGCAAGAGGAGAATGGATGCTACAGATACACAACACGAGCGCAACAGATACACAACATTTGAGTAGTCTGCTTTACAGAAAGGATTAGGAGCCAAGAGTTTCCTCGAAAAATGGTTGGAAGAGAAAATCCTGTGCCATAAACTGAGCAAATTCTATGAAATGGAATAAGTGCTTATAGTCCCTGTGCAAACGCTGCCCTGTGACTCTTCTCCTAGACTGTTGATCCCTCAACTGTTGCATTACAGGGACAGAGGTGCAATCCTACAGCAAACCTGCAGGTCACAGTCTGGCCTTTTCAAAAAAGAAAACGTATTTCCCTGAAACACCAACAAGCATTCTTTGTAGCAGCCAAAAAAGGTCCAAAAGAGCGACATGTCAATCCCATGTTGTTTTTCTCTGCAAAGTTAAAATGTCATGATAGGCATTAGATCCCTGTTCTTCACAAACCCAGATGAAGTATATCAATGGATTGACCAACATGACGCAGGCTGCAATGAAAAAACCCATCCAAAGCAGCATGCACTATCTGTAGCATGATAAAGAGTGCCATGAAGTGAAGCAACGGAACAGGACCTTCGAAGGCTCAAGCTGAAAATGAAAGGAGGGCTGAGATAGTGACTGTGAGTATGGAACTATAATCAGCATCACTGCAGAGCCCTAAAACATTAGCAAAGATCAGCTCGGACGACGATCAAAGCATGGAACAATGATTTGGAAGACATGACCCCGCCCCAAATTTTGCCTTGAACAGTGGACAATCTTTGAAAGCAATACCAATGGCCTAGAGAGCACTCACACAATCAGGACAAGGAAAGTCAAGGAGTTAAATGGATCTAACACCATGACAGGAGCACTATAATGGTGCCAGCAGCTGAAAGCTGGACACACACCGAGCATGCCAGGTAACATGACAATTTCTTGGCCACCTCACTTTCAGAGACATTCATTCAAGATGGAGGAAATGTTTTAATAAACCATGATTGGGGTTAGGGGTAATGACAGTTTTACAATAGGCTCCAGTCCATCCTGTAGAAATGCCTTGAGAGAGACATCACCATACGGAAGGGGCACCTCAATGCCAAGATCGAATGTGACAACACTGGGTATGAAGAAGTCATGGGCAAACATGGCCATGACGACATGAAGGAGCATGGTGAAAGGCTCGCAGAGCTCAATGCCTTGAACAGTCTGGTGGTAGTGTATTCCCATACAAAAGAATACACAAGGCAATATGGATGTCACCAGACCATTCAAAAGAGAATCCGATTGACCATGTCTGCATTGCCAAACAGTTCCGGAGGTCTCAGCAGCATGTGAGAGTGATGAGAGGACTAGACGTGGCATCAGATCTTCACCTTGTTGTGTACAGGGTTAAACAAAAGCTGAAGAAACCATAGATGAAACCGACAAACCAATGCCAGCGAAATAACACCACCCTCCTCAAAGATGCTTAGTAACAGAGTGAATACACAGTCACCCTCAGTAACAAGTTTCAAGTCCTGCAAAAACCAGCAGACACATGAGCACAATTTGGCCTCAACATCCACAGGGGAAAAATAAGATTCTGAAATCTAACACAGCCCGCACAACTACAGTCCCTCTTGCAGGCAATGCACTGGAAGAGGTTGAGGCCTTCACCTACTTGGGTAGTGTCAGAGACAAGCAAGGTGGCACAGATGCTGACATCAAGACAAGAATCAGCAAAGCAAAGGCTGCCTTCATTCAGCTAAAGAAGGTCTGGAACTCCAAAGAAAAATGTAGCAAACTAAGATCAGGCTTTTTAACACCAATGTAAAATCGGTCCTTCTCTATGGAGCAGAAACTTGGAGGACAACAGTTACCACCACCCCCAACAAAGTCTAGACCTTCATCAACGCCTGTCTGAGGAAAATCCTCCAAATTTTCTGGCCAAACATCATCAGCAACAGCGACCTATGGCAGCAAACTTTCCTGCTCCCTTCTCATGAAGAAATCATGAAAAGATGATGGAGCTGGAAAGGTAACTCCCTCCGCAAGTCCGCACCAAACACCACTAGGCAAGGGGCGTGGCCAGGAGGTCCGACATGGCGGACGCTCCTTAGCCGAGCTCCGTGGGACCATTTGAAAAATCCTTTACATATCCTGTTCATCAGCCACTATATTTTAACCCCAATCTCCTACCTCCATACCGGACGACCCGTGGAGCTGCTGACGTGTGGTTCCGAGCCTATTGCAGCTGGTGAGGTGGAGAACGGACTCGCGCAACCGCTCATTGCTGCGCTGATTACACGCTGGTGCCAGGTGGTGCCAGATCAGAGACGACGCGCGCTGGTGCTTGGCCGCAGACTACGTGGACCTGTTTCCGCCGAGTGGTGTGCCCCGGGGCGGACCTTGATACAGTTGCAGCCGCACTGCGATATCACCAGGGTCCCGGGATACTGAGAGCAGACGTGGCCTGTCGCGGGCCCTACTGACCCTACGGGGCTGGCGGCCATCTTGCGGGTGGACCGAGCAGCCTGGAGCCCGCAGCCCGCAGTGGAGACGCTGCACTGAAGGGACCCAGCTAATGCCAACACTCGGTCCTCTCGACTTGGACGCCGTCACGTCCTGACAGTTTTGGCACGGGGTACCAGGCAAATCCTGTGCCACACCATCAAACTCCGGACCTCTTTGGCTGTGCTCCGAGAATTTTGTGGTGGAGAGGTCGGGATCGGCGCCCCCCCCCCCTCGGGTTTCCGCTTGTGGTCAGATGCTGTAGCGGTGAGTGATACACGCTCCCTCATTAACATCCGGTGTGAGTGGGGTGTGGTGGGGCCTGTTTGGAACTGGGACTGGATGGTGGGGCTTCCCACTTCCCCAGAAACTACCCTTGGGCCCTCTGGCACCCCCCTTTTTTTTCTTTTTTTTTTTACCATCCTCTTGTGTGCAGTGGGGTACTGCAGTGGAGGGGCTGGTCCGTGACCCTGGTGGAGCCCCCCCATATCGGGGCCCCTCCCCCTCAAAGAAAACAAACAGGGATCGAGAAAATGCCTGTCTGCCAACTTCTAGTTACCCAATGGATTCTGCACTGTGGCCTTCACATACTGTGGCCTGCAGTGATTTGCCCTCCGATTTATGTTGAAGGCGAGAAGATCGGACTGCCTCTGCTGTACTCTACTCCCCCAGGCCCTGGCCGAGGTACACGGGAGATCGTCATGCTTGCTTGCCTTGGACCCAATGGTGGCCACTCGCTATTGTGATTCCGCGTCGATTAGGCGGATTGGTGACACCCAATAGGGGGGCGTGGGGGCACCTATACGCGGAAGCAGCCGGGCTAGGCCTGGTGCGGCCTGTGTGCGGGCTGCCTTACCGCCTGCCTTCCAGCCAATTTGGAAAACAACTGAGGCTTGGACTCCCTGCCCCTTGCATGCCGCGGGCGCGGTGAAGGCAGACGAATATACCTGGTGGCGCCATATCCCTCCTCACTGAGTCATTGCCCAACCACCACCACTGAAAATGACTCGGGACAAACTACAGAAGCAGAGCACCTTCGATCGCTATGCGGGGCCTGGGGCGCAAACACCGGAGTCATCGAGCCAAAGCCCTGCCGGCCTGGATAATGCTGCTTTGATGGCGGAGATAACCCAGTCTCGTGAGGCGCTGGAGGCCAGCATCGGAGAAGTGGGATCTGATGTTGCCCTCATCCTTCAGGATCTTCGCAAAGCGGTAGACAGGATCACTGAGGCTGAAACTCGCGTCTTGACTGTGGAAGATACAGTTGCGTCCCTTTTGCAGCTTAATATGCAGAGCTTTATGCCCCCAATGTTGCCCAACCAGAACCCCAATTCTACAAATATCTTGACGATTTACCCCAAAAGGCCATTACGGATGCGGCGCAGGCGGATCTTGATGCCCCGCTGACAATCGTGGAGCTGAGTACTACCCTAGTCGATTTGTGCTCCGGTAAAGCACCAGGTCCGAACGGCTTCCTGTGTGAGTTTTTTAAAACGTTCCAGTCTCAATTTGTAGGAAGGTGGAATCTGACTGCATGGTTACCCCCACTTCTTTTCCAGGTGTTTTGCTGTTTTTTGACTAGTCTGACTGGATCCTGCTAATCCTAGACCCCAGTTTGTCGTCTTTCTTTCTAAATTGGTTGTGCATGTACTTTAGGTACACTCCAAATTGGATACTGGGGTACCCTTATCAGTCCTTTCCCCGTATCTATTTGCCTTAGCTATGGAATAGCTAGCCTCCTGGGTTCGAATTGACGCACAGGTGAGGGGCTTCGAATGGCCTGGGGGATTTTCGGATCGGATCGCCCTCTATGTGGACGATGTCCTGTTTTTCCTCATGGATCCGCATCAGACGGGACCTTATATTCTCCGCATTATGCAAATTTTCGGTCAGTATTCTGGCTTATAATTGAACGCTAAGAAATCAATTCTCTGGCCCATCCGTGGTAGCTCAGATACGGGCACCTGGACAGCGGAAATATCACTGGTCACAACCGGACTGAAATACCTCAGTGTTTACATCTCGGACACTTAATCGTTGTCGTGGAACAAGAACATTGCCCCCACTCAGACAGAGATGGAATCTTGGGCGGATATGCCCCTTTCCATATTGGGTAGATCAGCAATATTCAAAATGGTGTCTCTCCGACTCCCTCGCCTTCTCTACCAACTGCAGAATCACCCTTTTCAGATAGCAATCTCCTGGTTCCGACAGTTTAACTCCGGGCTGAGCCGCTTTCTGTGGCATGATCAGGCCGCAAGAGTACCACTTAAAACGTGCTTTCAATCAACCTATTCAATCATATCACGCGGCATCCCACCGCTTGGTTTTGAACGACTGGTGGTATGGGGTTAGCAATGACCCTGCCTATCGGGTAGAGAGATGGCTTATGGGGGATGTATTGCCACACAAACTACTATACACGCTGAAAGAGCTGCGGAAGTTACCACCTGCTACACGTGTGGTTTTCGGAGTGTGGACAATCTCACTGTGCAAGGTGGGGTGGTGGAGGCGGTTGACAAGGGAGACTCCCCTTTGGCAGAGCGGCCTTATGCCGCAAGTGTCCGCATTAGTAGGGTTCAAACAGTGGGATGCTATAGGTATATCCATGCTGGGAAATGTCATGAATGGCACCACAATGAGATCCTTTCAGGAGCTCAGAAATGAATATGCCATGCCACATACACAATTTTATAAATATTTGCAATTGAGACATGCCCTGTCCCCATATATTACTCACCTAGAATCCCTTCCGGAATTTAACCCTATTGAGGCAAAGGTTTTTATGGGGGACTAAGGAGATCACAAAACCGCAAAGATCTACCAAACATTAGTGACAAACCTTTCCACGACTTTGGATTCACTTTGGGAGAAATGGCAGACAGACTTGGGTCCCTTAGATAGCGATGATTGGACAGAGGCCCTAGAATCCCCGAGATACACCGCAATTGCATCCTGTCTCAGACTTATCCAATTTAAGTATTTGCATCGTGCTTATTTTACCAGATATCAACTCTGGAGGGCGGGCTGATAGATTACCCTATGTGCCTGTGATGCGGCAGCGAGGAAGGTACACTGCTTCATACAACTTGGAGTTGTGCCACATTGGGCAGGTTTTGGAGGGGGGTTACTCGTTGCTTATCCGAAGTATTAGGCTGGGACATACCTCTCTCTCCTAAGCTTGTTCTGCTGCATATCACTGACGAAATTGGGGGTACTATCTACAAAAGGCATTTACTGTTCTTGGGGTTTACCAGATATAACGTACATGGAGGGGCTTGATGGGCATGACCAGTGTTTTGTTATGTGGCATAAGGCACAGATGTTAAGAATATTAGGGACGGTCGTTTACAGACCCAAATGGTTTATTTTCTACTTTTATTAATGCTATATAGTAGTCACCTGCTTGGAAATCGATATACTGATTAATGTATACTTTCATTTCGTTGTAATATGTGTGATTACTTTATCTGATGACTTAATTAAAAAGAGTTTTGGAAAAAAAAAACACTAGGCAAGTTCTGACCTGGAAACCTCAAGGGAAAGTGAAAAGAGTAAGGCCAAGAAACACCTGGCCTCGAGGCTGACTGCAAGGAGATGGGTTGCACCTCGAATGAGATTGAAAGAAAAGCCCATGATAGTGATGACTTGAGTGCAGTGGCGGTGCGTCCATTGAGGGCGTTGGGGCGTACCCCCCCCCGCCCGTAGCTCCCTCGACGTTTCTAAACTTAAGTAAACTGAATCAGTTTACTTAAGTTCAAAGACGCCGAGGGAGAGCCAACTGACAATCATGTCAGTCAGCATGACGTGGGACCGCCCACCCCCTTCAGAGTCTGAAGGGGGTGGGCGGTCCGGCGTCATGTTGACTGACATGATTGTCAGACCAGGGGCAACAGACAGCAGCACAAGTGCGCATGAGTGGGGAAGGTGAGCGAATTTTCACCCGTGCCCAGTCATGCGCACTTGTGTTTGCACTGGCTTGCGCATGCCCATTAGGAGCCTCTCGGTCTCCTAATGGGCAGGCGGCGGGCGTAGGGCGGCGGGCGTAGCGTTAGCTGTGCCCTCAGCCAATCCTGGCGCTGCTGGCAGCGCCAGGATTGGCTGAGAGGGGTTGGCAGGCCCCTCCAGTGCCGTTCGTGAAGGCGCCCAGGGGAGCAGAGGTCTGAGAGGTGGCGTGGACCGGCTGTGAGGTAAGTTTTTTGTTTAATATTTCTTCCCCCCCCCCGCGAGCTGCTTTTGTTTTCTTCACGTGCACCTTTAACTGACCGGCACATTACTAGTCTTCGTATATTTTTCGTACCCGTCTGTTCTGCTCGATTTTCCCGGCCTTCTTGTGAGGAACAATGATGGAATGTGACTTCAGTCTCTTATCATTCAAGTCTAAGGGTTAGAGTAGTGAATGGAGCCTATTTACTAGGCACTTCGACATGATTCTGTGCTCTTCCCCATAGATCAGGGCTTGCACACATAGCCTACGGGATAGATTCGTTAGTATTAGGGATAACCTGTCCTCTAGTGAGGGTATTTCATGGAGCCGTGCTGAATTCAGGCCTGGTAGGCCTCAAACGGGAGAGACTCCATCTTTCTTTCTGCTCCGGCAGCTTGGGATGCTTCTAGGTCAAATGTAATGTTTTAGTTATGAGGTGTTATTCGCTTGGAGAGAACCGGTTCAGGCCGGCCCTTATCGAAGGATTGTATTTTTCTTCATGCCGAAGACACTACATCAGGCCGGCCGGCTGGGAACGTGTCCTTGGTACGGGGAGGTACAAGAATTTGGTGGGCGGCAGGTTACGGGCCGGAATTTTCCATGAGGAAACGCACCTCTATATTAGTGAAAGTCTGAGGCAGTTACATGTTTTAGTCCGTAGGCGGCATCTAGCCGTTAGCAGTAAATCTACTACTTATTCCAGGGAAGACAGACGCCATCTTGAAGGCGGAGAAGAACCGAGAGACAGATACTCTCCTAGCAGAGTAGCCAGAGAGGAGAGAGTAGCCGATAAGGAAGAGGTCCCAGTGACTCGGAGAAGGGTGAAGAGAACAGCGCATAGTGGTGCAGATATGTATCCGTGACTGCGGAGGTGTGACTACCAGGCGAGCCGAGGCACAGACGAGAAGGGAACCTAGATGACCACTGAGTGCAGGCTACACACTACTAAGATGATGTCGACCCTTTCTTATTAGAGTGTACAACTTAATCTTTCACTTTTCTTTGCAGGTTATGTGTTATATTGTAATGTTATGTGGTTGCGTATGTAATGAGTAATAAAGTACCCAGTTTGTAGTGAACCAACATGTGCTGCGTGTTCTTGTATGAGAGGGTAGCCTATTCTTCTAGTCAGCTGCGGCTACATGAACAGATGTTAACCCTGATCAGGTAAGTGGTAACTGAATAAGGGAAAGAGGAGCCCCTCGAACCGGAGAACAGGCTATGCTCGAACTGGCAGTCCTTGTGTGATCTGATGAATAGTGAGACTGACTCCCTTTTTGTATGTTATGGTGATCATAGGATGAACTTCGTATGATACTGTCGTATGGGCAGAGAGGTCTGGATTCGTATGGGATCGCGAGGCCGCCACTTGTGATACTGTCGTATGGGCAGAGAGGTCTGGATTCGTATGGGATCGCGAGGCCGCCACTTGTGATACTGTCGTATGGGCAGAGAGGTCTGGATTCGTATGGGATCGCGAGGCCGCCGATTGTGCTGAGACTGCCGTCTGGGTAGAGAGGTCTGGATTCGTATGGGATCGCGAGGCCGCCACTTGTGCTGAGACTGCCGTCTGGGTAGAGAGGTCTGGATTCGTATGGGATCGCGAGGCCGCCACTTGTGATACTGTCGTATGGGCAGAGAGGTCTGGATTCGTATGGGATCGCGAGGCCGCCGATTGTGCTGAGACTGCCGTCTGGGTAGAGAGGTCTGGATTCGTATGGGATCGCGAGGCCGCCACTTGTGCTGAGACTGCCGTCTGGGTAGAGAGGTCTGGATTCGTATGGGATCGCGAGGCCGCCACTTGTGATACTGTCGTATGGGCAGAGAGGTCTGGATTCGTATGGGATCGCGAGGCCGCCGATTGTGCTGAGACTGCCGTCTGGGTAGAGAGGTCTGGATTCGTATGGGATCGCGAGGCCGCCACTTGTGATACTGTCGTATGGGCAGAGAGGTCTGGATTCGTATGGGATCGCGAGGCCGCCACTTGTGATACTGTCGTATGGGCAGAGAGGTCTGGATTCGTATGGAATCGCAAGGCCGCCGATTATAAGAGGTCTTGGTATGTATAGTAGGAATTCCCTGTCCTTAGGTGGTAGATATATGTGGTTGCACTATTGTAAATAGGCCCTAGGGAGGGGGTAACGTTCTGGCTGGGTTAGTGAGGCTCTGATGAGCGGGTTCTATCTGATCCGAAAACCCAAGCAGAACATTTGGCGTCACGAACCGTTTACGAAACCTGTGTGCGTTGTGGTTGTATCGTGTTTGCTTTCGGCGCGTGCGTGGTTTCGTTTGTATATTATTTCTATATAATTGTGAGTGTAATTTTTTTCTCTTTCTTCTTTCTTCTTTCTCTTTTTCTCTTTTTCTTTCTTTTCCGAGATGTTTTCTAGAAAGTCGAAATCTACTTTTAAGTTGCCCGTTGATATTCCCGGTTGGGATTCAACGCCTTATGAAGCCTTAGCCCGTGAGTGGGCTGATTCTACTGGTTTGAGTGAGAATTGGAATTCTTTTTTGGAGCTGGCGGAGCCGGCTAATGTGATTACTTGTTTACAGAAGGCGCCGGTATCTAAGGGTGATGAGCTTCCCGTTTTGGGGCGCAGAGGTTGGATTGTTCTGTCTGCGTACAGGATCCTGCATGAGAGGTTGTTGAAGTTACAGAATGTGCATAAGGATGTGGAAGCGAACTTCGTTGAGATTCAGAATGCTCATACTTTGTTGCGGTGTCAAAATAAGTTGCTTGCTGACAAACTTGAGACGTACCAAACTATTGCCGAGAGGGCGGCTGTGCGAATTGCTCGTTATAAATACAAGAATCGGCGTGGTCGGGTTTCGACGCGAAAGGTGCGTCTGGTCGTGGCGAAAGCCGGACTGGATTGGAATCCTGATGAATGGGATGGTAATATCTGGAACTCGAGTGATTCTCCTTCCTCGGGTGAGGAGTCTGCCAAGCGCGAGTCCTCTCGCTCCGGCCGTGATTGTAAGTCTGCTTCTTGCGCCTCTGATGGTGCACCCCGTGATTGCGCTCGTCCTCCGAGCGGGGTCGATGCTTCTTACACTGATTGTTCCTCTACGTGTACTGGTCGAGCTCCTTGTGATGCTCGTCCCGCGGTCTCGGTGCATCCAGTTTTTCCGCGGAAGTTGCAGCAGGCTCCCGGTGCTCCGAATGGTATTGCTTTAGACTCTTTGGAGGATTTTACTCAACAAGAAATTAGTGATATTTTGCAGCGATTTCGGCAGCGAGCTGGTGAGACCTTACTCACATGGATGGTGCGCCTTTATGAACTGGGCGCTGCTGGCATTATGTTGGATGCTGGCGATTGTTTGAAGTTTTGTTCCTTGAGTTCGGATTCTACTGTACAGGATCATTTTCGTAACTTTAATGTTGGTGGTCAAATTTCTTTGCTTCAATTGGCGACTGAGGGTTGTAATCAAAAATATCCTACTGAGTCTGACTGGCCTGTGAATGACAAACCGTGGTATACTTTGCGCGATGCTGCACAACGTCTCAAAGAGGAGGTGATGAAAACGGCAATTTTTCTGAATACTGCTGACCGGTTGCTTGATGGTTTGTTGACATCTTCTGTGCGGAATCGTATTATTCGTTCTTCCCCTGTTGCTTATAAGCAGGTCATGATGACTTTATTGATTAATCAGACTGGTAACGTATTGTCTATGGTGCTGGAATCGGTACGCCAACTCGGTGAGTTGGGTGAGTGGTTTAAACGTGAACGGCAATCCCGGCCTGACACTCGTACTCCTGGTGACAATAAACTTACTAGACGTGATATGTTTTTTGGTCTTATGGCCGATGGTGTGCGGAAGGAGGACATTGACGGTGAGACTACTTCTCGTTTGTGGGAAATGTTTCGCAAACGTGGCTTGGATCGAAAGGAGGGTGCCCGGCGTGTTCGGACGACTGAGTGTGATCGTGGTTTTTCTGACGGTAGCGGTGATGACGACCGCCGTGGGCGCTCTGATCGTCGTGATGATAGACGTTATGTACGTGATTTGTCCCCCCGTCGTGAGAGAGAGGGGGAAAGAGAGAGGGGGAGAGATGATTATGTTAACAGCAGACGTAGAGATGATAGGGATCAATCCCCTGAGTTGAGAAGGAGAGAGGATCGACACAGATTGGCCGATCGAAACCCACAGTACAATGCAGAGGACAGGAATCCATTTCGTAATGGAGATGGATATGAACAGGAGGTATCGATACCTGGGAAACGTGAGAGTCTTTATCCTGATTTATCCTGGTACACAGAACGCAGTAAAAATGACTAGGAAATAGGTCAAGCTCCAGTACACAGATGGGCTCACAGAGATAATAGACCCTATGTAGATATTGATATTTATTGGAGACATCGTAATATCCAAAGGGCCCGAGCATTGGTAGATACAGGAGCGGAGGCCACTCTTATTCATGGAAAATCAAAGAAGTTTAAAGGTCAGCCTTTTACAATTACCGGATTAGGTGGAAAGGAAACTCCCGCAGTTCAAACTTTACTTGAAATGAGAATAGGTAGAATTCCTAGAAAAGAATACTCTGTATTAGTAGTACCACTCTTAGAATTCATAATTGGAATTGATATTTTGAAAGGAATGACTTTGCACTTAGATGATGGATGTTACCAATTTGGAACTAAACATTATATATCGTCCAGGCCTGTACGGGTTGGTCGTTTAAGAATGCCCCCTATAAAAGTTCCCCAGGCGACAAAAGTGGTTCGTCAGAAGCAGTATCGTATTCCAGGTGGTCATGAAGAGATTAGTACCACTATTCAGGAGTTGGTGGATGCAGGAGTTATAACCCCAGTTACTTCTGCTTGGAATAATCCTGTTTGGCCGGTACGTAAGAGTGATAATTCTTGGCGCATGACTGTTGATTATCGAGAATTGAATAGACACACACCCCCTTTGACTGTTGCAGTACCGGATGTTATTACCCTAATTGAAAGAATCCAAAAACATCCAGGTACATGGTATGCGTCCATTGATATTGCTAATGCTTTCTTTTCGATTCCGATTGCCCCTGAGTGTCAGGAACAATTCAGTTTTACGTGGAACGGGCGTCAGATGACGTTTAGAAGTCTTCCCCAGGGCTATGTGCATAGTCCTACGATATGTCACCGGCTGGTGGCAGAGCATTTGGCTGAGGTACCGGTTCATCCGCGAATTCAGATATGTCACTATATTGATGATATTTTGATCCAAGGTGAAACACAAGAGGAAGTTCAGACCCAATTGGACAGAGTCATTGAGTGCCTGCGTGAGAAAGGTTGGGAAATCAACCCGGATAAATTACAAGGTCCGTCCCAGGCTGTGAAATTTTTGGGTATTAATTGGCATGAGGGGCACCGAGAAGGGATCCCTCAGGTTAAACAGAAAATTCTTGATTTTGCAGTTCCGAGGAACAGGAAAGAAGCCCAAAGCTTCATTGGTTTGTTTGGTTTTTGGCGCCAGCATATTCCTTATTTGAGTCAAATATTGGCCCCTTTGTACCGTGTCACTCGTAAAAAGAATGCATTTGAATGGGATAAACCACAGCAAGATGCGTTCAGTCTGGCAAAAGAAGCAATTCAGCATGCTCTGGATTTATGGCCTGTATGTGATGGTGATGTGGATTTGAATGTGTCTGTACAAGGCCTTTATGCGAATTGGAGTTTGTGGCAGAAACAAGGCAAGAGTAGAGTACCGTTAGGTTTCTGGACCAAAAAGTTACCTGATGCTGGTGAGCGTTATACACCTTTTGAGAAACAGTTACTTGCATGTTATTGGGCTCTGGTGGATACCGAGCAATTGACTTTGGGACATGATATAGTTTTGCGACCTGAAATTCCTATCATGCAGTGGGTTATGAGTTCGCCGATAACTCACCGAATTGGACACGCTCAAGAGGCGAGTGTGATTAAATGGAAATGGTATATACAAGACAGGGCACGTGTGGGACAAAAAGGAGTTGCATCTTTGCATGAGCAGGTGGCACGGGCGCCATCGACTGAGACTGAGAGTGAATGTTCCGTACCTTTAGTACAGGAGTCTCCTGTTCAGTGGGGTAGACCTTTTGATGATTTGTCCGCAGAGGACAGAAACCATGTCTGGTTTACGGATGGTTCAGCAAGGTTCATAGGGACGAAACGGCATTGGAAGGCGGTCTCCTATAATCCGATCACACAAAAATTGCTGAGCACAACTGGTGAGGGTAAGAGCAGTCAATTTGCTGAACTCTATGCTGTTTATCAAGTTCTGAAACAAGAGTTACCTGGCACATGTCATATTTTCACCGATTCTTGGTCTACTGCCAATGGACTGGCAGTTTGGTTACCGACTTGGCATTCCCATAGTTGGAAAATCCATTCAAAAGAACTGTGGGGAAAAGAATTATGGCAGGAGATTTGGGAAATGCTCCCACAGAGTACTGTTACAATCTTCCATGTGGATGCTCATACCCCGATAGACTCTCTTGACAAATTCTTTCATAACATTGCAGATGAGAAATCTAAAATTGCTGAGGCAGTGGTGGACAGGCAAGATTCTGATATTGCGGGATTGGCGAAATGGGCCCACCAGAAAGCAGGACACTTTGGAGAGAAAGCCACTAGCAGGTGGGCTGCTGATCGAGGAATTTATATTCCCCTAGATTTAATCAAAAATGTTATTCTACATTGTCCCATTTGTCAGCATATCAGGCAGCGCAAAGTGCCCCAAACTGTTAAAGGTCATTTACATCGCGGGAAATTGCCCGCTCAAATTTGGCAGATTGATTACATCGGTCCACTTCCTATGAGTAGGAATTGTCAATATGTTTGCACTATTGTTGATACATACAGTGGCCTGTTGGTGGCCCTTCCCTGTAAGCAAGCTACCCAATTGAATACTATTAAAACATTGGAATTGATTATGATGTATTATGGTGTGCTATTCCAAATTCAATCTGATAATGCATCCCATTTTCGTGGAAGATTGGTACAGGAATTCTGTGTGGAAAACAATATTGAATGGGTGTTTCATATACCATATTATCCACAGGCCTCGGGTCTTGTGGAGAGGTTGAATGGCCTGCTGAAAGATCAGCTACGTAAATTAACAGATGACAAGTATAAAAATTGGCGAGACTTTTTGCCTCAAGCGCTATTGATTTTGAATAACCGTCCTTTTCTAAATGCTGAATCCCCACTTATGCGTTTGTTTCCTCCGAATGTTGATGCTAAGCCCAATGAAATCAGAGAGACTGTGATGTACTGGGAAATTACTCCCGGAGCTTTGGCTCCATGTAGAGCGACCCCAGGGTCGGCAGGTTTAGACTTGCTTGCCATGGATGACACCGTTATAAAAAGTAAGGATCGAGTCATCATTGAAACTGGTGTTGGTGTTCATATACCAACTGGGAATTTCGGATTAATCGCCCCTAGATCGGGGCTGGCTGTAAAAGGCATTCAGGTGCTTGGAGGAATCATTGATAGTGATTATCAGGGAGAGATTAAGGTGCTCCTGCTGAATAGCAGTGAGGTTGACTTACTGATACATCAAACTGACCGAGTGGCTCAATTGCTAATAATGCCTGTTTTCAGTGGTGAGATCACAAAAGGCACTGCCCCAACGTTGCTAACTGTACGAGGCCAGAAGGGTTTTGGCTCCACAGATAATCCTGGGGCCAGAGTTTGGGTGCAGTCGCCTACGAATCCCCCTGAACAAGCAGAAGTCATTGCAACCGGTCAAGACAACACCATTTTAGTTATGAGACCAGGGAAAGATAGCTGGGAAGCAGTCCCGGCTGACAAATGTTACTTACGAGAATGAATAATGCCTGTATTTGATTCTCTTTCAGATCATTCTTTGGACTGTTGCTGCAGGATGTGTCTGCGTTGGACTCCTTTTGGGCTGGTACGACGAGAGAGGAGGGATCCCATCAACCCGGGCTGAGTTGAGAACCCTAGTGTCGCGTTCCTTCGCTGCGTGGGATTCGTCGTCGAACTTTTGGATTACATTAGCCAAACAAGTGACTAAAGCCCCTCATTTCTGCTTGACACCGATGAGATCGGTGACGGACATTCTAGCGACTTGTTTAGTTGCTGTCCCTGCTTCATTGGAGACTTTGACTCATATTTTTAATATATCGAATGCTCGCCCCAATGTTCTTCTGGGCGATTTTGCTGCCCATGAGTATTGCCCCTTGTGTACTGTACTGTCAGACCCGATACCCCCCATCCAGTCCCAAATAGTTACCTATAATATCACACAGGGTGATTTGTGTTTTTTCCTTACTTGTGATCCTAGTGCGATTTCTGAATGTATGCGTTTAAGATTGAAAGGTGCCACTTCATTCACCGCTCATGAACGAACTTTGTGCCTTCGAAGGACACCGAAAACATGTACTTCTGTTCAGAATAACATGACTTGCAAGAGTTTGGTAGTTACCCCCAGTCATTATCGCACGATGTTACTACCTGCCGGATGGCTTTTCTCATGTGGTAATACTTCCTGGCCATATATTCCCGCAAATATTTCTGGAGGCCCTTGTGCCATTACTAGACTGAGCTTGTTGATGTTTTCATCACATCCGAATGCCAACTCTCGTGTGATTCGAGATACAGTGAGGTTACAGGAGGATTGTGACTCATCTTTGCATTTATATTCCAAGTCTGAATACCTTAGCCTGGCTATTTCAATTGTTGGTGTTCCTGCTTTGGCAGTTTATAATGCCAAATCTATTGGGAAAATGGCCTGCTGGATGGTAAAATCCATCAATCATACTTCTACAGTCCTGTCTGACATGCTATTAGACGCCCAGGGTGAACGTAGGGCTATCTTGCAAAATCGAGCGGCCATTGATTATCTTTTGCTTAAACATGGACACGATTGTTCTGATTTTGAGGGTCTTTGTTGTTTTAACTTGTCGGATCATACAAAATCCATTCAAGCTCACATTGATAAACTACATGACTTGACAGAAGAAGTTAGAAAACACATTGACCAGGGCTGGTTTGACTGGCTCTTTAATTGGTTACCTGATTTGCATATGTTACGTCAGATATTAGGAGGTATTCTGATTACTATCGGCATTTTGATTTCTATCTGTTGCTTTATTCAGTGTATTCCTTCACTACTTCAATTCTGCACACCTGGTACTAGACATAGATCAGTTAGTCTTGTTTCATATTATTCTTCCACAGATATTAGTTCTGTTTAATGAATGTATAATAGACTGAAGTCAAGGGTGAAATGTTCTGCTCGATTTTCCCGGCCTTCTTGTGAGGAACAATGATGGAATGTGACTTCAGTCTCTTATCATTCAAGTCTAAGGGTTAGAGTAGTGAATGGAGCCTATTTACTAGGCACTTCGACATGATTCTGTGCTCTTCCCCATAGATCAGGGCTTGCACACATAGCCTAGGGGATAGATTTGTTAGTATTAGGGATAACCTGTCCTCTAGTGAGGGTATTTCATGGAGCCGTGCTGAATTCAGGCCTGGTAGGCCTCAAACGGGAGAGACTCCATCTTTCTTTCTGCTCCGGCAGCTTGGGATGCTTCTAGGTCAAATGTAATGTTTTAGTTATGAGGTGTTATTCGCTTGGAGAGAACCGGTTCAGGCCGGCCCTTATCGAAGGATTGTATTTTTCTTCATGCCGAAGACACTACATCAGGCCGGCCGGCTGGGAACGTGTCCTTGGTACGGGGAGGTACAAGAATTTGGTGGGCGGCAGGTTACGGGCCGGAATTTTCCATGAGGAAACGCACCTCTATATTAGTGAAAGTCTGAGGCAGTTACATGTTTTAGTCCGTAGGCGGCATCTAGCCGTTAGCAGTAAATCTACTACTTATTCCAGGGAAGACAGACGCCATCTTGAAGGCGGAGAAGAACCGAGAGACAGATACTCTCCTAGCAGAGTAGCCAGAGAGGAGAGAGTAGCCGATAAGGAAGAGGTCCCAGTGACTCGGAGAAGGGTGAAGAGAACAGCGCATAGTGGTGCAGATATGTATCCGTGACTGCGGAGGTGTGACTTCCAGGCGAGCCGAGGCACAGACGAGAAGGGAACCTAGATGACCACTGAGTGCAGGCTACACACTACTAAGGTGATGTCGACCCTTTCTTATTAGAGTGTACAACTTAATCTTTCACTTTTCTTTGCAGGTTATGTGTTATATTGTAATGTTATGTGGTTGCGTATGTAATGAGTAATAAAGTACCCAGTTTGTAGTGAACCAACATGTGCTGCGTGTTCTTGTATGAGAGGGTAGCCTATTCTTCTAGTCAGCTGCGGCTACATGAACAGATGTTAACCCTGATCAGGTAAGTGGTAACTGAATAAGGGAAAGAGGAGCCCCTCGAACCGGAGAACAGGCTATGCTCGAACTGGCAGTCCTTGTGTGATCTGATGAATAGTGAGACTGACTCCCTTATTGTATGTTATGGTGATCATAGGATGAACTTCGTATGATACTGTCGTATGGGCAGAGAGGTCTGGATTCGTATGGGATCACGAGGCCACCACTTGTGATACTGTCGTATGGGCAGAGAGGTCTGGATTCGTATGGGATCGCGAGGCCGCCACTTGTGATACTGTCGTATGGGCAGAGAGGTCTGGATTCGTATGGGATCGCGAGGCCGCCGATTGTGCTGAGACTGCCGTCTGGGTAGAGAGGTCTGGATTCGTATGGGATCGCGAGGCCGCCACTTGTGCTGAGACTGCCGTCTGGGTAGAGAGGTCTGGATTCGTATGGGATCGCGAGGCCGCCACTTGTGATACTGTCGTATGGGCAGAGAGGTCTGGATTCGTATGGGATCGCGAGGCCGCCGATTGTGCTGAGACTGCCGTCTGGGTAGAGAGGTCTGGATTCGTATGGGATCGCGAGGCCGCCACTTGTGCTGAGACTGCCGTCTGGGTAGAGAGGTCTGGATTCGTATGGGATCGCGAGGCCGCCACTTGTGATACTGTCGTATGGGCAGAGAGGTCTGGATTCGTATGGGATCGCGAGGCCGCCGATTGTGCTGAGACTGCCGTCTGGGTAGAGAGGTCTGGATTCGTATGGGATCGCGAGGCCGCCACTTGTGATACTGTCGTATGGGCAGAGAGGTCTGGATTCGTATGGGATCGCGAGGCCGCCACTTGTGATACTGTCGTATGGGCAGAGAGGTCTGGATTCGTATGGAATCGCGAGGCCGCCGATTATAAGAGGTCTTGGTATGTATAGTAGGAATTCCCTCTCCTTAGGTGGTAGATATATGTGGTTGCACTATTGTAAATAGGCCCTAGGGAGGGGGTAACGTTCTGGCTGGGTTAGTGAGGCTCTGATGAGCGGGTTCTATCTGATCCGAAAACCCAAGCAGAACACCGTCTCTCAATGTAGTTTTTTTCAAATGCCTTTGGTCGCTCTCTGTGCCAACCCGTGTGATTTCTGACTCCTGACCGCGCACGCTGTGTTTTGTGTTTGGTTATTCCTCAGAGCTATTTCCCAGCCAGCTTTCAGCCGTATTTGTGATTTAATGGGGATGTCGCTTTGTCTGGCACACGCTAATGCTGTTAAGTGGCTGAGCGAATTATGTTTATTTTATGAAAGTTTTCTACCTTTTACGGCTACACCTCTTTTTGTTTTTGACGCCCAGCAGTGACAACGTTCCTGTATGACAAGGTGATGTCTCTTTCCCTAGCCGACGTGTGGCTTGTGTGTATTTTGTCGCTGTCCGTAATGTAAATAGATTTTAAGATACCCCGCGGATTCTCTAAGCTAAGCAAATAGAATAAAATGCCTCGCCAAAACGCGTGTCTTCTAAAATAAAACTGTGCTGGCTTTGTAGATTTCTTAAAAGATGTTTCTAAGGTTTCAGGAACATTTGCCTCGCCCCGGCGAGGAGTGATTTGCGTTGCAGTTTTCTCCTCCCTTCAATATGTGATTAGTGTTCAATAGAGGTCAAGCGCCTATGTTGGATGCAGTGTGTGTTATTCCCCATCCCCGTGCGTGTCCGCCTGTGTTTTAAAGTTGATTATTATATATGTATTTCACAAACACCTTCTTCCAGGTTTGAGTACATATGTGTTTTCTCTTCCCCATGGTGACGCTTCACCACTGTACTTCCGCAGCACAGTCCTCGTTTTCTCACAGTTTTTAATTATGTATAATTTGATTTAAAACGTTTTCCTGCAAAGGCCTCTTCTGATCCTTGAGGTTGATGTTTGATTTAAGTACATAAACGTGCCTCTTGCGCGGCTTTATTGAAGTAATACCGCCATTTATGTAGCATGATGCCGCTGTTCATTTTATTTTTATAGCGCTTACGGGGAAGCAGCGTTGAAGCACTCTACTAAGTTATGTTAGTGCTTGTATGTGCTAGTCAATCACATGTAAAAAAAACCTATAAGATAATTGTCATCATTTGTAGCGGTACCAAATTTAATATTTTCAATATTAGGAGCCAATGGAATATTATTCGTATTAATATATTGGTATTCGTGTAAATATTGGAACGACCGTTACTGTTAAGGTTATCAATTGTAGTAGTAGTAATGGTATTGTTATAACTACCGGCTTTCCACCTTTTCAGCTCATGCTGAATCTTGTGTACAACGGAGTGAGAAGTTAGGGCGCAGTGTACTACTTTGAAGACATACCCCCAATCCCTGTATATATATATATATTCACTTAAAAAACCATAGGTTTCACACTTTGTTATAGTTAGGTGGATATTTCACTCGTAAAAAACCAATGAAATTCCCCCCGTTATAGTTAGTTCAGATAACTATAACTTGCGCGCCCGCAATCCACTGCTGATGACGTCACATATTACATCACTCATGACATGGTCAGTGGCATCACTCATGACATCACTGATGACATCATCCTTGTGATAGAGTGGCGGTCCCGCGAGTTATAGTTATCTGAACTAACTATAACGGGGGAATTTCATTGGTTTTTTACGAGTGAAATATCCACCTAACTATAACATGTGTGAAACCTATGGTTTTTTAAGTGAATTTGCAAGGTTTTTTAAATGCTAATTCCTAACTATAACGTGTGTGAAACCTATGGTTTTTTCAGTGAATTTGTACATTTTTTTAAATGCTAATTTATTTATGTATTATTATTTTTGTTATATATTTATTTTACAATAAACTACGTATTAAATTTTTTTTTTTTGTGTTTTTCACCGTGCGCGCACGGTGCACGCACCCCCGCGATTTTTTTTAAAGAAAATTTTAAAAAAATGTTCTGCCTTCGGGGTCCTTCAGGGACCCCCTGACAAAGGCTAGGGGGTCAGGAACTCTCTACCCTGCCCCCTTTTCACGTTCGCCACCTTCCTTTTTCACTCTCGCACTGAAAACAGACAAAATGGCGGCCGACACTTCCTGATTTCGAACGTTGACTAACATGTAACCACCAATCAGAATTACACTCGCGCACGGTGCGCGCACGGCGCGCGCTTATAGATATTTATATGCTTTTAAATGCTATTTTCTCAGGAACTACTGAACAGATTGACACCAGACCTGCAAAAGGCACTTCCCTGACCTGAGGACTACCTCTCTGCCAAATTTCAAGTAATTCTGTTCAGCCGTTCGGGCTGTACCTTCGACTAAAGGTCCTATGGAAAAATGCATGGGGAAAACGAGTTTTGGGACCCCCCCTTTTTTCTCGATGCAATGCAATGATTTATTTCAGGCCAGTGTGCAGGGGATCGAAAGACGCTCCGTTATGGTCTTTGGGTGCACACAAAATGAATCGGTTCTCCACTGAAATCACATGAGTCAATAATGTAAATGATGAGGGTCTCGGCAAAGGTGTCTGAAACCAGTGACCTGAAGACTGAAGGTGAGGAGCTGGTTTCTGGCATGTTAAACATGTAATACTCCCCTGTGTTTGGTTTCCAGTTCCCTGGGCGAGGCAGGTATGCCTGTTAAACATGTGGGTGCTGCTGAGCTCATGTCCTGGGCTGGGAAGCTTATGTTCAAGGATATTTTTTAGCACCTTGATCCTTTTTCATGTTTCCATATTGCCTCTTAGAGTCTTGGTACAGCACTGTGGCTAATAAAAAAATGCTTCCTTTGATATTACTCAGCAATGCATTGTATCTCGAAGTCTGTTAGGAAGCTCTGTGGTTATACTGAATAGGACGCTCATTTGTGACCTGGTTGCTCCCTAGTGCCTCTTACCTGCTACGTGGGATCACGAAAGGGAAGGACTCTGCTGTCGGGCGCTCCTCGCTGCCAGCAATTGGTTTTCGCCGCCGTGAGGTGAACGGCCCCTCGCGTACTACCACTCCCAGCACCCCCTTGCCATCGGCGCTTGCGGTGACGTCACCAGGCAGCGCCGGAACACTACTTAGGCCGCCTGGTGACACCGCAGCGCGGGACGCTCATTTGTGACCTGGTTGCTACCTAGTGCCTCTTACCTGCTACGTGGGATCACGAAAGGGAAGGACTCTGCTGTCGGGCGCTCCTCGCTGCCAGCACTTGGTTTTCGCTGCCGTGAGGTGAACGGCCCCTCAGGTACTACCACTCCCAGCACCCCCTTGCCATCGGCGCTTGCGGTGACGTCACCAGGCAGCGCCGGAACACTACTTAGGCCGCCTGGTGACACCGCAGCGCGGGATGCTCATTTGTGACCTGGTTGCTCCCTAGTGCCTCTTACCTGCTACGTGGGATCACGAAAGGGAAGGACTCTGCTGTCGGGCGCTCCTCGCTGCCAGCACTTGGTTTTCGCCGCCGTGAGGTGAACGGCCCCTCACGTACTACCACTCCCAGCACCCCCTTGCCATCGGTGCTTGCGGTGATGTCACCAGGCAGCGCCGGAACACTTCTTAGGCCGCCTGGTGACACCGCAGCGCGGGACGCTCATTTGTGACCTGGTTGCTCCCTAGTGCCTCTTACCTGCTACGTGGGATCACGAAAGGGAAGGACTCTGCTGTCGGGCGCTCCTCGCTGCCAGCACTTGGTTTTCGCTGCTGTGAGGTGAACGGCCCCTCACGTACTACCACTCCCAGCACCCCCTTGCCATCGGCGCTTGCGGTGACGTCACCAGGCAGCGCCGGAACACTACTTAGGCCGCCTGGTGACACCGCAGCGCGGGACGCTCATTTGTGACCTGGTTGCTCCCTAGTGCCTCTTACCTGCTACGTGGGATCACGAAAGGGAAGGACTCTGCTGTCGGGCGCTCCTCGCTGCCAGCAATTGGTTTTCGCCGCCGTGAGGTGAACGGCCCCTCACGTACTACCACTCCCAGCACCCCCTTGCCATCGGTGCTTGCGGTGACGTCACCAGGCAGCGCCGGAACACTACTTAGGCCGCCTGGTGACACCGCAGCGCGGGACGCTCATTTGTGACCTGGTTGCTACCTAGTGCCTCTTACCTGCTACGTGGGATCACGAAAGGGAAGGACTCTGCTGTCGGGCGCTCCTCGCTGCCAGCACTTGGTTTTCGCTGCCGTGAGGTGAACGGCCCCTCAGGTACTACCACTCCCAGCACCCCCTTGCCATCGGCGCTTGCGGTGACGTCACCAGGCAGCGCCGGAACACTACTTAGGCCGCCTGGTGACACCGCAGCGCGGGATGCTCATTTGTGACCTGGTTGCTCCCTAGTGCCTCTTACCTGCTACGTGGGATCACGAAAGGGAAGGACTCTGCTGTCGGGCGCTCCTCGCTGCCAGCACTTGGTTTTCGCCGCCGTGAGGTGAACGGCCCCTCACGTACTACCACTCCCAGCACCCCCTTGCCATCGGCGCTTGCGGTGATGTCACCAGGCAGCGCCGGAACACTTCTTAGGCCGCCTGGTGACACCGCAGCGCGGGACGCTCATTTGTGACCTGGTTGCTCCCTAGTGCCTCTTACCTGCTACGTGGGATCACGAAAGGGAAGGACTCTGCTGTCGGGCGCTCCTCGCTGCCAGCACTTGGTTTTCGCTGCCATGAGGTGAACGGCCCCTCACGTACTACCACTCCCAGCACCCCCTTGCCATCGGCGCTTGCGGTGACGTCACCAGGCAGCGCCGGAACACTACTTAGGCCGCCTGGTGACACCGCAGCGCGGGACGCTCATTTGTGACCTGGTTGCTCCCTAGTGCCTCTTACCTGCTACGTGGGATCACGAAAGGGAAGGACTCTGCTGTCGGGCGCTCCTCGCTGCCAGCACTTGGTTTTCGCTGCTGTGAGGTGAACGGCCCCTCACGTACTACCACTCCCAGCACCCCCTTGCCATCGGCGCTTGCGGTGACGTCACCAGGCAGCGCCGGAACACTACTTAGGCCGCCTGGTGACACCGCAGCGCGGGACGCTCATTTGTGACCTGGTTGCTCCCTAGTGCCTCTTACCTGCTACGTGGGATCACGAAAGGGAAGGACTCTGCTGTCGGGCGCTCCTCGCTGCCAGCACTTGGTTTTCGCCGCCGTGAGGTGAACGGCCCCTCACGTACTACCACTCCCAGCACCCTCTTGCCATCGGCGCTTGCGGTGACGTCACCAGGCAGCGCCGGAACACTACTTAGGCCGCCTGGTGACACCGCAGCGCGGGACGCTCATTTGTGACCTGGTTGCTCCCTAGTGCCTCTTACCTGCTACGTGGGATCACGAAAGGGAAGGACTCTGCTGTCGGGCGCTCCTCGCTGCCAGCACTTGGTTTTCGCTGCCATGAGGTGAACGGCCCCTCACGTACTACCACTCCCAGCACCCCCTTGCCATCGGCGCTTGCGGTGACGTCACCAGGCAGCGCCGGAACACTACTTAGGCCGCCTGGTGACACCGCAGCGCGGGACGCTCATTTGTGACCTGGTTGCTCCCTAGTGCCTCTTACCTGCTACGTGGGATCACGAAAGGGAAGGACTCTGCTGTCGGGCGCTCCTCGCTGCCAGCACTTGGTTTTCGCTGCCGTGAGGTGAACAGCCCCTCACGTACTACCACTCCCAGCACCCCCTTGCCATCGGCGCTTGCGGTGACGTCACCAGGCAGCGCCGGAACACTACTTAGGCCGCCTGGTGACACCGCAGCGCGGGACGCTCATTTGTGACCCGGTTGCTCCCTAGTGCCTCTTACCTGCTACGTGGGATCACGAAAGGGAAGGACTCTGCTGTCGGGCGCTCCTCGCTGCCAGCACTTGGTTTTCGCCGCCGTGAGGTGAACGGCCCCTCACGTACTACCACTCCCAGCACCCTCTTGCCATCGGCGCTTGCGGTGACGTCACCAGGCAGCGCCGGAACACTACTTAGGCCGCCTGGTGACACCGCAGCGCGGGACGCTCATTTGTGACCTGGTTGCTCCCTAGTGCCTCTTACCTGCTACGTGGGATCACGAAAGGGAAGGACTCTGCTGTCGGGCGCTCCTCGCTGCCAGCACTTGGTTTTCGCTGCCATGAGGTGAACGGCCCCTCACGTACTACCACTCCCAGCACCCCCTTGCCATCGGCGCTTGCGGTGACGTCACCAGGCAGCGCCGGAACACTACTTAGGCCGCCTGGTGACACCGCAGCGCGGGACGCTCATTTGTGACCTGGTTGCTCCCTAGTGCCTCTTACCTGCTACGTGGGATCACGAAAGGGAAGGACTCTGCTGTCGGGCGCTCCTCGCTGCCAGCACTTGGTTTTCGCTGCCGTGAGGTGAACGGCCCCTCACGTACTACCACTCCCAGCACCCCCTTGCCATCGGCGCTTGCGGTGACGTCACCAGGCAGCGCCGGAACACTACTTAGGCCGCCTGGTGACACCGCAGCGCGGGACGCTCATTTGTGACCTGGTTGCTCCCTAGTGCCTCTTACCTGCTACGTGGGATCACGAAAGGGAAGGACTCTGCTGTGGGGCGCTCCTCGCTGCCAGCACTTGGTTTTCGCCGCCGTGAGGTGAACGGCCCCTCACGTACTACCACTCCCAGCACCCTCTTGCCATCAGCGCTTGCGGTGACGTCACCAGGCAGCGCCGGAACACTACTTAGGCCGCCTGGTGACACCGCAGCGCGGGACGCTCATTTGTGACCTGGTTGCTCCCTAGTGCCTCTTACCTGCTACGTGGGATCACGAAAGGGAAGGACTCTGCTGTCGGGCGCTCCTCGCTGCCAGCACTTGGTTTTCGCTGCCGTGAGGTGAACGGCCCCTCACGTACTACCACTCCCAGCACCCCCTTGCCATCGGCGCTTGCGGTGACGTCACCAGGCAGCGCCAGAACACTACTTAGGCCGCCTGGTGACACCGCAGCGTGGGACGCGCGCGGGCAGCGCCCGGGTGAAGCCCGGGCCAAGGGCGGGCCCGTCAGTGGCCGTTAGAGGCTGGGCTGGGCCAACTCCCTTGGTTTTGGCTCTCACTACCTAATTGACCGTTGCAGGGGCTTACAATAGCACTTGGCCCTAAAGGTGAGAAACTTGTTTGTGCCATATTCACACTTATTGGGTCGTTGTTGTGTTGTCCCCCTATCAACATGAGTAAAAGGAAGGATGGTTGGTACACTTGACGACTATCTAACAAGGGTCGAACTAGAAATTTCTGATAAGATTTTGGCTGTGGAACGAAGGTTGTCACTGGACCCTACCACTTCCTTGTCTGGTGCCCTCCCTATAGCCGTTAATGTTACCCCATCGGTAATGCACTCAGGTTCATGCTCTTCGGAGGGCCCAGCAAGTGTTCCTTCTTGCTCTGGACCCGCCGACCCCCCCCCCGTGTTACCAGTCCTCTCTCTTTCCCGGCAATGGTTTCCACCCGAGCAAACAAAAGAGTTGTAGCCCCTAAAACCAGTGAACCCCCATGTAAAAAAAGAAAAGGTAGGGTCCAAAACAAACCACCTATCCCTCTAGTTGTTGCTGGTTTATCAGGTGCACATCCCCTTGCACAACCATCTGTTCCTATAGGCACATATAATAAGCATTCCATTGATCAGCAGAGCCTTGACATATTAAGTACTGTAATTAGAGACCAACTAGTTACTCTCATACAACCCGTTTTGGAAAAGCTAGAGATTGTGATGACAAGACTCAGCCATATAGAAGCTAACCTGCCTAATGGACAGCCGGTAGCTGTATTAACATCTGAACTGAATAATGAGGAAGTGGTTAGCAGTACCAGTGTAAGGGCTACCACAGAACATCTTGCCTTGGGAATTAATACCAACACTTTCCCAGCTCCTTCAGCAACTGGGGCCCAATTTACTAGGCCTATGACCGTCCCCAATACTATAAGAAGATCGTTGAATGATCATCAGCCTACAGAGGAACAACCTAGGCCTATGTTGCCTAATGCAGTGGAACCCGTAGCACCTAGAAGCCTACATCTCCCTCCTGAGGCCACCCCATACACAGTCATTTTAGCCAATGTTCCACAATTGCCAGGAGGGTCTAGTGAGCATTGGTCCAATCTAAAAAACAAAGCGCTGCATTTTCTTGGTAGGAAATATGGGGTATCCCAACCTTTATTTGAAGAATTTAAAATGGTTAGGAGGGTGCCCTGGGTTGGTTACACTCAAAAGGCATTGACAGGTGATTGTGTGGTGCTAAGTTTTAGGTCCCGCTTTTTGGTCGAACGTATACTGGAGATGGCTTCCTATCATGTATCATCTCATGATGAGATTCAGATCCTACCCTTGGGTTACTTCTATAGGCCTGCAAGGGCTGCGGCTCATATGCAGTTCTGTGCCCCCCATCGTAACCCCTATCCAGGCTCCTACCCAGTCGGGTTAAGTAATCGGTTTGCTGTACTCTCATCCTTGGAGGACAACGATTGACAGGGGGATAGCTCTGTTTTGCCCTGGATGGACCAACCAGGGAGCCCACTGTCTGACTGTCGGGAGTCTCAAGCTTTACCGCATCCCATGGCATATGCTGCAGAATCCGCCCAACCCATCCCTCTAGAACACCTAAGTTTACCTAGTACTAGCTCTACCACCGACCCTAACATGGTGACTCGAACACTGATCTCGTCAGTCACCAACCATAACTTATTCCTCTCCTCCTGGAATATAGCAGGCCTCCAATCAAAAGTAATTTCTCCTGATTGGGTGGCGTTTGTAGACCAGGTGGATATTTGGTGCTTCCAAGAGACGTGGGCGGTAGAACCCATCTTTCGAGTAGGGTTCATGAACTATTTTAAACCAGCCACCAAGGGTTCTAGAGGTAGACCGGTGGGTGGTCTGACAACTTGGGTTCGCCAATGTGAGGGAATAGAAGTCATGGAAGTCCCGACAGATAGCCCTGACATACTGGCCATTCGAATCTCCTCTACAAAGGGTTTAAATATCCTTATTATTAATCTTTATTCCAGGGGTGCTCCTGGAGGTAAATGCTCCCCTTCAGTCTATGTATTAGACCAATTTCTTCGGAATACGCCCAGAGATGGCCACTGGGTTGTGGTAGGTGATTTTAATACCTGTTTCGAACCTTTGGGGTCATATGACGGTAAATTATCTGAGGCTGAGGATTCGGTGTGGGGTATTCCGCAACTCGAACTAAACCCTATTAGTAAATGGACCCAAGCAGCCCTCTTTTTGAAGGGGCTCTGCTTAGAAATGGGGTTGAGGGCCGTCAATGGTAGAACGACATCTGACAGGTTGGGGAAGATAACCTTTAACAACGGTAGAAGCGGGAGCAGAATTGACTATATTTTGGTTAATTGTGAGCTATGGACTGATGTCGTCGATATGGTAGTGACCGATCGTTTGGAAAGTGATCATAACCCCCTGATGCTGACCTTATCCGACAGTAGCTTTGCTGTGCCACCTAATGATGCTGGAAGTCCCTTGCAAGCTACTCTGTCTAATGACTTGAGAAGGGTTCGTTGGCCTAAAATTGCATCAGACCCCCCCACCAGGGCTGCTATTAGGAATTTGGTTAACGCAGCATTGTTTAAATTGTCTAATTGTGAGTCAAAGGAAGGGATTATAAATTCCATATCGGATATCCACAGTAATTTGTTCACTGGGCTTAAAACCTTTTTTATTAAAACTGTCCCCGCCACGACTAAACCAACCCGCCAGATAGAAAACTCGTGGTTCGATGCAGATTGTAGAGCGACACGTAAAGCACTGATCCTAGCAATTAAATCCAGGCACTCGCAAACGATTAGGAGCTGTAGAGCCGCATATAAATCCGCCCAAAGCTTGGCTAAATCTAACTGGGATGAAGCACGCTGGCGAGAGTTATTAGAGGCATGTGAGGGCAGAAACATGACCCAATTTTGGCACCTCTTAAAATGGGGTAGGAAACCGCAAGCAATGATCCCGGTCAATCATGTCGCACCTAACCAGTGGGTTATTTATTTTGAAAACCAATTCAAATCTAGGGTGATGCCTTTAGACACCCCATGGGTATATAGTGGTGCAGCTGTGTTAGAGTTTACCTCTAGTGAGGTGGTGACAGTTTTGAAATCATTGCCGTGAGGAAAAGCCCCAGGCCCCGATGGCATTCCTGCCGATCTATTTAAGCAGGACCAGGACTTATGGGTACCTTATCTGCTGGCTTTAGCTAATGCCCTGGCTAGTGGAGCGTCGGTTCCGGTATCTTGGTTTGGGGCCGAGATATTACCAATCTATAAGAAGGGTGATCGCTCTGCCCCTGCCAATTACCGCCCGATAAGTCTTATTGATGCAGCCCAAAAAATTACTGCCCGCTTGTTGCTGGGTCGCATTACAAGCTGGATCAATGAATATGATATTTTAACGCCACTCCAGGCAGGGTTCAGGATGCATGTCGGGACCATAGATCAAGCTTTTAGGTTCATGCTTCTTTATTGGAAGGAAGTTTACTTGGGGGGGATGCTTTTTGCAGCTTTTATGGACCTAAGGTCCGCTTTTGATACGGTGCCTAGACCAAAATTGTGGGAAGCCCTCCTTGAGATGGGCATGCCGGTTGAATTACTGAGGTTTCTAGTTATTTTGCACTCACACACATATGCTCAGGTTCGTTGGGGTAAACCAGGGGAGGTGACTGCGCGATTTGACGTGACCAAAGGGGTCAGACAAGGATGTGTACTGGCCCCCACTCTGTTTTCTTTGTTTATTAATGGTGTAATTAGGTATTTTTTAGATTTTCCGACAGACGCACCCACGTTAGCAGGCATGAAAGTTCCTCTGCTCATGTTCCCGGACGATACCCTGCTTATTTCCAAAACCCGACAGGGGCTTCAACTAGCACTGACTCGGTTTGAGCTATTCTGCCGCGAACATGAGCTCGAGGTTAACGTGGGCAAGACCAAGTTCATGGTCCTTCGTGGCCCTCGTCCTGTCAAAGCCAGGGTAGAAATGGGAGGTGTAACGTTGGAACAGACCCCCACTTTCACCTATTTGGGGGTCACATTCAGTGATAATTTAAGCTGGAGGCCCCAGATCGACCTCTTTTGCCTTAAGCACTCACAACTAGGTGGAGCTCTGCTTAAAGAACACAGTTTATCCTGTACTAAACCTGTAGCACCGTTGATAAAAATCTATGGGTCCAAAATCCTCCCAGCAGTCACGTACGGTGCTGAGTTATGGGGATTCAGCAAACTGGACCCCCTGAGGGTGGCTCAAAACAACTTCCTGAGGTCCTTAGTAGGGTTACCTACATCTGCCCCACGTATTCCCCTGCTTTATGATCTAGGATATCAGCCCATTGAAGATATGATCCGGTATAGGCCCTTGGCGTTCTGGCGTCGCCTATGGACCACCCCGGAGCTATCTCTTTATGCAAGTGCAATGCTAGAGGTAAAAGATATGGGGGGCTCCCACCGAATAAGCTGGCTGTCAGAAATTAAATCTATCCTGACTGACATGGGTATGGGCGATTTGTGGTCTAACCCACTGTCGGCTGTTTTTCCCCCTAAAAAAATCTTTAGGAATTCCTATTGGCATTGGTCCCTGCATAAGCGTTATTCTTCCTCGACTGACAGCTCCCTGACCACAAGTTATCTGTCTTTTAAGGATCACTCTTCTCTTGAGGCATATTGGGATGTAATAACTAAAAAGCTGGACCGGAAATTATATCATCAATTTAGAACCGGGTCCCTTCCATTATGCTCTTTTACCTCAAGATGGTCTACTAATGGCAATGACAAATGCCCAATGTGCAAGAATTTGGTTGAAACAGATGATCACTTTCTATTTGTCTGTCCGGAATATGTCCAACCCAGAAGAGCCTGGTTGCGGCCTGTGTGTCGTGAACTAGGTGTTAGATCAGCCCAGGTTGCTAGAAGGATTCTTAAGACTGACACGTCCCCCATCGTGGTCATTGGTCTAGCTAAATATATTAGCTGGGCCTGGATCTTGCGGAGCAGATGTAAATCTCTTAATCCCCCCCTCTACCACTGAAGAATAGCATCAAATATGTTTTATGGTGTATGTTTTAATCAACTACAAGTCATAGTTCCTGAATTGTTTAATACCTTTTTATTCCTGTTTTTAAATTGTTATTTATTTATTAAATAGTTTATATGTATATGATGTAAAACACTATATTCTCTTTTTAATTGCATTTTAATTATGTCTTTTAAGATGAAATATTCGAAATAAAGACTACTTTGACTTGACTTGACTTGAATAAGCAGCTACCTATGTTATATGACATCTCTTTATTAATGTAATAACCAGTACTGGTAATAACTGCACTTTCACAATTGCTTTATTAACCTTCTTGCTTTCTCAAATTTGCTTGAAAATGCACCATTTGTCCACTCTTTTTTCAAACTTTTCTCGAGAGGTACCCCACCCCCCCAAACAGCCTTTAGGTTGCTCGGGCTCGCTCTCTGTGGTGCAGTATGACAATAATTGTACGCCTCACCACTTTCAAATGTCACCAGCCGCCACTGCTTGAGTGTCCTGGTTGATGGCCTGCCTATAACCCAGGATGGGTAGCAGACATAAGTAAGTATAGTTAGAGTGATGTTATCATCATCATAAGTTTATTTTGGATCACAAGGACCCATCAAACCACACTAAAAAAACACATACCTTTGCCATCATACATAATCACAGCAGTTAAAACATAGTTAAAAGCAAACACTATAAAAACTATAAAATAGTTTATAAAACTATAACTATCCTCATGAGCTCCTACAATTTAGATGGAAAGCTCAATGATCTAACATCGGGTCTAATTTTCAGAAGAGAGTCACAATACCATCCTATCGGAGGAAAAAGTTTGAGTGCTTAGTGCCATTTGAGTGCTAACTTCTTATGGACAGGTCCGAGGTGCTCCAATGATCATAGCCTTTAAAGTATAGGCTTCCCATCATTAGACCATGCCCACGTTTGCAAGTTCCCCTCTTAAACATTCCTTTCGGCGCTGAATGAGCCATGGTGCATAAATATATTTAGATACTGTAGTACCAACTGCTTCTCTATTGTCTGTGCGCAAAACTCTAAGGGCAGTGGAATACTGCCTAAGCCCAAGAGCCTGCATATTGGCTTAAACCATTTCCCCTTGGGTGGGAGTATGCATTGCAGAAAAAGGCAAAGTGGGAGAGTGTATCTTGTTCCTGATTACATGAGAGACATCTTCCAAATGACCAGTTTGCTGTGATGCTGTTTATCAGTAGTATACCATATCTCCACTTCAGAAGTAGTTATTTAATATAGCCCCCCGGGATAACATCAAGGAATGACTCATATGCGGGTGCAGACATGCAGTCCAAGAATATATCAGTTAAGCTACCAGGCTTAATACTCCTCAACTCTCGCTCCTAGAGATAGTCCCTACAACGCTCCTTTATATGTGGGTGTGAGACTAGTTTACATTGAAGCGGAATCTCCCATAGATCTGGTAGACCTATCTCCTGGAGCATTGTCCTAATGAAAGTGAGCCATGGTATTTTCTCCCACCCCTTTTTGGTTTGGAGATACTTAATGAATTGACTATATGTTCCCAACTCCTCAGTGGATCACAGCCAACGCCCATAAAGAAGGGGTTTGGACAACCGGGTAAAATTGGTCTGAAAAACACACATATCGAGGAGCTGGGAAAGGCGGGGGCACTCTGCGGGTGATTTAGGATATTACTTATAAACTTATTTTCACCTTTGACAAGGGGTTCGATTCTTGCATGCCCCCATAGCTCTGACCCATACATAGCTGCGCCTTTAACTTTTATGTTATAAATCTCCATAGCTAGTATTAGGAGATGGGCCTGGGTCTTCTTCTGCAGCTTGGCCACAACACCAGCCTCCTGCTGGAATTTCAGCTTACTCCTATTAATCTGTGACAGTCAGCTAATGTTTGTTAGGCAGACCCACAGGTACACAAATTCCTGGACTTGCTCAAGCAGACGTTCATTAATCACGGGATGGATACTCGGGACTCGGACAGATACTGAAAAGACGTTGGAGATTAATTAGCACGGCACCCCGCAGCACACTAGCATCCAGATATAGAAGCTGCACTTTCTTAACTATAAAAGTTCGCCATCGATACGAACTATCAAAAACTACTTCCTGTGTACCTATTTTTATCAGTAATCTTCTAAGCTACCGAGGTAACATGACCAATATGGCACTTTCCTTTTCGTGAATGTGGTTTTATCCGAACACCACTTCGAGCTGCATTTTTTATCAGATTTTAACACATCGGGAGGTAAACAGAAACGTGACGAACATCCAGAATTAAAAGGACACGTGACCGAACCCTTCAATATCTGGATAACGATCTACTACCTAATTAGAATTTTGTGGCAATTCCTGACGAAGGCGTCCTTTACGTCGAAACGCGCGTCGAAGATTTAACAACCGCCACGCACATGGTGTTTTATGTATATTTTTTATGTATTTTTATGAAATGATATGATGTTTTGAATGTATTCAACACTGTTATAGTTTTTAACAAATAGAAATGATTATTATGAATTTGTATATGTGAAGATTAAATGATTTGATATAAGGTTGCACATATTTTGGTTCTGTTTCACTGAGCTTAACACTATAGGGTGAAACTTATCTGTTCAGTTGCCTAGGAATTTATTTTCTATTATATATTTACCCTGTCCTAGGAATTGTTCTATCAATTTTCTCAGGGGGTCCTTGTTATCTGCATCTAGCAAACACTGCTGTCACCAGCTCGACTGGACACTTTTCACCATCCGCAATGGGGGGAGACCGAGGCCCTAAGACACTTGCCGCACAAACACAGAATAGAATGGACCAATTCACCATGATCGAGCCAGGCTCAATCGGTGGGGCTACGGGGTGGGTGCATCCCACCCAGGGAGCGACCATAACACAATTCTGCAGGTGATCGGCGCATCCCAGGTCGCGGTGGAGGGCAAAATCGATAAGTGGACATGGCCCTCATCCGTCAAGAGCTAAGTAACACCACGGCCTGTATCTCGGAAGCAGAATCTTGCCTTTCTACGGTAGAAGATGATGTCCACTGATTACAAGGGCAGGTGGCCCATCTCCAGACCCACACCAAAGAAATACATAGAAGGGCCAAGGATGCTGAAAATCGGTCACGGCGCAACAACCTCCGCTTGGTGGGATTTCCCGAGGGATGTAAACAGGGCCAGATGGCAACGTTTATAGAGAAATTGATACAATCATGGATGCCCAAAGACACCTGTCGCGTTGGCTTGCCGTTGAACGAGCCCACCGCTCCCCTGCGCCTAAACCACCTCCTGGTGCTCCGCATTGCCCCATCATCGCCAGAATCCTCAACTTTAAGGCCACGGACACCATCTTGAGAGAGGCACGAAACTTGGGCACTCTGACCTTTCAGAGCCAAAATATAATAATTTTCCCTGACTACACCAAAGATGTACAATCCCAAAGATGCTCTTACACAGAGGTCAAACAGAAACTGCGAGCACTTGCTCTCCAATACAGGTTGCTCTTTCCAGGTCGGCTCTGTGTCGTCTTCCAGGAAAAGACACTCTTCTTTGATTTGCCACAATCAGCCTGGACATTGGCTGACCGAGGAGGGGTCCCTTGGGTCTCGCCTCGTCTCTCGGCCCATTCCCTCTGGATCCCGTGGCCCGGATGCTTTACCTCCCAAACAAAGCAGGAGATGTACACAGTTGCGCCGGGGTCATGGAGGCTGCAAAGAAGCGTCTAGATCACCTGGCCTGGCCGATGAGGAACCCACAGATATCATCAATCAGACGAGCTCCTCGCCCCGGCGGCGATCAGGCTCCGTGGACAATCTGTTCCTTGAACGCAGCCCCCCTGGTCCTCTGGACATGGCAGCTGTGGACTCTGATCTCTCTCGCAGTCCAGCGATTTGACCAACACGATAACCGCAGTGAAGCGGAATCTGGAAGACTCTCATCACAGCAGAACTCAAAATGACCTGCCGATACTGCAACTGTATCCGTTAATGAAAGAGGGGTCCTCCACGCATCTCCTAAGCTAGACACTATAGTTTAGCCTGTTACCTACTAGTTATAGGGTGACAGATGCTTCAGTTCCAGAAGTATAGGGTTGGGGTGTATTGGGGTGGGAGGATCTGGACCGTTGTCCAGTGTTTTAATTTGTGTTTCATGTTGGTTTTTCTTTTGTTAATCTCCTGCAACACCTTAACAACTAGCTATCATACATGCATCTTGACTTTGACAGTGATTCAAGAGGGGTGGCTATCCGGCTGTGAAGAGGCCTTCCCTTCATCCTCAATAGAGACCCGCAAGGTCGATCCCTAACTATATCTGGGACTCTAGAAGGAAACCCACTCAACTTGATCTCCACATACATCCCACCAGCTACAATAGCTCTATCATTGAAACATCTGGCCAACATAATCTCCACTCTGCCCTTAGGTCAGATAATACTAGGGGGTACTTCAACGCTGTCATGCAGCCATCACTTGACACTACTGGTACACCCTCACCCGCTAGGATAGCACACTCAAAAAGACTAAACGACTGGGTGACCACATCGGGCCTTTGCGATGTGTGGAGAATCTGGAACCCCCGAACTCCCCACTACACTCACACCTCAGCAGCACATTACACGCAAGCAAGAATTGACATGATCTTTGTGCCTGCCCCTGACTGCCATAGAGTGGCAGATATAGTTATTCTTCCCAGAGGAATATCTGACCACTCACCCCTACTTATGCACTTGGGCGAACCCCCTGGCACACTTCCCCCGGCATGGCGCTTAAATGCCTGGTTTCTACAAAACAAGGAGATTAAAAAAGGAATCAGGGAAAGAACTGCGTCAATACTTCCTTACAAATGTTGGTACTGTCCTCTCCCTGGGCATCCTCTGGGAAGCAGTTAAAGCCACCATCAGAGGTGTGGCGAAAAGTCTGCTTCGGGCACAGCGCACAACTCAGAATAGCCGGCTGACTCTCTTAGAAGCGCAGGCAACCCACCTGGAATCCAAACTCGCCAAGTTCCCCGGACGAAGCACAAGACAGGCAGCTCGCGATAATCCATGAAGGTATCAAGCAAATCATGCTGGAATCAGCCAAATTGCTTTGCCGTTCTTCCGTTGCTCGAGTCTATGGTTTGGGAGACCAGAATGGGAAGTTGCTACACAGATTGGCTTCCTACCCTCTCGCAAATCGCATAGTTCCCGAGGTCTGCGACCCCGCTGGAACTACCCAACGCATGTACCCTGCAATTGCATAAATGTTTGCTAACTACTATGCCCGCCTGTACTCAGCCCGCAAGCCTGAATCCTCCCTCTTGGACATAATAGTTTGTGAAAGAGTTAGCCTCCCCTGTTTAACGCAGTCTCAGGCAGCCGATTTGGACCTCCCTTTTACCCCAGAAGAGATAAATGCTGCAATCTCCTCGCTAGTGGCCCAAAAACACCAGGCCCTGATGGGCTCCCTCTGGAGTACTACGCCACATATCAAGACCTTCTAGTTCCTCATCTCTCCGCGCTATTCCACCATGTCATGGACACTGGGACATTTCCCCCTGAAACAGATATCACAACGATTGTGGTTATCCCCAAAACTCAACCGCCCTCGTCAGCCTGTACAGAATATAGCCCGATCTCCTTAATTAACACTGAACTCAAGCTTTACGCCCCGATTCTCACCCAATGCCTGCATCCATTTCTAAATAAATTGATCCACTTGGACCAATGTGACTTCATGCTGAGGCGAAGTACCAGACACTGTTTTCGGCGTCTCAACTTGGCTCTTGGAAACCGCCATCGGCTTAACCCCCATCTTGCACTCCTCCTGGTCGACTTCGAAAAAGCCTTCGACACGGTGGATTGGCTTTACCTCGAAGACGTACTCACACTGATGGGCTTGGGTCAAAAATTCAGCGACTCTATCTGGGTTCTGTACTCCCACCCTTAAAGCTAGAGTACTCGTCAATGGGGCTCTCTCAGAGCCTTCCTGATTCAAAGAGGTACAAGGCAGTTGTGCCCCCTCTCACCGCTCTTTTTCGCCCTAGCGATGGAGCCCCTAGCGTGTCTCATTTGCGCAGATGACCAAATCCAGGGCTGGACATGGGGTAGCAATCACGTCGATAGAATTGCGCTATACGCAGACGATGACCTGCTCTTTTTGGCAGATCCAGCCCACTCAGGCAATAGATGTCTCCAAACCCTTCAAGCCTTTGAGAATGTCTCAGGCCTCCGGCTTAACCCAGCAAAGTCAATTCTGGTTTCCCTCTACCTTTCCAAGGAGTGCTTCGACTGGCAATCAACTATCCCCCTTAGACGTCAATCATTTAAATATCTGGGCACTTGGGTCGCACTGCTCCCTGAGCTGGAATTGGCATTAAACATTAACCCCCTTGTTAAAAGAGCCAAAGATGATCTCCGACGATGGCAAAATCTACTACTTAACTCACTCGGGAAGGTCGCACTATTCAAGATGATGATCCTCCCCCGGTTTTTATATATCATCCAAAACACCCCCTTCCTCTTCCCGCGGAGTTGGTTCAAAGAGTTGGATAGCATGGCTACCAGGTTTCTGTGGGGGGGGGTGCGAGGCCACTCATAGCCCTAGCCTGATGCCGAATGCCACCCTTCGATGGAGGTATGGGTATGACTGATCTTTACCTTTATTATCTCGCCACTCGACTACTCGTCCTCCACAATTGGTTCACAGGGGGTTGGTCTGACTCAGCCTACAAAACTAAATTAAGAGACATGAACTTTTCCCACATCTAGGCCATCCTCTACGGCTGCCCAGTACCCAGAACACTCCCAATGGTTACCGGGGTGGTGCTGCTGGCCTGGCGCTCGACACTGGAACAACAAACTGACACAGAGAATGGGATCACATCGGTATATCACAGCTGGTTGACATGTTATGTTATCCGCCATTTATAGCGCGCATGGATACTCGGAAGTGTCCCAGCGCAAAAGCCAGTTTAATGGAGACAGGGAGGCGTAGACCGAGGCTGGTTGATTAGTTAAAAAGCAAGATTTTTAACTGCTTTTTAAACAACCTAAGATCGTGGATGTTCCGAAGTCGAAGGGTAGGGCATTCCAGGCCTTGGCCGCCTTGACAGAGAGGGAGCTACCTCCCGTTCTAGCGAGGCGGTAACGAGGGATAGCAGCAAGGCATTGCCCAGTGGAGCGAAGATGTCTGTGAGGCACATAGAAATCAAAGCGTCTCCTGAGATACGTGGGCCCCGATTTGTATAGGGCACCGTGAGCAATAGTGAGAGTCTTAAACAGAACGTGCTGACCCACCGGAAGCCAATGCAGATCCCGGAGAAGTTGCTTAGTGCTAGACCTACCAGAGATGCCCAGTAGCGCTCTAGCTGCTGCATTCTGGACAGTCTGTAGCTTTTTTAGCTGGTAGCCAGGGAGACCAATGAATAGGGCATTGGCATAATCTAAATGCGAGAGAATGAGAGCACGGGTCACCATTTCTTTTGCAGCTTTAGCCAGCAGTGGCAGAAATTTCTTAAGTAGTTTCAGTGTGCCGAAGCACACTTCGGCCAATTTATTAATCTGCAGTAGGAATCTGAGGTCCTCACTGAACCAGACCCCCAACTTTTTTACAGGGCTCCCCATTGACTTAGGCATGGGGTAACCCTCGGGCCAAAGGTCATCCCTAAAATTCGGTGGGAAGGACCCATACAGTACCTCAGACTTGTCCTCATTGCATTTGAGTTGGGCCTGCGCTAACCATTTAAAAACTTCAGCAAGACAGTTTTTAGCTAAATCAGGGGATAAATCGTTTTTCTTCCACTTGAAGAGAAGCTGGGTATCATCAGCGTACGCTATGATCTTAGCACCCAGCTCTTCCGCCAGATAGATTAGCAGCATCACATAAATGTTAAAAAGAAGGGGGCTCAGGATTGAGCCCTGGGGGACGCCTGTGGTCACGCTTCTCTGTGTAGAAGACAATGGAGGCAGCCACACTTGCTGCGTTCTATGTGCCAAGAAGGATTCGATCCAATCCCACACCAAGCCAGAGATTTCGATATTGAACAGATGGGCTAGGAGTTGGCGATGCGGTACCGTGTCGAAGAGGGGTCCAATTAAACCAGGGCCGCTCTGCCACCGGAATCTAGGCACTCTGTAATAGCCTCCTCCATCTCAACTAGGGCAGTCTCAGTACTATATGAGGCCCTGAAGCCCGACTGGGCTGGGTGGAGGGCGCCAGAAGTCTCAACAAACTCAGAGAGCTGTTTGTGGGCTGCCTTCTCACACACCTTCGCCACAGCCGGGAGAAGTGAGATCGGTCGGTAGCTAGCCAGAGTGGCGGGGTTTAATGAAGGTTTTTTTAGCAGGGGGAGGAGTTTTGCCTGTTTCCACTCAGATGGACCTGTGGTGGTTTGAAGCGACAGATTGATGATATTGTTCACTTCAGGATTGACCACCTCCGCCACTGCTGCCAACTGCCTGGCTAGGCAGGGATCTGCTGGGGAACCTGTTTTAAGAGATTTAAGAATGGCCAAAGTGTCTGACAGAGGAATAGGAGTAAACGCTGTCAGTAGAGTGCGGGCTAGATCTGAATCTGAGGCTACCCGAAGCGGGTGTTCCGCCTGCACATGGAGAGCAGACCCAAAGCTATACTGGATTGTTTAGATTTTATATAAAAAAAACAGATAACTGCTCGCACCAGGAGTTAGAGGCGGGAGCGACCATACGTTCTGCGCATGGCTTCAGGAAACTCTGGACAATTGCGAAGATTTCCTTTGAGTTATTTTTAGATTGAGCAATGTGCTCTGCATACAAATGGCCTTTGACCTTCTTGATGGCGGCATAGTAGCTGTTCTGAGACTTCCTAAGTGCTATTTTGGCCAACGGGCAATAAGCTTGTCTACAGCTGCGTTCAAGCTGTTTGCATGATGTTTTTAGTTCTTTATGTTAGTTGGAAAACCAGGGTTTGGACGGGGTGTTTCTTGCTCTCTTATGGTCCAGAGGTGTGGAAAAATTTTCCACTGCTCGTGAAATCCAATTATTGAAACCCCCTACAGCTTCCAACAAAACCCCAGAGACAACAGGGTGTGTATCTATCAAAACTCTGCAAAAAGCAGCAGGCTCAATGCGTTGAGGAGGTCTGTCCTCGGATGACCTCGTAGTCGGGTAGGAGGGCTTAACGGTCCAAGAAAATTGGACTAAAAAATGATCGGACCAGGGAACAGGGAAAGGTTCCTGTACAACTATGGGAAAGTTGAAGCAGACTACATCTAGGGTGTGCCCCCCTCTGTGTGATGGGGAATTAATCCATTGAGTCAGATGGGCAAGATCTAAAGAATCATTCAGTTCTCTTGTCTCAGATGCCTCCACACAATCCAGATGATGTTGGTCCCCTAAAAGTAGATAATTAGAATAATGCAGGGCTCTTGGCACAATGGCTTCGTCTAAGGCTTTTTAAGAAGGTGCTAGAGGGACCGGGAGGGCGATATATCAACGTGGCCTCCAATAAAAAGTGCGGGGAGATAGTGAGGGAGAAGTCCAAAGCTTCCCCCTCCCTAATGTCATGTGACTGCCTGCGTAAAAATCCAGGTTTCCCTAAATACTAACGCAACCCCTCCTCCTCTGCCTGTTTTACGGTCAACCCTGGCTATTTTATACCCCTTCGGGATGGCCATGGCGATAACTGGAGCCGAGAACTCGTTAAGCCATGTCTCTGATATGAAAAGCATATCTAACTGACTGTCAGCCAGCAGCTCAAAGATATGAGGAGCATGTTTTACCATGGACCGTGCATTAATTAGGGCAGCTTGGATACACCGGGAGTTCTGTGGGGCAATAGGGCCGTGATTGGAGGGAGTAATAGAACCCAGGGTATGATTAAAACGGTAGTTCCAAACCTGACAAGTGCTGGAAATGTTGTCCACGACCTTCCATTCTTGGCCACTGTAGGACCGGGGGTCACCAGGCCCTCTGGGGGTAACGTGACTCGAGCAGGTAGGCACCCAAAGGCTTACGTGTAAAGTGACCATACAGCACACACATCCACTGAGACAGGAAACGCACGCAATAATTGACACCACACCAGTAGGTTGAATAAAACCAATCAGTTTTATCTAGATCAACATTAGGATCAAAAGCATTTCATTAGGAATAGATTGGCAGTTCATTAAAACATCAAAACCTGGCATTGAATCAAAGCGCGACACCTGGCGATCCTGGGGAGCTTTAAACCCAGCATTTACGCAGAGCGCTGCACATAGCAATTCAATAGCGCTTTAAAACATGGCATTTAACATAGCGCTGCACATAGCAATTCAATAGCGCTTTAAAACAGGGCATTTAACATAGCGCTGCACATAGCAACTCAAAAGCGCTTCAGATAGGGCCCTCAAGCATAGCGTTGCACTTGGTAAATCAATAGCGCTTCGGATATGGCCCTCAAGCATAGCGTTGCACTTAGTAAATCAATAGTGCTTCAGATATGGCCTTTACTTGGAGCACTACCCCGTCATGCAGGAGTATAAGTTAACCTGTGTCTCCCAAAATATCCTGTCCCTCAGGCAATCCTTAGCCCTTTACCGGGCGCCAGTCAAGGGGGGGGCCATGAGCCGGCCCAGTCCCCTCCCCGGGGTAGTTGGAGGGCCAAGCGGGCCTGACGATAGAATTCCCCGGGGGAGGGGCGAGTCTAGGGCCTCTCCTCGGCCTGCCGCCCGCCTCCCCCAGGGGTCACCTTGGTCTACGACCCCTCGCGGGTCACTTTCGAGGATCCTCGGCTGTGCGGGGGCTCACTTGCTCTAGAGCCTCTCCCGCCAGCCACGCGCGCCGCCCGGCGGTGTCCGGGCCGAAGGCTGCCTGTGGTTCAGGGAATTCTTCCGCCGGAGGTCAGGGCCCGGCGCACCCGCCGATGACAGCGCGGCCTGTGGGGGCGCGGCCAACTCGGTGACTAGCAAAGCGGAGGGGGCGGCGTTTGGCAGTCCGCCCCCGTCAGGTGGTGTAGGCCTCGGCTTCAGAGGTTCGCGCCCGCAGCCGCCAATGACAGCGCAGCCTGCGGGGGCGCGGCCCTCTCGACAAATAGTACAGCGGCGGGGGCGGCATTTGGCAGTCCGCCCCCGTCAGGTGATGCAGGCCTCGGCTTCAGGCCTACACGGCCTCGATCGAATGGCTCGGCCTCCCGAGGCCTTCCCGGGGATTCTGGCGGTCCTCTCCTTGCGGAGGGCCGCGTCGCAGGGTCGGTGACAACAGCGACAGGGCCCCGGTCTTCCCCGCGGGCCCCGGAGATGCCTCAGGACGCAGGGGTGAGTGTTCCCTTCTCGGGATCCCCGACGGGGGTGGGAGAAATTAAGAGGTGGCCTGCAGCTTGGGGGGTGGCGATGGGTTTGGCGCCCAGTGCCCCGTTTTCCCCCCGGAGATGCCCCAGCTCAGGGCAGGTAGGCTGGGAGGTGGCAGGCCACACGCCAGTGGCAGAACAAGCTAGGGAGGGGCCCAGGGTAAGTCAGGGAGCGCAGGAGTGGCACAGCGCAGGTACCTGGTCGATCCCCCAGCAGTTCTGTGGTAAGTTTCTGTGGTAAGTTCTTTGATAGTTCTTTGGTAAGTTTCTTGGCGCTGGTTGGATCTGGTGCCCTTAGCAGTTTGGTTCCTTGGGGGGGTGGTAGGATGAGTTGGTGACTGAAGGGAGTTCTCAGTCAGGCTTGGTAGGTTGTCCCTGGGTTCCCCTCCCGCTGGGCCAGATCAGTGGGCTAGTTCAGGATCCCTCACTTAACTTAAAGGGCAGCACCTAAGCCCTGTCACTTTCAGTGGCATAGGTCCCTGACTAGGCCCTACCGCCTAAAACTCCTGCGTAGGTTCCCCCAGGTCTGCGTCGCCCCAACTGACTAAAAATGTTCCCTCCTTTCCTTAAGTATCCCTAGGTCAGGTGACCACCCTCTAAGGCGGCAAAAGTAAACCCCACCCTTCTTCTAGAAGGTTCCAGCAAGTTCCAGGAGCTTCCCCACTCTAGCTATAGGACAAAAAGGCGGGCTGGTGTCGCAACAATGTTGTAGGGTCCCAGCCAGCTCCTGGCAACTAGGGTGCTACTAAAAAGGCCACTCCGCAGTAGCAGGGGCCTGTGGCAGCCATATTGGGGGAAGAGAGCACCTGCACCTTAACACTGATTAGCAATGGAAAGGCGCTCGGAGACCTAAGGCCAACGAAAAAGAGGGTGGAAAAAAATGAGGCAAGGGCAAAAATACAGGGAAAGACCACCCTAGGGCTGACAGGTCTAACAGCCACACTTACTCATATATGCACCAATCGACATAATTTCAGCACGGCTCAGGGACAGGCGAACGTTAGGCAATTCTGGCGGAAAACGGGCAGCATGGCTGGCGCTGACCGCTTCCGGGACGCTGACGGGCACATACGGGCTTGCCTTAGGCGCGCCTTCAGCGCGCCAGCGGTGCATCCGCACATGATTTATGCGGAAATGTCCCCCGACAACTAGAGCGCGCCATTTGGACGAGTGACCACATTAGGGCATTTCAAGACTTACAAACGTGCTACACCCTCCATAACTCACAGTTCTATAAATACTTACAGCTGCGGCACGCCCTTAGCGCCCACATATCCACAGGCACTGTGCTCCCCGAGTTTAGCCCTCCAGAAGCGCAAATTATGATGGGAAACTTGGGTAAAGGAGGAGTATCGAGAATATATCGCACCCTAACTAACAACGGCCCTGCACCACTTGATTCGCCACAGATGGGAGGAATGGCTGGGTCCCTTGGAAGAAGAGGATTGGCGAGACGCCCTTATGGCCCCTAAGACCATTACCACATCCGCAAAACTCCAACTAATTCTACTATATTATTTACATATCCCCTATCTCACCCCCCAAACGGCTCCATAAGGCAGGTCTGTGCCCCTCACCAGAGTGCACACGCTGCGGGCAACTACCAGCGGACTTCTTTCACATGGTCTGGTCTTGTCCCCGAATCACCACATACTGGAATAGGATAGAATCCGAAAACATAAATGTCCTAGGTTGGCAGATGTTCCACAACCCACTACACCTTATTCTGGGAGTTATGGACGGCCTGGATGGCTCCCGAGCGGACAACCTGTTCCTGGGGACGGCCACCATGGTGGCTGTTGGACTTGGCCCTTTTTGCATAAACTTTTTGCCTTCCTCCTGTATTTTTTCTGACCAGATGTTGGCTGTTTTATGACTCTGGGCACTTTACCAATGCTGATCAGTGCTAAAGTGCATATGCTCTCCCTATTGTAAATTGATGTATGGGTTAGTGACTCCATGATTGGTTGGTTTGGTTTACCTGTCAGACCCCACTACAGTGCACCAGGAGTGCCCAGGGCTGGTAATCCAAATACTGCTGGTGGGCTTGCAGCACTGGGTTTGCCACCCACAGAAGCAGCCTGTAAAAATGTGTCTAAGGTCTGCCATTGCAGAGCCTGCGTGCAGTCTAGTACTGTCATGCTGACTGGGCAAGTGCACCCACTTGCCAGTCCCTAAACCTTCCCTTTTCTTCATATCAGACACCCCTATGGTAGGCCCATGGGCAGGGTGCATTGGAAGGATAAGGTAGGACATGCCCTGGTGTGTGTGGCATGTTCTAATAGTGAATTACAGCCATTTTCGTTTTTCACTATTGCAAGGCTACCTGTTCTCCATAGGCCAGAATGGGCAGTTTGGTTATTACATTTTATTATCCTAACTGACTCTGGGAACATGGTAGAAATTCGAATTTAGTATGCCTGGACTCAGGATGATAAAATGCATCTTTTAGTGAAGTTGGTTTTAACATTCTGTGTTTGAAAATGCCACTTTTAGAAAGTAGGCATTTTTTTGTCTAACCATTCAAACCTGCCTCTGCTAGGCTGTGTATTCCTTGTCTGGAGTTTGAATTCCAGGGGGCTGGGAAATTCCCGGAGACAGGGTGAGTCAGCACAGGGCTGAATAGAGAGATCTCCATGTAGATGGGTGGGAGGAGTTGCACCTGGGACCTGAATAGGGCTGTGCTTTCCCGCCACAATGCTGCCTCCACCTCCTGTGGTGCATCTGATGTCTCTGCCCTGCACTCTGAAAGGAAAGAAGGAGTCATGTAAACAAAGTGCTCCAGGACTGATCAGAACCGGTTTGAACAAGGCAAAGGCCCCTCTGCCCTCAGAGGACAAAGGATTTGGGGGTATAAGTATTGGGACCCTGATCCCAAGAATTTAGATCACTTTGGGAAACAAGAAGAAACTCTGCTGAGGAGAGGAACCAAGAAGAAACTAAGGAGAGACTATCCCTGAAACTGGGGCATTGGCCTGCAGGGGTTGCCTACTGCCAAAGAGAGGAGAAAGGAACTTTGTGTGTACTTTTGCTCAACTTGTGAAGGATCTCCAAGGGCTTGGAAAATAGCTTGCCTCCTGCTGAAGTCTCAGGAACAACAGACTTCACCCCCCAGCTCCCCAGAGTTCTTTGGAAGTGCCTGCTGCTGTTTTGGGCCTTCTGAGGGACTGCGTGTCGCAAGGAGCTGGAAGCGCAACTCAAGAAGGAGAAGCGTGCCGCGGTCGGAGCTGTTGTCGTCGCATCGCGTAAAGTGTGTCGCCGCTGCAGCTGTCGCATCGAGCGGAAGCGTCTCGCATCATCGAAGAAGTGTCTCGCAACGCCGAAGAAGCGTGTCGCCATCGCAGCCATCGTACTGATGCATTGCACCGCATCAAGAGAAGAGTCTCGCATCAAGGAAGAAGCGTGTCGCCATCGCAACCATCATAGTTGTCGCATTGCACCGCATCGAGAAAAGCACCTCGCACCCACGGAAATGCGTGCCGCCGTCGGAGCTGTTTTCGTCGCATCGCGTAAAGTGTGTCGCCGCTGCAAGCTGTCGCATCGAGCGGAAGCGTCTCGCAACATCGAAGAAGAGTGTCGCCGCCAAAGCCGCTGTCGTCGCATCACGTAAAGTGTGTCGCTGCTGCAGCTGAAGCATCGAATCGAGTCATCTTGCAACATCGGAGAAGCGTGCCGCATCTGGACGAGCTTCACGTCTTTATTACTTTGCACCAAAACTGTCATTGCATCAACATCATTGCAACACTTTCGTTGCCCTGCGTGTCGCATCTAAAAGGTACAATGACTTAAAGTCGCATTTAAGAACTAAAGAGAACTAAGCTAAATCCTACCATCTTAAAGTAACAGTATTGTGTATTTTTGTTGTTTATGGTCTTGTGGTAAATCTATATAAAGAATACTTATTTTTTAATATAAAACCTGTGTGGTGTCCACCTGTAGTGTGTCACTTGATTACTGTATGTGTTCACAAATGCTTTACACACTGCCTCTGAGATAAGCCTGTCTGCTCGTGCCAAGCTACCAAGGGGATGAGCAGGGGTTATTTTAGGAGTGTACCCCTTTACCCTGACTAGAGGCGAGGGTCCCTATTTGTCACAAGTACCAACCTGTGCCAACTAGAGACCCCCAAGTCTAACAGTGGCCAAACGCGACATTGCAGCAACATGGTCACAATCATATCCCCCGAGAATAGCTGTATGGCGCAGAGGGGTGGACTGGTGTGCTACCCAAGAGAAACCCCTGTTTAATGCCAGAGGCTGCCCATAGAAACATGATAGAATATGGGGCAAATGGTTGTAACACCTGGGTTGACAAAATCTCTAGGTCTGTGCACTCTTCTTGTTAACACTCGCCATATACAGTGGTTCGTAGTTTCTATGCATGTAGTCGCATTGACCACATGGACAGGTTGTACAAAACTAACTATGATAAGTAACTGTGCTGTAATGTTAATCTTTCTTTCTTTTGTAAAATGTCCTTTGTCAAAAATCAATAAAATTGAATATAAAAAAAATATATATATATGCCAAGCGGAACAGAGAGAAAATGTTAGAGGAAATAAGATTACTGCATCAAGAGGTTAGTCAACTCTCCAAACCTGAAGCAATTCAATGATTTGAGAAAGAGTTGGAAATCAAACTGAAAAAACATGAGCAGACAAATAGAGAATGGAGGGCAATAAAATTCACGAGGGACAGGTTAGACTACTAAAGGGGTCAAATTTATACATTTGCATGCCGCTTTGGTACCCTACACAGACAGAAACTCTCCAACAAGGTTGCTCCACAGACAATAAATCAGAAAAACGGACATCAAAAGAAACAAGTTCAGAATTCAGCTCGGAACTGGATACTGTTCAGGGTGGAGCAGGAATGTTGAATAAGGGTAGAGATATGATAGAGCCACTCTCAGTGATTGAAGAGCTACGTTTTTTACATTCACACTGCACGATGAATGCCAGACTGCGCCCACAACGAAAAAAAAAATTCAACAAAGGAGGTGCCAGAGAAGGAGAAGGCATGGAACTCAGATCTGGAGTCAAAACTAAGCAGATGCAGCAACGCAAGTAGCTTCGAGTGCTGGAACGGTGCTCAATCAGACAGATTTAGTGCTATCAGAAGAAGAAGGTATTCTATCTTTGCGAATTTCATTTTGTACACATATTAATTTCAACTACGGACAGGCGCAAACTGATTTTTTCAAATTTGTGAGGAAGCTGAAGCTGAGGAAGTTTTTTTTCACAATAACAACAAGCATGGACACGTGGAATGTCCTGGAAAGACAATCTCAGATTCAAATTTGGTAGTAGGTGATATGGATCTGCTGCATGATATGGAACAACTGGAGAGGTATAATAAATGAAGACATCCCCTTTAATCATCCAGAGAAACGGTAGACATATGGGGTCTAGGTATTTGTGGCAGAATCAAAACATCATTCAAGCCCAAGTCCATCTTTGCACCAAACCTTCCAAGGGACTCCCTGGATATATATTCAGAACTTGTCATCAATGATTTAAAGACACTATCATTAATGTCTAGTGAGACCTTTTTGAGTGGCAATAAAAGGCTAGGACTAAAATTTCGAAAATCAAAGCCAGAAAGGAGATTGTGGTTCGTCAGTCCGATAAGGGAGGCAACATCGTCTTGTGGCCCCTAACATGTATAACATAGAGGCCAAGTTGCAGTTGAGGGATGTCATGTGTTACCATAAGTACCACAATGCAATTTAGTTGGAATTAAAAATGGATTCCATGCTGATTTTGCCAGGTGAAGAGGGACAGATTTAAGTTCTAAAAGCGAATATTTGTATCTGAAGATGGATGCTCCTATAACACCAATACTGTACTTGATTCCAAAAATACATAAGAATCTGGAAACTTCCCCTGGGAGACCGATCATTTCAGCGATATGCAGCATATTCAAAACCACATCCTGATATATTAACCATTTTCAGCAGAAATTTGTAGGTAGTCTCCTGTTCTACATGCAGGATACAGGGGATTTTCTTAGAAGAATCTATGGCATTCCATGGGAGGAGTCCTATGTCTTGATGACACTGGATGTGACTTCGCTGTATACCAGCCTCTCCCATGAGGATGGGCTTAGAGCGATGAAGTATTTCTTGGGTTCAAGACCAATTTGTTTGTACCAACATTCTGACACGCTTATCAAAAGAACAGGATGGTGCTTAGAAAACAATTTGTTTATGTTTGGCAAAGAGCCCTACAGGCAAGTGAGGGGCACGGCCAAGGGCATCTGCTTAGCCCCAAGTTATGCCAACCTTCATATGGGTTGGTGGGAGGAGCAGGTGCTCAGGGTCAAGTTTGCCAGAGAGTGGTCCGAGAATGTCATTCTTTTTACAAGATTTATAGCTGATCTCTTTATCCTGTGGAAAGGCACCCCAGAATCAGCTCAGGCATTTGTGTCAGAACTAAACATCAATACCCTAAACCTAAAATTTACTTCAAATATTAGCACATCTGAGATTTGTTTTTTGGATTTAGAAGTATTTGTGAAAAATAACAAACTACATATGAAGTGACATAGGAAACCTACAGGAGGGAATTCCATTTTACATTCATGCAGTTTTCATCCAAAGAAATTGAAGCAAAGTATTCCATATGCGGAACATCTGCGGAAGAAAATAAACTGTAGTGATTCAACATTCCTGCAGGAAGCTCAGGAGCAATTGCAAGAAAGATTTATTGAGAGAGAGTACAGCTCCCAGGTACTAGAACAAGCCAAACACAAGGTTGAGGGAACCACCAGAGACTTATTGTTATTTTCGAACAGGGAAGAAGATAAAAGTACTAGAGGTGCTAGAAGGAACAAAGGAAAGGATGAATTGCGAATGATCACAGCATACAATGCCTATCATGCTAAGGTGAGAGAGGTAATGACTAGGCATTGGCATGTACTGAAGAGTGATCCAATATTAGGCAGTGAAACATCTCGTAAACCTCTGCTGACTTTTAGACACACCAAATCAATGCGTCAATAGGTAGGTGTAAGCAGCCCTGAAGTGATAGAACTGGAAGGTTGCCTGAGGGCCAGCCCTGGGTTCCTTAGGTGCCCCAGGTGCAAAGCTTGCAAACATGGTCTTATTAAAAGAGAAGTATAAAACCATTGTTGAAAAGTCCATGGAGGATCCGCAACCCCTAAAGTTGTAGGAGTGACCATGTAGTATATATTCTACAATGCTCCTGTCCTAAACTTTACGTAGGAAGTACCATACATTTGGCACATGTGTGAATTTTGCAACATTTCAGGGCTGTGAAACATTTTGACAAAAGTTATCCCATCGCCAGGCATATCAATGAGATACATGGAGGCAATTCGAATGAACTGTTTTACTATGTCATTAATTCAGTCCCCAAGAATAGACTAGGTGGGAATCGAGAACTTAAATTAAGGCAACTAGAATCATAATATATTGTGATGTTAAATACAAAAATGCCATATGGCTTGAATTCCGATGAAGAACTATATGTACATATTTAGAAAAGATTCTTCTCTTGATTGATAAAGTAGCAAGTAGGAGTAATGGATTACAAGTGTATATATTGGGAAATTTTGTTTTGGAAAATTAATTTTATCGCAGACATTGAGCACTTTAGAAGAAAATGAGAGCAAAACATGTAATATTGGGTAACCAGTGCGTGTATTTATACAATAGGCTGTGCTGTGTGCTAAATCGAGTTGAGAACAGTGATGGGGGACTCACTAGAGACCTATCCTTTCTCTTCCTTTCTTTTTGTCCCTATTTGCTCTTAGGTTGATATCGTGATTCAATTTTGAGAATTGGGTTTAGATTGAATAACATGTAATGAGAGTATGGGAATGATTAAGGCACTAGCCGGTGATATATATTTCTCCAATGGCACTAGCCAAGGACCAATTTGGAGATAAAATATTCTGCTCCATTAGACTTAGAAACACCACAACATTTTAAACTGTTTTAATTTTAATTACAAGAATGGTAGAGTGAATATTTTAATACAGCACCAGTACTTTACCAAATTGTGGCAGCTCGGGTAGGAACCATCTGCACTTTTATTTAACCAATCATAGTAGACTGAGCTGCGTCAATAATACTATTATTGCACAGCACTTTAAACCCATTAGATTAAGAAGTTAATTAGTAGCTGTAGTGAATTATGGTATTGCACAGCACGAGCACTTTACACATAGAAAATGAAAAATATTTATAAAAAACAAGATTATAAGCTGAAATAATGGAGAAAAAAGACTATGCTGTAACAATCTTGTGCAAAAAGTGTTTCTACTATGTTTTCTGTATTCAAAGATCATGTGTCCCATTATTTATATGGTGGGAGAAATGGTGCCTAGTTTGTTTGATCAAGGCAGAAGGAACTACCGAAACGCGTTACAGCTAAATTAAACTACGTTCGATTAACTTTCCTCGCAGTGTTGGTGTCTGGTTTTTCATGTGAAGACTGGATCTGGTGTGAATATATATATATATATATATATATATCCAGCTTAAACCTTCAGAAGATGAAGAGACCACACTCACGAAAGAGGTGAAGGACTCGATTTATTCACTGAGTCACAAAACAAACAGGACGCGTTTCGGCTCGCGCCTTTTTCGACTATCAGTGTATTTGCAACATTGCAGTGCTTATATTTACAACAGAAATTCGGATGTTCGGTTATATGTTTCGTACATCAATATAGCAAATGGACTTGCGTTTTAAAAGGAAACCAATGCTTTGTAAAAAAGGTGCCATCTTGAAGTGTCACAATGTTACTGTTCATGCAAATGTATACAAGCCGTAATATATTGTGTGGCTATTGAAAGTGAAATTCATTTCTGAATAATCATTCTTTAAATAAGAAAACATTTTAATAGCAGTAAATAATTCCTTTTTCATTCCACCTCATCTTTTTACAATTCTTGCGTTATTAAGCTCTGTAGGAGCCTGTGTCCATTTCCTAAGCGACTATTTATCCATCTCGGTACTAGATCGTAGGACATCAGTTCATTGCGAATTTACATCATTCTTATAAAAAAATAAATACATTTTTAGCTAATCATTATTCAATGGTATCACAGAACTTAAATAAAATTAAAATATTTACTGTAAATAGGACTTTTGGCCAGACTATTCTGAGTTATCCTAGATGAATTGCCAGTTCCTCTTCTCTATTCAGGCCCAAGGGCATCTTTGTTTGCAAGTCTACAATGTACCTTGATTCCAGTCTACGTAACCTCATTACTCTATCTCCACCTCCCTCATTTGGCGGAATATGATCTAAACAGTAAAACCGTAATAGGTTTCTGTCACTCTGATGATGTAGAGCAAAGTGTCTTGCGACTAGATGAATTTGGTCATTTTTTTCTATTGCCCTTGCCTGCTCCAGAATCCTGCGCTTTGTTGGATGAATAGTGCTGCCTATATACTTAAGCTTCCACGGGCATATAAGACAATAAACACAATAAGATGTGTTACATGTTAGAAACGTAGTTATTGGTCTTGGTCTATTACACCCTGGCACTTCATTTGTCAATGTTTTTTGGCTGTTTTTGTATGGCTTGCACTTAGTGCAAGGAAAAAAATCCTGTCAAGTCACTAATTCTTGGATTGATTGACATTGTTACAAAGTGACTCTGTACTAAAGGGTCTTTCAGTGAACAAACCCTTCTATATGTTATTATGGGGTACCCAGGAAGGATCTTTCCAATAATTGGATCAGTTTGTAAAATGTGCCAATTTTGTTGTATGATGTTTCTTGCATTGTGTGCCCCATTAGAAAAAGTGATCAATCAATCTGAATTCCTGATCTGATTTCTTATCAGGGTCTTTATCCTCATTTTTCTCTTTGAGAAGACTATTGCGTGAGATCTTATCTACTCTCATATGCATTTCGGAGTGTATCCTCTGTGTATCCTCTTAATCTGGATCTTTCAATAGACTCTCTTGCTGCTTGTTCAAAATCTTGCTTCCTTATGCAATGCCTTTTGAGACATAATAGTTCTCCATAAGGAATGCTTTTCTTCAACGGATTAGGGTGCCAGCTACAATCTGACCATCTGCAATAAATATTTTCAAATCCAGAAAGTTGACTTCTGTTGTGCTTATTTCTCCACTAAATTGCAGATTAACTTCATTGTTGCTCAAAGCTTGGATATATTTCTCAACCTCATTTTGTGGTCCTTTCCATAAAATAAACAAGTCGTCAATGTAAAGATACCTGACCACAATGCAGGACACCCATGTATTATAGGTATCTGCCCATGCCACCTGCTTCTCCCACCAGCCCACGAATAAATTTGCGTAGCTGGGGGCGAAGCAGGTGCCCACAGCAGTCCCATATGTTTGTATATACAGTTGTTTTTTAAACAGAAATATATTATTAGTGAGGCAAAATGTAAGGAACTCAAGTAACATCTCATTGTTTTCTGCAAATTTCAATGTTCTTCCTTTCAAGAAATATTGTTTGGCATTTGTACCTTTATCATGGTCAATAATTGTGTACGACTTGTTATATCCAACACCACCATCAGTATATCTTGTTCCCAGGTGATATTTGAGATTATTCTTATAAAATCTTTAGTATCACGGATATACAATGATAATGTTCTCGAAATCAAACAGAAAATAATCAATGTATTGAGACATGGATTCAGTTAAGCTGCACTTAGATTAAATAATTGGGCAGCCTGAAGGTATCTTCTCATTTTTATGCATTTTGGGAAGATGATAGAACGTCGTTGTCACTGGGTGAGGGTATTTGAGAAACTCTTGTTAGTTTGGATATATATATATATTATTTTTTCACCAAACAAATGATTACTCGCACTCAAGGAGATCAATTCAAAGGCTTATTTAATCCAATGCTTTACAGCCATCACCATCAAGTCCTCTCACAAACCAACCCGTGATCAGGACCTGAGTGGTCGAAACGCGTTGGTTTGTGAGAGGACTTGATGGTGATGGCTGTTAAGCATTGGACTAAATAAACCTTTGAATTGATCTCCTGGAGTGTGAGTAATCATTTGTTTGGTGAAAATACGTAATGCAGATCTCGATTTCTTTTCTGCACTACTCGCACCGATCGTGAGCGCGCTGGATCAGAGGGATCATTTGGTGGAAAATAAAAAAAAATATATATATATATAAACACACACACACACATATATATATACATACATACCTACACACATATATATATATGGTATGACTACCAGCACTAAAATGCAACTGCACAATGCAGACCATATAAGCAACATATTACATAATTAGAAACAAATATATGGATCTAGTAAAGGAGTGTATGCACACATAAGCACTGCTCTCCTCAGAGACTTTACTATTGGCAGGCTCCAAAACAGCAATAGACAACATTAATTGATTTGTACTTCTAAAAAAAGACTGGCCCTCTATTTAGTAACCAACAAATCATATAGGCGACTGCAGGAGAGTAAGAAATTTGTTAGCATTCACACCAAGAATTTTCAATTCTATTAACGAGGCGAGGATTTTTGCTTCTCTTTCTTTACTGTTGATATCACAGCAGCCAATGAAAACGTTTTAACACATAAATAAAACTACATTTTCCATGATGCTTATGCAACCAATCATATGTCATCAGACCCTATAAGTGACCCTCTCGTTTCCATGAGCCTCTTTCTTTGCTCGAGTCCTTAAGTCCAAATGAACATTAATTCAAAAAAACCCTGTCACCCTCCAACGTGGAAGAATTTGAAACAAGAACTGGGACATCGTCCAATCGCTTTAATCAGAAGAGCGCTTATTCTGTCTTCTTCTCTGAGCCTGAAATAAAATGAAACAGACAACCCGTAATCTCTGTTGAACAGAATATATACAACATATGGTTGGGTACTTTATTGCAATAATCATTGAAATACAACTTGGTGCGATAATCCTCGCCTACATGTCCTTAATAGAATTGAAAATTCTAGGTGCGAATGCTAGCACATTTTTTATTCTATTACAGGATCGGAGGCTTCGGATTGTTGCTCGTTTAACGCTTATCAAATACCACAGTAGTTATATCACGCACCGGTTTATGATAAAATTGCTTAAATGTTGACTGAAGACCAATCAGCCGATCTAATAATGTCCTGAATAGTTGAACCCAACATAAATGTTTTGGATGCCATGGCACCACATACAGAATGTGCCCCAAATATCTGGGTATCAATACCAGCTTCTTTCATGACGGATTTCAACCATCTAGCTATTGTAGCCGCTTGACACTGGTTTAAACATTTTTTGCAAAGCAATCAGTAGTGGATTAGCACCCTCTGGTCGCAAAGACCGTGTACATTCTTCATATGATTTAAGGAATTGCACTACACATAAGTTATCATTACTGGGAAAAGCATTATACTCAATACTACGTGACAAGGTTTTCGTTTTGCCAGTAATGTTGAAAGAAATACCTTGCGGTATATATACTCTACCTGTAAGGTCCAAGGCTCTTACATCTGAAGAGCGTCTGCATGCAGATGAACACAAAAGCATAGCCAGTTTGGCTGACAATAGTTTCCTGGATAGCAAAGCATTACATGGCCATTTGTCAAAAAGGGATATGACTAGCGATACATCCCACAAACATGAATACTTCAGTTTAGGGGTATTAGGTACTCTAATACCTTTAAGTAATCTGCATACAATTGGGTGAATACCCACCAGTTTATCGTCCACTTATATATATCCTGCGGATATGGGCGATCTTAAGTTATTTACTGAACGATATGCTAAACCTTCTGAAGCTTTATCAGATAGGAAATCCACAATTTGGGGTAACTCTGCCCCCACGGGATCCACGTGCCGTTCCAAGCACCAACATACCCAGCCTTTCCAAGCTGAGGAATATCTTTTTCTTGTGGAAGGGGCCCTGGCTTGCTTGATGAATGCAGAAGCTTTGTCCAAAAATCCTAGCATTTCCCATTGTTGCCGGAAAGTCTCCATGCCATCAGGGACAACTGCCCCAATGTCACCATCAGGTGCAGTTCTCCGTCAGGGCCCTGGAGCATTGTCTGAGTCCAAGGGAGCATCCTGGGAAATTCGCAGCTCATCTCCAATAATATCGGGAACCCGGGATGCGACTTCCACAGGGGTGTCATCAAGATCACCTCTGCTTGTTGACGAGGTGTGTCGTAACTCTGGGGATCAGAATGAAAGGGGGAAAAGCATAATTCAGGTTCCCTGACCAATCCTGGGAGAAGGCGTCTGTCACTTTCGCTAAGGGGTCTGGCCTCCAGCTGAAGAACGTCTGTAGTTGATGGTTCAATCTGGATGCAAACAGGTCTATCATGCAAGGACCCCACACTGCCTACAACCAATGGAACAATTGGGGTTGGAGTTGCCAATCGCTATAGTCCTTTAGATACCTGGAATTCCAGTCTGCAACAGTGTTCGACTGTCCCGGAATGTATTCCACCATCACCGATATCTGATGACTCAGACAATAGTACCAAAAGTCCTTTGCTATCTCCACTTGTAGAGACAACCTCGTACCTCCCAACTTGTTGATATACCTCACTGCCGAGATATTGTCCATCCTGAGAAGGACGCAACAAGAGACTTGCTTGGGAGCGAGTGTACGTATTGCAAATGAGGCTGCCAACAATTCCAGACAATTGATGTTTAGGGATAGTTCTTGAAGTGACCACCTTCCTCCTGTGGAGATATCTCTGCAACATGCTCCCCAGCCCCAACAGCTAGCGTCCGTTTCTATGACGACCTCCAGTTGAGATCCGAAGATAGCTCTGCCGTTCAACGCTTCTACGTGACCCAACCACCATTTCATCTCTTCCCTTTCTTCCTGGGACAAACGGACTAGGTCCGTATAAGACAGACCCTTCTGAAGGTGCTGGATTTCTAGTCTCTGAAGGGCCCTGTAATGAAGAGGACCCGAACAGATAGCCTGTATTGAGGAAGCCAGTAACCCCACTATTCTGGCACTTGTCCTGAGGGAGACCGTCTGCTTGGCTAGCATCGGTGTGAGCTCCTTCTTGAGATCCCGTAACTTCGACCGGGGAAGGCTCAGTTGAGCCGTCTGTGAGTCTATGACAAAACCCAGGAAGTCCATTGTCTGGGAAGGACAAAGGGCCGACTTGGATTCGTTGATCACGAACCCCAGATTCTGCAGAAGGGACACCGTCATTTGCAAATGTTGGTTGGCTAGGGAATGTGTCTGAGCCATGATAAGTATGTGGTCTAGATACACTATCATGCGAATGCCCTGTTCTCGCAAATGAGCTATCAAGAGTTTCATTACCTTGGTGACGCACCATGGAGCTGAGAAAAGCCCGAAAGGAAGGGCCAGTATTCCAACCACCGGTTCCTCCATCGAAACTGCAGAAAACGGCGATGGGGAGGAAAAATTGGAATCGTCAGGTAAGCATCCTTCAGATCTAACTGGACCATCCAATCTCCTTTCTTGAGTAAATCCGCTAATAGATGAATACCCTCCATCTTGAACTGTTTGTAGACCATAAATTGGTTGAATTCTCTCAGGTTTAACACCAACCTGTGACCACCACCCTTCTTCTGCACTAGGAAGACATTGCTGAAGGAACCGCGAGCCCTGCTATCGCAGTAGGCAATCGTGCGCTTCCACAGCAATTCCTCTATTTCTGCATCTATAAAAGCACACTCTTGTTGGGAAAAACTGAGTTGTCTCGGGTAGGTGTCTTGGAATGGAGTTTGATAGAAGTCCAGGTGAAAACCCTGAATGGTTTGCAAAATCCATGCATCTTGAGACAACACTACCCAATTGTGAGTGAAGAACTGAGTACGTCCCCCCAAGTAAGTGAGAAATTTCGGTAACCCTTACCTGTAGAATTTTGGTTCTGGAATCCTGCACGGTGACCACCTCTGTTGAAGCGCCGCCTGTTGAACCTCTGTTGCGTGGGATAGAAGGTTCCGCCTCTGGTAGAGTCCCAGTCACCTCTACCTCATCCGTAGTCTCCTCTAGGAGGACCTTGGTAGTATTGACGGCCTGGCGAGTGTCCCCTGCCTCGCCCGGCACTGTTATAAAGGCCTGCCTAAAACACTCTTTTTATTCCAGATTGGGCCTTGTCCAGTGACGGAAAAGTACCCACGTACTTGGACAAGTCTTTCACGAATCTCTCACCAAAGAGGTTGCCCTCTGCAGGGGGACCAGGCCCGGCTGAAGCCAATTGTGTAAGATTTTAATTCTATCCGCATAAGTAGAGATTTGCGTCTCTCCGTAGAGATGGCGCAATTTGCGTTCCCTAATAAGCAAATCGCCCTTTGTGTCCAGCTGCTAGGATGTCTGGATCTACAGGAGTGGATAATTCCTTGGCTACAAGGACCATGTCTAGAATTTTGGCCAGGGGTCCAGTCACATTCAGGAGTTTGTCCTGGCATCCCCGCCAGGCGTGATCCCTTTTTGGGATCCTTCGCGAACTTCTTGAGGAAAGTTAAAAGATTGGCATTTATATCCGGCGTCTCCGCTACCTTATCCGGGATATCGGGCCAATAGCACTCAGAGTGCAACCTGTTGTGCACTTCTTTATCAAAACCTTTCTTAAGGTAATCATGTAAATAGTCTGCCACTTCAGGGGCCGGAGTCCAATCAGATGACCTGGGGTGGACGATGTCCGTCGGATTAAATGTGAAGGGGGTGTTGGGATTTTGAGGCGTCACCTTGGACACCATGATGACTGCCTTTATAGACTTTTTCTTAGGAGGGGCCTCCTCGTCAGTGGTGTTTGTGTCAGTAGTGTCGGTGTCAACATACACATTTTGTTTGCGTTTCACTTTGCCACATTCTGTGATACTTGGTGTGGCCTAACCATGTTCTTCAGCCCTCGCCTGTGGCAAGCCAGCTAGGTTGCCTGCATGGGGCCATGGCCCTACCTTTACCTTGCTTTTGCCTGCTGGGGTGTCCTCTTGGGGATCAAGAGGGTTCTGGAACCCAAGGCGCTTCGCAAAACTTTCCAATTGTTGGGTGATTGGTTTCAGCATTGCTGTCAAGGCTTGTTGCACAGTGCTAGGGACCGCACTTTCAATTGCCCGCTTGACCGACTGCTGGACCGAGGCGTCCAGAGAGTCAACTAGATTATCTTCCAAGACAGTCTCCTGCTGGCCATCATAGTAGGGTTCTTCCTCCTCTTCCTCATATCTAACCCAATCTTCCATTGTGGAACCACTTGTCACACTCTTGCCAAAGGGGGTGTAGTGTGTAAGGTAAGGTAGGTAACGGAGTAGTCAGGGGGAGCCAACCCTCATGCACACAGTGTAGGAAAAAACAAGAGTACCTAGCTCCCCAGCAAAGCAGTAATCATATATTGTTGCAGCCCCAGTCTAGGGCGTAAGAGACAAATTTTTGATTTCTGGAGCGTGTGCGCACTCCCTGGGCTGACTACTCTTCCAGCCGGTCAGGCGTCTTCAACACGAACTGCTTGTTGTGAAGTCTGGGCTATTTTTACCCTCGGAACGAGTGAGGGGAAGGCGCGAGACGTGCGTAGCCCAATTGGTCTATGCAGGTCCGGCGACGCTTGGCTCACGTTATACACGTTGGACCCCATCAGGAAAGGCCAGCGACTGTAAGCGCGAATGTTGCGCTTCAAAATACTGCAAAATGCCACAATATACACCGCCTACCTCGGTGTAATACCCACGCTCCCAGCGGGAGCCAAAACTCAGCATCTGCCTGATTCGGGCCAATGCACAATTGCGCTAGTAGGCATACCATCAATAAAGTTAAAATATGTCAAACATGCAAAGTTGAAGTTAAAATTATGCGCATACTCCGGCAGCTCGTTCAAACAAGCACACTCGCCTATGGGCACAGCTGTCTGTACACACTACAAACCAATAACACAAAATTTGAAATTGCACTTAACTCTGCATTAGCAGCAACGAAGGAGAGGCTCATAGAAAGGAGAGGGGGACTCATAGCGTCCGATGACATATGATTGGTTGCATAAGCAACATGGGAAACGTAGTTTTATTTATGTGTTAAAACGTTTTCATTGGCTGCTGTGATATCAACAGTAAAGAAAGAGAAGCAATAATCCAAAGCCTTTGGTCCTGTAATAGAATCAGGTGTTACACGTTTTTACTTGGCAGATAGTCATTGCTGGCTAGCCGGAAGATTCAATGCTTCCAGGTGAACTACAAGGTACTTGCAAAGAATATGGAGGGAGTCAGAGCTGCCGCCAGAGGACCCGGAGAGAACCAATGCTGGCAGAGGACGTGGAAGCGGTGCTTGCAAAGGAGTCATGGTGCTAGTAGAAGTCACTCTGTATTTAATGCATGGCGCTGAGGACAACTCCTATTAAGGCAAGATGCCCTTCGTGATTATTTCTGTAGCTGTAGCTGCAATCCCTCTCATAAAGATCAACGACTGTACAGGCTTGGGCCAACCCTCTGGTGGGGCACCAGTGGTTATACTTCTTCCATCGATTCCAGTTACAGGTGCACTGCATTCTTATGTCGCAATTCAACAATTTAGTTTGCTATAAAGCGACATACATCTTGCTAGCAAATATCATTCACTGGCAAATTGAAACCATAAAATCGTCGCACGTACATGAACTCAAATTTGCCAGCTATGGGGTCTCTTGCCTGGACATCGTAGCACTGGAGGCTGTCAAAAGGTGGCGCACTAGCGTCCTGTGCAGCTCTCACACTGCCCATCTTGTGACATGATACATGTGTGACTTACATGTCACACCTTTCTGACTAGCTCGTCTTTTTGAGCCAAGACAGGCCCGCAGATCTGGTACTGTTCTACTAAAGCCATCGCTAAGAAGCAGTCAGTCAACGAAACATGTTGCGGATAATCGTACAGCATTTGAAAGGCGTTGCTGTTTTAGCGACTCACGAGGAATGGATTAGGACATGCCTTTAAAATTCTGCATTGAGTATGGGATGTCGACCAGCCAATTGGGAATCTAGTGGATTCGAGTGTTAAAATGTGAGCGAGCAAATTTTAAAGCAACTTAAGTATGAACGCTACGTTCGAACCTACGACTGCCACTGCCTAATCCATGGATCAGCCGCTTAAGCGTATCAATGTGTTGAAGAAAAATACCAACTATGCCCGACATTAAAGAACAATATACCACAAACATTATTAGCATGTATATCCTGACGTCATCCTTAACTGCAAGTTATTAACAAAGGAGCCGCCCATATCATGGATCTCTTATAATTGTTTTCCCGCCTCAAGGCTACACGAGTCCCTTCCACCCCGAGTCCACACCCGTAATTCTTCTCTCTTGGTCCGGTTTCGCTCTCTTGTCTAGCGGCTCCTCCTCCTCCTCGCCCTTAGCGCTCCCTTCAGACAGCTCCTCCTCTTTCCTCCAGTCCTGACATCTCTCCTCTGCGCAAGTGCGGTCGGTTGACAACGTCCCTCTATGTATGCCAGAGCCTCTCTTGCCTTCTAGTTTCTCTCGCTGTCCTGCGCTCTTTTCGCTTCACGCGTCACTTCCTGTTACCAAGGGAAGGAGGGGGAGAGCGAGAGCGCGGCCCGAGGTGAGGAGGATGAGGGACTGGGGCACCGTGGGAGCGAGATGGACAATGGAGCCCCGGGGGCCAAGTGCGCGGTACCGAATGCACCCTACTTGGGTGATAAACTGAGGGGGGGAAGCGCGAGGGAGGGGAGTCTGAGCCAAGGCCTGCTGCACGGGGAGATAGAGCACACATAATAATAAGGGGGGGGGGTCAAATACGGTATTATCGAGAGGGCACCAAAAGAGTGGGTTGACCTCTGTCTTGTTATTAAGTAACGGCCTAGCATCCTAATACAACCACAGCGTGGGGCAAAATGTGACAGATTCTAGTGCCGGTGGGCCGTGGTTACCAGAAACATAGATAATAGGATGCCCTAAAAGATAAGATGATCAGCTATACCGAGCTGCCAGATGACCGAGGATAGGTAACAAGGTTTCTCGGTTGTGTGACGGGTTGGATGTTTTGGAGAAGCTGTAGGAGACAATTATTGCGTTGGTGACCAGGTTTCGTATGGAAGCACTGGAGGGGAGATATGTAATGTAGACGAGCAAGCGTATATTATAGTACTGTGGTTCAAAATCAGTCTTTAATACACAATGAGTACTAATGAATTGGGCAGACGTAACGTTTGTTAAAGCACTTGCTAACCTCAAAATTGGCATCAAGTGCTCTATGAGAAACCAGTCACAATTTGCTCCTTATAGATACAAATCTTAAATTTCTTTTATAGGTAACTTGCAGGTGCAGCGTCCTTGTGTATGCCTAGTCGAGTGCAATGTACCCTGTTGCAAGTGTTTTTGGTTGTCACGAAAGGATAAGTTATCTTGCACCCTCTTTATGGTCGTGGTCCCTGACCGTCGCTATTTTTCCTGCTGTTCATTTCTGAAGTGTTTCCCCATGTAACTGTGTTTCCAATCAAAAGCATTTGTTGCTGTCAAACCTTCGCCACCCAGGCGAGGTGAGCCTGTGGGGTTGATTAGACATGCAGAGACAACTCTTTAGTGCAGTGATTAACCTGCGACATGATTTCGGCTCTAGAAACCTTTGTCATTCAGCAAGGCGATACCCAAGTGTAACTGAACCCCAATAGTTAGTCAGTTAGGAACTGAAGGCCAGTGGGGTTCAGTGTCTTGTGCGCTCATCCGTGCTCGAAAGCATTTTACACGCGTATGGTTAAGGAGAGACTAACTTCTATATTTTAAGTGTTATTTAAGTGAACGGCAGATACTTCCTCACAATTTAACCATTTCCTCTAGTAGTAGAACATATTGACCTCCCTTTACCGTGGTAGCAGTGAGCAAAAAATACTCCAGTGATTATAGCCACCGGCAAACAATTTCGTTTTACTGTAAGTCTTTATTAAAGATAAATGCTTCTTGTACCTTTAAGCAGGAATGTGTACCCCCCCCTTTAGAAATATTTGCGTATGTCCTTCGCCGGGTCTGTGCGGAATAAGCCCTTGCGGTGGTTTCTTCCGCACGTGACCATAAAGATTGCCGAACCGTAAGTAATCCGGTTTTGTCGAAGATCTCTTGATTAGAAGCCCTTTTCGGAATACGTTCCGTGCCCGAAAGACGCAATGAACTGTGACACTGGATTGCCTCCGATTCAATTTCGAGTACTGTTAGAATTATTTGTTGACAAAGTACTCCCGAAGTGTAATCCTTTACTCCTCTGTTGCAGCCTTGTTGCTTGTTATTAGATGTTAGAGGTGAGTGGTTCAAGAAGAAGCTAGCTACTCGTAAAGGCGGCCCCATCAGGCATGGATGTTAAAGCATCCACCACTTCCAGCAGTGGTTGTTTCTTTTGTAAAGCCTGTCTAATTAAGATGAAGCTAAATAGTTTCGAGCGTGCTTTGCTTGTGTTTGCACTTGACACAGCTAGGACATGTTAAGGTTGGTTAAGCAAGGGGACCCGTGGACACTCAATCAACGAGGATGAGAATAGAATTAACCTAGTAACGTTGATCCTACATAGTGATTTCGTCCTTGTGACCTTCCATCAGTCTTGTCTCTTGTAAAAGAGAAGGTCGATGCGCTCACTTGTCTTCTACTCTGGACGACACAGAACACCTTTTTAGGGTGCCACAAATGCTTCAGTGGGGAAAAGGCAGCTCCAGCCTTTCCATGGTGTTCTTTACTTGATGGATCATCTCTCTGTCTATGCCTTTGAGTGTTCCAGCGAGTAGCCCAGATATGACCCTGTATGAATGTCGATTTAGTGGGTGGTAGTAGTAGTAGTTTTGGTGATGATGGCACCCAACTTCACCTTTGAGACATAGATGTTCAGCAGCAAGATATATGAATCTTCCACGTGTGTAATGTGTGGGTATTTTATTAAAGACACTCAATAAATACTGCAGGCATGATATGATATTCAAGTCAAGAGATATTCTCTGGGGTGCTATGGAAGGGGAGCATATCTTTTGCATAGTCCATTTATTTTCTGTGTTGCCAGCTTTTTTAGCTTTCGTAGTAGTTTCGAAGAACATTGAAACAAACGGTATGGAAAATGAAGTACCTGATTGCTGGTTCCTGATGAGTATTTGTTGTAGCTGTTGAGTGTCAGCTCTTCTGTAAGGTACTGAAGGTTTCATTTAGATAAGTTCCTTTAGCTCTCATATATACTGCTAGGCTTTACATCTTTGCAAAAAGCATTTAACCAGGTATCACATTGAACTCATATGGTAGTTTAAAACCCATCCGTTTAATACAGAATATTTATTAATCGCGTGCCAGTTCTTAGGAAAGTAAAATTCAGAAGTTTAGGTGTGGGAAAACAAAAGAACGATTTACAGCAAACCTCTTCAAGTAAATGTTCACAAAGATTTAGCTTAACTGGTGAAAGAGCTGTCATCTATTCATTGTTTAGCTATCCAGACTGTGAGACAAAATAAAATGTATACCGCAAGGTCAGTGCCTTTCCATGTGGACGCCTCCTGTGCCACTGCTAAGTGATCTTTAGTAAGTGCAAAACGCCTTGATGTCTGAACAAAAACTTGTCAACACATTTGAGAAGTAATGAAGTAATTTTTACATTCTTGCTGCTTCTGTCCTCCTATGTGTTTTTTGTTTTGGTTTGGTTGATGATTGACCTTTATCCAATAATATCCATAAAAATGATGAGCTGTTTCATGCAAAAATCCTGTGCTTGGGAGGCACTTCTTTGAGTCGTTTTCGGGTCGAGCCACGCCACTTTCTCAGAACCAGGGGTTTTTATGCTGATCCTCTGGCCTACATAGGGTCATCACAAAATACCCCCTGGATGCTGCCTAGACGGAGCTGTAAACCTGGAAAAATCATGTACCTGAAGGCCACCTCATTCAGTTACTTTTCGATGAAAAGGCTTACCACCCAGTCCTACTAAAAGCTTCACTGGAACGGTGTATTTGGAGATTCAAGGGAGAGCTAGTGCACTAGTCATTTTGGACCTCTCCTAGTAGACTAGGAAAAAGATGAAGAAAGGGCCAAGGCAGGGTCCCCTCAATCCAATGAAAAGTCCCATTCCACATGCCCATATACCAATATTCTCCTTTACTTGTGTTCATCTTCTAATAGTTAACAGCCTGGTGCCACAGACAGATTTGGGTACTATTGAAGAAAATAAAACACTACATTTGTGAGGACCCTGTAAACGCACAGAGACTCCAAGTATAATACTGTTGTGTGTATATATGGTAAACAGACATAATATCGAATAAAAAATATCGACTGGACAGAATATAGAGTTTTTAATATAGAATGGACAGAATATCGAATTGCCAAAATATAGTGGTGAAGAATATCGAAAATCAGGTACGAAATATCGATTTAAATAATATAGAAGTAAGTAATATCGACAGTCATAATATAGTTAAAAATATCGTTTTTTTATTTTTTTATAGTGTTTTAAGTGTTAGTATATGTGTTGAAAGTATGTATCAATTTTGGAATGTATGTTTGAATATTTTTAAAGTAATGAATTTTATGTTATTTAATTTTTGTGTAATTTAATTCCGTAGCGGGTTGTGGGTTTATAGGGGATTAGGACGGGGAAGTAATTTAATTATAGTACATTAAATAATAATTTTTAGGAATTAATAATTTTTTTAAATTTAGTTTTGCGTTTTACTTCTGTAGCGGGTTGTGGGTTTATAGGGGAATATGGTGGGAAGTAATTGAATTGTAAATAATTACTGAAATAATTTTTGTATATTGATTAATTTATTAATTGGTAGTATTTGTATTTATTAATTTTTGGTATTGAAAATTAATTGGTTGGTAATTATTAATAGGTAATTAATTAAACACATTTTTTATTGGTATTTATAATTAATTATTAAATATTGTGTGATTGGTAATTAATTTTAATACTTTTTTTGGTATTAATAATTAATTTCTTTTTAATAAAATATTAAATGATTATTTTCCCTACTATTGCACTCACTGGAGTGGTAATAATAATTTTTACCCCTACGCTATCCAACGCTTTCCCTACTGTTGCACTCTTTGGAGTGGGAATAGTAATTTTTACCCCTATGCTATCCAATGCTTTCCCTACAGTTGCACTCACTGGAGTGAGAATAGTGCATTTTACCCTCCCGCTATCCAACGCTTTCCCTACTGTTGCACACTCTGGAGTGGGAATAGTAATTTTTACCCCTACTCTATCCAATGCTTTCCCTACTGTTGCACTCTTTGGAGTGGGAATAGTACATTTTACCCTCCCGCTATCCAACGCTTTCCCTACTGTTGCACCTACTGGAGTGGTAATAGTAAATTTTACCCGCCCGCTATCCTACGCAAAAAATATTGAATATTTTTTAATTGTTACGTGTGTGTGTGTATATGTGTGTATATATATATATATATATATATATATATATATATATATATATATATATATATAATTTTACTTACATTAATTATTTATTAATGTTAAAGTCATATAAGTATGTTTCAGTTAATTATATGTATTTCATTAATTTTATATTACTTTTAAGAAATTTAAAAAATTCGATATTTTGACTAACTATATTTTTTACAACGATATTTTGGATTCTATATTTTTGTACTTACCTGTTTGGAGATAGGTGTTCGATATTTTAGCATTCTATATTTTTTCCTCGATATTTTGGTAGGTCGATATTCTCCTTCTCGTTATTTTGTCAGTGATCCGTATATATCCTACCATCACAAGAACACTAAAAGAGATTGAGATTAGACCACATCATACATAGAAACAGAAACAAGGGTTGCTGTCATCAAGAGGGAAGATTGACAAATGTTAATGGTAGTTTGGCTACAGGTCTGGAAAAGCAGTATGTTACAATGACCATTTTATTGTTGGTTTGAGACCTAAGTCTCCTCATCAAAGATACATAGGTAAAACACTAAGACACATTCAAAACAATAAATGCAATAAAAAAAAAAAAATCAAATTGTAAAATCGCATACAGTACATCATCAGGCAGTTGAAATATCCACAAAAACAGTCTTTCACAGAAATCATTTAGGGCATAGCTGCTTGTGCTGGGCCTAGTGCTTGGACGTTAAATTCTCAGGCTATGTAGAGGAATTTAGATACAGCCACAATTGACAATTGAGGAGGTAGCACTTTTGCATATTCTGTAAGCTTCAACTCTAATTTGTAGGCTAAGGGATCTACACAAAGGAAAAATCCACTTGTTTCTGGAATTGACAGAGATGGCAAAAAAAAAGTGCTCCTTGTTTTCTTGATCAGTTTTACAATAAGACAGCAATCAGATCCCGGTTTCCGCTTCACCCAGTTAGTAATAAAAGCTTCTGCGGAGTGTCCCATACCTAAATTGGGGGAAAAGGGATCAGTCGCGCAGCGGGCGGAAAACATCCAGAAATTCCTCTGCCTTGTTTGCGCAGTTGTGACGAAGGAAAGCACTTGTTGGGCAACCTAGCGTGGATGAATGGTCCCTACTGCTTATAACTTTCCCTTGGACCAATTATTTGACTTTGATAGCGTCTCCTCGAGAAATAGACTGGGGCTCGCTCCAAATGTTCTCTAGCACCAGCTCAATCCAGGCATTTTTAAGCAACCCCAGCCATCTTATTTTCCCCACCCCGTTGTCCCTAATGACTTCCTGCAAGCCATCTCTAAGATGGCACAGTTCGTGGGTGCTCCATTTGCGAACCCAGAACAATAAAGGTCTCAATGCCATCTGTGCAGATATTTTGTTGATCCCCTCTTCCCCCCCCCCCCCCCCAAACTAGGTGGAGAGGGAGCAATGGCATGGCTTTCTCTAAGCACAAGAGGCCACTGAGAGAAATATTTTCTGCTGTACTCAAGGCATCGTTTTGCAGTGGAACCATAATTCTGCCCCATATTGTGCGCCCCCGCCTCACATTAGCTTGTGGCTTGTAAATTTCAATTGCTGGGGGAAAGGAGACCAAGCTGCTGTTTTGGAAAATTGATGTATGACTGCAGTTTGATGTTACATAATTAAGGTACCCCTGTCTGCCAGCCTGATGCCCAGATAATTTAATTCTTGGACTCTTTCTGGTGTTTCAGGTCCCACCTTAATAACACCTCTCGCTCTGCCTCTCTTGGTGTAAGTCATATATTTGGCCTATTAATTTTCCTGACCAAACTCTCCACAAAATCGGTTAAAACTATCAATCAAGTTTTGAAGGCCCCTACCAGTTTTGGACAGCAGCAAGTCCACAAAGAGGAGTGCTGGCATTTTTACTTCTGCCAGTGTTGTGGATTCATTGGCACAACTTAATAGGTAGGCAATACAGTTGTTAATATATAGAGGAAGAGGGTTGGGTCAAGTACACACACCCGGAGCACACTTAGGTTTATAGGAATAAGCCTTAGTTGATTCTCCCTTCACACTGCATCTACTTTAGCTTAGTTCCCCTCGCGGAGCAACTGGATCAAGTGCACGAGATCAGGGGGTCCCCATCCTCCAAAGCACCTCTCATAACATTCGTTGAGACACAAGTTCAAACGGGGTGCCGAGGTCAATAAATACCACGTAAAGGTCACCCTTCGTCATGTCCACTGCCTTCCACTTTGCCAAGAGAAAGCAAAAGGCCTGGTCATCCTCAATGGTCTTATGCCTGAATCCTGCTTATAGCCCAGAAAGAATGTGGTTTTCTTCACACCAATCCAATAACTGCCCCAGCACTTGCTTGCAATAGATTTTTTATAGGTTGTCAATCAGGCTGATAGGGCAGTAGTTGGCGGGCACACTGGGATTCCCCTTTTTAAAGATAGGCATAATCTCCGCCCCTTTCCATGATGGAGGGATCACCCCCCTCCCATTGCAATGGCGTTAGAAACCACATTAATATAGGGACCCACACACCTGGGTCTGATTTTTAACACATCTGCAGGAATTGTATCTAGCAGCGGAGCTTTCCCGGGCTGGAATAAGACCACTGCTCGTGCAGTTTCCTCTCTGGTGAAGACTACGGGGGGGGGGAGAATTGAGGCTTTGTCATAGTGGCCCCTACACACACAGCCAGGCTCGGAGGCGTGGGTGGAAGAGAACAGACTCCCAAAATGGTAGGATAGCTGTTTCAGCGGGATTGCCTGACCTCCCATCACTCTTGGAGACCAAGGCCCATAAATCTTTTCTGGTCACTAGCTAAAGCAGCATCCGGTAGGTCAGACCAGATGCTGTCTTTCCAAGATCTTTTTGCTTCTCTTAAGCTAGCCCGGTAAATGGCCCAGTTTCCCCTTATAGTCTGCGTATCTCTCACCCCCCCCCCCTTTATGTCTTGGAACAGATTTTCTTTTTTCTATTGGCCTTTGAACCATCCTTTTCGGTCTGCGTTGTTTTTGGGTGCCACCTTGACTCCTTGGTGAGGAGCTTCCTCAACTTGGCAAATACAATGTTGTGCTCTACTAGTATCACAACACCCCTCCCAATTAGCATATATATTACCATTATGAGTGGCCAGGAATGTGTATACAGCCCTAATTCCCTTGGGTGAAGATCCCACTACTTCCCATTTCACGTTCCTCCTGATGTTCGTGGCCACAAGCTGAGTTCTGGCATGCGCAGTGGCCACCAGGCAGGGGAGAGTCATTGATTCTTTTAATCTTGGTACCAAGGGGTTGTCGCTCTCTCCACCACCATTGTCTGCTAGCTGACTCCATTGCCTTACGTTTAAGACAATCTTATCAATTGTATTGGTTTATGGGCCTCATTTAATATCAATGCAAGCAATTTATCAGAAGGGGACCTACAGTTTAGCTAGCTCGTAAAATTGAATTGGAAATGGCTTGTTATCCTTGAGTATTTTAGTGTTAGAGGGGGGTGTGTATTTCTTATTGCAAATTATTGCTGTCGATTTTGTTTCAGAGAAAAGTGTTCTTATTCCGAGGTTGACCATACTCTTTTCTTACAATTAAAAGCCCTGAATCAAGTTTAGGAAAGCTGCTTGGAAATATTGCTATGAAAAGGGAGTTTTTCCTGTTGATATATCACCGCTCACTGTATGTTCCTGGATCAATGCATTCCATGCATGATTGAAGGTCAAGAGTTGCTGGAATTGGTTTCTTGAACATGATTTTGTGATTACATATAAAATTGTAATGTTTTTGTAGCTAATATTTTGTTTCTGAAGTAGCTATTTTAGTGTTTTTTTTTTTTCTTTTTTTCTCTTGACTACATAGCAATTTTTGTGTAGTGCCCTGTCCCAGTCCTTCAGTTCCCCACAGTTTTGTCATACATCACAGGATGTTGAACTATTATATACTGATGTGTTTTTTTTATTTTTATATCAGTATAGTGTTCCAAATTTGGCTAACTGTGGAAGGGATCTGGCGGTTCTGAGTTCACAAACATCACCTTTGTCAGAGCAGAAAGGCAGACATTCAGGACGGTAAGTGATGGTGGAAAGCAGTGATATTCAAAGTGCGGCCCTCCTGACCTTTACATGTGGCCACCTGGTCAACAGTAGCACTGGTTTACTGTTTACTCGACTCCGCGCTAACAATAAAAATATGTTAAATAAACAGGCAATCCCTTATTTAAACGTTAGTTGAAGATTAAAGAAAGGAAGTAACTAGGTTGTGTTGGCATTGCTTAGTTTTAGAAACTCCTTTTTAAAAGACTTCTTGTAGCAAAAGTGTAAAATTCTAATATGGTCTCTTAAATTCAAAAAGTGTATTTCATTAACATGCAGAACCATTTCACCTTAGTGCTTCAGATCATATCAGAGCATTAAGAAGTATTTTTAAAGTGATAGATTTCAAACATAAATTCAGAAATATTAATTCTTTCCTCCATCCTGACAATGCCAATAGTGAACTTAGAGGCAAGCCAGGTATGTGCACTCTTTAGGTGGCCTGGCCTCCTATTATACATGCACAGCATTATAGTTTATTAAATCAAACTCGAGAGAAGCTTTTGCACAGTGCACATCCTTAAGTCATACATGTGGAGGTCCTCTTGTATACAATCATGATGAAGGAAAGTGAAATAAAACAATTGCCTAGGATAACACAATGTGGGGAAGCGGCGATTAATCCCGGGTTTTCTAGTCTCGCATTGTGTAATTCAGCCACTAGATGTATATGCTTTCCTTCTCCTACATGGGAAATAGCCATTACAACGCGGTCATAACCACGCATATACCATTACCACATATATGCTTTTACCACGAATTTTGTTGTAAAGGAATGAATGATAAAGGCATATGCCTGGTAAAGGCGTGCTTGCGCTATGCTTTAGTGTTGGCGCTATGCTTTAGTGTTTTTGGTTAAAGGTACGCTTTAGTGTTTATGGTTGGTTTTTAGGTCTCGCCCGACGACGCAGCGCATGCGCTGCTCGCCTTGGCGAGATCTATTGTCGTGGGTTTTGAGTCCGAAAGGGGACAGGAGATGTGTACGCATGCACATCTCCTGTCCATCCCTGTCTCCTGCTCGCTGTGCCTGCGCGGACAGGAGATGTGCACGCGGAGACAGCCTGTTAATTAAGGTGTTAACAACGTGCAGCCGCTCCAGACGAGAAACGGGGCACATCCGCTTGACTAGCAATGAGCACTGCCACAAAGAACAGATGAGATGCGATTATTCGTGTTGCCTGTAGTTAATTTCCTTCTAATTCTGCCTGCTCTTGTGAGGTTTTCAGGACCTGAAGCAGAACCAGATAAATCCAATTTAGTTTAACACATGCTGGTTCAAGATTGATTCTATCGGTGGACCGCCTGTGCCACGCGCGGTGCATCAAGGAGGACGCCGCGCTATTTTTATGGTCCTCGAATTTGTGCCTTGACTTGTAAATTTGCAGTCTAGTGGAATCAGGGCTCCCATCCAATCACTGAAGGAGGAGCGCACCTGGCAACGCGCTGGCCGTGGAATGCAAATGTTCCAATAGTCCATATCCACCCAAGAATGAGAACATGAAATATCTTTTTCATACAAGTCAGATCAATGGATATCTAATGAAATTACCAGTGTCCGAAAGATGCTATATTGCCATGGTGGAGCTGTCACTCGGAAAGCCCGCAATACTATTGAAGTCACAGCTGATCGATAGTATTATTAATATTTGACAAACTGTTTATATTTTGCTGCTGCATAATATCAACAATAAAAGTCCATGTGTTATATAAAAATACTTTGGTGTGTCTAAAAGTTCAATGCTGTTTTCTGTGCCCAGTCATCCCAAGAAAAAATACCCTTTTACTGCTTAGTTATTGTTCGCGCAGCTAGTCCATTGCCTTCAAATCGAGCTTTACTTCATTTGAATTTTATAACCTTTTTCCACTCCTTTATTGTTCGAATATTTTAATAGTAAACTATATCGCTCCAATGTACAAGTAACCGCAAGCTTGCATGGTTTCTAGAAAGAATATCATCATAGAAACACGCTGTAACAAGCATTTGCAATGCAATAGGTTTCGCATTTGTGAGAGTTTGAGCTATTGGCATTGTAAATGACAATGCCTTTTATTTGTTTTTTGAAAACCTGCAAGTAGTGCTTAAATACATACTTTGCACTTATAGTCCTTTCTTATGAGAAGCAAGGCTGGCAGTAACTGTGCCTCTTTTACTAGCAGCCTTGCTTCTCATAAGCAAGGACTATAAGTACAAAGTGCCTGTTTATTCAATACTTGCAGGTTTTCTAAATACATAAATAAAAGGCATTGTCATTTACAATGCCAATAGCTCAAACTCTTGCAAATGCGAGACCTATTGCATTGCAAATGCTTGTTGAAGGTGTGCGCGCACCATGCTTTAGGGTTGGCGCTATGCTTCAGTGTTTGTTATAAAAAAGATATAAAAATGATATATACATTTTTTTTTGATCAGGAGTAAGGGTGGGTATTTTTTCTTTTTCGATTAGAAGAATGCATCTTTAACCTGTTTTAAAAATGTGGAATTGTTATGCATCGGCTATGGAAAAACAGCCACTAGATGGAGCTATGACATAGCTAAAAATCGATCACAGGCAAATGAAGAGGCAGGAAAACCCGCGGTGCTCGGGGTGTAAAGGAAAAATGCAAACAGTATGCGTAAATAACTAGTATATTTTTATGAAAAATGGTTAAAGACTAGAACATTAAACAAAGAGCACTTGCATTTTTTTTTAAAGAAAAATAGAACGTTCGTAGCAGATATCGGGATCGAATGTAGGATTTTGTTTATACACGAGAAACCCACTCAGTACCATCGGGCCACAGCCTATACCATCAAAAGGGAGAGAGGAAGTTAACAATACGGGGATTATACAAACTAATTTAAAATTTTGACCATGCACATGCCTTCAACAACCATGCCTTTACAGCGAAATTTTCATGGTAAAAGCATGTGTGGTAAAGGCATATATGCCTTTTTCCAGAATATTCGTTGTAAAAGCATGCGTGGTAATGACACATGCATAGTATAGATGGTGCGCTAAAGGCATGCATGGTACCGTAATACAGCCCCCTACACTCACCATTCTGCCATAACTCCGTCACTGTGCTAGCATCAATACAGCCCTTGGTCACATCACAGGCCAAACTTTGTGACCCCTGGGGAAAATGTTTGCGAACACCCTTGGTGTAAACAGTGGTTAAAAGAAAGGCCAGCTTTCAAGGGAAAATACTTTCCATCTACAAGGAGCTTATTATAACTAGTTAAAGGCAGTGGCAGATGACTTCTCACATATGTAGCATAAGTTGGAAAGATTATTCCAGCTTTATAGCTTTGTGAGGGTAAGTGCATATTTGTGATTCCTGAGGCTGAAAATAAAGCCTCAGAATAGGGTTTGATGGCTACTTCAGGGTTTTTTCTTTTTTACATTATTTTGTCCCCCTTCCATGGCTATGTATTCTGGACTTTGCAAACCCTACTTGTGAACTGGACTTTTAGGCTTAGAATCTAACCACAGCTTGACACAACAGCTATCTAGCTGTGCTACAGGAAGGCTATTGCTCCTCTGTGACTTTCTTCCTCCTTGCAGAAAATCAGTTGGTCCTTTTGCCCATATTCCTTCATGCCAGGGGAAAGCTTCTTATCTTTCTAGGCAGTTCAACTTTGACTTTTTCTGGTTAACCACAACAGCAGGAGTCCTCTTATCATGTGGGAGAGGCCAAGATGGCTGCTGCATGGAATGCACTTTGCTAAGCTCTGTGCAGGGCCCAGCTTAGTCGTGGATAAGCAAGCAACGGATGATGACACTAGACCCCTGGATGATTACGACATGGAACACCTGAGAATTCCCGTTTTGACACCTAGGGCAAACAAAAGAGGGAGGGGGGGGGGGAGTAATCCTCTAGAGCCTGCACCAAAGACAAATACATGAAGAAATTAGCTCTAGCAGGATAGATTCCAAAGAGTCTGAGTAAGGAAACCTTATTTGTTCCCTCTACTTTGAATAAATCGACGTGGAGAGAGAGATCCTAATTATTGCATTAAGGAACTATAGGAAGCTGGCTCTGTATATACTGTATCAAAAAAGATGTATAGTGTGCACAGTCCAGGGAGTCCCCAATGGTATGGCAGATGTTAAAGTAGATACTACCATACTCAAGTTAGTGGTAAATGGACCGAGCAGTATGACTTATCAGAGGGTAGTGTTAAGAACTTATTGTACACTTTGTGGCAAGAAATGATGTCACACACTCGGACTGAATCCAGACCAATTGCTTGTATAAAGAGTTACTTTGTTATTTTTATTACTAGAACTAAGAATCCCTTGGTGCAGGTAAGTTATACAGTTTGTAAAACTGGCAATACCATTAAAGAATGTAGTATGGGTTTGTCAATGCCGAAAGTACTATAGTTTCAAGAAAACTTTCTGTAATTGTCAATCAAATACAGTTTTAGACTTTGAAATGACAAAGCTATGCAATGTAATGTTACAGTTCATTGTATTCCAATAGAGGAAAAGAAGGTTAGTGACTTACAGATAAGTACTCTGTTTTGTAGTTCAGTCTTGGGCTGGTAGCCCTTACACAGGGTAGGGGTCAGGTAGGTAAAGAAAGTGCACCCTCAGAGGCACAGGGGCGGCTGGTTGCTAAGATCAAAAGAGGTTGGGACTCAATGTAGGGCTATGGAGACGGTACTCAGAAGAGCACCGGTCTCAGGTAGGTGCCTGTGGTTTCTGGGTCGGGCCCAGGATCAAGGGTAGGCATAAAGGGAGCACCGAAAGCGCACCTCCAACTGTACTCTGGCAATAGGCTGTAGGGTAGGCACTGGGCTCCCAATGCAAACCAACTGAACATGTCTGTTGTGAAGAAACTCTGCAGGCTCGGCACAGGAGACTTCGAGAAGGGCCCCAACGTCTTGAAGCCCAAGCTAGTGTTGCTGGTCACAGAGGCGCTGTCGGTTGAGCTCCCCAAGGCCGGGAGGCTGCGGGTGCAGGGGTGTCCTTTTGTGTACATTTTTTTTCTTCAGGTCCAGTCGCGGTTAGGGGGACCCTTCAAGATGAGGCTGCAAGTGTAGCTTTGGAGGTTGGAGGAGTGCGTCCAACACAGGATCCCATGTCTGGATCGCTAGGGGGGGACCTCGCTGTGTTGTTGAGCCACTCGGGCTCTGGGCGTCGGGGGCAGACATGCGGTTTCGTCCTGATCCTGTGTCTGAGCTGGAGTTAGTTCGACAAATTCGGTGTCCACAGGAAGTTAGTCTTTACTTTAAGGAAAGGCAGGTCCCCGGGGTTCTTGGAAGCTGCTGACTGCTGGACACAATGGTTTCAGCTTGTTGGGGTTCCAAAGCAGGAGACTGGCCGGTAGGGCTGGGGTCAAAGCAGTTGTCACTCTTTGTAGCACAGCTCTTCGGTCCTCCTTCGTCTTGTTGAATCTAAGGAGCAAGTTTCAGGGGTGCCCCTAAATACTAACTTTAGGGGCGTTAAACGGGCGTGCAGGTTTGGACCAATGGGTTCCTTCCCTGGGGTGTCCAAACCCCCTCTTATTCCATCCTCTAGTGGGAGGGGAGCATATACCTTGTCCGGATTGGTTGGAATCCCCTCATCTTCAAGATGGTGAGGACTGAGATGTGTGCTTCACTTCGCCTCCCTCACCTGAGGGGTGGGGTTGGCGAAGGGGGGACTTGCCCCTCTTTCTCACTAGGTTTTCCCGCTGATTCTCCTGCCTAAAGTGGGGGTCAGAACCGGTGGGAGGTAGATGCTGAGGGTAGCTAACAGAGGCGGCAAGCCTTTGAAGCTTCACCTTCATGGACCCTGCCCATCCTCGGGGAGGAGGCATGACACTTCTGCCCAGGATGGGCTTTGTTTAAGGACCCAGACGCGGAGGCTCTCTACCCAGGGTTCTAGAAACGTGTCTGGTGATGGGGAATGGCTGGTAGCCAGTCAGGAACCACACAAGGGCTTGTATTTTTCCTGGGGGAATATCTAAGATGCCCTCTGAGTGCATTTTACATTAAATCCCATACCGGCATCAGTAGGGGTTTAATGTGCTGACAAGTTTGGTACCAAATATGCCAGTTTTCAGTGTACTCATCCTGGGTCTATCGCGTTCACAATGCCAAACTTCCAGCCCCTATACTCAAAATGGCCTCACTGCACTTACAATGCCTGTGAATGGCACAGACACTGTCGGCCCGTATTGCTCATGCAGCTGTGCCCTCACCGGTGGTATGGTGCACTCTGCCTTTTAGGGCTGTAAGGCCTGCTAGAGGGGTGACTTAGCCATGCTACAGGCAGTGTGGGTGGGCATGGGAACCAGGGATGGATGCCATGTGGACTCTTCAGTTTAGTCTGCACCAAAACACGCAGCCTGCAATCAGTGTGTGGATATTCAGGTGAGGGGTCTCTGAGGGTGACACAATACGTGCGGCAGCCCTCAGAGACCCTATCTGGTCACCAGGCCCCTGGTACCAGGGGTACCTTTTACAAGAGACTTGCATGTGGCCCAGAGGTGTGCAATTGTGGAAACAAAGGAACAGTTTTGGGAAAGAACACAGGCCTTGGGAACCTGTTTGGCACGGACCCAGGGCACACTCAGTCAAGCTGGCATCTGGCAAAAGGTTAGGGGGTAACCATGTAAAAAAGGGGCACTTTCCTACAATAAGAAATAGTTTTTCTTTTTAAGGCATTGATATCATTTAGTCAAGGACACAGCTGACAACAGAGGTGGTTCACAAAGTTCATTTACTTATGTGACTTATTGTACCAAATATCTCAGCGAGAAAACTGTGCATGCAAGATATGGCAAATGATCACAAAACTGATACCATCACTGTGAATTAATCGGAGTACTGAGGATTAAATTCATTACCAGATGAGCAATATACCCGCAATGACAGACAATGAACCGTTATTTAACGGAGAAAGAGATTCTGTCACCAGGTAAGAACACCTAGCTCTAATAACAAGCACATCTATTAATACAAATTATTTGCAAAAACAATTTTTGACAATGATGTACGCGTGACATTTTTCTATACAAATTTCGTGAGCCCTGAATCTTGGGCACCAAGTATTTTTTCTTTTGTTTATTTTTCTTTGACACCTAGGTTGCAGATATTATCTGACTTCAAGGATATAGGTTTGAACCCTGATGCTTGGCCATTTCAGTGGAGCACTACTTCCGCTGCCAGCGAGAGACCCTGCTAGCCTAAGTATGGACAAGAGAGGGGCCCTGCATTCCGGAGACCTGGGCTCCTTGTGTCGCATTTGCAACACCCTGTTGGGGAAATAGTTAACCAAACCATTCATGGTGTTGCTCTTTAGTTTGGGGTATGTAATGGCAAAGATATTCTATTCTTCGTCTTGGAGTAGGAGTTTAGTCTGTTGCTGCCGTTTCAATAATTTCCAATAGAGTTGTGGGAATGGGGGAGGCAGGCAGGGGTAAGTGGGAAGGCTTTCAAGGGGGTCCCTGGGTGAACCAGGGGTTTGATATGATCATGGCGCCATGTGATTAGCACAGTGGTCCAGAGAGTCCTAGGTACAGTTTTTTCCTGGAACATATGCAGTATGGTTACACCCATTAAACCCCTTAAAATTAATGCATACCGCCAGCGTAGGCAGGCACTCATCATGTACTTAAAAGAAACGCACCTTTCAGCACCATAGTCCAGAAGGTGGCAGGAATGTGGAGGGGCAGATATATGGGACAACGTACAACTCCTTGGTACGGGGGTTCTGGTGTAGATATCCCCAGCTGTTCCGTTTGTGCTTGGATACCAAGGGAATTACTTGTTGGTTGGAAGGACCTTCGATGGTGACTCTTTGGTGTTGGTGGCTGTTTTAGCCCCAAACACAAATTATTCAGTAGTTTTCGATTCACTCTCCCGGACGCTAGTACACCCCCCCCCCCCCCCCCCTCTTTTAATGGGCACACAGGACTTCACAACACATCACTGAGCCTCCTCTGGGCAGGTTCTTGGCATATAGCGGCTGGGGTGTACTGGGGTGAATGTATGACATTGTTCTGCATTCTGTCCATCAATTGTTGTTTTTGCATTTGTCACCCTGAGTGGGAAGGGTATGCTCAGACGTGAGTCCCTTGCTCTCCATGCCACTGGAATCAAGCTATCCTGGCTGACGAGGGCTGAAAGCCCGAAACCGGTCCTAGGATGCTTGTTTCCAGTCCAGGGAGGACCTGGCTTGGCAGTTCGGGCTGGACTGTTCCCATGGGGCACAGGATCAAGACTGATTTGCATATGGCTGGGTTCAAACTGGAATGGCATGGTGAGCAAAAAAACGATGGATTTAGGCCCAGATCTCTGTACTGGGGTGAATGTATGACATTGTTCTGCATTCTGTCCATCAATTGTTGTTTTTGCATATAGCGGCTGATGCACATCACTGCTAGACGGCATTCCTTTTATTCTCCGGACCATTTGCTGCCCACACTATTAGACTTTTTCTGTAACAGTGCATTTTAGTCTAATGTGCTGGATGTTGAGTACTTGAAGCATGCTATTTCAGATCACTACCCTCTTGAACTAGAGTTCTCGTGGGATAGATTTTGGGTGCCACATGGTACTTGCGTACCGAGGCCATATTGGCTCCACCCCACAGAATCACAATAGCTGCTTATATTCAGCATTATTTTGCAGTGAACAAATGTTCTGCTTTGGTTGTGGCTGTAGACTGGAAGGCATCTAAAGGTAGTAATACATGGCCAATTAATCAAGACCATATGGGGCACTCAATCGGCATTGCGTAGCAATTTGTTTGCTGTAGAACAGATCATGTGTAGCTGAAAATGAGGCAGATAAATAAATCACTGGGCTACAGATGTCGAATTAGAGCCTTACTTGAGGAACACACCGAACAGTCACAGGCTTCGAATGGTGGACTATAGATCCCACAAGTCCAGGTCACGTGGGGTGGGGGACAAGCTGGGCCGAGTTCTCGTCTAGTTATTGAGCTCAGAGGTAACCCCCAGAACCATAGCTGGGGCTGTGAGAACACATGTGGCACTGGTACAAAATACTCAATTGGGTGCAAATGAGGCCTTTGCAGACTATATATGCAGCACCACAGGGGATTGATGATCTTCATTTGAGGACCGAATCTATTCAATCCCTTTGTTTCTGGTGGATCGATTATATTTCCAGGAACTGTAAGCTTGTAAGACTTGGGTCCCTTGCTCACTTTGCCACTGGATTCAAGCTAGACTGGCTGAAGAGTGGTGTTACCCCAAAACCGGTCCTAGAATGCCTGTTTCCCGTCCAGGGAAGACCTGGCTTGGCATTTTGGGCTGGACTGTTCCCATGAGGCACAGGGTCAAGACTGATTTGCATATTAGCTGGGTCTGAACTGGGGTGGTGAAATGAGCTAATGAATGATGGTGGATGATTAAACCCAGATCTGAGACTGGGGAGGAGTGTCTGAAAAGTTTCAGCGCTCCGTCCATCATCTCCTTGTGTTTGCCATGTGGCTTGAGGAAGCGCATGCAGCTGTGGCTCAAGTGGCATGTAATAAGACCCGCTGGCTGGCCTTCCGCTGGAGTTCTATACAGTGTATAGGGCACAAACTACACCAGTTGCTGGTCATGTACCATGCAGCTAAGCGGTTCGGTGAATTGTTGCAGTATCTATGGGAAGCCTTGACAATCGTGCTTCCAAAACCTGAGAGAGATCCCATGCATTTGCTTTACCGCTGCCCACTATTGTTAATACATTTTGGATTGCAAGGTACTGGTCAAGCTGTTGGCTAATGGTTTACTCCCAATGATTGATCAACTAGTTCACCAAAACAAAACTGTTTTTTTCTTGGGAGAAACACCTTCCTCAATATTCGTTGACTTCTGTGGCTGATAGAGGCTGGTGAATCTGGTGAAGATTTTCAATTGGTGGTATTGCGCAACATAAAGACCTTTGTGACTTTGAGGTGGCCTTTCCTCAAAATGACCCTAGAGAAGATTGGTCTGGGCCAAGAGATGCTTGGCTGGATCAAGTTATTATATGGTTTTTACCTACCCTCCATTATAGCAGACAAACGATAAGGTCCTGGATGTAGTGAAGGACCCGAGACTGACTACTCATATTGGCACCCGTGGCTTGCCCGCTAGGTTTAATGCCTAGCAGCCATAATTAACAGCAGATGTGCTGCTAGACAACATGGCTAAAAGACATTCACGTTGACCAGGCCAATTACTCTGGCATTGTTGAGACTGATTGGGTTTTCCTATCTAGTTTATAGCAGCATGTATTGTTGATCACGTACTATGCCGTATTCTGCCCTCTATTGTTGGGTTTGTGATATTAAAAGATGTGTACCTAAATAATTTTGGTTTCAAGAATGACACTCAGCCGGAACCAGCAATGTATCAACATTTCGACCTCTGATCTGAGTTAAAGTTTGGTGCGCTGTGTAGGTCTCGCCTGACCCAGCGCATGCGCTGGTCTGGCGAGACTTATTGAGAGGGCTCCAAAAAGTGCTACCAGGCCAGCCTAGAGCTACAGTGCATGTGCGCGGGCGCCGTGCTTTACCGCTATTAATTTCACTTTTGCGGCCGCAGGGCCGCTTTGATGTTTGATCGCGATCCCTCACTTTCGCACCGCTTGGCATAGCCAATAGGTCTCGCTTTTGGGACCTTATAAGTATTTAGTTTTGCAACTGTTGCATGGCTAAACACTTATAAGGTCCCAAAGGCGAGACCTATTGGTTATGCCAATGCTTGTTTTGAAGTTGTGCAGTGGCCAGGAAAAACAAACTTTTGCAGTGCAATAGGTCTCATTACTGAAAAGTTGCCCTATTGGCATTGCAAATAATAATGCACAACCAAAAGCTCAAACATTCAGCAATGCGAGACCGATTACTTTGCAAATGGTTGTTTAACATAACTACACTACTAGCTGTGATTCATAACACACCGTATGTTATTTTTCGAGGATAAGTTTGTTTACCGTTCTGTTATAAAAGTACACTGGCCACTCCGATTCCAATTCTGCACCTTTTTATGCAGTACATCAAATAAGACCTTAATGACACCATGCATGCAGAGCAGTCAATCTAGGCAGGGACCCTTGCAGTAGTATGTCGATACCTGGTGCATTCTCCTGCCTCCTACCTTGTTTTCTCTTCCTCTTGCCTTCACCGTTCTCACTCTTGGGATCCTCGGAGGCCACCTTGCTGTTTGCAAAAAGATATTTGTAACCTGTGACCCTGCATACATGCGCAGTGTAGCCAGACTTGTGTAGCCAGTTTCTATGGGAGGTGTAACATCCTGCAATAGGCAGACATGTTAAGGTAGGCGCAACCAGATTGCGGGTGCTCAATCGTTAAAGGAGAATGGGCACATGTCGGAAGCCAAACGGGGACAGGAGTTAAACAAGGGCGGAACAGCTTTGTGATAGAAGCGCTTAAGTCCCATGTAATGCTTGAATGACACATTCAGTTAGATATGTTTTCTTTTCCTTCTGGGAGAGGGTGAGACTTTAAGGCCAGTTATGCTGACTTTGGAGTGGGAGAGCCAATTTTGGGCCTCTGCGCAGTCAATATCCTGTGATTAGGGGCAAATCTCTGAATCTTCCCGTGCCTAATCAAAATAAGCAGTGTTGTGAGCAAAATAGAAGTGACCTCAAAGGGGTGGTGGGGGCCTGGAGCAGTGTTGTGGGATGGGTGAGGGGGGCCACTGGGAGATTAAGGAAGGGCAAGCAAAGAAAACGACCAGATGGTAATCAAATGAAGTGACGGAAGTTTCAATGCACCAGTAAACAGAACACTTAATGAGCAAAGACGCAGTCCAACTGAAAAGAGGTCTCTCGAAGTATAAATAACCTTAACAGTAAGAACTCATGTAAAAGACCAGTCATCATGGAAGGATACAAATCTCTGTAAGGAGGGACTACTAAGTGTATTCACCAATGAAAAGCCAGTTTTTTTTTTTTTTTTAAAGGACAACAACAGGAACTAATTTAAAAAGATGAGCGGGTTTTTTTTTTTTACAAGCCCATATCCTAGATGCTGTATGTCTCGAAGAGACCGTGCAAACGCTGCCTATGCGAGGCCTCCGAATAATAGGGCTTTTATACAAGGCTACAGAGGAGGTGACACCAAAAAAACGTGCAGCTGCTACTGCAGCTTGGCGGACTCTTATGGTTTCAAAAGACATCATACAAATCTACCAGGTTGCACAAGACTTACTCCTTGAAAGGGGCAGGGTCGGATGAATTTGTCCTAGACTCTGGATATGTAATCTGTACTTTCCTCAAATTCAGACCAAAAAAGCATTTTGGAGTGTCTGCCCTTAACGTGCAAATGAACTATCTGTAACTGTTGTGATTAGTAGGTGGGCATACCACGTCGTCATGGAGTCAAAAGATCCCAGGAAAAGGCTTCAGCAGCATGTGAGAACTTTGACGACAAACTCCTATAGTCCTTCATGGGCATCTCCCTAACGAGGAAAGCAAATGCATTAATGTAGTGTGTATGAGCGGCCGTGGATGTAAATTTTTTTTTTTTTTTTTGCCACACCCCAACTATTACTAAGCCAATATGACTGTTTCCAATGAACTCTCGTCCATCATCTTCCAGAAAAATATCAGAGTAAAGAAATTGTCACCGTGTATGTATAAGCTGCTCTTTGGATAATGCTTCAGAAAAGGCATGCTGCCAGATCAACACCAGCGTCATTTTTAAGTTGCCATGCTTAGCAATGCATTTCCTGGTTCTGCCCTAAAGTACGGCAGTTGTCTATTTGTTCAGCCCTCATGTTGGTGAGGCTCTTAAAAAGGATACCTATATAGCCAAGTTTGAGTGTCCTCCAGCAGTAAGGGTGTTCTTATTGCAACTGCAGACTCTTCTCCCATCTTGGGTGCAATGCCTGTTTCACACTGGGAAACAGTTTCTAAACCTTTTCAGTTATGGCTCAACATCTGCAGCCACTGCAACACTGAATACCAATTCTGGAGAGAGTACATGCATTTCTGAGACTCCTTTCAGTTCTCTAGAAGTCTTAAACTCGGACTAAAGACTGCTGATTTAATTTGTTGAATTTGATAGGCTTTGTGATAGTTCCCCGTGTATGCCGGCAAATGTGTCAGTTCTAAGAGTGCTTGGCATTCTGGTGGGGGGGCTGAGCATCTGCAGGCTTGGTGAAATCTAGAGCAGACGTCTCCAATCAAGCACAAGCTGCTCTGTTGGAACACTCGCAATCTGACGATAGGGCAACACTATAGATCCCTAGGTTCAAATGCACACCACCTTCGATAGTTCATGGGAAATCGACCAGTGTAAAACAACTATTCAACATTAATGTGTTAGAATTAGGAGCAGTGTTTCTGGCACTGAAAGCTTTCAAATCACTTGTGCTGCAAAAATCTGCATAGACACATGCCAACAACATGCCATCCATATATTGCATTTCAAAACTGGGAGGGACACTATCCCTACATGCGTCTCAAATAGCAGGAGAGATGTGGTACTGGACTTTCAAATGCTCACATCCACCTTCTAGCAGACCACATATTCAAAGAACTGCTTCTTTGCAAAGCTGCTCTGCCTGTTCCACTGTTTGCAGCATTTGTACGAAAAGTGCAGCAATCGCCCATGATCTTTAAATTAGTTGCACCAGCATGGCCAATACAGGTATGGTATTCCCAATTTCTTGACATGTCCATGCAGCTCTCTACTAGCTCAGATTTGGCCAGACTTGTTGACCATGTCAAAGTGCAAATTGACAGTCCCAAACCAGATTTACTGCATGTAGTACTTTGGCTCCTGAAGTCTTAGAATTTGGGTTCCTTAACGTAGCCTATTCTTCAAGTAGCACACCAGCCTTGTTACATGAACATTCTGTGCAGCAAGGTTGGAAAAAAGCATTTGCAATACAATAGTTTTCGCATTTGCGAGAGTTTAAGCTATTTGCATTATAAATGACTGCCTTTTATTCATGTTTTGATAAATAACGCATTAAAAAAAGGCATGGTCATGTACAATGCCAATAGCTCAAACTCTTGTAAATGCGAGACCTATGCAATGAAGCGGCCTCCAGTGTCCCAGGCTGCTTAGAAAGTGAGCATGGCGCGCTGAATGACTGAAAGACTCACCTTGTAACAACCGAAGTAAAAGGGCCAGTCCTCATGGGAGGTTACAAATGAAGACAGGGCGGTACTAAGGAGGGACTAACAAACCTATTAACGAATCTGAAGCCAGCATTTACGAAGGACAATGACACAAGCCAATGACCAATATGGGCAGAGTGGGCGGGGCTTCTATTCCATACTCCAATACAGTATGGTTCGCAGAGCAGCGCATGCACTGCCCAGGCTCAACCTAAAAATGTTAGTTTCTGTTAGTGAGCCTCTACTCAATGGGACTCATCACACTTGCATATTGTGCAATATTTTATTCTGTTATGGAAGCTGGACTGGCCTACACCCTTCTAGTTAGTTTGTGAGCAATAGCTGTATACTTTAAAAACTGACGATCCATTCTGGTTGGAATATCCCAGAAATTAAAGTCTTCTTGGAGGGGTTAATAGGAATTGTTCCACCAAGTGCACCTCTCATTTCTTTTTGGGATGTCCACATTACTCAAACAAGAAATAGAAGGTGCTGTTTGAATCACTACATTCGTGCTCACATCAGAGGGAGATGTAAAAAGTTGCAGTTCTAATGGCAATTACTTCCTCGTGCAGAACTGACAAACCCTATGCGCCGATCAGTAAGGACCTTTCATTCCAGTCCACACAGACAAAGAAGTTTTACACATAAATCAGCGATTCGTTCAAAAGGTTGCATCGCCTTTTCACAGAGGTCAAGTACTTGACATTCAAGCAAATCCCTTGAAGCAGGTCAGAAAGAGCAACACTGCATTCACTGGATTTCAAACACTTGTACTTCATAGATGTGTCCTGTCCCTTAAGCCAGACAAGTTATTTGTCTTGTTGGAACCCACACATCTTGGGGAAACCCCTTTCTACAAGGGGCAAAGCCATATTGATTGTGCAGAGTATTCAGGTTTTCTATACCAGTTAGCATGTTAAAAAGGGCCCACGCCTATACCAACGTGGTAAAATAAAATAATCCAAGGTGTAGACTGCAAGCTGATCCATTGGGGTTTCAGCTATATAATTGCCTGTCATTCTCAAAACCAAAAGTTACATTCTTAAAGTTAACAACTTGTAATATTCTAAACTCAGTACTAGATGCCCGAATGACTCTCCGCATGCAAATCTACAACACAGCTAGCTTCAAACATTTGTTGACAGGCAAGTAATAGTTTCCATTTCTGTTCCATTAATTCTATCTTAAGGGTGTAGAGAACTATTGTATTTCCCCCTTTACAGATATTCAGAACAACAATAGCACAATGAGCTGTAACATGGTAGCAGCTAAATTAATTAACTATCTAGAATTAAAATTTACAACCTGTTCCCATTATAATGAACAAAAACCTCTGGTTTAAAAATTCTATCAAATTGTGTGGTGGTTCTTGCTTGACAGGTAAAAGAAAATTCAATATAGGTTTTAGTGTGGCACATCTCGACCTCTATGGGTTATCGAGGGTGAGTTGAGCGTTTCAGGTGAGTAATATATCCTCCTATAGATCTCCGTCTGAAGTCAGTGTACTTCGACTCTTATTTTTAGGTCTTGCCTAAGATGGCACATGTGCTGTTGCTTGTGAAACATTGTATTAGTTGAAAGGGATTTAAAACCTGCCATTGCTTCACATTTGACTTCATTATTCTTAATGCTTTTGTTTGCTTATCGCGTGCTGGTTTCATTTCCCCTTAGTGTTGGTCCCTCCTGTTGCTCATGGCCAAAAGAACAGCTTTCGTTCCCACGGAGTGTCCTTCTGCTGTTCTTAAACGTTGGCCTTTTTTTTTCCTTTGGGAGCAAGCACTCCATATTGCATGTGTTTGCAGGTTGTCCATTTCCATCCAACTCCCTCTCCTGCTTCAAACTTGCTTCTTCACAGTGGAGAAAATGTTTATTTTCAGACTGTGTGTTAAGTATATTTTTATGAAAATAGTTTTTGATCTGATGGATATTGTCCTTCTGTGTTGTCTTTGCACCCTCCATCCCACTCCTTCCTTCTACCCTTGTGTCCCTGGCCTCATCCATCCCAGCTTCGATTCCTGGGGCTTTTTTGCAGTATGCGTATCACATTTTTCTGACTTTTGTTGTTTTAGTTGTATTGCAGACATATTTCCTTGTGTTGCCCTCTCTTCATCCATCTGTGTTGCCTTCACCCGCCCCTTTATCCATATGCCTTTGCCTCCCTCCCACCCTGGGTCCGTGGCTTTTGACCACTCTCTCTTACCATACTATACAATGACAGGCCATACCATAACACACCATACCAGTTCAGAATGAGGAAAATGAAAGGATGTGTCTACTTTTAAACATTCAGAGATGCGAGGACTTGTACACTGATGGAATCCTTTTTGCCATGGAGATGCAGTGGATTGCGGTCAGTATTCTGGGTCTTGAGGTGGTGTTAACGTTTTCCTAGAAACTTTGCTTTTTAGCGTCTTTTACACCCTTCGTTTGACAAAATAAATGTATATTCATCTGTATTGCTCTAAAAATGCTACAATCTTGTTATCCACTTAGATTTTACTGCCTTTTGCTTGTTTAGTTTAGCGAATCGCCCTTTTAATACATAGTTGTACATCCTATAGTTGAAACTGGTAAGATTCTTGTTTAGCTGCTACATGGCAAGTGATGCTTGCAAGTTTCCACGCTTTCTTTGTAATTCACTGAAAGACAAAACTTTATAATAGGTCAATTTTAGCTTACTTTGCTTTAGAAGGCAAGCTATATTCAATCCAGTTGGGAGCTGACTATCCTCCATGATGTGGTATTCCTATAGCAAATATATGTGTGAATTACTCAAACTTGTATATATGATACATTAATACAAGGACTTTACTATTGGGGCCATCACTGTAAGGAAATACAGTGATCTGTGAGCTCCTCTTGCATTACTGATGGTAGTTCCAGTGCAAAAACATGCAGACATGTTTGGAAATTGTAAAAAGTTTAGGCAACTTATGATGCACCCTGGCTATACGCAGAAGACTATAAGCAAAATTGGTGATTGTTTGCTATTAAAATAAACGGCATACATGAATATTGTAACGTTAAACAAAAGGTTTTGTTAAAATTTGGCGGTGCTGTTTTGTTAAAATGGTTGTGCAACTTTGGATACCATTTCTTGGAGGCGTCGTATAGTAAACCTAATATAAGTCTTTGTATTCGTGCATATTTATGACTTTCAGTATTTCACAAGTTTACCGAAGAATACTTGGAAACCGTACTCCTTACAAACCTTTGTGAAGCTACAGATGTATATATGTGCTTATGCAAAGTTCTACTGAGCAACTGCAAGTTATCTTTGTTTACACTCACTTCTTCTTTACATTGGAAAAATGCTTTCTGTCCTTGTCAAGAGTTTTCTCCCGAACTCCAGTGTGGGAAGAGATGGGTAGAAGTAGCTGAATACAGTTGTAAATGCTTGTTAGTAGATGGCCAAAATCGTACAGGGCATCCGAACCTGGAACTGCAGCTTTCCATCTACTTTCAGCCCATCTATGTAGATATACAAAAATGCAGTAAAATCAGAGTCTTGCTAGAATCCAAACTTTGGTATAAAATCAGCATAATCAGAAAAGCTGTTATTCGAGCTCTTTTAAAATACAAATGATGCCATGATTAGTCAGATTTTCTAAAGAGTAATGCTTATACAATTTAAGCCATTGTGGAATAATCCAAGGCACCTTGGTCTGTGTTTAGAACAGCTGTAAAGCAGATTCTCCCTTAAGGTATTTTGTTTGAGTGCATAAATGATCACATTCCCCTCCTCCCAGGGAAAGCCACATTGTAGTGCAAGCCATATGCCAGGATTGAGTGTGTCCCCCCCCCCCCCCCCCCCCTAATTAGGCAGAGCATTTAAAAGGAAGTGGCAATTGGTCCCGGGGACCATCCCCTAGTGGCAAAAATATATTAATAGGGGAAGGGGAGACCCATGGACCCCATCCCCCTGGGGCCATACTTTAATTTTAAGTGAGGGGGGCACATGGCACCCCTCCACAAGCTCAATAAGGACCTGGGGACCCTATCCCCAGAGGTCAAAGTTACTAATCTATTTTCTATGCTGGGTAATAGGGTCCTCAGGGCCTCTTAAAGCTCGGGTGGTGGGATGAGCCCTACCCTTTTTGATTAATTTGACCTCGGGAATGGGGTCCTCTGGGCCCATCTCTGGCTTAGAGAAGGAGGCCACATGCCTCCTTCTGAAAATGCGGAGGGGGATTTATTTTTTACATTTAATCCTGCGCGACTTCATGGGATCGCAGTGTTTAAAAACACATAGTTATAGTTTGACCCCAGGGCATCTATGCCCTGTGGTAACCCATCCCACAGGGCCTATAGGAGCAGGGTGTCCCTACCTGCTCCTAGAGACTCTTTTTTTTTTTTTTTTTTTTAATAGGCAAGAGTCTCTCAAACCCAGCCTTCAAGATAAATATTTTGGGTTTGTAATATTACCAAAACTACTGATTGGATTTACACCAAATCACAAAGTGCGCTTTCTGGACCAAAATCTAGCTTCCTGACAAATTTGGTGTAATTCCGTTCAGCAGTTTTTGCGGTAGTGCTTCTTTAAATGTCTATGGAAAATGCATGGGGATTTTACATTTTGGGAACGCCTTTTTTTCTCTGTCCCCTCTTGACTGATCACCTTGAAATGTTCCATGCACAAACTAGACAAAGTAGCAGTTTTTTGGAAAGCTTTGTGAAGATTTGTCAAATTGCGCCCAATTTATTAGCATAACAAAAAATATTTTCCTATGGAAATGCTGACCTAATTAGAATGAACGCTGTGTAATATTTTTACACACTGGTCCACACCTTCTCAGCGATTTTCATAGTTGGCACATAGCCTCTGTTTCTTGAGAATGGTGCTTTTTAACTGCAGTGAGCAGCCGCATGTCACTGGTCTCGTTCATGGTGAACAAGAGTGCATCTTGCATATTGTCTGTGTGTATATATGTATATACGTGTGTATATATGTGTGTATATATGTGTGTGTATGTATATATATATATATATATATATATATATATGTATATATGTATATATGTATATATATATATGTATATGTGTTTTATTGCAAGATCCTGGCTGAAAAGTAAGCCTGTAAGTCCTTCCAAAGAGGTTCTAGCAAGAATTATATTGAAGTCTAGAGTCTAAAATTTGTCAGACGTGGTAATCGCCACCAAAATTCTTGCTTGCAAATTTAATCTGAGAGCTGTAATGTAACAAAATGCATGTCTGCTGGTTTAACACTGTACAGTAAAAATCATTCCTTAATTGCCTGTTGGCTTTAACAATTCAAACCTTTGTTTTCACAACAAATACTCCAGACACACATTGCCTTTGTTGCACCTTTAAATAATATAAAAATCTGGCCTCTAGCTTTTTTAAATTTTAGTTTTTTGTTTTATTGATTTTCAACCAACAATGACAGAAGCAGCAATATAAGAACAACAACTTGTCCATAATATATCGCAAGCCGCTTCTCTTGTTACCTGCATCTCCTTGTCTCTTTCCCCCCCCCCCCACCTGTGCCCCTGTAGATCCTGTGTTATGACCAATAAAATGCTTCTGAAGTTAATATAGTAACAGTATTGAAAATCACTAATACGGTACTGGGGGTAAGTAGCCTTTAAAGATCTAACTTTAACTACTTTTGTTCCTACATTGGTTGTCTTCTCGCTCCAATGCGTTAGTTGGATTCCCCCCCCCGATCCTCCAAGATTGACCCCCTCTTCCGAATCCGTCTGGAGCCTGCAGTGCTGCAACTAAGGCCTCCCACTCCCTCACTGATCCTTGTGCCTTTTCGTTATTAGTACGTAAGGCTTGCTGCAACCTAAGTGTACCTTCACTCTGCGCCCATTTGAGTAATTTCACCCGCCATCTCCCCACGCTAGGCCCCCTACGTGACTTACAGTGCATGGTGAGCTCCCTTTTGGCTAAGACGAGGCTCAAATCGAGGAATTTGCTAGTCACTTTCGTTTTAGCAGTATGCGGGAACCAATGCAGTAAACAAGTACCCAGCTCTAGATCTAATGTACGGTCTGTTATACTAAATAATGGATCCAGCACTTCCTCCCAATATGTTCCCAAGCTCGTACATCCCCACATAATATGTTGGAAGTCCGCCTCTTCCAAACCACACCGCGGACACTAAGCAACCTCCGCCTCGAAATATTGGTTAAGCTTTGCTGGCGTTAGATATTCTCTATGCAGGACATAAAAATTTGCCAATTGAAACCTGGCATTCCTTGTGCTCTTCCAGGCCCTCCTAACCAACTGAGCCCATGTCTTCTCAGGAATTTCCCTGCCAAGGTCCACTTCCCACTTCCCTTGCAAGGCTCGCAACGGTTCCAGGTTCTCCGTCAACATACGCCTGTATAGGCACGTAATAGCCTTAAAGGTCCCCGCAGCCATTACTGCGTATTGGCCCGCCATTGAGGTTCGAGGTTCCGACAATCCCGTCCTCCAATAGCGTTGGATGGCCGAAATAAGCGCTGAGTGCAGCAAATAATCCCCTCGCGGGAGGTCTTATCTGTGCTGTAGGGCCTGGAATAACAACAGGGTTTAGTTTTCGTAGAGGTCTCCTAACACTTGTATTCCCAGGTCCTCCCAGTGCCGCCCAATCCCCGCCACGCGGAAAGGCCGTGCACATACCCAGCGGTATCTCCGGGGCATTTGGGCGGGTGAATCCAGCACGACGCTGGCTCCGGTTCCAGCACATCCTCAGCGTCCGCTCCTCAGCCGTGAGCAGTTCAAGACGCATCTTCTGCTGGAGCACTATGAAGGATAAGATACAACGCAGGACCCAATGACCCTCTGGGCCATCCGGGCCCCGGAACTCCTGCACCATGGCTTGCGTGAGCCACTGCAGCTGAGCTGCCAAATAGTATCACTTGAAGTCTAGCACTGCCATACACCCATCCGCCTCCTGCCCGTCTCCCAAAGAAACCCGCCAGCCATAGAGCGAAGCTGTCGTAAGACGGAGCCCGGCACCAGATCGGCAATGTCCGAAAATAATACAATAAGCGCTGTAGCGCCACCATCTTCAGGAGCGCCACCCGCCCCGCTACCGGCAACGTGCTCAAACGCCAAACTGCCCTTAAGTCCACGTATGGCCCGACCCAAATTACCCTCCAGTAAATCCTCTGGGGCGTGATAAATATTGGTGCCTAAATAAGGCAGACAGTGGGGCTCCCAGCTAACACCCTCCAGCTGGGGAGGGTTCATCGCAGTCGGCACTACCGGAAACAAGCAAGTTCACCCTCAGCCCCAAACATATGGAGCAAGTGCCGCGCGCCCTCCAAAGCCGCGGATGTGTTCGGGAGTAATATTAACAAATCATCCGCGTAGAGGGAAATAAATTGCATGGCCCCTCGAAGGGATAAACCAGGATAATGCCTCCCCAACCGGGCATGGGAGGCCAGAGGCTCCATGGCCAAGGCAAATAACGGAGAGAGCGGGCATCCCTGTTGCGTGCCCCGTCCAATCCGGCAAGTCGAAGAGATAGTCACACCCGCACACGCGCCGGCGCCTATCTATATAAAAGCTCCGTCCACCCTACAAAAGAATCCCCAAGTCCAAACTCATGCAGGACTCGGTACAGATACGGCCACTCTAGGCTATAAAACGCCTTTTCAATATCAACAGAGAACCGCTGCGTCAGGGGTTTCGCTATGGTCCTCTCCTAAAATCAGCAGGGGGCGTCGCACGTTGGTCGCAGTAGTTCGCTTTGGGATAAAGCCTGCCTGGTCACTATGGACCAGGTGGGTCATATAGGGAAGAAGCCAGGTCGCAAGAATCCTACTTAAAATCTTGTAGTCCGTCGTTAACATTGACAATGGGCGATAGGTCGACCTAGATAGTGAGTCCTTACCCGGTTTCAGCAGCGGGATAATGATTGCCCGTTTCCACTCGAGAGGCTATCTCCCTAAGTCCTGGGCCTCTCGGTATACCGCCCGAAGTTTGGGGGCTAGGATATCAACATATGTAGAGTAAAATTCTATCGGCAGTCCGTCTGCCCCCGGGTTTTTTTTTGTGCGCCATTAGTTTTATCGCACTATGTATTTCCCCCTCCGTGATCTCCTGTCCCAGCAGAACCCCCTGGTCCTCCTCAAGTCGTGGCAATTGTAACCCAGCTAAAAACTCACTCAAGCTGTCATTCGTATCCCACAACTTACTTTCATCTAGCTCAGCATAGTATGCCAGAAACATCCTATTAATCCCTTTCTGGGTATATTCTGGTACCCCCGCTGATGTGGTCAAAGCCAGTATGGGCGTGCCCCTCGGAGCTGGACTTGCCAACCACGTCAGTAGAGAGCCCACCTTATCTCTCTCAGTGTACGCCCATACCAAATACTCCTTATGATCAAAGCAGCGTAACCGCTCCACTTGGGTCGCCACTTCCTCTCTTGCGGCCACAACCTCAGCCTGCATTCTCGGCGTTCCCAGGGTGGGCCCTCTCCGCCCGACGCAACCGCTGCTCCCCCCTTTCTATATCCTGCAAAAGCCTTCTCCGCATTCCTGCTGTTTTAACGATACATAAGCCCCGTACCACCACTTTAAATGCATCCCGCTCCAGAGCCAGGGTCGATGCCGTCCCCGCATTCTCGAGGAAATAATGCTCTACCCTCCCACACTTCAGCGTGAAACACCGGGTCTTCCAAAGCCTCCGGGCGTAAATGCTATGTGGGAATACCAGGTCGTTCCCGAGACCATTTCAACGCCAGGAGCAGCGGGTTATGATCTGATATGGTCTTCGCCAGGTACTCACTATGGCGTACCAACGCATGAACCTCTGGGGAGCACAACATTGCATCCAGCCGCACATGTAAATCATGCAGGGAAGACTAATAAGAGTAGTCCCGTTCCCCAATGTGTTGCGCGCGCCATGTGTCTATCAGCCCCCACTCGGCCTGCCAATCCCTCCAGATTCTCGAAAGCTTGTGTATGGGCACCTGGGGCAGTGGCGGATGCGACCTATCCAGCTCAGTATCTGTGACCGAGTTAAAATCACCCTCCAATAGCACTGAACCGGTCAGGAAGGACGTCAATTTCCCTGGTAACTTATCAAAATAGGACTTCTGTTCTACATTGAGGGCATACACACTACACAACGTCACATCCCTCCCATCTTATCGTCCCATTACAGCCACATACCTCCCTTCTGGATCTACTAGTTGCTGGGTCGGCTGAAAGGGAAACCCCGCCCTCACCCAAATCAATGCACCACTGGCGAAAGCAGAATACATTGTATAAAAAAGCTGCCCCCTCCAACGGCGCTGCCTTGCCTGGCCTTCAACTCTGTCCATATGGGTTTCTTGGAGAAAATCTATCTGCACCCCTCTACGCACCAAATAAGCATGAACCCTATGGCGTCTCATCTTGTGCATCCTCCGTACATTCCACGTAATACATTTTAACTCTGGTAATGCTCCCATTATGCAAATTATCGCTTTTCCACAACTGCACTCCCTGTATTTGCGTACCGGTGGCATTAACTACCCCAAAACATCCCCCCAAGTCTCCCCAACACCCCTCCCCAGAACAGGCTCTAAACAGCTAGTACCCATCCAAACAATCCACTTATAGTCTCTCTGGTAGCTACCAGAGAGATACTCTAAGAGCGAAACTAAGGGGGGAGCCCAACGCCAAGAAGATCTGGTCCAAAGCCCCACCGTACTCGGGCGCCATACCAAACTATAAAGGAACCTTCAACCCTAGTGACTCCCAATGTCCACTCCCCCCCACCCCCCCACCCCCCGAGGGCAATAACACCAGTGCAACTGTCCCCTCTTACTAGGCCCTGCTTAATTTCAGGCATCAACAATCTCGTCCGCAGTCCCCGGAGTGATGTGCTGCAGAGCAACACTCCCTGCATCTGTACCATCAGAATCTGTCCCCTTTTCGGAATCCGTCATTCTCAGCAGCGTCGAGCCACTTGCCTGCGAGATCTGTCACGGCCTGCAGCGCTGCCGACCTCTCTCTCTCTCTCTCTCTCTCTCTCGCTGTCTGAGTTGTGGAGGGCCTCTGTGCCCCAGGGCGTTGTCTTCTGGGGCGCCTCGCATGGCGCGGCTGCGGATCCTCTGCTTTCCGTCCCTCAGTAACTTCTGCGTTGCCCGTCCCTGCTCGGTAGGATTCCAACCAACTCCATGCCTCATCGGGATCATTATAAAAGAATGTTTTGCCGTTCAGTGATACCCGCAGTCGCGCCGGGAACATCCGGGAGTATTGAGTGCCTTCGTCCCGGAGGGCCTTCTTGACCCACAGAAAATCCCGCCTCTAGCCTTGATCATTGAATTGGCACCATAAGCATCTCAGTTTTGCTGTGTGTAACATTTCCCTAAAGGCAGGAAGTGCAGTGGAAGGGCTAGAGCCAAAGATTCTTAATAAGCTCTATTAGAAGGGAGGGAAGTTCTACTCTTTTGATAACTGTAATTTTGTATGTATTTGTAATTTTATTACAATGTACCTGAGGGTTGCCTTTATGGCAAAACGTATGCCCAATACAGTAGGTCCTAGTTGTAGGTTATGTCCAACATTTATGAAGGCTATGTGCCTGAGTATTTATAATTAAAAGGCAGTAGACCTAACCTATCGATTGTGAGAAGCATATATTGGTCAATCGGCATTTAAGGGTGGAGTGTTATTACTTTGTATTACAGTTTGCAGAGAGATATTTTGTTACATGAAATATCACAGATTACTGTAGTAGGCAAGGGGTTTGGTATTGGGTTCCCCCTCTGACCAACTTTGCATGTGGAAAATTTGAACGTTGAGAATCCTTGTTAGACCCTCTTAATAAGAGTATTTTACTTTGTCAAATAAAATTGTTTACTTTTTAAATTTTATGAGTTTGATGGTGTGAGAAAGTGCCATCTTTCTTGCATGGTATGCCCCCACTGTATGCTGAATTGCTGATGTACTTTGACTGAGTGTACCCTGGGCTCCTGCTAATCAGGTACCCAGGGCCTATGTTCCTTCCCTAAAACTGTGTTGAAGCCTAAACCCAATTGGCATCTCTGGCCTCATCAAAAACCAAAGGAAATGATGGACGGAGTGTTGAACATTGCAAGCACTCACCCCCAGTCAACTGATCTGGGTTTAATCCATCACCGTTCTTTAGCCCACTCTGCCACCCCAGTTCAGACATGGCCATATGCAAATCAGTCTGACCCTGTGCCTCATGGGAATAGTCCAGCCCGAACTGCCAAGCCATGTCTTCCCTGGACCGGAAACAAGCTTCCTAGGACCGGTTTCTGGCAAGAGTGGGCTAAAGAACGGTGATGGATTAAACCCAAATCAGTTGACTGGGGTGAGTGTTTGCAATGTTCAATATTCTGTCCATTTCCTTTGGTTTTTGCTTTGTTCGCCATAAGTTGGCAGGGTATGCTCAGACGTGAGTCCCTTGCTCACTTTGCCACTGCATTCAAGCAAGCCTGGCTGAAGACGGCTGAAATGCCAGAAACCGGTCCTAGGAAGCTTGTTTCCGGTCCAGGGAAGACATGGCTTGGCAACCCTACCAGCCTGTCGACCCTCGAACCTGCTCCTGCTAAACCCCGGCATCTCCAGTGGTCAGCAACCTCAAAAAACCCCGGAGGACCTGACTGCCTTGTGACTCTACCTGGGACTCCCACGAGCAGTGGTACTGCTCAAAGCAAGTAACTGACACCTGTCATCAGCCAGGAACTGCGAACCCTTCACACTCTGCACCCGCCAAGCCTGGCCCGTGCCGGAGCGGACAAAGACCTCGAGGGCGGCCCCCCGGCAACTGTGACTCCGAATCCAACATCCAAGGACCCACCTCGATTCTCCGGATGCCGCCTGCAGCCTCAGAACCAGGTACTCCTCCAACCGCGACCAGCAGAGGGTAAGATTTCCCGACACCAAAAGGCACCCCGGCGTCCTGCGGCCCCCTGTGCCCAACGCCTGGGTGCCTACCTATCCTTCAACTACCCAACTTACCTCTCGAAGTGGTGGTCGCACCTGAAGAATCTTTGTCCCCGAGCTTGCAGCCTTTGTTCGTTCTTGAGCTTCTCCATTGCAATCCATTGAGCGCCCGACGGCTCAAAAGCACCCTGCAGCCAGCTGCCCGAGTGCCCCAAGATGGCCATAGTGTTAGTTTTAAGTGTGGTTGTCCTGCTATATCTTCAAAACTATTTACAATACCACTGCAAGACGGACACATACTACTATAACTATTTTTGTTTTTGCAAACATAATACTGTCCTGTTTAGAGAGCAGCAGGTTTTCTTGTCTATTTGTTTCCAATTGCATGCCTATGTTATTGAGTTTGTTTGTTTTATCATGGTTGTGTTTGAGAGTGAATGCAAGAATGAATCCATGGATAGATGCAGGAGTGCAAAGATGAGTGATGGGAGTGCATATATTTACCTATTAAGTGTCGAAGTTCATCATTTATCCAAAAGACACTTCCTAGATCTAGTAGCATTACCAATGTTTGTTTGATCAACCAATGCTGTCAAGCCAGACCTAAAAAAAGGTTAAAAGCATGCATTGAATTTGACGCTCTTAAGTGTTTATCACTGCAAAGAAGATACCAGGTACGGTACATTTAGGGCCCCAGGTAAGCAAGTGTCCACTGACCTTTATAATCCACTATTGGACAAGTTAGGTATATCAAAGCCTATGATTCCTCCTTCTGAAATGTGTTAGAAGTGTGTTTGACCCAAATGTGGAAATGCAAAGCAGTCTGTTATTAAATGTTGTTAAACGTCAAATATCTGGGCATTTCGGTCCTTCAGTAACAGCAAGTTTTGACAATCTACTCGGCTAGTACAGTTTTTCCTTAAATTGATAATAAACAAGTGTATATTTCATAGTAATGGACTTTTAACACAATATAGACTTTAGTTAATCGGAGCTTCAAACAGAAGTCGAAGATGAAATTTTGATGCACGCGTCACAGCTTACAGTTTGTACTAACATACATGTTAATGTAAGTGCGATGGTTATGCATTTTGATGGTATGTCATTGCTTATAATTGAAAATTAAAATTATGTAATAAGATCGGAGTTTAATAATTGAACTTTTTTTCTTTAATTAGATTTACATTCTCTCGTGGACACTGTGCAAGCTACTAAGGTAAATAATATGATGTGGCAAACTGCCAAATTCTGAGTACTGGTAAATAGTTTGGTTCCTGCCTACTCCTGTGGTAGCCATTTTAATGAGCTTGGAAGGATGAGAAAGAGTGAATGCTTAATTTGAGGTTGAAATCCAAGGATTTCCTGAAAGAGCAGCGCCAGACCATTTGTCTCTGAAAAATCACAGCTGGGATATTTCTTTAGCCAGGGGTGTGGAATTAGATAAAATATCTACTTGTCCATAGGGCAGGTTGCTTCATAAATCTACTTGTCCTGTAACAAAATCCAGTTGCCCCTTTTGTGCAATGTAATGCAGCGACAAATTATGACAGCAATCTCACTATATAAGAGCTCTGAAATAGCCTTTCTGTTTATGCCAGGGCTCCTTCATAGTAGGGTTTGAATACCAGCAATTCCCTTATGTTGCCAAGTTTCCGCAGATCTACATACTGGGGCTGAAGGTACAGGTAAGCAGTAGTTCCAGGGTTGGCAGGCCCTTCTGAGTCTGTGCAAATCTACTAACTTGCATGTTTTTAAGAGTTTTCACCAACTCTTCTCTAATCTTTCCCCATATTGAGAGAGAATGGATATTTACTCCTGACAATGGCAGACCTTAAACTTCTTCAAGGGTTGGGAAATAAGTGGTTAGAGGGAAAGTGAACTTGCAAACACTCAGATTTTTGCATGAGCAAATCTACAGCTGCATATTTGATCATGCTAAAATGCAGTTCACAAATAATTTCTAGAAGTACTATTTCTTGGCCTACTTCTGTAAATTCTTGTGAATTCACTAAAGTTGTACATCTGCACTTAATCCAAGGACATGGGTGCACTTTATTTAGTAATTGGGCCCCTATAGGTCTGGCGGTAACCATGACCCTTTGTGTGTATTAAAATGTAGTCTCTTTCTGTCTATCGGCTAGCTTCACTGGGAGTGTCAGCATTCTGTTCTTTCACCAGGAGCATATCGATAAAGTTGTTTTGTTCAGTGCCAGGAACTACTATGCAATGTGTGCTTTTTGAGACCAAAACAATTTTTGCTTTTGCCAATGTTTGTTATAATGGCAAGGGCCCAGCAGCTCCCACACTAATGTTTTACAAACACCATGCCAAAACAAATCACGCATTTACAAAACCAAAAGGCTGACCAACAATTTCAGATCTACTGGCTTTACCAATGCTTGTTTATTTTTGTTTCCCATAATCTTATTAGAACTAGTTACTTATTTTCCATTATTAATCTTTTTGGGAAATATTAGCATGCATCAACACATTTTACTAAATGATGCTTCAAAGAAATGTTACCTACATAGTTTAGCGAAATGTTTTTGCATTTTTTATGTGAACATTTTATTTTGAAAGCAAAGAATCAAACTTGCTTTCAGGCTTCTTCAAATATTTGCATGTAATCAGAGAGCGTTCTGGGAGCAGTATACATATCCTCATATTGTTAAACTTTGCTAACGTGTGGCACATTTTTATACTCTAACCACTGTCAGTAGTGCAGTCTGAGCTTACAACATTTACCTGGAGAGCTCACCCTAATAAAAAAGGCTTTGCATTAATGAACCATAAATACAGGTTTGAACAGCATTAACACATGGACACATATATTACCTTAACTGCAGGCAATGCCTTTCCCTGATCCATAATGTGGTACTGTAAACTGGAAGCCAAAGGGTTTGTGCTGTAGGGGGTTGGGCCTACTTGTCCCAAGGACAAAATACACATGAAAGCTTGTTGCCCTTGACCCCAAACAGTATGTCCCGGGCGTCGGGCTGTAGGAATTCCCCATCCCTGAGAGATATATATATTTTATTAACCAAAATGCTTATAACATAGCTTAAAGACATTGCAAAGCCAATATCTCTGGCTAAACACTTATAAGGTCCCAAAGGCGAGACCTATTGGCTATGCCAATGCTTGTTAGAAACTTAGTTGATTCAAATATGTGTCCACAATATGGAAGCTGTCTTGCTCTTCTGTGAATGAAACTAACAAGGTAGATCTAAGCTTTCAGCTGCGTGGCTTTGGAAAGGTACAGACCATTACTGCAGGTTCCTGAGCGGGCACTTGGTAATCAAAATTGCAAAGCTTTTCAGTCAGAGTTGGCTTAACCAGGACCTATTTAGACCACCTCATTTTCAACATAAATTATCAAATTGACCACTTTGAAAGGAATAATCTTTAGATTGATGCAAACTTCAGTTTCCTCAAAAGCGGCCACCTCTGTGAATTCATGACTTTGTTTTGAATGTGAGACTGGATGTTTTGAATCGGTCGTTTTTGATGACAAAAAGATAATGTCTATTCAGTACTTGTAAGTTTTGCACTGCTAGGGGCACTTTTGGTGTATGTGGGTTTCTATTCTGGACCCTTTACCTCTTTGTTCCAGAGATTCCCAAGGGATTCTGGGAAGCAGCTGTCACCACCAGCTTTACCATGGACAAACACAAAGTGAAACGGCAGCGCCTCGACCGCATCTGTGAAGGTATGAGCTGCGCCCTTCGCGCCTCACTTACTCAATCTCTTTGTCTCTGTCACACTCTTCCCCCTCCCCTTTCAGCCTCGCACTTTGCAGCCAGTCACTGTGTGTGTGGTCTCTGCAGGGATCCGGCCCCCCATCTTGAACGGCCCGATGCCCGCCCGGCCACTAGTGGCTCTTCTCGATGGGAGAGACTGCACAGTGGAGATGCCCATCCTGAAGGATGTTGCGACTGTGGCTTTCTGTGATGCGCAGTCAACGCAAGAGATCCATGAAAAGGCAAGTACATAATGACATCAGTGTAGACCATCATAATCTTTCTACCTCCCTTTCTGGTGCCCTCTTTCCTCCCCCCCCCGCCGTTCTGTTGCCCACCTTCCTCCCCCCGCCGTTCTGTTGCCCACCTTCCTCCCCCCGCCCTTCTGTTGCCCACCTTCCTCCCCCCGCCCTTCTGTTGCCCACCTTCCTCCCCCCGCCCTTCTGTTGCCCACCTTCCTCCCTCCGCCCTTCTGTTGCCCACCTTCCTCCCTCTGCCCTTCTGTTGCCCTCTTTCCTCCCCCCCGCCCTTCTGTTGCCCTCTTTCCTCCCCCCTGCCCTTCTGTTGCCCTCTTTCCTCCCCCCACCCTTCTGTTGCCCTCTTTCCTCCCCCCTGCCCTTCTGTTGCCCTCTTTCCTCTCCTCCGCCCCCTTTGCAGGTGTCCTCCTTCCTCTTCCCCGCCCTTTTTGGCGCCCTCTTTCCTCTCACCCCCCCCCCCCCCTTTTCTTGCCCTTTCCTCCCACCTCCCATTTCCGGTGCCTCCTTTCCTCTCCCACTCCCTTTGTGGTGCCCTCTCCTTACCCCCCCACCCCCCTTTCCGGTGCCCCCCCTTTTTCCGGTGCCTCCTCTTAGCCCCCACCCCTTCCTGTGCCTCCCTTCCCTCTCTCACTGCTCTGCCTGTTTCCTCCCCTTACTCCTTTACTGCCCCTCTTTCCTTGTATGCCCTTGGCCCCCACCGCCCGTGGCCCAGCAATCCAGGGTGACCTTTCAGGGGGGCTTCCTCGCTGTGGCATTTTGTGGTGAGCGGTGTGCTCTTACCACAACCAAAATATTATGTCCTGCTTCCCTTGCTGTCCTCCCTTCCCCTTTCAACAATCTCCCCCCCCTTCCCTACCTCAAATATACAATGTGCTTGTGCCTCTTGCTCCCTCTGCCCTGTGTCTGCTGCTAACCTCGTAGTCTTTCAGGTGCTTGACATATTGCAAACTTGCCGTTGTGTACACACCTTGAAACCAGGGTCACTGGAATTGTATGCCTCTCCAGTAGCGCCGTTTTCAGCATAAATATGGATTTACCATATTTTCCTCCTAATCAATCATCTGTTGCATAATCTGCAGATTTGAACAAATAATTGTTTATAGCTGCAACGGATCTCAAGTTAATTAAAACGTGGCAAAATGCGCCGCTGCATAGTTTAAGGTTAATTCGTCACCTTTCAGTTGCTTAATGCTCTATTTGGATGTTTAACTAGTACTATGAGGTGAAACATTTTCACGGACTGTGGTGACATACAAAAATTGTAAAATAATGCGATACTATGAGAAAATGTGCCACATTATGCTGCATATATGTCTTTTCTTGCCACGTACTTTAGTAGATCCTGATGCATAATTTGGCCCTCATCTTATGCATAATTATAATGGCACTGCTTTAAAACCACCTCCAGCCACAGTGTGATGCGTCTATGTTGAGTTTTCATTGCTACTTTCCTCTCCTTATTTCTGTAGGTGTTGAGCGAGGCAGTGGGGGCCTTAATGTATCACACCATCTCTCTGTCCCGTGAAGATCTGGAGAAGTTTAAAGCACTACGGATCATTATCCGAATCGGCAGCGGATATGACAACATTGACATTAAATCAGCTGCTGAGTTAGGTATGGCACTCCAGTGGGTGTACCCTACACAAGCAATGTACAGTACAGATGAGTGGGAATTGATGGCTATTTGGGCTACAGTTTATCTTGCGAAGGTGAAACTCCAATATTTAATGTAACTATCTATTACCCAAACTTCAAATAACTATATCGCAGTAGTCACCATTCATATTGAGAAACGTTTTTTCACCAATTGGTGTTTACTTATCTGGGGCTGCTTTTGGGTATGGAATGCAGCATCCAGGGTCATGGTAGACCTCAGGATCTTTAAGAGGCCACAATTGTTTTTTTAAGTTCTGGAGAGTATGATTAAGAGTCACCAGAAAAACTGTCTGTCTGCTTCTGATTTGCTAAATCTCTTCCTCCACTGTGGCTCGACTAGTCCTTGCTGCACTTATGTCATTTCTCTGGATCAATAAAAGCAGGCTCTACTATAAGTCCTAGATATTCATTACACTGTCTCATCCGTGTAGAGTTGGAAAGGAGAGGGCTCAACCCTCGGAGATGAGTGAAAACTGCGATTACTACCTCAAATCTTTCACTCTGTACCAGACCATGTTAGTTATTCATTAGCTGTTAAAAGAAGCCCAATGTCTAGAAATCTAGCTTGTGGTACTCTAGAGCTGGCAGCATGATGGACTGTGGTATTAAATACCATCTAGCGAAAATGAGTAGAGCACATTCAGGGGGAAAGCATGAGCTAGCTGCGTGAATAGGTGAAAGTCCTCATCGGTACCGCTACGTGTAGTAAACCGACATACGGTGAATATTTAAACTGTGATTTGTCATGAATTATAAATGAACCCACCATTTATATAATGGCAGTTAAAGTGAAATATTTAAATAAGATTGAAAGACACCCAACTTCAAATGAGCAGTTTTGATTCTTCCTTATGGTTTTGAAGAACACTGGAAGAATGAAGTTTTTGGTTATTGTTGAGTTTTAGAAATCTCAGACCTGACCAGGTCAGTCCCACCGGACACTAAAGTATGCTGGGTCTGAAACAAGCTCCTTCTGCCCTGCTTCAGTTAGTCTTGTGTTCTAGAAGCTGTTGGAATAGGACCCTAGTTAAGAGACCAAATCCAGTACAAACAGTGACCTTGTCTTAAATCCGTTTTGAGAACATAAGCGTAGCTCATAAATGAAGTGGCGGCTTAAAAAATTAAATGAGGCTCAAATCATCTTTTGGCTTCAAAGATTCGCTTTAGCTTGTGTATTTGGCAGTCTTGCTAATGTGTTGCAGTGCCATTGTTTAAGGTTTACAGAGCCAAATGAACACAGGGCAAATAGTGATTACAGTGCACTGTAGTTAACATAGTGTTCGAGGCATATCCGCTGCAGATTACACACTATGCATAGATCGCCATCTGGTGTTGGGCCCGGATGTTTGCACTTGTTGTCGTCCTGGAAAGTCTTTGGCAGTCACGAGATATGTGGTGACTCCTTTGGATCATAGTGCGCATGTGCATCGCCTCCATCCTTGGATTGTTTTTTTCCGACATCGGGCTCGTATGTGTTTCTTGCGCTCCAGTTCGGAACCATTACCATTTTTTTTATTTCGACGCGCAATCCTTCCCTTTTCAATGGTATTGTCTCTCGCGTTTTCCCAATCCACGCGACTCAACCACTTCGAAGTCTTCGATTCCGGTCGTCGACTAAGCCCTTCGGGCCTACCTGGGCCTTATCTGGCTCATGGAAAGGACGCCATTCAAAAAGAGTCCTCGATGTGGATCGAAGTTTCCCCACACCGATCTGCATGAGGTGTGCAACCTCTGCCTCTCACTGGAGCACGAGGCCAGAGACTGTCCAGCTTGCGCCTCTTTACGCTCCAAGAAGACTATTCGGGACCGACTAGCTAGAAGAACCATGACTCGCTCGTCGTCTTCGATCCCCGACTACATCTTCCAAGAGGGCGTCTATGTGCCAGAGCAGGGGCGGGTCGAAGAAGGCCTAGTCAGCGCCTCCGAAGCCGATGACTCCGACGTCGAGGACATCACTTCGGCACAGACGGTCGTGAGTACACACGTCGACCCTGACCCCAACCCCCCCCTCGACACCATCTAAAAATGCTTTGTTCACATCTTCACCTTCAGGCCCAGGTGCACACCGAGAGACTGCTTCCCATGTCCCGCCTCCGGGCCGGGTAAAGAAGCCTACTAAGCCGAGGGGATTCTCTGGCTCGAGTAAGCCTACCCTCTGTGCCGAAAAACATCCACATGCACCAAAAAAGAAGCTGTTCTCTACCTCATCCACGCCGACCGCTGCTTCGACATCCAAGCACTCTGCGTCGAAGACTGGCACCGGCTCCACGACACCGACAACATACTCCAAGCCGACCAAAAAACTGCTACCAAAGGGACCCATGCTTCGAAGCCAAAAAAGACCTCGGAACTGTGGAAACAACGGGTTCCATCGGCCAAAGGCACTGCAAAACCGCACGGTTCCAAACCCAGAACCGCTACCAAGTCTGCGCCGAAAAAGCCTACGGAACAAACACCATCGGCACCAACGGCTCTGCCTCCCACAGAACTGTTTCGGCCAGATCCTACCCAAAAAACTCTTGTAAAGAATCCTAAGACTGGTCACTTGATGCTTAGCTTCAAGAAGCGACCACTAGATACGCCACCACCTAAAAAGAGATTTTGCTACCTCTCCATTAAGGATCCCTTCTCCTCCTCCCCCACCACACCGCTCTCCTACACCATCCCCATCTCCTGCAGATGATGATAACACCTCGGATGATGCAGGGGGAGGTGCAGACTATCAACCACTAGGGGACCCTAGTCCTACTGGCTCCCCAGACCCCTGGTATGATTATAGCATTCCAGGCGTCCCTTACATCCCACAAGAGGACATCTATCCCTCCAGGTGATGCACTACCACCAGATAAGGAGTCTACACTCCTGGACGCCTCTGGCTAACGAACGTCGTCACAGGCGGCAAACCTATGGCGCATTGCCAATACTCAAGCGCTGTTAGCTAGGTATGACAGGGCACATTATGATGAGCTTGAGTCCATAATGCAGCACCGCCCAGACAGGTATAAAAATAGGGCCAATGAACTCATACAAGAAGGTAATACCATTACTAACACTTCCACCCGTTGTGCTTTAGATGTAGCAGATACCGCCTCAAGCGCAATAAACACCAGCATGCCTGGCTACTCATTTCGGTTTTCAAACCTGAAGTCCAGAGTTGCATTCTCAATCAACCATTCGATGAGCAACACCTATTTGGCCCTAATGTTGACGTATCCCTTGGAAAAAATGAAGGATACCGACACCGCTATATCTATGGGAGCCTTGCAGTCGCAAGTTCCCAGACATTCCTTTCGTCGCTCATCCTTCAGGATCACCCCCAGAGGCTACTCCTCAGATAGCCCCTCCACTTCTTACAAGGCTCCCACCCAATCCACCTTTACTAGAGGTTACCAAAGAGGTGGTTACAGGGGGAACAACAACAAAGGCAGAGGCAAAACCAACAACTCCCGCTCTGCCTCCACCCCCACCCAATGACTTCCCTCCACTTCCCCCAGACCACTCTGCTCCAGTCGGGGGAAGACTCCAGCAATTCCTGTCTGGACCAACATCACCTCAGACAGGTGGGTGCAACAGATAATTCAATCCGGTTACTGTCTCGAACTAACATCTACCCCCCCCCCCCCCCCCCCCCCAACATACCACCCAAACAGTGTCCAATGTCACAAGAACATTTGTTACTGCTAAAGCAGGAGGTAATCTCCCTCCTACAAAAAAGTGCAATAGAACCAGTTCCCCTGCACCAACAAAACAAGGGAGTTTACTCCCTGTATTTTCTCGTACCAAAGAAGGACGACTCTCTAAGGCCTATTCTAGACCTCAGACCCCTAAACCTATACATACACTCAGACCATTTTCACATGATCACACTCCCAACAGGTCCTTCCTCTGCTTTCACAGGGCGACTTCCTTGCTACCCTTTACCTCAAGGACGCCTATTTCCACATTCCCATTCACGCCGCTCACAGGAAGTATCTGATTCGTAGTAGACGGTCAGCACTATCAATTCAAAGTACTCCCATTTGGAGTCACAGCAGCACCACGAGTGTTTACCAAGTGCCTAACGGTGGTCGCAGCACACCCTAAGAAGACCACATATCCATGTCTTCCCATATCTAGACGACTGGCTCATAAAAGCCAGCTCATACAATCCGTGTGTACAACACACTCACGCCACTATCCAATTACTCCGCGACCTGGGGTTCACAGTAAACCACACCAAGTCCCATCTGCAACCGTTCCACACACAATACCTCGGTGCCACAATAGACACCTCAAAAGCGTTAGCCTATCCCAGTCCCGCCAGGATAGCAAGCATGCAGGCTCTTCTCACCAAATTCCAACCGCAACACTTTCTTCTAGCTTTAGTGTTCATGCAACTCATAGGGATGATGGCCTCTTGAATATTCATAGTGCCTCATGCAAGACTCCAGATGCGTCCTCTCCATGAGTGCTTAGCACGCCAATGGAACCAGGCTCAAGGTCAGTTAACAGATCTGGTGTTGGTAGACTGTCGTACTCATCACTCTCTGCAGTGGTGGAACACCAAGAACCTTTCCAAAGGACGACCGTTCCTAGAGCCGGTTCCTCAAATAGTTATGACAACGGACGCATCGCTCTCGGGCTGGGGAGCTCACCTACTACATCACACCATGCAGGGCAGGTGGACACCTCAACAAAAGTTACTCCACATCAACCACCTGGAGTTACCAGCCATATTCCTAGCCTTAAAAGCATTTCAAAAACAAATATCAGGCAAGACTGTCTTAGTCCGCACCGACAACATGACAGCCATGTACTACATACAAAAACAAGGTGGGACACACTCTGCGGCTCTCTCAGCTAGCACAGAACATATGGAGGTGGGCTATACCTCAGAACCTTTTTCTCCTAGCCCAACATGTCCCAGGAGTCCAAAACACCATAGCCGATCTGTTGAGGCGTCAAACACAACAGATCCACGAGTGGGAACTTCATCCGCAAGTTCTTCAAACGTTTTTTCAATTGTGGGGGCAACCACAGATAGACCTCTTCGCCACCCAAGAAAACGCCAAATGCCCAAGCTTCGCCGTCAGATATCCACACCCATTGTCCAAAGGCAATGCGAAATGGATGAACTGAACTGGTCAGGCAGATTTGCGTACGCTTTTCTGCCTCTCCCACTCATTCCACTAGTGGTGCGCAAACTACAACAACATTCCTTAACTCTCATCCTAATTGCTCCAACTTGGGCCAGACAACCGTGGTACACCACACTGCTGGAACGCTCCGTAGTTCCACACCAGAATTACACCTCTCTCCACATCTCTTAACCCAGAACCATGGAGAGATCAGACACCCAGACCCAGCTCCGCTCAACCTTGCGATCTGGCTCCTGAGGTCCTAGAATTCGGTTACCTTAACCTTCCCCCTGACTATGAATGTCATTAAAGAAGCTAGACTGCCTACCACTAGAGCATGCTATGCAGCCAAGTGGAAACTTTTTGTAATATATTGTCATAACTACACCAATCCCCTAGATGGGTCTATCCAACACATCATCGGCTATTTACTACACCTCCAAAGATACAACTTAGCTTACACGTCAATTAAACTGCATCTTGCTGCCATAGCAGCATATCTACAAAATAGACATTTATCACTTTTCAGAATACCTGCCATAAAAGCCTTTATGGAGGGCCTCAAAAGAATAATTCCCCCCCAGAGTACCACCTTCACCTGTGTGGAATTTAAACATCGTTCTCGCAAGACTAATGGGTCCTCCATTTGAACCTCTACATAAATGTGAGCTACAATTCTTAACATGGAAAGTTGCTTTCCTAGTAGCCATTACTTCTTTAAGAAGAGTTAGCGAACTACAAGCACTAACCATTCAGGAACCCTTTCTGCAGATGCATCATAATAAGGTTGTTCTCCGAACTAATCCTAAATTCCTTCCTAAAGTCATTTCTCCCCTCCACCACAATCTGTGGAGCTGCCTGTATTCTTCTCGCAGCCACAAACAGTCGCAGAAAGAGCTCTTCATACCTTAGATGTCAAAATAGCATTGCTTTACTACATCGAGAGAACACAACCCTTTCGTAAGACCAAACAACTTTTCGTGTCTTTCTCACCACCACACAAGGGCAACCCCATATCAAAATCTGGGATAGCTAGGTGGATTGTCAAATGCATACAAATTTGCTACCACAAAGCAAAACGTACATTACCTGTTCCTCCTAAAGCCCACTCTACACGAAAGATAGGGGCTTCAATGGCATTTTCAGGGAACCTTCCCTTAGACGATATCTGCAGAGCAGCTACATGGTCTACACCGCGCACACTCACAAAACACTATTGTGTAGATGTGCAAACTAAACAGTGTTTTGAGTACAGACTGGCCCACAGTGGCCTATTTCAAACTACTGCAACAGATACTGGTGGTCGCCGCTAGGAGGGGATACTGCTATACAATCTATGCATAGTGTGTAATCTGCAGCTCGTATGCCTCGAACGAAATATGCTACTTACCAGTATGCATCTGTTTTTGGCATGTAGAGCTGCAGATCAACCCATGCCCACCCGGCTACCTTTATCTGTTCAGTATGATCTTATTTGGATACAGCATACATGGGCATCTTTCCTGTTTCTTACAAAGTTCCATCATTTCCCTGCTGGCGAAAAACAATCTTGGGATGGTGCCGATGCCCATGTGCACTATGATCCAAAGGAAGAGTCCCCTATCTCGTGACTTCCAAAGACTTTCCAGGACAAAAACAAACACCCGGGCCCAACACCAGATGGCGATCTATGCATAGTGTGTAGGTCTGTAGCTCTACATAGGTCTGTAGCTCTACATGCCAAGAACAGATGCATACTGGTAATTAGCATATTCCTTCCATGCATGCTGTTGAAACAAAAATGACTGGATTAGACCCAGATTTAGACAAAGTTTCTTGGTAAACATAAGGGTGCATGGCTCGCATACAAATGCACACATACATGGCAGCTACTGCGGAAACAGACACACTGAAGGAAAATAGATGGCAAACATTGGAAGCTAAAGATATGATATTTGAAGCTCAAGTTGCTACTTTGAGTGTTCTACCCCACTTTCATTTGACAGAAAATGGTGGTAAAACTACCTTTCAAGGGGTGTAAAATTCCAGTGTTTGAGGAATGTAGTGAGTGAAATGGTGCAGTGGGAGTAGTTTGTTGGAGAGGAAATTTGTTACAATTGAGGGATTTAGTGGAGGGGACATTAGGCTACATGTCTTGCAAAGCTTTTCTTTCTGATGTTCATATATGCCTTACACAGGTTAGAGGTTATTTTCTAGGTGGAGTTTAATTGTATTCTTTGTTCACACAGGCATCGCTGTGTGTAACATCCCCTCGTCATCTGTTGAAGAAACTGCTGACTCTACGCTATGCCATATCCTGAACCTCTATCGACGTGTTACATGGCTGCATCAGGCCATGCGTGAAGGGAATCGTGCATCCAGTGTGGAGCAGATACGAGAAGTGGCCGGGGGGGCTGCCCGGATTCGTGGAGAGACTTTGGGCATCATTGGTCTTGGTAATGTACACATTGGATGGTACTCAACTGCTCTGGTGCCCCTAAAAGTTTGTGGACACTGAATATGACTTGCCCACTGGGCATTGGCAGTCCTTGGTGTAGGAAGCTGGCTCTTTATATTGTGGACCAGAATGAGGTACACTGTGTAAAGAGTCTAGGCAAAACCCCAGTTGACTAACAAGGGCACAAATGATAACCCAATGCATTTTTATATGGTAATGTGGGCAAGCAGTTAAGCTTATCAGAGGGTAGTTATAAGCATTTATTACACAAACAAAGGCAGTAAGTGAGACACATGCTCAAAGAATCCGACACCCAGTTTATAAAAATAGCACTTATTTTTATATGAAATTTAGATATCAAGATCATCTGAATTGGGTACTTTTTTTTCAAGATACGAATGTTAACAGTTTTAAAAAGTTCACTCTTGGTGCAATTTCTGGAGCGGTAATGTTATCCTATGGGGGGGGGGGGAACCATATACTGCATTTAGGCAATTATCAGCGACTTACTGGACACTTCTCCTGGACTTAAGATGAGTATGGGGCAGAGATCAAGGCCACGCCAACAGGTCACCTCGGGCAGTACTAGGGCGTCCAGGTACATAGATGTTTCAGCGTCGGGTGCCCCGTTCACTTCAATGGGGAACGGTCCGGTCAGAAAGAGGCTGCCAGCTGGGGCTGGAAAGCCAGTCCGGTTGAACCTTTGGGTTTGTTGTTGCTCTGGCACGTAGGTACACAGTTTGTCTACTTCTCACGCTGTGGGGCTCCGGTGCAGTGGTGCTTTTAAGTGTCTGGTTTCTGCTCATGTTTGAGGTGGCCAGCACAAAAAGGCTGCAGGTGGTGACTGGGAGTCCAGTCTGGGCAAACCCAAGGGTGGGCTCAACCTTTGAAGTTCTCAGGATCCTGTTGGCACCGTCCTCTCTCTCGGACTCTGGCTACGGGGCACAGGTGCAGATGTGCTTTGAGGTGTCTGGTGGTGGCAGTTGGAGGTTCACTCGTCTTGGTTGCTGCAAGGGGTCAGTACCTTGGGTATTGGTGCTGTGCTGCTCTGGTCGGTCCTGGCATCCCCACACTTAGAGGGAGGACGGATCTGACCTGTGGGAGCACAGTGACTTTTTCCTGGGCAGCTGCAACTTGAGTAGTCCCAGTAAGTGGCAGGACGTTGAACCAGACCTTGTTTCTTTTGGTCCCTGTGGCTGCGGGGGAGTAGCTCCTGTACCCCAAGGGAGTTCTCTTGCGATTTAGGAAGCCTTGGCAGCGCTCTTCGAGCCTGCACAGCGGCAGGATGAATCTGCTTCTCCACGAAGGGTTGGTGCAGCTGACTGGGTTGGTGCAGCTGACTGGGTTGGTGCCAAGTCAGTCGTTGCTCCTCTGTTCTCGGGTCAGCAAATTTCTCTATCCACTTCTTATTTGTGTCTGTAGAATCTCAGGTCCAGGCATCAGGGGTTCCATCTAAATACTGTAATTAGGATGGTTAAAGGGCGTGTTTGGTAGTAGCCAATGGGCTACTTACCTTTAAAATGACTACACCCTCTATATGACCACTTCCTGTGGGTAGTGGGCATAACCCTAAGCCAGAGGACCTAATTAGAGGCTTTCCCTGGCCACAGTGCCCGTGGTACCATTTACAAGGGACTGACCTGTGGCCTAAGCGTGCCAATTGTGTTTTGTCTTAATGCAGTTTTAGGGAAAGAACATAGGCCTTGGGTACCTGTATGGCAGGAACCCAGGGTACACTCAGTCAAATTACATCAGCAGTTTAGCAAAAAGTGGGGGCAACCATGCAAAAAGAGGGACTATCTTACAGCTTCGAAGTCCTTCAAATAGTTTTTTGAACATCCAGATGGTCAAAGGTCCCAGCGTAGATCGTTTTTTTTAAAGAGACCTCGGATGGATTGACATGCAGTTGTGACCTTTGAGGTAGAAATGTCAAGTGTCCTCCCTACCGTCCTACCTCTGAAACTGTAAAAGGCTTTTAACGCTTCCTATCCTGGCAGACAAAATCTGAATTAAGAAAGCTGCTTCTGTGGGAAACGGTTTTAGTTCACAATTGTGTATTGGTTCTAAAGTATTTCCCTAAAATAAGTAATTACAGGCATCTTGAACGATACGTTAGAGAGGTTTCATGTAAGATGTAATTGCTGACAGATGGACCCGGATTATGCTGTATTAAAGGTCAACGCTTACTAATTGAATAACATCAGTTTCTTGATAGGTCAGGGGCTTTTGTACCTCACAAAGCCACTAAGAAGAAAATCTCCTCCATTCCAAAGAATGCTAAGATGTTGTTGCAGGGTGCCTTGTCTCTTAACATCTGCTTGCAGTCATTGGTGAGAATCTAATACGAATGTTTCATATCTCAAGAGCTGGACTGTTAATCTCCGGGCTGTCTAGCTGTGATGAACGATCCTCCCTTTGCTCCTGGATAGCAGATCCGGCCTGCAATGTAACTAGATATAACATGCCACAGACAGCTGTAAAAGATTAGCGTAGAGATGTAAAAGATCGCGATCCAGAATTCCTACACATTCTCATAGTGAATGGGATTAGTGCAGATTTTCCAGGCATTTAGTGAACACGCTGCAAAGATTTAAATACCAAAAGGTAGGACTTGAGTATCCGATAATAGATAAAGTCCACTAAGAAGCTGAAAAATGCCAGTCTGTGTGATAACCGATATATAGAAAACAGTAACCTGAATGCCTAAGGTTAGCAAGAAATTTACAAGGTGCTTTCCTTGGCCTTCACCTTTCCATTCTCCACGCTGCATCACTCGGAGATCTCCTTTCCTCTTTTGAATTAGAGTACCAACTTTATGATAATGACGGATCCTTTTCTCATTTCCCAATTATAATTTTTTTACCTCATCAGTCTCGTAGGTATGGTATTGTTTCACTCCAGTCGATCGACTTGCACCTCCTGATAAACTTTGCTAAAAACAGAGGCCCTGCACTTGCCCTTTGTGCCCCTACTTATCTCAGACTTCAGTCAATTTTCTCCTGATACAATATATTTCACCGCCAAAAACCTTAGGAGTTTGCAAAAAAAAACGTAATCCCTTTTTTTTTTTTTTATAAACAAGACCTTTATTGCAAACTCACACAATACACAGCTGACAGCCTACAACCCTTCGGGCCGGCCGCGGAGGATGTACTTTGCAGTTCGTTATTAAGCACACAGCCCTGTGCCGTCAACCCGGGGGTACGGCGGCGTTAAAACGGTGTGAGTGTATCACAGTGTCAAGGAGGATATTGCAGGACTCCTTTTTCCCTTATATTCGACCCTAAACACAAACTATTGCCAAACTGGTAAACAGCGCCCAACAGCCGTATTGCGCCCCCCCCTCCCCCAAACAAACCAGGTCATCACGTAGCACCCTAAGTCGCCTATCTACTATTGATGTGACTATCGCACCCCAGGTAATCCCTTTTTAAATTTCCTTATTTTGGTCAATTTGACCATAAAAGTACATTAAAAAACATTAGGAAACATTAAACCATGATAAAAGGTTCTATACTAGAGGAATGTACGAAATAAACTTGTACCTCAAGAAATAATAACAAAGGGCCTAAATTAATTACTATCCACGGATTACATAAGAAATGCCCAATGCCAAAAACACATTGGTGGATCATCTGTATACCCACTCATGGGTTATTCCAATTGTTCATCTATATTAATATCCAGTTTTGTTTATGAAAAACAATTAAAAAATGTCCCATTTATGAAAAGTTCATCAACAGCATTAGGTTCATACACTGCTAAAGACAACAGCAATAGGTTAGATCAACCCATAAAGTAAAATATTATAGTTTATTGATACTACCAAGGAAAAATTTAAATCCACATTGGATAGTACTCAACTGCTCCGGTGCCCCTACTAGTTTGTGAACACTTAATGACTTTCACAGTGGGCATTGCAAGTCCCTGGTGTAGGAAGCTGGCTCTTTATATTGTGGACCAAAATGAGGTACACTGTGTAGAGAGTCAAGGCAAACCCCAGTTGACCAACAAAGGCACAAATGATAACCCAAATGCTCTTTTTTGTGGTAGTGTGGGCAAGCAGTTGAGCTTATCAGAGGGTAGTGATAAGCATTTATTGCACAAACAAAGGCATTAAGTGAGACACATGCTCAATAAAGAATCAGACACTCAGTTTATAAAAATAGCACAGATTTTAGTTGGAGGACCATGTTTGTAACAATAGAAAGTTATAAAATGAATACATTTGCTAAAGAACCCAAGCCCAGAAAGAAGTTAATGTACTCCTACTCTTGAAACCACTTATAACCAGTACGGCCATAGCAGTATAATCTAGTCCCGATCTGGCCACAGATTGTACCTGCTGGTATAACTCATCAGTTCATTGGTACTTTAACTACACAAGCTGGACTGCTGCAATAGTCTCCTTGCAGATTTGTCCTGATGCTAATTTGCTCTACTTGACAAAGTCTTAAACTGTAGTGGGAAAGAGGTGGGAGTATACCTGGGAGATTATATAGGATTTTTATAACAATCTGCCTCTCCGCTCAGAACAAAGCCATAAACAAATCACTGAAGCTTGAATCTAATGCAGTGAATGGCAGTGCTCCCAACTATCTGTCAATCACTATGTCTTGCCATACTCTAATCTGTAACTAAAACATTAGAAGCTTCAATCTGCTAGCAGTACCAGGCCTCACTCTGCTGCCTCCAAGTTCGATCACTTCAATTTCACTTTACTTTCTATGCAGCAGTGAACAACAAAAAACATGGCAGCGATAGGCAGTCAGGAGTTACTCCCTATAGAATCCCTTATCAGAGAGATGGGTCTAATTATACATTGTAGCCTACAGTCCCTAGCTTCCAGGTTAGACACCGGTCTCTGCTAAATAGAGGGTCAACAGAAGTGGTGCATGGGCTGCTGTTCCAGGACAGTCACGTTTGCCGACTCTGGTATGAGAACTATCTATTCTTTAATAATGTCTAGCAGACATACATGTCCCAGTCTTATACGGGTCTACTGGACTCGCGTCTTGGGTCATCAACTCCACCACTCTCAGGGTGGCGCAGTCTGTCTCGTCCCCCACGAACCCCCCCCATGTACAACATCTGCTATGCTTGTGTTTGAGTCTGTCCAGTGGGTGTTAATTGTTTGCTGAGTTTATTCTCATGTTTTCTTACATAGAATAAATGTTCTACTACCCCCCCCAAAAAGCTCAACTTTTCCTTGGTCCTGCAGGTGTCTGTCTTGCACTGTTGGAGTTTATGATTCTCAGTACGGAACCTATTTGTGTGCTTTCGGGATGGTTTTTGGTAGTCTTGTTTGTGTTGTCCAAGGATTCAGAGCTCTGCGCCTTTCCTTTCCCACTATTTACATGGTGCCTCTTTTGCAGGTCGTGTTGGCCAAGCAGTCGCACTCCGTGCAAAGGTCTTTGGCTTCAATGTGATCTTCTATGACCCATACCTTCCGGATGGGGTCGAACGCTCGCTGGGACTGCAGAGGATGGGGACACTGCAGGACCTCTTGGTGCATAGTGATTGCATTACCCTTCACTGCAGCCTGAATGAGCACAACCATCACCTCATCAATGACTTCACAATGAAGCAGGTGATTGCTCTATCACTACCTAATGCTTTTTGCGTAGGCCTAATGATGCCAGTTGTGTCTTTGGAATGCCTCCATATCAACATAAATATTACCTACCTGTCTGATCCATGCTTGCTGCTTAGTGCATCTTTCCTAAGTGTGCCTCTGCTCCGCATCCTCCCATCAATAGGCCTCTTACATGATGCTTCTTCCCTTTGTGTACCTCTTTCTTGACCAGCTTTCCCCTCTTTGCCGTCACTTCCTGTTTGCTCAGCTGATACTCCTTCAACATGCTCAGCCCTACCCCATTCCTCTTCGGCAAGCTGCTCCTTCCCTTGGCAGGGTTTGTAGCTCCGACTCCTCCCCCTTCATTTCAGTTCCCATCAAGTCCACCCTGCATACCTCTGGGGTTCGACACCTTCCTTTGTTATGCTTTTTCCTTTACTACCTTTCCTGTCTCAGCCCTCCTACTTGACACACCTTCCTAAAACAAGCTTTTGTCACAGTGGCTGCTCCTCGTGGTGCCTTATCCTGACCTATAGATTCTCATAGATGTCATACCTGAATAAGTATTCCTTCCTTTCAGATGCGCCAAGGCTGTTTCCTGGTAAACACAGCGCGTGGAGGGCTGGTGGATGAAAAGGCTTTGGCACAGGCTTTGAAGGAAGGGCGGATTCGGGGTGCCGCTCTAGATGTGCATGAATCGGAACCATTCAGGTAAGAGTTGTTTGTACACAGACAAATTTGGAGAAGTTCGTTTGCTGGTGGAGCCATAGTCAACAGACATGTGGGGTACCAATATATGGTGAAGGAACAAGAATATGTGGATTGGGGAGGGATGATATGGGTTCAGACCAGATAAAGGACAATGAATAACGTCTCAGCACAGACTCAGATCTTCTACCTCAGTAAACATAATGCTAAGTGAATCTCGAGCAAAACCCCAAATTAGTAACTTCAAAGATGCAACCTTGAAGATGTTGGTTTGAATATCATTGTGTATGATTGTCTAGCTCAGCTGTTTAGTCAGCATCTTTTGTGCTTTATTCCATACACTAACATCATTTATGGCAAATTCCTTCCTTTGAAGTTCAGGTGTTTGGTGCTGTGCACCTCCATTTAAAAGATTGAAGTGATTCCTTTTCTGCTGGTAAAACGGTGCACTAAGTAGATGTAGGAACCTGGCTCTGTATATGGTATACCATTAGGTGGTTCTACTATGCATAAAGTCTAGAGATTCCCCCAGAAGTGTACATGGCTCAATGTAAACCCAAAAGTGCTCTATTTGTGCTAGTGTGGGCGAGCAGCCTTCGGCCTAACACAGAGGAGTTTAAGACATTTGTTATACACGCAATGACCAATAAATGACACACGACTCAAAAAGGAGATCCACACCAATTTTTATAAAAGTAAGCTTCTTTTCAGTTTTATTTTAAGATCAAGATGTACGTTCTAAGGCAAGTAATTTTTTCATAAGTAATACAGTTCAGCAATGTGAATCTATGGGAGAAAAACAAGAATATGGGTTTGCAGTTGAGTATACCACACAGTTCCAGTCTTCAGGGTTTCAGGTCAACACCAGCAAGATTCAAATGGGCACCAAAGCTGCACTACCTGCGGCACAGGGGTGGCTTGGTGCAGAGGTCAAATTCAGGATCGGGTGCCCAATGCTAACCATTGGAGACCGTGGGTGATTGAAGACTCACTGCTCGCAGGTGAGCAAAGCGGTATCGGGGATTGATCTCCTTTAAGTTAAGGTTAGTACGGGGGGGGGGCCACAAGGCAGCACCAAACTTGCATCCTCCGCGGCACAGGGGCAACCAGGTGCAGAGTGCCAACGTAGCGTCGTGCGCCCAGTTTAATCCAAAGGGGTAGATCGGATTTAAACCAAGACTGCAGGTGTCTATCAGGAGACAAGGTGAAGAAAACCCACAGCTGCCCAGGTAAGTATTGATAGTAGGGGACGTAGGGACAGTAGGTCAAGCTCCCCAAGGCCCATGGGCTCCGGGTGTAGGGGTGTCCTTGGGCATCGGAAATCAGCTTACCAAGCAGGTTGCTGGGGGGAGGTCTAAGGATGGTGGCTGCAGGGGATCAACCCACGTTGGACTCTGGCACAGAACAGCGGGGGAACCTTTGCTGGACTGGTAGGACACTTGGACTCAGGCCGTGGGCATCTGGAGCAGGGGTGCATCTGGTGGGCGGACTCTCTGTTCCTCAGGCAGTTTTTTTAGGTCTCGCCTGGCGTAGGCTGCGTACATGCGCAGTCTCGCTGGCGAGATATGATTTGGGGTTTTTTGTGAAAAGGGCATTAAGCCCCGCTCCTCTTTTCCATTGGCTGGCGTCACCGTTTATGCTAAACGGTGGCCAGCCATTGGAAAAGAGTTGGTAGTGACGTTTTCATTTGGCTTTATGCGCCGTCCCATTTGGACGGGCTTGTCTGCCTTCCTTGCGTCTCAAAAGGTTTCTTAGCTTTATGGGGCCAAACACATGGCCCCATAAAGATAAGAAACCTTTTAGCAGGCGAGGCTGTCCAAGTGGGACGGCCGAAAAAGCCGAACGAAAACGTCATGGCGAGCACTTGTCTGTACCATGACACCACTAGCCGTACTGAATAATACAGCTGCTCGATCGTATCAGCTTGCAAGCAGCGTAGCCCCAGCCCTTCCTGCTCCCCCACCCCTCCAGGGCCATTGTACGCGTCCTGCAAGCATGAAGAGGAATACATATGCCATGGTATGCTGTAGCGCGACAAAAAAAGAGCAGAAACCGGTTTCACCAGTTATGTCTGATGCGGATCGAACCAAATCTCACTTTCAGCAGCCACTGAAACCACGTCAGCCCCACAGAGTAAACACGATTCCGGCCGCGGGTTGTGGCGAGGTGAAGAGGAGGTTAGCGCGCAAGACAAACGTGATAGTAGAAATGCCCGGAGAAAGGCGGCGCTCCCTCAGAAGCTTCTCTTTCAGCACAGCCGGTGGTTAGTTACAACACATCGGACATCTGCTACTTCTACATTCCTGAAGTTGGGAAACCAGGCAGTAATCACGAGTGACATGCCAAATTTACAAGTGGTTTGTTAGGATGGGCTGTGTGAGGCGCGGAAGGACACTGAGGGTTTGGCTAGTTTTTCCAGTAGTTATACCACCTTGGTCACCGCAGCGTGTCATTTGAACATCTAAAAACTATTTGCCATCTATTAATCGTGCAAAGTTAACCCTGGTCTCAATTGCACATTACAGGGCGTGATATGTTTTCCTTCCCGTTCCTGTTACAGAGCCCGTTTTTGTGATGCAGTGTCTGTCCCTTTAAAGAGCTCTCTTCCCGGCTGAGGTTAGCACGCCAGGTTTGTAGCGAGGCGGAGCGCAATAATCACACCAACGTCGCTTTTCCATCAAACACTCTTCCAAGAGTATAATAGTTCTGTTTCTGTCAGGAAAGGCGCGGACTCATGCCTGTCGGTTGTTAATTCGGGTGCCGTCCTGGAGGATAAATTCTTCTATCTTGGCGAGTGTGTAAAGCGCTGCGCAGCCACCTAGCGGGTCAGCACTATATTCATGCTATTACACAAATGAAATAAATACCTCTTCGAACAAGACCACCTTTAAAAATTAAAAAGGCCACGGATTCCGGTGGGTTCCGTTGTCTATACAAGACGCCAAGGAGCCTTCTCTTCCTTTCCAATTGACTATGTGTGAGAAAGTGCCATCTTTCTTGCATGGTTATCTCCATAACAAGGGACCGTTGGGTTTTGGACATTGTAGAAAGAGGTCACCTTAGAGTTCATCGAATTCCCTCCACCCACACCACCTACCGGACCACCACCGACTCGTATCAAGGAACTGTTACATCAAGTTCAACTTCTAATAAACAATGGAGCTATAGAGGTAGTACCAAGATCTCAAAGAGGAAAAGTATTTTATTCCCGATTGTTTTTTATTTATTTATTTATTTATTTTTCTTCTTATCACCAAAAAGAACGGGGAATGGAGACCCATTCTAGATCTGAGGGTTTAACAGGTTTCTAAAGAAACAATCCTTTCGCATGTTGACGCTTGTAGAGATCTTGCGATTACTCTCAACAGGAGATTTCATGACAACAATCGATCTCCAAGATGCATATTTTCATATCCCCATACTACGACAACATCGGAAATTTCTTCGTTTTCGAGTGGGTCGGAACGATTTCCAGTTCAAGGTACTACCATTCGGGCTACGCTCGGCCCCTCGAGTGTTTACAAAGGTGCTTGCCCCTGTGGTAGCGTTCCTACGTCTCCAGGGTGTCCAGATCTTCCCATATCTGGACGACTGTCTCCTAAAATCACAATCGGAAGTGCAACTTCGACAGCACACACGTCTTTGCAAGGAGGTGTTTCGGGCCTTAGGGCTCTCCATAAATACCACGAAGTCCCATCTACAGCCTTCTCATCACAAGGATTTTCTGGGAGCAACTTTGGAGACCGTGTCAGCAAGGGCACTTCTCTCCCAAGACCATCTTCAAAGGTTTCTCCGACTGGTAACCCTTATCAGATCAAAAAGATCCGTTTCTGTAAGACTGTTGAAGTCATTTCTGGGAATGGCGTCCTCATGCATTGCATTGATCCCTCATTGCAGATTACGGACACGCCCCATCCAAGAAGAACTGGATGTTCAATGGCGTCAGGTTACGGGTTCTTTCCACGATCTCGTAACCGTCACAGATCGGATGAAGTCGGCGCTGAAGTGGTGGACACAACCGTTAAATCTAATGGAAGGCATTTCATTTCTGTCAATAGTACCAGACATGACAATAACAGACGCCTCTCTAGAAGGATGGGGTGCTCATTTGGAGGATCTATCAATCAAGGGGAAATGGACAACATGCCAAAAAGCCTGGCACATCAACAGGTTGGAGCTCATGTGTGGGAAAGTGGCTCTGTATATACTGTTCCCTAATAGGTACAGGGTGTACAGAGTCCACAGTCCCCCCAGAGGCTGATAGAGGTCAAAGTTAGGTATGACCTTACTCTCAAAAGTGGTAGCTTGGTCGAGCAGTAAGGCAGTACCAGAGGACAGTGTAAAGCATTTATTGTACACTCAGTCAGCAAATGGTTTCACACACTCAATAACTGAACTCTAGGCCAATGATTTGTATATATAAAATATATGCTTGTTTTATTTTTAGAACCACAAAGGGGGTAAAAATATACTTTCTCAGAATGAGAGGTTGAATATAAATACTTTTGTTTCAAGCAATAAATTTGTGTAAACCGTCACAGTTGGTTGCAATAAACAATCCTATTTCCTAAACATAACAATGCATTGAGCTCAATGGTAAATTCAGGTTATTTGTAATAAATTACTTTTCAGATTACTTTTGGAATTCCAGGTCTGGATCCTAGAACCAGCCTGGGGTCAGTATTCAGAATCAAGTGATGAAAGTCGACTTAATAACTGTAATGATTTTTAAATAATATTTAGCTATTTCAAAAGTTAGCACTTAGAAAATATTTCACAGAAAACATTCAATGGATCTCTATGGCAAGAAATTCAAATTGCAGGTAGAGTACTTTATCGTTACTTTAGTAATCCAGGACTGGGTGCCTAGACCCAGGACTGGGGTCCTTATCAAAAGCAGGTAAGTAATTTCGTTTGCAGAAATGGTACGATTTTAAAAGAATATTTCAAATTTGCAAAAGTAGACACTTAGAAGAAATTTCACAGAAAAGCAGACAATGGTTTCCTATGGGAGAAAAATGAGTTAGAAGTAAGTATAGTTGTGAACACTTTTCAGAGTCAGGGCTGGGCACCAAGATCCAGCACTGGGAGCTCACCTAGGAGCAGGTGAGTAAATTCGTTTTTGTCACTTGGCTGATTTTTGGTGAATTTTTGCAGTTTTGAAAAGTTCACACTTAGAAGATTTTTGAAGAAGAAGCCAGTCAATGTTACCCTATGAGGAAAATGAAGTTAGCGGTTTAAGGGTAAGTACTCGACTGGTAGTGTTGAAATTCCGGGCATGGACTCAGGGGTCCCCCAGTGTCAGGTAGGTACAGTTGGTTCACCCTCAGCGGTTTCAGGACGGCCGGGTGCAGAGAGAGTTGGGCCCAATGTTATCCTACGAGGGATAGGGGGGGCCTTGGTTGGTGGCTGCTGTCTGGCAAGCCACGCGGCTGTGGGAGCTGGGCTCCTGGTCACTTACTCAGGGCAAGTGGGGAAGTAGGTTAGTGTAGAGAGGGCACTGCCAGGGCCACTCGGGCGGCTGGGTGCAGGGTGCTTTTGAGCCTTAGGGCGCTCAATGGAAATCAATGGGAATGTTCCGGTTTGGAAAGAGGCTGCAGGCTCGGGGACGAGGATGTTTCAGGTGCCACCACCACTTCGAGAGGTAAGTTGGGTAGTTGTAGGTTAGGTGGGTACCCCGGGATTGGGCACAGGGGGTCGCAGGGCGCCGGGTGCAGGGGTGCCTTTTGACGTCGGGAATCTTACCCTCTGGTTGATCGCGGCTGGGGTGGCACTTGGTTCTGAGGCTGCAGGCTTCTTCCGGGATGTCGAGGGGGGTCCTTGGGTGCCGGACTCTGGGTCACAGTCGCCGTGGGGTCGTCCTCTGGGTCTTTGTCCACTCCGGCACTGGCCAGGCTTGGCTGGTGCAGAGTGTGTTGGGTCCGCGGTCCCGGGCTGGTGCCAGGGATAGCAAGTAGGTTTCTTGAGTAGAGCCTCTACTCGTGGGAGTCCCAGGGGCTTAGAGCTAAAAGGTAGCCAGGTCCTCCGGGGTTGGTGAGGTTGCTGGCCACGTGGGATGCCGCGCTGGTGCAGGTTCGAGAGTCGACAGGCCGGTAGGGCTGGGGCCAAAGCAGTTGGTGTCTTCTTCTCTTTTTAGCAGCTGCAGGGCAGGTCTTTGTTCTTCTTGCTCTTCTTGTCGTTTTTCTATCTGGAATCTCCGGAAGGAAGGTTCAGGGGGCCCCTAAATACTAGATTTAGGGGCGTTACAGGTAGGTGAAGGCCAGGGACCAATGGGTCCTTGTCCTGGGGTGGGTACACCCCCTATCCTGCCTCTCTCCTGTGGGAGGGGGGCAGTAGCCTAATCCTGATAGGGTAGGGCCTCCCATCTTCAAGATGGCGAGAGCCCGGAGATGTGCTTCACCTCGCCTCCCCCACCTGAGGGGTGGGGTGGGCAGGCTGGCACATCCCCTGTCCTTGTATGGGGTTTCCGGCCAAGCTTCCCGCCAGAGTGGGGGGTTGCAGTGGCCTGGGGAAACTCCAACTGGCGGCATGCCTTTGAAGCTTCCCTTTGCTCATCCTGGGGGAGGAGATTTCTCACCTCACCCAGGATGTGCATTGTTGCAGGCCCGGGAGAGCAGGGGCTCTCCCACCCAGGGGTCCAGCAACGTGTCTGCTGTGTGGCAGCCTGGGCAGCCTCAGAGCAGACGTGGATTGCAAGTTAGCTGTAAGGGGGCATCTTCTAAGATGCCCTCTGGGGTGCTTAGTACATTAAATCCTACACTGGCATCAGTGTGGGTTCAATGTGCTGAGAAGTTTGATACCAAACTTCCCAGGCTTCAGTGTTGCCAATATGGTGCTGTGGAGCTCGTGTTTGACAAGCTCTCAGCACCATGTATTCTTAAATGACAGCACTGCACTTACAGTGCCCAGGAATGGACCCGGGTACTGTAGGGGCACAGGGCTCCTGCTCCTGTGCCCACACCATAGGCGTAATGCACCCAGCTAGAGGGGTGGCTGACATATGCCTTGGCAGTGTAGGTGATGGGCATGGTACACAGTGATGTGTGCCATGTCGACTCTTTGTTTTGTCCTGCACCCAGACACTCAGCCTGCAAGGGCAGTGTGTGTGTGTAAGGGTACAGGGTCTCTGAGGGTGGCACAATGAGTGCTGCAGCCCTTAGAGGCCTTCCCTGGTCACAAGGCCCTGGGTACCTAGGGTACCATTTACTAGGGGCTGACATGTGGCTAGGGTTTGCCAATTTGGAGTTTGTGTGGTTTAAGGAAGGAACATAGGCCCTGGGCACCTGATTGGCAGGAACCCAGGGTACACCCAGTCAAAGTACATTCAGCAATTTAGCAAAAAGTGGGGCATACCATGCAAGAAAGATGGCACTTTCTCACATCATGGCTATATTTCTGGCTCTCAAATCCTTTCTTCCTTTAATCCAAGGAGAATCAGTCCTAATACAGACAGACAACACAACCTGCATGCACTATATAAACAAGCAGGGCGGAACAAAATCTCCGAAACTGTCTCGACTAGCTCAGTCGATCTGGGATTGGTCTCTCGACCATCACAATACGATTGCAGCAGTTCATCTACCGGGGGTATCCAATATTCTAGCGGATTCCCTGAGCAGGTCCTCCTCATCGACCCACGAATGGGAGTTACATCAGCCAACTCTGGAGAAAATATTTCAACGGTGGGGTCTCCCACAACTGGATCTCTTTGCCACACCAGAGAACCGGAAATGCCGAGATTATGCAAGCTGGCATCCCCACCAAGGATCACGGGGCAATGCCCTTTTGATGAACTGGTACAATCTGTTTGCCTACGCTTTTCCTCCAATCCCACTCATACCTCGTGTCCTGTGGAAGATGCGGAGGCAACCTTGCCATCTACTTCTAATAGCCCCCCGTTGGCCTCGGCAGGCATGGTTCTCGGAGTTACTCCTACTGTCTCAATGCGAACCAATCCTTCTATATCCTCGTACAGATCTACTTACAATGAGCAAGGGGAAAATTTGTCATCCGAATCCCTCCTCACTGAGCTTATCAGCTTGGAACCTGAGCACTGTGAATTTGCCCATTTAGACATTCCACATGACTGTAGAGACAACTTGGCTCAGGCGAGGGCTCCTTCTACGGTAAAAACGTACAAATTAAAGTGGAAAAGATTCTGCCACTGGTGTGCAGCTAATGGGGTTCACCCGTTTCACTCCACGCCACAACAATTTTTACCTTTCTTCTTGCATTTAGCTAACTCCGGATTGTCTCATGCAACCTTGAGGGTTTTTCTGGCGGCAATTTCCCGTTTCCGTAAGGATGGTTATCCATCAATTCTTCAAAGGGTTATTTCCTCCTGTTAGACGCCCGCCTCCATTGTGGCAGGTAAACATCGTATTGGCACAACTAATGAGGCCACCGTTTGAACCTATTCACAAGGTCGAGTTGAAGTATCTAACATGGAAGGTGGCTCTTCTTCTGGCACTAACGTCTTCACGTCGCGTCAGTGACATTCATGCATTTACCATAAATCCACCTTTCCTACAGTTCAAACCAGATTCTGTAGTGTTGCGTACAAATCCAACTTTCTTGCCGAAGGTGCCTTCAGACTTTCATATTAACGAACCAGTGATTTTGAAAACCTTCTTTGCTCATCCTCAAACTCCTGCAGAGCAAAGATTACATTCCATGGATGTGAAAAGATGTTTAAAGTTCTACATCAGCAGAACAGCTTCTTTACGAAAGACTGATCAACTCTTCATAGCTTATGGACGCTATCACAAGGGACGTCCAGTTACAAAACCAACTATTGCACGTTGGGTTTCAGCAGCCATCGTCTTCTGCCATCAAAAGGCAAACGAGCCATTACAGTCACCAGTGAGGGCTCACTCCACTAGAGCGATGTCTTCTTCAACCGCATTATTTGCTGGAGTGCCTTTACATCAGGTCTGCAGAGCAGCTACGTGGTCAAGCAGACCTACGTTTACAAGACCTTACTGCTTGGCAACTTTAAACGAGGAGGATGCTGCAGTTGGGCAGGCAGTGCTTCGCAATCTTTTTAAATAAGGTGAGCCTCTTCCTTCCCTCCTCCATATTGTTTCCATGTACCGTTGAAATAATGGTTCATTTACACTTGTATAGATATTCAGTAATATCATATATATATAAGGATATTGATTGGCATTACAATTGTTTAGTGCTGTTATGACTATGGAAACAATGATAATTGTTACTGCTGGCTATTCTATATTCAAGCATGTGAATCTATGAAAGACACCCCAATACTGGAGAAGAACAATTGTTACTTGCCTGTAAACAGGTGGCTCTCCAGTATTGGTGTCTTTCATAGATTCACATGCAACCCTCCCTCCTCCCTTCAGAGGCTCTCTTCTCCTCATACACTCTAAAGTCACTTTGGTGCTACGAAAATCTGAGGTGAGGAGCTCTGAGGAGAAGGTTCTAGAGAGGAGCTGGCGCCTGATTGGCCATAGTTTGGGCTAACATAATGACAGACTGCGAATGTCTTTTTTCTCTTTCCATGTATCTCTATGGAGATTTCATATAGGGACATTCTTGATGTTTATCACTTACTTATATCTCTGTTGTTATATGATTACTTATGTGTGTATATATATATATATATATATATATATATATATATATATATATATATATTATGACTGTATATATTGCTATATTATTTACCGTGGGACTCCCACTCCGACGACGGGGAATATTCAAGCATGTGAATCTATGAAAGACACCAATACTGGAGAACCACCTGTTTACAGGTAAGTAACAATTGTTCATGTCTGTGGTTACTCGGGTGGAATGCCTGTAGCTAGATTCTAGAGGATCGATGTCTGTGTTTCGCAGTGAGGGGGGTGTCTGTAGTTCTTTGGATGGAGTGATTGGTTTCTCGTCGGGTTTGTTATGCCAGGCAGCCTATATAGCCTCAGAATGGGGAGGTCTTTCACAGGGACGCATCTGGTTCCTCAGAAAGGAAGTCTGTGGTTCCTTGTACAAAGATGCTTGTATTTCCCTATTGTGATACCTGTAGCTTCTCGAGGAGAACAGTATGTTCGAGGCATATGAGCTGCAGATTATACTGGTGTTGGGCCCGGATGTTTGCAGTTTGTTTTTCCTCTTGGAAAGTCTTTGGAAGTCACGAGGTCGGTGACTCCTCTGGTTAGTATTGCGCATGGGCTTCGGCTCCATCCTCAGATTGTTTTTTTCCTCCATCGGGCTCGGGTGTAATACTTCGCGCTCCGGTTCCGAACTTCCCAGTTCACCGAACGACGCACAAATCCTCGCTCATCGAGCTTCTTCAGATAATAAATCTTACTCATCTTCTCTTCGGTACTTCTTCGATTCCGGTCGTCGACGGCAGCCTTCGGGCCTATTCCGGCTCCGATCTCAGCTGATGGAAAGAACTCCCTTCAAGAAGTGCCCTCTATGTGGGTCCAAGTTTCCCCCCACCGATCTTCATGAGGTGTGCATCCTCTGCCTCTCCCCAGAACACGAGGCCTGAGACTGTCCCGCCTGCAAGTCTTTTTGCTCAAAAAAGACCATTCGAGATCGACGGGCTAGACGCAACATGGCGCACTCCTCGACCTCCGCTCCAGTCGACTTCTTCGGGGACGACGTCGAAGCTCCGGGACAGCAGGACATCGAACAGGAGGACGACTACCTCGTCAGCGCTTCCGAGGCCGACGACTCAGATGTGGAGGACATCACCCCGGCGCAGCGGGTCGTGAGTACAATTTCCCCTCCCACGCCGATACCGAAAAAGGCTTTGGTCACACCTTTGCCTCCGGGCCTAGGCAAGACCAAGGACACTGCTTTTCACACCCCACCTTCGGGCCCGGTAAAGAAGCCTATCAAGCCTTCTGGCAGCTCGGGCTCGAGCCAGCCGACCACTGGTGCCGAGAAACACCCTTCGGCACCGAAGAAAAAATCCACCTCCACGCCGGACCCGGCACTGAAATCTTCGGTGTCGAAACCTGCTCCTCCGGCGCCGACCAAACATCACAAGGCCCTCGGCACCGACACTCCCGTGCAGAGACCTTCTATGGCACCGACAAAAAAAATCGGAGGTCCCAAAGAAGCACGGCTTCGATAAGCCTAAAAGACCGTCGGCCCTGAAACCTTCGGCGCCGACCGAACAACCAGTGTCGAAGGAACTTTTCACACCGGATCCTCTGCAAAAAACCCTCACCAAGGATCCAAAAACTGGACACTTGACATTGTCTTAAAAAAAGAGACACTTGGACAAGCTGGCTCCACCTCCACCTCCAAAGAGAAAGGACATTGCTACTTCTCCTTTCAGCGTGCCTTCCCCACCCCCTCCACCCTCTCCACCTCCACCCCCACCCCCCCACCTCATCGTTCCCCCACCTTGTCTCCTGTCCCAGACGATTTAGGAGATCCTTATTATGATCCATAAGATGTGCCACAAGACCCCACCCCTACTGGATCTCCAGACCCATGGGATGATTATAACAATCCGGACATCCCAGATACCCACCTAGGCCATCCCCACCTGAAGATTCCTTGGGTTTCCACCATTTGTTACAACGGGCGGCACACTACCACGGGGTGGAGTTACATACTGACCCAGTGGAGGAGGATTTTCTCCTAGATACCTTTGACGATGCACATAGGTCTACTGCCATTCTACCTATGTTAAAGGGCGTAATTAAACATGCCCTTGAGGTTTTTAAAGACCCAGTCAGGGCCAGGGTCCTAAATCCTCGTATAGAGAAGAAATATAAAGCCGCCCCCACAGACCCTTCTTACATTAAAGGCCCTGCACCATTGGATTCCCTAGTCGTATCTACAGCTAGGAAGCGCTCAAATTCTCAGGCGTCAGGCGAAGCACCCCCACCTGACAAAGTCCAAGCTCCTAGACGCGTCAGGGAAGCGCACTGCGTCACAAGCTGCCAATATATGGCGTATCGCCAATACACAAGCACTGTTGGCCCGATACGACAGGGCGCACTAGGATGAGCTAGAGACCATCATGCACCATCTCCCTGAAAAGTACAAGACTAGGGCTAATGAACTGATTCAAGAGGGGAAAACAATAACCAATACCTCGATACGCTGTGCCCTAGATGCAGCAGATACAGCCTCCAGGACCATAAACACCAGTGTCCTTCTCCGTCGCCATGCCTGGCTCAGTTTCAGGGTTTAAACCGGAGGTACAGGCCTCTATATTAAACCACCCATTCGACCAAGATCATCTATTTGGCCCCAAAGTAGACGAAGCCCTTGAAAAAAGATACAGACACGGCGAAATCCATGGGAGCCCTGCAGTCGCATACTCCCAGGCGCTCCTTTTGCCGCTCTTCCTTTCGGGGCACGGGCAGAGGCTACTCCTCGAATAGTGCATCCACGTCCTACAAATCCCCTCCTCAAGCTACCTTCACAAAGGGTTATCAAAGAGGCGGATACAGAGGCAATAATAATAAGGGCAGAGGCAAGACCAATACCGCCCGCTCTGCCACACCTCCTGCCCAATGACTTTCCCCCGCTCCCGCCAGACCATTCCACTCCGGGGGGGGTCAGAATACAACATTTCCTTCACGTCTGGGAGACAATCACCTCAGACAGATGGGTGACACAAATTATTCAGTCAGGGTATTGCCTAGAATTAACATCTACCCCCCCAAACATTCCACCCAGGCACCGCCCTATGTCTCAAGAACATACTGCGCTACTAACACAAGAGGTGATCTCCCTCCTGCAAAAAGGAGAAATAGAGCAGGTCCCCATAAATCAACAAAATGTAGGGGTCTACTCCCTGTACATTCTGATTCCAAAGACGGACGAGACTCTACGACCTATCCTAGATCTCAGACCTCTAAACACCTACATACATTCAGACCATTTTCACATGGTAACCCTTCAACAGGTTCTTCCACTCCTCTCCCAGAACTATTTTCTCACCACTCTGGATTTGAAAGACGCATACTTTCACATCCCATTACACCAGTCTCACAGAAAGTACCTCAGATTTGTGGTGGACGGACAACACTACTAGTTCAAGGTGCTCCCGTTCGGGGTAACAACAGCACCAAGGGTTTTCACCAAGTGCCTGGCAGTAGTGGCTGCACTCCTCAGAAGACGGCACATTCACGTCTTCCCGTATCTGGACGATTGGCTGATAAACGCCACGTCCTACCAACAATGTGTGCAACATACCACCACTACGGTCCAACTACTTCACCAGCTAGGTTTCACGGTGAACCATCAAAAATCCCACCTGGTACCATCACACACAAAACAATATCTCGGAGCCACCATAGACACCTTAAAAGCCATAGCCTATCCCAATCCTGCCAGGATTGCAAAAAAACAGGCTCTGCGTCAAAAATTCCTATGTCAACACTCTCCCAGCAAGAGTGTTTATGCAGCTCATAGGGATGATGGCCTCTTGCATCTTTATAGTGCCCCATGCAAGACTCCAAATGCGTCCACTCCAAGAGTGCTTAGCACACCAGTGGAACCAGGCCCAGGGACAACTGACAGATCTGGTGTTGGTAGACGGTCGCACCCATCGCTCTCTGCAGTGGTGGAACACCACAAACCTTTCCAAAGGTCGACCGTTCCTGGACCCAGTCCCACAAATCTTAACAGCAGATGCATCGCTCTCCGGCTGGGGAGCTCATCTGTTACATCTCACAGCACAAGGCACATGGACGCCGCAACAGAAGTTACTCCACATCAACCATCTGGAGTTACTGGCGATCTTCCTCGCCCTAAAATCCTTCCAGACGCAGATTTCAGGCAAGGCAGTCCTCATTCGCACAGACAACATGACTGCCATGTACTACATTCAAAAACAGGGGGGCACACACTCTCCACAGCTCTCTGTTAGCACAGAGCATATGGAGATGGGCAATTCCACAAGATTTTTCTCCTAGCCCAACATGTCCCAGGAGTCAAACACCGTGGCAGATCTGCTCAGCAGACAGACACGGCAGATCCACGAGTGGGAACTTCACCCACAGGTTCTTCATCCGTTCTTTCAGAAGTGGGGGCATCCACACATAGACCTATTCGCCACCCACGAAAACAAAAAATGCCCAAGCTTTGCCGCCAGATATCCACACCCATTGTCCAAAGGCAATGCGATATGGATGAACTGGTCCAACAAATTTGCATACGCTTTTCCACCTCTCCCACTAATTCCATTAGTGGTGCGACAGCTACAACAGCATTCCCTAACTCTGATCCTAGTAGCTCCAACATGGGCCAGACAACCGTGGTACACCACACTGCTGGAACTCTCAGTAGTACCACACCAAAAGCTACACCTCTCACCATGCCTCCTAACTCAGAACCATGGAGAGATCAGGCACCCAGACCCAGCTCAGCTCAACCTTGCGATCTGGCTCCTGAGGTCCTAGAACTCTGATACCTTAACCTTCCCCCTGATTGCATGAACAGTATCAGGGAAGCTAGACGCCCTACTACTAGAGCGTGCTATGCAGCAAAGTGGAAAAGATTTGTTGTTTACTGCCACAACAACACAATCAATCCTTTAAATGTATCCATACAGCACATTATATGTTATTTACTCCATTTACAGAGGTGTAACCTAGCATATACTTCCATTCGGTTACACCTCGCTGCAATTGCTGCTTATTTACAGAACAGGCAGCACCTCTCACTTTTCAAAGTGCCTGCCATCAAAGCCTTTATGGAAGGCCTCAAAAGAGTAATTCCACCCAGAGTGCCACCCTCACCTGTCTGGAACTTGAATATAGTCCTCACACGGTTAATGGGACCCCCTTTCGAACCATTACATAAATGCGAGCTGCAATTTCTCACATGGAAAACAGCTTTTCTGGTGGCCATCACTTCCCTCAGAAGGGTTAGTGAAATACAAGCACTCACTATACAGGAACCTTTTCTCCAGATGCATCACAACAAGGTTGTACTCCGCACCAACCCCAAATTCCTACCCAAAGTCATTTCTCCATTCCATCTAAACCAGTCGGTAGAATTACCAGTCTTTTTCTCGCAAACCCAAACAGTTGCGGAAAGAGCTTTACACACACTGGATGTTAAAAGGGCTTTACTTTACTACATCCAGAGGACACAACCTTTCAGGAAAACCAAACAGCTATTTGTCTCCTTCTCCCCACCACACAAATGCAACCCTATTTCTAAATCAGGGATAGCTAGGTGGATTGTAAAATGCATACAGATTTGCTACCACAAAGCAAAAGAACGTTATCTGTTCCCCCTAAAGCCCACTCTACAAGGAAGATAGGGGCTTCTATGGCTTTCCTAGGGAACATACCATTAGATGACATCTGCCAGGCAGAGACATGGTCCACACCGCACACCTTCACAAAACATTACTGTGTAGATGTGCAAACCAAGCAACAGGCTAGTGTGGGCCAAGCTGTACTAAAAACACTGTTTCAAACAACTGCAACGGATGCCGGTGGTCGCCGCTAGGGTTGGGTACTGCTATATAATCTATGCAGTGTATAATCTGCAGCTCATATGCCTCGAACGGAATATGCTACTTACCAGTATGCATCTGTTCTTGGCATGTAGAGCTGCAGATCTATACACGCCCACCCGCCTCCCCGGCTACCTGTATCCGTTCCAGTCTTATCTTATTTAGATACAATACACATGGGTTTCTTTACTGTTACTACTACGCTCCATCTTTCCCTGCTGGCGAAAAACAATCTGAGGATGGAGCCGAAGCCCATGCGCAATACGAACCAAAGGAGGAGTCACCGACCTCGTGACTTCCAAAGACTTTCCAAGAGGAAAAACAAACTGCAAACATCCGGGCCCAACACCAGATGGCGATCTATGCACAGTGTATAGATCTGCAGCTCTACATGCCAAGAACAGATGCATACTGGTAAGTAGCATATTCCTTAAACTTGCCAATGCTTGCTTGCTGGTATCCGTGCGTATTTGCAACTGCCGAGAGGAAGGCCGAGGTTCACACATGCCCTCCAATTAATACGGGCTTTGGTAGTGAGCTTGGCTGAGGAATCGCTTTAACTGGAGCGGAGAGAAGAGAAACAAGCATTTGCAATGCAATAGGTCTCACATTTACGCGAGTTTGAGCTATTAACATTGCATATAATAATGCCTTTTTTTGTTTTTGTTTTAAAAACATAAAAGGCATTGTTATTTACAATGCCAATAGCTGAAACTCTCTTAACTGCGAGACCTATTGCATTGCAAATGCCTGTTATTTCTTTGGAGTGTTTCTTCTGGAGAGGTCTGCTGCCCACAGAGATTTAGCCTTTATAGAAGGCAGGCAGTCCTCCCTGGGTTTTGGAGGTTGCTGGGCCTGCCGGTCAAGTTTTCTTTTTATAGCTGAGACGAAAGGCAACAGACAAGCCGGCAGGGCTGGGGCAGAGTCGGTCACTGGTCCTTCTATTGTGCTGGGCAGCTCTTCGGTGTTTCCGGCTTTGTAGGTTGTTGTAGATCTGATTTAAGGGTCTGGGGGAGCCACCTAATTTCTAGATTTAGGGGCTTTACAGGGAAGTAACCGGTAGAGACCAATGGGTTCCTAACCTGGGGTGTTAACACCCACTATTATGCTACCCTCCTGGGGGGAGGGGGGGGGGGGGGGGGATAGCCCTAGTCCTGATTTGGATAAGTGTCACCATCTTCAAGATGGTGGGCACTGAAAAATGTGCTTTACTTCAACTCCAGCACCTGAGGGGTGGAGTTGGTGAAGGGGGTACACCTCCTATTAAGTTTCTTGCCGGATTTCCCACCCAAAAGTGGGGGTTTGAACTGGGGGCTGCAATCTGTGGTCACATTACAAAGGCTTTGAAACTTCCCTCCTGTGCCCATCCTGGGGGAGGAGGTGTGACACCTCTGCCCATGATGTGTTTTGCTTCTGGCCAGTGAGCAGAGGCTCTTGACCCAGGGGTCCATAACCATGTGTAGTGGTAGGCTGCCTAAAGCCAGTTAGACTGTGAGAAAGTGCCCGCTTTTTGCATGGTAGCCCCCACTTTTTGCTGAACTGCTGATGTGCTTTGACTGAGTGTGCCCTGGGCTCCTACCAATCAGGTGCCTAGGGCCGATGTTGTTTCCCTAAAACTGCATTGAAAACAAAACCCAGTTGGCATCTCTGGCCACAGGTCAGCCCCAGGTAAATGGTACCACATGTACTCGGGGCACTTTGACCAGGGAAGACCTCTAAGGGCTGCAGCACTTATTGTGCCAACCTTAGAGGCCCTGTACCATTACACCCAGGATGCGTGTCTTGGTGCAGAACAAAGTAAAGTGTGCCATGCCTACAACCCACTGCCCTGGCATAGATCAGTCACCCGTCTAGCAGGGTGCCCTATACCAGTGGTGAGGGTACAGGTGCATGAGCCCTGTACCCCTACAGTGTCTAAGTCCATTCCTAGACATTGTAAGTGCATAGGGAGTTGAGAGTTAGTGATTGTAACAGAAAGAGTACACTAGGAAATACAATGGTGGGACAGCAACAACCTTACAAAAAGCAGACGTTTCAGACAAGTCTCAGTTACTTTTACAACAGATGCGTCTTGCATGGTGTGTGGGGAGCACACATGAACAAAGTGAAACACAAATATCCTGGAACTCAAGACCATGTTCTTAGATGTCCATGTCTTTGAATTACAATTGAAGGGGGGGAAGTCGTACAGGTACAAACGGACAACACTACAGCAATGGTCTACCTAAACAAAGGGGGACAAGATCCCATGTGCCATCCAGCCGATCACAGATGTGGACGTGGCTTTATGAATGAACCTAACGCTAGTAGCAATCTAGGAGCGGAAAACACAGAAACCAAACTGATAAAGCGGACACAATGGTGCATCCCACAAATGAGAACTAAATGTGCACTTTTGCAGCGTGAATCTTTCTGGATTCACTATGCTGTGCATTATTCCACGATCTTGTGGTTGGGTCCGGATTCGTAGTCTTTTCTCTTTTTTTTTTTTTTTTTTTTTTGTAGCCCAGGTGGGCGGCGACGACCCACCATTTGGTGCACCTCCCGTGACGTCGTCGTGCTTCCTGCGGAAGTCCCACCTTTTGGGGCGCCATCTTCAGATTCTTTTTTCCGCCGTTGGGTCTGGATCGTCATCAGGAAGCTCCAGAATTACAATCGAAGGAAGAAGTTCAGATTCTTTTTTCCGATGTTAGGTCTGGATCGTCATCGGGAAGCTCCAGAATTACAATCGAAGGAAGAAGAAAGAAAAGCGAGTTTTGTCGATAAATACTACGAAGATATCACAGGAAAGGAAGAGATTTCATCAGGAGCGCGAAGAAAGGAGGTTCTGCGCCTTTTTCTTCGACCTTGGAGAATGTGCACTCAGAGGCCCTGAGCGCAATGGACAAGACGCCATTCAAGTTCTGCCCAACTGCCACCACAAGTTCGCGCAGAAGGACCAGCATCCGGTCTGCAACCTCTGCCTACCGGTCGAACACCAGAGTAAGGACTGCAACGCCTGCTCAGCTTTCGCGCCGAAGACGCTCCGGGTGAGAGATCGGCAGAGAAGAGCCAACGCCAGCATGGATGGCAAGGGTAAGGCCCCGTCGCTCTACGATCTGGGCCTCTCCACGGACGATGAGGAAACGTCGCCGAGGCAGCCGAAAACTTCACAGTCGTAGAGACCGACAAGAAAAAAGAAGACTAGGTAAGAGAATCGTCAAGCGCAAAACAGAAAATACCTCAAACACGAGGGTGACTCGAGAAAATCAGAGTCAAAGTCCACGAAGGGAGCCCCGGCGCCGAAAACTTCGACGACCAAAGGGGGAACCATGGACAAGAGGCCGAGCGGATCCTTCGAAAAGGACTTCCTGGTGCCGAAAGACGCCGAAAAGCAAGGGTCGTCGAAGACAACCCAGGAAACGGGACGATCGACGCAGAAAGAACGGTCGACGTCGACACAAGTTTCGTCAAAAAGACCCGCGGTCGACGCCGAAAGCATCTCCAAGATGGAGAAAAAGAAGAGGCGGCTCGAGGCCGAAATGGAGAACATCCTTCAAAGGAAGAAGGAGTTCGACGCCAAGATGAAGGAATTCAAGATTCCAACGGTTCCACCGACGGACGTGGTCGAGGACAAATTCGACACCGAGGGCCTGACTAGGGATCTCGAAGAGGAAGACGAGACCTATTATGACGGCGAAGCCGAGGAAGAAGACCAGCAGTAGTTCTACGGCTCGGCGCCATCTACCAGCCACGACATCGAATGGCAGGATCTCGACACCGAAAACCCGGAGGAGCCCGTGGACACGTACCCTTCGAGGCCTTCGCCATCCGATGACATCGGGGTGTACAATATGGTGGTCAGGAGCGCAGCGACCGCCTTCGGCTTCAAACTCGACGAAGAGAAGCAGAAAGCAGATTTTCTCCTCGAGACCCTGCTCTCCATCCAGACGAGGAGCCAATTCCTCCCCATGCTACAAAGTGTGATGAATCAGGGGTGAGAAGCCTTCAAGGAACCAGCGACCTGCCGTTCGAGCACGCCCAGGACTGAGAAGAAGTATAAGCACTCTTCCCTGGACCCCCCTTACATCAAAGGTAGCGTCACCGCTGACTCCATCATAGCTTCCACGGCCAGGAGAAGGGCCAACGTACCAGCAACTTCGGGCCCACCACCTGATAAAGAGAGCAGGAGGATAGACCTCACAGGAAGAAAAGTCGAGAGGAACGCCGCAATGCACTGGCGCATGGCGAATTCCAATGCACTCCTCAATAGACACCAGTACCAGCACTGGGACGAGATGGGGGAGCTAGTAAAGCACCTCCCCGAAGAATACCGCCAGAGAGCCTCGCACCTGGTAGACTAAGGCAAAAACATCGCCAACTCCTATATAAAGACGGCGTTGGACGGGGCAGAGACTTCAGCAAGACTCATGGCCATAGGGGTCACCGAGAGAAGGCATGCATGGCTAAGAATCTCGGGATTCAAACCGGAGGTGCAGAACAACATCCTTAGCACCCCCTTCAACGGAGAGACACTGTTCGGAGCAACAGACGAGAAACTCACCCAGCTGAAAAAAGAAAACGAAACGGCGAGGTCCATGGGTGCCCTACAGCTGAGGGGAATGAGGCGAGGCAATCCCTCGCGGAGACCCTACGGTAGGGGAGGAAGCCAGCAGGGGGCGTCGCACCAGACGTTCCATCTGGGTGAAAGTCACGGACAAGGTCAACAGAAGCCAAACTGGCAGTACCAACCTCGGGGCCAGTCCTTTCGCAGGAGAGGGAACGGACGTGGCCAGAGGAGGAGAGGGGGGTGACCAGCCCTCATCAAAGTGACTCAGCACGCAAGAGGACGCATACCCTCGACAGGCCCCCAAGGGTGAGGCGCAAAACTGCAACATCGGGGGGGAGAGAAGAATCAAAAGCCTACGAGCATACAACACCAGTAGGCGGAAGACTGAGGTTCTACCTTCAGGAGTGGCGGCGTATAACCACAGACAAGTAGATACTGAACGTCATGCAGTACGGATACTGCGTAGATTTGGAGAAAAAACCTCCAAACAGGAAACCAAAGGGAAGGCAGAGATCGGCTCAAGAACTGGCCCTACTCAGAGAAGAAACACGGAAACTTGTAGAAAAGAGAGCCATAGAGGCAGTGCCGTTCAGAGAACGCAACAAGGGGGTCTACTCAAACTACTTCGTGGTCCAGAAAGTAGACGGAAACCTCAGACCCATCCTGGACCTGCGGTACCTAAACAAGTTCATCAGAACGCAAAGGTTCAAAATGACTTCGCTGCAGGAGGTACTGCCCCAAATAAGAGACGGGGACTTCATGGTCACCGTGGACCTAAAGGATGCCTACCTGCACATCCCAATAAACAGAAGACACAAGGGCCTTCTAAGGTTCAATATCGACCAGGAACACTACCAGTTCACAACCCTGGCCTTCGGATTAAAATCGGCGCCAAGGGTTTTACAAAATGCCTGTCGGCGTCGCGGCCCACCTATGAAGGCAGGGGATAAACGTCTACCCCTACTTAGACGACTGGCTGGTCAAGGCAAACTCACGCGAGAAGTGCGAGAGGCACGCAAAACGCGTGACAGACACTCTGACGAACCTGGGGTTCTCGATACACTGGGGGAAGTCATCGCTGGAACCGGAGCAGGTGAAGATTTTCCTGGGGGTAAAAATCGACTCCCTGAACAGTACAGTGGTGCCCAGCGACAGGAGGACAGATGCCCTGCTGAAGGAGACGCGGCTCTACCAGAAGGGGCGAGCTCTGACAGTGAGGTCAGTGAGCAAGATGATGGGGATGATGGCGTCGTGTATCCAGCTGGTGCCGAATGTACGCCTGCACATGAGACCATTCCAGGAATGGCTACAACAGCAATGGTCACAAGCAAACGGAAGTTGGGAGGATCTAGTGGTTGTTACGCACGCAGTGCAGGAGGAGATGACTTGGTGGAACAGAGACAACATGACAGCAGGGAGAAGCTTGACACCACCAAACCAAACAATGACCATTACCACAGACGCATCGCAAAAGGGATGGGGAGCGCACATGGACAACCTCAGAGTGAGGGGTCTGTCGGCTCCAGCAGATGCGGTTCGCCATATCCATTACCTCGAGTTGAAAACAATCCTGCTAGCCCTGAAGGCATTCCAGAGGCACCTGTACAACCAGAGGGTGTTGGTTCAAACAGACAACACCACGGCAATGTTCTACATCAACAAACAGGGGGGGACACAGTCGTTCCCTCTCTCCTCTCTGGCTCAGGAGATTTGGAGATGGGCCATACCTCTCAGGATAGATCTACTGGCAATTCACCTACCAGGGAAGGATAATGTGGAGGCAGACTGGCTAAGCAGGCAGACCTCGGCATCGCACGAGTGGGAGCTCAATGGCCAGGAAACGGAGAAGCTTTTCCGGAGATGGGGAACTCCCAAAATCGACCTATTTGCAACACGCCAAAATGCAAAATGCCAAAGCTTCGCGTCCAGGCAACCAGATCAGCAATCCCAGGGAAATGCCCTATGGATAAGCTGGTCGAGGACATTTGCCTACGCCTTTCCACCGATACCCCTGTTGCACAGAGTGCTCGACAAGTGCAGAACCAGCAACATGACCCTGATCCTAGTGGCTCCGCAGTGGGCAAGGCAGACATGGTTCTCACAAATTCAAGAAATGGCACAAGGCAATCCATACAGGTTCGAGAGGAGAAAGGACCTGCTCTCAATGCAAAACGGAGAGGTCCTGCATCCAGAGCCAGAGACCCTCAACCTGGCGGCATGGCTCCTGAAGACCTAGAGTTTGCACACCTAAGATTGCCTCCGAGCACTATGCTAGTGCTACGGGAGGCAAGGAAACCAACTACACGAAAATGCTACAGCTCAAAATGGAAGAGATTCACTGTGTGGTGCAGGAAGAAGGGCCTGCAAAACAGAATGACAAGAGACTCAACAGTACTGAGGTACCTCACACACCTTCTAAAGAGTAACCTCTTCTCGAGCTCCCTAAGGGTACACCTAGCGGCGATCGTTGCATACACCAGAGGTGAAAAGGGTGGAAGTTTCTTCACTTCGCAGGTGGTGAAGAGATTCATGGAAGGAGCCAAAAGAATGGCCCCTCCGAAAAGGTTGCCGCCGCCGGCATGGAATCTAAACGTGGTTCTGACGGAGCTCATGAAGGCACCGTTTGAACCCATTCACAAGGCCACACTGCAAATGTTGACTATGAAAACGGCCTTTCTAGTGGCCATCACCTCACTACGCAGAGTGAGCGAGCTTAAAGCACTAACATTACAGGAACCCTACATTCAGATTCACAAGGACAGGGTAGTCCTGAGGACGGACCCACACTTCATGCCCAAGGTGGTGTCGGCGTTCCACATGAATCAGAGTATTCAGATACCAAGTTTCTTCCAAAACCCGACTTCAAACGCAGAAAAGGCCCTGCACACCCTCGACGCAAGAAGAGCGGTGATGCACTACATTGAGAGAACCAAGGATCTCAGGAAGTCGAAGCAGCTGTTTGTGTCCTTTGCTACTAGCTTCATGGGTAGGCCAGTGACTAAGGGCACCATCGCTAGATGGATTGCCCTCACTATTCAATTCTGCCACAAACCGGCTGGACAGGAGCTAGCGGAGGGGCCTCAGGCTCACTCCACAAGGAAGAAGGGGGCCACCGTTGCCTTCCTGGCGAACACGCCCATCCAGGACATATGTCTCGCGGCAACTTGGGCATCTGTGCACACGTTCACGAAACACTACTGCGTGGACATTCAGATGAACAAGGAAGCACAGGTTGGACAGAAGGTGCTTCAACACATTTTCAACGACCAACGCTCATCTACCACCCAGCCGCCACAAAATTAGGAAAACCGCTACAAAGTCTATGCACAGCATAGTGAATCCAGAAAGATTCACGCTGCAAAACGAATAGTTTCTTACCTGTCGGTGTAGTTTTGCAGCTTGAAGATCTTTCTGGATTCACTAGCGAACCCACCCACCTCCGCCAGGAAGATGAGGCTGGAGGAAGAGGGGGTAAAATGGAAAAGATCAAAAGGAATGAGCATGTACAGAAAAATGGACAAGAAGGATTAATCAATCGCCTAGGGTTAAAAAAAAAAAAAAGGAAAGGAAAAAAGAACCCGAAGATGGCGCCCCAAAGGTGGGACTTCCGCAGGAAGCACGACGACGTCACAGGAGGTGCACCAAATGGTGGGTCGTCGCCGCCCACCTGGGCTACAAAAAAAAAAAATGAAAAAAATAAGACTACGAATCCGGACCCAACCACAAGATCGCGGAATAATGCACAGCATAGTGAATCCAGAAAGATCTTCAAGCTGCAAAACTACACCGACAGGTAAACTATTCGATACTCTGTTGACCCTTCAGAAGGTGGGGAACCCCCCACGTGGATTTCTTTGCTACACAGGAAAATGCAAAATGCCAAGACTTGGCGTCCAAACTACCTGTTTGGGGAATACCCCATCAATGGAATTGTCGGGGAGATTTGGGTACTCCTGATCAATTATCTTTCTGATTCCTCTGGTAAGAGAAGTAAAAACAGATGACCATGATCCTAATCGGACAGCAATGGATGAGTCCAACGTGGAGCTGGCGCAGGGAAATGTAGTGCCATTACCAACACTGGAGGCCATTCTAAAGATACAAATGGTCAAAGTGTTACACCCAGAACCAAAAGCAATTCTTGGCTCCTGAGAACTGTCCAAAAGAACCATGGATGTACTCAATGAAGCAATAGGATCAGTGCAGCACAGGTGTTACTTCCCCCCAAAAATCGGGCAGATTTGGAAAATGGTGCACAAAACAAATGACCCACAGATCACAACACAGGGCTCCACAGTCTGAAAAAACTTTGCGCACCTACTGGTTGAAGGCTTCTCATATGCCCTGCTGAAGGTACACCTGGCAGCCATTGTACCGTACACAAGGGGTGTGATAGACGTTTTTTCCACACATAAGTGGTCAAAGAGTTTCTGTAGGGAACAGAGTAGTGCTGCCCTGAGCAGCATCCACACTCACGTGGAACCTCAATCTGGCACTCGCACAACTAATGAAACCCTCCTTTGAACCCAGGCATAGTGTAGGACTGCAATTTCTCACCACCTAAACAACCTTCCTGGTAGCCATAACATCATTGCAGAGGGTTAGTGAGCCATGATCACTAACAGTGCAGGAACCATGCATCCAAATACACAGGGACAGAGTAGTAGTGATTATCAGTCCTAATGTCCTGCCCAAGGTGATATCACGCTTTGATGTCAACCAAACAATACATCTCCCATGGGTTATCCAGTATGCAAAGTTGCAAGCAGAACATGCTGTACACATTCTGTGCTACAGGATGGTTGTGATACACTACATGCATGAAACAAAACTATTAGCCATCTCCATTCTCTCCAGGAACTAAGCAACCATAGTAAGGTGGATAGTCAAGACAAAAGCAGGTATAACGCTAAAGGAAAAAACCAGATCGCACACAACAAAAAAGGAGGGCCATCACTTTCCTTCATAGCTAATGTCTCCGTTAACAATATCTGCATGGCTACAACATGGCCCTCGATACACCCCATCAACTAATATTACTGTCTACATCCAAGCAAGCACAGGTGGTCCAGAGAACAGAAACGCCTGTTTAAAAGTATGAGCTCGTTCACTACCCAACCTTCCAAAGAACAAGAGAATACCACAACATAATTGGTGACCAGCATGTGGATCCAGTAAGTCATGCTGCACAACTAAATTACCTCTGGGAGAAGTTTTGTGGCTTTTAGATTTTCTGGATTCACATGCGACTGTCTCACCTCTGCCGAAAAACAAGTGCAGAGCAACAATGAGGTCAAGACAATTGAACAGTAAGACTGAAGAAGCAACAGACCTAAGAACCTCAGACGAAGAATCTGAATATAGAAACCTTACAATGGAGGTTCCTGGGTGTACGTTTATTATCATCTTGGAGGGCCATAACACCAAACGGTCAACAACGCCCACTCCAAAAGAAAAATCACGACAATTCCGGACACAAACACTAGATGGAGGAATAACGGACAGTATTTGAATTCAGAAAATCTTCAATCTGCAAAACTACTCCTACAGGTAAGTAACCTTTTCGTTTCTTGTAAATCGTAATCGGACTTTCAAAAATAAATTTTACTTTTGCCTAAATGGTGATAAACCAAATGTCTTATGGGTTACTAACGTCCTTCGTCTTGTGCCAAAAAGGATTTATGTAATGCAAATAATTACTTTGATACTGTGTAGTTCACAATGAAAGATTTATTTGCAATGGAGTTTTTGTTATAGAACTTGATGAGGTCATATTTATATTGTTTTGCTATTGGTAAATTTTTTATTAACTGCAGAATTCAACTTGACTCTCTAATTCTCTATTGCTACTACGCATCAACGCCGACTGTCTGTGAACCCCACCATGCTAGCAAATAAATTGCTGCTCACTTTCCCACTACTGTTCGTGTTCTCTTTTTTTAAATTTTTTAATTTTTCTTACTGTTTCTCTGGCTAAAAGCCCGTAGTCACTTACTGGAGTAGCAACAAAACTATGGTGAAAAAGACTGTTTATTGAGAATTTTTTTTTTTTTTTAAGCACATTAATTATGGGAAAACTAAAAACAATGACATTGTCCATCTGCAGAACCATATTGCAAGCATTATCTAACCAGAAGCTTGGATACGCTTTAGGGGGAAGAAAGCAATCATACCAAAAATAGCCAAATTTTCAAAAGGTTTTGTTTTTACTTTGCTTTATATAAACATCCGATAACATTTTAATTTAGGTCAAGGGTCTGAGAGTATTGTGATGCTGGGAATCTGAGTCTGCAGGGAGAGAGATTGGGGAGAAAAAGGTGTGTTGTCAGTCAGTAGTCGGTGAAGGGAATACCCATAGCAAACGTGAGAGTTTGCAAAGTGATTAACTCCACCCACAGACCTTTTGCTGGAGCGCAAGGGACGTTATTGGGCTTCTTTGCATGAAGGTGGGGTGATTGCTTATCATCCATTGGCCAGCCTGGAAAGGTTGGGGGATAGTAAGCACCAAGGTGGGTGTGATTGAGTTGGACTTGTTGAGGCAAGTTGCTCATACTTTAGCTACTTATTTTTTGTTTTGTTTTCCTCCTGCTAGTTTCTCTCAAGGACCCCTGAAAGATGCCCCTAACTTAATCTGCACCCCACACACTGCCTGGTACAGTGAGCAAGCATCCATCGAGTCCAGGGAAGAAGCTGCGAAGGAGATCCGCCGAGCCATTGCAGGTAAAGATTAGGGGTTGTTGAATGCGAGGTGACCGGTCATAGAATGGAGACCCAGGGAAGAAGAGTTGCTGCTGGAGATGGCTTTTGGAGGTGTGGTGGAGTGCACTAAGTAGATTAGCCAACATTTTTTCACAGATCCACCAGCACTACTCAAGATAAGGACCATCTTGAAAGGGGAGGTGGGAGGTTCAGGAGGTAGTGCAAAAGAAACGGGGGTAGGACACTAGTTGTAAGGAAATAACATCAAGTGTGAAAGTGGCACGTGAATTGCTGATGACTTGGAGGTGGCCCTGTGTGTGTGTAAATGGGCCAGCAGGTGTGGGAGGTAGCACACTGTAAAGAGAGGAGTGGTAAGGGACACCAGTGGTAAGGGACACCAGGTCTGTAGGGAGCACCATCTAACATTGTTAACTAAAGCCATTGGGGGTGTGTTGGAATTTTGGTGTCTGGGTACAGACTGGCATGTGTAGGTAGTTAAATGGGGAGGAGGGACCGACAGTACATTTGACTTCATATCTTTTTGTATTTTCTTCCTCCAGTTATCTGATCTTCTGTCATAAAAGCACACTATATTTCACTGCTAATCAACATAACATTTCGGTGCAGGCATAGTTTCCTTTTCTAAATATCCGCACCCAAAGGTGACTTTTTGGTAATTTTTTCAGGGGTTTTATGAACAGTTTTTGGATGGCTGTAGGAACCACGTTATTTTATAGAACAGTGTCTGGTTTTTCGATGGCTCCCATTGTGTAGTGATGAGTTTGATGTCCCCTGTTGACCCTTGTAAAGGTTTCAGGAATATGCCTTGTATAAAAGGGTTAGAATTTTTTTTTTCTCAATCGAAATGTGATCATTTAACTTAAGCGCTCAAAGACTGCTGTACTCCCATCCAAGGCATTGCCTTGAAATGCATTACATACCCCTTCCAGCATCTAGCTTTTTTACCGGCCAAACAGCTTCTCAAGATACTTTACCTTTTAGTGCAGTCAAGCCCCTTTGAACTTAGAAATTAACTGTTGGTCCTCTCTCCTGCTATAATGCATGGATGCTTAAAGATACCCGTTCATTCTAGTGGCAGCTGCTCTGCGTTTTGTGCAGTGCTAGAGCGTATGCCAACCAATGTTTCTTAGAGCATAGAGCCCCCTCCCTCTCCGGACTTCCTCCATGCAGCTACAGATTTATTTCCTGCCTCCTAGGACTTCTTATTTTTGTACCCTCTGCATAACCAATCAATATATCTTTCCTCCCTCTGCTCTTCCCATCCATCCTTCATCGCCCCTTTCTAAACGAGAACCGCTTTCACATTCCATTAGTCTCCCAGGTCTAGTAATAATAAAACTCTTGACTTAGTTTTCCAGCCTGATGGCTGTTCGCCATGAAACCAATCCTTTCCCCTGTAATCCATTTTCATTTTCTCCTTCTGTGGTTCAATTAAGGAAACCCGGCCTCAGAAAACCTATCTTAAGTCACTATGATTAGAATGTTCTCTTTTTACATCCTCTGGACTCTTTATGATTAATTGTTTATTATTCTTCTCCACATTGACCTTTACCTGCGCAGGATCTCATTTCCATATTTTGTCTCCACAGGTCCCATTCCTGATGCTCTGCGGAACTGTGTGAATAAGGATTACCTTCTGGCAGCAGCCCAATGGCCTGGAATCGACCCAGCAGCTGTGCATGCTCATGCAGAGCTAAACGGAGCAGCAGTTTACAGGTGAGTGAATGGGGGACAACCAAAGGATGATAATGAGATCTCATTGCTATTGTGCCAACATGGTATTCAGGTATAATTGCCAAAGCGGCTAAAATACCTTTTTCAGTATGAGAGGGCATAGGAGCACCTCTGTACTGCAGATATTGCATTGAATGTCTCGTTTAGGTTCACTTGACCCCACCTGTATAAGATCATAAGGCCCTGCACAGTGGTCACCAAACCTACCTATTTTGCTTAAACTGGACCACATATCTGTCCATAGGGTACACCTCTGGGCATGCTCAGGATTTTTAATTTTTGGATGGTTGGTGCTTCAAGTTCCTTGTCTGCTTTATTGGATTGCTCCTTAAATATGAGGGTTTTTATTTGCCACTGAAACGATACATAACTGTCTGCAAAGGTAATCTGACTTAAGGATCCAGCATTTGCAGAAGTTGTCATTTCTTATGTTCAGAAGCTGAGGGCAAGGGAACCTCCTTTCACTCTGGCCCTGTTTTTAGCATGGACGTGTGTGGGTGGGTGACACCACTACCATCACCTTTGTAAATGTGCCTGTCAAGCCATAGACTCATCTATTCAGAGTTAAATTGTTTGACCTAGATTTCTAAGCATCGTTAGATCTCCGCATGATGTGATGTGTCAGTGCAAGAGTCTTCACTCTTGGTTTGCTATAAAGTCTCAGATTGGCCCAACCTCCGTATTTATAATTCTGCCAGAACTGGTCCCATTCCGTTGCCACAGACCTACATTTTATGCATTTGGGGTTAGGCTTCAATGCAGTTTTAGGGAAAGAACATAGGTCATGGGTACCTGATTAGCAGGAGCCCAGGGCACACTCAGTCAAAGCACATCAGCATTTCAGCAATTAATGGGGGCAACCATGCAGAAAGTGGGCTCTTTCTTACACTCTGGTCAGGATCGCCGGGGGGGGCTGGAACCTCGCTGGAGTTTTGGCGACTCGGGCCGTGGGCATTGGGTGCAGAGTGGTAAGGACTCGTGGGTCCGGCTGGATCTGGGGTCCTGGCCTGGGTTGGTGTTGGACAAATCTAGTGTCCACTGGAGGTCAGAGTTATTTGGGAAGGCAGGGCAGGTCCCCGGTGTTCATGGAGGCGGCTGTTTGCAGGACCTGTCACAGGGGTTCAGAGCTGGAGACAGGCCAGTAGGGATGGGGCCAAGCAGTTTTTGTCCTGCACAACTGCTCTTGGGTCCTTTTTTGTCATGTCGGAATCTGAAGAGGGGAGGGTCAGGGGTGCCCCTAAATAATACATTTAGGTGTGTTACAAGGATGTGCAGGTTGGGACCAGGGGGGTGTCTTCCCTGGGGTGTCTACATCCCCTAGTATGGCTCCCTCCAGTTGGAGGAGGGCATAAGCCTTTTCCTGATTGGAGGGGTCCGCCCATCTACAAGATGGCAGGGACTGAGATGTGTGCTTCACCTCCCTTCACATGTGGGATGGGGTTGGCAAAGGTGGGCACAGCTCCCTTCCTAGCTAGGTTTTCCCATCGGTTTTCATGCTCAAAATGGGAGTCAGAACCGGTGGGAGCCTGTTGCTGATAGCAGCAAACGTCTGGTGGTAGCTAACAAAGGCAGCAGGCCTTTGAAGCTCCGTCTTTGAGGACCCTACCCATCCTGGAGGAGGTGGCATGACAGCTCTGCCCAGGATGTGCCTTATTGCACCCAGTGTGGCGGGCTTTCTACCTAGGGGTCCAGAAACCTGTCTCGTGGTGGCAGAGGGCTGGGAGATATTCAGAAACCACACCAGAGTTGGTCGTTTTTCAGGGGGGGGTGCTCTCTCAGATGCCCTCTGTGCATTTTTCATTACATCTGTGAGAAAGTGCTATCTTTCTTGCATGGTATGCCCCCATTTTTTTTGCTCAATTGGTGAATGTACTTTGACTGAGTGTGCCCTGGACTCCTGCCAATCAGGTTCCCAGGGCCTATGTTCCTTCCCTAGACAAAAACCTCAAAACCAAATTGGCAAACCCTGGCCACATATCAGCCCCTGGTAAGTGGTACCCTAGGTACCTAGGGCCTTGTGACCAGGGAAGGCCTCTAAGGGCTGCAGCACTCATTGTGCCACCCTTAGAGGCCCTGTACCCTAACACACACACACTGCCCTGGCAGGCTGAGTGTCAGGGTACAAGACAAAACAGAGAGACGACATGGCACACATCCCTGTGTGCCATGCCCACAACCTACACTGCCCTGGCATACATCAGCCACCCCTCTAGCTGGGTGCCCTATGCCAGTGGTGTGGGCACAGAGGCAGGAGTCCTGTGCCCCTACAGTACCCAGGTCCATTCCTGGGCCCTGTAAGTGCAGTGCTGCCATTTAAGAGTACATGGTGCTGGAGCTTGTCAAACACGAACTCCACAGCACCATAATGGCAGCACTGAAGACTGAGAAGTTTGGTATCAAACTTCTCAGCACATTAAACCCGCACTGATGCCAGTGTGGGATTTAATGTACCAAGCACCACAGAGGACATCTTAGAGAGGCCCCCTGAAACCTAACCTACCATCCACGTCTGTTCTGAGGCTGCCACACAGCAGACATGTTGCTGGACCCCTGGGTAGGAGAGCCCCTGCTCTCCTGGGTCTGCAAGAATGCACATCCTGGGCGAGGTGCTAAATCTCCTCCCCCAGGATGGGCAGGGGGAAGCTTCAAAGGCATGCCGCCTCTGTGAGCTTCCCCAGGTCACTGCAACCCCCCACTCTGGCGGGAATCTTGGCCGGAAACCCCAAATAAGGACAGGGCATGTGCCAGCCTGCCAACCCCACCCCTCAGGTGGGGGAGGCGAGGTGAAGCACATCCCCGGGCTCTCGCCTTCTTTAAGATGGGGAGCTCTGCCCAATCAGGATTAGGCTACTGCCCCCCTCCCACAGGAGAGGCAGGATAGGGGGTGTACCCACCCCAGGACAGGGACCTATTGGTCCCTGCCCTTCACCTACCTGTAACGCCCATAAATCTAGTATTTAGGAGCACCCTGAACCTTCCTTCCCCAAATTCCAGATTCCAAAATCCGAAGAAGAGCTAGAAGAAAGACCTGCCCTGCAGCTGCTAAGAAGAGAAAGACACCAACTGCTTTGGCCCCAGCCCTACCGGCCCGTCGACCCTCGAACCTGCTCCTGCTCCAACCCGGGATCTCTTGTGGCCAGCAACCTCACATACCCCGGAGGACCTGGCTACCTTTTGACTCTAAGCCCCCTAGGACTCCCATGAGTAGAGGCTCTACTCAAAATCTACTTCTAATCCCTGGCAGCAGCCCGGAACCGCGAACCCAGTACACTCTGCACTAGCTCTGCCTGGCCTGTGCCGGAGTGAATAAAGCCCACGAAGACGACCTCACGGCGACTGTGACCCCGAGTCTGGCACCCAAGGACCTCCCTCGACACTCCTGAAGAAGCCTGCAGCCTCAGAACAAGGTGCCCCCCCCCCCCCACCGTGATCAACAGAGGGTAAGATTTCTCGACACCAAAAGGCACCCCTGCACCCGGCGCCCCCTGTGCCCAATCCCGGGGTACCTACCTATCCTCCAACTACCCAACTTACCTCTCGAAGTGGTGGTGGCACCTGAAGAATCTTTGTCCCCGAGCTTGCAGTCTTTTTCTAAACCGGAGATTTCCCATTGAAATCAATTGAGCGCCCGTAGGCTCAAAAGCGTCCTGCACCCAGCCGCCCGAGTGGCCCTGGCAGTGCAACCTCTACAGCTATCTACTTCCCCACTTGCCCTGAGTAAGTGACCAGGAGTCCAGCTCCCACAGCGCGTGGCCTGCTAGTCAGCATCCACCAACCAAGGCCCCCCCTACCTGTCATAGGATAACATTGGGCCTAACTCTCTCTGCACCCGGCCGCCCTTGTGCCGCTGAGGGTGAACCAACTGTACCTATCTGACCCTGGGAGACCCGAGTCTGTGCCCAGAACCTTAACTTTGCCAGTCGAGTACTTACCTTTAAACCGCAAACTCTATTTTCCTCATAGGGTGACATTGACTGGCTTTTTCCTGAAATTTCTTCTAAGTGTGGACTTTTCAAATCTTAAAATATTCACCGAAAATCAGCCGAGTTACGAAAACGAAATTTTTCACCTGCTCTCAGGTGAGCTCCCAGGGCTGGATCTTGGTGCCCAGCACTGACTCTGAAAAATACTTACAACTGTACTTACCAGTAACCCAATTTTCTTCCATAGGAAATCATTTACTGTTTTTCTATGAAATTTCTTCTAAGTGTCAATTTCTGCAATCTTTAAATATTCTTTAAAAATCGTATAATATCTGAAAACTTTATTACTTACCTGTTTTGGATAAAGGTCCCAGTACTGAGTCTAGGCACCCAGTACTGGATTACAAAAGTAACTAGAACCTACTATACCTGCAACTTGAATTTTCTGCCATTGGGAATCGTTGACTGTTTTCTATGAAATATTTTCAAAGTGTCAACTTTTGAAATAGCAAAATATTGTCTAAAAATCATCACCGTAATTAAGTCGACTTTCATCACTTGATTCCAAGTACTGACCCAGGACTGAATCTAGGATCCAGTCCTGGAATTCCAAAAGTAATCCTGAAAGTAATCTGTGGCAAATAACTTGAAATTCCCATTGAACTCGATGCATTATTGTGTTTAGAATTGTGCTGCCTATTTCAACCACTTGTAACTGTCTACAAAAGTCAATTGCATATTGCAAAAGTATTTATATAAAGCATCTCCTTCTTATAAAGTATATTTTAATGCCTATTGTTGGTTCTAAAATAAAACAAGCATATATTTTTTATATATAAACCATTGGCCTAGAGTTCAGTTCTTGAGTGTGTGAGACCATTTGCTGACTGAGTGTGTACAACAAATGCTTTACACTGTCCTCTGATACTGCCTTACTGCTCGACCAAGCTACCACTTTAGAGAGTAAGGAGATATCTAACTTTAGCCTCTGCCAAACCTCTGGGGACTGTGGACTATGTACACCCTGTACCTATTTGGGAACAGTATAACCAGAGCCTCTTTCTCACAACATCCAACACTGGTATTGGTGTGGTTTAATGTGCTGGGACGTTTGATACCAAACTTCCTAGACCGCAGTAAAGCCATAATGGAGTTGTGGAGTTTGTTGTGACACACTCACCCCATGTTTGCAAAATGGCTTCACTGCACTTACGCCTGTGAATGGCAAAGATCCTATAGGGGCATATTGCTCTTGCAGCTGTGCCCTCACCTGCGTATGGTGCACCCAGCCTTTAGGGTGGTAAGGCCTGCTAAAGGGGTGACTTACCCATGCCACAGGCAGTGTTGGTGGGCATGGCACACAGGGATGTGTGCCATGTTGACCCTTTGGTTTGGTCTGCACCAAAAGACCCAGTCTGCATTGGGAGGGTGGGGTGCTAAGGTTTAAGGAACATTTATCACAAAGAGGGGAATATTAGACACTGAATATGGGTTGCGCACAGACAAAATGCGTTGTCTGCTTGTGGTGACTGTGTGATGTGTAACCAGGAGCTGGCAGTGAACCTGGTTTGGCTGGGACCTTCCTGTGGTACCGAGCACTTCCCACTCTGCCGGCAGTCTGCTTATCATGTTCCGCTGTCTAATTACGTATGGTTGACCTATGTTAGTTCCCTCGAGCTAGTGTTCCTGGAAGTTTAGGCATTGGGCATTGTCCCAGTTGTTCTGATCATGTGACACCTAACCAGTTGCAATTGGTGCCTCCCCTTGTTCCCCCCCCCCCCCCCCCCCCTCCGGGAACTTATTACTTTGATAAGTGTTAATGATGCTGCCTTCGGACTTCAGTAATCGTTGTGGAATCCCAAATCCATGTAACTCTGGTCTTATTTTGAATTTACTTGTTTCTTTATTGGTTTATGTAACCAGGCAAACATTGTATTGTCCTGATGATGATCCCACATGTGTTGAGAATCAAAAGTCGACTTATTCACTCTGACCCATATGTATGCAGAATTGAGTCTTTGGTTCAGTAGTGTTGTTTTTGACTAAAGTGTGACTTTGCTCATATTCAATTTTTGTTGCCACAAGTGTGACTTTGCCTGTTTGTTCTTGGAATACTTGTCTAGGTGTGCCCCGTAAGGGTCAATACCCCTACTAATCAATATTATCTTTATAAAATAGACTATTTGTATTGATTGGATATTTTCTGGAAATCATTGTTTTTGCACCCAGAGCATCAGTTATTCTTATTTACCAACCAGGGACTTTTTTCCTTATAGCTTATACTACCCTTGATCACTAGATATCATTGGGTTTCCCTTGTTTGTTTGAAAAGTGTACCAACATTGTTTTGGTTGAACAATATAAATGAACTGTCTTCCAGAAGCAAATGTAAAACAAAGCAGTGAAACCACTCCAATAATTGGATAATAAATATTTTTGGCGAACGCTGTTGTAGAGAACTTGGTGGAGAGAATAATAAAAAGCGCAAAATTCTCCTGCATTGTATTGCATTATATAAGAATATGATTATAGAATGCAAAATCAATAAAAACAGCTTTGGAAAAAGGTAATTAGAATCCATTTAGTTTGCTGTGAAGTGCCTTTCATATTTTCGCATAACAGAATTTGACCAGCTATGTTTTTTTTAAATCTATTTTTCTACCCCATTTCTGATATGGAGTGCCATGTACATTTTGGAGAACTCAAGGTCTCCGTTTAATAAACTGTAGCTATTGGTGATCATTCCCCTTTCACAGACCTCTATACCATATGGGATTATCTCCTGTAACATTATTTAGTCTGTGGTTCTTTTCCTCCAGTAGATATTCATGTACTCACAGGGCTGAGGTGGTGTCGGTTACCTTCCAGTCCATGACTTGTAGGAAGTGATCTGCAGAACAGCCGTTTGGGAATCTGTTTTCTTTAAGCATTGTTTTTTTCCCCCCAAGCGTCTTGCTAAGCACAGCAGAAGGTCTTTTGTCACCTCGGAGTGCTTAAGGATAGAATCCTACAGGTAGATATGTAACCGGGACTATTGGGATACAGGTGCTGATTGCTGTGTCTATTTTGCTTAAGTAGGTGAGAGAATTGTGAAGCTTTAGCAGCAGTATTCACTCGAATTTTATTTGTCCACACAAATACAGATGTTGAGATCTCAATCACTTGGCCAGTGGCCATTCAAAAGGGATGAATTGCTGACTTGCATGCAGCAGGATAAGAGAAGTATACTGACGGGCAGAGTTGTCTCGTAGTCCGATGCAGAGCAGAAGATATGGCTTATTGATTCTTTCTTAAATGGGTGCTAGGTTGGCATTGTGGAATGTGGGGTGGAATTTGGGGACTGTAGAGCGTTCTCACCACTTCTGCTAGTGGAAGGACCATTTATTTTGAGGTTGCCAAGCTAATGTGCTTTGATTTTCAGCAGTATCTTATCTGGGTAGCCAGAAGTGTTCTGCTTAGTGAACAAAGCACAACATATTGCTATTTATGCTAATAGTCCTTTTGGCACAATATATAAAACATTGCACTCATCATTCGCTAAAAGCTCCTTAGAGTTATGCTGTGTTGCGTAGCATTTTGTTTTCTTAGCCACTGTGGGTTGTTTACCCACTCTCCTCCCACTATGAACATTGTTTGAATGGTCCAAGTGATCTATCGGAAAGTGATCTGTGGTCCACACTGGCATACATTGCCCACTCTTGTGCTTCTGTATTACTACTCCCCTTTCCTGTTGTGCCTCCATAGCCTTCCCAGGTCTCGTGATATAGGTCTTTGATATTTGCTATTTATGGGGAGCGTAGGACTGGAGTCTTTGGAAGCATATATGAGTGCTGGTGAAGCTGGAGCAGGATGGAGATGGTGTAGGAAGCCGTCTCTTTATATAGTGGACCAAAAGAGGTACAATGTGTGAAGAGTCTAGGCAAACCCCAATTGGCTGACAGAGGTACAAATAATATCCCAAATGCTCTCTTTTGTGGTAGTGTGGGCGAGCAGTTAAGCTCATCAAAGGCTAAGCATTTATCACGCACACACAGGCAGTAAGTGAGGCGCACACTCAAAGAAATCCGACACAATGTATAAAAATAAGACTTATATGAATTCAGACCCCGAGATCATGGGAATTGGGTTAGTACTTTTCCAGTTATAAATTTTTACAGGTTTCTAAAGTTTACATTGGGCCCTAATTATGATGCCGGATGAGTGTCTGACCGGCATTGTCAGATTGGTAACCAACAGACTAGTAGTCAGCTGTTTCATCTGACGTATTTGGATGCGACTGCCCATGAGCGGTCGTAAACCTCCATTTCTACATTACGGCTTGTGTGGCGGACTGAATAGTGCAGTTGCACAACCCTCATTAGAAACATTTGTGTTTTCAAAAATCCCTGCACCGTGTGGCAGGCACCATGCGGTGCCTGCCACATGGTGCAAGGATGTTTAAGGGGGGGGCATTTTAGGTTACCCCCAGGCCCCATAACGGAGGGTCAGGGGAGAAGGGGGGCCATGCTAGAGGCCCCCAAAATCACTTTCTACCTGCCTTTTAATGGCGGGTTGATCGCCATGAAAGGGCAGGCGGAAAGCGAAATTGTAATCCCAATGGCGGAGCAGAGGCTGGCTCCGCTGTCATTTTGGGATTACAATTCCTCCCATCGGAAGCGAAGTTGAATTCCCCAGCGAGTTTCCATCCGACCGCCAGTATCCTAATTCGGAGGTAGAGTAGAAACCTATGTTGGGCGGATAGCCTCAGGCGCGCTGTCTGACTTTCCTCTTGACATCATAATAAGGGCCTTAGTGTGATTTCGGGAGCGGTCATGTTTTTCTATGAGGGTAAAAGGTATACTGCATTCAGGCAGTTATCAGCGACTTACGTGACCCTTCTACTGGACTTAAAAGGAGTATGAGGCAAGGTCCAAAGCCACACCAGCAGGTCCCCTCAGGAGGCTCTGGGGCTTCTGGGTTCAGAGGTGTTTCAGCGTCTGGTGCCTCATTCACTTAAATGGGGGAACACTCTGGTCAGAAGGAGGCTGCAAGCTGGGAGGGGAGGGTCTGGAGTAACCCTTAGAGGTATGGGGTATGGTCCTTGAGATTTTCATGCACTTGGGGACACCTTCTCCTCGGGCTGTGGGGTTCGGATGCAGTAGTGACTTTAGGTGTCTGGTTCGTGTTGCAGGAGATACTCATGGTTGAGGGGACCTTCACTAAGAGGCTACAGGTAGCAACTGGGAGTCTACTCTAGGCAAACCAAGGGGTGTCCTCAGCCTTTGAGGGTCTTGAGACCACTTTGGTCACCTCCCTCAGACTCTGGCTGTGGGGAGCAAGTGCAGAGGCTCTTTTGAGGTGTGTGGTGATGGCAGTCGAAGGCTGTCTTTTGTCTTCATTCTGCAGAAGAGGGGCAAAGAACAGCTGGGCTACTCTCAATATGGGTCTCCCTGTCCCCAAGTCCCTCAACGTGCAGTTCTGTCTTCCATGACATTGGTATCCAGACTGGACTCTACAAGCCTTGATTGCTGCAAGGGCTCGGTACCCCAGGTATTGGTACTGTGCAGCTCTGTTCGGTACTGGCGTCCCCAAACTTGGAAGGAGGACAGATCGGACCGGTGGGAGCATGGCAGCCTCTTCCTTGGTGGCTGCAGCGTTGGTAGTCCCTGTAAGCAGCTGGACGGTGAACCGGACCTTGCTTCTTTAAAGCCTGCGTCTGCAGTGGCGTTGCTCCTCTTCTCCAAGGTAGTTCTCTGGCGATTTGCGAAGCACTGGCAGCCCACTGGGTTTCTTGGAGTCTGGACAGCAGCAGGATGATTTGGTTTCTCAATGAGGGTCGAGTGCAACAGGCAGGGTTGGCGCAAAGTTAGTCGTTTCTCCTCTGTTCTCGGGTCAACAATCTTATTGGTCTACTCCTTTGTGTCCGTGGAATCTGAGGTCTTGGCATTAGGAGTGCCTCCTAAATGGTGTATTTAGGAGGGTTACAGGGAGTGTCTGGTAGTAGCAGATAGCTAACTTTAGGGCGACTACACCCTCTATACGATCACTTCCTGTGGAAAGTTTGCATAACCCTAACCCATAGGACCTTATTCCACCAAAATCCAAGATGGTGGAATATTCCAAGTCGTGTGCACTTCGGGTAGCTCACCTTATGGGTTGTTCTAGCCGGAGGGTGAATCCACCTCCTCACTATCAAATTTTTCTGCCTGTCCTGATGCCAAATCGTCCTTGGGCAGAGGGTGGCATGTCCCCTGTCTGGGTGAAGCCACGGTTATATATCACATGTGGTGGAGGCTCCAGCACTCACGGACCCTCTTTAGAACCTATATCCTAAGTACTAGTTGTACCATTTACTAGGGACTTACAGGTGCTATAGGCCTGGTCAATTTGGGATCATTTGACCAGTTAAATGGTTTTGGGGTAAGGAAACTGGCATAGGGGACCTGATTAGCAGGAACCCAGTGCACCTCAGTCAAAGTTGCATCAAATACTAGGCAAAACGTGGGGGTCTACTGCCACAAAAACCCAGTTTACTGCAGATCGTGCTTTTCCTTCTTACTTTTGCAAAGGTACTTTTGGTCCTTTCTTGAACAAGGGGTGACATTCTGCAAGTCTGGACTAAGAGTAGGTGTACCAAAGTAAATGCATAGAGTGACCTGTACTGTTTGCATATAGGTTTTTCTGTATGTACAGTTCTCTTCCAGGGGATCCTCATCAATAGTCCTAAGCACTAGAATATTCCCGCCCATCCGCGGGACCCCGGAAACACAATCATATATGTGACAAATATATATGCTGCCTTTCATAACTAGAGCTGTATAATGCTGTAAGGACTCCCCTGTATATCATAAACCATACATTAAAAACCAGGGAAAACAGCAAAGCATGTTTGAAAACTGTTTTAATACTTAGCACAATCTCTCAGATAGGACTGAAAGCATTGACAGCTCCCAGGCTGCATTGCAGAAAAACATAGCCTAGAAAGGCTGAAAAGCTAACTCATAGCAACATAGAAATAAACTGGCACCGTGCCTTTAAGGCAGCCATGATCCCTAGCTTCCCATCATGCCTCAGGGGTGACAGGTCAGTTCTTCTTTCCGGCTCCTTCAGACAGGGGACCCTGGTTACACAGCTCCAATTCTTTCTAATTTTAGTCAGAAATAATCTTCAGTTTTCTGGAAAAATGTATCTATCTTAGTTTTTCAACTTGATAGTCCTCCGCCGTCGTCAACCCGGCGACGATCGGCGTCGAGGATCAGAAGCCCTCTGCCGTCGTCAACACGGCGAAGATCGGCGTCTAGCATCGGAAGCCCTCCACCATCGTCAACCCAGCGACGATTGGCGTCGAGGATCAGAAGCCCTCCGCGGTCGTCAACCCGGGGACGTTTGGCGTCTAGGTACAGAAGCCCTTCGCCGTTGTCAACCCGACGACGATCGGCGTCGAGGCGCAGAAGTACTCCGACGTCTGCGAGGCGCAGAAGTACTCCGACGTCTGCGAGGCATTAAACGATGAACAGAGTAGAGGTCGAAATCGGTTCCAAAACATGGCTGAAAATCGACGTCGAGAAAGAGGTCAAGGTCGGCGTCGAAGGGCTCCGTCAGAGTAGGTCATACGCTAGACATCGAGGCCCACATCAGTGAGGTCTGGAGAAAGTTCGGTAGTTTTAGTGACCGAATCAGCCTCATGGCCCCCATCATCTTATTCCTCGAGATGCCCTTCAACGCATTCACCATCTGCTTCCCCAGAGCGACATTCGGGGAGGTCGCAATAAAGATCTTTCATTACAGAAGGGCTGTTCACTTATCTCCAAGATGGCTTCTTCCCATCCATCACTGGAGTAAGAATCCGGCAGCGGCATCCCGACGAGAGGAATACACCAGTCCGATCCACAGATCACCTCTGCAAAGAATGGTGCAAGAGGTGAATAGATCACCTTCAGCCAGACGTCAAGACCGTAATGGCAGATCGCAAGAGCGCAGACCTTCTGCTTCCCATGACAAAAGGAGGAGGTCTCCTACATGGTCTTCCTCCTCCACCCGCTCCTCTAAACGAGATTATTCACCCACCCTATCGGATAGCCCTCAATCAAGAGTGTCTCCGATAGATGATATAAATACGTACCATGAGGTGCTTCAGAGGGGGGCTCAGAAGCTGAACATTGAGATGTCGTCGACTCGGGTTGCAACAACTGTGATCTTTGAGACACTACATCAGAGATCTGCGTCTCGACTGTTGCTTCCTCTGGTTCCTGGGCTTCTGGAACCGGTGATGGACATTTTCCTAGCTCCCTCTACAATTCAAGCCGCACTGGCTAGAATTCAGAAGAAATACAAGCCGGCTGAAACGGACCCTGTATTCTTGAAATCAGATCCGCCTGCGGACTCTGTTGTCGCGGCGGCAAGAAAAAAGCATGCAGTGAGTGCAACTTCATTGGTCCTCCCTGGACAAAGAAAGTAGGTCCCAGGACTCTTGGGGACGGAAGATTTGCGGGTCTGCACCATCATCGCTAAAAGGGTCAAGCGCAGCAGCCTTATTAGGCCGCTAAGACAGAGCCTTATGGGACTCCTTGGACTGTTTCAAGGAAAAGCTGCCAAAGGAAGATAAAAGGATTTTGAGGAGGTTATCAAGGAAGGATCCCTTGTAGCCAACCAAGTGATTAGCACAGCAGCAGATGGCGCTACGCTGTCGGCGCATTCTTATGCGCATGGCATTTGCGCAAGGAGGTCTGCCTGGTTTAGACTAACCGCTATTAAGCCTGATGCACAACAGAGGATCCTTAACCTCCCTTTTTCTGGCTCCTCCCTGTTTGGCACCCATACCGATGAGGAGATGGCCAAGATGAAAGCCGAGTTAGACACACTCAAGGCGGTGAGATTAGACGACAAGAAAAAGAGTTCAAGCGGAGATACCGACCAAACCTGCGCAAGGGCTACCAATAGAGGGTTCAAACCCCTCAGTGGTCCCAAAACAAAAATCAAGGAAAGTCGCAGTTCCAAAGCCGTAAGTCAAACTGAGGTAGAGGTCATCAGCAGCAATCCTCTACCATGGCTAGATCAGCAGAGAAGCAATGAGCAAGAGCTTCCTCCTAGCGCCGTTGCCCACTCCAGTGGGAGGAAGTGTTTCACATCATCTGAGAGAGTTGTGCAGCATAACAAAAGATCGGTGGGTGCTCAGTATAATACGCAATGGATACGCACTACGTTTTCGTGTCTCCAAAGGACATTTGTCCGAAAAGATCTTGTCCTCACCAGCTAAAGTTACTTCGAAAGGAAGTGGTAACCCTTCTGTGAAAAAAGGCCATAGAAGAGGTTCCTCCTGCTCAGCGAGGGAAGGGAGTTTATTCCAGGTTCTTTCTTGTGCCAAAAAGATCAAGAGCACAAATTCAGACCTATCCTGGACCTTCGATCGCAGAACAAAGTCATCTTGAAGGAGAAGTTTTGCATGTTGGCGCTTCATCAAATATGTCCATATCTACAAACAGGAGATTGGATGTGTTCGATGGACCTCCAAGATGCGTACTTCCACATACCTATAGTTCCACGTCATCGCAAATACCTACGATTCGTGGTTGGCAGCAAACACTACCAGTTCAAGGTCTTGCCCTTCGGGCTGAAATCTGCCCCACAAGTTTTTACCAAGTGCATGGCGGTGGTGGCGGCGGCCCTACACAGAAAGGGTCTGTTAGTTTACCCTTACTTAGACGATTGGCTCCTGAAAAGGTCATCCCCTCAACAAGTAAGGAGCGATTTTCAAGTCTGAATCTACTCCGCAGGCTGGGTCGTCATGTAAACATGGAAAAATCGGTTCACCGGCCTACCCAGGCGATCCACCATTTGGGCTCCACTCTGGATACAAACATAGGAAGAGCGTTTCCTTCGGAGGAGAGACTTTCTTCAATGCAGCAGAAATGCAAGACTCTTCTCCGGGCAGCTCGTCCAACGATCCGGCAATGGCTGAGAATGAGACCTTTGCAACAAGACCTAGACAAGTGGGACCAAGCATCAGGTCACTGGGAAGACCGAATTGTTCTTTCACAAGCAGCAAAGTCGTCCATTCTTTGGTGGACTTGACCAAAGAACCTCTTGGTGGGAGTCCCCTTCCATCAACCAGTTCCAGCACAGTCCTTGTTAACAGATGCAGGGACGGTGGTCCATCAAGGAGCAGTCCTACCATATAAACATGTTGGAGCTGCGAGCAGTCCACCTTGCTCTAAAAGATTTTCAGCCTTTGATGAAATCTAACTCGATTCTGGTTCAAACAGACAACACGACCACCATGTATTACCTCAACAAACAGGGTGGTACACGCTCTTGCCCACTCTCCCTGCAAGCTCAAGCGATTTGGCACTGGCTTCTAGCCCGAGATCTCCATCACAGCAGTGCACCTTCCAGGTGATCAAAACGTGCAAGCAGACGCACTCAGTCGGCACTTCGAAGATCAGCCAGACTGGGTGCTAAACAACGAGGTGGTGGCGGCCATTTTTCACCAGTGGGGTCGACCTTCAATAGATCTGTTTGCAGACGACCAAAACAAAAAATACCACGCCTTCGCGTCCAGGTTCTACCGTCCAGGGACGAGGGGGAATGCGCTTTTGATGGACTGGTCCGGAACATTTGCTTACGCATTTCCTCCCCTGTTTCTAATCCCGAAGGTGGTGTCCAAACTCATCCGATCCGTCGTGACGATCTTGATAGCTCCGGACTGGCCTAGTCAGTGGTTGTACCCAGACCTGTTACAGTTGTCGGTGCGCCCCCACAAGAGACTACCTTACAGATCGGACCTGCTGACCGAGATGGCCGGGAAGAATGTCCATCCCAACCTTCCCTCACTGAACTTGGCAGCATGGCTCCTGAGGTCCTGCAATATACCGCAGGACTGTATGCACATCCTAAAAGAGGCAGAGACCTTCCACGAGGGCGTCCTACTCTTTTGTGGAAGAGATTCTACTTGTGGTGCACACGTAATCATTTTAATCCTACTACAGGGCAGTAGGTGGTAATTCTTCCTTACCTCCTTTACTTAGCCAAAGCAGGTTTGAAGTATTCCTCGATCAGGGTACACTTGGCGGCCATTACGGCCTACAGAAAGTCTCCTAACCAGCCTTCCTTTTTTCTACTACAGGTAGTTGAGGATTTCCTACAGGGGTTGAAGGTGTATCCCCCGGGTTCGGCCTCCTTCTCCTCCTTGGGAGTTGAACCTAGTCCTTTCTACATTGATGGGTCCTCCTTTTGAGCCCATCCAGAAGGCTACGTTGCAGCATTTGACATGGAAGACCGCTTTCCTAGTGGCGATCACATCAGCTCGCAGAGTAAGTGAGATCCAAGCGCTGTATGCCAAAGAGCCATATACTATTTTTCACCACAACAGAGTAGTGTTAAGGACTCGCCCTGCTTTTTTTGCCAAAAGTTGTATCTGATTTTCATGTTAACCAGTCAATCTCCCTACCATCTATTTTTCCCAATCCCGCTACTCCTGCGGAGAGGTCACTCCACTCCTTAGACCTTAAGAGTGCTCAAGTTCTATTTGGAGGGAACAAAGGGCATCAGGAAATCAGATCAATTTTTTTTTAAAATTATGGTTCCATGAGGACAGACTTTCCAGCTTCCAAAAGGTCCATTTCGAGATGGATAGTGTCCTGTATCAAATTGGCCTACCAGTTTGCAAATAAACCCCTATTGTTGTCGCCTAAAGCATACTCCACTAGGGGGAAAGCGGCTACAATAGCTTTCTTGCATGATGTTCCAATGACAGAGATTTGCAAGGCAGCAACCTGGAGATCGGTACACACTTTCACAAGGCATTATTGTCTTGAATCCGATTCCAGAGCGGATACTCAAGTAGGCCAAGCTTCCTTGAGGAATCTGTTCAGATAAGATATCTGGGTTTTCAAGTTTGGTTATCTGAGCCTGATTATTAATTACTTTTTCCTTTACCCGCAGGTGGAAGAGGTAAGGCTCGCTATTCTAGTCTAGTGCTTATGACTATTGATGAGGATTCCCTGGAAGAGAAGGATTAGTTATTTACCTGTAATCCTAGTTCCCTTCCAGGGGTATCCTCATCAAAGTCATAAGCAACCCTCCCACCTCCCCGGGCAAAGGAACCTTGTTTTTAAGAAATTGTCAACTCTTTGTGTCATGGCTTTTTAGTCACCGCAAAGAACTGATCTAACTGTCACCCCTGAGGCATGATGGGAATCTAGGGGTCATGGCAGCCTTAAAGGCACGGTGCCAGTTTATTTCTATGTTGCTATGAGTTAGCTTTTCAGCCTTTCTAGGCTATGTTTTTCTGCAATGCAGCCTGGGAGCTGTCCATGCTTTCAGTCCTATCTGAGAGTGTGCGCTAAGTGCTAAGCATTAAAACAGTTTTCAAACATGCCTTGCTGTTTTTCCCTGGTTTTTAATGTATGATTTATGTTATACAGTGGAGTCCTTACAGCATTATTCAGCTCTAGTTATGAAAGGCTGCATTTGCTTTTTTTTATTTGATCTATTTATATGTATGTGTATGTATATATGTGTAGGTATGTGTGTGTGTATGTGTATATAGGTGTGTGTGTGTGTGTATATGTATATATATATATATATATATATATATGTATGTATAGAGGTACATATATGTTTGTCACATATATGATTGTGTTTCCGGGGTCCCGCGCATGGGCGGGAATATTCTAGTGCATATGACTTTGATGAGGATACCCCTGGAAGAGAACTAGGATTACAGGTAAGTAACTAATCCTTGCTCACCCGGGCATACCATTCTCACACTTGTGCTTCTATGTTCCTACTCCCCTTTCCTGTGGTGCCTCCATTGCTGTCAAAATTCTGTTGAAATACAGGAGAGCTGGTGGAGATTGTATTTTTCCTCCTTACATTTGTAAATGTCATTTGGTTCCTTCTTGAACCAGAAGTGGTGTTCTGTTTGCATTGACTCTTGCACACCTACTCTTAGTCTAGGCTAAGAGTAACATGTACTGTTTTCTTAGTGTTTTCTGAATATATAGTTTACTTTACTCCAATGATGTACTAATTCTTTTTACTTTTGATTTTCTCTATTCCTGTTTCAATGGTTCATCCATGTTTCTATTTCTCTCCAGTAACAGTTGTCTTGTTCTTTGCAGGTTTCCCCCTGGGGTTGTTGGAGTCGCACCACCTGGACTGCCAGCAACTGCTGTGGATGGGATGGTTGCTGCTTCTCACCCTTTGCCTCATGGAATGCCCTCTCTTTCTCACACCCCATCCCCCGGACAAACCAACAAACCTGACCCAGACAGAGAGCCATCCGACCAATAGCATTGTCCTTCCTTCCTTCCTTTCTTTTCCCACCTCCCCATCGTTTCCTCGGATAGAGGCCAGGATCCTGGATTTTTAGCAGCCCTCATCTTATCTGGTAGAAGAAACTAAGCAGAGACATGCCGGGACTGCTCCACTTTGAAATGTTGGACCACTTCTTCTGAGCAAGAGGAGAGCTATTATCCAGAACATTATACTTTGCAGATTGCCTTTCAACACATTTTTTTTAAACAAGTTTTGTTTTAAGCAGAGATTATCCTGACAGTTCCATTGGCCTGGAACTGGCTTTTGGCAATGAATCTGGGCCAGTCTATTGATTATCCTTGTGCTGGTGCAGGACAACGTGAAAAGCTGCAGCACTCTTTTTTTATTTTTATTTTTCTCCCCCCATCCCCTTTTCTATAGCTCTATGCAGCTTGGCAGTAAGATCATGAGCTGCAGAGGTGAATGTAGACCCAAACATGTGTGAGCTTACTGCTTTATAGTGAAAGAGTGTAGTTCCCACTGGCACCCCGTGACTTGCCCCAGGTAGTCTTGTGTGTGCCCTTGCTCAGGAAGGTAGGTGTATGTTTACATGAGGTAGACATATGTAAGCTCAGGTATTGAGTAGGCATGCATACAGGCAAGGTCAGGGGTGTTTTTGGGTGAAATTTCTGACGGCTATAAGTGTTACATACCATTGGGCATATACAGGTCAGCGAGTGTGGTAGTTGGGGAGTGGGCGTGTTTGACCTCTTATTGCGATGTGTGAGTGACAGTCTTTGTGCTTACAAATGGTAGTGAGAGCAACTTCTGTACTGTTTGTAAATTATTACAAATGGAAGTCTGCCCCCCCTTCCCCGATGCTGTGCTGATTGAGGATTCTGTCATCAGCTCTTCAAGACACTTGGCTCAATTTTCGAAGTGCTCAGTAAAGTTCAAGTTGTCCTGTGCTGGAGTCAGGGCTGGCACTTCCACACTCAGAATCTGCCAGCGAAGTTGCAGCTTTTTGTAACTCTTGGACATTTTCCATTTGATGGAGCAAATTCCTGGCTGTTGACGCACCACTGGAAGTGACTTCCTGCCATTCCAAAACCAAGATGGCTGCTGTTTCCCTCATTTTTCTCAGTGGGCCTCTGCCTGATAATGATGCATCATAGAAAACAAACAGATTCAACCCTTATTTTTGTACAGATTTCTAGCTTGTGTCTTTGCTCTGCCATGGCGGACACATGCCCACCTCCTGTAGTGCGTGCCCAGACCTCTCCCGTGCAGTGTGTATCAAAGGTGGTTGCTGGATCATGTGATTTTTACCTACAATCTTCATCAGTATTTTCTTTCGATGGAGTAAAAAATATTTTAGAAACCAGTGGCTCCTAAGTGTTTGTTTTGAAAGGTAACCTCGTTCACCTGGATTTTATCACATGTATGGTGAGTGTGTCCCCCCCTTCCTTGAGAACATTGCTTGGAGTTGCACTTACTACTTGTGACAATACTCTTATTGGAGTGACTGCAAGGACTCTAGTTTTGCTGACTGGTTAATAGCCTCCTTTAAGTAAGCTGTTAAGGAGACTGCTGGTGCAGAGGGCCTTTTTTAGGTATTGTCTGCCAACCGAACATGCGCTGCATAGGCAATTGTTGACCATAAGGGGCTTGGAGCCTACCCACTGCTTACCATTTGTTCTCTTCATTGTCACTCTTTGCTGCCTCTAGCTTCACTACTTCTTTTGTTTGGCTCATGGAAGAGGAAGTGAAATGAGCAAATGAATCTAGTACAGATTGATTTAGCTTGATTAGTGTCTTTTCAGCTTTCCAGCCACTGTTCGCACTGTGATTTAGAAACTTTCCTGTTCCCTCCTTCACCCCTTAACCTTCCGTTACCCGTATTGCCCACCACCACCCTTCAGAAGAAAATAAACGCGCTATGAGTGGGCCAGCGCTGCATCATAATACTTTTTTCAAACTTTTCTTTTAAAATTGTTGTGGTTTGTTGCGCTGAATACAGATTGCAAACTGCCACCACAATATTTTTAGAACTCTCATCTCATTGTGAAATTCTTTATACTTAAGCCTCCTACATCTGCATGTGTACTTTTTACATTGCATCTTTGCAGGTGGGGACTTCCATCCTGGTAAAAGAAAGCCACCCATTAGGTGTCTGGTGCACCCAGTGTATTGAGACAGAATGCTGAGTGCTACTAAAATGTTGAAAAGATCAGCATCACAATAGCCCTCTGGTGTGCAATAACGTTGTTAAGGGTTTGTATACTTCTTGCAAATAGGCTGTTCTCATACCACCTCCTCAGAATTACCCCTTTTTAGAGAATTAAAATCTCCCCACTGTTGAGAGGTGGCACAGTGCCCGACCAGCAGCTAGGGACTCTGCGTGGCCAAAATCGGCATTCAGAGCTTCATCTAGAAGGTAGGGGCAACACACCAGATGACTGCGTGGGCATGAAAACCTCCCTTTGGTTAACAACTTATTTTTAAGTTTCTCTGCTAGAGTACTATTATTTCAGCCAATTTCTGCTTGCGGATTGAGTCTTTTTGGCTTCCTCAGTTGCAATAAGATTGTGTGTTTCTTAATTTTCATGTTCTGTATTGTTTGAGAGCAAAAAAGTATGTACTCCTTGCCTGTTTGTCTTAACCCTTTTAGTCTCCAGCACTGGAATTATTGTAGAATTGTGCTGTAAAATGCTGTATTGTGCTGCTGGTTTTTTTGTTTCTCTGTACACCCCCCCCCCCCCCCCCCCCCCCCCTTCCCACCCTCAGTTCTCATCATTCTAGTACCTTTAGGTTGCCGGAACTTCTGCCCCGCCTGGTCCCCTGTAATTTGGTGCTCTGTCTCCTAAGATTTACCAGCTCCGAGTTGGCACCCTGCTTCTCACTTTGTGAAAGTCTGCCATGCTCCCACATGCAATATAATGATAAACTATTCTGTCGTATGTCAAATAATTACGCTTCAATGCGCATGAAGCACGTAGTGTCTACTGCTATTTAGTAACTTGTCCTCTGGGGGAAAGATACGTAGTTTGGACCTTTTTCAAAGCACTCCATTTGAGGTGTTGCAAACAAACAACTGTCATTGACTTTAATCTCCTTCCCTCTCCGAAACGGACGCCTCTGAGGCATGGTTAAAAAAAATACAAAACAATGACCGAAATCACCCCCATGATGATTTGCCTCTCCCACAACTGGCAAGTCTCTACCTATGAGCATTAAATGGAGGAGTCTTTGCTGGTTTGGTAAGGTTTTGAATATGTGACATGTAGGAGGCTGGCTTAGTATAAGGTGCACACTTATTCATGCGAAGCAACTTTCACTAATCCAGACAATCATTTTGGTGGTTTTAGTGATCTTAGACAACCACTGAAAGTTCTCTAAGTGGTAGCTATGAAGAGCAGCCTTTAGGTGTAGTCAAGGAGTGTTAAGCAGCTTGTTTTACCAGAACTAAACATATAGTGTAGGTTAAACGAAAAAGAACCACACGGTGTAGTTATAAAAATAGTTATTCTTATTATAAACACTCACACATTGGTTTATCTCCTACTTGGAGATATCAATACATACAATACTTTAAATGTAAACATGTAAGTAAGCCTAAATGCACTGCAGACCCCAGGGGAGGTCATCCCATATACTAAAGAAGTGGAATGTGAACTGAGACCAATGTCTGGACTGGGACCAGAAGACTCAGAAGAGCTGGGGACACAAGGAACACCCCACAGAGGCTGTGTGAAAATACAGCCAAATACTCAGTATAAGTCAGTTGGACAGTTGTGGTTGCAGTCTTTAAAAGGGACCCATCCCAGTGGACCCTGAAAAAACCCAGTGCAAGATAGAAGGTTGGAGAGTCACCCTACCCGTGGATACCCCGGGAACCAGTATACCTACACCAGGGAAGCCGGTGCATGAGTGCAAAGTGACGTCAGAAACCCCTGTAGACCACAATCAAGGACTTCAGAAAAGGTGCCGCTGGTGAAGAAAGTGAAAGAGTCTGGTGTAATCCAAGGGTGGATTCTTTAAGAGGAGTTTCTGCAAGCAGAGGGGACAGAGTCTATGCCACTCTGAAGTGACCAGGGGGAATGAAAGACCAAGGACCACCAATGACAGAAGATGCAGGAGTGATGACGGTGACCTGGTCGCTTGAGGACCAGGCGGCGCTGTGGAAGAATAGGAGCTGTTTTCAAGCTGTCCCATGTTGGAAGTCAAGAACCTGGTGGTCAGTGTCCGGTGGGAGCACCAACAAGCCTTGGCAGCAAGCAGGGGAGCCCACTGAAGTTAAAGAAGACCCTCAAGAGGACCAACATGCCGAAAGCACAGGAGTCGCAAGAGGACCTCGAGCAGCTTACCAAAGATGTAGGCCCACGGTGCAGAGGATGCCGAGAGGACATAGATCTTGGCAGGAAGAGATGCTGGAGCTTCTTGTAGCCTGAAGATCTCTGAAAGGATGCAGCCAACAAGCATTGGCAACAGCAAGTCGACGCAGTGCACAGGGGTTCCAACTATGGATACTGGCCTCTAACTTGATGAGGGGGCAGGGCAGGCCTCGAGGGATTTGCAGAACCCATAGGATGTCAGGAGTAGCAGATCGGTCAGCTTTGTTGCAGTGCCTCCAGATGCAGGGAAGGGACGACTCCACTCAGAGGGAGATCACTTTGGGTATCTTTGATGCCCACAGGCCTGGAGAGGAACCTGGATGGAGCACAGGCACAGAAGACTGGCAGGACTACCAGACCAGGCGCAGCAGGAGTCTTCCTTGATGCAGTCTCGGTTAGAGGCGATGTCCAAGGCGCCCAGACAGTTGAAATTGATCGGGTTTCAGATCTGAATCTTGTTGCACGATGAATCTGTAGACCCACCCAAAGGTAAGCCCTTAAGTACCCCAGGAAAAGGGTTGGGATGATTCAAGGACCCCTCCCAGAGTATGGGCTGGACAGAGGGAAGGATACTCCCATGTCCTTTGTCCAGTCTCGTGCCAGAGCGGGAGCAGGTGGCTTCCTGAACTGGCTCAAACTGGAGTATGCAAGGAGGGCACCAAATGTGCCCTTCAAAGCAGTGTGATGGCACTGGCAAGCACCCCCTAGCACAATAGACTAAGTCCTGTCTGGGAGGTGGGCACACACCTCCCTGTTGCAGGAAACCTATTCTGCCTTTCCCTGCTCGTGCATAGCAGCAGGAGGGCAGAAACGTATCTGTGGTTGGCAGCAGCACTAGCTTGCGGTTAAACCCTAAAATGCTTTTGGTGATACTGCGCATGGGCATCGACTCCATTCTTAGATTGTTTATTTCCACCATCGGGTTTAGACGTGTATTACTGCGCCCCAAAACCGTTTCTTCGGGTTCCCCTTGGTGTACAATCCACTCTACCCGCGTGGGTATTGTTTTGAACGCGTATCCCACTTCTCTGCGTATCGTATCAGTCAAGGAAAACCTCTATTTCGATCAACTATTTTGGAAAGGCCTTCCGGCCTAACCGCTTCGGTCCACTTCGCAGTCGATGGAACTGACTCCATTCAACTTCTGCCGTTGGTGCCGCGCAAAGTTTACACACACACCAACTTGCATGAAGTGTGCAACTTATGCCTGTCTCCAGAGCCCACGAACAGGACTGCGAGGCGTGCAAATCGTTCCGATCAAAGAAAACTCTACATGATCGTCGGGCTTGACGTCACAAGATGCACAGTCAAAACATCAAATACACACCAGACATCTTCAGTGAAGGATCCATGCACGAATCCGACGCACAAGGCCCCGACGAAGAACAAGAGGAACTTGTCTCTATTCCAGAATCGGACTCCGAGCTGGAAGAAGACTTGCCGTAAGGTCAACGTACCTTGAGTACCGAACGCTCATTAACCCAAACTCCAACTCAGCCGAAACAAAAGGCTTCGGTCCCATCCTAGCCTTCGGGTCTCGCTCGGCACTGACGAGATGTTTCTGACGTTCTGCCCTCTGGCTCTGCACCGAAATTTGTCTCTAAGCCTTCCGGCTCGGAATCGAGCCAGCTGAAATCTGGCACTGAGCTGAAACCTTCAGGCTCAAATCCGGAAACCGCTTCGGAGCTGAAATCGTTGACACTTAAAAACAAAGCCTCCTTTGGCACCAAAACCTTCAGCGTCAAAGTGATTTTACCCCGGCACTGAAATACTCTGCGCCAAAACCTAAAACTGTTCCTCCGAAGCTGCAGGTTAAAATTTACAACGCCCCCACACCCAAATCAGAGCCAAAACAGAAGGAACTTTATATAAATCCAGACACAGGACCTGTCCTTACTAAGTCACCTCAGAAACGCAAACCTAAGTCGGAGGACGCACCTTTCTTTATTCCTTTCAAGTGGAAGAATGTGGGTACTAACCCTTCCTCCTCTTTTACCACGTTCCCTTACACCAACCTCTCCACCTTTTACATAATTTACTGATTACACCAACTAACTTTCAAATGCCCGAAAACGGGCTAATTCACAGACTACAGGTGATGCTTCCCCTCCAGACAGGGAGTCAAAACTATTAGATGCCTCTGGTAAACGAGTAGCCGCTCAAGTAGCAAATCATTGGCGCATTGCCAACACCCAGGCCCTGCTAGCTAGATACGATGGGGCACACTGGGACGGAATGGAGCAGTTGCTACAACACCTCCCAGATGAGCACAAAGCAAACGCCTAGCATTTAGTCCAGGCAGGGAAGCTCATATTCAATGCCTCAATAAGATACACTGTAGATGCTGCAGACACTGCAGCCAGAGGGATCCATACTAGTGTGTTACTAAGAAGACCTGCATGGTTGAGTATTTCTGGTTTCAAACCAGAAGTACAACAGGCTATTTTAAATACTCCTTTTGACAAGGAACATGTCTTCGGGACCCAAGTAGATGTCATTAGAAAAAAATAAAAAGATATAGAGGAAACAACAACAAAGGTCGAGGCAAGGGTTCTGCACTGTGTAATTCCCCCTCCCCAACAAGCAGTGACTTGCCTACACTTCCCCCGATCATTTAACACCTGTCGGGGGACTTCTTTTCAATTCCTTCCCATTGGGCAATCTATCACCACCACAGACAAATGGGTGCTAGGAATTATCCAACATGGTTAATGCCTGGAGCTTACCAACAATCCTCCAAACATACCACCACGTTTTCACAAAATGTCACCAGAACATTTACATCTACTTCAGCAAGAAGTCCAGACTCTCCTCTCCAAAGAATTCATACAACTTGTGCCGTTACAACATCAAGGGACAGGCGTGTACTTTCTTATACCCAAAAAGGATGACTCCTTTAGACCTATTCTAGATCTCCGAGAACTAAACTTCTACATACTGTCAGAGCATTTCCACATTGTAACACTTCAATAAGTGCTCCCGCTTCTAAAGCAGGGCGATTTTGTCTACTCTAGACTTAAGACGCATATTTCCATATTCCAATGTATCCCCCTCATCGCAGATACCTCAGATTCATCATAGCGGGTCATCATTATCAATTCAAAGTACTACAGTTTGGAGTCACCACTGCTCCCAGGGTATTTACCAAATGTCTGGCAGTAGTCGCAGCATATCTGAGGAGACAACAAATCCATGTCTTCACATACTTGACGACTGGCTCATCAAAGCCAGTACTTCACAAATGTGTCTCCAACACACTCAACCACTATTCACTTACTTCACCAACTAGGGTTTACAGTGAATGCGTTGAAGTCTCATCTACAGCCTTCCAACACACATACGTATCTGGGAGCCACGATAGACGCTCACAAAGCTCTGGCCTCTCCCAATACAGCCAGGATTCAAAGTATTCAGTCCCTTCTCACTCCATTTCAACCCAACTAATCATTGCCAACAAGAGCCTTCATGAAACTGCTAGGCATGATGGCGTCTTGCATTATAATTGTTACCCACGCTAGACTTCACATACGTCCACTTCAAGAAGGCTTAGCAAGTCAGTGAAACCAGTTGCAGGGTCAGTTAACCTATCTAGTGTTAGTGGATGGCTGAACCCATAAAATTTATCCAAAGAGCGACTTGTAAGTTCAGGCCCAAAGAGTGGGGTGAAGCACCACACCGGAGTATCCAGGAAAACGCCAGGCAACCTAATGTCATGTTATAAGGCTCTTCATGCCTAACTGCTTTTAATAGTTAATGATTGAAACTGTCAGTAAGGACAAAAAGAATTAAGCACCAAAAGAAAGTCCTGGGTTTTATTCCACTATGAATGTAGAAGTGAGGGCAACATAGGACAGTCTCTATTATTCCCGTTTCCAGTGGAGGGCCTTCACGTCAGGTTCCCATCTTCTACCTGGTTCTCTTGAGTTCAGTGAATATTCCAGTCGTCCCAGGGAAAAGGAGGAAAAACAGAACAATAACAGGGTCAGTCTTAAAGTCTTATTGTTTAGGGAGTGCTACCATCACCGGCATTTGTTATGCCACCAGGGTGAAAGAAATGGAGTGAGGGCTTCTATAGGAGTGTGTTCTGCCCCCTCCCCCTTCTTTTATACTTGCTCGCTCTTCACTCCCCTCCCTGCCAACGTCTTGAAATATTTTAAACAGGGCACTTGCCTGGTGACAGTCTTCCGGGACCACAGCAAGGGGTATCTGGCGTCCTGTGCTCCTTTGGGACATCCGAATACTTCCGCCTTTTCTCTCTCAGGAAACGGCCCTCCTCTGCAGCCTTCTCCTGCTTTCCCGACACTTTGCCCGTGGTCCTGGGTCTGGTCCCGCCACTTGTGGTGTCTGTGTCCTGATCTCCTTTTATGCTCTTTGTTCTCCCTTCGCTTCCCGGTTCCTCGTTCTTTTCGGCTTTTCTTTCGCCGCCTGACATCATTGGAGGGTGCCTTTTTTATTTTTTCTAGACTGCCGACTGTGCCTCCGGAGAGACGAATGCTGGGGTCAATGTTGGAGTTCCCAGCTAGCGGGAGCTCCATATTACACTGCCTTTCCTCTTGGGATGGACGATCAGGCCATTCAGTTACAGGAAAGCGGGAGAGAGTCCACGTTCCCCTGTAGTTTTCCTAGGACGTGTAAGGTCTGAAACGAAAAGGGCTGCAAGCAGCGTAATACTTTCGTATTGGTGTCTTTGTGGGTGGCTAACCATGTTAGGGGTGCGTGGTCTGTTAAAAGGAAAAACGAGTGTCCCAATAGGTAGTATTGTAGGGATTCCATGGCCCACTTAACTGCTAAACGTTCTTTTTCCATCGTGGCATAATAACGGATCACCCTTGGGAACAGTCTCCTACTCAGAAATAAGACCGGCTTAGAAGTCACTGGTAATCGGGTTGTAATAGAACTGCCCCCAGTCTTCTGTCCGAGGCATCGGTCTGTAGAACAAAGGACTTCTTGAAGTCTGAGCAAGTAAGGACAGGAGCATGACATATCAGATGTTGTAGTGACTTAAAACTATGTTCCTGGGCTCCCCCCCCCCCCCCCCCCCGTTCTATCTTGTTTCATGTGCGGTTTTGCCTAAGTAAGTCTGTGAGAGGGCTGGCTACTTCTGAGAACTGTGGTATGAACCTAGAATAGTACCCTACTGACCCAATGAAGGCCTGTACCTCTTTTCTGGTTCTGAGTTACGGAATGTTTTGGTTGGCTTCCAGCTTGTTGTGTTGGGGCTTGATCTCCCCTCTGCTGATGGTGTATCCTAAATGCTCTTATTTTATGTGTACCAAGGGTAGTCTTCTTGGGGTTTAATGCCAGATTAGCCTAACTCAGTGTGTTGAAAACGTTTCGTAGATGGTGTAAGTGGGTCTCCCAGTTAGGGCTGTAGACGACTATGTTGTCTAAATATGCCACAGCGTAAGGTTGATGGGCTTTAAGTATCACATCCATTAACCTCTGAAAAGTCACGGGTGCTCTGTGAAGCCCAAAGGGCATCACTTTGAATTGATATAGTCCAGATGGTGATGAGAAAGCAGTCTTTTCTCTCGCTGATCTAGTCAGTGGCATTTGCCAATATCCTTTTGTTAAGTCCATGGTAGACATAACTCTGGCCTCTCCTAGCCTCTCTATTAACTCATCCGCTCGTAGCATGGGGTAGTTATCGAATTTAAAGTGTGCATTTAATTGACGAAAGTCAATACAAAAGCGGATACTCACCATCTTGTTTAGGCACTAGGACAATGGGAGAGCGCCGAGTACTCCGCTGCTATGTCTCGCTTCTGGTATTCTGTACGGTTTTAGGTTCATGATCTGTCCTTCTGGGGTGAGGATATCGTGGGCTACTAGTGGGGTACGTCCCAGTTTGCTAGAACCCAATCCCGGTAATCCGTTGAGTAGCTGTTGTACTTGCTTCTTTTGTTCATGAGAAAGTTTGTATCCTATGTTGGGTAATTCACTTTGACGTGATTCTATTTCCTACATGTATTTCTAGTGGTTTAGAGAGAGTTACCTGTTTTATGGTGACAACAGGATCACCTGGGAGGTCATCAGAGTCCTCCCATTTTTTTTTTAGGAGGTTATTGTGATGTTTGTCCACTTTTCCCTGTGTGAGGTACTGCTTCTCTGTAAGAAACAGGAGTTAACTTCTGAGTAACTACATGGGGACACTGCCATGTGGCGAACAATTTCTTTTCGGAGGAGGGTAGAAGGATTAATACCTTGTCTCCTATGTCTAAGGTCCTCAACTTACTATTTGCAATCATATTGTTCTTTCTGACTGGTTTGTGCCTTGTAATATTTTGGTGAACTGTGTCACACATGGATGCCAGAGTTTCCTTCAATGTTCGCATATATCCGAAAAGGGGTCGGCTCTCGTCTTCCTCTTCTGTCCACTGTTATGCTGCCATTTCTAGTAGTGTTAGGGGCTTCCTGCCAAACAGGAGTTCAAAGGGGCTAAACCCTGTTGACTTGTGTTCCTGTGACCTGATTGCAAAGAGGACAAAGGGTAATTTACAGTGCCGATCCTTTCCTGTCTCACTATTCAACTTTCGGAGTATGGTTTTTATGGTTCAGTTGTATCTTTCCACTAAACCATCTGTCTGGGGATGATATACAGCTGTTCGGATGTGACTTACCCCTGGAAGAAGAAGGAAATCATGGCCTGGGCTACCGAAATGGTGGTCATGCTTGTGAGATGAATGGCCTCTGGATAACGGATGGCGTAGGCCTCTAGGCCAAGTATGTATTGATGTCCTCTAGCGGTGGAAATCAGTGGGCCAACCAGATTCATACCTACCTTGTGTAAGGGTATGCCAATCAATGGTAAGGGCTGTAAAGGCACCTTTTTATCCTTGGAAGGGTTGATCAGCTGATACTTGAGACAGGTAGCACAGAATCTAGCGGTCTCTTTGTAAACCCATGGCCAATAGAAACAATCCAATAGATACCTCAAGGTATGTTCCTGACCATAATGTCCCCCTCCTACTTGGTGGTGGGCTATGTGTAGAGCTTGTTCTCTGAATGCAACGGGGATCACTAGTTGTTCGGTCTGGGGGTTCATTACCTCCCGTAGTTCTATACAGCAGACCTCATTTTTTGGTTCCAAAGAAATATGGGCCTACCTTGTTTGGGTCTGGTTCCTGTACTTGATTCCATGCGTTCACTAAGGTGCTGTCCTCCTTCTGCGATGTTTGAAAGCTCAGTGAGGGAGTGATTCCGCTATCTGGAGAACGAAGCATACATGACATGAGGAAATGGGAAGACAGACGTGTATACTTTCCCTTCTCCCTCCTTTTCTCACTTCTAGTTTTCTTTTCCCTGTCCTGTGGACTCTGTATCGATTCTTCGTAGAACAGGGCTTCTTGTAACCAGTCTTTGTCAAGGGAAGAGTTTGTTATGGTTGCTAAATACTCATGGAAGTGAGGTAGATCAGTGCTTAGAAGTAATCCTTTAGGAAGCTGGGGAACCACCCCTACCTTTCGGGCTTGAGGATAGCTATCTATTTCCAATAGAACTTCTGCCAAGGGATAAGCCCTAACGTCTCAATGCACGCAGGAGACAAGTATTTTTTCACCTTCACATGATTTCGGTAAAGGGATCAAGTCCTGGGAACCTACTGTATGATGACAGCCTCTGTCTAGTAAGGCCTCGAGTGTTCGTCCATTCAGTCGTGTGGTCTTCTTATACCGCTCCCTAACTCCTCCAATGCTAAGGATTCTACCCCTGGACAGGCCTACCTCCAGGGGTTCTGCGGTTTCAGTGTGTAGGAGACAATTTCGGGCTGTGTGACCTCATTCGGCACACCGGAAGCAATGGGGACCCGCTTGTAGCTGAGGATTTTAGTCATGGCCTACTTGGAGGAGTGGTATGCCTATCTCCACTGTCCAGGGACGTTCTCCGAGAAGGTTTGGGAAGGACAGGTCCTCTCCCTGTATGTGCTTTGAAGTCCAGGGCGCGGTGGTAAGCACAAGCTAACTCCACAGCTGTATGAGTGGTCACATTTGGGTGTTGTTTGACCCAGGCTCTGGTTTTTAGGGGTAAGGCTTCTAAGTATTGTTCCAAATTAATTATTTCAGTGACTTCCTCCATGATGGACGTATGGGGCTGTACCCAACAGTTCCCTAGGTCCCTGATCCTATAAAAGAGCTCTGGGGTTGTCCCCTGTTATCCACTTTTCTTTACTACAGAAACGAGTTCTGTAATGTTCATGTTCACAGCCTAGTGTCTCAAAGATGGCCCTTTTTAGGTCTCGCCTGAGCCAGCGCATGCAATGCAAGACATTTAGTATACGGGTTTTCAATGTGCTGCCAGACGGCCTTACGCTTGTGTTCACGTGAGAGTGCATGCATGCAGCCGCCATCTGCCTCCCTTCTAGCGTGATCACTGCTGCGCGCGCACCACTCGCGTGCTTCGCGATCACTTTCATCTATGTGCATTCCTCGTGGCACCCTATCCTTGCTCTCCTAAGCGCCTCGCTCTGCCCCTCCCCCACCACAGAGCGCGTCCCTGCAATCGCGATCACTTCCTTGCGGCACCCTTTCCTTGCTTTCCCAAGTGCCTCGCTCAGCCCCTCCCCCACCACAGAGAATGTCCCTGCGATCACTTTCGGTTGATTGCGATCACTTCCGCGTTGTTGTTTTTTCTTTCTCTCGTTCTTAGTACTGCCACCTGGTGTACGAGATGGGTTGTGGGTGGGCCTATCCCTGACAATACCCTCTTGAACAGTGTTCAAACTTGCAAATTGCCATTGCCGTTTGCTGGCAAGCACGAGTAGAGTGCAGCAGGCACCCCCTCCCATGAGCGATCCCGCTACCTCAGCTGTTTACCTTCCAAAGCGCGGCCAATGCTTGTTTACTTCGCAATCACATCTTTATTAGTCACTCGTGTAATCACAGCACGCTCTTTCTCTTTAAATCCTCGCAACCAAAGAGGATGTTAAACACGTTCACGTCACTTCCTTTGGTAACTTCGGCACTGCGATTTTTAGGTTATGGTTGACGGGTCGCTGGTAAGCATTCGGTTTGATCGTTGAGCCCTGCATGCTTTCTTTTGATACTGAGCACATTGGCACACGGTTAACTGCATGTGTTTTTAGATGCTGTTAGAGTGCACAGCGTTTTGATGTTTGAGCCTTGGTACGTAACTCAGTAAGCAGTTCGTACGCTTTACAAACCAAGCACATTTCCATATAACATCATGTGAGCACCGATGCTGTGCGCGGAGTTTCATGGCCACAGCGGTTTTATATTTTTTTCCCCCCCAAGTCCTGGTTTGCATGCTTCATACTCGCACAGAGCATTAATTTTTTGCGGTTCAACTCTTTTTTAATACGTACAACCTCCGCATTATTTTTGTGAATAACTTTAACCGTGAGGCGCGCACGCGCTTGTTCTCTCTAATATCACTCCGTTTATGGGCAATTTAAAAAGTAATAACTTATTGTGTGCGAAGTCCACATATCAGCCAACTGTTGAGCCTTTTTGTAGCAGGAGTTTTTGCAACTTTTAAACTTGTTGCGGTGCTTCGTTTTGTAGTATGTTTTGCTTTGTTGCAGAAAATATTGGGCCTCGCTCAATAACAGATACCTTTTCCTAATTCACAGCTTAGTTTATAAATGCGCTGGCCACACACCTTAAACCAATATATAAACACATTTATGAGCACAGCTCAAACTACAAAGATGGGACAAGGAAAAGGCAGCGCGCACAGACTCAGATACATGCAAGGTCGCTCAGCTCATCAGCTTACTAATGTCAGGAAATCCACAGCAATTTATCAAACCCTCTTTTGTGAATCCTTTAGAATTGTAGCGCGAGAAGAGTTGGATTGTACTTTTAGCCCAAAGTGTCAAAAGCTGCAGAAGTGTGTCTTGCAGCTTCGTGTATTTAAAAAAATTAATTCCCAGGTTTGTGAGCTGCAAACACCGATCAGATCAGGTTTTAAGAACAGGTACAGAAGGGATCGTGTTCATTAGCCCTGGATGGTAGTAAGATACCACTTTCACTCTAGTCCATGAGTGGCAGTGGTTAAACCACGGCTTCTCAGCATCCGCACACTGCTACTCACCTCAGGCAGAACCTCCACCCTGTAGGGGGCTTAACTTCCTACGGTAGGAAATCAACAGTGCATGGCTTTCAAGCACTGGATCTTTCTCCATGTACTCACTGGTTATCTTCATAACGCTTAGTTTCACCCTTTCTAGTTTCATTTTTTCCTCAACTGGTGGCTTCCACCTCGGAACTGGAAAAAACTTGATGTTTGCTGAAAACTGTAGACCCCATCCGCCACTAGCTTGAATGTAACACATAAGCGGAGTCTACGTGTAATGAGGATTACCACAAATACCAGACATTTTCTGTCTCTACATCTTTTAAATAACACACCAATCTGACCATTCCATAAAGCAAGAATGCAAAACCTCATTCTCAAATCACTCCATTGTGCCATCAGCCAACCACTGCATGCAATTCAGTTACAGAAACGCCACTATACCCACTGAAACCTGCAAAAGAGATCTGTGCTCTACCAATCCTGTATGTTATTTTGTAACAGATTAACATTACTTACAAAATGCCACGTAGCCTTCTCAGCATAGGCTTTAAAACTCCTTGACCCTTATTTATTGCTTCGATTTGAAACCCCAAGCTCTTCACAAATGCTAGGCCTGTGGAATGTGTAGGTGGGCTCTACCACGAATCCTAGCAAATCCGAACTGTTTAGGCTGGATTTTTATTTGCAATTTGTACAGCTTGGCTGTCTCAATTTGTGAATATCAGTAGCTGCCTGACTGAACTCACATTACCCTGGTCACTGGCATCATTTTGTCCATATGCTAAACCCATTACGACTCTGAAGCAATTGTAAGCTAATACTTAGTGCTTTATAAAACTCCTAAATAAGCACACCATTCTGCCTTGAATTAGATGTACTGTCTTTCTTCTCTTTAGTTTATCCATGTACTCATTATTTCCGTTCTAAAATATGTGCTACTTCCTTTATTTTGTATTTAATACATTTATCTTACAGTGGAAATATGTTTGCATTTTGGTGCATTGCATCACAATGCTCCTGAGTACAGCATGTATCCCATCTCACTGCCTCCTGTTGTCTTATGCCATCGCTCTTTCTTTCGCTCTCTCTCCATAAGCCGCTGGCGCTTTCTTTTTGCTGTGCCCCGTGGCCCTCCCAGCATGGACTGCTTTGTGGCCATCGCACTGACTCTGCACTCCCTCCCCAACCTCCCCCGCACCATCATAGTAGCAAATGGCAGGAATATCCAAACAGGCCTGAGCACGCGCAGCGCCTGTCAACCCGCATCCCATTCACACTCTGTCACAGGGCCGTCACTCCCAGCCCGCCAGCCCTTCTCCCAGTCGCTGCCATCATCATTTCTCTCTCTCTCTGTTCCTACACTTCGTAACTGTCTTTCTCAGCCTCAGCTATCTCTAACAGTGTCTCTTTCTCTCACTTTACTCTCAGTCTGTCTTTCTCTCTGAAGTTCTCACTGACTCTTCCAGTCTCTTTACTACTCTCTCGCATACTCTCGGTTCAAGGCACTTTTCATTCAGTGACTCTCTCTCTCCCTTTGCCGTCACCCCAGCTCCTCTCCCTCCCTCTCTCGCCAGGCTGGAGCTAGACTCGTGGCTGTGGCTCAGCTTGTGGGCTTCTGGGGGCCTCGTGCCAAAAACGAGCCGAGCTTTCAGGGAGGTGATGTTTCCTGGTGCTACATCTGCCACCTGTGTACCATCTGGTTTGAATCCTGGCCTCGGCTGAACATCATTGCCTGTTAAAACTTAAATTGGCTTTAAATGCTGCTTTTTATAACAAGCATTGGCATAGCCAATAGGTCTCGCATTTGGGACCTTATAAGTGTTTAGCCATGCAACACTTGATGTTGTTGCACCAAGGGTATTGTACTGGATAACTAAATACTTATAAGGTCCCAAAAGCGAGACCGATTGGCTATGCCATTGCTTGTTATATCTGGGTAGGGTGTAACCCTGTCCGGGTTGGCAGCCTGCTAGGCTGCTTGTAGTTCACTGGACAACAACGGGGTGATATACTGACCCCATCTTTCTGGAGGACAAGTGGCGGTGGTGGCGGCTACCCTTTCAAGATTAGTAAAAAATAATCCGGGTCATCACCCTCCTGAAACTTCTGTGGAACACTCCCTGGGACATTAGGAGGGACCCTGGCCCTGGAGATAGTGTCTGTAAGGCCTAGGATAGCTGTATCTTGAACATTTGGTTGGTGGTGAGAAGTATTGCTTGTTCTTTTAAGGCTGTTTGAAAGGCCTCCCTCTCTTTTTGGGCCTTTTGGTTCTGCTGTTGTATGACCAACTGTAAATGTCTTTGTCCTTCAGCCAGTTGGGATATCATAGCTTGCATGGTAACAGGTTGGGTCATCTTTCAGCCTCAGATGACGATATCCCACTTCTGACACCACTTGTTGTAAATTCAGGCCCAAAGAATAGGGTGAGGCACACACAGGGTTATCAAGGAAGACACCAGGCAACGTAATGTCCGGTTATAAGGCTGTTCAGACCCAACTTGTTTTTAATAGTTAATGATTGAAACTGTCAGTAAAGGCAAAAAGAATTGAGCGCCAAAAGAAAGTCCTGGGTTTTATCCCACTATTAGTATAGAAGTGAGGGCAACATAGGACAGTCTCTATTATTCCTGGTTCCAGTGGAGGGCCTTCACATCAGGTTCCCCTTCTTCCTGGTTCTCTCGGGCTCAGTAAATATTCCAGTCATCCCAGGGAAAAGGAGGAAAAACAGAACAATAATAACAGGGTCCGTCTTATTGTTTAGGGAATGCTATCATCACCAGCATGCGTTATGCCACCAGGGCAAAGGAAAAGGAGTAAAGGCTTCTTTAGGAGTGTTCTTCCCCCCCCCCCTCCCCTCTTCTTTTATACCTGCTCGCTCTTCTCTCTCACACACACACACACACACACCCCTCCCCGCCCACCTCTTGAAATATTTTAACCAGGGCACTTGCCTGGAGCCACCGTCCTCCGGGACTGCAGCAAGAGTTATCGGGGCGTCCTGTGCTCCTCTCGAACATCCGGATGCTTCCGCCTTTTCTCTCTCAGGAAATGGGCCTCCTCCGCAGCCTTCTCCTGCTTTCCCGACGTTTTGCTCCATGGTCCTGGGTCCAGCTCCGCCACTCGTGGTGTCTGCGTCCTGGTCTCCTTTTCTGCTCTTCGTTCTCCCTTCGATTCCCGGTTCCTCATTCTTTTCGGCTTTTCTTTCGGCGTCTGATGTCATTGGAGAGTGCTTACTTTCCTCTAGACCACCGACCACTCCTCCAGAGAGATGAATGCTGGGGTCCATGTTAGAGTTCCCGGGTATTGGGGGCTCCATATTACACAGCCCTTTCTCGACCCCGCTCCACAGACCGTGCTATAAGCAGACGCATCGCTCACTGGTTGAGGTGCTTACTTACAGACACACATTCCAGGGATTATGGACTCTATAAAGTACAGGAGCCTGCATATCAATCGCCTAGAGCTACTAGCAGTGTTTTTAGTGCTCAAAGCCTTTCATACTCACCTTCTAGGCAAAACTGCCTTAGTCCACACAGACAATATGACAGCTATGTACTACATTAAAAAAACAGGGGGGGGGGGGGGCACTCTCCCCAACTGTCACGCCTAACACAAGCCATTTGGAGAGGGGCCATACATCACAAAATGAATCTCCTAGCAGAATCCCTCCCAGGAGTGAACAATCAAATTGCATACCTTCTCAGCAGACGGAAACAGCAAATCCACGAGTGGGAACTTCATCCCCAAAATCTTCTTCCCTACTTTCAGGAATGTTATTTTTTTCACATAGACCTGTTTCCCACAGCTAAAAACGCAAAATGCTCAAGCTTCGCCTCCAGGTTTCCACACCTGCTCTCCAAAGGCAATGCCCTAAGGATAAACTGGTCTGGGATATTTGCATACGCTTTTCCGCCTCTCCCACTCATTCCGCTGGTAGTTCGGAAGCTTAGGCAAACATCCCTCACACTGATTCTCAGAGCTCCCACATTGGCATGTCAACCCTGGTTCATCACCCTGCTGGAGCTGTCAGTAGTTCCACACAAAAGCTGCATCTCAACTCCAGTCTTCTCACTCAGAGCCATGGAGAAATCCGGCATCCAAGTCCCAAGGAACTCAACCTGGCGGTTTGGCTCCAGAAGTCAGAGTTTGGTTATTTACAATTACCGCCAGACTGTATGAATATCCTAAAGGAGGCTAGGAGACCTACTACTAGGGCATGTTACGCAGTAAAGTGGAAACGTTTTGTTATATATTGTAACAATAACCACATCAATCCCCTTGCTGCTTCAGGATAAAACATCATCTGTTAGCTATTACACTTACAGCAATTTGGATTAGTTTATACATCCGTTCGATTGCATTTAGGAGCAGTAGCTGCATATTTCCAAAACAGACAACACTTATCTCTATTCAAAGTACCAGTGATTAAAGTCTTTATGGAAGGGCTAAAAAGAGTAATACCACCAAGAGCTCCACCTACACCAGTATGGAGCTTCAACATAGTCCCTTACAAGGCTAATGGCACCACCTTTTGAACCAATGCACAAGTGTCAACTACAATTTTCCCCTCCTGGACTGTTGCTTTTCTTATTCCAATCACTTCCTGAAGGAGAGTGGGTGAACTCCAGGCACTAAGTATTCAAAAGCGTTTCTTATAACTTCACAAAGACAAGGTAGTTCTTTGATCCAATCCCAAATTTCTTCCAAAAGTGGTTTCTGCTTTTCACATCAATAAATCAGTTGAGTTACCGGTGTTCTTTCTTCAACCTGATTCCGTTTCAGAAGAGCTCTACTATATTATGTAGAAAGAACAGGATTTTCGTAAACCAAAGGAGGTCTTTGTTGTTTTTTCTCCTCCACACAAAGGCAACCCCATTTCTAAATCAGGTATTGCAAGATGGATTGTTAAATGCATACAAACATGTTATACAAAAGCAAAAAGAACATTGGCAATAAACACTAGAGCGCATTCCACCATCAAAATAGTCTACTGTGTCCTTCTTGGAGAATATTGCCTTCGCCGACATCTGTAAGGCGGCAACATGGCCTACACTGCACACATTCACCAAACACTATTTTGTAGATGTGTTAGCGAGACAACAAGCTAATGTAGGTCAGGCAGTACTTAAAACGTTGACTCAGACAACTACAGGTTAGCCACCGCTTAGGGAGAATACTGCTGTATAGTCTATGCACAGCATGTGATATACAGCACACATGCCTCGACTGGAAAATGTTACTTAACCAGTAAGCATCTGTTCTTGGCATGTGGAGCTGTAGATTCACATGCGCCCACCTGCCTCCCCGGGTACCTATACCTGTTGCAGTTTTTTCTTATCTTACATACATACGCATGGACATCTCTATTCTACCTGTACTACCTCCATTCATCCTCTGCGGGAAAACTATCTAACAATGGAGTCAATGCTCATGACCACTATCACTGAAAGAAGACGCCTACCTCGTGACCCAACACTAGATGGCAGGAGTATGCAAAGCTTGTGAATCTACAGCTCTACATGCCAAGAACAGATACTTACTGGATAAGTAACATTTTCCTTACATGATTACCAGTGGATGCGTAGAGCTACTTGCCCCTGCATCTATAATATTCTTCTGCCATAAGCTCTTGATTTCAGAAATTGGCTGTGAAACACTTTTCCACTCAACTGCAAAACCGCATTTATTCGGTTTACCTGTTTTATGCATGCATTAATTCATTTCACTTACAAGTCTTGATTCTGGGTTTCTATTATCAGTCTTGCAACCACAGATTGAAGTTCTCTGTGTTCCATATTTTTTCTGGTCTTGGTAAACATGGGGTTTCTCTTAAATGTGGGTTTCTCTAGTAGATGCTTTTCCTATTTTGAGCTTCTTTTACCTCTTTTTAGGTCAGGCCTACTCAATAGTGCATGTGCTGTCTGCTGTGAGGTAAATTGTGGCTTGCCAACAGTATAGAGGGTTCTTGGAGTCGAGCTATTGGCTGTCTTTCTTTTCACTCATTTTTCGGCTTCTCGTTCTTACCCAGCTCAACAGTCTTGTGTTTGTCCCTACCATGGACCATCGCCTCTCTACAATCTTTTATTTGCTGGCACCTCTGCTTACTTTAAAAGCACTACTTTTTTGTGTAGAGCACTGCATGAGGTTGCGTGTTAATGAGCTGTCTCCTATATATATATATATATATATATTTATTTATGTTTGCCATGTTGTGTCCAAAATTGAAAGAGCACTCCACTGCGGGCCACTTGTTACAAAGCTTTATTCATTTGCAGGAGCAAAGCCGTTTGAAGTTGTCAGACATTCAGTGCCTAACGCGTTTCGAGTCTCCTGACTCTTGATCACAGGCTTGTAGCGGCATCACAGAGCAAGAAGCAGTTCACGGAAGTTATATCCCCCAGATGGGACCACACAGGTGAGTTCGATTGCACGCCGTGCACTATGGGATCTGTAGTGCTGCTGGTATTAATTAATACCCTCCAGTGGGTTTGCTCCGCTTTGCCTCTTTAAAATTCAACACAACCCTCCAGTGGGCTACTGACAACCACAAGCAGTACAATTCTTGGTCCGCTGTGACCGGATTGAGGCGGCGAAAAGTTCTGTGCCCCAGCGGCTCCGTTCCACATTTTAACGGCGGTGCTTCTTTCACGGCGGGACAGCCGTAAATATGTTTGCCATGTTGTGTCCAAAATTGAAAGAGCACTCCACTGCGGGCCACTTGTTACAAAGCTTTATTCATTTGCAGGAGCAAAGCCGTTTGACTGACTCTTGATCACAGGCTTGTAGCGGCATCACAGAGCAAGAAGCAGTTCACGGAAGTTATATCCCCCAGATGGGACCACACAGGTGAGTTCGATTGCACGCCGTGCACTATGGGATCTGTAGTGCTGCTTGTATTAATTAATACCCTCCAGTGGGTTTGCTCCGCTTTGCCTCTTTAAAATTCAACACAACCCTCCAGTGGGCTACTGACAACCACAAGCAGTACAATTCTGTGATCAAGAGTCAGGAGACTCGAAACGCGTTAGGCACTGAATGTCTGACAACTTCAAACGGCTTTGCTCCTGCAAATGAATAAAGCTTTGTAACAAGTGGCCCGCAGTGGAGTGCTCTTTCAATTTTGGACACAACATGGCAAACATATATTTATATATATATATATATATATACTTCTCTCCCTCTTTGTTGCTCTGCCAACCACCCACTACTGTTGTGTTTGCTCAAGTGCTTCTCCCTATTGCCTCCTTGCGCCATCCGTGTTGCTTCCCCCAACTAGGATCTGTAACTGCAAGGAAAAAGAACTAGTCAACATAATTTTTGGAAGCGGGCAGTTGTCAAAAGCTTTTTTTTTTTGTTGTTGTTACCTTTAGTAACTTAAGCCACTGCACTGCATTCCGGATGCTATTTAGCATGGCTTTTGCCAATGCTTGTTAAAGTGGCGTCCAAGCAATTAACATTGAGTGCGATGTGAATGAGGGTACCTCATTTATATAGGTTGTTCCAAGTTAAGTAGTGTCACTCTAACTGGCCATGACCTGTCAGTGCCCTTCGGAGTATGATGACTGCAGTAAAGGGAAGAATGTCTGTGCAGTGACCAGCCTTCCTAGCAAAATGTATTCACAAAACATGGGCTTCTTAAGGAGCAGTTTGAAAGTATAACTTTGAAAATGGCCCCTTGATCTGTGAGCCAGTGTTGCTTTCTTAGAACTGGCAACATCCGTTTTTGCAGTTAGAACCCTTTTCGGGATTCACATGCTATGTATCTATTACACTATCTAGTGGTTGGGTCCAGAATCTTGTCTTGTCCCGCTTCCTTTTTTTTTTGTGTGGGTGTCGTTGACTACCATTTAGTGATAAGTTCATTCCCTGTGTGGGTCAGACTGCACCCCAGATGTTCCTGTGCATGGTTGCCATCTTCAGATTCTTTTTTTTTTCTGCTGTTAGGTTTGGAAGCCCACCGAGAAGCTCAAACCATTCTTGAAGGATTTAGAGAGAGGAAGAAAAGGTGAACTGAAAACACAGAAAATCACCAGAGGCCACAAGAATGAACGAAAACTGTGGAGGTGAGCCTTCTCAACCCTGACGGGAGACACCATCGGTGAGCACCACCTGCGTGGTGAATGCTTAGAAGAGGGCCAGCTAAGGGATATGGTGAACACCTTCTCTGAATTCTGGCCCAACTATCACCACTAGGGATCCGCATGAGGTCTGTAACCTGTGCCTCCCAACAGATCAAAGCATCGAATCAGTCTGTACTAGATTTGTACCGAAGACTCTCAAGACAAGGTTACAGCAGTGACTGACATCACGCCTTGGCTGGCATCCAGACTACAGTAATCCCTGAAGGACCTAGGCCTCTCTAGTGAAGAAGTAGAAAACTTAGAAGAAGTCTAGCCAGCACAAAGAGGGGAGCCTTCAATGCCAAAAGTGCAGAGGCCACGAAGAAGGGGGAGAGGGACGCTGAAAAGGCCAAGTGGCGGAAGGTAACAAAAGACCCATAAGTCCTAAATGTCATCTCTGCGTCTATCGAAAAACTCGACTACTGAAGGTCGGCGCAAAAAGACAGAGTTGCACGGGTCTCAACCAAACGACACCGATGGGGTCAAACCTTCAAGCCAACCCTCAATGCCAGCAGGCACTAAGGAGGTAGCAAAGGGATAGAGCAAGGAAGCAAAGAACTAGCAGCACCAAAGAGGAAACTCTCCGATGCCGAATGCTTGCTTGAGGGGAAAAAAGAGCCAACTCCATGCCGAAATGGTGGCTCTCCTGCAACACAAGGAGTTTGACGATCCCTAGAAAACCCTCTGCGTCGAGGGAAGTGGACAACAACATACCAGACATTGAGGCGCCCTTGACACCGCAGCCGCAGGAAGATCCCTTCGACTATGAGGAGGACAAAACCATCATGATGGAGAGGAGGGGCCAGTTCAACTCCTAATGTCTTGATCTCCATGCAGAATCCCCTGAGGAAGGTGTAGACAGCTAGCCCTCGAGGATCTCGTCCCTGAAGACCTGTCTATGTAAAATGGACTAATCAAGAAGGAGGCACACGTATGGGGGTCCAGCTCGAGGAAGAGGAGGAATCATGCTTCATCCTGTAGACCCTGATGCCATCACAAAAGGCAAACCTGTACCTACCCCTGTTTCCCAGCACACTTGACCAGGGTAAGAAAGCTTTAAAGTAACCTGCCACAGCCTGGGCGATTAAATAAAAAACATTTCACTTGATCCCCAATACATCAAGGGAAATGTACCAACAGACATGTATACAGGCATCACCCTCAGGAGACACACATGGCTCAGGATCTCTGGATTCAAGGTTGAGGTGCAGGCATCCCTCATAAACATGCCTTTCACAGGAGAAGCCCTCTTCATGACTGCCGTAAACGAGGCACTCTGTAAAGGACAATGAAACTGCCAAGGGCATGGGGATCTTGCAATTCAGAGGATCCTTTTGCATGGGGGCAACCTGTAACAGAAGACAGACTTGATGGGGTTCTCACCAGCCCCCCAGTATCGCCATCAGCAAGGCTTCAGCCGGCAAGATTCACACCAGGCTGCTCCCAGCAGTTGTAACATCCTTCAAGGTGGCCCTTTTGTGGGAAACCAGAGGGAGAGGACTATTGGACAATTTGATCTTAAACATATGACACGCTTACTTCATAGAACTCATTAGGACACCACCTCATGTTCCCCCACCCCAAAAGACTAGAACCTTAGGGGAGCCGTAAGTCACACAGCTGCGAGGAGAGGTCAAGGAATATAGCAAAAAGCAAGCCCTAGATAGAGTCCCTCCAAAGGAGGCAGGCGGTGGTATCTACTGAGTGTACAGAAGGTCAGTGTGAAAAGTGATCTGTTCCTAAGGAAGGTAGACTACATTGCCACGTTAGCCCTAAAGAACACCTACCTATAGATACAAAGGAACCAGAGGCACAAGAAATACCTTCGATTCGTCCTGGACAAGGTACATTACAAGTTCAGAGTGCTACCCTTTGGCATATAATCCGCACTAAGGGTGTTCACGAAATGCCTAGCGACTGTGGCAGCGCACCTGAGAAGACTGATTATACAGGTCTACCCACACCTGGGCGATTGGCTGGTAAAGGCAAACTTGACTAAAAAATGCCACGAGACATGCAAACAGTCATTGACATGCTACACCGCTTCATGTTAACCTTAAAACACAAAAAAATCATCACCACTCCCAGAGCAGTTGACTGTATTCCAGGAGGCAACACTGGACGCGAGAATAGCATGGGCATATCCAGTCCCCAAGAGGGCAGCAGCAATAGCCAGGGCCACTGGAATTATGTTGCAGGAGATGGCCAAACTATGCTGCAGTGTTGACTAAGTTATGTTGCAAGAAAAAGCAAAATATGTGGCATAATGCGCCACATTTTGTGATAGTATTTCATTATTTTGTCATTTTCACACTTGTTAACACTCCGGGCACACATCATTGGTACCAGTTTAACACCTAAATCTAGCAACCAACTAATGAAAGGTTACCAGTCAACTATTGAAAAAAGCTTATCACTGCGCGGCAACACGTGCCGCTGTGGTTTTAGTATTTTTTGAACAATTTGAGCTAGAAACAATGTTTTTGGTAATATTTCCAGATTATGCAGCAGATGACTGATTATGTAGCAAATGTGGCCAATCAGTAATTATGTGAAAAACGCCATGGCTGCACAATCCCATAAATGGCCCTGGTAACAGCAGAGCAAACGCTTCTCTACCCGAAGGGGCTCTCTCCGACAGGGAGAGCTGTCATGAAGTTGATGGGCATGATGGCTTCATGCACCCTGCTCATACCGCATACAAGACTGCACATGCGATGCATACAGGAATGGCTCTGCAATGGATGGTCACAAGCCACGGAAAGCTGGGAGGGTCTAGTGGTTGGCACAGCAAAGGATCGGAAGCAAATAGAATGATGGAACCCAACAAATGTGAGTGTAGGCAGATCTTTCAAACTACCAGCTCCCACGGTTACCATACCACTGATGCATCTCTCAAGGGCGGGGGAGCCCAAAATGACAATATAAATGTACAAGATCACTGGATCCTCACGGACACTGTTATCCACATACATTGGAACTAATGACCGTCTTCCTAGAGTTGAAAGCATTCCAGCCGCACGTGAAGGGGCAGGCAGTTGTGATGTCTGTTTGAATAAGCACTGTGCTCTATCTCAAACAGCAGGGAGGTACATGTAAGAAAGAGTCTCTGTATATACTGTTTCCAAATAGGTACAGTGTGCACAGAGTCCACAGAGGTTTGGCAGAGGCTAAAATTAGATATAACCTTACTCTCTAAAGTGGTAGCTTGGTCGAGCAGTAAGGCAGTATCGGAGGACAGTGTAAAGCATTTGTTGTGCACACTTAGTCAGCAAATGGCCTCACACACTCAAGAACTGAACTGTAGGCCAATGGTTTTGTATCAAAATATATAGTTTTATTTTAGAACCAACAATAGGTATCAAAATATACTTTCTCAGAATGAGATGCTGGAGATAAATACTTTCAATAGGCAATAGATTTTTGAATGCAGTTGATACAGTTGTTGCAATAGGCAACACAATTTCAAACACAATTATACATTGAGCTCAATGGGAATTTCTAGTTAAATGCAAATGATTACTTTTTGGAATACTTTTCTTACCACAGGACTGGATCCTAGATTCAGTCCTAGGACATCTCCTGTAAACAGTTGAGTAAAAACGTTTTGGTTTATTATTGTATTTTAAAAGTTGACAAACTTTTTCACATAGAATCACCAATGTTATCCTATAGGAGGAAATTCACATAGCAGGTAAGTGGGGTTATCGTTACTTTTTCTAACTCCGTGTTGGATCCTGGATCCAGCACTGGTGCATCTCCTGTAAACAGTTGACAGAATGCGTTTGTTATACAGGCGATTTTTAATGAATATTTGTAAGTTTGCAAAATCTACACTTAGAAGAATTTCTGGCAAAAACCAGACAATGTTATCCTATGGAGGAAAATCAAGTTAGCAGTAAGTACGGTTGTAATTACTTGGCAGGGTCAGTGCTGAACACCAAGATCCAGCACTGGGATCTCTCCTGATAGCAGGTGAGTAAATTCGTTTTCGTTACTCGGCTGATTTGAGATGAATATTTCAAAGTTTAAAAACTCGACACTTAGAAGAATTTCCAAGTGAAACCAGTCAATGTTACCCTGTAGAAGAAAAGTGAGTTATCGGCTTTTGGGTAAGTACTCGACTGGCAGAGTTAAGGTTCTGGGCATAGACTCGGGGGTCTTCCAGGGTCAGGTAGGTACAGTTGTTACACCCTCAGCGGCACATGGGCAGCCGGGTGCAGAGTGATTGGCCCAATGTTATCCTATGGGAGGCAGGGGGCCTTTGGTTGGTTGCTGCTGGCTAGCAGGCCATGCGGCTGTGGGAGCTGGGCTCCTGGTCACTTGCTCAGGGCAAATGGGGAAGTAGATTAGAGTAGAGGTTGCACTGCCAGGGGCACTCGGGCGGCTGGGTGCAGGGTGCTTTTGAGCTTTCGGGCGCTTAATGGAGAAGCTCAAGGATGAACAAAGGCTGCAAGCTCGGGGACAAAGATTCTTCAGGTGCGACCACCACTTCGAGAGGTAAGTTGGAGGATAGGTAGACACGCAGGAGTTGGGCACAGGGGACCGCAGGGCGCCGGTGCAGGGGTGCCTTTTGGCATCGGGAAATCTTACCCTCTGCTGGTCGCGGTTGGAGGGGTCCCTGGTTCTGAGGCTGCAGGCGTCGTCTGGAGCGTCGAGGTGGGTCCTTGGGTGCTGGATTCGGGGTCACAGTCGCGGGGGTGGATGTCCTCGTGGTCTTTGTTCACACCGGCACAGGCCAGGCTTGGTGGGTGCAGAGTGTGCAGGAGTTGCGATTCCTGGCTGAGCCAGGGGCTTGTTACTTGCTTTGAGCAGTACCACTGCCCGTGGGAGTCTGTTAGTTAGTCACAAGGCAGTCAGGTCCTCCGGGGTTTTTGAGGTTGCTGACCACTGGAGACGCCGGGGTTTAGCAGGAGCAGGTTTGAGGGTCAACAGGCCGGTAGGGCTGGGGCCAAATCAGTTGGTGTCTTCCTCTTGTTAGCAGCTGCACGGCAGGTCTTCTTGGTTATTGATCTTCTTGCTTGTTTCTGAATCTGGATCTGAGGAAGGAAGGTTCAGGGTGCCCCTAAATACTAAATTTAGGGGCGTTACAGGTAGGTAAAGGGCAGGGACCAATGGGTCCCTTCCTTGGGATGGGTACACCCCCTATCCTGCCACTCTCCTGTCGGAGGGGGGCAGTAGCCTAATCCTGATTGGGCAGGCCTTCCCATCTTCAAGATGGTGAGAGCCCGGAGATGTGCTTCACCTCGCCTTTCCCACCTGAGGGGTGGGGTTGACAGAGGCTGGCACACCCCCTTTCCTTCCTTGGGGTTTCCTGCCAGAGTCTGGGTCAGAACCGGTGGGGGCAAGTTGCTGAGTACAGCTAGTGGCCTGGAGAAGCTCACAAAGGTGGCATGCCTTTGAAGCTTCCCCTGCCCATCCTTGGGGAGGAGACCTAGCACCTCGCCCAGGATGTGCATTGTTGCAGGCCCAGGAGAGCGGATGGCTCTTTACCCAGGGGTCCAGCAACATGTCTGCTGTGTGGCAGCCTAGGCAGCCCCTCGGACAAGACGTGGATTGTAGGTTAGGTTCAGGGAGCAAATCTAAGTTGCCCTCTGTCGTGCATTGTACATTAAATCCCACGCTGGCATCAGTGCGGGTTTAATGTGCTGAGAAGTTTGATACCAAACTTCTCAGTCTTCAGTGTTGCCATCATCGTGCTGTGGAGTTTGGGTTGACGACCCCCCAGCACCATATACTCTTAAATGGCAGCACTGCACTTGCAGTGCCCAGGAATGGATCTGGGTACTGTAGGGGCACAGGGCTCATGCACCTGTACCCACACCACTGGCATAGAGCACCCAGCTAGAGGGGTGACTGAGGTATGCCAGGGCAGTGTGTGTTTTGGGCATGGCACACAGGGATGTGTGCCATGTCAACTCTCTGTTTTGTTCTGCACCAAGACACTCAGCCTGCAAAGTCAGTGTGTATGTGTGTGTGTCAGGGTACAGGGCCTCTAAGGGTAGCACAATAAGTGGTGCAGCCCTTCGGCCTTCTCTGGTCACAAGGCCCTGGGTACCTAGTGTACCATTTACCAGGGGCTGACATGTGGCCAGAGATACCAATTGGGTTTAGGCTTCAACACAGTTTTAGGTAAGGAACATAGGCCCTGGGTACCTGGTTGGCAGGAGCCCAGGGCACACTCAGTCAAAGTACATTAGCAAAAGGTGTGGGCATACCATGCAAGAAAGAAGGCACTTTCTCACAGTACAAAGTTGTTCCCATTGTCAAAAATAGCACAGTAGATAAGGAAATAGACGACCCAATGGACCACGACCCTGATTGCAATACACCTCCCTGGGAAGCAGAACAAAGGGGCTTGTTTGTGTTGTTTTTACCTTGAACTGTGCCTTCAGGGCAGCAGTGAATGTGGTGGACACTGGAAGGTCAAATTCACCACTCTAAGTACAGTCCTGGAATTTTTGTGGGAAGTTAAAAATTACCTAACCAATTTGAGGAAGGGTTGAAAAGTTATTAACTTTGAATGGAAGAAAGGGCTACCCTGAGAACGCAGCTCAAGGCAAAAAATTAGGAACCCCAACACAGAGGCAGACCAACTGAGCAAGGAAGAAAATACCTCCCACAAATTTGAGAGCAAATTTGAGAGCAAGCCCCCGCCTCCCAGGACAATGGAAATCCTGAAGAAGGCTAGAAAACCAAGCACTTGCAAGTGCTAATCAGTCAAGTGGTTTAGCTACATACACTGGTACAGGCACTACCAAAAACTCTAGACCAGGGCAGAGCACGTTACAGTGCTGACATACCTCACCCACCTACGGTACAGCGGCCTGGCCTATGTGTCACAAAAAGGTTCACCCAGCTGCAATACAGTTTCCTTACACTGACTCCACCAGGAATCTTTTCACTACTGGCCTAGAGTGGCACCACCTAGGAAAGCACTGTCTTCAATGTGGACCCTGTACACTGTTCACACAATTGATGACAGACCCATTTGAGCCAATGCATAAGATGGAGTTGGAGTTCTTAACCTTAAATACAGCGTTCCTAATGGCGAACATGTCTCTCCACACTTGGGGAACTACAAGCACTCACGATCCAGGAACCATACGTTCAAATCCACAAGGAAATCCTACGAACATGCCCACAGTTCCTACCAAAGGTAGTATTGCAATTCTACCTCAAACAAAGCATGCAACTGCCAGCTTTGATTCAGGCTCCAAAGTCACAGGCCAAAAGGGCCCTACACATACTGGATGTGCAAAGAGCACTCTTGTACTGCCTACCAGAGACCAAAGCAACTCGCAAGGGCAACTAACTCCTTGTACCCTTTGACGGGCAGGCAAGGGTACACTGGTAAATAAGGGATCAACCGCACAGTGGATAGTGGAAACTAAACATGATACATGGGAGCAGGAAAACTTTACCCACACTCAACCAAGAAAAAGGCTGCAACCTAAGTGTTCCTTGCAAAGGTATCAGTTGGTGACCTCTGTATGACTGCAACTTGGTCATCACCGCACACCTTCACAAAATACTATTGTGTGGACATACAGATTAACAATGAAGCAGAGATGGGACAGAGAGTTCAAATACACCTGTTTAGAAATGTATCCACATTGAAACCCATCCTTCTTAAGAAGCCAAACATTTCTACCGCTATTTTTGCAGCTTGAACAGTTTTCTAGATTCATATGTGTCTTGCCTGCCTCCCTGGAAATGATGGTAAAGCAAACAGGCAAGATGCGAAACACTTCAAAACAAAGGAAAGTTCCAGAAAGAACAGATGTCTGGAAAAAAAAGACTCTGAAGATGGCATCCACGTACAGAAACCTCCGGGGTGCTGTTTGATGTTGCACAGGGGATGGACTTCCCACCAAATGGTGTCGACGCCCACACTAAGAAAAGAAAACAAGCATTTACAATGCAATGGTCTCGGCAATATTATAGGTAGAGCTATTGGTATTGCTCATTATTTTTTTTATCATTTTTGTATCCCTAAATAAATGGCATTGTCATTTCTATTGGCATTAGCTTTTTTTTTTGCATATGTTTGAATTTTTGAATCCAGATATATAATACAACAAGTAACATTACACCTACACCAAGCCAGGGCTATCAGCTTTGTCAATGGTTGTTAGTTGCATAAAATAAATAAGCAACGACTATGGCTGTGTTGTGTATAATATTGAAAATGTTTCAGTTTTTAAAATGATGAGACTGTGAAAGAACTAAAACGAGTCTCTTTGAAGTTACATCAAAGTCTTTGAGCAGGGGTACTGATGCAGAGTTAAGATTTTCTTTCCCACCCTGAGGGTGAGGGCAGAAATGCAGAGCCCGATAGGGACCCGTCTCTGCAACTGCTTTGAAGAAGCGCCGGTGCTTAGCACCGGCAAGACCCGGCACACTTAAAGCCCTGAAGCGGATGCCACATTCAGCACTGTGTACTGGAAGACAATCGCAAACCGCTTGGAATTAACAACTGTCTATGACAGACCAAAGCTCTGATGGTGGAGAGAGTGGGTTTGGGATCAGTGGGTTGACAGCTTGTCATGGGCCCTAGTCGAAGTAAGGAAACGCGCCATTGACTGATGTGTGAACTGGGAAACACAGCAATATTCTGAGTGCAATGAGCTACTCTGGCCTGTGTCCTGGTGTCACTGCTCCTGCTGCACCAGTGGAAATTATGCCCCTGTTCAGGGTAGCTGCTCTTCAGCACGCCACGTGCTGTACAAATATTCACCATACCGTGTGTCGGGGCCTGCCTGGCATGTGATGCCGCTTCCTACTGTACCACCTGGAATGCGGGTTGCCATAGGAATGTAAGGTCCCTATCCAAACCGCCACCGAGACTCGGCCAGTTTTTCAGGGATGTGCACCACCCTGTGCCTCAACCCCTCCACCTCTGTGTGCACGTGCTTGCAGGGGCAGGCATGCAGCGTCACCTCCCCTCCCCCCCTATATATATATATATATACACACACACACACACACACACACACACACAAACACACACCCCCCCCCACACCCCCACAAAACCCCCCCCCCCCGGGCCCGCAGCAGCCGCTCATCTGGTACGCATTTGCAGACTCTGAAGTAAACCTTCATTAAGTGGCAGGAGCACACTGCTTCCGATTCATTCACCAGCGCAGTAAAGCGCTCAGTTTTCTTTCACAGAATCCCCAGGGGGGGCCTAAAAAGCACCACGTCCAGGGTGAAAAGTGATTCTGACGGCGCGTCGCTCTCCGGACTCCCAAATATAAACTCCCCTGCACGTCTCTCACCCTCAGACACTCGCGCCCCTGACTCGGATTCCGCTGAATTCTTCGACGTCTTTCATGAACTTGCCATATTTATTCAAGAGGTCATGAAAGGAACATTTTGTTTCCCCGCCCCCAGTTATTTTATAGACCTAAATTAAGCCTGCGCCCTCACCTCTGCTCTCAATTGACTGCATGGGAACACTGTAAAGAAAATGAAGGGGAAAAAAAAGTCACACCCAGCTGCTGATGAATGCGCGTGTTTGTTGGCGCTAGTCCAGCGCCTCCACACCGCGAGTGCAAAGGAACCTTCACTGCTCTGCAGAAGCCGTCTCTGCGGCCCTCCCGCCTTAACCACCCCACGACCCCCCACCCCCTTTATTTTCAGAGAGGCATCGGGTGGCGAGAAAGAAAACAGGCAGCAGCGAACCTGATTCCAGAATAATTATATCTGGCTTCTGTCCGCCTGCGAGTAACGGCTTCCTCTCTCATCACGACGAGTGAGCCTCTGTAGTGCCGAATCGTCATTTTCACCAAAGAGTCACGGGCCCCCAAAAATCGGGAGGGGCTTCTCCCAGCCTGCAATGGAACCATGATCCCGGAGCGCGAGCTGGATGCGAGCTTGGGGCTCTAAAAAGGGAAGACGGCGGAAAATCCAAGCCTCTGCTGCCTGCTCTCTACCTTCCTTGAGACTGCCGCGGCGAGCGGGCCCAGCAGCCAGTCTTTGAGCCGAGACCTAAAAATGGCGGATGGAAGCTTCGAAACTTTTTCGGATTCGGGGGCGTGTTCCTGCTGTTCGAGAAAGGGTGTGGCTAAAAAGTGGAAAGAACAGCACGGAACACGCCCCCGAATCTGAAAAAGACGGAGCCTATTTGGAGGGACGGCTCTCTCCTCCAATGGCTGGCCTCCGTTTAGGAAGCCAGCCAATGGAGGAGAGGCAAAAAGAGAGGCGGGCTAAAGAGCCACTCTCAGAAACATTAAATCTCCGACTTCCGGTTCTGCCTTCGGCAGACCGGACGGTCCTCGACCTAAAAACAAAAGGAAAAAGAAGAGAAGGACAACGCACGATTCCGGATCCAACAACTAGCTGTCGGAATAGCTGCACAGCATATGAATCCAGAAATCTATTCAGGATGCAAAACGTCTCCTACTGGTAAGTAACCATTTAATTTCTTAGCTTTAGTGCCTTTGTGGCTGTCTGATACTGAATCCTTGGCATGGAATTGTATAGCAGTACCGATATGCTGTATTGCATAATAATGGCTCACGATCCCGGCAGTTTACTGAAGGATGGTGTAACTTTAAATTGGTAAACACTGCATGGCGTGACTCATTGCATGAACATGCATGTTCTAATTGACATGTGTTTTCAAGCCCATATACAGGTCTAGGTGTTAAAGGGTTTGTTAGCAATACCCTGCTTGTGTAAGGGCACTTGTGGAAACCACTTCAGTGCAACCATAAAAATGCAGCAAATAGCATTCATCAAATATGATTAATATTTGGAAGATAACACTTAGTGTACCCTAGGGATGCTCGGTGACAGGCCATTGTAGTTCCCCTGTAGTTAATCAACCGCACCAGCTGTGTAAATCTGGTATAAAATTGTACTAGACTAAGTTCTGTGTCTGCAGTAGTCAGTAACCTTCTGAATACAGATGAATATATTTGCAGAAACACAAGGCTAATACTTCTGTTTCTTTATGGGGAACAAGGGCACCCAAGAAAGAAGACTGAGGAATTGGTAAGGAGTATGGATTCACTAGTTAACTGTGATACTAGAATAGAAGAGCAGGGAAACCGCACAGAGACACAGAACATACATCAAATAACATTATTACCTTGTTTTGCTGACATTATATTGTATTAAACCATTTATATAGTGCTTACTACCCATATGTGGGGAGCTGAAGCACTTGCCCACAGAGGTAGCAGCTCCACCTAGGGTGGTGTATGGATGGAAGTGTGTTGTCTTTGTTTTGAGTCTATGTGCAAAGCCTTTTTGTGTTGCGCGTGCTTGCCCAGAATGATGCTTTTCTTGGGAGGCTTTGCTATGAGCGATGGATGAAGGTGTGTGAGTGAGAGAAAGAGAGATATACAGTTTCATTAGAATGTGCTGGCATCTGTGATGTGCTCTGAAAAATCCCATTCACTTAGATTTATTTATATTCTGGGTCCATATTTATTTGCCTGTTGTAGCAGAAAGTCTCTTAATCAGTATTGTTTATTTCTGATACAGAAGACCATAAAACAAAACAATTAGAAATAAATCCATCCCTTACGACAAAAATTATAAAATCACTTGTTCATCAGAGCACAATTCCTCAATAGAACCTGATAGAGATCAGGGTATCTAAAATATGCCCACTACCACGGATAGAGTAATCACACAGTTACACGCACATACATTCATCATATGCTAGGGCCCATTTCACTAACATACGTTCAAATACTCTACCAGCAATAAACCTGTGGAAAGAAAACACCTAAACACCCTGCATCAATATCAGGTGGATCAGATCTGGTTTAGCGACTGTCCTAATCAATAACATAGTCTACACAACATATACAATAATGATCAAAAATATAAACCCAATAATTGACAAGAAATAAAATTCAACACCATGTTTAAAATTATATTGCTTGATCTAAAATTAGTCAAAGTAAAATCAATCAGAATAAATCATTTCTCATAGTTACCTATTCTAACTAAGTGTCAGAAAGGGGCAGGACAAGTCTCTCGGTAAAGTCTTTCAAGACGAAGTCCTCAGCATCGATCCTCAGCAACGCAATCTCCCGCAGCAAAGGTAAAATGGCATGTGGCAAAAGGGTGGCAAGAACCCTCTCTAAGCTAACAGTTTTTATAGTAAAAATTACAATGGAAACACTCATCAAGTTTGCAAAATTACACTGAATCACTGAGCAGAGCGAGAAGGAAAGGATGCAACATTGCAACATTTGTGAACCTCCGCTCAGGAAAAATACACATAGCGAAGACTACGGAACAGGAACCAAGAAAATAAAACATGTATCACATTTAATCCGGCTTCTCCTCGGTCATCGAGCCACAGTTCAAAGTTTTCCTCTAAGGCTCCTTTGTCTTTCGAGATTGCCAAGGACACTTTCACTTCTCTTGGAGAACTCCCAAAAACTGCTGCTGTCCTCATGGAAAGTTTTATAGAAGGACCATGGTCAGTCAACTTCAAGACCATTTCCAGCAGGGGTCTCCCTCGTCACGTCTTTCACATATTCACTCGAGGCCAGGCTTCAAAATTCAGCCATCATAATACAGCCTCCATAGGCCACAATAGACCATCTTTAATTAAAGAGACAAAATAAACGTTACTACAGCATAATGATTAAACAGTGTTAACCCCACTAATACCCTTATGTGTATGCATTTATCTAGCTTTTGCGACATAAAAAAAAGCATTAACTCAGACAGCGTTTTGTGCTCAAAATAAACAGCACACAGCAACGTTTAAACATGGAAACTTGCACGTTATTTTTTAGAAAACAGAAACAGCACACGCATGCTAACCCTCGTGTAACTTTCTCTTATGTTAAGACAAACGAATTGATTAATAAAAAACACACTTGCACAAGACAAATAATTAATTGTTATTTATTAATATTTAATAAAACGCATAGACATACTAGAGCTTCAAAAGCCCCTGAATTTTCTAAATGAAAACTCTGCTCCAGCAATCCCCCCTTTGGTGATTTTATCACCAAATAAACCCAAAAAAAAAAATTAGTGAAAATTTAGTCCCATTTTAGGAGAAATCAGAAATGTCTTTTCCCCTTACACAACATTAAACACTAGTCACTCTTTCATCATCTCTCTTTGTCTCTAAGTAAACACTCTCCCTCAATTCTTCTAGTTCAATTTCTTGAGGTTCTCTTTTCAACTTCTTATTTTTCTTTCCCTTATTCAATTTCTTTTTCCCTCCCCTGTTTTTACAACACACACACACCAATCTTATTATTAATAAAGCCACAATTATACAAGACAAGGGAAACCATATTCTACCTATAATTGTACTACCTATTTTTGCAATAAAATTCTTAACAGCTATCATTTTATTAGCTATTTTAGTCCACAAACTCCCAGCTTCAAGTGGTACTAATTCTTCATGCAAATCAGTAATATTTCTGATATAGACCTTCAGGTCTTTACTTTCGTCAGGAATGTAAGTGCAACAATGTTGAACTTTCAATATTCCACAAACTCCACCCTCCTTGGCCAATAGAATATCAAGGGCAAGTCGATTTTGCATAGACATGGCACGTACGGCACTTAATTCCGTATTCACCAAAAGAAACCCTCCTGCGGTATTTGTCGATAAGCGATCAACCACTGTGGACAGTTTCCGAATTCCATAAGCATTTAAAGAAATTCCCACTGCTGGAATCAAAACCCCAAAAATATCACCCACAATTTCAGACCAAGTTTCTCTCTTAAAACGTGTTAATAAGTTAATATCTTCTACATCTCTTATTTTATCTGTATGAAAAATCTTAGGAAAAACCAGGCCCACATAACACGTGCCATACCAATGGTCCGGCAACTTGTAATAAGCCTTGTTCCCACAAACATAGTACACTCCTGGAAAAATCGTATCTTCTCCACCTCTGAAACCCCAACCTGTCGCAATGAAGTATGTATCATGGCACTCACTAGTTACCACAAAATATGTATCATATTGGGATTTCCTTCTGGTAATACAAAGTTTACCCTTCTGTGGCGCATCTAGAGCTAAAGTTGGACTAGCCCCATTTCTCAACTCTTTTCCCATCTCAATGTCCCAAACTGTCTCACTCACTTCATATTTTCCCCCTTTCTCATGCATGTTCATTCTCCTTTCTTCTACCATATCCAGGAAAGCTCTCTCCTCTTCTTTCAAACTGCAAGTTAAATTATTCTTAAAAATGTAATCTAATGTTAATCCTTTTTCTTCAATAAAAATCTCACCAAAAGTGTTAGCTTCTTTAGCTGGATTCAGCTCTTTGTTCATTGGCAAGTGCCCAAAAATACTATCTCTGTTAGACATCTTATAATCTATTTTCCCTAACAAATAAAAAACACTACTTAAAATACTACAAGAAATACCATATGTAGCTGGTAAATGGTGATAAGTAACACTCTCTGAGACGGATGCAGGTAATTGCATACAGACGTAGCAATCCCTTACTTCCATTGTCTTCACATATTCAAATAACAGTTTAGAAAAAACATTACTAGAAAAATTATTAATTGACCTATCTTTGTGTATGTAACTACTACTTCTAATTGGAACTACTTTTTGTGAATTCTTCTCTACATTTGTCACATTCTCTATATTCATTCCAAATTCTACTCTAAAAGTAACTAATAAAACTAAAACACCCCATAGAAGCATTAATAATCCAGTACAACAGCAGCACATTCTACACCACCTCTTAAAGAAGGCACATCTATTTCTATTATCCTCTATGTTAGCCATTTTAGTTTAGCCTCTATTACTCCACTACTGTTTGAACTTCTTCAATTCTTCAGCAATTCTTCAGCTTTCAGTTTATCCAAATGATCTCTTCGTTCACTTGATCCAAGTGAATCTTTCTTTCACTCAGTTTGGATACTTGTCATTCTTCACTTCGATTTCTTCAACATCAAATTGTATCAGATCTCCAACATCAAGATCCTCAGTACTCGACTCTTCTCCAATGTCAGTCAAGAGTACTTTCAGAATTTCACCAGTATCTTCCTCAACCACTTCTCTCAAGACCACTTCCGGATTATCTCGAGTCACTGTTTCTTCTTCTCCTCCTTCAGACAGTGCCACATAAGACCATTCCGGTGATCTGTACTTTTGGTTGGGTCTTCTTACTCTTTTTATTTCCACTGGTTTGTTTGATTCCTTTGATTCTTCTCCTTCAGCTTTTGAACTTTGACTCGAAACTTCATTCACTTGTTCAGCTTTCGATGAATTTGCTCTTATTACTTTGTATCTCAGCCTCTTAACTCTGTTGTTAGGCCAACGGTCTCCTCTTAACACCTTTTTCGGCTTTATTTCTTTATTACTCCTTTCTCCAATCCAAGTTCTCTTTCTCAGAACTCGACCCTCTGTTTGTTCATCCTCATCATCTGTTTCAAGTGCCTCTTGTTTCCGTTTTCCAGCAGTTTTCTTCTTCTCCACAGATTTTTTCACCACTGTTTGAGACTTCCCTACTCCTGTCCCTCCTCGGGTCTCCGACACGCAATCTTCTTGCTGTCTACTTGTCCCTTCACCTAGCTCCTCATGAATGTTCCCTACACCTCCTCGGGGGTCTTCCGCAATCTGTCCCTCTCTATCTTCTTCTGACCCTACTTCTTCAAGTATAATCTCAAGTGGTTCTTCAATCTCCTCCTCTTCTGATTCAGGAGTAGTCTCTGTGTGATTTCTTTTTTCTTTTCTTTTTCCTTCACTGCTGTTTGAAACTTCAGGCTCTCTTACAGAATCTGATCTTCTCTCTGATACTCGCAGTGATTCTCTTGAAGCTCTCTCTGCTTCTTTTCTCACTGATTCCGTATCATCAGTATCTTCATCATCACTGGAATCTGACTCTTCAAAATACTCTTTACCAGTCCCTTCTTTTGGATTTGGAACTCTCAGAGTATGACTTGCATGTACCCAGTGCTTCACTCCAGCACACTTTACTGCAGTCGTTGTAGTCAGAATGACTTGTCTTGGCCTTCCCCACCTTGGAATCAAGCAATTTCTTCTTCTGTGCACCTTAATCCTCACCCAGTCCCCTGGACTCAGATCATGGGCTTGCTTCTTCTCAAGTGTGGTAGCTTCTTCTCCAACCTGGTGAAACACAGAATGAACTGCGTCAGCCAGGCCTTTACAGTAATCCAAAATCATGTCATCAGTTATTGTCACCAACTTATTGACAGGCACGAATGCATGGCGCATAGCACGTCCCATGATTATCTCATGCGGGCTCAAACCAGTAGTTCTATCTGGAGTAGATCTCATTGTCATCAGAACTAGAGGCAAAACATCTGGCCATTTCATGCCAGTGGCTAAGCACATCTTTCCAATCCTATTCTTGATCGTGCCATTAATCTGCTCAACCACACCAGAAGCCTCTGGTCGGTATGCACAATGTAGCTTCTGCTGTATTTTCAATGCTTCACAAATCAAACCCATAAGCTCATTTTGAAAGTGTCTACCTCTATCAGACTCAACTGTAACTGGAAACCCGTACCTAGGAATCAACTCCCTCAACAGTAATTTTGCCACTGTTAATCCATTTCTTCTAGTCGGGTAAGCTTCCACCCACCTTGAAAACAAACAGACTACCACTAGAACATACCTCAGTCTGTTCACTTGAGGCATCTCAATGAAATCAATCTGCATTCTTGTAAAAGGACCTCCTTCTCTGCCTATTGTTCCCAGACTCACCACTGTCTTTTTCCCAGTGTTAAATTGCTGACAAACTAAACACCTCTGACAGATGCTCTCTGCAATTGTCCTGAACTTTGCATTGTACCAGGTCTGCTTAAACGACCTAACCATCGCGTCTCTCCCCAAATGTCCCTGGCCATGATACATCCTTGCCATTGACGACAAGATAGAGTTAGGCATCACTGGTCTGCCATCTCTGTAGACCCAAACATGGTCTGTTTCTCTTGGAGCACATCCTGCCTTAATCCAATCTTGTTTCTCTTCATCTCCTGCCTCATCTTGTAACTGTTTCACTTCATCCCAGGTCTCTAGGACATTAGTAAACATCACAGAAAGAAAAGACATTTCCCTTTCTCTTTCCCTGTTAATGGACTGATTGGTCTTGGCACAATACTGTGCAACCATCCTCTGCTACCAGGAAATTGATAGAGATCAGGGTATCTAAAATATGCCCACTACCACGGATAGAGTAATCACACAGTTACACGCACATACATTCATCATACGCTAGGGCCCATTTCACTAACATACGTTCAAATACTCTACCAGCAATAAACCTGTGGAAAGAAAACACCTAAACACCCTGCATCAATATCAGGTCGATCAGATCTGGTTTAGCGACTGTCCTAATCAATAACATAGTCTACACAACATATACAATAATGATCAAAAATATAAACCCAATAATTGACAAGAAATAAAATTCAACACCATGTTTAAAATTATATTGCTTTATCTAAAATTAGTCAAAGTAAAATCAATCAGAATAAATCATTTCTCATAGTTACCTATTCTAACTAAGTGTCAGAACGGGTCAGGACAAGTCTCTCGGTAAAGTCTTTCAAGACGAAGTCCTCAGCATCGATCCTCAGCAACGCAATCTCCCGCAGCAAAGGTAAAATGGCATGTGGCAAGAACCCTCTCTAAGCTAACAGTTTTTATAGTAAAAATTACAATGGAAACACTCATCAAGTTTGCAAAATTACACTGAATCACTGAGCAGAGCGAGAAGGAAAGGATGCAACATTGCAACATTTGTGAACCTCCGCTCAGGAAAAATACACATAGCGAAGACTACGGAACAGGAACCAAGAAAATAAAACATGTATCACATTTAATCCGGCTTCTCCTCGGCCATCGAGCCACAGTTCAGAGTTTTCCTCTAAGGCTCCTTTGTCTTTCGAGATTGCCAAGGACACTTTCACTTCTCTTGGAGAACTCCCAAAAACTGCTGCTGTCCTCATAGAAAGTTTTATAGAAGGACCATGGTCAGTCAACTTCAAGACCATTTCCAGCAGGGGTCTCCCTCGTCACGTCTTTCACATATTCACTCGAGGCCAGGCTTCAAAATTCAGCCATCATAATACAGCCTCCATAGGCCACAATAGACCATCTTTAATTAAAGAGACAAAATAAACGTTACTACAGCATAATGATTAAACAGTGTTAACCCCACTAATACCCTTATGTGTATGCATTTATCTAGCTTTTGCGACATAAAAAAAAGCATTAATTCAGACAGCGTTTTGTGCTCAAAATAAACAGCACACAGCAACGTTTAAACATGGAAACTTGCACGTTATTTTTTAGAAAACAGAAACAGCACACGCATGCTAACCCTCGTGTAACTTTCTCTTATGTTAAGACAAACGAATTGATTAATAAAAAACACACTTGCACAAGACAAATAATTAATTGTTATTTATTAATATTTAATAAAACGCATAGACATACTAGAGCTTCAAAAGCCCCTGAATTTTCTAAATGAAAACTCTGCTCCAGCAAACCTTTAATTCAAGGACCACTTCGAGTGGGTTTAAGAATGTATAGAAGCCACCTACTGAGCAAAACCTTACACATCTGCAGTGATGCATTTCTTGCATTTAGACAATACAACATTGAGAAATGTAGCTTCATTAAGGACTTTAATCTCATTAGTACCTGTTCTTCAGATTCTCAGTGCTTCTAGGTGTTGCATGGCTCTAAGTTCTGGAGCCAATATATGCGTTGCGGAAGAAAACCAGGACCAACAGCTGAGAGTTAGCCGCGGAAGAAAACCAGGACCAACAGCTGAGAGTTAGCCGCGGAAGAAAACCAGGACCAACAACTGAGAGTTAGCCGCAGAAGAAAACCAGGACCAACAGCTGAGAGTTAGCCGCGGAAGAAAACCAGGACCAACAGCTGAGAGTTAGCCGCGGAAGAAAACCAGGACCAACAGCTGAGAATTAGCCGCGGAAGAAAACCAGGACCAACAGCTGAGAGTTAGCCGCGGAAGAAAACCAGGACCAACAGCTGAGAGTTAGCCGCGGAAGAAAACCAGGACCAACAGCTGAGAGTTAGCCGCGGAAGAAAACCAGTACCAACAGCTGAGAGTTAGCCGCGGAAGAAAACCAGGACCAACAGCTGAGAGTTAGCCGCGGAAGAAAACCAGGACCAACAGCTGAGAGTTAGCCGCGGAAGAAAACCAGGACCAACAGCTGAGAATTAGCCGCGGAAGAAAACCAGGACCAACAGCTGAGAGTTAGCCGCGGAAGAAAACCAGGACCAACAGCTGAGAGTTAGCCGCGGAAGAAAACCAGGACCAACAGCTGAGAGTTAGCCGCGGAGGAAAACCAGGACCAACAGCTGAGAGTTAGCCGCGGAAGAAAACCAGGACCAACAGCTGAGAGTTAGCCGCGGAGGAAAACCAGGACCAACAGCTGAGAGTTAGCCGTGGGAGAAGTCTAAAATGAATGCTGTGTCATTTTGTTAGGCCTAGCCTACAGGCCGCTTTGATGTTTGGCAAGAGCTCATGTTATGACTCCATATACACCTGCATACGAATACAGAAAGCAGTTTTTGGACAGTCCCTTTCAGCTACTGTGTTCGGCTGGCATTAGGTATTGGGTTGTCATTCAGCTTTGGTATCTGCCTACAGCATTTAGTGGACGTGAACTAAAAAAAAACGTAGTCTACACACACATTGGCATCAATGGCTTTTCTAATGATTTTCTTTTTTTATCCCTAGTGCACCTGCCACACGATGCCTTTGTGCTTACCCCCTTCAACTTTCAGCTGCTTCCCCTTATGCCCCCACTTGTATGTTACTCTCATGCCCCTCCCGGTCCTGCTCCCTGTGTCTTTTTTCCCCCCACCTAAGGCCCTGGCTTTTGCAAAGTACTACTAGACAACGTGCTTTCATTTTTGCACTCCTGGTCACTATATCGTTTCACCGTTCTGACATGGGCTTTGGACATATTCAAATTGTCGAGTTGGGGGGGGGGGGGACCCACCAGTGTTAATACACCTATGCACATGAACGTGTATGTGTTGTGATGCCTGCACACAAATGTTGACATATCGCATTGCGAATGCAGTGGCGGACATGTAGGCTCTATTTTTTACTTAACTGGCACAGCTTGGCATATGGCAGACCATAAAAAAAAATACAACTAAAGTGTGCATCTCTGCCTAAAGGACAGCAAGGGGCTCGGCAGCACTTTGCACCTGTCGAACCCACGAAAAATAGTTTAAAAAAACATTGACCAAGTCTTGTTACAATTTGATTTTTTGTTTCTTTGTTAATTGTATAACATGACATTAGGTAAGGGGGATTGCTGTGCAGCATAGGTCGCAAAGCAGGGCAGATTTGAGAAGAGCGGCAGCCCATTCTGCAGCTTTTGACAACGCCTGCTAAGAACATTTGGATGTCAGACGGAAACTTTTTTAATAAATGTATTCTTTTTTTAACATTTTTATTTAAACTTTGTATTGATTTTTCATCCTTCAGAGGAGAAGAAGCAATGTGTCAAGCACGGTCCCAGTATGAAATAAATTACAATAAGGTGAAAAGGCAGTGAATTTATCACATTACACACGTCACCTGAACCACAGACCATATTCTAGCAGAGCATAGCCCGATCCTCCGGTTTCTACATTGAGTTTGCCCACATCATGTAGTCCCATATCCCCACCATCAGCCTATGACCTTTCTGTGCAGGGCTCCATCTGTATCCCTCTGTAATCCAACCAGTCTTTTTAGATATTAAAGTGTTTCTAGGGTCAGGCCCATGACAATTATATGTCGGACGTTCTAATCCCATGCAGTGATCCATGCCCTAAGCCCAAGTTTCCACAGGGGGCCCTCAGTCTCCTTCCAAGCCCTTGCAATATCCCTTTTAGTGACATTAAGGCCCAACCAAAGAAGCGCCTTCTGTTAGCCTGTCCCCCCCGTCATTAGGAACCATTGTCTGCCAGCAAGTAAGCCACTGGGCTCCCATCTCTTTGGGGATACACAGCCAGTGGAGGGTCCTACTGGCCTTATCGCCCCACTGGTGGAATCTACTGCAGGTGGCCAGCCACGCTTCTCTTGCCTTCTGCATACGCTCCTGTGGAAGCAAGATCTGAGTATGTAATGAGTTTTGCAGGAGGAATTCCTGGTGTGACGCCGTGTATTTGCTCTCTAAATTGAGTATACGATCCTCAAGGTCCCTAACCTTCTGCAAATCCCTGTCTTTTTGACCCTTGGAGTAGCGAATATGTCCCTTAACTGTGCCTTCTGAGCCTCCCAGAGTGTAATGTGGGAAGATACCGATCTCCTAGTGTCTGCAAGAAATTGCTAGCACATTTTTTGGCACAGCTCCCTAAAGACATCCTTTTGCGAGTACCAGCGGTCTAAGCGCCATTGCGTTTACACCCTCCCCGGTCCCCATGCCACCTCCACTACCACCGGCGAGTGATGCGAGAGTCCCCAGGCCAACAATCTATCAAGGACCCGGTGACTCACCCTGCCATGCATAAAAAAAGTAGTCGAATCTGGAGAAGGAGCGCTGTGCTCCAGAGTAGAAGGTGAATACTTTCACTGGAGTGGTGTGCCCTCCACATATCTATCAGATTCCAATTACATACAAAGATTGCAAGGTTCGTGGCCCGTCCCACAGTGGTTGAACGGTCAAGGCTCATATGACACACCCCATTAAAGTCTCCATTTGTTAACAGTGGTGCATCAGGCACTTCCTGTATAAGGTCCCCCAGTTTAACCAGGAAGTTGTGGGGGCATAGACGCTGATCAGTGAGATGGGGCATCCGTGAAGAGCTCCAGACACTGCTACCCAGCGGCCCACTCCATCGTGTCATAACTGGGAGAAAGCTAAAATGATACGTCCCCTAAATAAGACGACCATGCCAGAGAGCCCTGGTGGAACCCAGAGTGGTACACCTGGGCGTAGCCTTTACGGGCCAAGAAGGGACACCCAGCATTTATTGTGCGATTTGACTGTGTCTGACACCCTGCTCTCTATCTCGATGACCCAGCGTGTAGTGTTCTGGAGATTTTGCCAGGTCAACACAAGGTCTACCTTGATTTGTCCCATCTTGCCCTTTAGGGTGACCTTGAGATCCTAAATCATGTGTAAAATAGGATCGCTCTGCAGATCGCCCTCCGGTAGCGTACCCCACGTCGTGCCCTCCTCAGCCGTAGGGGCAGTTTGTTTAGTGCGTTTATCAATTTTCTGCTGGGAGGCTGTTGCCCCCAGTTTGTCCCGAGCCATGATGAGGACACAACGAGATTAGTACACTGGATGGCAGATCCTATGTGAAAGCAAAATCACTTCTCGAGGCCAAGCACAGTTGTCGACCCCCAACCGGGGGTAAAGGCTACGCTACTGATGCTGTGCAGCTGGCACCCCTCCCCCCCTCAATGCAGTGGACCTCCACCATGCTTCAAAGGCCCTCTCTGGAACACCAGGAGTAGAAAGAGGTGCTGGCAACCATTCTGCCTCAGGTCCATACAACCTCAGGCCTACCTACAGGCTATGGCAGTTTCTTCTGGCCCTCCTCGCACTCCATTAGGATGTATCCACACATCGGATCTTGCTCAGGGCCTTGGTATGTGGCAAAGGGAGGGAACTGCCCAGGTCTCACCAATCCATGCCCTTCAAGGCCCACACCAAGGCCACCAGCCCCAATGGGATCTGCCACTATGTCTGCCGTTTAGGGCTATTGAACACAATCTGGGCCAGGGTCTTAGCAGGCACACCCCCAGGGCAGCATACACAAGTAGACACTATTTGGGCCTTGTATCTATCCCATGTTAGGCCGCACCGGGCCACGTCAAAATTACTTGGAGGGGGGCCAGCGATCGATGCAGGGTGCTCAGAGTGACATTGCCCAAGTCTCCACACTGTGAGTAGGGTAATGCAAGGCACCCCTCAACATGGCCAATGGTGAAAGGCCTCCTGGCCCCAGGATGCACACTCTATCCAAGATGCCCAGCAGGGCAGCTCTCTCACCGTCCCCGATGGGGTCTTGTTGTAGGATAGCCGCCTCACCCATAGACCTCCTCCTCCTTTTTGTCCCCAGTCTTCAGTGCGTTGGGCCTCATGGCTGCCCCACCCCTCTACAGTCTGGGTATCCCTCCGATACCTATACCTTGTCTGCTCTGAGGCAGTCGGAGGCCGGCAGCAGGGACACTGCTCGCTCTGAAGCGCTCTCGCCGTGGCTCTCCTTCTGCAAAATCAATCCCCACCGCAGCCTGCCTAGTCCTTCTGCCAGCATGGCCGCCTTGGGCCTGCCATCTGACTCCCATCCACAGTCCGACAGTTAGGGTGTCCTATGTATCCTAGTGGCGTGGGTGATATGGTGAAGGATGACTACAGCCAGAGGGTTCAACCCGGGTTGGATGACCCTGGGAAGCTACAGTTCAAGGCGAATGATCTGCTGGGAGAGCTGAGCTCTTTCACAGAGCGACCGCCATGTTCTCTGGCGTAGCCACGCCCCAAAATAAATGAATTTTTGCAGAGAGGTAATGCAGTTATGAACACATAGCCTCATCTGAACAGCTCCAGTCGAATAAAATTGGCTTGTCGCAGTAAGACTGAGCAAAATGTAAATCTTAGTTCGGAGTACTTGGTTTTCGTACACAGCTCTGAGAAAGAGTTGCCTTTGGACGGGTTAAAACAGAAAGACACAAAATATTACGCTACTTTTGGGCATTCTTGTCATACACAAATGCTTTTCCTTTTGAAAGATGAAGACTTTGGCATAAATGATGGAAGGCAAATATATAGCTGAAAAATGTTGAAGGTGTCCACCTGATGCTCTTCATTAAATGAAAATGGAATTTCCAAACTTTAATCTTGCACACTGAATTCAAAGGTGGATGTGACTGATACATTTTACATAAATCATCTAAAATGGAGCCATGCTGATGGCCATCTTGGGGAACAAGGTGGCCTCCAGCCCTGAGCATGAATGGCTGCTGTCACAGGCTAACTATAAAAATATTGGTAATTTTATCTCCGGCTATTTAGACACTTTAAGTCGAACATAATAAATGGAATATTAATAAATATGAGATTAATTGATGTACAGTGGTTGTATGCATTGCATGCCAACTGTGTCCAGCTACAGATACCTGATTTTGAGAATAAGTTTTATAGGCCTAGCTTTCTCTAATATCCTAGCCCTACTGGTGGCATCTAGACTGTTCTGCTCCTGATTAGGGGACTGGAGATACTTTTCAAAGAGAGACACTTTGTGAATATGTGCTGGAAAACATAAGACCTAAGCAACTTTTAATAGAAGACTTTGGGTGGATGAAGATTGGACAGGCTGTGGGCAGGGCGAGAGGTTCACTTTAAAATTTGAATAGAGCATTATGCTGAAATTCCAATTTATTTTGCACAGACACTTGAATACAAAGGTTTGTATCCCAGGCAACCCAGACTTCCTCACTAGCCACCTCAAACCGGAGAGCTTGGTAGTTCAAGCCTCTGCCTCCCATGGTGCATTCCCTGCCGCTCCCTTGGGCAGGGAATCCAAAATGCTAGATAGTTGGGGCAGGAACACTTTTTCTTTGGGAGCCTTTCATTGTGATCGGTGAACACTGCATGCTTATTGGGCCGCTATTCCCACTTTCTCTGGGAAACGGTTGTGCAAGTGCTGCCACAGGTCTCTGAGGACGTTTGGGCCATCCTCTAAGAAGCCTTAACAGACAGGAGAGATGCAACAATGTTCGCCATCAATGTGGCTTAGACACGACTGACTCACTAGGCAGAGCGATTTTTACGATGGTGGCTGTCAGATGCCACATGTGGCTATGAACATCAGATTTTCCAGGAGATGTCCAAGCTTTGCTCACGGAAAAGGCCTTTGATGGCACCAGTCATACATGGCACTGGAGCGATTTAAGGACTCACGGGCTACAGTCAAATCCTTCGGCCTTTCAGCTGCCTCCCTTCCGCAGTCTGTCTTTCTCACCTTTCTTGGCTCTGGAAGAGGCTTTCAATCGTGCCAGCCCTACCCCAGCCACTTAGCTGCGCAAGTTCCTGCATTGAAGAGGGTGCAGTTGGTTCTGATCTCGTGGGTCAGGTAGCAAGAGGTCTGGTCAAGCCACCACCCCGGCAGCTTTTTAGCCTCCAAACTATCCTAGTCTTGCCCTTCAAGAACATGTGTGTCCAGTTGGTGGCAGGAACCGCCATCACCTCCACCATTGGCAAAACATTACTTCGGACAGGTGCGTTCTTCAGATAATCCGAAGAGGCTACTTCCTCCTCTTCGAGACCATCCCTCCCTTCATCTTTCGACTAGCTGACTGAGGCTCATCTACTTTTCCCCAGGAGTAAGTCATGGCTCTCTTGGCCGAGGAAACCATAGAGAGGGTTCCGGCGCCAGAAGTAGGCTGTGGTTGCAATTCCTGCTATTTTCTAGTCCTGAAAAAAAGAAAAGGGCCCTTGTCCCATCCTAGACCTACGGGCCCTCAACTACTTCCTAAAAAAAGGGAAATTCAAGATGCTCACATTGCCTCAGTTCTTGTCTGCCATCGAGCCAGAAGACTGGATGGTAGAATTGGGCTTTCAGGATGCATATGTTCACATCCCTGCCTTACCTGCCCACAGGTGTTACCTGTGATTCACAGTGGGCCACAAGACCTTTCAGTTCACAGTGCTCCGATTTGGCCTTACCAGCGCCCCTCAGGTCTTGAGGAAGGTGATGGCAGTGGTCGCAGCTCATCTGCAGAGATCAGGGGTTCCAGTCTTCCCCCTGTCTCGACGACTGGCTGTTGAAGGTGGGCTCACCCGAGGCTGTCGTCTCCCACCTTCAGACTATGGCGACCGCTTGCATTCGCTGGGGCTCAGTATCAGAGTGCCGAAGTCATATGTGACTCCCTCTTAGACGCTCTCTTTCATCAGAGCTGTTCTGGACACAGTGCAGATCCGTGCCTATCCTCTTGAGCTGCGAGTCCAGGGTATTCAGGCTATGATACCGATATTTTATCCTCTAGCGTGGATTTCGGTGAGAGAGACTGAGGCTGCTGGGCCTCATAGCCTCTTATATCTTGCTGGTGACACAAGCCATATGGCATATGCGGGCTCTGCAGTAGTACCTGCAGTTCCAGTGGACGCAGCATCAGGGGAATCTCTCTAACATGGTCCAGATCTTGAGAGAACTGCATGATACCTGCAGTGGTGGCTGACGACGCACGATTGGGTCAGAGGCAGAACCCTCTCCTTTCCCCAACCAGATATCACAGTAGTGACAGATTAGTCACGTTTGGGATGGGGCAGCCATCTAGGAGAGATGGAGGTCAAAGGACTGTGATCTCTGGCAGAATTCGGACTCTACATCAACATGCTGGAGCTTCGAGCAATCAGTTTGTCATTGAAAGCTTTTCTACCCTCTATCAAAGTAAGGTTAGTTCAATCTTTCACAGACACCACTGCCTTGTGGTACTGTAACAAACAGAGAGGAGTGGGGGTCACAGACTCTTTGTCAAGAGTCCCTGCTTCTCTGGACATGTCTGGAATAGCAGGGCAAATCCCTGGTGGTTCAACACCTGGCAGGTTCCCTGAAAGCCAGGCTGGACCAACATAGCCATCAATGCCTTGCGGATCGTGAGTGGCGTATATATCTGGAGGTGGAGCAAAGTCTCTTTCAGCAGTGGAGAGAGCCTTGGTTAGATCTGTTCGCCTCCGCAGAGAATGCGCAGTGTCAGCAGTTTTGCACGTTTGGAATTTTCAAGGCGGTGCTCGCTCGGAGACACTTTATCTTGAGTGGAGCACAGGCCTCCTGTACGCTTTTCTGCCCATACCACTCCTGCCCAGAATTCTCAAGAAGATCAGGAAATACCGGGCCCAAGTCATCCTTGTGGTTCCAGACTGGGCACAGTCTGGTATCCGAGCTTCTGCAAATGAGAATCGATCCTCTGATCAGGTTGCCCCTTTGGGAGGATTTTCTGTTGCAGCTGCAGGGTAGGGTTCTCCACCTGAGCCTTGTCAACTCTGCGCCTCCTTGTGTGGAGATTGAGTAGTGGCAGTTGATAGCTTTCAATCTCCCTCCTGAAGTATGCAATGTTATTCTGGTAGCCAGGTGTCCCTCCACCAAGACGGTATACGCCTGCCGGTAGAAGAAATTTGTAATATATTGTACAGAGAAGTCTGTCAACCCTCTTTCTGCTTCCCTTTCCAATGTGTTAATTTTTATCTTGACCCTTATTCAGCATGGCTCTGCTCAAAGCACCCTGAAAGGGTATTTGTCTGCTTTATTCAGGCTGCCAGACCAACCCTCATTAAGTCATCCATTGTACATGGATTACTAAAAGGCCGTTTATGTATGTACCACCTTCCCCCTTCATTATGCCTCAGTGGGACCTTAATTTGGATCTCACCTTCATCTGTGCTCCTTTCGAGCCCCTGCACAATTGCGCCCTTTGGCTGCTCACAATAAAAACAGCCTTTTTTAGTGGCAATCACATCTGCCAGGAGAGTGAGCAAGCTGCTGACTCTGTTGTCCAAGCCTACTTTTCGACAATATTTCCTGACAAGTTGGTGCTTCACACGAGAGCCTCTTTCCTTCTGAAAGTGGTAACACCTATCCATGTGGGACAATCGCTCACCGTGCCCACTTGCCCAATTTCTATGCTCCTCCACATCCCTCTGACTCTACCGTCTGGACCCAAAAATAGCATTGATGTTCTACCTTAACCGCACAAAAGCCCGGGTGGACAACCAACTCTTCGTGGGGCATGTTGGTGTGAAGAAAGGCTGGACGGTGCAGAAAAGACCATCTCGCGAAGATTCGTTCTCTACATCAAGATCGGTTATGCTTTGGCAAAGAAGCAGCCACTTGAAGGCTTTAGAGCTCATTTCACCAGAGTTAAAGCTGCCTATCGTTGTGTTAGCATGTAAAATCCCAGTCCTGGAAATCTGTCTGGCAGCAGCTTGGGTATACCTGCACATGTTTGCCAAGCATTACTGCCTGAACTGTCCGGTCCACAGGGAAGTTCATTTTGTCTGTTCGGTCCTGCAAAGACTTTTTAGTCTGAATCATGTCCACAGCCGCTCGCTTGGGTATATATTCAAAGGTAAGGAATCTGCGGCTAGATGTCTCTATCAGATGGACATGTTACTTACCTTTGGTAACACTTTATCTGGTACAGGCACTATTTAGCAACAGATTCCTTACTGACCCACCCATCCTCCCTGCACTGCGTGTACATTTCTAGGGTCTAAGTTGTTTGCTTTTAGGGCCTTAGGTTTTTTTAAACACACCAATGTCTAGACTGTTCATGGCTTCATGAACAGTAACTGACGTCAGCATGCAGACATGACGCAGACGTCACTTCCGGCGCAGCTGACAACTACACGTTGAGCCAACTGATGCCACCTACTGGTGCACAGGGGTGTCAAAGAAAAATCTAACGGATCCCGTCTGGGACTTGGGGAATTCAAAGATAAGAAATCTGCAGCCAGATACTGTCTTTACCAGCTAAGGAGTTACTGAAGGTAAGTAACTTGTCCATTTAGGCAAAATTGTGGCTACAAAGATGCCGTAGTGTGCTTAACAATTGGTACCTTAAACTTGTGAAAATGCTTGCACATACACCATGAACCATACAGGGGTAGGATCTCCATTGATAGTCATGAACACTATATTGTACACCCATGTGCATGGATCCCAAAGTACTTTTCCATAGTATATCTTAAGTGTAGATGTTCGCCTTTCCTCAGGAGGGCCTGTAGAAGCACTTCAAAAAAGAACATTATGCAGCCTATAAGGCGGCTACATTCTTCAGACTGTACTTAATGGGTCAAGAAACCCACATCTATGTATATTGTTACGCCAGCACTTTGTAAAACAGAATACAACCCCTATTTGTAAAGTAGATGGAAGAAGAATAGCAGAACAGTGCAGCCCTATAGGCTTCTATTATGTAAGTGTAAAAACACTGTTTGTGCCTTTAAGGACCCAGATACCACCAGTATCCCATGATGCTCAGCAGGTAGCAGTTGCTTCCGTTCTTTTTGAGGAGATGTGTCTGTGATAGGCCCAATACTCGCCTCAGTCATCTTCACTGTGGAGGTGAGAGAGTTGCTTATGACTTCAATGGCGATTCCCCTGAGAGAACTGGGATTACAGATAAGAAACCATTCCCTCTTTCTGAGGATCTCCATTGATCGCAATGAAGAGAGTAGCAAGCTTATCACCAACATGAGCAGTGGAAAATACAGAGGAACGACCAATCAAGCAAATCAATTTCTCAAGGAGGCCTGTCCTACTGGAGCATCTGCGTCCAAACAATAGTGTTTGGTAAATATGTGTACAGATCTCCATGTAGCTCCTCTGCAAATTTCAGCGATGGGGACATTTCTCATCAAAGCAGCAGTAGCTGCTTTACCTCTAGTAGAATGAGCCTTGGGTCTAGTGAATGAAGTCTTATTGGCTTTTTGGTAGCATTAAAGGATGCAAGACTATATCCAATGGGAGATGGATTGTTTGGGAGATGGATTGTTTGGAAGTGGATGGACTGAGGATGCCAGAGGGTTTGGCGAAGAATCTGTTTATTGCTTGTAAAGCCTGTGGCGAAGCAAAGATGTACACAAACAGCCCTCACACCAGTGGCTGTACTCCCTGCATCATAGTCATGACCCAAGGAAATGTGCCTTCTTTAAAAATGTCTCCTCTAAGACACTAAAAAGCATAGAGAGGAGATTACTTTTTGCAATCCCTGCAGGAAAGTCTGAGGCAACCACCTCAAGCAAGCAGGTACGTACTTTGAATCTGCCCCAGGGAAGTCAAAATCAAGCTCTACTACTCCTGCTCGAAGACCCGATGCTTAATGGCTAGATGCTAGATCAGATAGAATCACTGAAGGACACCCAGTAAGAAACCAAACTCACCATGAAACATACAGAAAAGACAAGGGTTAGTACCTAATAGCACTGACGTGCTGTGGAGAAAGCTAAATATTGCTTTAACAATGAGCTTCTCTGGTCCAAAGCCATCCATGGCTCTGCCATCAGCAAGACCAATAGCAATGGAATCGTGTATAAATGGACTACTGTTTTCAACAATTTCTGAAGATATCCTGCTGCACTGTTGCTGAGGTATTAGCAGACAAGTCTGTAATTGATAAAGAATTATCAGCATTGAAAATGATGGCAGACACTACACGATCCTTTGCCTTTGACACTGTTATCAGCAACAACACCCTCGCCAACGGTTTATATCTTACGATGGTGGATTTACAGATGTTAATGGCTTGCATGTAGACGACCCAGTTAGTGACAGATTTGATGCATCCCACTCTGTTTTTACTGTGCAAACGTCTTCAGTTGTTGGCTTTGGCAACTTCTCCTGTCTTTGATTATGCATCTGCAGTATTTTTCTTGATATAGTAATAGCTTCTCAAACCCCAAAGATCTTTTAATTATGCGTCATCTGGTCGTCTAGTTAATGGCAAGGATGAAGAACCTAATCATGATCAGATTGAAGCCTTATTTCTTTTTATTTTTTATAATGATGATGAGAACCAAACTGAGGGACAGGAAGCTACACAACTGGGGGATATTTGTATCCTATATGTGGATATGGAGGATGAGGAAATCTAGTACAAGCCCTAGCAATGCCTCCAGTAGGACTGCAGCACTACTAGGGACCAACGGGCAGTTTTGCCCACTATGCCTCTAGAGTTGCTGACCACCATGCAGCACATGGTACAGGACATTTTCCGTTGATTGCCACTGGTAGCCCAACATGGCCACCTCAGGAATTGGTGTTGTCTGCAGCCTGTGTCTTGAACTCTATTCCTCCAAAGCCTCCACCTTTTCACCCTCCCAGTCTCTACTCCCAGTTCCTCCGCAGGCTGTTCACCGGGATTAATAGTGATGATAATACATTTTCAGATAGTGATATTCAACAAGGGGGTGATGGGTCAGGACATCATGACAGTTATGATGACAATGCTGAGGATGCTGCTTGTCTCAATGCAGACATCCACGAAGAGAACTTTGAGAGGAACCGATTTATTGTCCCAGATAATGCAAGTCAAGAACTTGTTCCAAGAGGATTGTCACCTGACAACACTAGTAGATTCCTCGGGCTGATCAACAAGACATTCCACTGATTTCTCGCTGCTTTCGTTGTGGAAAGTCTTGTCTTCTTTTCAATTTCAACAAATCTCTTAGGCCTGTAAAATGAATTCCCACCCTAAACCACATCTGGGAAGAAGGCCTTCTGATGGCGAAGAATACATCTGCTGCAACAGTAAATATACCACTCATAAAGAATAAAATATAAGGCAACATAATGATCCCATCGGCATCGTTAATCAAGTTTACACGGATTTAGTTGTTTCTGTTGCACAGTCCAGATGGTTGAATCGTACACCTCCTTAAACAACTCCCCAGGATAAGGGGGGACGTACATTGGATTCCATGGGGTATTGTGTCAATGTTCTAGCAGACTATGCTGTAATTTCCAAAGCCAGCTATGGAGTGACAGTCTCTTTCATTTTAAGCTTCCGGAGGAAGGTGGGATACAAGCAAAGGTCATTTGGAAGGAAGGTGAACAAACTGCAGCTACTTGAATAGATGCTGCAATGGGTTCTTCAGTATGTAACTTTCTAAATTGGCAATGCAACAGGTAATGCATTATGGATCGATGAAAAGTATCACTTTTGGACTTGAGGTACTGCTGAGGATTATGAACATGTCTTTTGGTTGCCAGAATGTCTTTCGCAAGAAAGTAGACAATTCACGGAGATTACAAGATCACCTGGGTCACGGCGGAACCATCACTCCCTCCTCCAAACACTACAAGTGCACGATCAAATATGTTTATGCCAGGGATCTAATTTACATCAGAATAGGCAGTATGAGCAGTATGGATCTCAATTTTCGTTCTCACACCAGCAAAGACAACAATAAGCTGAGTCCTAGAAACAAGGACACAGACTGCAAAGATTGAAGCCAAGCCAGACGTGACCGGGCTTTCTTCCTCTCTATTGACTATGCAGTATAAAGCAAGATATCCAACTTATTAAAGAATTGGCAGAACTTAACTTGAGACGGATGGGTAGTAGATATAGTGAAACACAGACGTGTTCTAGAGTTCGTGGGGAAACCACAATCTCACTTATCTTCTGCAAGAACTGGGATTGGAGATTTTCTAGCTTTTAAAGAAAGGTGCCATAGTGGAAGTGCCAACCTCAGAAAAGGGGCTCGTTTTTTAATTCAAGATTCTTTCTCATTCTAAAGAACTCTGGTGAATGCCACACAGTTCTGGACCTAAAACTCCTCTACAAATATGTAAAACACATGGGTTTTGGATGATCACACTCAAAAATAGTCTGCCATTCATCATGAAGGGACACCTTTTTTTAACATTCCTCTACAAGCACAGGAAGTTTCTATATTTCATTAAAATTTAGGGCTGTTCATTTTCGACTGAAATCAGACCCTCAAGTTCGCACAAAATGAATGGCGCTGGTAGCTGCATATCCTCAAAGGAAAGGGTTGTGTGATCTTCTAGCTAGAAAGCGGTGAATCCAAGCATCTACCCAACATCAAGCCTACAATTTGCTAAAGAAGTCTGTGCAAATGCTCACAAACCTGAGTCTGGCAACTGATATGAGAGATAGAGTCCAAGCAGGACATCAAATTCCTAGGAGCAAGAAGTTGTACAAAGGAAGGAACAGTGTTCCCATCTGTAGAAATGGGGGATAAGCTAATCCTGCTAGCGTCTCTGTTCAAAACGAAAAGGAATAGTCAGTACTGGGGTTTTTTTTATAATCAATTTTATTATCATTTTGAAAAGCAAACAAAGTGACTGTAGGAAGGTGGAATATGACTACATGGTTGCCCCCACTTTTTTCCTGGTGTTTTGATGGTTTCTGACTTAGTTTGGCTGGGAACCTGCTTTTCAGGTCCCCAGCCTATCTGCTTTCTCTTATAAATTGATTCCTAGTTCCTTAGGTACACAACAGATGGGATTCTGAGGTGCTCTTATAAGTCCTTAGTATATGGTATACTATGTACCCAGGGCATAGGTACCCCAGAGGCCTACCAGGGGCTGCAGCATGCATTATGCCACCCCTGGAAAGCCCTCCAAAATGACACCACAGGTCTGCTACTGCAGCCTGGGTAAGGTGGTGCATGCACCCCTTACTGAGATATAGGTTCACTATATCTTACCTATCACTGCACATATACACCCATCAGTCACTCCCTATGGCAGGCCTTATCAATCCTGAAGGCAGGGTGCTTGGTTTTGTGTGAGAGGGTGCCCATGCATGAACAGAGCCCCTCTGCAGCCTTCGGAATCTCTTTTCCGGGGTTGTCTGTGATGCAGCCTGACCATATACTCGTAAGTGCATTATAACCAAATGGTAAATGCTAACTTTGGACTGGCTGCACGGAAACATGTTGTGTTTGGTGTCAAACACCTTGGAATCATACCCCCACACCAGTAACTGGTGTAGGAGTATGATCCCACCCTTCTAGAGGGAGAGCCATGACAGCACCAGTATACCCGATACCAGCTTAAAAGAGCCCTGGCATCACAAAATGGATGCTGCAGCCACAGACATGAGTCTGGCCTCCTGCTGCTGACCGAAACTCTGGCAGGGGAGGCCTGGACAATAGGTTTCCTGTCACAGGGAGGTGTTATCACCTCCCAGACAGGCTTTAGTGTATTGGGGCTGGGTGGGTGCACTCTGAGAGTGCTTTGAAGTCCTACACTGGTGGCACATTTGGTGTTCCTGTGCATAGTCCAGTTCAAACCGGTTGCAGGGGCTACCAGCCCCTGCTCTGGTGCAAAACTGGACAAAGGAAATGGGTGTAGCCTCTCCTCTTTCCAAACCCTCCCATAGGTGGGTCCACTGAGTTAGTCCAACCCCTTCCTTGGGTATAAAGAAGGAACCTATGTAACCAGAACTTTAGATATTCCTGGACGAAACTCTGAAACTGAATCCTGGACCTTCTATGATCTGTTCAACGCCAGATGACTGAAGAATTTCCCTTGGGGTAAAGGAGTTACTCCCCTGCTTGGCCGGCACCAAAGACGCATCTGTGCGGTCTGCATCTCCAAAGCTCCCGCCGGACGCCGAAGACTTTGCAATGCCAGAGGTGGATTTCCAGACTTCCCAGAGGCCTAACCGAGTCCCCAGCAAAGCTGAGACCCGTAGCCCTCGTGGGTACTGTGGAACCGGAACCCCTGGACACTGCGCACATTTGCAAGTGCATCAGCTTTCTGACAGCTCTTGAGGCTGTGGATTGGCTAACTTGTAGCCCAGACCCCGAGCACCTTTTGCACTGAAGATTGTGGGCCTACACTCCACGAGTGGTGGGTCCCTGTGAAGGCAACTCTCACTTCTATTGGGCTTCCCTGGTTGCTCCAGACATGCCCTGACTCTCCATCGCTTGGGGAGTCTCCAGGACCTTGCTGGTACGCACCGAAGCATCTTTCTCCTTTCTGCGTGGGTTGCTGTTGCCAAGGCTTGTTGTATCTAATCCAGGCCCCCATGCTGCAGCACTCGACATCCTTCGTGGGACAGCTCGAATCCAGCTCCTGGTTGTCCTCGACACCTCCTGGTCCTCGTGGCTGAAGAGTCAAGTTTTCAGGTTCTTCACATCTCCGATCCAGACTTGGATCTCTTCGGACACTTCGCATCTTCCCGGCAGCAGCACTTCTTTGCCAGCTGCCATTGAAAACGACGACGACCCAACACCATTTGACACCTATGCACCCGGCTTCCCTGGGTGAGGTATCTCGAGTACTCCGGTGCTCCCGTGGGTGTTGACCCTAGAACTGTCCAAGTCCAAGAGGGTTTGGTCCTAGTCGACTTCTAAGTGTCCTTTAACTTTAAAAATCTAACCACGACTTTCCCCATAGAAGCTAACGGGAGCTCGCGGCTGTGTTCTCACACTGCACACGGCCCCCGTGGGTCCCCTGTGTCACTACCTTGGGTGGTTCCTTGGGGTCCCAGCGATTCTACAGGCTCTAGGCCTTGTGTCTAGTTAAGTCGTGGTTCTTATATCACTTTCTTAGTATATGGTTTGGCTCGCCCCTAGGGCCTAACGTATATTGTGCTTATTTACTGTGTTATTTTTAAGTGTATCTTATGTGCTTTTGCCTCTAATCTCATAAAGAGACTAGAGGGGTGTGTTTAGTAATACATACATATATTTAAATATATACCTGGTGTGGTCTCCTTTCATTTAGCCACTCAAAAGATTATAGACTGGTAAAACAAGCTGCTTTACATTCCTTCAAGACTTAGCCTGAAGGCTGCTCTCCATAACTACCTCTAGGATAGCTTTCAATAAAGGTTGTCTTTGAACTATCATCAATAAGGGGTTGTTTGGACTGGTACAGGGTGCCCACTATAACTAGTGGACAGCATATACCAGGCCAACTCCTCACAGTGACAGCACACATCTTACAAGGTAAAGCAAAATCAGCCCCAACGGGCAATAAAAACCACAGCCATAGTATGAATAAGGAGGCAAACCACCCAAGCTGGAAAGCAGTACAGTGTTACACTGAAGAGCCAGTGCAAGGAGTTTAAAACAGTAAGTTCAACCATTTGCCCCAAACCTTGTGGAATTTCGCTGGACAGCCATGTGCCTCATAGAGGGGCTCCTCCTGGGTCGCGCACCAGTCCACCCCTCGGTGCCATTTTTGGAGGGTAGGGGGGTGGGCTTGAGCCCAGGCCGCAGAAAGGTCTTGCTTGGCCACAGCGACCGCCGTCCCCAGAAAGTGTTTATCCACTCTAGAGCCGTCCAAGCCATCAAAGATGCCCAGGAGAAGGCGCAGGGGGTCGTGGGGGACCTGCCAACCCAAGGTCTGTGTGAGGTCAGATTCCACCCCCGACCAGAACGGGTGATGCCTGGGCACATCCAGACCATATGGTAAAAGTCAGCCGGAGCCCAGCGCAATGTGTGCAGTCCGGGGAGGGGCGCAACCCTGCCCTGTGTAATCGCGCGGTAGTAAGAAAGGCCATGTGGAGATAATAGAGTTGTATAAGGCGGAGTTTAGATAAGGTGAGGGTTTTGGAAGACATGAGGGCATCGTGCCAATCTGCGTCCTCTAGGGGACCCAGCCATCCCTCCCAGTGAGCCCGCAGCGAGGTTAAATGGTTGGGCCATTGTTCACCAGGGAGCGGTATATCCGAGACACCCCTCCTCGTCCCAGGTTTCCCATCATGAACTGTTCTTCCAACGGGCTAAACTCGGGTAGAGATGTACCTGTTGGGACATGGGCAGTGATGGTGTGGCGGAGTTGCAGGTACTTAAAGAATTGGGAGGTGTGGAGGGTATGACGTCGCTGCAGGTCAGGGAAGACCCTGATGTGATCCCCCACCCACACATCCCGACATGGTCCCACTGCCGGAAGCCTGTGAGCGTCGCTGTTTCTCGCAATCACGTGCCCTGCCAGAGAGGTGTCTGTTGAGTGAGTCGCGTGTCCCAGCGCGTGTCACAGGGCGGAGCGCTAGGCCACCAGGACCGCACTAGTGATTTGTGGTATCACCTGTGGGATGGGAGCCCCGTATAGGTAGGCTTGGATGTGCGGGAAGTTCATGTCTCTAAGTTCAGTCCGATAGCCCAGGTCAGACCACCCCTCAGTGAACCAGTCATGGATGACGAGGAGTCTGGTGGCCAGATAGTAGAGGTGGAGATTTGTCATACCCATGCCTCCATCAAAGGGTGGGATCCTACAGCAGGCCAAGGCGATACGCGGCCTCCCACCCCCCCACAGAAACCTCGTGAGCACCGCATCGAATTCTCGGAACCAACTCCCCAGGAAGTGAAAGGTGGTATTCTGAATGATATATAGGAAGCGGGGAAGAATCATCATTTTAAAAAGTGCCCCTCTTCCCAGGGGGTTAAGTGGTAGGAATTGCCAGCGCTTGAACAGTCAGTACCGTAAAGCATTTTTGGGAAGCATGTCCTTGTGTATTCTGCTGGTGCCTCAAAGCTGTCTTCAAATCAGTTCCATTCTAGTGCTGTCATCCTTACAGTGGGAGCAAGTAAAGTGGGGACAGGGGTGACATGGTGGTAATTACCCACTCCTCCAAATGAAGGAGGCGCTACAGGTGTGGTGATGCAAAGGCCAGATATTCAGAGTTAGTCCCCACCTCACACTGCAAGTTTTCGTAACGTCAGACACTTCCCTGGGGCTCGCCCCTCAGTTGTCTCTGGACAATAGAGGAGTCTCACTATACATATCAATCTGCCTAAGTTCACAGCAAGGTGTCTTCTATAATTCCAAGAACCTTAAAAACTATAGTTGGGCTCTGAAGCCCAACATGGACCTGTCGGCTTCACGTGTACCAGGCTTACAGAACATATTGGCAGGTCGAAAGATTTTAGACAACCATGAATGGGAAATGGACAGCATATTTGGGCTGATTTTCGAAAAGTGGAGAAGGCCCATTGGGAAATCTTCACAATAGACCATAACTCCAAATGCCTCTTTTATGCAAGCAGGTGATGTTGCCCTGGATTCGAGAAGAAGCCCTTGCAATACGCTGAATCTGAAAGTTTACACATTGTGTTGAATTCTTCGTATTCCCACAGTTCTCTGCAAAAGTGAGAGAGAGAGTTGCAAAATGATTCTGCCAAGCTGGAGTCAAAGTTCGTACATGGAGTTGTGGAACATGTCTATCGGGACTGTATTAGTATTGAAGAAGGAAGCCCTTCTGTTATTCAGGAACCAGCTAAAAATGCTTCACCCTCAACTGTCAGTCGCTTCGCTTGACAGCCGGACTCTTCAGGACTTGGAGTTTGGTCATCTGGAGCATCTAGGGAATGATCCACAAACATGCCTTAAAATGAAAGATGTTTGTGAAATGGGCTAAGGAGAAATTAAATCAGCTTGAGGTGCATGATTTCCAATTTTTTACTATATCCTCAGCAGCTTGCTGGGTTGGTTTCAGTTATGCCTCCAATACTTTCTGGCAGCAATTTTCTAGATACCTCTAGAGATCAATGATACCTTCAGAATCAAGACTGGAGGGTTAATGAAGGGGTTGTTCAGATACTTCGGTCCAAAGGCAAGACTCCAACATGGGAGCTCAACACAGTCTTAGCGGCTCTAATCAGATCACCCTTAGAACTAAGTTGTAGATCTACAAGACAGCATCTTTCTAGGAATATAGCTTTTAGTGTTAGCAATAACATCAGCCAGAAGAGTTGGTGAGTTGCAGGCTCTGTCTTGTAAGTAGATGTGCTAACGATTTCTTAAGGACAATGCATCTGGCTACAAATCTCCAGATCATTCCTAAGGTACCTGTTTCATTTAAATCAAAAATGTTTATCAACTCTTCAAACCCTACCATGGCAGCTGCGAGAGTCTGTAGCTCCCTGGATGTTGCGAGGACTTATATTTTTCTTTCATTGTTCCAACTAATGTTTCATAGGTTTTAGGACATTGAGTATGGGGGTGTAGGAAAGTGCCCTTTTTGACATGGTCACCCAGACTTTTTGCCCTAGAACTGATGCTTTTTGACTGAAAATGCACGAGGTCCCTGCTAACCAGACCAGCAGTGCAAGTGCTCTTTCCCTTAAAACAAGGTAAATGTATCAATTGTAACTCAATTGTCAAGGACTTTAGCACTCCTGTAAGTCCTTAGGAAATGGTACCCCTGTTAACTAGGGCATGGGTACTAAAGGGGATCCCTATGTAGTATGCCCCCCAAAGGGACCCTCATGAAACCTGCATGCAGACTACCATTGCAGAATGTGTGAAATGGTGCAATCCATTTTCAAAACCCGAAATGGAACACTCCCTATGTGCCCTGCCAAGGTACACTGTATATAATGTATGTAAGTCACCTCTATAGCAGGACCTAGAGCCCTATGGCAGGGTATATTATTTTATATGTGAGGGCACATATGTATGAGCAGGTAGGCCCCTGTGATGTCTAGTTCCATTACAAGATTGTGCAAGTGATCAGGTAGCCATCTTAAGCACATGTACTGTAGTGTAGTTCCTATATCCCTGATAGGCTCTGCGCATTGGAATAACATACACTATAGATCTGACATAGGACTAAGGTCAGTATGTCTCTATCGAGTATATTAAACTTAATTACTTGTGTGTGCCAGCTAACTCAGAGGTCACTAGAATATACAAGAAGGGATTAGTCTCTGACAACCGCATAAACATGACAACTTTGTTTCCTTTTAGAATCGGAACAGTCTCAGAATCGTGGAAACAATAGATAACAGTTTCACTCAGTCAATCGTGCATGCTTTGTTTCTACGGAGTTGCACAGAAATAGAGAGACAGGCGTTTCAATAAAAGGGTTTATTGAACAGTCTTATTTCTCATGCAAGAGAATGAATTGCTACAATCGTAAGACAGACTGCGAAGTACAATATGTACGAGGTTAGCAGTAAGATAAAATAATACTGAAATAGCATGGTTTGTAGCTATGACATATATTAATCAAAATACATACATAAATAACATAAGCTAAAATGTGATACTCATCTGATGTTTCTAAATTGTTCTACCCCAGTGTACCTAACCTAAGTGCAGTACGAGGTTTGAAGTAGGTGCCATTTCTAAAGTATAGCTAGCTATATTTTAGTTGAGCCAAGAGTTGCCAAAAGTTTCTCTAAGTTTTAGTCAGCTCCATACCTTAGAATGAGAGAGGTTGGAATCTTTTTTCTGGACTCGATAGTCTAACCCCCCACAAGGGAAGTCAGAGAGCACTGGAGCTGGATTCTCTGCAAGGAGGATGGCAGCGTCAGGTCAGTGCATCAGGGTGGAACTCGATCTCCTTCCAAACTTGCCATGGCGACCCCGTAGTCTGGGTTGGATCGAATCCTCCGGGATCCGCAATTTGCCAGGGCAAGTGCTGGTATATTTATACCTTGAAGGTGTCTAGGAATGCCAGTATTGACGTAAAAGTCGGGCAGAGGAACGTCATGAATGAACCCCTAAGGAATAGATGTTCATGCATACTTAATGAGTTCTTGGAGAAATCAATATTAAAGCTGAGGGAAATTCCTAAAGGTTTAAGGGTCTGGTTTTCCAAGAATTTGTTGTGACGTGGAGGGACAGATGTAGGTGGCCATGCCTGTGTTTGGTTTGTACGGACAATGTCGAAATAAGGGCCGGATTTCTATGTCCAAATAAGGGCAATGTGAATTGTACCTATATAACGGCATAAATCTGGGAACCTATATAGGGAATCTAAATCTGCACACAACAGTACCAGACACTGGTCATGAGTTACACAGCTACATGATGGCTGCACTGAAACCAATGATATTTGGTATCAAACACCTTGTCTCAATAAATCTATACTGATGCCAATACTAGATTTATTATGACATGCACCCAGAGGGCACCACAGAGGTGCTCCCTAAAAACCTACTAGTCCTCTTATGTGGTGGCTGACTGGTATCATCCAGCTTGCTACTACAGACCAGTTTCTGACCCCCTGTAGGTGAGTGCTTGCCCTCTCAGAGGCCAGAAACAATGCCTGCTCCAGAGGATTGTGTTCACACCTCCTCCAGTAGGATGGCTAGTGATTAGGATACCAAGGCCACAGGTGTCCTAGCCTCTGCTGCCTTTGATATATGACCATGGCTTCCTACCTGACCTGCGGAATGCCATCCCTGCCCTGGGGCCATTTGACACCAGAGAAGGCGGGCAATGAGTTAGTAAGAAGGCGTGTCACACTTTCAGGCTAGGCACACCTCTCAGGATTATGCACACTATCCCCAGGAAATTGTCATAAAGGGGTGTAGTCACCCCAGGAGCAAGTAGCGCAATGGATACTATCCTAGACTCCCCTAAATTCAGTGTTTAGGGGTACCACTGACACTAGGGACTCCAAATCATCTACTGGGAACCAAAGAAAGGACAAAGATGAGCCGAAGTTGTGAGAACAGTGCTCCTGCATCGTAGTTGGCGCCAAACCCTGCCCAGCTGCTTACACTACAACAATCAAAGAAACCGACTTGTCTGGAAGCTCAAAAGCCTCCCCAAACCCTTGGAGGACTGTTCTCACCTTCAACAATCAAGCAGCTTCTCGTGGGGGGGGGGGGGGGGGGGATCCACCTGTGTGAGAAGTTGGCCTGGCATATATTGTTCCTAGTTATAGGGACACCTTGCACCAGTCCAATTCGACTCTTATTGATGATAGGTTTAAGACAACCTTTAAAGAAAGCTATCCTAGTGGTAGCTGTGGAGAGCAGCCTTCAGGCTAAGTCTTGAAGGAGTGTTAAGCTTATTGTTTTACCATAATAACCTCTTGAATAACCAAATGAAAGAGTAGCCCACACAGGTATATATATAAAATATATGTATTTATTCTAGACAGAATCCCACAGTCGCTTTATGTGACTAGTGGCAAAGTTACACTTCAAACAAGCATTTATAAACACAATAAATAGCACAGAAATCAATGGGCCCCAGGGGGGGGACCAAACCATATACTAAAATAGTGGTATAAGAACCACGACAATTCTACAGGCAATGCCTAGGGCATTCAGGATCGCTTGCCCCTTCAGAATCCACCCACAGTTATGAGGAAGGGGACCCACGGGAGACGCGTGCAGTGCAAAGAGCTGCTATCGGGATCACAATGTTAGCCTATGGAGAATGTCGCGGTTTGAAATAAACAGATTAAAAATACTTCTAGCAGGAGTACAAAGTTAAAACTTTAGACTTAAGCTTTTGAGATGCCCACAACCCCGAGAGTACCGAGGTACCACTGTTACCTGCCTCAGGGAAGCCGGGTGTATAGGTCGTTTCTGCTGTCGGGTCGCGGGCTGATTTTCAATGGGAAAATAGTCAAAAGTTCTGCTAGCCAAAAGCGTCGATGATGCCGTGAAGATCAAAGATGTGAAGAATGTAGAGAAGAACCTGAAAGCAGAGGGGACAGAGTCTGGGTTACGGCAAAGTGACCAGGAGGCTCAAAGCAAAGAGCCCTTCGATGTCGGGTGCTTCAGGTGAGAGGTGCTGTTGCTTGGATCTGCAGCCACAGGCTCCGGGAGGCTTCAAGGAAGGCCAGCTTCCGGAGGGCAACTGTCCCACATTGGATGAGGGTCGCTGCAGTGTTAGTGTCCGGATTGGATCCACTAAGCCTTGGCAACCGCAACCCACAAAGAATAAACAAATCAGCTACAGTGCAGACCCACGAGGTCTGGGAGAGGTCTCCTTCAAGGAGACTGTAGAGCAGGCCTGGAGCAGCCAGGGGAACTCTTGTTTTTAAAAATAGACCTCCGCTAGGGCCCACAAGTTGAGAGATAAGGGACCGCGGGAGGCGGCAATTTGGAGTGTGTAAAAGGGCACCCACGGGCCACCGGAGGGGGCTAGGGCGCTGGTCTTTGGCACAATTACTGTAGAGTGGTTGGCTCATAAACGGGCCAAAGCACAACTTCCCCACTGGTCAGGGTCGTGTGCTATGCAAGAGGTGGCCGGGGTCTCGGGGTATTGGGGATCTCGGCACCCACGCAGTCCACGGTGCCCAAACTCGTTGAGCACACTCACTGGGCTCTGGGATGCGCTGGAAACCCACCTCAAGGGGTCTGGAAGTCGTCAAAGTTCGTGAGAGCAGCGAAGTTCCAACTGGGTCACTTGCAGTGTTTCAGGTGCCTGCCAAGCAGGGGGATAACTCCTTTATCCCAAGGGAGATTTCTTCAGTCAGCTGGGCAGCAGCTCGTCGAAGGTCGGTTCTGTAAAGTTCCAAATTAATCTGAGGCTCTGGGGCCACGTTATTCACCTTTATCCCCAAGATTAGGGGAGTGTCCAGAGTAGTGTCCACCAATGGCTGGTGAGGCGGGAAAGGGTGGCTACACCCTCTCCCTTTTGTGTGTTTCCCACCAGGATGCCCCTGAATCGGTTCCAAGCGGTGTATGCAGAATTAGGTCTCTGCCGCTGCCTACGTGCAACTCTGAAAGGACATTTGGTGCACCCACCCTGTTCCAATCCACATTATCCTGTCTGGGGAGATGCTAGCACCTCCCTGCCACAGGAGCCCTATTGTCCAGCTGGCGAGGCTGGGGTTTTCCCCAGCAACAGCCAGCCAGGGTCATGTAGGTGGCGGGCAGTAGCCATTTTGTGAAACTTGTGCACTTTTAAATTGGTGTCTAAATTCTCGCGCTTTTCCCATATCGCCCTTCTAGCAAGGGGGAATAGCACCCTCATGCCCATGGCGGTACTGGGAGTATGATTCCTATATGTTTGACACCAAACACGATATGGTTCTGTGTAGCCATTCTCAAGTTATCGCGATATCGCAATAGACTTATAATGCGGTTAAGAGTATATGGTATGGCTACACTACAAACAACCCAGTAACGATTTTACGAAGGTTGCAGAGAGGCCCTACTCATGTAGGGGCCCCCCCTCACACATACCTCAGCACCCTGCCCTGTAGGATTACCAAGGCCTGCTATAGGGGTGACCTATGAGAGTATATGTGTTGTAATGGGGTGGTATATAGGGTACCTATATCCCTGTAAGGGGTGCTAGCACCACCTTACCCAGACTATAGTAGTGGTCTGGTGGTGTCAGTTTGTATGGCTGTCCCAGGGTGGCACAATAAGTGCTGCAGCCCTGGTAGGCCTACTGAGGGACCCATGCCCTGGGTACCTAGGGTACCATCTACAAGGGACTGGTAGGGCATGCCCAGCATCCAATTAGGTTTGTACCTAGAGTACTCACATCAGTTTTAGGGAGAAAGCAGATAGGCTGGGGTCCTGGATAGCAGGATCCCAGCCAGACTAGTCAAAAACCACTCAAATACCAGGCAAAAAGTTGGGTGCAACCATTAGTCAGATTCCACTCTCCTACAACCTGCATCTGCAGGTTTTGACTGCAACAACCCAGTTCTTCGTCTTGCTGGCCATCGGGCCCACCGAGGAAGCAACTCACAAAGAAGAGGTTGTTGTGAGTCCAGAAGGCCAGCCCCGTCCCTTTCACCAAGACATGAGACGCTGACCCCTCCCGGAGCGTCTCAACACCAATACCCTGGTACCGGAGCCCTTGCAACTACTAAGGCATTTTGCGTGTCCAGTCCAGACTCCACCGACCTGCCATTGAGGGACTTTAGGATCTATGAGACCTTTGTTGAGAGTGGCCCTGCTGCTCTGCTTTATCTCCCTCTCCAAGTCACAAAAGCCAAGTGAGAGCCTCTAACTACAGCGACCTGCTGGACAAAACACCTCTGCACCCGAACCCCCAACTGTGTCCTTGTGCTCCACAGACCCTCAAGGGCTGAGCCTGCCTCCCTTTGGGTTCTACCGGACTTGTACCCAAGTCCTCATGTGCGGCCTTTCTTTTGCAGGTACTTCTTCCAAAGACTTTAACGCGTAGAGCTCGAGGCTACCAACACGACCAGCCCCTCTTCACCCAGACACACCAGAGCAGGTAAAATGTAACTGCTGGTGGGTTTTTGGACCTTCGTCCCTAAGCACCTTAAGTCCTAGAAGGCACCCCCAAAAACGTTTGCATGTATATTTATGCAGTGTATGTTTCTCCCATAGGATAACATTACCGCTTTCGAGGCTCATGTGTCAAAACCATTATTCAACTGTATTACTACGAACATCTATAGCTCCCAAAGTACTTACCTGATTCCGGTGACCATGGTGTCTAAAATTTGATAAAAATCTGTTATTTTTCTGAATTGGTCTCAAATTTCTTCTTGAGTTTGTGCCTTATTTATTGACTCTGTGTGTACAACAAATGCTTAACACTACTCTCAGATAAATCTAAGCTGTTTGACCACACTAACACAAATGGAGCACTTGAGATTATTAATTTAAGCCCTGTAAACCAATAGGTTTGTCTGTACTTTTTGCATGGCGTGCCCTTACATTGGCACTATCGCATATAAAGCCAGCTTTCTAAATTGTTGGTTCAGCGGTCTGGTGCAGGACTTTTCATTTGCTGATAGCACGGCAGCCTTTACTCCGAAGTTTTTATTTCGTATTACATTTTCCTCGCATTTTTTAGATCGTACAGACTGTTGCCACGCAAGTCTTTACATCGCAAGACAAAACCACGCATTTGAGGATAATTAAATAAGGAGACTTTTGGGGGTCTCCCCCCAAAAAGATAGCATGTTCAACTACGAAAAAAGATGTAAACGACAAATGATTAGGAATTAAAAAATGTATTGAGTTAATGTATACATTTTCAACAGTAGGTGGCAGTGTTACACTGTGATAGAATTTTTAAGAGTCAGTAAGCATGGTGAAAGTATGCGTGGTATTGGAATGCGTGGTGAAGGTGTTTGTAATGTGAATGAATGTAAATGCGTGGTAGTGGTATGCGTTGTGAAATGTGCGATGTAAAGACGTGTGTGGTGAAGGAAGGCATGGTAATGTCATACAACCTATAGCACTTGGCCAATAGGTGATTCCAAGAAGAAATCCACAATTGATATTAGTCGAATTTCTTTTCTCAACATTTCTGATTGTTTTCTAAACTTTGTAATTTATACTGTTGTGTTAAGTCCCCCAGTCCATTCCATTTGAAAGGTAAATAGTCTAATAGTCGTTTCGTTTCGTTAGTCTTTATTATCGATAAGTTTCATCAAAAAAGACAAATACAAAGTAAGAAGTACAAACAGAATAAATATTGAGAACAAGTCCAAATTAACACATTTAGAAATAAAATCATAAATAAACACAGCTCTATAATCTAATGTCTCCTATTTCTGATAATCCAGACCCAACCCAAAAATTTAGCCACTGCGACTACAACACATTCACCAGTATCAAATCTCAGAATTCTTAGGGCTTCAAACCCCTGTCTAGTACCCAATGTGCGACATATGGGTTTGAGCCATTTGGCCCGGGGGGCAGCATAGGCCGGGCAAGCAAAAAATATATGACCTACAGAATCTACACAGTCAGTACACCAGCTACAGGAATCACAGGTCGCACCCTTCCATTTATTTGTAAATGCTTTAGTTGGTAAGGTGCCGACCCTAAATTGATGGTAAAGTTTCCTGTCGCTAGGCCTGGTAATAATGTCCCAGTAAGCTTCTAAAAGAGGGACTTTTTTATACTCAAGAAACCTGCCTGACAAGGACTCAGCTGAAACTAAGGATAGATGTTTTTGTAACACCATTGACCAATAAAGACTTTTAAAATGTTTTTTTGGGGGAAAAGGGTTGGTAGCCGGGTCGGTCCAAAGAATTCCCAGTCCCATGGATTCCAAAAGTTGGCTAACTTGCCTGAACCAGATGATGTTACCAGCTCCCAAAATGGAACGGACGTCCAGAAATGCTTTTGCATAAGGGCCTAATTCCGGGACCGTCCATAATCTCCGCCAGAAGGCCAATGGTTTAAACCTAGCAATGTCATCAAACGAATGACAGCCAAGATCCCACAGGAGTGGTTTCACTGGGGTGGAACATGGGAGACCCGTAAGCATTCTAAAGAATTTATGTTGCGCCTTAACCAGGGGGGAAAGATCGGCAAAACCCCAAAGTTCAGCGCCGTAGAGGATTGCTGAGTTGATCCTTGCATTGTAGATTTTAATAGGAGGACCTATCATTTTCGACTGGGATTGCTTTTGTTCTTTTACCAAGCACCCAGAAAGCTGGGCAAATTTAAGGGATAGGGCATCTATTTGAGGCCTCCAGTTCAGCTTATTTTCAAAGACTACCCACAGGTAAGTCATACCATTGGTTCGTTCCAATAAATCATTATTCATAAACACGTGGCCTTTCACACATCTCCCTTTGTTAAAGACCATGTATTTGGTTTTGGAAACATTAACTAACAGGTCAAAGTCAGAGCAAAAGTTAGCAAATACATTCAAAGCCACCTGTAACCCAGACAAAGTCTGGGAAAGGAGTAGGGTGTCATCGACAAACATAAGGAGTGGGATTTTGGTACCTCCCAACCTAGGGGCGTCCGTTGATGTAGAAGAAAAATACTGCACAACTCTATTAATGAATAACAGAAATAGAGTAGGCGCAAGGACGCACCCTTGCCTGACACCTCTACTAACTTTGAATCTATCGGTAACCTGCCCTTGTTTCTCCCATCGAACTTGTGCAAAGTTGTTTTCATGCAGCCTAATGACAATGTTCAAAAGATCAGCAGGCATCCCCAGCTCCGCTAATGCCCCCCAAAGTTTGGTCCTATTGACTAGGTCAAATGCTGACCGAAGATCGACAAAAGCAGCATAAAGAGTACCACCACATAGATAAACCGTTTTCCAGACGATCAGTTGAAACTTGAACGCCTGGTCGATGGTACTAGTGCAGGGTCTGAAGCCGGCCTGTAGGGGCGAGATAATATCCTCCAGCTCGATCCAAGACTGGATTCTTGCCAGGAGCATTCTTGCAATGATTTTTTGAACAGAATCAATTAAACTGATCGGGCGATAGTTCCCCGGACAGGAGCGATCACCTTTCTTAAAGATGGGCAGAATCTCAGCGCCCTTCCAAGATTCAGGAATGGCAGCCCCCTTGGCTATAGCCATTGCCATGAGTGCAATATAAGGCACCCAGTTGCCAAGATCGAATTTGAAGAGATCCGCAGGAACACAGTCCATACCTGGTGCCTTGCCACTAGGCACCTTAGATAGAGCCATCTCAACCTCTACACAATCAAATTTAAAATTCGGGGATACGGACAAATCCCGAATAGGGGAAGGGGCAATCGCTTCGACCAGATTAATGTCCGAGAACTGGGACTCAAAGTGCGACACCCAGATATCAGGGAGTACATAATTAGAAGGGACCTGCGTACTCGGGGAGTTGCCCCACTTCACGATATGCCAGAACAAAGTTAGGTTCTTTTGTTTACTAGCAACCAAAAGGTCATTCCAGTGATCATTATCCCAATCTTGTTTGGCGAGAACTTTAGCCTTGCTATAGTCTTTCCTGGCTAATCTAATAATAGCCTTGTTTTTGCTTTTGATAGCAAATTTCAATTTGCTATAAGACTCGCAGCAAGCTTTGTTATACCAAGAATTTGGCTTTGGAATAGGTGATTTCTTGGCCTTACAAGGTTTGGAAAAAAGGGACTTAAGGTCAGAAAAAAGATTTTCATGTATATCAGTAGACTCACCAGCGACATCCTCAAGGCTCCGAAGAGACTGTAGGTCTTCCAATGCACAAGAAACCTTTGCACAGATCTCAGAGAGTACTACACTATCAATGGCAACCTTGTCCCAGCGCACTCTCCGTTGGTTGTTAGTTAGGAGGGCATCGGCAGTCACTATCTCTGATGGTTTGTTTCTATGGGCTGGATTAAACAAGAGGCTCAAAACTAAAGGGTTGTGGTCGCTCTCAGGGCGGTCTAGAACCACCATATCGCATAATGTGGACCAAAACTCCACTTTGATTAAGGCATAGTCGATTCGACTGCTACGACGGCGGCCATCAGAAAAGGTCTCCTTGCCATTTTTATCCGATGGAGTCCGTCCGTTGGCAGCCCTGAAACCACGCTCCATACATAAACTCATCCACTGGATAGCAGATTCAGTCCACCTCTTGTTGGGGGGGAGATCAAGAGGTGGGATGTTCAGGATTGCATCCGCTTCCAATGTGAGTGAATCCCAAGCAATATGCAGTGGCTCAAAACAACAGTTTAAATCACCCACTATTACCACATTAGTACATGTATTAACAGTGTCCAAAAACCCATCCAGTTGTAAAAAGGTATTTGTGCCTCGCCCACCTGGAAGGCCCCTGTTATATACATTTATAATGAAGAAATCCGGTTCGTCATTGGATTGCAATGAGATGATTAATATGTCGGGGCTGTCGATGGCCAATTCGGTGAGTCTGTACTTGAGGGTTTGCCTTACCCATATGCAGAGACCGCCCGAAGGACGGCCCCTTGTTCCACTGGAAGCCCCCTTGTAAAAATGTACATACCCAGGTAGATAGATAGGGTCCACCGCCCACGTTTCCTGAAATACAAGGATATCGTGGGTGGTTGCCCAGGCAGGCCAATCTTCCAATATTATTTTACTACGGAGACCAGCAATATTCCATGAGGCCAAAGTAAGAGGGGGGGGGGCTAGTATTGTCAACCAGCAGAGGGGCAGGTAAGGAACCCAAAGCGACTAGGTGGGATACGGTATTACCAGGTCCTATACACTCAGTCTCAAGAACACAAGGATCAGAGTGAATAGTTGGTGGTCTGTCGATGTACGACAAACAGGTACGAGGAACCGTCTCGGTTCTCAATGGGTTAGAGTTGACTGGGCTAATGCCCTGGGGAATATCTAGACTCTCCAAAACTGGTAAAAAGGAATCAGAATTACTATGGGGGACATTATGTAAAACACGGGCATAGTTGGGATACAAGACACCCGGACCCAAGTGTCCCCCCCTTGACCCTCCCCGACTCACAAACCCAGAACAAACAGGGCCAGTAGAGGCCTTACTCGCACAACCCAAAATGTATAGATTAGATAACGGTCAATCAACCCCTTCTAAAGTATTCAAGGGGGCAAAAAAATTTGACAGTGGGAGATGAAAATCAAATCCGGGCTGGCGACGAAAGCCCCTGTTAACCCTTTCCCAGCCAGTAAACATGTCACAGGGGGAAACACGTGGAACAAAAGGGTAGAAGTAAGACAAATCCAAAGTAATTATTCCAGTGACACTCGAAGTGTTAGTATGGGAGCAAATATGACTCACCACCCTTGGGTCCTGAAAGTTAATAATCACACAATCTCCCTCCACTTTCTTAACCCCATTGCCCAACCAGCTCACCCTACGTACTGTCAGGATTTCTGCACGTAATCTAGCCGGCAGTGGCCTATTTCCATTTAGCCAGTGAATTACTTTGTTCTTCAACTCGCTATGGGACTCGATCTTAGCCTGGGGGAGCCTTGGTACACCTGCCATGATGACAGTATATGGCAGCGACTCTGGTGGGAGATTAATACATGGAAGTTTTAAGAAAGGACCGTCACCCTCAGTAGTAGGCTGTCAGGTTGTCATATTGCTCTTATTAATAACAGCATTACTAACTGGATCAATGGACGGGACAATGCTAACAGGTGTGTGGGAAACTTCCCCAACATGATCATTAAGAACATGGGGATAGGAGGGTACACTAACCAAAGCAGTAATGCCATTAGGAACAATCCCCGTTTTATCAGCTATATCAGAGGTTGGTAAAATTTTAGAGCCAGATGGAGTCGCTAAAATCTTCTCCAATAAGGAAGTGTTAGAAAGCACCATACTTTCTATTTTCCCGTTGGAGGTAGAGAGTCGATTGACTCTCTCATATAACGGTAAGAAGAAAGATTTAAGTAGTTGCTCCACAAGCTCGGAGAAGCCGGTAGGCACGGAGTTGGCATTAGGCAGAATGGTGGGAGAATGAGATGACAAAAGACTCCCAGGAACAGGAGGAGTGCTACAAGACAACTGGGAATGTGGAACATGACGTAAATTTGCAGGTTTGGGCAGTTTAGACACTTTAGGCACTTTTGCTCGTCTGCCCTTTGGGGGCACTCCCACACGTTTTCTTTTCCCAAGGCTAGACTGGGACTTTCTACCCAAAGTCGGGGCGTCTAAGTGTAACTGCTCAATAGTGGGCTGTGAAAGAATAACACTAGTATTTGTTGGTATGCCACTGGGTTCGGAAATATTTAAGATATCGGGAGTGTTTTCTAGGGAACTCAATACCGATATATCCGGCGACCCTTGCACATTACTAGGTAGCAAGTCGGAAACGGGTTGGGGTTGCCTGCATTCAGGGGAAATGGCTGCCATGATGTTACCAAGGGACGATCTTTTAGCTGAAATTTCTAAGGACAGTCTTTTTTCTGTTAAAATAATTTCTTGTTCAAGAACCCGAGCTGCTCTTGTGATGAAATTATCAAGAGTCCCTGTTACACAACCCCCAATACTACCCTGCGCAATCTTCCTACCTGACCTTAAGGAAGTCATCCTCGCGGGTAAAGAGCAGGCAATAGGGAGGGTAGCCAGAGGCAGTGACAAAGGACCTAAGATTACAAACTAATGCTGGACCAGAAATCACAGTAGGGTAAAACACTAAAATGACATAGCAGCTACTACGAACAGATGTCCGCCGGATGAAGATAAAACATAAGCTCACAATAACACAAGTATTTATATCACTTAAAAGTGTCAAAGTCAAACTTGGAGGGGAGGCCCGTCTCGTCCCCGGCCGTCCACAAATGGCCCGCTCTTTGCCCGGTCTTCGCCCCGAGCTGCGTCCCGCTAGCGTGTTAGGGAGGGGCCTTATAAATGAGTAGAGGGGCAAGAGGAGGCGGGGTCGGGAAGAGGAACCAGGTGTGGCGAATGGATTGGCGCTGAGCACCGTGGTCCTCGCAGTCCCGAAAGTAAGGGAATTAACAGCCTTCCCCCTGGATTCGGCGTAGCTTCCTTGCGGGTCCTCACAGATGGCAGGTCACAGCAGATAGAGAGCCCAGCACTGTCGAAGCCTACGAGCGGCACCCCTAATAGTCAGTTAGGCCTTAAAAGGCTTTTAGATTTTTTTGTCGATTTGTTTTTCTAAAAAGGTCCTAACTCTGCTAAATATGGCTGGCCCATAAGAGCTGGTCCAGGAACTCAACCTGACCCCTTATCTGCATCTTCGTATGAAGCAATAAAGGAACCTCGGCACAGCCGGCAAAATCAAAACTGGCTCAAACCCTACAAAAACACAGCTCCAAGAGTTCCTTGCAGAGTTGGATGTAACCCATTTAACAGAGGATCCTGACACCCCTCTAGAAGAGGAGGTGGCCAGTGACCATTACAGTGGGGACAGTACTGCAATGGACTGTCCCCTAAACTCACTAGAGAAGGTGATGAAGTACCCCGAATCTACCCTAAAACTGTATCTCAAGTGCCTTACCCTGCTGGGGGCAGGTCAGGCAACTCAAGGTTGAGAGAAGAGCTGGATGAAGAAGAAGACGCAATTTGTGAGAGTCTAGCCAGAAGAGCAGCCCTTGAAGCCAGCATTCTGGCTATGGGGAAAGAAATGGCTGAGATGGGTCTAGAACACATGAGTGGTGACAGCAACAAACTAAATAGGGAAAGTGAGGAAACGTTTGATACCAAAATCCTCAAAGGGATTATCCCCAAATATGTTGAGGATGTGATGATATATCACAAAGTGGTTTACAGCCTTTGAGAGGGCTTGTAATATGAGGGAATTACACCACAGATATAGGGGCTTTCTACTGTGGGAGTTATTCTCAGGAAAGTTCAGGGAGAGACTTCTGACACTGGATGAGGAGGATGGTGTATGACCTCATAATGGATGCCTTGATTGAGGGCTTTGGACTCACCATTTAGGAGTAGAGGATTAAGTTCAGGGAGACTCACAAAACCTTGAGTCAGCCTGGGTAGATTTTGTCGACTTCTCAGTCAAAACACCAGTGGCTGGTTTAAAGGCAGCATGGTGCAAGACTATGAAGAGCTCTATAATTTGATAATGAAAACGCTTCTGTTGAGTAATCGTACTTAAAAACAACTGCATCCGTACTTAGTGGACTTAGGGTTATTCTCTCCCCATGGAGTGGGGTAGAAGGATGACCATTGGGTCAAAACAAGGGTGTCTAGAAAGAGACCCAGGGTGGGAGTGACCAAAAGCTGAGGCTACTTTAATCTCATAGGTAGGGGTGGAGATGGTTACCCTGACTCAGTAACCTGGAGAAATACAGAGAAAAGCCAATGGGGTTGACGTAGAAGCACGGAGGGATACAGGTGCAAGTGTCACCATGGTGACTGAAAAACCGATATCCTCAGAACATTACTTAACAGGATAGACCTATCCAGTTAATAATGCTGATACCATTGTCAAGGTCTATCCCATGGCGACCTTGGAATGGGTCGGGGGTTACTGGCCAAAAGAGATGGTCATGTCCTCTGCAATTCCAGTAGAATGTTCTGCTTCGTTTAAGGATGGCTGAATAAATGGAAAAAGCAAATAAAACCCTTGAGGCCAGCTATGAGCTCCAAAAGCAATGGTTTGACCAAATGGCTGTACTGGTCGAGTTTCAGCCAGGGCAGAAGGCCTGTGGGAGCCTGTTGCACCTAGGGCCCTCCAAGACATGGAGAGATCCTTACCCTACCCTAGAAAGAAAGGGGGAGGTCACCTACCTGGTACACCTAGGGACTTGCAGGAGCCCCCACAGGGTCATCCATGTAAAAGCCTAAAATCTTTTTATGACAGGGCTGATGTAATCATGCTGATGATCACTAATGGGTATCAGGGAGAAGACAGTGAACCCTTTTAGAGTCTCTTGTCCACATGGTCATAGTCCCCAAAGCTCATTGCAAGGGAGGTAAACCAGAGCTGAGTTTTTGTGTGAACTATAGAATCTCAATTCTGTCACTGAGACAGATACACACCCTGTTCCAAAGGCGTATGAACTGATTGGCAGGTTGGGCGCAGCCAAGTTTCCCACTACTTTTGAGTTGACATCTGGGTACTGGGAGTTTGACTCCCCAAGAGCCAAAGAAAAATCATCATACTCAACCCCAGATGGACATTACCAGTTTACCCTTTGGTTTCAAGAATGCCCCTGCCCCCTTCCATATTTTGATGATAATGCTATCTACAACTCCACTTGGCAGGATCACCTGATCAACCTTGGAAAGGTCCTTCAGGGTCTTCAGCGAGCAGGTCTCACTATCAAGGGAAACAAGTGCAGTTAGGGCATAGGCTGAGGTACAGGTGAGAACCCATACAGCCATGCTGGGAATACCTGAATGGGTGTGTGTGAAAACAAGAGCACAAAGAAAAGCCCAAGATGAAAATAGGTATTGGAGCCTGGAATAATGGCCCAATCTTCAAAGAGAAAAAAGGCAAGAAGGCTGGGAAACCAGCTTCTGATGAGAAACAAGAGCGGGTCCCTTCTCCCCAGGGAGTAGACCTGTCAGTCCTTGAGGGAACTGAGCCTCAGGAGCTTGGGTCTTACACAGTAGCACTCCTAGGACCAGGGGGACCCTCTAGAGAAGATCTTTTCCAGGGACAAAGGACCTGTCCCACTCTTGAGAGCCTGAGACACCAACCTGCTGACCAGGAAAAGGGAGATGTCAGTGGCTCCAACAGGACCTATTTGGAGGAGGGATTACTCTATACTGAGGCTAGAGACACCAAGCCCAGTGCCACTGGGAGAGTGGTAGTGTCTCAGAATGTATAGAGAGTTCTTACTCACCTTAGCACATGACATCCCCCTAGTTGGGCGTCTTGGCCAGACTAAAACTTGGTGTAGGTTAGTCACCCACTTCCATTGGCCAGACATGTCCATGAAAGTGAAGGACTTTTGCAACTCCTGTGTTACTTGTCAAGCCAGTGGCAAAACGGGTAGCAAACCAAAGCCCTCCTTAATTCCACTACCAGTGGTTGGGGTTCCATTTGAAAGGGTAGGGATTGACATTGTTGGTCCCCTTGACCCTCAAACAGCATCAGGAACAGATTTATACTGGTGGTAGATCATGCCACCAGGTATCCTACAATAGTTCCCTTTAGGACTGTCACTGCTCCTGCAGTTGCTAGAACCCTCTTAAGTATTTTTACTTGGGTGGGTTTCTCTAAGGAGTTGGTTTCAGACAGAGGTAGTAACTGAATGTCTGCTTACTTAAAATGAATATGAAATTAATGTGACTTGTAAGTTCAGTACCCCCTATCACCCACAAACCAATGGTCTGTTCAACAAGACCATGGAAGGTATGATCATGGGACTCCCTGACAAACTCAGAAGGAGATGGGATTTCCTTTTACCATGCCTACTTTTCACCTACAGATCAGTTCCACAGAAAGGAGTGGACTTTAGTTCCTTTCAGCTTCTGTTTGTGGTCCCCTAACAGGATGGACAGAGTCTTGTGAAAGAAGGCTGACATAAGCCTCTCAAAGAGCCCACATTTGACATTGTGGATTATGTGCTAGGCCTTCGTTCAAGGATGGCTGAATAAATGGAAAAAGCAAATAAAAACCTTGAGGCCAGCTACAAGCTCCAAAATCAACGGTTTGACCAAATGGCTGTACTGGTCGAGTTTCAGCTAGGGCAGAAGTGTTTTGGGAGCCTGTGGCACCTAGGGCCCTCCAAGACATAGAGAGATCCTTACCCTACCCTAGAAAGAAAGGGGGAGGTCACCTACCTGGTACACCTAGGGACTTGCAGGAGCCCCCCCAGGGTCATCCATGTAAAAGCCTAAAATCTATTTATGACAGGGCTGATGTGATCATGCTGATGATCACTAATGGGTATCAGGGAGAAGAGAGTGAACCCTTTTAGAGTCTCTTGTCCACAGGGTCATAGTCCCCAAAGCTCATTGCAAGGGAGGTAAACCAGAGCTGAGTGTTTGTGTGGACTATAGAATCTCAATTCTGTCACTGAGACAGATACACACCCTGTTCCAAAGGCGTATAAACTGATTGGCAGGTTAGGCGCAGCCAAGTTTCCCACTAGTTTGGGGTGACATCTGGGTACTGGGAGTTTGACTCCCCAAGAGCCAAAGAAAAATCAGCATACTCAACCCCAGATGGACATTACCAGTTTACCCTTTGGTTTCAAGAATGCCCCTGCCCCCTTCCAAAGGCTGGTAAATAAAGTCCTGGCTGGGCTGGAGTCATTTAGTGCAGCATATTTTGATGATATTGATATCTACAACTCCACTTGGCAGGATCACCTGATCAACCTTGGAAAGGTCCTTCAGGGTCTTCAGCGAGCAGGTCTCACTATCAAGGGAAACAAGTGCAGTTAGGGCATAGGCTGAGGTACAGGTGAGAACCCATACAGCCATGCTGGGAATACCTGAATGGGTGTGTGTGAAAACAAGAGCACGAAAAAAAGCCCAAGATGAAAATAGGTAGTGGAGCCTGGAATAATGGCCCAATCTTCAAAGAGAAAAAAGGCAAGAAGGCTGGGAAACCAGCTTCTGATGAGAAACAAGAGCGGGTCCCTTCTCCCCAGGGAGTAGACCTGTCAGTCCTTGAGGGAACTGAGCCTCAGGAGCTTGGGTCTTACACAGCAGAACTCCTAGGACCAGGGGGACCCTCTAGAGAAGATCTTTTCCAGGGACAAAGGACCTGTCCCACTCTTGAGAGCCCGAGACACCAACCTGCTGACCAGGAAAAGGGAGATGTCAGTGGCTCAACAGGACCTATTTGGAGGAGGGATTACTCTATACTGAGGCTAGAGACACCAAGCCCAGTGCCACTGGGAGAGTGGTAGTGTCTCAGAATGTATAGAGAGTTCTTACTCACCTTAGCACATGACATCCCCCTAGTTGGGCGTCTTGGCCAGACTAAAACTTGGTGTAGGTTAGTCACCCACTTCCATTGGCCAGACATGTCCATGAAAGTGAAGGACTTTTGCAACTCCTGTGTTACTTGTCAAGCCAGTGGCAAAACGGGTAGCAAACCAAAGCCCTCCTTAATTCCACTACCAGTGGTTGGGGTTCCATTTGAAAGGGTAGGGATTGACATTGTTGGTCCCCTTGACCCTCAAACAGCATCAGGAACAGATTTATACTGGTGGTAGATCATGCCACCAGGTATCCTACAATAGTTCCCTTTAGGACTGTCACTGCTCCTGCAGTTGCTAGAACCCTCTTAAGTATTTTTACTTGGGTGGGTTTCTCTAAGGAGTTGGTTTCAGACAGAGGTAGTAACTGAATGTCTGCTTACTTAAAATGAATATGAAATTAATGTGACTTGTAAGTTCAGTACCCCCTATCACCCACAAACCAATGGTCTGTTCAACAAGACCATGGAAGGTATGATCATGGGACTCCCTGACAAACTCAGAAGGAGATGGGATTTCCTTTTACCATGCCTACTTTTCACCTACAGATCAGTTCCACAGAAAGGAGTGGACTTTAGTTCCTTTCAGCTTCTGTTTGTGGTCCCCTAACAGGATGGACAGAGTCTTGTGAAAGAAGGCTGACATAAGCCTCTCAAAGAGCCCACATTTGACATTGTGGATTATGTGCTAGGCCTTCGTTCAAGGATGGCTGAATAAATGGAAAAAGCAAATAAAAACCTTGAGGCCAGCTACAAGCTCCAAAATCAACGGTTTGACCAAATGGCTGTACTGGTCGAGTTTCAGCTAGGGCAGAAGTGTTTTGGGAGCCTGTGGCACCTAGGGCCCTCCAAGACATAGAGAGATCCTTACCCTACCCTAGAAAGAAAGGGGGAGGTCACCTACCTGGTACACCTAGGGACTTGCAGGAGCCCCCCCAGGGTCATCCATGTAAAAGCCTAAAATCTATTTATGACAGGGCTGATGTGATCATGCTGATGATCACTAATGGGTATCAGGGAGAAGAGAGTGAACCCTTTTAGAGTCTCTTGTCCACAGGGTCATAGTCCCCAAAGCTCATTGCAAGGGAGGTAAACCAGAGCTGAGTGTTTGTGTGGACTATAGAATCTCAATTCTGTCACTGAGACAGATACACACCCTGTTCCAAAGGCGTATAAACTGATTGGCAGGTTGGGCGCAGCCAAGTTTCCCACTAGTTTGGGGTGACATCTGGGTACTGGGAGTTTGACTCCCCAAGAGCCAAAGAAAAATCAGCATACTCAACCCCAGATGGACATTACCAGTTTACCCTTTGGTTTCAAGAATGCCCCTGCCCCCTTCCAAAGGCTGGTAAATAAAGTCCTGGCTGGGCTGGAGTCATTTAGTGCAGCATATTTTGATGATATTGATATCTACAACTCCACTTGGCAGGATCACCTGATCAACCTTGGAAAGGTCCTTCAGGGTCTTCAGCGAGCAGGTCTCACTATCAAGGGAAACAAGTGCAGTTAGGGCATAGGCTGAGGTACAGGTGAGAACCCATACAGCCATGCTGGGAATACCTGAATGGGTGTGTGTGAAAACAAGAGCACGAAAAAAAGCCCAAGATGAAAATAGGTATTGGAGCCTGGAATAATGGCCCAATCTTCAAAGAGAAAAAAGGCAAGAAGGCTGGGAAACCAGCTTCTGATGAGAAACAAGAGCGGGTCCCTTCTCCCCAGGGAGTAGACCTGTCAGTCCTTGAGGGAACTGAGCCTCAGGAGCTTGGGTCTTACACAGCAGAACTCCTAGGACCAGGGGGACCCTCTAGAGAAGATCTTTTCCAGGGACAAAGGACCTGTCCCACTCTTGAGAGCCCGAGACACCAACCTGCTGACCAGGAAAAGGGAGATGTCAGTGGCTCAACAGGACCTATTTGGAGGAGGGATTACTCTATACTGAGGCCAGAGACACCAAGCCCAGTGCCACTGGGAGAGTGGTAGTGTCTCAGAATGTATAGAGAGTTCTTACTCACCTTAGCACATGACATCCCCCTAGTTGGGCGTCTTGGCCAGACTAAAACTTGGTGTAGGTTAGTAACCCACTTCCATTGGCCAGACATGTCCATGAAAGTGAGGGACTTTTGCAACTCCTGTGTTACTTGTCAAGCCAGTGGCAAGACGGGTAGCAAACCAAAGCCCTCCTTAATTCCGCTACCAGTGGTTGGGGTTCCATTTGAAAGGATAGGGATTGACATTGTTGGTCCCCTTGACCCTCAAACAGCATCAGGAACAGATTTATACTGGTGGTAGATCATGCCACCAGGCATCCTACAATAGTTCCCTTTAGGACTGTCACTGCTCCTGCAGTTGCTAGAACCCTCTTAAGTATTTTTACTTGGGTGGGTTTCTCTAAGGAGTTGGTTTCAGTCAGAGGTAGCAACTGAATGTCTGCTTACTTAAAATGAATGTGAAATTAATGTGACTTGTAAGTTCAGTACCCCCTATCACCCACAAACCAATGGTCTGTTCAACAAGACCATGAAAGGTATGATCATGGGACTCCCTGACAAACTCAGAAGGAGATGGGATTTCCTTTTGCTATGCCTACTTTTCACCTACAGATCAGTTCCACAGAAAGGAGTGGACTTTAGTTCCTTTCAGCTTCTGTTTGTGGTCCCGTAACAGGATGGACAGAGTCTTGTGGAAGAAGGCTGATATAAGCCTCTCAAAGAGCCCACATTTGACATTGTGGATTATGTGCTAGGCCTTCGTTCAAGGATGGCTGAATAAATGGAAAAAGCAAATAAAAACCTTGAGGCCAGCTACAAGCTCCAAAATCAACAGTTTGACCAAATGGCTGTACTGGTTAAGTTTCAGCTAGGGCAGAAGGGTTTTGGGAGCCTGTGGCACCTAGGGCCCTCCAAGACAATTGGAGGGTTCCTTACCCTACCCTAGAAAGAAAGGGGGAGTTCACCTACCTGGTACACCTAGGGACTTGCAGGAGCCCCCCCAGGGTCATCCATGTAAAAGCCTAAAACCTTTTTATGACAGGGCTGATTTGATCATGATGATGATCACTAATGAGTATCAGGGAGAAGAGAGTGATCCCCTCCCTGACCTCCTTTCTGACAACCTTAAAGATGGGTCTGTTGAGGGAGCTGTCTTTTCAGACACCCTCACTGCCCAACAGCAGACTGACTGCAGGTAAGTCCTGGGACAGTATGCTGAGCTCTTTTCTTTGACCCCTGGTCAGACAACCTGGTGTACACATGATGTGAACACTGCGGACAGCCTACCTGTCAAAAACATTATTTACATGCAGTCTAATCAAGTCAAGGAAAGCATCCAAGCTGAGGTCAGCAAGATGCTGAATTTAGGGGTGATTTAACCCTTTTAGAGTCTCTTGTCCACAGGGTCATAGTCCCCAAAGCTCATTCCAAGGGAGGTAAACCAGAGCTGAGCTTTTGTGTGGACTATAGAATCTCAATTTTGTCACTGGGACAGATGCACACCCTGTTCTAAAGGCGTATGAACTGATTGGCAGGTTGGGTGCAGCCAAGTTTCCCACTACTTCTGAGTTGACATCTGGGTACTAGGAGTTTGACTCCCTAAGAGCCAAAGAAAAATCAGCATACTCGACCCCAGATGGACATTACCAGTTTACCCTTTGGTTTCAAGAATGCCCCAGCCCCCTTCCAAAGTCTGGTGAATAAAGTCCTGGCTGGGCTGGAGTCATTTAGTCCAGCATATTTTAATGATATTGCTGTCTATACCTCCATTGGGCAGGATCACCTGATCAACCTTGGAAAGGTCCTTGAGGGCCTGCAGCGAGCAGGTCTCACTATCAAGGGAAACAAGTGCAGATAGGGCAGGACTTGTTGTGGGTTTCTTGTATAGCCCATTGTCTATTTCCCTATGTTAGCCTAACAGTGCACGTTGTAGGCCTCTTTTATTTTGCACACATTACTATATAGCTCACTTGCCTTTGTGCCACATTGTATTTTCACACAGAACCTGCACATGTTTTCGTATATTCATCTTTTTCTGGGATTTAGTCCAAACACCCTGGACATGGTCAACCAACAATGCCCCTTGTTAATCTCTCTGGTCAGACATTAGCACCTAGACATAACAAGAGAATTCAGCTACTGTTTGTGAGCACACGTCTTGTCATATAACTGAGGACACTAGTTCTGAAAAGAGACACACTGAGTGAAGGTCCTGAAGCAAGACTGCGGCATCAACTGAGATGTAGAACATCCACCTATTTATTCTAGGGTATGGGGTCCACCACTAATCCCAGAGATGTATAATATACCATAATTTAGCTTCAGTAGAAAGGGGGAGGTTAGGCTAATCTGTTTTATAACATGACAGGACTCTTTATGGTATATGGTTTGTTATCCATGCTAATGATATTTTTGGTATGTATTTGTTTTCTTATTGTGGCGCAAATACTGCATCTTTGACCACAATAGTTTAAATAAATATTATAAACTTCCTTTGTGTCTCTTGTTTATCTTATTGTGGACAAGTAAGAGTGAGAGAGCGAAAGGGTGTGTCTTGTCACCGCAATCCCTGAGAGGGTTGAAAGTGTTGTGGTCTGGGATGCCAATTAACTTGTTTCTCGGGAAAGGTTAGGAGGGCAAGTGAGCCATGATAGCTAGTCGGGGTCTGGCTCATAGATACTGAGGTGATATGGTGACTCAGTCCCTACATGCTGATGTTCTATGGTCCCAAGCATAGTTCTGTTCCTGAGCAGAATTCCGGCTACAGGCTCAGTTGAGTACTTGGTAAATGTTAGTCTCATTCCCTTTCATTTGGGGGGGGCGGGATATAGGTGTGTAGGAGGGTGCTCTTTTTGACATGGTTTACCCCCCCCCACACTTTTTGCCCTAGTACTGATGCTGTTTGACTGAAAGTGCACTAGGTCCCTGCTAACCAAACCCCAGTGCCAGTGGGCTTTCCCTTAAAACAAGATAAATGTCTAATAGTAACCCAATTGCCAAGGACTTTAGCACCCCTGTCAGTCCCTAGTAAATGGTACCCAGGGCATGGGTACTAAAGAGGGTGCCTATGGGCTGCAGCATGTATTATGCCCCCCAAAGGGACCCACACAAAAACTGCATGCAGACTGCAATTGCAGGATGTGTGAAATGATGCAAACCATTTTGAAATCACTGCACCACACACTCCCTGTGTGCCGTGCCAAGGTATACTGCATATACTATATGTAAGTCACCCCTTCGACATACTGTAAAGCCCTCAGTCTGAGTGCATTATCACTTATGTGAGGGACATCTGCATGAGCAGATAGGCACATGTGATGTCTAGTTCCATTACTAGATATTGCTAGTGATCAGGCAGCCATCTTAAGGAAATGTTCTGGGCACTGGTATTACAGTTACCCAGCTACATGATGGCTGCACTGAAACCAATGGTGTTTGGTATCAAACACCTTGTCTTAATAAATCTGTACTGATGTCAGTACTAGATTTAATATAACATGCACCCAGAAGGCATCTTAAAGGTGCCCCCTGAAAACCTACTAGTCCTCTAGTTTTCTATCTGACTGGTACCGTCCAGCCTACCACCACAGATATGTTTCTGACCCCCTGTAGGTGAGAGCCCATGCTCTCAGGGGCCAGAAACAATGCCTGCTCTAGAGGAAAGTGTTCACACCTCCTCCGGCTAGTGATTTAGCATACCAAGGCCAGAGGCTTCAAAACCTCTGCCACCTTTGATATGCAACCCTGGCTTCCCCCAGACCTGGGGACACCACCACCTGCCTTGGAACCCAGTTAGTACGAGAGCAGGCAGGAAAATAGTTAGTCAAAAGGGGAGTCACAATTTCAGGCTAACCTGAGGTGGGTAACCTGAGGTGGACAGTCGGCGAAGGGTTTCACCACCTTGAATTTGGTGAAACTAGGAGCTCTGGGTCAGGATTATGCCCACCGTTCCCAGGAAGTGGTCGTATAGGGGGTGTAGTCACTCAGGGGTAAGTGGCCCATTGGCTAATACCCTAGACTCCCTTAAATGTCCACTAAATGCAGTATTTAGGAATACCCTGATACCAAGAGCTAAAATTTGTCTACTGGGAACCAAAAGAAGGACAAAGAAGAGCTGAATTCATGAGACCAGAGGTCCTGCGCCGTGATTGATGCCAAACCCTGCTTGGCTGCTTGCACTTCAACAATCACAAAGAAAGACTCATCCAGAAGCTCTACAGCCTACCCAAACACTTGGAAGACTGTTCTCACCTTCAACAACCAAGCAGCATCTCAACTGGGCTGAAGAGGCTATCCCTCTGCATCTGCACCGACCAGGTACTTCGTCTTGCAGGCCATCGGGTCAATGAAGGAGCAACTCGCCAGGAAGAGGTTTTTGTGAGTCTATGTGGCTTGCCCCATTGCTTTCACAAAGTTGCAAGATGCTAACCCCTCCTGGAGCCTCATAGCACAGTGAGTCTCCCTTTGGGTTCTACCAGACTTGTCCCCAAGTCCCCACTTGCAGCCTTTCGTTTGCAAGCACTCCTTCCATAGACGTTAAAGCATACCGCTCAAGGCTACCAATGCAACCAGCACCTCTTCACTCAGGCACACCAGGGCAGGTAAATTCGAACTGCTTGTGGTTTCTTGGACCTTGGCCTCGAAGCACCTTATGTCCTAGAAGGCACTCTCTGGTATATCTATGCAGTGTATGTTTCTCGCATAGGATAACATTACTGCGTTTGAGGCTCATATCTCAAAACCGTTATTTGTCTGTATTTTCTATTAACTCAAATCTATAACTCTGAAAGTACTTAACTGATTCCAATGAACTTAGTACTAAAAACTATATAAAAATCAGATTTATTTTTCTAAATTGATCTTGAATTTCTTCTTGAGTGTGGGTCTTATTTATTGAATTTGTGTGTACAACAAATGATTTACACTACTCTCTGATAAGCCGAAGCCGCTTGACCATGCTACCACGAACACAGCACTTGGGATTTTTTATTTAAGCCCTGTAAACCAATAAGAGTTGTCTGTACTTTTTGCATTGTTTGCCTCTATTGGCACCACCACATAAAAAGCCAGCTTCCTACAGGTAGAGGGACAATAATAACCGACACTAAACAGATGGATTATTTCATGTATAAATTTGGCCTTCAAAGTCTGTTTTTGGAGACTGGCCTATGCAGAAGGCATCATTAGCATGAGCAAGACAAAATGGCTGCAACAATTACACTAAAATAAAGGAACATGTTTTTAATTTTTCAAAAAACCTTCTTGCACTTTTTTATTGAGCAACTATGCACATCACTAAGACAGCTCAATGGCCATCAGTTGAAACCCTTCCTCCATCTTCCTTAATTCCTAAGGTATTATCATCCAAGTTATAATTAGCATTATCACATGCTCTGAGGCTTTGAAAGTATAAATAGGGGAAGTTTCCTTGCTTTTGGTGAGACCTGATAGTGAGGTGATAAACTAGAACTCAGCAGAACTACAACTTGAATGACTAAAATGACTTTCAATATTTTTATTTCCCATCCTTCAAATATACTTTTCAACCAAATGACCAGAGGGTCCACTAATTACATCCATCAGAGATAGTGTGCAGGGGCTTAATACATTCATGTCTATTATTGATTTGTTCATGAGTCAATACAAAAGGATCAGCACTCGAAGTGCGACATTCAGCATCAATAATTGCACAAATACTGACTTATGTGGCCAAAATGATTTTAAGAGCCAACCTGTTCGGCAAACCTGCAGTTCTTTTGTGTCAGTAATATGGTAGATATTAGCAACATTTTCCAACACCTTTGCAAGTTGAAGAATGAATAGATCCATACTATACCTTAGATTGGCATCAGAATGGCAAAGAACTGTGCAGTCTTCAAAATGTCCCTTTTTCCACACAGTGCAAGAGAAGTTGTGATGAAATGTACAATGCGTGTACTGCCAAGCCAGGATAGCAGGATCTGGACCAATCACAAATAGGCGTGTTTGCCATAAAACTCATATGTTCTACTTTGAGTAGAGTAGAGACACAATCTCAGTGAACAGTACAATAGTGGAAACATATTTTGGGGGGAAACAGAGGGAAAGTGGCGGCCAGCTGGCAGGGTTGGTCATGAGCTCCACCCGGGGGTCCCAGGAGAGTGTGCAAGATTGTGGCAATGAGTAAGTGTGGCGATGAGTAATTGAGGCTCACCTGTTGTTCCTAGGGACTAAGAGTGAGCCGGATTGAGAGTGACCGTGAGGGAGTGTAGGCTTTGGCGGCGAGGCGTAATACCTCTCCCTTTTAATTTTGAAAAGCTGATATCCAGCCACTCCGACCTCCAGTGATTCACAGTGGCGAGTGCACTCTTCAGTATCAGAGCGGCTCAATGCGCCCTTCCCCGACAAGGAGGCAGTGCGGCAAATGCAAGAGTCAGTACTAGCAGTGCTACCTTAGGAAAGGGCAGCGTCTGCAACGGGTGTAACGCATGGCCTTGAAGAGGAGCAACACGTTAACAGCAGAATAGGAAAAAGAAGGGCAGTTTTGTTACTTCCCAGCCGAGTTTACCGAACCCGAGGGAGGGGAGATTGCCAAAAAGATATAACCAAGCCAGATCATATGGAAGAAACAAGCCTCCGTCTGGAGGGTAAGGTGGTTAAAATGGGGGGAGGCGATCGCTATAGGTGTACAAAGAGAGTTGGATACGGCAGAGATGGTGGTAAGGGAGCAAGATTTGGGGAGAAGATATAAGCTTATATCAAGCTCCTTCTTATCAAAAGATTCAGATACTCAGATTGGCCCTATTCGAGGTAAGGGTAAGCAGCCATTAGAGTCCACTCATCGGAAAGCTAAGAGCTCCCTTGATAGGATTTCTCAAAAGAATGACACTGCTCTAAAGGAGAAAATAAATACGATTGCCTAAAAATGGCCCAGAGTAACTCCCTCACTGAGATCTTATTTCAAAGTAAGCACTATGTTTAATATGGTAACCGAAGGAGTAGTACAGAAATCAATGTGTCAGGAAAAGGATAAAACTAGGGAAGTGGATAATCTCGGAATTCACCCAGATATACCTACCGGAAACAGATTTGCATCACTGGAAGGCTCAATCTTAACGTTAAGCAACGAGGTAGGGAGCAGTGCAGAAAGCACGGCAGAAGTGTATAAGAGACACAAACATTGTGTACCATTGGATCAAGCTCTGGGAAGAGCAGGCAGTGACACATCAGCTTTAGAGACGGTCCAGGGTATGATAAGTCAACTCTCAATAGAGATTAAAGAATGATTTTCTAAAGAATGATTTTCAACATCAGAAGCTAATTAGAGAGTGATACAGGACACGTGTCGGAATCTAAAGGAGAAGATGTCGATCCTTACGCAACGCACAGAAGCTCTGTAAAATAAAGTTCAGGACCTGAGGTTAAATGTGAGTGATAACACCTGAGAGGTAGGAAGGCTTAAACAAAGGGAGAAGGATCTATCAGAGAAACTAGAGAGTTTGGAGGACAACGCTAGAAGAAATACCATTAGGATCCTGGAGGTTAAGGAAGGGGCAGAGGGGGCTGATGTTAAGTCATTTACAGTAGATCTTCTGACTAAAGTTTTTCCCCATGTGGTCTCTGATATGAATTTGGAAACCGAGATCTCTTTAAACTGAATCTGGGGTGGAAGAAGCCCTGGAAAATTCAAATGAACTTTCAATCTTATACACCTAAAGAAAAAATTCTGGGAGCAGCAATAAAGGAGATATTACTGCAGGTCCATTATCTTACCTTTAAAATCAAGTCGGACATTTCCCGCACCACCGAGGATAGAGGGTGGGAGCTGGGTAAGCGAATGGAGCCTCCCAGAAAAATGGGGGCAGAAGTGCAGTTATGGTTCCAAGCATTTTTTAAACTTATGTGGGCCAATAAAATGCACAACTTCCTTGCCCTTGAGGACATGGATAGTTTTATAGCCCAGACCACCCATAGCGCAGCAAGGGATAAGTAGGTCAGACACATAGTTTAAAGAGAAGTTATGAGTCAGTTAATACTGGACTGTCATTACTGGAATCATGAGTTCAAATTGGCTTAGTATGCCAAGAGGAAGAAGTGGGAGCGTTCCCTGGGGGGGATGCACATGTGGTGGGGAGCGTAAGGGAAAAAGAAAACAAAATGTCCTCATATAGGTTAGATTGGGTCACAGGCTGTTGGGGGGTGTTTGATAGAGGATAATGGAGGGGAAAGAGATATTGCAGGGGGGTGAACTCAATATCTTGAGCTGGAATTTGAATGGATTAAGAGTCAAAAGAAGGCAACATCTAGTCCTTCAGTACTTGAAAGAAAGCCCTTCTAAAGATATTATGCTACAAGAGCCTAATTTATTATGATCTGAAAGTATAGGGCTCTTCACAAAACAAACATGGGTAGAGAATGTTGTAGTTACTGATCAGCAGCACTGCACACAAAGAGTAGCTATAATGATGAAAGTAAACTCTGTGGTAGAGCTATGGAGGTATAAGGAGGATGAAGGAGGGCTCTGGATAATTGCAGAGATTAAAGTTGGGCAGTCCCTGTACACTCTAGCCAGTTATTACAGCCCGAATGTGGATGATGTCACAACATTGAACAATTTGTTCTCTAGTCTGTTAGATTTTGAGGCACCACTAATTTTGGGAGGCAATTTTGTTGTGTTATAAATAATACCTTAGATAGGTCATCCGGGCCGTAACTACGGGGGGCCCACAGGGGCCAGGTCAGTCTATATTTTTGTTTGGTCCCCCTAAAAATTTTGAGTCCTCCTGTGATGTAAAATTAAAGAGGCACTGCAATATTCCTTTCTTTTTCTGCAGGCAGGCCTGTACTTGATCAAGCCTGCCAGGGCATGTCATGTAGCTGTAATGGGGAGGAGCTGAGAGGACACGCATTTCCAAGATCTTTTAGCTTGGAAATAGAAAATGACGCTGAAGTTGGGGGCCATTTGTGCACCTGACACTGCTGTCTTTGCTTGTCCCTAAGTCATCAGACAAGCTGTGGCTGCCTCTGATCGACCAGGACCACGGAGCCTGCACAGTCACTGCAGCACTGTTGCTTTGCAGGGCAACAGCTTCGATTCCTGCTTGGACCACACAGGGTGGTCATGCTGGTGTACTGCTTCAATTCAGTAGGGGCCCACATGATGATCTGAGAGCTGTAGTCACCTGCCCTCAAACCTCTTTCCACCAATGACAGGGTGCCAGCATCAACAGGTGTGGAGAATGAGACTGGTAATGTTACTTGAATTTCCTTCTTTAGCTTTGATCATTTTTTATAGAATTTTTGTGGTGTATGGGATTAATTTACCATATGATGATATTATTTGTTAAACACAGTGTACTATTTAGCTCCTGGGAGAACCAAACAAGACTTAAGGTCAATTGGTTTTAAAAGTAAAATTATAAATGCAAAAGCAATCCAGTGGCTAAGGTATTGGCTACGTTGCACAATATATAACCTTGGAAACTGGGGTTCGCATCCCAGCTTCCAACCTTGACCAAAAAGGGTGATCTGAGTCAAATTACAAATTAGTGTCGGGCACGGGCAATGTGACCATGCAGGACGGTGCAACTTCCAATGCACTGTGGCCCAGATTTACTAATGCTTTGCGCCAGGTTTGTGTGACTAGAACCTGGCCCAAAGTGTTAGTGTGGGATTTACTAACCAACACAAATCAGAATTTGCATTGGTTATTATTCCAAAGTAATGCAAAGTTACTTTGTTTTGCATTTCTTTGAATAAAGGTGGCGTTCAAGGGGTAACGCATGGGTGTTTCCAAGAAATCACCTATGGGTGTTGACTCAAATTCTAATTTACAAACATTAGTAGACAGGGATTTGCCTAAAATGTTACATTTCCTTGAGGACTTAACAAGGAGAAATGTGGAGGAGGAGCTTCGCTCGCATCCAAGATGGTCGCGTGAGCACAGGGCTCCCCGGACCCTTGCCGCTCCTCGCAACTTATCCTGACATTATCCTGGATTTGTGGACGGATTCTGGAAGATGAACCTTGGCTGAATCCATAACTCTTTTCAGAACGTAAATCGGACCGGGGAGACCTGAAATACAGCGTCTTGCATTTTGGAGGCCCACCTGGAAGCTGTGCCCGGTGCTTTGGTGAACCGTGGGGCCGGGGAGTAGTTGAACAACAACGGCATCGGAGCCTTGCCAATGACCGCGCCCCCACTTTCAGTTTCGCTTTTGCACTTCTGCATGTCCTGATCGAGGAGCTACTTCGCGCGGCTGGGGCGTCCTCCGGCCTTGGTACTGGACTGATTTGTGCCTTTTTCTCAACTCTCCCGAGCGGGCTCTCGGGCAGTCTGTGTCTGATCTGCTGGTGCCCCTTTGCTATCGGTCCGGGCGGACCCCACCGGTGAGCATCGCTCAACATGGGGGGCAAGGGGGATCCCGAGAAATGGAAGACCAAGACATCCCAGCGTGGGGGACCAGTCCAGAGTAACATCATGGATCGCTATACCCAGGGTAAAGGAACCCCCGGGCCAGCAAGTGCCATCATGGAGGACTCCGGTGGGGGCCCGTCCGTCCCCACGGAATTGTCGCTGCAGGACGTTATGGGCGCCATCAACGGCATAAGGGAGACCATCGCCCAGCAGTACGAGGCTCTGGCCCGTAAAATTGACACGGTTGCCATTGATGTTACATTAATCCGGGCGGATCTCTCTAAGACTAACGAGAGGGTTCAATCGCTGGACTTGAGGACATCCACTCTTGTTACGGATGTATCAGACCTCCAGGCAACTCTTGGCGATCTAAAGTCTGCAAACGATGCGATGTCCCGGCGGCTGGAGGATTTCGAAGGTCGGGCACGACGCAATAATATCCGTGTCATAGGTGTACCGGAGACTTCCAACAATCGTCCGGTGGACCTCATGGTCGAAGATCTCATCCTCAATCATCTTGCTCCTTCAGGCCTGAGCAAGTTCTTCGCCGTGGAGCGTGCCCATCGTGTCCCGGGCGGTAGGCCTCGACCAGGCGCTCCCCCGAGGCCTATCATTGCAAAACTTTTTCATTACAGAGACCGGGATGCGATCCTGCAGGCCTCGAGGGTGCACGGCCCAGTTAAATATGAGAATTCCTCCATTAACCTCTTCCCGGACTTCACCCAACTCGTTCAGAAACAGAGAATGAGCTTTCAGGGGGTGAAGCGCCGTCTTCGAGATCTGGACATCAAATACTCTATGCTTTTCCCTGCCAGGCTTCGTGTGGAATATGAAGATCGGACTCTCTTTTTTGAACGCCCTGACACAGTGAGTGACTGGTTGGATTCCCTGCCGGAACGGGGAGACCGGACTGGGCGTACTGGCGGTGACGAGGGCGGTGGGCCTCTGCAGGAATGATTCTTGGTCCTCCATTTTGACATTTCCTTCTGCGCTCAGCCAGGTTCTACTTCAACTGTATATTTTGTCTATTAATGTTTCGTCTGGGTGCGGGCGGGGACGGATCCCTTTCCTCCTCTAGGGTCTTTTTGTAGCATGGGATTGTTAGGGCGACAGGCACACTGCAAGTTGGGGGGGCTGTATAGTCCGCAGGGGTGCAGGGTGGGGGGAGTTGCACTGGTGTGGGGGTGGGAGGGTGGCAGTGGTTATTGGGTTGTGTGTTTTTTCCTTTCAAGGCGGTGTGTTTGTTCCCTTTCAGTTTCAGGTGTCTGGCTGCGTGCCCGGGGACTCCAGCTTCTTGTGTTGGGATGGGGGGGGGACGGGTTGAAACTGATGTCTTGGAACGTCAACGGATTGGGGGACCGTATCAAACGTGGGGTTGTGTTGCAATATTTGCGTCGATTGGCCCCTGATGTGGTATTTCTTCAAGAGACGCACTTGGTGGGCAATGTATGTCATGCTATGAACAGGGGGGGCTACCGGCTGGTTGCGCACTCTGGCTTCACCACTGGATCCAGAGGGGTGGGCATCTTGCTGCGCACTTCCCTCCCGCTTGAGATTGACAAAGTTACTCTTGATGATAGAGGGCGCTATGCGTCCTTGACTGGACGGTGGGAGGGGCAGACTCTTTCATTGGTTTCGGTCTATGTTCCCCCGGGCCTCCAGACCTCCACTTTCTCTGATGTGGGTCGTATGTTACTTGAACTTCCTGATGGTCTCCTGCTTGTGGGTGGGGATTTTAATTCCGTGATTTCTGGCGAGTTAGAACGTTACCCTCCCAGAGCCCTCTCTGCCACCCAGGAGTGGCTCGGCGGGTTCTTGGACACTTTCGGTCTAGTGGACTGCTGGAGGTTGATACATCCGACACAGAGTCAGTACACATTCCACTCCGGGGCCCACGGGAGTCTCTCCAGACTAGATTATTTTCTTATGCCCGCGGCCCAGACCGCCCGGGTCCGGGAGGTTAAGCACCTGGCCCGGGGCATTTCCGATCATTCCCCATTGTGGCTCCTCTTCGATACCGGGATGCGATCCGCTGGGCGGATCGCCCCCATTAACCCCTGGTACTTGCGTGACCCCAAGATTCGCAAGGGTCTCGTTAAGTCGCTTGATCAGTATTTTCTTGAGAATGAGGGGTCCGTTTTGTCCTCAGTGTCCCTGTGGGAGGCTTTCAAAACGGTTCTCCGAGGACATGCCCTATCCCTGATCGTGGAGGCCAAGAAAGCTAAGAACGGGGAGGTGGTTGCATTGGAGGCTGAGATATCGGGGTTGGAGGCTGCCTTGGAGACGGGTGTCACTCAGGAAGGGCTCCACGCCCTCAGCCTGAAGCAGTTCGAATATAAGTCCCTTGTCACGGATGCTGCTCGGACAATGTATAGGGAACAGCAGGGTAGACTGTATGATGCTGGGGATAAGGCGGGTAAATTGATTGCCTGGCTTGATAAGAAGGAGAGAGTGAATCGAGTGGTCCCTGTGCTTCAGACGTCGGAGGGAGTAAGTGTGACTGACCCTGGTGAGATTGTGGAGTGTTTTGCGGACTACTTCTGTGCTGTGTACTCCCCGGTGTCTGCTAGAGATGAGGTTGACTCTCGTCACTTGTTGAAGGATATTGCTTTCCCCTTCTTGTCGGTGGATGAGCGTGAGCAGATGGATGCCCCACTATCGGTCGACGAGATTGCTACCGCGATTCGTTCCCTTCGCTCAGGCAAGGCTATGGGCCCCAACGGACTCCCGATTGAACTCTATAAACTGCAACCGGATAAAATTGCGCCATTTCTCCATCGTATGTTCTCGGAGTCGCTTGAACTCGGTTCTCTCCCTGATGACCAACGTCTGGCCACTATAGTCGTGATTCCCAAGGACGGTAAGCCTCGGGACCGTTGCGCCTCGTACAGGCTTATTTCTCTGTTGAATGCAGAGCCGAAAATCCTTGCCAAGATTCTTGCGAACCGCCTGCTTACTGTTATTTGCGATCTGGTGCATCCGGACCAATCCGGTTTTATCCCGCACCGGAATACGGCCCTTAACTTGCGGCGCCTACATGGCGTACTTGCAAGGGCGGAATATCTTTCAGAGCCGGCCATCTTGGTTTCCTTGGACGCCACGATGGCCTTTGAGACGATAGAATGGCCGTATCTCTGGGCCACCCTGGCAAAGTTTGGCTTCGGGGCGGGATTTATTAGTTGGGTTAAACTCTTATACGCTGCCCCGCTGGCACAGGTGGTCGTTAACGGGAGGGTTTCCCGGCCTTTCGTTCTTGGGAGGGGCACTAGGCAGGGGTGTCCGTTGTCTCCCCTGCTCTTCGCGTTGGCTTTGGAACCGCTCGCTGCTTGGCTTCGTTGGGAACCGTCGATAAGAGGGATCCAGTGGGCCCCTGGCTTCGAGGATCGTGTTTCGTTGTACGCGGACGACATTCTCTTGTACCTCACCTCACCACGTAAGTCACTCAATGTGCTCTTTGACATCCTCACTTCCTTCGGCAAGAACTCTGGTTTGAGCATCAACGGGTCCAAATCTTGTGTCTATGCTATATCCGGTGGCTTTCCTCTCTTGCCTTCTCGTTTTCCCATTAAGGCGTCCAACTCCGGCTTTACGTACCTGGGGGTGTACGTCTCATTGGATCAGGCTGTCCGCTACGAGCATAATCTCCTCTCTCCACTTCGGAGATTGAGGTTAGACGTGGCCCGTTGGCGTAAGCTTCCCTTGTCTCCCCTCGGTCGTGCGGCACTTTTTAAAATAATGTCTCTTCCCCGATTCCTTTACGCACTTCAGAACTCCTTTGATATTATTCCGGCGGCCTACTTCCGGGAAGTGGAGAGCTTACAAAGGAGACTTGTTTGGGACGGTTGTGCACGTATTGCTCTTGCAAAACTGAATCTCCCCTGGTACGACGGGGGCATCGCGCTCCCGGACATCAGGAGGTACTATTGGGCTTCCCAGCTATCTGCTATTAACCATGCAACGTACGCACCTGGTCCGAATCCGGCTTTTGAAATGGATAGATTCTTGTTGCCTGGCGGCAACTTTAACAGAGCGCTTTACTCTCGATCGGCTGGGCGGACCTTAACCGGTCCCACTAAGATTGCAGTACGCTTGTGGAAGGCTGCGAATGTGGCCATGGGCTGGAATGATCGCTTGACGGGCGCGACCCCCTTGTTTGCGTCTGAAAGATTGGGAAGCCTTTGGACGACGAAGGGATTCGAGCGTTGGGACACGATTGGCATCAGCAGAGTAGGTGACCTTTGGGTGAAGGGTGCGGTTAAATCCTTCGCTGCAGAGTGAGTACGAATTGAGTGAGAGGGAGTTCTTTCGGTACGTTCAGGTTCGGCACGCTTTGCTCTCGGCCATCGGGGCTGAGACTGCAGTCCCTGTGTCTTCGCCACTCGAGGACCGCATACTCGACGGTCACTTGCCCGACAGTACTATTTCCCTTATCTATAAAAAACTAATAAACATTCGGGCGGATCTCCTCGTGCGTCTTCGGGAGGCGTGGATCGGTGATGGAGTGGAACTGGACGACGAGGACTGGCAGTCTGCGCTGTCCTCCCCTAAGGAGGTGGCCATACCCGCGCGTCTCCGTCTTGTCCAGCTTAATATTCTCCACCGTGTTTACGTGACGGGCCCTCGTTTAGTTTTGATGGGTTTTTCTGAAGACGGGCTCTGTAGGCGCGGCTGTGGGCTCAGCGCCACTTTTCTCCATGTTCTCTGGGAGTGCTGTGAGGTGGCGGAGTATTGGCGCCGGGTGCATGCTGTCATGGAATGTGTCACTGGGGTCGCCCTGTTGCCTGAAGTTCGCCGATGTTCGCTGAACGTGTGGGAGCCTAATGACTATAACGCGGCTCAGACTCGGTGGGCGGCTCTTGGGAACATGATTGCTAAGAGGGACATCGCACAGCTTTGGGGTTCCCGGCGGCCTCCCACCGTGTCAGTATGGAAGGAGAACATGGATTGGTGCATGTGCAGAGAGAAGACGGTGTATGTGGCGCGGGGTAAGCCGGGGGCGTGGGGTAGAATTTGGGGCCAGTGGAACGCGTATCGAGGGAACATCTGCACACCCCCCCTCGTGGACACATCTGATGCTGCCTTGTCCCCCTGATCCTGAGGTTCCCGGACTATTACATTTCACCTGTAGATGGTTGTGGCTCTCCCGTCGCCCCCACCTCCCCCTTGATCATCCTCATTGACCACCCGAGGGTGGAGTAGGTACTGTGTGGTCCCCCGGCCATGGTTAGACGCCCCCTTTTTCGATGGTTTCCGCCTTGCTTTTTGGTGTTATTTTTTTTTTTCTTCTTGTTTGTATCTTTAAAAATTATGTATCCTGATAACCTCTGAGGTGCACTCAGTATTTGGGGGCCTATTGCTTCCTTGATGTTGTTGAACATGTATATATTAGCGGCTGGCCCTGGTGGTTGTAGGCCCATGTTTGTATTGATTTTTACGTGCAATAAAGGTTTTCGCAAAAAAAAAAAAAAAACAAGGAGAAATGTGTTAATTTCTCCTCATTTTCCAACTTTGCATATGTGCTGCATTGGACAGCGCCCATCCATAGTGGGTAAAACCTTATAGCACTCTTTTAGTACTGTGCTCTGAGAAAACACACACCCTCGCATTATGGTGCAAAGTTGTTTTTGTTGGCGCATGAATGCCATAGTGTGCCAGGGCTGGGGGAGAGAAAAATTGCACCATATCTTAGCAGGTATGGTACTTTTTTTTTCTCTTTCCATTTGACATAAAGCAGAGCAGCAACTTTGGTGCAGTTTTGCCTTGGGTCAAAAAATAGTTCATCTGGCACTCAGGGTGCAAATGCAGCATCTGCAGCTGCCTGCCACCCTAGCTTCTACCTGCAGAAAGTACCCTACATCCTCCCTCATCACAAGCCCCAGAATACTGTTGAGACTGTGCAATGAGATGGTATTCACTCCTGACATCTAAACCTTTTTCTTTAAAAAATGCCTTGCATCTGATTAATTTACTGTGTGATCAGTGTTTTATTTAACACAGTGCGCTAGTAGGCTCTTGGTAGAATTAAGCAAAAGCCCCGTCCTTTGCTGTTAAACTAGAAAAGAAGATACCAATCCAGTAACTGAATTGTACACGATGTAACCAGGAAGCCTCTATTCCAAATCCCTGCTTATTGCTTTGACTAAGTTGTATGATCTTATGCAAACCACTTTACTTCACTGTTTCTAGATTTTACTTGATCGACATGTTCTAGACCATCTTGAAGTAATTCAGTTTGGGGTGTGACTTATGCAAAATTCTCTTGTGTATGGTTTTACCACTATAATGTTGCTCATCTAGAGTAACAATAGAGGCCACGTATAGACGTGCAGATAAAAAATGATTTGTCCCTTATATCCCGCATGGCCTTATCGTACAGTGGTGAGGCGTGGTGGGCAGATTAAGGGCTTTATGAATGTTTCTAAGTTCATCTTTAGAAATGTTCTCTTTTAATGCCACTAAATGCAGTGGTTTCATCTTGTGGCTGAATTAAAACCCTTCTATATATTTTTTGATAGCTCAGCTAATGGTTTAGCATTTAGGGAAAAAGCAGGATCTTGGTTTTGCTCTGGTTTAGCTGTCCCTATTAATCTGCAATCTTGCTTAAACGTGCCTGTATTCCTGACTTCACCCAACCTTACATTCACTCTATATGCAAGATAGCAGAACAATATTACTTTTAGTAGCATTACTATAGGGTGCACAGAAATGTCTATGGTTAGTTTATGGCATTCCTTTGAAACTGAGGAAAGATATTGGTTATTTATATAGATAGAACTTTCCATAGCCCTCATGAGGCCTAAAGCACTTTCTTAGATAGCCCAGTTTATTATATATAATAGGACATAATTTCCTTGTCAAGGACATCAGGTGCTCTGTTTTGCATCAAGAGGCTAGGCACCCTTAACAGTGCATGGCTGAAAGAGGGTTGTTTGTGGTTTGATGTATTGCGCATGAGCATGAGTGTTGCAGATATGTGCATCAGTGTGGGGTGATATGTGCAGCCTAATAGCACCTAGTAGGTTTCCCTTCATCAGTTTCTAGGTCTGTCTGTCTATTTGCATGTGTTTATCCTGTTTATGGCCTGTTACTATGTGTTTAGTCATGATCTGATTTTACTATTTTCTATGTAATATGGCACGGCTCTTAGAGCACGATGATCTTTATGACTGTGTTGCCCTTGGCATTTCAAGTCTCGTAGATGGTGAGCAATAGATAAAGAACGTCCGTCACATGAGAGGTGATGTGAGGGTGTGGCCCTATAGCTTGGTTGAAAATGAATGGGTACAATGACTTGCAGCATTCAACAATGAGGGAATACATCTGCTTTATGCTCATAACGCTTTAGAACATGGAAGGTGCAGTGTTGTGATGCAAAAGAAAATATTAATCACCCAGAACCTATGTAATGGGGACCACCCTATACAAGGAGATTCTAATCATTTGTGCTATGTTTGAGCAGAGCACATCCAAATGGCCCCAGTCTCATGACTGAATCCTACTCTGTCTTGAATCCTAAACAGGGCAAACTCAGCCATTCATTTTTCTGGGAATAATTATTTGAGTATCATTAAACTGGTAAACAGCAAAATCATATATACCAAATTTGGAATTCGGAACTGGAGTATTGGGTAGTTTGAACAAGCACTGGCAAAGCCAACATGTTTGACAGTATGTAATGCATGCTTACAACAAAATCCTCGTATTCATTGACATAGATAATACATGTATGCACATATACAGACATTAGAAAACCCCTATATGGTCATAGATCAGCAGATAAACATGCATACAGACCTACAGGCACCCATAAATATAAACTACCTAGCAAATAAATCACGCATCCACATTATGTGTTCTGTTGATTGCTCAAATAGCACTTTGAGCTGTGGAAAGGATGTTTACAAGTGCTAGATGTGACAGGAGAGTTGAAAGAAAGGGAAGAAGAGTGAGGGAGCGAGGAAGGGCCTAATGAAAGGCATGACCTTTCCCAACATGGGAGTTAGCAGTAATTGACAAACAATATTTAGTGCGTGCTTGTCCTAGAGAAAGGACGAAGGAAAGAAAAACAGGCTATAGAGGAGGAAAGAGGAGAAAAGGAGGTTGGAGATATACATCGAGGGTCAAACGATGTTTAGGTATACTATATTACTAGAAAGATGCCATGGCAAGGCTAGTACCCATATCTATTTACTAAAACACTGAAGCTAGGATGCAGCCAATTAACATTTAGGCATACATACACTGTTCCACATAACAAGTGATGGAGCGGGTAGTACAACATTTTGTATACCCCCCTATTCTGCATGAATATACTAATTAAATAATCTATTAATTGTAATATTATTAAATGTGTTTTGCATGTTTCTAATCAACATTATTAATATATGAATTACACGTGGGATTTGCATTTTGCATGGCTAATTAACTTCTATGACTAAAATACGTACGTATACTAACAGTAGTATATGTAGTAAATAGAATACTGCATGATATATGTTGCTTTTGTGACGTTTCGGTAATGTTGCCCAAGATGACATCAAATGGGTGAATATGAACGCTTTAAATGTCGCTATATGCTAGATAATTACAAGCACATAGAGGGATTAGTAAGGGATTAACATTTTATTCACTATTTCTATGTATTAATTACTCCTTTGTGTTTGTTTAGCTTAAGTTGTCCTTTGGGCCTAAAATCTAAATGGCCACTGACGCGACACAACGTGATGGCCACCATTCCACGAGGTTTCGGGTGAAGTTTGCCTGCGCAACAGTTTGTTCCTGTGGCCTCGTCATGACCCTTGCCTTACTGTACCCGAACAAAGCCACGGTGGGAAATCAGCCAAGTGACAGCACAATGAACATTTACAAGACACCGGAATAAACCAAACTATGACATAACCCCTCAAACTGTGCTAAACCTCACCGGACGATTTCAACCGACCAATCAGAAATGTCCAAATTTTGTAAATTGTTGCATCTTGACCTTACTTTTATTATAAAAATGGTGGTAGAATAGAATAGAGAGAAATGCGCATACTTTCCCTTTTCCTTTTGCAGACGAAGACGACGGTGATGCTACGCGACGCCACTATCTAGGGTGATTGCTGCGTTCCTGAATCTTTGACAGTCTGAATGCTGCCCATTTTCCTGATGAACTGCGAACTTTATAAAATGTATGGGCACTGATAGATGCTTGCCCGTCTCTGGTCCTTGCCCATTCTTTGGGACTGTGGCGTGCTGCATGAAGAACTTTTGAATTCCGACTGATTGACAGCTAATTTGATGACTTAAAGGACGCATGATAGCCAGATTAGGTAAATATGGTGTTCTGTAATTTACATAAAGATTAATAAAATTTACTAGATGTAAACTTAACCTTTTGCGATAAAATAGATAAACAAATATTGATTAACAAGGAAATGCGTTTGTGATTTATTGAGGGAGGGAAGATCAAAATCTTAAAATGTATTTTAGCTGGTTCTAAATCACCATCAACCAATCCAACTAAATGATCCATTGATCACGTGGGAGGAGTGCCTTGATGTTTAGGATTGAGATCTGTAGGTGTAAGGATATTAATGTATAGATATGTAATATAACTTTTCTTCCTATAGGTTATAAGGTATTCCTTTCATGTCAGCGCTTGAACCACTCATCTCTCCTGTATGTGAAGACCAATGGGAAGTAATGTGTGAATGTTGGTGTTATGTGCCCGACCAATGACTGCATGTGTGAAAGCGTTAATGTGATATCTGGTCTGTGATAAAAGGAGAATATTGGTACGGGTCTTGTCCTTTCCCCGTTACCCAGATTTCCGCGCTGCAACAGTTTTTCTGGTAGCAAGATGATGGTTTTTATTGTTTTGGATTGGTGTTCATTGCTTGTACATTGCTTATCGATTATTGATTATTGATTGGTATTGGTTTATGTATTAACACTCTATGTTGAGTCGCGTAGAGTTTTATGTTGTTTGCATGGCTTCTGGGATGTAGGAAGTCGGAAGTTTGTAACGGTTCCGTAGTAGAGCAGAGGTAAGCGCTGCTCTCGGGAAAGACGGAATTGTTGTTGCCCTGTAGGTATACAGGGAAAATGTGTGACGATTGGAGTTGCACGACGCATTGTCTGGGTTCGATTCGGTAACATCGTCGCGTGTTGCCATTAGAAACATTTCTTGTATGAAAGAAGCGTATGGTAGCGAAGGTCACCTGTGAAATTATGGTCTTAGGTACCAGGAGTCCAGAAGGAGCTCTGATAACGTTTATCACTGGAAAGGTAATAGGTGTTCCCTAAGCTTGTTAGAAGGATAAAGTAGCGGGAAGTGCTACTTTGTTAACGAGTGTTATAATTCTGTAGTAGGATAGACTGTTCGCTGTTCTCGGGAAAGACAGAATTCTTTGTGAATGAACTACATTTTCCGTATGAAATTGCGTGAATGAAATAGCATTCGGGTTAATTGTGAAACTCTGGTTTTATTTCTCAGGAGCACTGGGTCTCCAACTAGGTGTCTTAATTCTTATCGCCAATTGGGGTGTCAAGGCAATTTCTTACGCTGATGACACCCAGCTGGTTTTTCCATTTAAGGAGCGGTCGGCAGACACTTTTAAGAACTTCAAGGGCTACCTACAAGATATAGCACGTTGGATGAATGCTAATAAATTAAAGCTCAATGCCGAAAAAACCGAAGTTTTGTTTTTCGGCAGAGGCTTAGCTCCAGATCCAGTACTGTGGTGGCCATCAGAGATGGGGTCACCACCAATACCGGGTTCGTGCGCCAGGAATTTGGGTGTGTAATGGGAGGCAAATCTCTCCTTCTCTGCTCAAATTAAGCAAGTTTCTTCTGGCTGTTTTAGCATATTGAAAAATCTACGGAGAATCCTCCATTTTTTACCGGAGGATTGCCGGAAATCTATAGTACATGCTACAGTCACATCCAGGTTAGACTATGCCAATAGTCTATATCTTGGCCTCCCCAAATATGCCATAGGACGTCTCCAAATGATTCAGAATGCGGCTGCGAGACTGGTGCTACGAATACCTTTCAAACATCATGTCTCTCCGTATTTACAGAAGCTCCATTGGTTGAAGGTGGAGAAGCGAATCCAATTTAAGGCCATGATTCTGGCGTATCGGGCCTTAAAAGGAAACTGTCCTAACTACCTTAAGCAAGGATTGAGCATATATAAACAAAATCGGGTGCTACGATCTAATTCTCAGACTCTGCTGCAGGCCCCTCGCTTTGTGAGGGCCCGTTTGGGAGGGAGGACTTTCACAGTGGGTGCAGCATCACTGTGGAACACCCTTCCAGAACCCCTGCGGAAGGTAAACACTGAATCCAGTTTTAGAAAAACTTTGAAAACATGGCTTTTTTAGGTACTTAGTCCCGTTGGTTGCAGCTCAGCTGCCTCTAGCGCCGGGACACCCCTATTTGGGGTAGCCGTGCGCTCTATAAATCGTAGTAATAATAATTCTTAAGAAACAGTTAGCTAATGCTTGCTAGAAGGGAAAGGTAGAGGGATGTGCTACTTTATCAATGGCAGTAACGATTCCGTAGTAGGGCAGAGGTAAGCGCTGCTCTCGGGAAAGACGGAATTCTTGTGAGAAAGGTCATTGACTATTCTTTGGTTACCGAAGCGGACAATGGTGGTGTTTTTATGTAGTTACTAACAGATTTGTAAATTTGAAGAACATAAAAAGTTTACCAACAACATTTTTTGTAAAGGAGGGGTCAACAGGAGCAGGAGCAGGAGCTGCGACAACTAGAAAAGCTGACGTCAGAAAAGCCGCGCTGGGATTGGCTAGACAGTGAGAAATGTAGACGCCCTTGAGTGATGCACAAGTGCATGCCGCGCTAGGAGTGGAGAATTACAGGGTGACGTAGACGTTGCTGATTGGTGCATAAGTGTGAGACGCGCTGGGATTGGAGAATTGCAGAAGTGACATAGACGCTCCGGATTGGTGCATTAGTGTGAGTTGCGGTGCGATTGCTTAAAATAACAGAACAGTCGTATGGAAAGACTAGCGATACACAGAAGACAAAAATGAATGATGTATTACGATCCACCTGAAAAGGAGAAAAAGTCCTGGTTTGGAAAAATCAAGAAATTGTTTAAAAAGGATAAACCAATTGTGACTAGGGAGGGACAGTTGCTTCTCCCACCAAAAACACCCGCATCCTTTATGGTTGCGAAATACGGATATCATACTTGTATTTGGTTAGATAATTGGGTAAAGTATACGAAGGATGATGGAGTTTTAGCATTTCCAGAGCATGGTTTGTTTAATTTAGCGGTTTTGAGAAATTTGAGAGAGAAAATGATGAATCTAGAACCAAGACCTAGACCAACACAGTTTGAAGCGCTGACGCAATGGGAAGATGAGATGTATGACAGAGAGAGACAGAGGAGTGGAGGAAGATATAGATACATGTTTGGTAGATATGGACATGAAAATCATGATGACAGAATGAGGAGGTGGCGAAATGCAAGTATGACTAATGGTTTGTTTCCTTTAAGAAATGCTGAAGAAGTTGGAGGTAGAAAATGTACGGAAAAGAAACATAATATAGAATCAGGAGGGTATGGAGTGCATGAATCGGAGGATGATGTTCTTGATGACATGTTTTATAAAAATCCACCCCCGTATCAACCAGAATCTGAAATGTTGACACCAAGTGCCCCAATGAGAGAAACTTTGCAAATTATTAAGACTGAACCAGTACTCCAAGAACTAGGAAAAAATAATTCCTTCAGAGAAATAGAGAGAAAATCAGAGGATAAAGTGAGTGGTGAAAATTCGGCAGAATTAGCAAAAACAACTTTAGAATTAACTGAAAAGATACGAGAATTGACTAAAAATTTAAAAGCTGTGACTGTTCCCGTGACTATAGGCCCTGTGATGCATATTTTTGATAAACAGAAAGATAGTGAACATTGTCTAACGGTCCCTTATAACAGTAATAGACAGACTGAGAGGCCAAAACAAAGTTTAGATGAAAACCCATGGAGACAAACAATGAGTACAATCGAGCCAAATGTACCAAGAAACCTGATATTAAGTCCAAATATAGCAGAAAGACATACGATGACTATGGAATCAGTATTAGAGACTCCAAAAGACTTAGAACGAAGTAATGGAGAGAAACCAGTGGGTTCTACTTCAGAAGAATTAAGTGAATGGTTGAGGAGCTTACAGAGAAAAGATAGAAAATCCCAATCAATAGATGTGGCCAAGCTACGTATGGTTCTGGAAGAATTGATAGTAGGAACTATCCCCGCAGAGAAGTTAAAAACTTATCAGGATGAGGAGTTATTATTCCTGGTCAAAAGTATAACTTGGAGAGCAAATAATCTGTATCAAAGATTAGAAGAAGTAGCAAATGAAATGGGTATAGATATTGAAAAGGTAAAGGCTCTACAGAAACCATATCGAATAGATTTCACTGAAAAAGATATTGAAAATTTTGAATACCACAGGACGAATAAGTCAGATCAAGGAAATAATTATCTTGTTAAGAAAATGGGGAGATGTGGATAAATGGAGGAGCAGATGGTACCGAAAACGAGATGATGCCTCAGATATAACTTTTGCAGCTTTTCCTGGAAGAGAAAAAGAAAAGGTAGTGATAGAATGTCCCATGAGTGAAATTCCAGGAGGAGGATATGTACATGTTCCTTGGACTAGGCAAGATATTTTGTCATTTACAAATGATTTCCCTCGACTACGCGAAAAGCCAGTCGAGTGGTATAGGCAAGTGGACAGATTTGTAAAATTATCAAAAGTTTTGTGGATCGATTTGAACAGCATTTTTGACATAATAGTACCAGCAGATTTATGGACAGAGTGTAAAATAGTGATAGACTGGCCTACAAAAGAGTATCCTAGGGACCCCAAGACAGGTGCCCCTGACCCAGAGGTGATGAAGAAATATGAACAAGTGATTACCTTTTTGAAAAACAAGGTACCTCCTAAAGAAACTGATTGGGTAAAAATAAACCGAACTCATCAGGAGAGTAAAGAGTCAGTACACGCGTATTACGAGAGGTTAATCCTGGCCTCTAAGCAGTTCAGTGGTGATGAAAATTTCAGTGAAAAGGATTTGAGCCATTTTGTATACAGATTTGTATATGGTCTACGTCCAGAAATTAGTAAAATGATCAAGCAACATACTGTAGATTGGTAAAACAAGAAAATAGATGAAGTATTGAGACATGCAAAATATTTTAGTGATGAGATTGAAGCCAAACAGCGTAAATTAAAAGAGAAAGCTATGTGGGCACAAATAAAGGTGGCAGAAAGACAGGAAGCTCAGTTAATGGAACAAGCGAATAATACAGGCCCCAGACCAAAATTCACTCCTGGGAAAGGTAAGGGCAAGTTTAATGTAGAAGAAGCTAAAAAGAAATTCCCATGTCATAATTGCGGAACAGTAGGGCATTGGAAATCCGAGTGTAAATTTCCCCCAAGTACTAATAATGAAAATGCATCATTGAATCCACAGGTGCAGAATGAGGTGAGTGGTCAACCGCAGTGACAGCAGCAGGTTGTTACCCAACAGAATCAGGTGCCAAAACCACATTTTCCACAAAGCAAAAATTCACAGAAATACAGTAATGAGACAGGATTCTACAACGAAGAACAGGTAACTAAGCTGCCGTTTCGCAGTATTGGCTACAACGCGATGAGAGTGAGTCAGAAGAAGGTTATTGACGGTGCCGAGGGGAGGAAGAAGAGTGCGTACTTGGCGCAACTCTAGAAGTAGACAAGACAGGCCCATTTGTAGACGGAAAAGTAAATAATGAGAATATTACTTTCCTAGTAGATACTGGTGCTACTCGATCAACTGTTAGGTCAGCTGATGTTAAGAATCTTCCTCTCTCGGATGAAACAATCCAAGTAGTTGGTGTATCTGCTGGAGCGGGTAATTCCAAAAATGTTGTATACCCTCCCCATTTTGCATGTTTATGCTAATTAAATTAATTACTTAATTATAATCGAACTAATGGATTGAAGTGGAAATTATTAATCAATCTTATTAATAACTGAAATACACGTGGGATTGCTTTGCATGACTTTATTAATTTGTAAACTAAATTATGTACGCATACTAATGATAGACAATTAGAATATTGCATGATATATGTTGCTTTTGTGATGTATTTGTGATTTGTGCTTTATTCAGTAAGTATAAACCGCTTGAGTGTTGCTTATTTCTAGATAAATACATACACATATGGGTATTAGTGAGGGAATAACATTTTATTAGTTATTTCTATGTATTAATTGCGTTTTGTGTTTCTTTTGCTTAAGTTGACCATTTGGGCCTGCCACAAAATGGCTGCCTCCGGTATCTAATTTGACCGTCGATGCTACACGAGGTTTTGGTTGAAGTGCGCCTGCGCTAACGCCAGCTACAGTGGCCTCGTCATGACCCTAACCCGACTGTACCCACCAAGGTCGCCCTGGGAAGCAAGCCAGCTTTTCGGAAGAGCAATAAGACGCCTCTTAAAACCGGAACCAGCAGGACTGATGATCTAAGAGACATTAGTTCATGAGAACCCTGTCAGACGATCTTCGATTGTCCAATCAGAGGAGCTGGAAACCAATACTTGTTACATTTTGTCAATGATTTTACTATAAATTATGGTAGAATAGAGAGGTTGGTGCTGGTTCGTTTTGGCTTTTCTCGATATCCTGACGTTATGCTGACGGAGAGGACGGTGACGCTGCAGGACAGCTGTTTCCCTGAATCTTTGACGGACTGAATTAATGCCCAAACTCCTGATGAACTGAAATTACTAATTTGATTGGCATAGATTTGAGAGACTACCGGATTTGACTTAGAGGACGACAATTAGCCAGAATAGGTAAATATGATGATTGGCGACTTGAATAAATTAATGATTTAATTTGCATTAATTAGATAAAGATTGAATTGATTAACTACAGAATGAGTTGGGTTGTTTATTCATTGCAAATGTATTAATTTAAAGGTAAATTAGAGAATTGGAAGTCAACCTAAACCAGCAACTAGCTGATCCATCCCGATTTATGAGAGGAATATTAAAGGTGAAGTTCAGGGCCTAATGAGTATCAGAAGGTTGCGTAGATTTGTTGCTCATTAGGGTAAAGAGGTAATTCCTTTCATGTCAGCGTTTGGAAGATAATCGCCTCCCGAGAAACACAGATTGATGGTGAGTGAATGTTGGTGTTATGGGCCCCACCAGTGAATTAATGGATATTGTATGTTTGTGAGTTCTTTGGTCTGTGACGGAGGGAGGGATTTTGTACTCCACGCTGCAGCATATCCAACAGACAGATTAAAACGTACCTTACAGAACCAGTGAAAGTTAGCATAGGGAAATTCTCTGAAATGCACCGCTTTGTTGTGTGCGATACAAGTCCTGTGAATTTGTTTGATAGGGATTTGTTGTGCAAAATGAATTGCACTATTTTCTGTACACCTGATGGTATAGCATTTGAGACCCCTGATGAAGACGTACTGTACAAAATAACTATGGCTAATAGAGAAAATGAGGTTACTGAAGCCTATGCCGTATTTAACCCTGATGAATTACCAAAATAATTGAAACAGACTGTAAAAGCAGAAGTCTGGGATTTCACAGGAGAAGATGTAGGATTAATGAGAAATGTGGACCCAGTAAAAATAACAGTGAAGGAAGGAATAAGCTATCCAAATGTCCCTCAATATAAATTGACACCTGTGATAATTGAAGGAATTACTCCCGTAATTGAGAAAATGATAAAACAAGGCATTTTGAGAGAAATAATGAGTAGTCCATGTAATTCCCCTAATGGGAAGTTCAGGATAGTGCAAGATTTGAGAAAGATAAACAAAATCGTTGTGTCATGTTGTCCCATTGTACCAAATCCATCTGTGATTTTATATCAGATTCCACATGATGCAGAATGGTATACTGTGATTGACTTATGCCATGCTTTCTTCTCTATTCCATTTCACCATGACAGCCAGCAAATTTTTGCGTTTCATTTTGGCGAACGTATTTTGGCTTGGTGCCGAATCCCACAGGGGTATACAGAAAGCCCCTCAATATTTAATCAGATATTGCAAAAGTCTTTGGAAAGCCTAGAAATGCCTGAGAATTCAGTGTTAGTACAGTACATCGACGACCTGCTTGTGGCGTCGAAGACTTGTGAAGCTTGTGTAATGGACACTGTAGCCTTGTTGAATCATTTGGCTGATGGAGGACTTAAAGTGTCACCATCAAAGTTACAATTTTGCCAAAAAGAAGTACATTATTTAGGCCATAACATCGAAAAGGGACTGAGAAAAATAACAATAGACAGAATCAGGATCATAAAAGGAATGAGAGCCCCCATGACGCAAAGAGAGGTGAGAATGTTTCTTGGAATGGTTGGGTATTGTCGTCAGTGGAAAAGCAATTTCTCCCTGATTGCAAAGCCTTTGGTACGCTTGACAAGAAGTGATGTGAGAGATCTCATTGATTTGAATAAAGAAGAATTGGCAGCTTTTAAACGATTGAGAGATGGTTTGTGTGAAGCGCCAGCATTAGGTATGCCTGATTACGAGAAAGAATTTGAGTTGTACTGCAGTGAGAGGAATGGATGTGCACTCTCTGTATTGATACAGAAGCATGGAAAACTGAGGAGACCAATTGCATACTTTTCATCTGTGCTAGACCCAGTAGCTGTAGCTCTACCTGGGTGCTTGAAAGCAGTGGCTGCTACCTGTAGAAGTTTGGAACAGAGTGAAGGAATTGTGATGGGATATCCTGTGAAAGTGTTTGTACCTCATGATGTGGCAATCCTTTTAAACAAGGAGTCGCACTCAGTTCATGACACATAGTCGGCTGAATAAATATGAGAAAGTCATATTAGGTGCAACGAATGTGAGCCTTGTGAGATGCTTGAACGTGAATCCTTCAACGTTGTTGCCTGATGCTGAGAATGTGGAAGTTAGAGACGAAGCGGATAATGATTGTCTGGATGTACTCGATTTTTGTACCAAACCACGTCCTGATATAAAAGATGTACCATTGCCAGAAAGTGATTTTGTCATGTTTGTAGATGGGTCTTGCTTGAGAACAGATGGCGGAATGTTGAGTGCAGCATATGCAGTTAGTTAGTTAGTTAGTTAGTTAGTTAATACTTTATTCGAATTCAATATTCATGAAATCATAAAAGCAACAGGTTCATACATGGACAAAAATAAACAGCGATAAAAGTTATGTATAAATAGGACATACAATGATTACCTAAAAATTGATTAAACTTTTCCTTTTCCTTAAAATACTTTTTAAAAAGCCCAACATTATTGACACACAAAGTTCATCCTGTAAAGAAACTAAAAACAATAAAGCGGGGCGACAATGTCTCCATGAACCATGTTTTTTTAAAAATGGCTTGATCCATCTTGATCTTTCCATCGAGTAAAATTTACAGAAGCAAATTACGTGCAAGGTTGATTGGGTAGACAGGTTATCACACGGGCAATTACAAAGTTTTCTCGCCCAATCATTAACTGCGGGAAAGGAAACTAGTCGGAAGAAAACGTCGAACCTTAGCCTAGTTAGTAAGAAACGGTCAAAGCCCACCTGGCACCAGGTTAAATAAGGCTGAATGTTATAGGAGACCAGTATACGTTGATGTTGCAAAACAAGATTCTTATTAAATTCAACGCCTAGTCTAAGTGATTCAACGTGAGACCAACATAGCTCCTTCAGATCCTTTCTTGTTATCCCGCACAGAGACTCTGGTTGATGATAAAACTCTGGTCTACCAAGATCCCTTGTGAATTGACAAATATACTTCAACCAGGGTATCCTGAGGGCCTTATCCAATCCCATGCAATCCTTGAGGATTTCTCTATTTAAAGTTAGGTCCGGCGAGGTCCATACCCTGTACCAAAGCAAAACTGGTTGCATGCTAATCAGGTCACTCACATAACGCAAACCCAACTCTGCATGGCAATTAAAAACAGGGGAGCTAACAGGGGTTGCCAGAATGAATCTCAAAAATGCATTCTCTACCTTTTGTATAGGGGAAAAATTGTTGTGCAGCATATGCAGTATGCACAGTTGCAGCAGTAATGGAAGCATTCTATCTGAAAGGAGTAAGATCAGGCCAAGTAGCTGAACTTGTTGCTTTGACTAGAGCATGCAAGATTGGAAAGAACGTGAGAGTGACTGTGATAACTGATAGTCAGTATGGTTTTGGTGTTGTGCATGATTTCGGCCAAATATGGCTACAGTGAGGATTTTTGACATCGAGTGGAACACCCATAAAAAATGCTGAAGTGGTTGGGAAGTTGCTTGAGGCGATACAGCTGCCTAAGCAACTGGCCGTTGTGAAGTGTGCTGCACATAGTCAGTCTGGCGACTATACTGCCATCGGCAACAAATACGCCAACGATATGGCCCAATACTGTGCACGTAATCAGAATTCTGTGAATCAGGCGAAGGAGAGAGATATGAATTCTAGCGCCCTAAAGTTTACTAACATTGTGGTTACCTGGGAGGAAGTGAGGCAATTGCAGGAAGAAGCAGGAGATGAGGAAATGAAGCAGTGGGTAAAAGCAGGATGTGCACCAAGGGAGAAGGATCATGTGTGGGTGTATCGGGATGGAAGTCCAGTTATGCCTGATAGCATTGTGTCTGCCATGGCACGGATGTATCATGAACAGGGACACGTAGGGAGAGACGCCATGATTAGGGCCTTTAAACAGACCTGGTATAATGCAAAATTCTGACTTGTAGCAGAAAGTCTTTGTCAAAGAGGCCTTATATGTCAGCAGTACAATCCTGGAAGAAAAACACTGGTGAGTCTAGGAACTATAGGTCGAGAAGGAGGGCCTTTTACCAGAATGCAAGTTGATTTCATTGAGATGCCTCCCTGCAACAGGTTGAGGTATGTTCTAGTCATGGTCTGTTTGTTTTCTAAATGGGTAGAAGCATACCCGACAAGAAGAAGTGATGGAATCACAGTAGCAAAATTGCTTTTGAGGGAATTCATTTCCAGATTCGGGTTTCCAGTAACAATTGAGTCAGACAGAGGAAAACATTTTCATAATGAGATCGTAAAATTGATTTGTGAAGTATTGAATGTACAGCAAAAAGTACATTGTGCCTATCGCCCAGAGGCTTCTGGTGTGGTGGAACAAATGAATGGTACTATAAAAAACAGAATAGGGAAAATGTGTTTAGCCAAGGGTATGAAATGGCCTGATGTCTTGCCTCTAGTACTCATGACTATCAGATCAATTCCAGACAGAACCACAGGATTGAGTCTGCATGAAATTATCATGGGTAGAGCAATGCGTCTTGTATTCATACCAGTCAACAAGCTGTTGCCTATAACTGATGACATGGTGTTGGATTACACCAGGGCCTGGCTGACGCAGTTCATTCTGTGTTTCATCAGGTTGGAGAGGATGCCACCACCCTTGAAAAGAAGCAAGCCTATGATCTGAGCCCAGGGGACTGGGTGAGAATCAAAGTACACAGAAGAAGGAACTGTTTGGTCCCATGGTGGGGAAAACCACGACAGGTGATTTTGACTACAACAACAGCTGTGAAGTGTTCTGGAATCAAGAACTGGATTCATGCGAGTCACACATTGAGGATTCCAAATCCAGTGGATAACCAAGAGAGAGAATATTTCGATGATTCAGAAACAAGTTCTGAATCGGATGATGAAGAAACGAGAACAAAAGAAAATCCTGAAAGGGGGGAAACGGAGTCAGATCTAACTTTTGTCCCAAGAAGTATTTCTTTAAGGAGAAGGTTACAGATTTCTGATACCAGCTCAGACTCAGAGACTGAACAAGTAACTCTACGTTCGAGAAAAGAAAAAGACAGTGAAAAGACAATTAAAGAAATTGTTGATAAAGAAATTCCAGATGAAAAATTGAGAGACATTCCACCTGAAATAACAAAAATAGATGGACAGGTGCCAGATACATAGAGAGAGGGAAAGATTCTTGTGGAAGACCCCCAAGGAGGTGTAGGGAACTCCAACATCCAGTTAGAGGAAGGGACAAGTAGTCAGCAGGAAGATTGTGCGCAAGAAACCTGAGGAGGGACAGAAGTAGGGAAAACAAAAGAAGTGGTGGAAAGAAAAGCTGTTGAAAGCAAAAAAGCAAGTTGAAACAGAATCGGAGGAAAGTGAAGACTAAGTACCAGAAGGTCAAGTCTTGAAAAAGAAAGTATGGAGAACTGAAAAGAATGATAAAGGAAGTAAACTAAAAAGATCAGCAAGAGATGAAGTTTGGCCGAACAAAATAAAGAGGCTGAGATATCGACTGACACGAGTAAATTCACCAAGAGCTGAACAGGTGAATGAAGTAACTAGTCAGGAGAAATCAAAAGACGAAGAAATAATTGTAATAGAGGAAAGCAAAAGAACAAGAAAACCTAACCAGAAGTATAAGTCGCCGGAATGGACGTATGTGGCCCTGCCTGAAATAAAAGAAGAGGCGGATAGCCAAGAAAACCCAGAGGTGACTATACCGGAGGTGGTTGAGGAAGACGAAGAATCGGAAGTCCTGATAGTTATCTTGTCCGACATTGGAGAAGAGACAGATGTTCAGGAAATTCTGTATTCAGATCACAAAGGAAAAGTGAAGGACGATGAGATGCCAAACTGAATAAGACAAGAACGCTGCTAATGGAAAGACAATAATATACGGGAAAAGACAAAACTGGTAGAACCAAGTAGGTGCTTAGAGCCTTGGGTTAGACAAACTAGTTGTGAAGTAGAAGAGGTTAAGTCAAAAGACACTGTTCGTTTTTACAAAAATGGCAAACACAGATAGTAGTAAAGATAGATGTATATTCTTGAAGCGATGGTGTAAAATGTGTTGTTGTTGTACAGGATTACTAATGCTTCTGTGGAGTGTATTAGCTCTGATAATCTCATTTAAGGTTACCATAGACACAATAGAAGGACACAGTGAAAACAAAACTAATATAGAAAAGATTCAAAGGGTAGTTCCGACTAAAATAGATAGAAATTATTTGCATAATGACAGGTCTATAACTGATTTTTCTAACAATGTATTTTCGAAATTACTGTATGAATATGTAAAGACAATGGACGTAAGGGACTGCTACGTTTGTATGCAGTTACCTGCATCTGTATCGGAGGGAGTGACTTATCACCACCTTCCAGTAACTTATGGAATAACATGTAGTGTAATAGCTAGTCTGTTTTACAAAACAGGGAAGTTAGAATATTATTTCTCAGATGTAGATAATATATTTTCACAATTACCTTCAATTAACAAGCTAAATGAGGTAAAACCTGCAAAGGTGAATTTTTCTTAGAGAGTAAAGGACTAACTTTAGAGTATATATTTAGAAATAATTTGACTTGCAGTTTAAAGAAAGAAGAAAAGACGTTTTTGGATATGGTTGAAGAAAGGAGATTGAAAATGCAAAGGAAAGCATCTGAGGGAAAATTGGAAAAGACAGTTTGGAATGTTGAAATGGAGAAACACTTGAAGCGAGAAGCTAGTCCAACTATGGCTTTAGATTGGCCTCAGAAAGGAAAATTGTGTATTAGAAGGAATCAAACTGCATATGATAATTACTTTGTAGGTAACAGTGAGTGCCATGATATATACCGAATCATGGGTGGATGGGGATTTAAAGGAGGAAATGATCCAGTTTTTCCTGGGTTATATTTTATCTGTGGGAGCAAGGCATATTATCGTTTGCCAGACCATTGGTATGGCACATGTTATGTAGGCCTGGTTTTCCCAAAGATTTTTCACATGGGAAGAGGAGAAGATGGTGTTCATAAGTTAGGTAGTTATTTAGCACGTAGAAAGAGAGAATCTTGGTCAGAAATTGTAGGTGACATCTTTGGAGCATTGATACCAGCAATGGGAATATCTCTGAATGCAAACAAAATTAGAAGACTATCAACAGTAGTGGATCGCTTGTCAACAAGCACCGCTGGAGGATTTTTATTGGTAAATACTGAAATGGTTGCCATGCATGCCATGGTAATGCAAAATTGACTTGCCATTGATATATTATTGGCAAAAGAGGGTGGAGTCTGTGGAATGCTGAATGTTCAACATTGTTGTACTTACATTCCAGACGAAAGTAAAGATTTGAAAATTTATATTAAAAATGTAACTGCTCTGCATGAGGAAATTGCACCACTGGAGGTTGAAAGTGTTTGGGAAAAGATTGGAAAGAAAATATCTTCTATTAAAGATTTCTTAGTAAACCTAGGTAGTACCTTTTTAGGTAAAATCTTATTTCCATTAACGTGTGTGATTTTAGTAGTATTAATATTAAGATTAGGTTGTCTATGTCATAAAAGAAAGAAAATCCAGAAAATGCTAAAAAGAGAAAAATTGAGAAGAAAACAGAATGAGACAAGAGAGGGAATTTGAAGAAGTAGAATTAGAAGAGATGAAAGAGAACATGTATAAGACAGCCAGAAGAGAAGAAATTGGGGAAACAGAGATGTAAATTAAAGCAAGAATTCATTTCAACTCCATGAAAAGTAATACAAAATATTTAATGGTGTGGTGATAAAATCACCAAAGAGGGGATTGATGGAGCGGGTTGTACAAAATTGTGTATACCCCCCCCTATTCTGCATGAATATACTAATTAAATAATCTATTAATTGTAATATTATTAGATGAGTTTTGCATGTTTCTAATCAACATTATTATTATATGAATTACACGTGTGATTTGCATTTTGCATGGCTAATTAACTTCTATGACTAAAATACGTACGCATACTAACAGTAGTATATGTAGTAAATAGAATACTGCATGATATATGTTGCTTTTGTGACGTTTAAGTAATGTTGCCCAAGATGACATCAAATGGGTGAATATGAACGCTTTAAATTTCGCTATATGCTAGATATATACAAGCACATAGAGGGATTAGTAAGGGATTAACATTTTATTCACTATTTCTATGTATTAATTACTCCTTTGTGTTTGTTTCGCTTAAGTTGTCCTTTGGGCCTAAAATCAAAATGGCCACTGACGCGACACGACGTGATGGCCACCATTCCACGGGGTTTCGGGTGAAGTGTGCCTGCGCAACAGTTTGTTCCTGTGGCCTCGTCATGACCCTTGCCTTACTGTACCCGAACAAGGCCACGGTGGGAAATCAGCCAAGTGACAGCACAATGAACATTTACAAGAAACCGGAATAAACCGAACTATGACATAACCCCTCAAACTGTGCTAAACCTCACCGGACGATTTCAACCGACCAATCAGAAATGTCCAAATTTTGTAAATTGTTGCATCTTGACCTTACTTTTATTATAAAAATGGTGGTAGAATAGAGAGAAATGCGCATACTTTCCCTTTTCCTTTTGCTGATGAAGACGACGGTGACGCTACGCGATGCTACTATCTAGGCTAGGGTGACTGCTGCGTTCCTGAATCTTTGACAGTCTGAATGCTGCCCATTTTCCTGATGAACTGCGAACTTTATAAAATTTATGGGCACTGATAGATGCTTGCCCGTCTCTGGTCCTTGCCCATTCTTTGGGACTGTGGCGTGCTGCATGAAGAACTTTTGAATTCAGACTGATTGACAGCTAATTTGATGACTTAGAGGACGCCCAATAGCCAGATTAGATAAATATGGTGTTCTGTGATTTACATAAAAATTAATAAAACTTACTAGATGTAAACTTAACCTTTTGCGATAAAATAGATAAACAAATATTGATTAACAAGCAAATGTGTTTGTGATTTATTGAGGGAGGGAAGATCAAAATCTTAAAATGTGTTTTAGCTGGTTCTAAATCACCAGCAACCAATCCAACTAAATGATCCATTGATCACGTGGGAGGAGGGCCTTGATGTTTAGGATTGAGATCTGTAGGTGTAAGGATATTAATGTATAGATATGTAATATAACTTTTAATCCTATAGGTTACAAGGTATTCCTTTCATGTCAGCGCTTGAACCACTCATCTCTCCTGTATGTGAAGACCAGTGTGAAGTAATGTGTGAATGTTGGTGTTATGGGCCCCACCAATGACTGCATGTGTGAAAGCGTTCATGTGATATCTGGTCTGTGATAAAAGGAGTATATTGGTACGGGTATATTGGTATATTTCCCGTTCAGGTTTCCGCGCTGCAACACAGGGATAAAGTCAATCAGTAAACAAGTCGGCATTGAAAGAGTGTCAAGGGAGTGAACAGACGGAAAAAAGATGGACAGCTGTCTAAATAACGGTTTTGGTCCACTTAATCCCCAGGCTCTTTTCAGACAAAATCGTATTTTGAGTTAAAGGAAAGATTTATGTAAATGCCTGTACAATAACCATATTTGTAAAGCGCAAACTACTCACCCTTACGGGTCTCAAGGCGCTGGGGTCTGTCGTGGAAATTAATTGAGCTATTGCCAAGAGTCACATGGTGCTGAGCTAAGCTGCCTGCCGGAGCCAGGGATCGAACCGCGAACCCTGTGCTCCGAAGTCAGCTGCCTCGGCCGCTGCACCACACCTCTCCACTGACCTCTCTTTAGAGCAATCCCTTCCAGTGTCTGAATGGCTGACAAATATATGTCAATAGCCATGCCCATTCAATATTTCCTCTTTGAAATGATCACCTGTTATGAGGTTGTTTGTATCTGTGGGTACTTATACAGTGCAAACAGCTGGGAAACAAGGCAGCACTGAACAGAAGGACAAGAACCAAGATACACTGTTAAAAAGGTTGACAGTGAGGGAGAGAAAAGGTGGGTAACTAGGAGTGAGAGGATATAGGTCTATGAACAGGAACCTTCATTTTATTCCTGAATTTCAAGAAAGAGAAATGAATGGAAGTTCTAAGAACAGATAGCTGTTAGGATGCTAATGGGTAGTTTGTTGCAGGTGAGTACATAGATTGATAACGTTTGCCTTCAGTTTTTCCTGGTCTCTTTCCAGCATTTTCAAGTTTGGAAAGGCCTTTCCCCTTGGTGTGGTATTGTCCCTCAGGATGGCTAGCTTCTCTGATAGGTACACTAGGGGGTTTGTCTGTGGTGGACTTGTAGATGATACACTTGGTCTTGAAGATGATTCAGCTTTATAGGGCTGGGGTCACTGACTGGAGAACAGACCCGCTGTAATACCCCCAAGTTCTTACAGCCTTACAGTAGTTAATGTGGTAGAATGAATACCCAAGTGCAGGGTGTTGGGAGCCCTTTACACATTGATTCAGGAGGGTGAGCTTGTACAACACAGTCCCATTTAACACTTCACCTCTTCACTATGGTCTTACTTATGCCGTACTGCAATTCAGTGATTTCATTTTTATAATAACATAGGACAATCAATGTTTGCCAGACCTTCCATATCCACTAATCACCGAGGGCTCGATTCTCAAAGTTTCAAAAATGTACAGCTGGGTTCAAACCTATGTTTAATTGAAGAGGTTCATATTGCTGGGAATCACAAAGGTGAATCAGAATACTGCATATATCCACCGATATATTTGTACATAATGTACAACATTGAATTAGAGAAAAAGTGATTTGCATTATTTGAGTTTTGAGTTTTTACCTCAACAGGGACAACATTTTCCCTCCATTGAGAAATGTTTTTCCTTACACCCACTAACATTTTGATTACCACCCTGGAACCCGATTCATACTGCACTTGACAGAATTAACTCTCCATGCATTTATAGGTTGTCAATGGCTTGCAAAAATGTTTGTGGGTGTACAAAAATGTTCCAGGGTATTGCCACACTAGGATTCCTGATGGACACCTGTTGGTTGATATCTCATTAGTTTACAAGTGCATTTGATCTCACAGAGCAATTAAGGGGAGGTCACAATATATCATTTTTAATGTATGTGGAAATGTTATTTGGTGATAGCTATAAGTTATTGGTTTATGTGGAGTTGTGCAGCTTAGTAGTGATCAGATTTGTGGACGTGGCAGGAAACCTGCAATGATGAAAAAAATGTACAGATATGTTGTGTATTAATTCCATGATCTAACATTGTGAAGGAATGTATTGAGTGTTTAAGCACTCAGGGGGCAAATTTACAAGCCCCTTGTGCTGCCAGTACATCACTTTTTGTGATGCACTGGCAGCACAATACACTGCCCCATATTTACAAGGACAGGAAAAGCCACCCTGCGTGGCTTTTCCCGTCCTTGTAAATATGACCCTTCAACATGCAGCACTTTGCGTGAAAGGGGTGTTCCATGGTTGTTGCTGTGGGTGTTCCCTATTTCGATTTTCGGGAACAACTTAAGACAAGTGCTCTTCATGCATGAATGTCTCTTCACCTAGACGTGCTCTTGCTTTCACCGTGATTGTTCTTCCGATAAATATGCCATGCTAATTAACGAGCTTCCACCAACAACATCTGGAGCACTTCCACTTAGCCTGTATAAAAAGTACCTTCAATGAGTAAACACATAAATTACACCGCATGTTATTTGCACACTAGCACAAACAGGCGCTATGCCATAAGACGCATTCTCTCTTCCCCCTCACAAAACTCTTCTACCTTCAGATTGCCAAGAAATTGAAGGCAATAAATCTAAAAGACAAGACAAATGTGGCTACAGATATCGGAAGCCTCCACTGCATCAAGATCCGGTAGGTTGGGAGTCACACATATATAAAAAAAAAAAACTTCAAAAATAAGAAATAGCAATCCTAGTCATTATGACATGTGATTCTATTCATACAGGCTGTGAACAACCGCACCACAGTGAGAAACGTGTAAAAGGTACGTAATTAGTTAAGCTCAACAAATTCCCCCCCCCCCCCTAGAGAATACAGTAGAAAGCACAGTTTTACATCACAATCATTCTTATTTAATACAGGTATTAGATGTCCTACCAGAAAAGAGTCCTGCCCTGATGAAGATCTTCATATAAATAAAATGTTCTGGTCCAACCATCACGAAGGTCGAAACGCGTTGGCAACCATACATAAGGAGGTCAAGAGCAAACAAGGACAAAAACATGCCAACTGTTAGGCATCTTGAGCTGGAAAGTTTAATCTCAAGTTAGAAGTGTGTAAACAGTCTCTGACCCCCGCAGGACCCAGGGAATAGCGTTTATTGAGGATGAAAAAATAAATGTCCCAATAACAGACACAAATAAGTAGGACTACAAGAGTTAAACTAAAAATAACTTTTCAGTTGCAAAGTGATTGTACTTGTATTGTATTTGATTGTAAAGATATGTGTTTGTTCATGTGAAATAATGTCTATTGTGATGTTAATGTTTTCATATATGTAAGTAATGTAAATATTGTAGATACTGCTTTTTGCTTTAAAGAAAACACCAAGGATATGTTCAAAGATAATTGGTGATAGGAATCTTGAATGTAAAAAAGTATACAAAAAAGGAAAAAATAAGTTAACCAAGAGTTAATTAATAGGACGTCTGTGGTATAAAGAAAAATCAAATTTATGGTGTCTCAGGCATTTGCTTGCTTGACATTTACTGTAATGATTCCAGCCTCTGAACTCCGCAACTGAATCACTCCCCAACTGTGTGTAGCCAATATCAGTGTAGGCACCAGGCCTACGGGGGAGCACTTGTAAGTTGCCCTATAGAGACTGATAGTCTTGATTGCACAGATATAGGCATCTGCGCAATTTATATGACAGACAAGGTCCCTATCCAGATAAAACAGAAACGAAGCTTGAGAACAACCCCTCTCTAAATTGAGCTTCCTTCACGCACCACTAGTGAAAAAACAGATTAGAATCACTAAGACAATACCAGTCCATAAATGTCTGAACCTAAAACTCTTAGTATTAGAGAAGAAGAAATTGAGGAACTCCTCAAACGTCCATCAACTCTGAATCCTGGAAGCACTTCTACAAATCCAGGACAACAATCAGAGCTCGAGAAAATAACATGATTAAAAAACAAACAAACACATACAGCCCTTCACGGAGAAGTGCTGTTAGAACATCTCCGTGCAGGCACAATACCAGCAGGCCTCCAGGTAAAAAACGTACCTGACATATTCATTGAGCAGCCTGAATATTTAGAGGGATTCAGCCACATCAGAACGAAATGCTCTAGAGACTGGATGTGTTATTCGATTAAAACAGCCGAACGACTAAGCCTTAAAGAACTTGAGCTAATAAAAGAATTAGAGGAGGCTTTCCTAAACAATACAGCAGTGGAGAACGCACAATCATTGTTAGCTAAATTGGAAAAGGAAAACAAGACCTTCAAAAAGAACACAGAGGACGTAAAAAGATCAAAATTACAAAAAGACATCAGTAATTTTAGCAAAAAAAAGACCTATCCATATTTAGATACAGAGTACTACAAACAGCCATCAAACATTGGAATGTTAAGAACCTACAAAGGAAGAAGTAGAAGACAGTTCACCACCTTCTCCGACGCATCATCTTACTCCGACAGTTCAAGCGACGCGGAACCGTCCACCAGCACAAGAGGAAATCAACAAAGACAGCTTTACCAACCGGCACCTTTTTTAGACAGAGGGAACGGTCACCCCAGAGGCAGAGGGAAAGCCAAGCAATGGTACAATCCGCCACCCAACCAATATCCACCAAACCAGTACCAAGGGGAAATAACAACAAGGAGGAATGTATACCGCTGGTAGAAGAGGAGAAAAATCCTATCTACAATCTGTCAAAGTACAACCTTTCTACAGATGAGACTAAAGTACTGAAAAAAGGTCTATCGTTCATACCCACTGTAAGACCAGACATAGGACAAACGAAACTCGAAATTACTCAATTGTTTCGAAAAATGAGGCTGAAAGCATATTTTGTAGAAAACCTTGACCATACACAAAGTGTCAGGTGCCTCACAAGACTTACCTTTGCTTGTGACGCAATTCCGCAGAGACGACAGGAGCACCCGTCCCCGTACCCACCTGACCCTTGTGGACAGTAGGAACCAGCAGGGATGAGATGGACGCAGGGAAGGGAGCCAGAAAGGACGTAGTGGTCTCGTGTGTGGGGTATCTCGGTGCCCTCTGGAGACAGAAAGGACCAGATCACTAAAGAACCCCACTCCTGTTCTAAAGCACCCTTCTAACACACACACAGAAATTGTTGTCTTCCGGGGACTCACCAATGCTATTGTGGACCACGGCACCCAGAATCAGCGCTGCTCCAAGGAAGGCTACTCCAGGCGAGGTGCTCCTGGACACAACTACCTCAGCGAAACCAAAGAAAAGCGCTCCTGCGTGATCATGCCAAAAGTAAAAGTCAAAATCATGCGCCTTGATGTTCTTGCGCAATCTTGCTGAAACTACAGGGTCAAGCTAAAACAGTGGCATCCCAAAATGAAGTGGTGGGTATAAGAACAATGCTCCAGTTCTGTGGAGTTCTCTTTTCTTGCAGCGCGCCTGTGCTATGAAAGTAAGGCAACCCCAGGCGCTCCTGCGCTACGACAACAAAGTAACCTACAAGCGCTCCTGCGCTTACTGAAGCAAAACAACCCCCAAGCGCTCCTGCGCTTTATAAAGCAAAACAACCCCCAAGCACTCCTGCGCTTATAAAGCAAAGTAACCCACCAGCGCTCCTGCGCTATGTAAAGAAAAGTATCCCACAAGCGCACCTGCGCTATGGGAACTAGGCAACCCACAAGCGCTCCTGCGCTACGAAAACAAAAGTATCCCACAAGCGCTCCTGCGCTATGGGATCAAGACAACCCCCAAGCGCTCCTGCGCAATGAAGGCTCTAAGGCGGGAGAGGATCAAAATACTCGTTGTGCGCTCCAGCGCGGCGAAAGGATCTACCGGGTATGCCTCGATGTAGAAGGCAACAGGTCTCTTGAGTCGCGACTCGACTCGGGTAACAGCACTCACGTCACTGGGAGAATCCCGTAGAATCCGAAGCACGGAACCGACGGGTAACGCGAAGGTTAAGCGTTTCCCCCGGAAGTGCTTCTGCGGCCTCTCGTGTGCTGCAACGACTAGACCGGGACTCGACCTCCGACCGGAAGTGAGTCTCCTGGCGTTTCTGTGTGTGCGTTGCGGGGCTGCGGCAAGCACCGCGGAACCTGACAGTACCCCCTCCCAAAACGAAGTCCCCCTCCCCAACACCCCAAGGACTCAAATAGGGGAGACAGGGCGAGGGCTCAGAGGGTGACTCAGATGAAATGCACGGACCAGAACGGGAGCATGGCGCACATGGGACAAAGGCTCCCACGATCGTTCATCCGGACCGTACCCCTTCCAGTCCACCAGGTAGAATAGTTTACCCCTGGTACGACGAGAACCCAGGATGGCCCTGACCTCATACTCAACGTGGTCCTCCACCACCACCGGAGAGGGGGGAGAGGGAAGAGCGCTACCAGAAGGGACCGCCCTCAGCAGGGAGACATGGAAGACAGGGTGGATCTTCATGTGCGGAGGAAGCGAGAGCCTCATCGCCACGGGGTTGACCACCTTCTCGATGACAAAAGGGCCCACAAAACGGGGCAACAGTTTCTTGGGGCCATGTATGTTAATGTGCCGAATGGAAAGCCACACCCTGTCACCCAAGCGGTATTCGGGCTCCTTCTGTCTATGGGCGTCAGCATGCTCCTTGTAGGTGTCCTTAGCTTTGGCCAACTCGAACCGTGCTTGTTGCCAGAGGCGGCCCAAGGACTCATGATATGAACGCACCGTGGGCAACTGGCTGTTCCGGGGTACCTCCCAGGCGGTAGTGCGAGGGTGACGGCCGTGTAGAAGAAAGAAGGGGGACATACCGATGGCAGAATGCTTGCTGTTGTTGTACGCGTATTCCGCCATCCACAGCACCTCGGACCATTCCTTCTCAACCATAAGCAGTAAATAACGGAGGTACTGCTCCATGGTGTGGTTTGTCCGCTCGGCCTGACCGTCGGTCTGGGGATGGTACGCTGAGGACAGGCGCACGTCCATCTCGAGGATCCTGCATACCTCCTTCCAGAAGCGGGACACGAATTGCGATCCCCGGTCCGTGATAACCACCGACGGAACGCCATGGAGGCGAACCACTTCGTGCACGAAGATCAAGGCCAAGTCCGCAGCGGAGGGCACTTTCGCCAAGGGTACGAAATGCGCCATTTTGGAAAGGTGGTCAACAATGGTAAGAACCGTGGTGTGCCCTGTCTTGGTGAGAGGGAGTTCTACCACGAAATCCATGGAGATGGTGTGCCACGGATACGGCGGCACAGGGATGGAACGCAGCAGACCAACAGGGGGCTCTGACCTGTTTTTCCCCAACAGACAAACGGCACAGTTCGTTGTATGGGTTCTTATGTCGCTCGCCATTGTTGGCCACCAATACTGTCTTTGCACCAGCTCAAGCATCTTGTGATAGCCAGGATGGCCGGAGAGGACATGATCGTGGCACATGCGGATTGCTTTTTGCTGACAGGGCACCCGAGGTAGGTACAATCGTTCCCCCCCGGAACAACAACCCGTCCACACAAGTCACCACTTCGTGGCCTTCTGCCAGGACACCTGGATCGGACTGCTCCATGTCGTTTTTCACCTGTGTCATGAAGTCCGAGGATGCAGCCACGCCCTGGAAGTGCTGTTCCGAGATGATGGGAACAGGCTCGGTGTTTTCGGCCTCCTCGTCGGATTCGTCTAACCGTGAAAGGGCGTCTGCTTTGGCGTTTTCTTTCCCAGGTCGGAACGTGATTACGAAGTTGTATTCATTGAAGAACAGGGTCCATCGGAGCTGTCGGGTGGTGAGGGCACGTGCTGATCGTAAAAACTGGAGGTTCCTGTGGTCTGTGTAGATGGTTACCGTGTGTTTGGCGTCTTTTAGGAAGTGGCGCCATTCCTCGAATGCTGTCTTGATTGCTAGAAGCTCTCTGTCGGACACTGTGTAGTTGCGTTCTGCCGGTTGGAGTTTTTTGGAGTAAAAGGCCACTGGATGCAGCTGTCCGGTACTGGTGCTTCGTTGGGACAACACGCCCCCTATGGAGTCCTTAGAGGCATCTGCCTCTACGATGAAGGGCTGCTCGGTGTCCGGGTGCACCAGGACCGGGGCTTTGGTGAAACGCCTCTTTAGTTCTTGGAAGGCGCTGTTTGCTTTCTGATCCCAACTAAAACGCACCCCTTTGCGCAGCAAGCGTGTAATAGGAGCCACCATCTCGGAGAAGCCTGTGATGAATCTACGGTAGTAGTTGGAAAATCCTAAGAACCGTTGGACCCCCTTTAAGGACTCCGGAGGAGGCAAAGATAAAATGGCTTTTACTTTTTTGTTGTCCATTTGGATGCCTGCCGGAGTGATGATTTGCCCCAGGAACTCAACAGTGGTGACGTGAAAAACGCTCTTCTCCAATTTCACGTATAAGCGGTGTCTTTCCAGCCGCTGGAGGACGGAACGCACATGTTGCACGTGTTCTGCTCTGGTCTGGGAGTAAATCAGGATGTCGTCAATATAGACGATACAGAACACGTCTATGTAGTCTCTCAACACCTCATCGATGAAGAACTGGAACGCTGCGGGCATTACAGAGTCCGAAAGGCATGACCTGGTATTCGAACAGACCGAATTTCGTCCGGAAGGCGGTCTTCCATTCGTCACCGTTTCGGGCTCTGACAAGATGGTAAGCACCCCGCAGGTCTAGCTTGGTGTACACTGAGGCGTCTTTTACCTGATCCAGGAGGTTGGAAATCAACGGTAGCGGGTACCGATTTTTTACGGTAATGGCATTTATCGCCCGAAAGTCTATACAGGTCCTCAGATCGCCTTCCTTCTTCGATACGAAGAAGAGAGGAGAGGACACCGGAGACCTGGAATGATGAATAAAACCATTGTCCAGAAACTCGTCCAAATAAGATCGTAGGTGGATGTTCACTTTTTCCGTGAGGGAATAGATTCTGCTGCATGGTAACTTGGAGCCGGGGATCAGATCTATTCGGCAATCGAACGACCGATGTGGTGGCAGGGTGTTGGCTCCTTTTTTGTCGAATACTTCCACTAGGTCCTGATATTCCTCTGGTATGGCTGCTTGGGAAACCATCCCCATGCCTTGTAAGGGCAGCGATCGTGCTTGTATGGAGCGAACCCCCACAAGGTCGTCCTTCGCATAACAGGCTCCATAGCAATGCTCCGAATCCAGGTGTATGATCCTGGACACCCAATCGATGCGGGGATTATGCTTCACCAGCCACGGCAATCCGAGAATAACCTTGAATTGAGGGGCGATGACGTCAAGGCAGATGGACTCTGCGTGGTGGTTCTCAAAGGACATAGTCATGTTCTCGGTTTGCTGCCTGATCGGGCCGGAGGTCAGGTCCGTTCCATCCACGGCCTTGACTGTTTCGGGTTGTGCTTTCGACACTGTGTTTATGCCCAAGGTACGCGAAAAAACGGTGTCGATAAAGCTGCCTGTTGCACCGGAATCCACCATAGCGGTTACCAACCAGGATCTGCCCGCCTGATTTCTTAATGTTACTTCTACCCCTATGTGGTGGCTGCCATCGAACACAGCAGGGATCGCTGAGGAGCAAGATGAAGAACCCAGAGGACGGATCCCTTTGTCTACTGGGTTGTCTCGTTTCCCGACTTGTCGCCTTTGGTGATGGGCAACGCAAAAGGCCTTCTGCCACGAGGTTTAGTTGGTTTCACCGGACATTCCCTGACAAAGTGTCCGCTTTTACCACAGTATAGGCATTGGTTCTGCTTCCTCCTTTTCTCTCTTTCTTGGCTGGTCAGGGGTCCTCTAATGCCCCCGATTTGCATGGGTTCAGGAGCCTCGCCCTGGGGAGTGGATTCGTCTTTGGCTTTTTCAACACCCCTGTCCCCAAAGGATAAGAAACGGTTGTCATTGCATTTTCCTTTCTCAGTCCTCCTTTCTTGTAGTCGGAAATTCATTTTCACCACCAAATCGATGAAGGGACCTATTTCATCAGGCGGATTGGCTAACTGTGATATGAGGTCTTTTAGTTCATCGCGCAATCCCCGATAGAACACGGACACCTTCTTATCCTCCGGCCAATGGGACTCGATAACCAGCCTGCTGAATGTGGTGATGTAGTGGAGGAGATCCTGGTTGCCTTGTTTGAGATTGAGCAACTCATTATCAGCGGCTTGCACAAAGGTGTGACGAGCGAACATACGTCGCATGGCTTCCTTAAAGGTCGGCAGGTGGTGCAGCATGGGGTCATCGTGTTCTACCAAGGCAATGGACCACTGAGCGGCGTCTCCGCCCATGTATGACAGGATGTAGGCAACTTTGGATGCATCGTCGGGAAAAGCCGCGGTTCTAGCCATGAAATGCAGGTGACATTGATGGATGAATATGCCGTACTTGGTGCTGTCACCGTAGAAGCGTTCAGGTGGGGCCAGCTGTACAGGGTGTAGTGTGATCACTTGTATGGCAGGATTCGGAGTGGTGGCAGTGGAGGACCCCCCAAAGGTAAACGTAGGCTGCCGCAACAGACCTTCTTGTAATACTCTGGGGCTAGGGGTGGTTCCCCAAGGACTGGTAACCCCCGATGCCATTTGGCCCTGTAGGGCAGTGACGTCATGGCGTAAGGTGAGGTTCTCGGCTTGCATGGCAGCCAACATGGCCGCTATGTCTTGTAATGTAACCTCCGGGTCGCCCATGTCGTCTGGGTGGAATAGAAATCGTGGGCTTCGGATTCTGTCAGGTGCCTCACAAGACTTACCTTTGCTTGTGACGCAATTCCGCAGACGGCAGGAGCACCCGTACCCGTACCCACCTGACCCTCGTGGACAGTAGGAACCAGCAGGGATGAGATGGACGCAGGGAAGGGAGCCAGAAAGGACGTAGTGGTCTCGTGTGTGGGGTATCTCGGTGCCCTCTGGAAGACAGAAAGGACCAGATCACTAAAGAACCCCACTCCTGTTCTAAAGCACCCTTATAACACACACACAGAAATTGTTGTCTTCCGGGGACTCACCAATGCTACTGTGGACCACGGCACCCAGAATCAGCGCTGCTCCAAGGTTGCCTACTTCAGGCGAGGTGCTCCTGGACACAACTACCTCAGCGAAACCAAAGAAAAGCGCTCCTGCGTGATCATGCCAAAAGTAAAAGTCAAAATCATGCGCCTTGATGTTCTTGCGCAATCTTGCTGAACTACAGGGGCAAGCTAAAACAGTGGCATCCCAAAATGAAGTGGTGGGTATAAGAACAATGCTCCAGTTCTGTGGAGTTCTCTTTTCTTGCAGCGCGCCTGCGCTATGAAAGTAAGGCAACCCCAGGCGCTCCTGCGCTACGACAACAAAGTAACCTACAAGCGCTCCTGCGCTTACTGAAGCAAAATAACCCCCAAGCGCTCCTGCGCTTTATAAAGCAAAACAACCCCCAAGCGCTCCTGCGCTTATAAAGCAAAGTAACCCACCAGCGCTCCTGCGCTATGTAAAGAAAAGTATCCCACAAGCGCACCTGCGCTATGGGAACGAGGCAACCCACAAGCGCTCCTGCGCTACGAAAACAAAAGTATCCCACAAGCGCTCCTGCGCTATGGGATCAAGACAACCCCCAAGCGCTCCTGCGCAATGAAGGCTCTAAGGCGGGAGAGGATCAAAATACTTGTTGTGCGCTCCAGCGCGGCGAAAGGATCTACCGGGTACGCCTCGATGTAGAAGGCAACAGGTTTCTTGAGTCGCGACTCGACTCGGGTAACAGCACTCACGTCACTGGGGGAATCCCGTAGAATCCGAAGCACGGAACCGGCGGGAAACGCGAAGGTTAAGCGTTTCCCCCGGAAGTGCTTCTGCGACCTCTCGTGTGCTGCAACGACTAGACCGGGACTCGACCTCCAACCGGAAGTGAGTCTCCCGGCGTTTCTGTGTGTGCGTTGCGGGGCTGCGGCAAGCGCCGCGGAACCTGACACAAAGGAACTACTCAGGATTGAAAAACCCATCAACCTTTTTTCCAAGTGCAACAAATATGCACATAGAGTTGCTAACGTTTGAAAAAAAATTACTGCGAGAACTAGAGAAACTTGATAAAAAGAAGCCATTCACAAAGTGGAACCTATAAAAAAATGAAAAACAGGCACTGGACCAGCTGATGAAGAATCAAGAAATAATAATAAAGCCAGCGGACAAGGGCGGTGAGATTCTGATCATGCATCGTGAACAGTATGAGGCAAAAGTTCTACGCCAAGTATCCGATGAGGAGTACTATCGGAAAACCGATGAAAATTGGAACAAAATTATCAAATCAAAACTGACCATTTTAACATCCATAGGACAAGAAGAAGGTTGGCTAACAAAAAAAGAAGCCCAATACTTGATAAACGATAACCCAAGGACACTCATAATGTATGTACTTCCGAAGATCCACAAAACTCCGGTCAATCCGCCAGGAAAACCAATAATTTCAGGAGTGAATTCCATCTTAGAAAGACCGGCAAAATATGTTGATACATTTCTCAAGCCCCTAGTGAGTGAAACCACAAGCTTTATAAGAGACACAATGCAAGCAATTGTGTTATTAGAAAATCAACCATTCGAGGAGGAACAGGAACTACTAGTTACATTAGATATAGTTAGCCTATACTCTAATATACCTCAGGAAGCAGGATTGGAAGCCCTTGAATTCTTCTTAGACAAACGTGTACGGTCGCATAACGTGCCTACACCCTATATACTACAACTAGCCGAGATATGTCTCAAATATAACTTCTTTATCTTCAATGAAAAGCAGTTTCTACAAGTTAAAGGAACTTCGATGGGGTGTCCTTTCGCCCCAGAAATGGCCGTAATGTTTATGGCACTATTTGAGGACCAATGGATATATGGTAACAATCCCTACGATGGACATATAACAAGCTGGTGACGGTACATCGACGACGTGTTTATGGTATGGAGAGGCACAGTAGAAAATCTAAATGACTTTGTGATATGGTTGAACAACAGAAATCCAGATATTCAGTTCACCGTAAATTTCAGCAGAATAGAGATGAATTTCTTGGATCTGATGATTAAACATCAAGAGGGATTTCTATACACCACCCTGTACACAAAGAAAACAGACAGAAACACACTCCTGCATTTTCAAAGTTTCCATCAACGCAATCTGCACGAAAATTTACCATTCGGTCAATTTTTGCGAATAAGGCGCAACTGCTCTAAGAAGGATGAGTATTTTAACAACGCTGCACTACTTTTGAACAAGCTATCTGAAAGAAACTACCCAAGAAAATTGCTCAAACGTGCAATGAAAAGGGCCTGGTATACGCCAAGAGACTCCCTCCTCACACCAAGACAAAAGCAAGAAAGTCTGCCACTAGTATGTGTCACCACTTTTTCGGGGCTCACCAATGAAGTACAAAAAATTGTATGAAAAAATTGGAACACTGTGAAAGATCTAGACCCGTTTGTACATACACCAATCTTCGCCTTGAACAAAAACAAAAGCATTAAGGACAAGCTACTGCGTGCCAATACTGAAGCAAAGAAGGAAGTACAGACCTTACGAACAATGTTGTCCCTACCACCAATAAAAGGACATAGGAGATGTGGGAACTGCATTTCGTGCGACAGCACGATAGAAGGTTCTAAATTTACATATGGGACCAAATTCATAAAACATGAAGAGTTCACAAATTGCAACACACATAATGTAATCTATTGTATAGTATGCCCATGCCCAAAGGCGTACATCGGGAAGACCACTCAGCCCATAGAAAAGAGAATAACACAGCACCGGTCAAGAATAAGATGCAAAACTCCCAATTCCCCAATGGTATCGCACTGCATCGATATAGATCATGGCCTGAATGATATCAAATGGACAGTCCTAAGGCACGTGACTGGTAAAAACATCAACAGCTCACTATCAAGAATTGAAGCAAAAACAATCATGTACTTGGGCACGATTGAGAATGGCTGAGATAACGCACGTTGGCTAACCCAAGCACTGGAACAGAGTGAACTCAAGCAATCCTGGTCCAACCTCACAACGTAAAATAAAGTCAGGAGATGAACATTTATGTGACTGGCATGAAGATTTGATCCACACCACTGGAGAAAGAAAGAGAAATTTTGCAGAAAGTCCACCTACGGTATATATGAGGAGAGGAGGCAGACACAATGACATCTCCTTTCACAAAACACAGCGCTCCAAATTGAAATCATTATGTGCGCCCCGTAAAATATTGGAAAACAATGCAAAAGAATAAAAGACTGTGTTCAAACAAAACTCACCGCTACATAAGAAGACACAATGTAAACGGGATCACCATGACAACTGTACAATTCGGCAATCCAAGGAGCAACAGGAAGTCAGGTAAAAGGAAAAAGACACTGATCGCGCCGCACACACAACGACGCCACATGCCGACGCAAGCGAGAGAGGAACCAGGCGTAGAAATGCTGGCTAGGAAAACGTAGCTGAAAACGCCCGAAGTGTAGAAGCTGCTACATTGGAAGTTGGAACAAGGTGAAGACCTTAAACAGCTGCGGCCAAGAACGAGATATGCAAAAAATAACGCCCGTCTCGATCTAGCCGCGCAAGAATGCATGTTCATCTGAATGCACAGTAAGGAGATAGAATGAGCACAGAATCACGGTGAAAGCAAGAGCACGTCTAGGTGAAGAGACATTCATGCATGAAGAGCACTTGTCATAAGATGTTCCTGAAAATCGAATTAAGGGACATACGCAACCAATGGAGCTCGTTCTTCTGATAAATATGCCATGCTAATTAACGAGTTTCCACCAACAACATCTGGAGCACTTCCACTTAGCCTGCACAAAAAGTACCTTCAATGAGTAAACACATAAATTACAATGCATGTTGTTTGCACACTTGCACAAACAGGCGCTATGCCATAAGACGCATTCTCTCTCCCCCCTCACAAAACTCGTCTACCTTCCGATTGCCAAGAAATTGAAGGCAATAAATCTAAAAGACAAGACAAAGGTGGCTACAGATATCGGAAGCCTCCACTGCATTAAGATCCGGTAGGTTGAGAGTCACACACATATATATAAAAAAAATAAACTTCCAAAATAAGAAGTAGCAATCCTAGTCATTATGACATGTGATTCTATTCATACAGGCTGTGAACAACCGCACCACAGTGAGAAACGTGTACAAGGTACGTGATTAGCTAAGCTCAACAAATTTCCCCCTTAGAGAATACAGTAGAAAGCACAGTTTTACATCACAATCATTCTTATTTAATACAGGTATTAGATGTCCTACCAGAAAAGAGTCCCGCCCTGATGAAGACCTTCATATAAATAAAATGTTCTGGTCCAACCATCACGAAGGTTGAAACGCGTTGGCAACCATACATAAGGAGGCCAAGAGCAACCAAGGACAAAAACATGCCAACTGTTAGGCATCTTGAGCTGGAAAGTTTAAGCTCAAGTTAGAAGTGTGTAAACAGTCTCTGACCCCTGCAGGACCCAGGGAATAGCGTTTAATGAGGACGAAAAAATAAATGTCCTAATAACAGACACAAATAAGTAGGACTACAAGAGTTAAACTAAAAAAAAGTTTCAGTTGCGAAGTGATTGTACTTGTATTGTATTTGATTGTAAAGATATGTGTTTATTCATGTGAAATAATGTCTATTGTGATGTTAATGTTTTCATATATGTAAGTAATGTAAATATTGTAGATACTGCTTTTTGCTTTAAAGAAAACACCAAGGGTATGTTCAAAGATAATTGGTGATAGGAATCTTGAATGTAAAAAAGTATACAAAAAAGAAGAACAAGATAAGTTAACCCAGAGTTAATTAAAAGGACGTCTGTGGTATAAAGAAAAATCGAATTTATGGTGTCTGAGGCATTTGCTTGTTTGAAATTGATATGGTTGTAAATATGTCGTGTCGCTATGCTTTCCAAATTAACGCAGCACGGCGCAGCAAGATGACTTGCTGCACTGTGCTGCGTTAGTTTATCGTAAATCTGCCCCTCAATGTTATTGCAGAAAGTTATTAAAACATTGAAAGGGGATAGATCTCACTACAATTGTATGTCAGAATATTGATAAAAAAATATTCTCTGACAAATATAGTAGCTTAAATATTTCGTACAAAATGATGCACTATTGCCTGTAGATTTTCTATCATTAGGTCTAGAATTAGCCCTCTCCATCCATTGCTCTTTAGTTGTTTCATTCACTATTTTCTTCCGCCTACTATAGCATGGAGCATGGAGCAAGAGGAAAGCCCAGTTCTACATTGTGTGACTTCACTGTGGGTGACAGTAGTATGCTCTTTCACAACCAGCACTTATACACAAAGTAGGCCTCTTCACTGCAAGGACTACCATGGCAATATGTGCTTTTTGAGACCAAAACATGTATTTGGTTTTAGCAAGGTTTTTTTAAAAATATATATTGGCAAGTGCCTGACAGCTTCTTCAGCAATAATATTTTACAAACACTATGAAAAAACAAAACAGGTATTGACAAAGCCAAAAGGCTGGAACCAATGCCAGGCCTATTGGCTTTCCCAATGCTGTTTGATGCCAGTGATGCAATGTTTTCCCAAACAATATTTAGAACAATATATTTTTTTTACAAATGATACTTGGGCCATGATATTCTAATACGATACCCTCACTACCCTGTGAATACGAACCATGCCATTCCCTTCATCTCATAATTGAGGGCCATGCCCCCCAAACAAATATTCTTGGCTACGGGCCTGAGCTGGGTTATGGTGCTGTTCCACTGTGTGAAGGAATCATGTGCAGATCCTGGAAACTTGGCACAGATGTTTGAGATGTACAAATCCAGTAAGCGACCAAATCTATAGAAATCACCCTTCACAGTGGCTAAATCCTCACATCTGGGAAACTGGATGTAACTGTCCATGTGTCTCATCATTGCTGAAAGTACATCTCGCTGTACACGACTGAACACTGTTTGGGACATACCACCAGAAATAGCCACAGTGAATCAAAAGGAACCTGTGGCCACAAAATGAAAGACTGACATGAGTTTCACAATTGGTGTGAGATGTGTAGAATAAGTGAGTTGAGGAAGGAGGTCAGGCTCCAACTGATTACATAAATCCTATATTGTTTGCCTATTCAAACGATATTCCTTGATCACATTTCTTTCCTCCATGGTCTGAAGGTCTGGAAATTGATGGTACACTGGAGGCTGTCCTTACCTCCCTCTCCCAGGGTACCTATGTGAGGAGTAAACATGATTTTGTACATTGCTCACAGTGTCCAGAGAAACATATTTGAAGAGGAAGCCAAACTTCATGTGACATAACATAACTGCTTCATAAAGCATTACATATAATTCACATTATCATTGCTTACTTTTCAAATATCCACCCAATCCAATGTGGCCTTCATATGTGTCTGTAACAGAAAAGTGCACATAACCAATTCTGAAATTTAACATTTACACAAAACTGAGGTTTCATGATATTTTTAGGTCAAAAACTGCTAACCGCAGTGTACAGTGCACTGCACACATTTTGCCCTATGTACAGTAATGCACCTAACAGATGTTTTTTGTACTTTACATTACATGCAAAGGGAGTTTTTCAAATCTAAACATGCTAGCTCTCATTTGTTGTGGAAGTGACGCACTTAACAGTCACCAATACTGTACTTCAAACCAATAAAATGGCGGATGCCTGACCCCGCATATAGGACATTTGCAACGACTGCCGCTGCTGGAAGTTGACTGTGCAGTTGGCGGTTGCATCCACAGTGCACACAGCCATTTGCTAATGGTGATTGTAACGGTTGCGGTCCAATGGCTGTTTGCGTCTACGCTGATGACTGCGTACGTGGCGTTCATGTACACCACGGTTTGAAAAAAACTCACTTGCCTCCTGACACTGCTGCTCTCAAGTCCTCCTCTGCTTTAGCTGCTGCCTGCCACCTCTGGGACAATCATGCCAGGCCTAGCAGGTGAGAGGACCCACCCCTTCTCTCCAGAGGAGTTGGAGACCCTGGTTGAAGTGGTCTTTCCCCTGTATGGCCATCTCTATGGCTCACCAGAGGAACAGGTAACTATTTCCCAAATACATTTTTAATCTGTTAACTTCATCCTTTCAATTTCCATTGGCTACAATGTGCCAGAGTGAAACCATGCTTTTTGGGGGGAAATTGAGTGTTCCCTACATAGGAAAATCATGTAATGGATTATGGGGTTCTGTACTTCGTGGAGTGACCAACATCATTGTAATGTGTGGTAAGCCAAATATCCTACTTGTGTTGCATGCAAACATCTATGGATGTCTACATTTCATGATATCTATGATAAGATACCAAATCAGAGCATGGTATATGTGCAAAGAAATGTATAGGCTTTCCAGAATAAGCTGGGTCTGTATACTGTAAGAAACAGTTGAGGGTGATGTTAGCCATGTGTACAGTCCCACAGATCACTCAGCCCACATCAAGCTTTGCAAAGTTGTTGTCTGGGTGCTAGCTTTATTTCACAGACCCCTTCAGAGTGCCATGCAACCTTGATGTCATGTATTTGGTGGCCAGAAGATTCACTCTTACGTATTGAATTTGTGGAAATGTGATGTTCATGTGGGATCAGTAGGCACAGCCAGCAGAGAGCAAGGCCTGATAAAAACATGTAGCCAGTCTGGGCCATGGTCCAGGCTGGGGCAGAGTTACTGTGGCAAGACAACTGATGCACAGAGTAATTTCCCTGTAGACCTGCAGATCCATGGATGTTCCCAAAATTAGTTTTATTAAGCAATGGTAGCCCTGATTGCTTTTACATGGACTTTATTTGAAATGGTGACTGGGTAACCCCCCTGACCTGATACATCTTTCCATTGACCTACATTGTCAATGTGTGTCTTTTACTTATGACAGTTCCCTTATTCCCGCCAGTCTGTTGTCACTTTTCCATAAATACTGTTTCCACTTTACAGCCCTATTGCACATCTGACACATTACCAGTGTAGATAGTTGGTTAAATCTGAAGAGTTTTGGAAATGCCATTCACCAGTTTTGTTACATTCAATCCAATGAAAGAGCACATACAATGGTATGTTGAATGTCATCTCTGTCACAGTGCCACATATGGCAAAAGGTGTGTCCTGTGATGGCAGTACATACCAGACAAACTCAATCTGACGTAGTATGGTATCCGATTAAGTAGTCAACATGTCCACACATCTCCAGAGAGGCAGCTCTCAGTGACACATGTGTCAGCACTTACTTTGTGACCTAAGTTTTAGGATGTAGTCTATACTATGTTACCAGGCTCTATAGACTGTAAGCATCAAGTCACTGGGCCTGGCTGTAAAGGTGTCTGTACAGTCATGCACCAGTGTTTCACCCTTCAGAAGGTCTCAATGGTGTGGTGTGTGTCAAAGTACCTCACATCACAGTACATGCAGGATAGCCCTGGCCTACATAATGTAAGTGGGCTGGCTCAGTTAGTGTAGGTCATGACCAGAGTTGAGGATAGTCAGCAGTTGACCACAAAAGTGTGTATCCGTGCTTTTGTAGTGCTTAGCAGATGACATTTACACTTGTATTGTGTTGGCTATTGATAAATGCTTGTGCTAGGTGTATACAAAATGCGCATCACACAACCAGATATCCAGAAACGTGCAGTTACAAGCTGTTTCTTCATCTATTGCATCTATACAGGTCAAAGCCCATCAGAAAAAAGACCTTTGGAGAGCCATCACCCAGAAGGTGCAGACCCTGGTGTGGGAGGGGGTACTTATCTTCCTCGTGTAAGGATTGATGTTCCCTCACTACTGTCTCTTATTTGATGGTTGCCCTATTACATGTAACATGGCATACAGTGCACTCTTTATGCAGTGACAGGCCAACACTTCACATTGGTAAGTTGTGCTTCATCAGTGACATGAGTGTGCAAACATCACCGGTGCCATCGGCATTAGTGCCTACATGTTGCCCAATGTACATTTGCCTGTTATTAGTTCATCTGCAATAGCATTTCAAAAATCATTCACTGATTGGTGACATCTAGCAGGGAATAAGATGCAGAACTGTAGAGATCATATGTGAGTGTCTACACTCATCCTTACAAGGCAATTTCAGTTTGCAATAACAAAGAGTGCTGTGATGTGCCATCCCAGTGGCCTCTAGTGATCCCACATCTTTCTTTCATAGGTATTCACGGACACCCAACAACCTTCAAAGGTGTATAGGCTTGTCGGAATACAATCTATGAATGGCATTATCACCTCTATCAAGCAGAATTGGGAATGTTCATATGGCTATATGAATTTGTGTGCTGTTTGAATTTGGCGTATCTGTCTCCCAAAACTTTGTACCTTAATGGTTCAAGAGAACTTTTCAAGGTACATGTGATACATAGCTGAACTATTTCAGTACAGCTTTCATTACACTTTTCAGGCAGTGGACATATGATGGAGTTGGAGTCAAAAGTCTCATCAGTGTGCAATGAGCATTTGCATGCGACATGATTTCTGCCACAACACATATCAATGGTACATTGGTCTTTTAATTTGACCTTCATGGCATCCTGATGTGTTATGATGCAAAGCAAGATCTGTTGAAATCTGTGCCTTGTGTGAACAGTGTATAAATGTAAAAATTGTATCCCTCCTATTTGGTAACATCATTTTACTATGATATACTACAAGTGCCAAAGTATGCAAGGTGAACAACTATCGTAGAATGGAAATACGGATGGAGTATAGACAAGTCCATCAATGCATTTGGAGCTGTCTGGAGATTTGACATAAGTGGAACCAACTTTTGGCATGTTCTGTAGCATGCATGTGGTCATGCTAATTTTGAAGCCAATGGAGTAAACCATGAAGCTGGTGTGATATGTGCACTTAACTATTTTCTGTTGATTTGTGATGGTCAGATGTGGAAAATCAATTGCAGTGAACCTATTTTACATGTCATTTCAGAATCCTCCAGGGCAGACGAAGGAGAAGGGGCCAACGTCGATGGGGACACAGCTGGTCACTGTGGTTCCTTTCATGATACCTCAGACATGGAAAGACCCAGTGACCAGGAGGGCGTGGGGTGTGCCACGGAACACAGCAGCTCATCATCAGAGTCATCCTCTGGTGGACACTCCCGAGTGGAGGCAGACCCCACAGGATCCGTACCACCTTCATTCATGTCAGCCACCCCCAGTTCCATCGCCACCCTTCCTGTTGTCCCCCAACCAGTTGTGCAGGCCCGCTCCCCTAAGAGGCCCCAGGCATCTCAGCCCCTGCTACTGCTGCTGCCCTGAGTGAGGAGGCTATTGACCCACTGAGGACCATCTCTGTGGGTCAGACTGCACTACTGAGTGCCATCCAGGGACAAGGCAACCAGCTGACACAGATGGTGGCCTACCTGAAAGGCATTCACAGTGCAATGTCTGGCCTACAGAGGTCTTTTCAGGCTCTGGCCTCCTTCATCATGGCAGCCCTCCACCACTACCCATCTTCCACCCCACCTCCTGCCCTTTCCCCATCCAAATTCCCTATTCCCATGCCTGTCACAGGCACACTCACACATATGCATGCACACAGTTCATCAGACCCAAGCACCACACACAAACAAAAAACACAGGCATGTAACCACACCCCACCCTCACCACCACGCCCATATACCCAGACACCAAACCAACACCCACAGACCCCTCCACAACCACAGAAATACCACCAGACACCCCGCCCCCACCCATAGTCCCCTCCATAACCACCCCCATACCCGCAGGCACCACATCAACGCCCACAGATCCCTCCTTAACCACACCCATACCCACAGACACCACACCCACAGACCCCTCCACATCCATCCCTCGAAACATCACACCAACACCCACAGACCCCTCCACAATACCCATAGTCCCCTCCATAACCACACCCGTACCCGCAGGCACCACATCAACACCCACAGATCCCTCCACAACCACACCCATACCCGCAGACACCACACCCACAGACCCCTCCACATCCACACCTCCAAACATCACACCAACACCACAGACCCCTCCACAATACCCAGCACGTCCACATCACACACAACAAAGAAACGCAAACACTCACAGTCACCCATACAACAGACACCAACACAACACACAGTTGATACAGCACACACACCTCTCACTTCTATTCCCTCTACTTCCCAAATCCAACTCCATCCCGAACTTCCTACCTTTCCCCTTTTTTTGTGAATCTGTTTTTATTGATTTTTCATATAAGTACAACACTTACAAATGCATGCATCCTACCTTTTTGCCTATGAAGATGTCTTGTTTTCCCTTGCTCTTTCTCCAGTGAAAACAGACCCCTCCTCCTAAAGTTCCAAAAACATCCCCCAGCCCATCCCTGCCACATCCCAATCCACCCCTCAGAAACCTGATGCCAACCACACTAAACCCTGCCATACCACTAAAAAGCCCAAGAGAACCCCTCCTAAAGCCCAATCCATCCCTTCCACATCCCAATCTTTCCCTGAGAAACCTGATCCCCACCCCACTAAATACAGCCCTACCACCAAAATGCCCATGAAAAACCCTCCTAAAACCGAACCCAACCCTCCCTAAACTGTGACCCACCTCCCTCCCCAGTACCTTCTTCGAGGTGTCTGCTATGCCCAATGTATGCTCCTTTGTGAGAAGATTCCATGACAGTGTCAGTATGGGCAAGTTTGGTTGCAAAGAATTGTGTTGTGCACATGATTCTACAATGGACTGGCCATTTGTCTTTGTTGGAGCTTATGGTTATCCTACATTCATTAAATCTTCATAGTTTTGAAGACATTGGTCCTGCCAACACTTTTCTAACTATTTGATGGTATTGTATAGTTAGTGATGTGTGACTACGGTTGTGTTTGTTTCATCCCTTATTGCTGATCCAGTTATATTGGTTAGTATGCTGTGATCTTGGAGTCAGTGCTGGAGTTACACAGGACAAGGGAAAATGTTGAATGGATGTCTATGTGGGATAAAGTCCAATTGGGGCTGACATTGCATTGGGTGTTAAATTATACGGTAAGTATTTCAACGTGGTCATGCCACTGTCACCATCATTAAGGTTGCACTTCTCGCTATGATGTAGGTTGGATATGTGTTTGATGTGTTCAAGTTAGATATTTGTTTTTTCCACACATGGAAGGTGTTAAATTGTCATACCTTTGTTGACATTTGTATGGACATGTGTCCAGTTTCCTGTCTGTACCTTACACCTACTTTGTCTAGATGTGTGACAAATGTTGTTAGTGCTGTGTTTGCTTTCATGACTTGCACTTACACATTAACTAAACATGCATGGCACCTGGTTATGCTATTGGTTGTCCTTGATAGACTTCAATCCACATGACCTGTGCACATAGAGGTTTTCAGGCATGTGCCTAATGGACTGGGCCCAGGGCCCCAACCTTTCAGAGTTCCTCCTGGTAGAGGCATACATATTCTGCAGAGTGTTTCTGTTGTGCCCTTTGAATGCTTCTCACACTGACTATTTGTAAACTCATCTACTGACATTACCTTTTAATGTGGGTGATCGGTAAGAGTACAATACAGTGTTGAAGCAGAGAAGGTGTGTTTCAGTTTAATGACACATCCATATAGATGAATATTTGATACCACAACAGGACATAGGATGTGTGCAATGTGAGAGTGTCAGGGAGATTAATGGGTGTGATATTAATGAGAAGGTGCTATTGTGTGACACAATTTAATGCACACATCACCATCACTGATTGTGAGATGTAAATACATGTCCATTTGTGTACAGTGTGCCTGTTAAGTGTCAGTAACTTGGCCATGGAAGGCATCATCATGCAGATGTATCTGGGTTATACATTTCAAACAATCCCAAAGAGGGTCCAACAAAATGTATTTGACCAAGGGACCTCAACCCCCTTGCCAGGTCCATGGCAGGGCATCAATTTGCTGAGGAGACTATGGAAACAGGTAGGAGTATGACTTACAGAAATGAGGTGAGCCATTTAGAGGAGGAAATGAGGAATCTAGAGCAAGAGCTGATTAAAAGCACAGAAGAGGATAGTGCATATGGAAGGAGCAGTTGGAAGAAACTCGGATTAAAAAGCGGTGGGATGCTAGCAAGCTTGTCCATTTCGAATATGGGGAAGGGGCGGGTAAGCCATTAGACTGAAAAATAAAAGCTGACCTAAATAGAAATCTAATTAAAGAAATTGAGCATGGGCAGTCGGGAGACAGATTGACCAGTAGGGCAGAGATAGCGGATGCCTTTAAAAGATACTCCCAAGATTTATATTCTGAAGAGGGGGTAGTCACGAAAGAAGAGGTTAACCGCTGGTTGGAAGCAGAAAGTCTAAAAACCTTTGAACCAAATGAGCAGGTTCTTTAAAATCAGCCTCTTACTCAAGACTAGGTCAGAAGGTCCATTCAGTTAAGCAAAGTGGGTAAAGTGATGGACCCAGATGGTATACCAGTAGAGCTATATAAAATTCTTGGAGATATATTAATCCCTTACATGAGATATATGTTTGGGGAGATCTTAGAGCAAGGAATGCAGCTGCCAAAGTCCTGGAATGTGGCGATAGTGACACTTATTTTGAAACCAGGGAAAACCCCTCCTGTTGTGAATCATACAGACCGATATCACTTCTTAATAGCGACTACATTTTTGCATAGGTTCTGGCAGAGAGATTAAGCAAAGTAGTCAGAAGGTTACTACAAAGCGATCAGATGGGGTTTATTAGGGGCGATATTTACATGAGCTAACGTATGGCCTTATGGGGTCTATTAACTTTGCAACTGCAGTGGTAACTTAAGATGTAATAAAGGCCTTCGAATGGGGAAAATTTGTCTTACTTGGCTACCATAATAAAACAACATAAACTCTGGGATAACTTTTTTAGAGTAATGTGGTAAATAATTTTCCTTTACCTGGACATAATTTGATACAGAAACATAATTAAATAGCTCAGTAAAATGAGAGGCAGAATCCGTGGTATTAGAGGTTCGGAATGGGCTTTATTCCAATGATCGATTATAATCGGTTGCTCCAAGTTCCATCACCACGGAGGTTCAGGAAGTGAAGTACATACTTTATTGACATGAAGTAACCTTTATAGTACATACATTACAATGAAGCGAATGCAATAGGCGTAACAATTGATAAGGAAAATGACGACTTATCTGCGTAACCAAAAATGGGTGTAATAAGGAGTAAAAAGGAACATAATTGGTTATGATGTCACCTATAGGTGGATCTATAAGATAATACTTGGCATAGATGCGCGCGCAGCAGTATGACGTGTGATTGACGTGCAACTAGGGGGTGAAGGGGACTTGACATTTAGCTCTACATGTGGAGACAAAAAGTCTGGGGGGTCAAGTCAACCTAATCCCAAATCATATCTAACATCCTATGTTTAAAGAACTATGTTATCCACAAAAGAAGGACTCTCGGACAGAATCTATTCTATACTGAATGTGCGTGCGTGTACAAGCGTCTAAATGTCTACACTGAAAGCGAGGGGGTAGGAATATTCCATGGTAACAGGGCTATGAATTACTTGCATGAGGACAGAGAAGTCGAGCCTTTTGCTCGGTAGCTGGAAGGATGTTTACTTAAACTACTAGACAGGAATGCATCGGCTGAGGGGGAAGCAGATAACTCGAAGGCGAAATACAGTTCTTGGCAGAGAATAGGCTGATGTCAGGCTTCGTGAGCCGCGCAGAGAATGAGACAAAGTTCATGGTCACAGATGCAGGCTCGAACTGGAGTTTTCAGAGGCAGAAAGCAAGAGGAGTTTGATGACAGAATCAGGGCCTACTTGCCTGGACTGTAAAATGGCATAAGCGAACCATATAAAGCCGGTGGCCTTTCATATTTAGGAATGGAATATCCGGCCTAGTCATGGCGGATCTGACAGAGGGCATGTTGACGGTGGACGCACATGTATTTGCGTCTTCATAACTGGAACTGGAGGGAACATACATGTACTTGTGACATGCACATAGAACCGTTGGGGTCCAAGATAGGGGACATAACTGATCGGGAAAATCCATATTTCCACATTCCCTCCTTGTCCCCTACTTGCCCGTTAAGGGATATCAATCTTCATCAATCCATTGATCTGTTAATATAACATCATTTGTTCTTCTTTCTTCTTCCGGGACGAACGAAATCTTGGTGGTGGAATACACGATGTGGTACACAGACCACAAATCGCTGGTCCACATTGCAGACATAGACAGCAACTGAATAGTATGAGAAGGCCAATACCTAGGAAGGATAAAACTCTCCATCCCCAGGCCGATATCACACTCCAAAACCAACTGGACCAAGTCCAAGTGCCTGGGTTCTGGTGTATCTGGTTTACAATCTTATGAAGGCGAGTGATGGCTTTATATACAGATGGCGAATTTTCTGGTATGAATACGCAGCAGCTTGATCCGATGACCCTACAAGCTCCGCCCCTATCAGCCAGGATGACGTCAAGAACAAGACGATTTTGAAGCACAACAATCCGCATAGCAGACTGCTCTTCCGTCAAATTACCTAAGGCGGAAATAGTCTCATTCACTACTGCTTCAAGGGTTCTAGTTAATCTGCGTATCAGTTTACTATTAGTAACAGTACCTATATAAGGAAAGATGCCTTTATTGAAATCTGTGTATTTTTCCCATGCTGTTTCAGTGTAATCGACAATTGGGAGATCTCTCCGCTCTCTGTTGTGTACTAAATGAATATTTCTGTAATAATCAGGAGGAGCTAGGAAAACAGGTGGCAAAAGGAATGCAATGTAGCAGGTACCATCCCAGTCTAGAGGTAGACGCGTATATGCAGTCTGACCACATATAAAGTAGGAGTGGCGATAAGCTCTAAATGAAGATTTGCCTTGATCACTGAATTCTACTATAGTAGTGCATTTACTATGGCCCATATGTATGGAACCAACGTTTCTTACACATAATTCACCCTTCGCTGGGAATACTGACATAGTGGGCAAGACTAGTTCGACTTCGGATATGACATTTAGAATCATGAGATTAGGTGTAAAATTACCTAATCCATATACTTCATTTTCTAGATCAGTTCCTGTTCTCTTGGGGCGACCCTCCTTGTCAGGGTAGCAGACCTTGAGTAAAACTAGGTTCAGATTTCCCCATACCCAATGATCTTGGTAAACTGCTGTGTCTGAGTCTATGGAATTGATTAAACTAAACCATGCTCCACAGGATCCATTATGTGTAAACGGATGTGGAAAGAAAGGCAGGACTCCTTCATAATTCTGATAGGGAGGGAGTCGGCCACACACCCAACAATTAGTGGCATTACTAGTCTGATGGGAATGATGTAACATACTAATGAAAGTGTTATTGCGCAGCGCAAGTCTATAAGACAATTCATGCGGAGGTAAGTCACTAAAAGAATGTTCAGCAGTAACATTATAAACATGTCTAGAAATAGGGTAATATATGTGCAACAATATGCTTGCAGTAATTATTAAAAGACTCAAGAAAAACAAGATTATTAATGTCACTATGCAATGGCTACGCAGTGATTTACAATACGCCTGTCGTTTCATCATTTTTCGCGACTGTCCATGATTCAGGTCTAGAGGATACATGTCAGAGACAGATTCAACCGCTTCACCTAGGAGAGGACTTAAACAATCAAATCGTCTGACGTTCTAGGCCTCAATTTAATTTTATAAAGTTCAGTTTCAGTCTTTTCAACCAAAGGAAGTTTTGAATCAGTCTGTGAGGGAGTGCAGGGCACAATGTCTATATCCGAGGATTGTCCATGAAATTTCTTGATATGACTTGAATGAATCCAGCCCTTGCGGCCCTCGATCTTCACGGCTGTTCTTGTGGTCAGCAGAACCAACTTGGGTGTCTTCCACCTGGGCTCCAGCTGAGTCTTTCGGTCGAAATTTTTCACAAACACGAAATCACCCGGAACTACGTCATGGGGTTTCACCTCAGTGTTGTCGGGAAATGCTGCAGCAACCTGTGAACGACAAGATTGTAGTGCAGACATCAAGGAAGCCAAGTAATCTGTCAGCATATTACAGTCAATATCAGTTATTTTGCGTGGTATGGGCGTCCCCCACATATTTGGTGGTCTGCCGAAGATCACCTCATACGGGGATAGCCCTGTTCGAGAGTGTGCTACCATTCTCATGTAAAAGAGTGCAACTGGTAATGCTACTATCCAGTCGACACCTTTCTCTCTGCATATTTTGGACAGTCTGATTTTCAGTATCTGATTATGTCTTTCTACGAGACCTGCTGCCTCGGGGTGTCGAACACAGTGGAATTTCCACTGATATCCTAGCAGAAGTGAAACATGTTTCATTAATTCGGATGAGAACGGCTGGCCGTTATCTGAGTAGACAACACGTGGTAAACCGTATCGTGGGAAGAATTCTCGAACCAACTGTTTGGCAGTAGTCGGGGCAGTGTAATCTGAAACCGGGTATGCCTCCGTCCAACGGGACAGAGCGCAGACAACTACGAGAACATATTTGAATCCTCGACATCGTTCCATCTGGATATAATCCATCTGGAGGACTTCAAAAGGGTGGTCAGGAGGATGAAATCCACCCTGTTCTACGGGAACGCTTTTTCCTGGGTTGAACTGGCAACAGATCATACAGGTACGGACCTTTTGTTTGGCTGCTGCTCGTAAATGTTTATTGAACCAAATGTGTTGAATGCTGTCTAGCATAGCCTTTTCTCCTAGATGCGCTGGACTATGTATAGTGTTAATTATAACTTGGACCATTGAATCAGGAAGGAACCATACAGACTTTTCCTTCATCATCCATCCCTGGTCCGTTTGGATCCCTCCTAATTCAGTCCATTTCTTTATCTCGTCTGGTGTAGCATGTGTCTGTATGTCAATTACGTCAAGGGTAGGATCTTTAACTGTCATACAATGTGTCGGTGTCAGGACTATTGTCTTTGTCATGTCGAGGGTTTGAGTTTGAGCAGTCTGTTTAGCTGTTCTGTCGGCTAGATCATTGCCTTGGGAAATGATATCAGTAACCTTCGTATGAGCCTTACATTTCATAATTGATATTGCAGTGGGTAGATGTATTGCATCTAATAAGGCATGAATGAGGGGTCCGTGCTGAATGTGGGCACCGTGGGAAGTTAAATAACCTCTCTCTCGCCACAGCACGCCGAAGTCATGTACAACTCCGAATGCATAACGTGAATCAGTGTATATGTTGACTTTTTTATTTGTGGCTTGAATACAGGCTTGTGTCAGAGCGATGAGCTCTGCGGCTTGAGCTGACAAAGTATTTATACGATTAGTTTCAATGACTTCAGTATCTGTGGTGACTGCGTAAGCAGCCACTAACTCTCCTGTATTTGTTCTCATACATGAACCATCTACATACAACGTCAGGTCTGGATCTGACAATGGGACATCTGTCAAGTCTTGTCTGGGTTTTGTCGTTATAGTAATAACTTCAATACAGTCATGAGCTAGTGGGTCTGTTCCGGTTACTGGCAAAAGTGTGGCAGGATTCAATGTGTTACAGCGTCTGATTTCTATATGTGGCTGAAACAATGTAAGTTCATACCCTGTAAGTCGCGCTATAGTCAAGTGTTGTGTTTGCGTTCTATTTACAAGGACCTCTACTGTGTGTGGTACTTGAACTGTCAATGGGTGTCCTAACACTATGGCATCGCTTTGTCTGATTGCTAAAGCTGTCGCTGCTACTGATTTCAGGCATGCAGGCAAAGCCTGAGCTACTGGATCTAATGTACTAGAAAAATAAGCACATGGTTTGTGTGCTCCTGCTTGTTCCTGTGTGAGTACTGACAAGGCAGTACCTTCGCGTTCTGTAACAAAAAGTGTAAACTGTTTTCTATAACATGGTGTTGCTAAAACAGGTGCTTGACATAAAGCTTTCTTTAGACTTTCAAAAGCTTGTGTATGTTCTTGAGTCCAAGGGAGAACAGTCGATGTGGCTGCCTCCTGTGTTGTCAACTGAATGAGTGGTTTTGCTAGAAATGCATACTGAGGGATCCACTGCCTACAATATGAAGTGAGGCCTATGAAAGCCCGTACCTCCTTTTGTGTCTTGGGTATTGGCATGTTAGCTATTAACTGAATGCGGTCGGGTGTAAGCTGCCTTCCCTCCTTGGACAGCGAGTGTCCAAGATAAACAACTCGCTGGACACAGAATTGCAGCTTAGAAGGGGACACCTTGTGCCCCTTTTCGGCTAGAAATTGTAAAACTGTCAGTGATGCTTTTTAACATTCCGGTTCGCTTCTCGCGGTGATCAGCAGATCATCGACATATTGAAGCAGAGCAGTGTTAACTGGCATGTGGATACTATCCAGTTCTCGTTTCAGTGCTTGGCTATAGATGCTGGGGCTTTCTGTAAATCCTTGAGGTGCGCGTGAGAATTTAAAGCTACGCCCATTTAAACTAAATCCGAACAAATATTGGCTTTCCGGATCTATTGGGACGCTGAAAAAGGCATTCTTAAGATCAATTACAGTAAAGAATGTTGCTTCGGAATCAATAGCTGTCAGTAATGACGAGATATCTGGGACCACAGGGAATTGTGGCACAATGCATTTGTTTAACTCGCGCAGATCAATAACCAATCGATATACTGGCGGGGCCTTAGGATCTGTTCGTTTAAGAATCGGAATTATCGGTGAATTACATACATTGGAGTCTGTTTCTACAACTACTCCTTGGGCAATAAGCTCGTCAATGATTTGTAGTAAAGCCACTACAGCATCTGGTGGTAACTTGTATTGTCGCATTCGTGGTAGCACCACTCCTGCCTTTAATGTGACTCTATATGGTGTAATATTTATGCAACCAACATCAGTAGGGCCTTGTGCCCATAGACGTGTAGGTAAAGTCTGCAGTCGGGGATCCATGTCTCTAGACACATAGTGACCTTTAAAATCACGTAAAAACAACCTTACTCCTTCCGGAGAACAACATATTATGGCTCCTAGAGCTTTCAATGTTTTTATTCCTAGCAGGTTTTCTGGACATGATTTAGTAAGCAATAAATCTGTAGTTCGGGTCAGAGGTCCTATCGTAAGTGGCAGAGGTTGTGATACTTCATTAACAATAGGTTTTCCTGAAAAACCAAGGGAAATATTCTGTGAGCCTGAGAGGGGTGCCCCTGGAACTTCACTACGTTTTATAGTTGTTCGACTTGCCCCTGTATCGAGTAAAAATTTCCTATCTTGGCCTAACAATTCACTATGCACATAAGGTCCTTCTTGATCTACAGGAATCTCGATAAGGGGTAAATCAACTTCCCTCTCTAGGCTAGTTCATGCGTAACGCTGATACTCAGGATATTCATACTGTGCGGTCTGATACATTTGTCGTGTTGTTGTCTGTGTGGCAGCAACAGGCAACGGTGGTGCAGCTGGCACAAACTGTATTGGCTGTTGTGCGGCTGGCATGGCCTGGGCATGCTGCAGAGCTCCTTGTTCATTCTGCTCTTGTCTAAATGGCCGTGGTCTTTCTTGTGTTTTACCTATGGCGATATTATGTTTTAAAACTGGACAATCGTGTACATAATGACCTGGCTTTTTACAATAATTGCATGTCCCTTTTACAGGTCCTGCTGAATCGGAATGTGTCATACCCTTTTTATGTCCTTCAGCTGGAACTGTCTGGGAAACTAACATTTTCATTTTCGTGTCTTTCATGCGTCTGTGTTCATGTTCTTGTTCCTCTCTAATTCTATTATGATGGTACTGTAACATTTGTAACATTTGTGATGGAGTGTTACCTTGCCAGGTACTCTCGAATTTTAATACTCTATTCTTTACTGGTGGCAGGGCATTTTCTACTAATTTTGTTACAAACAGATGTGGGTATGATTCGCTACTTGCTTTTATGCCACTATTTATACCAAAACATTTTTCAAATCGGGCATAGTAATCACTAGTGTCTTCATCTTGCTTCTGTTTACATGCTGAAATTGTACCCCAATCTTCCTTTTTCGTAGTTAATAAACGTGGCAGTACCTGTACTAATAAACCTGGCAGTGCTTTAGTTTTATCCCCAAGTCCTGCTCCTGCAGTTCGGGCCTTTTCTTCCGCTTCTAACACTGACCATTCTATCTTTTGGTCTCCTACCTCCCACTCTTTTTCCTTGAGTTTCTCATAAATACCAGCAGGCATCAATACCTTTAATATTGTCATAATGTCGGGATAGGTATACTCTCCCATGAGTAACATGTCTTTAATTTCTCGGTGAAAACCCGCTGGATCTTTGTCATGACTGGGTACCACTTTCTTCATTTGTAACAATTCTATTTTCGATATGGGCGTATATACAAATACGCGCTTGAACTCGTTGTCCTCGCCTTTTATTGGGTGTACTTCTCGTAAGGGATTCTGTCTATCCATGTGATACGTGGTTCTTTCCTTGACGGGCAATGAGACATGCTCTGCGCATACAAAAAGAATATACTGCTTTCTTGATTCTAGAATTTCTTTAATTAATTTAGTACCTGCACCTCTCCATTTATTCATAAGCAATTCAGTCAGTATGTCAGGTAAGGGACCAGGGTCCGAATGCTGACTTCGATATAGTATAATGAGTTGTTGAATCATATAAATCCCAGCTAACCTCTGTTCATCTGGGGTAAGATTCAAAAATGTGCGTGCTACTGTATCATCACTATATTTTCCGGGACTGTCCACCCAATGGACAGCTGCCCTGGCTAAATCTTGTTCATCCATAGAATCGAGAAAATGATAACCCCTTCGTTCTCGGAGTAGTTTGTCGGCGGTTTGGAACGAATGCTCGTTAGACCTTATATTAATTATAGGTATTTGGAAATTCCTGTTATTATCTGGACATATCGGACGTATTGAGTCAGTAAGACGTCTATTATTATTACAAGATCTTCCTCTACCTACATAGGCTATGGTGTCTGACTGTCCTGTGGGCAGTCCTGACCCTTCTTCCTCGCTTTGTTCGAACTCGTCTACTTCTAATCTCTCTTCGTGTAGGCGTTCTATTTCTTTACGGATCTTTCGGCACATGGCTATTATACAATTTTGTTTATCATGTCTCCCTTCTGATATATTCTGGCTCCATCTTGTAAGAATTTGCATTGCTTCCGGGTCTACCCCCGGTCGGTCTTGATTTCTGATCACACAGTTTATGAGGAAACGTAACAGTTCCCCCTGTATCTCTACTTTCTGGTATTCCATAGCTCTGTTAATACATTCTGGATCTCGCCCTGTTTGGACAAAATGATATATATTATCTAGAAGCGCAGTCATTCCTGGTAACTTTCCTAAATACACTGCGGCTCGTCTGATACGCAATGATGCCAGGGTCATTTCGTCCTCTTTACCGGGCACAGGATCATATCGGCAATCTATAAGAAGTTCCTTCAGCGTACGGGCATTTATGAGTTTGGGTGTACGTGAATGTGCTGACTCTTGAAAAGTAAGTTTATTTATTCTGGGTGGCGTAGAGAAGATATTGGTAGCACCTCCCGTGGCCCCATCTGGGGTGTCGGGTGTGAAAGGATTCGTTGAACGTGACACAGCAACTACAGGTGTGGACACAGCTATAGAAGTAGCTGTAGGAGCGGATGCAGAAACAGATGTGCTTGCCAGAACTTGTGACTCGATTTGTTGCTGTAGGGATATGGGTGCTGGATCTTGGCGTTGGACCTCCCTGGTATGCGGTCTATGCGGGGCGGAATTGGCATATTCGGGAGCTACGTCATCTAAATATGAGGAAAGAAAAACATCTTCTGCGGTTCTAGGATGCCCCTTAGGATGTACCTTTATTGGGAACAATGGGGGTGGCAAGTCTTTCGGTATTTCTGGAGTAGCCTTAGGTAATCCTTCGGCCAGAAGGGGATACATACCATTCACAAGGGCGTTTCTTTGTCTGTCTACTTGTTCTGATTTCACTCGGATACCTTCCTCAATTAATAGATTTTCTCGAACTTTATTTGAACTCTCTTTATTCTTTTCTTCCTGTCTACGTGCTTTTTCTGTGCGTCTATGAGATTCTTTACGCCATAACTCAACGGCGTCTTTCTGTGACTGTCTGACTTTCCTTTTCCATAACTCTTCCTCGACTTTCATGATGCACTCTGCATCCCAGGTTCCCGCTGCGGGCCACCTCTGACTTTCCGGTAATCCCTTGGTGTAGTCTACCCATGAATCAAGAAATAATATAGCGTCTAAGCCATGTTTGTGATACATGAAGTGCCCTGGAGTGTCCCTAGGAGGAATAGGGACGGCTTCTTCGAGAACCCCTTTTCTAGTAGTGATCTGTCTTAATTTCGAAAAGAACGGCATATTTACAACTGATCCGATACTTAATCTTGAACACACTTAATACAAAAAGCACAATAATGAACGACCATTCATACCACAATATGCAGGACGTTTAACACATTAAACATTAAACATTAAAACATTTTTAACCTTTAAAATAACCAACAATGATGATCGTCTGCATAACTAATCATCAAGCTTAATTCTTGACAATAACTAGATACTTCGGAATACTTGATATACTGCTAAACAGTACAGATACACTGCTAAAACAGTGCAGACCGGATTTGTGTACCCAAACCCGTCTTGACCGGCACAACCTATGTGCACGTCAGAAATGCCTCCCCAGCAATGGTACTCACCGGGTAGCTTCGGAAACGGAAGGCCTCGGTAACTTGAACTTGAACCGGACTGGACTCGACTCGACTCGTCGGACACTGGGCTTGACTTCGAACTGGTGGGTCTCTGTATACCTCGGATCTTGCTCTCTCAGCTAGGCTCTGATCGGGATACTTCGCACTTCTCACCGCCTCGTCTGGGTGTTGATCGCAGTCTCAGTCGCCCCCGCTTGACCGGAGGGAGATACAGGAAATCCTGCTGGTACGCGATATTGTCCGTCCAGCTGTGGCAGGAGACCGGGCCTGCAACGCACCGCCGGCGCGTGAGATGAGAAAGTGTCCCTGTTCGGGCGCCATTCATGTGGTAAATAATTTTCCTTTACCTGGACATAATTTGATACAGAAACATAATTAAATAGCTCAGTAAAATGAGAGGCAGAATCCGTGGTATTAGAGGTTCGGAATGGGCTTTATTCCAATGATCGATTATAATCGGTTGCTCCAAGTTCCATCACCACGGAGGTTCAGGAAGTGAAGTACATACTTTATTGACATGAAGTAACCTTTATAGTACATACATTACAATGAAGCGAATGCAATAGGCGTAACAATTGATAAGGAAAATGACGACTTATCTGCGTAACCAAAAATGGGTGTAATAAGGAGTAAAAAGGAACATAATTGGTTATGATGTCACCTATAGGTGGATCTATAAGATAATACTTGGCATAGATGCGCGCGCAGCAGTATGACGTGTGATTGACGTGCAACTAGGGGGTGAAGGGGACTTGACATTTAGCTCTACATGTGGAGACAAAAAGTCTGGGGGGTCAAGTCAACCTAATCCCAAATCATATCTAACATCCTATGTTTAAAGAACTATGTTATCCACAAAAGAAGGACTCTCGGACAGAATCTATTCTATACTGAATGTGCGTGCGTGTACAAGCGTCTAAATGTCTACACTGAAAGCGAGGGGGTAGGAATATTCCATGGTAACAGGGCTATGAATTACTTGCATGAGGACAGAGAAGTCGAGCCTTTTGCTCGGTAGCTGGAAGGATGTTTACTTAAACTACTAGACAGGAATGCATCGGCTGAGGGGGAAGCAGATAACTCGAAGGCGAAATACAGTTCTTGGCAGAGAATAGGCTGATGTCAGGCTTCGTGAGCCGCGCAGAGAATGAGACAAAGTTCATGGTCACAGATGCAGGCTCGAACTGGAGTTTTCAGAGGCAGAAAGCAAGAGGAGTTTGATGACAGAATCAGGGCCTACTTGCCTGGACTGTAAAATGGCATAAGCGAACCATATAAAGCCGGTGGCCTTTCATATTTAGGAATGGAATATCCGGCCTAGTCATGGCGGATCTGACAGAGGGCATGTTGACGGTGGACGCACATGTATTTGCGTCTTCATAACTGGAACTGGAGGGAACATACATGTACTTGTGACATGCACATAGAACCGTTGGGGTCCAAGATAGGGGACATAACTGATCGGGAAAATCCATATTTCCACAGTAATACATTTAATTTATAAGGATCCTTCTATGAAAATATTAGTGAATGGAAATCTAACCTTTACCGTTAAAATATCTAGAGGAACAAGACATGGTTGTCCCCTATCACCCCTACTGTTTAATCTCTATATAGAGCCCTTAGTGTCTAACTTAGAGCTGCATCTGCTATCCTGCTTTTCTGCTATAAGGGTTGGGAAAAGAAGGTCTCATTATATGCAGATGATCTTATGGTTTTCACGTTGGATCCTGCTGTGGCCCTGCCTGTTGTCCTGCAGATATCCTCAGACTTTGGCAAGGTTTCTGGATATGCAGTGAATGCAGAAAAAACATGGATCATGATGTGGAATCAGGGGAAGTATAACCCTCTGAGTAGGAAGGATATGAGATACTTCGGTTTAAAGATCGCATAGGGCGTCAAGAAAATCCCGAAAGTAAACCTTGGGAAAGTGTTAATGGAAATCAAAGTTTTAATGAAGGTGAGGGGACACATCTGCCCTCAACAATTTTCCGGAGGGTTAATTTAGTGAAGATGGAGATATTGCCAAAAATTACTTTTCTCTTTAATACAATTTCCCTGCATTTTGAGAAGACACTGATTGATAAAGTGTAACAGGCTATAAATGCCTTTGTCTTGGCATCCAAGGGGATAAGCATCTCATGGATAACGTTATGTTTAAGAAAGGAGAAAGGGGGTTTATCTCTACCAGATAACTATGCTTGGGCTTTATAGTTGACAAACACCAGAATGCTTTTTGTTCTCTAGATAACTCAGAATTTGGGACATTGTTTACTGTTATGGTAAAAGGAGTTAGTGAGATAGCAGATCATTTCTTAGTCAAGTTCGGAAATCCAACTTTATTTTAAAAAGTTGAATTACAAGTGTTGCAAGCAATGGCCAGAATGTAATTTGATATCAGACAGATGACTACATTGGAATATTTTTAAACGTTGGCTCCCATATGGGATTCACCAAGCACGCCCGGGTGCCTAAAGGACAAACTAGCTTTACCAATAAGGAAGGCAGGAATACGCCTGCTCAAGATGGTAAGATCCTACCCTGGGAAGATATATGTAAGATGCTGGGGAGAAGCTTTCAAAATTCAAGTGCCTAAGATTAAAAAGTTGGCATCAAAGTTTGAGATTGCCCTTGGGCATTGGGAATTACCTGGAGCAACTCGCATGGAAACCTCCAGGAAGGAAGGAAGTTTTAATCTGGTACTGGGAATTGCAAGAGAGCGTGAATGGAGATTTCATGCTGGCAGAAGAGCTATGGGAAGGATGCTTGCTGAGGTAGCAGTTACAAAATATTTGGCAAAGATCGATGCACACATTATTTTCCATTGTTAAACCTGCTTTTTTAAGAAGAAACTATTTATTTTTACTTCACAGAGCTTATATAATATTCGAGAGACTGTCGAAGATGGAGAAAGGAAGATTTGACAAATGTGCAAAATGTGGTTTAGATAGGGCAACTGATGTCCATGGGGCCGATTCACAGAACTAACTTAAGACAAAATCCTAAACTTACTACTTTTGGTATTCACAGAAGTTAGGATTTTGTCTTAAGTTTGTCTTAAGACATAAGACAGACTTAAGACAGACTTAAGACAGACTTAAGACAAACTTAAGACAGACTTAAGACAGACTTAAGACAGACTTAAGACAGACTTAAGACAGACTTAAGACAAACTTAAGACAAAATCCTAACTTAAGCCTGTCTTAAGTCTGTCTTAAGTCTGTCTTAAGTTTGTCTTAAGTCTGTCTTAAGACTGTCTTAAGTCTGTTTTAAGACTGTCTTAAGTCTGTCTTAAGTTTGTCTTAAGACAAACTTAAGACAAAATCCTAACTTCTGTGAATACCAGAAGTAGTAAGTTTAGGATTTTGTCTTAAGTTAATTCTGTGAATCGGGCCCCATATGTTTATGCAAAGTCCTGAAATTCTGAGTCTTTGGGATGAAGTGGGTAAGACCATTACAAGCATTTTGGGGGTACATGTTAAGGTAAGCCTTTCATTGATTATCTTTGGAGTGGTGGAGAGGCTTACAGGGAATGCCAGTGACCTCCTGTTCTATTCTATGTTACTGGCGAGAAGGGAAACATGTCGAAAGCGGGTGAGTAGTAGTCCCGCTCACCATGCTGAGTGGTTAGATGCGTTGATCCATATGTCCAAAATGGATTTAATGGGGAAAGCATCCAAGAAGAATTTTTTTGGGGAACTACTAACGAAGTGGGCAGGGGCAAAGGTGTGATGTGGTGGAGTAGGAACGCCAAGAGCATGTATCTTGTCTAATGATTACACCTATTCAGCTCTCCTGGCTGCATTTGTTTTAACGTGCCTCCCGGAAATCAGGAAATTTGAGAGAGACAGCCTCCTGTGCAATGTCTATGTCCGTATCTGACCATAGGCGAGAATTGAAATAAAGGTTGGGGTAATAGATAATGGAGTCTGAGGTGAATGAGGAAAACAAAAAATACAGTGGAATGGAGGATCCAGCGAAGGAAGGTACATCAGGTTTTGTTTCAGATTTTGTGATGGCCTTACATCTGGAATTATGTCCACAGCTTCACCAGAGTGTGTTGTGTTGGTGTGCAAAAATGGTTATTGGAAGACAAACTGAATATTTTCTGTAAAGTTATATGCTAAGGGGACACAAATGGTAGCCAAAATGAACCCTCTGCAACTGAATATGATTCCCATGGCACAGAATGGGATCATTAAGTCAATGTTCCTGCTGGAGCGGGTAGTACAAAATGTTGTATACCCCCCATTTCTGCATGTTTATATTAATTCGAATAATCGATTAATTGTAATATTATTAATCCGTTTGAAGTGATAACTTACCAATTATATTAACGAAAGAGTTACACGTGGGATTTGCATTTTGCATGGCTGAACTAATTGTATGCTAATATATGTACGCATACTAATGGTAGAAAATTAGAATATTGCATGATATATGTTGCTTTTGTGATGTAATTGTAAGTTGCACTAGATGACATCACTGGGTGAATATAAACGCTTTGAATGTTGCTATCATGCTAGATAATTACTTACACATAGAGGAATTAGTGAGGGTTTAACATTTTATTAGCCATTTCAATGTTTTAATTATGTTTTGTGTTTGTTTTACTTAAGTTGACCATTTGGGCCTAAGAAAAGATGGCTGACTGAGACACACGACGTGACTGCTATCGTTTCACGAGTTTTTAGGTGAAGTGCGCCTTCACCACCGCCAGCAACAGTGGCCTCGTCCTGACCCCAGGCAAGATGTACCCACCAAGGACATCCTGGGAGCTTCGCCAAAATCACGAAACAAAGGACTGTCTTTAAAACCGGAACCAGCAAGTGTGATGACTTAACCTAACGGACTATGTGAGAACTTTACAGAATGACCCCAAACCAGCCAATCAGGATTTTCTAAAACTGATTTTTGTTACATTTTGACATTAGTTTCATTATAAAAGTGGGTAGACAAAGCGAATAGGGTGTTGGATCCTTTTTCCTGTTTCGTGACGTTATGCTGACGGAGAGGACGGTGACACTGCTGGACAGCTGTTATCCTGAATCTTTGAAAGACTGAATTGCTGCCTGACTTTGATGAATAAAAGACTTTTCCACGACTTGATTGACTTAGAGGATGACTAATAGCCAGATTAGGTAACTATGATGTTCGGTGATTTGGTTTATGACTTATTGAAATTGAAATTGATTAGATAAACACATTTTTTTTTCTAACAAACAAATGTGTTGGGTGATTTATTTTGAGAAATTAGAATATGATTAAATGTAGATTAAAGAATTGAGTCACCAAATATCCAAAAACAACTAACTGATCTGTCGACTAAATGAGGGGAATGTCTCGAGGTTCTGAGTATAATAAAAGTACTTAATGTATGTTCAGGTAAATTAGGTTCTTTTAATTGAAAGATATTCCTTTCATGTAAGCGTTTGGATAATCTATCTCTCCCGTGAGAACGGATCAATGAAGTGTGAGTGTTGGTGTTATGGGCCCCACCAATGAATGTATTGAGTGAATGTGCTAGTGTAATATTTGATCTGTGACGAAGGGAGGATTTAAAATTCCACGCTGCATCAGTTTTTCTGGTAGCAAGATGATGGTTGTTATTGTTTTGGTTAGGTGAATAAAGCTTGTAAATTGCTTATTGATTATTGGTTATTGATTGATATTGATTTATGTATTAACACTCTATGTTGAGTCGCGTCGAGTTCTATGTGGTCTGCACGGCTTCTGGGATGTAGGAAATCAGAAGTTTGTAACAGTTCCGTAGTAGAGCAGAGGTAAGCACTGTTCTCGGGAAAGACGGAATTGTTGTTGCCCTGTAGGTACACAGGGAGAAACATGTAACGATTGAAGTTGCACGACGTATTGTCTGGGTTCGATTCGGTGACATCGTCGCGTGTTGCCATTAGAAATAACTCCTGTATGAAAGAAGTGTACGGTAGCGAAGGTCGCCTGTGAAATTTTGGTCTTAGGTACCAGGAGTCCAAATGGCATTCCGATAACGCTTATCACTGGAAAGGTAATAAGTACTCCCTAAGCTTGTTAGAAGGGTAAAGTAGAGGGAAGTGCTACTTTATCGACGTATGTCATAATTCTGTAGTAGGACAGACTGTTCGCTGTTCTCGGGAAAGACAGGATTCTGTGTGCATGTACTACATTTTCTCGTGTGAAAGTGCGTGAATGTGAAGGCATTCGGGTTAATTGTGAAACTCTAGTTTTATTTCTCAGGAGCATTGGGTCTCCAACCAAGTGTCTTAAATCTGGAGAAACTGTTAGCTAATGCTTGTTAGAAGGGTAAGGTAGAGGGATGTGCTACTTTATTAACGGAAGTAACGATTCCGTAGTAGGGCAGAGGTAAGTGCTGCTCTCGGGAAAGACGGAATTCTCGTGAGAACGGTCTATTGCTATTCCTTGGTTAGCGAAGCGGACAGTGGTGGTGTTTTTGTGGTGTTACTAACAGAATTGTAAATTTGAAACAAAACTTACCGAGTGAATTTTGTAAAGGAGGGGTAGATAGGAGCAGGAGCTGCGGCAGCGGCTGCTGACGTCAGAACGACCGCTGGGATTGGCCAGTCAGTCGGAAACGTAGAACGCTCCGGATTGGTGCGCTAGTGTATGCCACGCTAGGAGTGGAGAATCACAAGGTGACGTAGACGCTCCGGATTGGTGCGTTAGTGTGAGTCGCGCTACAGTTGGACAGGAAAATGGTACGATCGAGAGGAGAAACTAGTGAGACACGAAAAGACAGGAAAAATGTATTACGACCCCCCAGAAAAGGAGAAGAAGTCCTGGTTCGGTAGAATTAAAAAGTGGTTTAAGAAGGACAAACCGATTGTAACTAGGGAAGGACAGTTACTTCCTCCACTGAAAACCCCCGGTTGCGAAATATGGATATCACACCTGTATTTGGTTAGACAATTGGGTCAAGTATACTGAAAAGGACGGAGTGTTGGCTTTTCCAGAACATGGTTCATTTAATTTGGCAGTTTTGAGAAATTTAAGAGAGAAAATGATGAATTTAGAACCAAGACCTAGACCGACATAATTTGAAGCATTGACAGAATGGGAAGATGAGATGCATGACCGAGAAAGACAGAGAAGTGTCGGAAGGTATAGATACATGTTTGGTAGGTCGTACGGACATGAGAATCATGATGATCGAATGAGAAGATGGCGGAATGCGAGTATGACTGAGGGTTTGTTTCCCGTAAGAACTGCAGGAGAAAATGAAGGAAGAAAATGCGCAGAAAAGAGACATAATGTGGAAACGAGAGGTTATGGAGTGAATGAATCAGAGGACGATGTTTTTGATGACATGTTCTATAAAAATCCACCCCCATATCGGCCAGAACCAGAAATATTAACACCAAGTGCCCCAATGAAAGAAACTTTACGAATCATAAAATCGGAACCAGAGTTCCAAGATTTGGGAAAAAACAATTCCATTAGAGAGGTAGAAAAGAAGTCCGGAGGTAGAATGAATGGTGAAAATTCAGCGGAACTAGCAAAGACAACCTTAGAATTAACAGAGAAAACAGTAACAGTAACGATAGGTCCAGTAATGCCTATTTTTGATAAACAAAAAGATGTCAAGCATTGTTTAACGGTCCCTTATAAAAGTAATAAACAGGTTGAACAGCCAAAACCGAGTCAAAATGACAATCCATGGAGACAGACAATAAGTATGATTGAACCAAATGTTTCAAATAATCCGTTTGTAGGCCAGAATTGTGCAGAAAGACGTATAACAACAGTGGAGTCAATATTAAAAACACAAAAGGATTCTGGACAAGGTAATGTAGAGAAGTAGGTAGGACCATCTACAGAGGAATTAAGTGAATGGTTGAGAAGCTTGCAAAAGAAAGACAAAGAATCTCAGTCAATAGATGTGGCCAAACGACGAATGGTACTGGAAGAGTTAATTGTAGGAACTGTCCCTACGGAGAAATTAAAAGCCTACCAAGATGAGGAGTTGTTATTCCTGTTTAAAAGTATAACGTGGAGAGCAAAAAGTCTCCATGAAAGATTAGAAGAAGTAGCAAATGATATGGGTATAGATATTGAAAAGGTAAAAGCCCTACAGAAACCATATCGAGTAGATTTCACTGAAAAGGACATTGAGAATATGAATACCACAGGATGAATGGGTCAGATTAAGGAAATAATTATTTTGTTGAGAAAATGGGGAGATGTGGACAAATGGAAAAGTAGATGGTATCGAAAACGAGATGATGCGTCAGATAAAACCTTTTCAGCTTTCCCTGTTAGAGAAAAAGAGAAGGTAGTAACAGAATGCCCTATGAGAGAAATTCCAGGAGGAGGATATGTACATGTCCCATGGACTAGGCAAGATATTTTGTCATTTACGAATGACTTCCCTCGACTACGTGAAAAACCCGTCGAGTGGTATAGACAGGTGGACAGATTTGTAAAAGTATCCAAAATATTGTGGATTGATATAAACAGCTTGTTATAGTACCAACAGATCTATGGACAGAGTGCAAAATCATGATAGATTGGACAACACAAGAATACCCAAGAGATCCAAAAACAGGGGCTCCAGACCCCGAGGAAATGAAAAAATACGAACAGGTTATAGCCTTTCTGAAAAATAAGGTTCCACCTAAAGAGACAGATTGGGTAAAAATTGGCAGAGCACATCAGGAAAGCAAAGAGTCAGTACATGCATATTATGAGAGGTTGATTTTGGTCTTTAAACAGTTTAGTGGAGATGAAAATTTGAGTGAAAAGGATCTAAGTCATTTTGTATACAGGTTTGTATATGGTCTTCGTCCAGAAATTAGTGAGATGATAAAACAGCATACTGTAGATTGGCAAAATAAGAAAATAGACGAAGTACTGAGACATGCTAAATATTTCAGTGATGAGATTGAAGCAAAACAGCGAAAATTGAAAGAGAAGGCTATGTGGGCACAAGTGAAGGTAGCAGAGAGACAGGAAGCTCAATTAGCAGAACAGGCGAATAATACAGGATCAAGACAAAAATTCAGTCCTGGGAAAGGTAAAGGAAATATAGAGGAAGCTAAGAAGAAATTCCGGTGTCATAATTGCGGTAGAATAGGGCATTGGAAATCCGAGTGTAAATTTCCCCCAAGTACTAACGATGAAAATTTATCATTGAATCCACAGGTGCAGAATGAGGTGAGTGGTCAACCGCAGCGACAGCAGCAGGTTGTTACCCAACAGAATCAGGTGCCAAAACCGCCTTTTCCACAGAGCAAAAATTCCCAGAAGTATAGTAATGAAACGGGATTCTACAACGGAGAACAGGTAAATAAAGCAGTATTTGCTGCAACGCGATGAGAGTGATTCAGAAGAAAGTTATTGACGGTGCCAAAGGGAGGAAGGGGAGTGCGTACTTGGCGCAAATCTAGAAGTAGACCAGTCAGGCCCATTTGTAGATCGGAAGATTAAGATTAATGATGAAAGCATTACTTTCCTAGATGATACTGGTGCTACTCGATCAACGGTCAGATCAGCTGATGTTAAGAATCTTCCTCTCTCGGATGAAGCGATCCAAGTAGTTGGTGTATCCAACAGACAGATTAAAACTTACCTTACAGACCCTTACAGACCCAGTGAAAGTTAGCATAGGGAAATTTTCTGAAATGCACCGTTTTGTCGTGTGCGATACCAGTCCTGTGAATTTGTTAGGTAGAGATTTGTTGTGCAAGCGGAACTGCACTATATTTTGTACCCCGGATGGGATAGCATTTGAAACCCCAGATGAAGATGTGCTGTATATAATGACAATGACAAACAGGGAACATAAGGTTATTGAAACCTATGCTGTATTTAACCCTGATGAATTACCTAAAGAATTAAAACTATCTGTTAAGGTAGAAGTTTGGGATTTCACAGGAGAAGATGTGGGATTAATGAGAAATGTAGATCCAGTAAAAAATAACAGTACAAAAAGGAGTAAGTTATCCAAATGTTCCCCAATATAAATTGACACCTGAAAAAAATTGAAGGAGTGACTACTGTGATTGAAAAAATGATAAAACAAGGTATTTTGAGAGAAATAATGAGTAGTCCATGTAATTCACCAATAATGGGACTGAAAAAGCCTAGTGGGAAGTTCAGGATAGTACAAGATCTGAGAAAAATAAACAAAATCGTTGTGTCATGTTGTCCCATTGTACCGAATCCGTCTGTGATTTTATATCAGATCCCTCATGACGCAGAATGGTATACAGTAATTGATCTATGCCATGCTTTCTTTTCCATCCCATTGCACGATGACAGTCAGCAAATTTTTGCATTTCGTTTCGGCAAGCGTATCTTGGCTTGGTGCCGAATTCCACAGGGGTATACAGAAAGCCCCTCGATATTTAATCAGCTATTGAAGAAGTCTTTGGAAAGCTTAGAAATGCCCAAAAATTCAGTATTAGTCCAGTACATCGACGACCTTCTTGTGGCGTCGAAAACCCGTGAGGCTTGTGAGCTTGACACAATAGCCTTGTTGAATCATTTGGCAGATGGAGGACTTAAAGTGTCACCATCAAAATTACAATTTTGCAAGAAAGAAGTACAATATTTAGGACATCACATTGAAAAAGGACTGAGAAAAATAACGATAGACAGAATCAAGATCATAAAAAGAATGAGTGCACCCATGACCCAAAGAGAAGTGAGAATGTTTCTGGGAATGGTTGGATATTGTCGTCAATGGATTAGCAATTTTTCATTGATTGCAAAACCTTTGGTATGACTGACAAGAAGCGATGTGAAAGATCCCATTGATTTGAACAAAGAGGAATTGGCAGCATTTAAAAGACTGAGAGATGGGTTGTGTGAAGCACCTGCATTAGGTATGCCTGACTATGAAAAGGAGTTTGAGTTGTATTGCAGTGAGAGAAATGGATGTGCGCTCTCTGTGCTAATACAGAAGCATGGAAAACTGAGGAGACCAATTGCATATTTTTCATCAATGTTGGACCCAGTAGCTGTAGCCTTACCTGGGTGTTTGAAAGCAGTAGCTGCTACATGCCGAAGTTTTGAACAGAGTGAGGGAATTGTGATGGGATATCCTGTGAAAGAGTTTGTACCTCATGATGTGGCAATCCTTTTAACAAGGAGTCGCACTCAGTATATGACACATAGTCGGCTGACTAAGTATGAGAAAGTTATACTAGGTGCCACGAATGTAAGTTTTGTGAGATGTTTGAACGTGAATCCTTCAACATTACTGCTTGATGCTGAGAATGTGGAAGTCAGAGATGAAGCAGATCATGACTGTCTGGATGTACTTGATTACTGTACAAAACCTTGACCTGACATAAAAGATGTACCCTTACCAGAAAGTGATTTTGTTCTGTTTGTGGATGGGTCTTGTTTGAGAACAGATGATGGAGTGTTAAGTGCAGCCTATGTGGTATGTACAGTTGCAGCAGTGATGGAAGCATCATATCTGAAAGGAGTAAAATCAGCACAAGTAGCTGAACTTGTCGCTTTGACTAGAGCATGTAAGATTGGAAAGAGTGTGAGAGTAACTGTGATGACTGACAGCCAGTATGGATTCGGAGTCGTACATGACTTCGGTCAAATATGGCTGCAGAGAGGGTTTTTGACATCGAGTGGAACTCCCATTAAGAATGCTGAAGTGGAGCGCGCAACCAAGATGGCCGCGTAGGTGCGAAGCTCCCGAGGACCTCCGCGACCTCCTGAATTAATCCTGATTATATCCTGTCTTTGATGAGGGGACTGTGTTTGTGTACCCGAGCTGAGGCGGCACCCGTTTTCCGTTTTCGAATCGGACCCCGGACACCGGTGGGAGCACCGATCGAAGATTGCGGCCTTCTCCGCGCCGGCCCCCCGGATTGGAGTTGTGGGGCGATCCGGGGACAAAGCGAACAACAGCGGCGGGCAGGGCTGGGCGACTCGCGTACCCCGCGCTTTCACTTTCGCTTTTGCGCCCTCCTTGCCCTCAAGCGAGGTAGGGTTGCGGAGCGGGGTGCGGTGGTGTGGCCTTGTCCCGGTGCCCGGCTGACCCGCCGGCTGTGAGTTGTCCTGCGGTCCAGTGGTCACCCCCCCCGGTACCCGTGAACTGGTTTATCGGCCCTTTCGAGGAGATTGGCACGACTTTGGGAGTGCGACATGTCCACAAAGCAAGATGGCGACCGGGCAAAGGTGAAATCGACCCGCCGTGGCCCGGCACTTCAGTCTAATAGCATGGACCGCTACACCCTCCAGAAGGGTTCTCCAGAGGCACCGCGTACATCCCCCGCGGGCCCGACTGAGGCGTCTGCTCAGCCCGCGGATCTGACCCTCCGGGACGTCATGGGCGCCATTGCCGAGATGAAGGCCTCGGTGGACCAGCGCTTTGATACTCTGGCGCAGAAGATAGACTCGGCCCTGGTGGATGTGGGCCTGGTGAGAGCCGACTTGTCTAAAACAAATGCCCGGGTCGATTCCCTGGCCCACACTACCTCGAGTCTCACTACAGACGTGGCGGCCCTTCAAAAGGAGGTGCACCGGCTTGGCCAGGCGAGCGCCCTGATGGACCGTCGATTGGAGGACTCCGAGGGTCGGGCCCGGAGGAACAACGTTCGTATTGTCGGGGTGCCGGAGGGACGGGAGGAGGAGGCGGCAGATTTGTTTGTGGAAGACCTGATCCTCACCCGTCTCCAGCCCCGGGGGCTGAGTAAACTTTTTGCGGTGGAACGTGCTCACAGGGTCCCCGGAGGAAGACCTAAGGCCGGAGCCCCGCCGCGGCCTCTCATTGCCCGGATTTTTAACTTTCGGGACAGAGACGCTATCCTGCAGACTTCCAGACTACAGGGACCGGTCAAGCTCGATAATATGGACGTGAATTTCTACCCTGACTTTACTCCGACGGTCCAAAAGCAGAGACTGAGTTTTCTCGGAGTTAAACGTCGCCTACGGGACCTGAACCTTAAGTACTCAATGCTTTTTCCAGCTAAGCTGAGGGTGGAGGTGGATGGTCGCACGCACTTTTTTGACCGTCCCGAGGCGGTTGGGGACTGGTTGGATACTCTGCCTGGGGATCGGGGCCGGGGGGGTGCGGTTGGCGGGGAGGGCTCGCCGGATCAGAACTGAGGGGTGAATAGTAGGCCTTGCTCTGGACAACATTCCGGTTACCATTCACTGATCGTGTATGTTCCCCTCCTATGGAGGTCGTACGGGGTCCATTGGGGGCTTTCCCTCCTCCTCTGGGGGACTAGTTAGTTTTTCGTCTATGGGGCGACAGGCACACTGCACTTTGGGGGGGCTGTCTGGGCTCATGCAGGGGTGCAGGGAGGGGGGAGTTCTGTTGGGATGGGTGGGCGGGGGTGGAGTGTTGTTTGTTTGCACCGCAAGGCGAACCCTTTACTGTATTGTTGTTTTCGAGATGCTCTTTGGGGGACGACTGATGGCTTCCATGTATGATGGGGGGTAGGGATTTGACTGTGTTATCATGGAACGTTAACGGACTGGGGGATAGGATTAAGCGTGGTGTGGTCCTGCAGTATCTGAAACGAATTTCACCAGATGTGGTCTTCCTGCAGGAGACACACCTTATAGGTAATTCCTTTCATGCCATGAATCGGCGAGGCTATCGCTTGGTGGCCCATTCGGGCTTCACTTCGGGCTCGCGGGGGGTGGGCATCATGATTAAGAACTCGCTCCCATTGGAGATTGATGAGGTGCGCCATGATGAGAGGGGACGTTACACTGTCTTGGTGGGTAGAATGGAGGGCAGAGTGGTCGTTTTTGTATCAGTGTACGTTCCGCCGGGGTTGCAATCTACCACGTTTGCGGACCTGGGGCGCCTCCTCCTTGACCTCCCGGGTGGGCTTCTGGTAGTTGGGGGGGACTTCAATGCGGTGGCTTCTGGGTCTATGGATCGTCATCCCCCCAGGGACCTCCCCCGGGCACAGGCGTGGCTGTCCGGCCTTTTAGATACACTAGGATTGGTGGATTGCTGGCGACTAAAGCATCCCGCGCAGCCGCAATACACCTTCCACTCGGGTGCCCATGGTAGCCTCTCGCGGCTTGATTATGTCCTTGTCCCTGCGGCCTATGCTGGGAGAGTGGGAGAGGTGCGCCATTTGGCGCGGGGTATTTCAGATCACTCCCCACTATTGTTGCACTTTGATGTCTTCCCGAGGGGGGAGGGCAGGGTAGCCCCAATCAATGCCTGGTACCTGCGCGACCCCACTATTCGAGCCGAATTGATCAAATCCTTGCAGCGGTACTTTGAGGAGAATGTGGGATCTGTCCCTTCGGCTATCTCCCTGTGGGAGGCTTTTAAGGTAGTTCTCAGAGGGGAGGCCCTCTCCTTTATCTCCCATGCCCGGAGGCGCGAGCGGGAGGAGGTAACCCGGGTGGAGGCCGAAATTACTGAACTAGAGGGTGACCTGGGGAGTGGGGTGACGGATGCCACATTGCACGTTCTACACCTCAAGCAGGCGGCCTATAGGGCCCTCGTCACGGAGGCGGCCAGGGGCCTCAGTAGAGAGCAACAGGGGCGACTGTATGATGTGGGTGATAAGGCTGGTAAATTGATTGCGTGGTTGGACAAAAAGGAGAGAGCTAGTCGTGTGGTTCCGTTGATCGAGAGGATGGATGGTGTGTGTGTCACCGAGCCGGACGCCATTGTCTCCTGCTTCGCGGATTATTTCCGCGAGGTGTATTCCCCGGTTTCTCCCTGCTCGGAGGAGGATTCCCATGCCCTGCTTCGGGACATCGCGCTGCCCTCCCTTTCGGTGGAGGACAGGGATTCGCTGGACGCTCCTCCCACCTCGGACGAAATTGCCCTTGCTATCCGCTCGGTCGCATCTGGCAAGGCCATGGGCCCCAATGGCATCCCTATCGAGCTGTATAAGCTGCGACCGGATGTACTGGCGCCCCACCTGCGCGCGATGTTCCTGGCGGCCCGCTCGCGGGGTTCCCTTCCGCCGGACCAGCGTCTGGCCACGATCGTGGCGATCCACAAGGAGGGGAGACCCCGTGAGCGGGTCACATCCTATAGGCCTATCTCGCTCTTGAACGCGGAGCCCAAAATCCTCGCCAAGGTGCTGGCCAACCGGCTGGTCGGCGTGGTGGGCGATTTGGTCCACCAAGACCAGTCCGGCTTCATACCCCATCGCAACACGGCCCTTAATCTGCGACGCTTGCACGGGGTGCTAGCGCGTGTCCCGTTCGTGCGGGAACCGGCCATCTTGGCATCCTTGGACGCCACCATGGCGTTTGATACGCTCGAGTGGCCATACATTTGGGCGATGCTGGCGAAGTTTGGCTTCGGACCGGGTTTCATCAGCTGGGTCAAGTTGTTGTATTCCGGCCCATTGGCGCAGGTGGTGGTGAATGGACGAGTTTCGGCCCCATTCGCACTGGGACGGGGCACGCGACAGGGTTGCCCCCTGTCGCCTCTCCTGTTTGCACTGGCCCTGGAGCCCCTGGCGGAGTGGCTGCGGTGGCACCCTTCCATCCGTGGTCTCCGCTGGACCCCCGAGCATGAGGACCGTGTGTCCCTCTACGCTGATGATATCCTTCTATATCTCGCCTCCCCGCGTAAATCACTGATCGTCCTAGTTGATGTTTTGCGCTCATTCGGTCGCAACTCAGGCCTCGTCATCAACTGGGCGAAATCCTGTGTATATGTGCTTGCCGGGGAGGCTCCGGTCCTACCACGGGACTGTCCGATCCAGATTGCCTCCCAGGGGTTTCGGTACCTGGGTATATATATTACTCTGGACCCGGAGGCCCGCTACGAGCGGAATTTGCTGCCCCCCCTCCAGCGCTTGAAGGAGGACGTGGTGCGTTGGCGGCGTCTGCCGCTTTCGCCGCTCGGCCGAGCGGCCTTGTTTAAGATGATGTCGTTGCCGCGCTTTCTGTACGCTCTCCAGAACACTATGGACTTGGTCCCGGCGCGCTACTTCCGTGAGGTGGAGAGTTTGCAGTGTCGCCTGTTCTGGGACGGGAGGCCACGTATTGCCTTTGCTAAATTGACGCTCCCGTGGTACGATGGGGGGGTTGCCCTCCCGGATATTAAACGGTATTACTGGGCCTCCCAGCTAGCTGCGATTAATCATGGCCTTTACGGGCCCGCCCTGAACCCGGCATTTGAAATGGACAAGATGCTCCTGCCCGGTGGCGACTACAATCGAGCGCTCTACTCTGGCGCGCCGGACCCTCGCCTGACGGGACCGACGCGTGTCATGGTGCGTGTATGGCACGCGGCTAACGCAGCTATGGGGTGGAAGGACCGTTTGACCCGGGCGTCACCGCTATATGCGTCTGCGAGGTTGGGCTCCCTGTGGACCTCGAAGGGCTTCGAGAAGTGGGACACGATCGGCATCAGCACAGTGGGAGATCTCTGGACGAGGGGGGGATTCAAAACTTTCGAGACGCTGCAGACGGAGTTTCAGTTGCAAGGCAGTGAGTACTTTCGGTACTTACAAGTCCGCCACGCGCTGGGCTCCGTCTTCCCGGATGTCGCGTCCATTCCGGAGTCTTCCCCCCTGGAGGACAGAGTGCTGGATGGCCATGTCCCAGACAGCACGATCTCCCTTATATATAAAAAACTGATCAACGACCGATCGGGCCTGCTGGCTGGCCTCTGCGAGGCCTGGGTTGCCGATGGGCTGGAGTTGGACGACGAGGACTGGATTTCCGCGGTGGCCTCTACGAAGGAGGTGGCCATCCCGGCTCGCCTTCGCTTCGTCCAGCTTAAGATCCTCCACCGGGTTTACGTGACGGGGCCAAGGCTTCTACGTATGGGCTTTGCTGAGGATGGACTGTGTAAGCGTGGCTGTGGTGCTTTGGCAACTTTCTTGCATATTCTGTGGGAATGCCCAAAGGTGGAGCGATTCTGGCGTGGTGTGCACGAGGTCCTGCGAGTGGTTACGCGTGTCGCGCTGTTGCCTGAAGCGAGGAGATGCTTGCTGAATGTGTGGGAGCCAACTGACTATTCGGTACCGCAGACGCGGTGGGTGACTCTGGGATACATGATAGTTAAGCGTGACATTGCTCAATTGTGGGGATCCCAGAGGCCCCCGGCGGTGTCGGCCTGGAAAGAACACATGGATTGGTGTATGTTTCGTGAAAAGGTGGTGTATGTTGCGAGGGGTAAGCCTGGGGCGTGGGTGAAAATCTGGGGCCCCTGGAACGCCTATCGCGGGGGTATTTGCGAGCCGCCACTGCTGCCGGCTGCCTCACCAGCTCCGTCCCCCTAGCCGACCCCCTCCCCCAGCCACGGGCACGTGGTTCCCCAGTCCCTGATCTGTTCTCATTCCCCTCTTCAGAGTTTGGCGATTGGTTGGGGTCCCCCACTTAAGGAGCGCGTGCTGTCACTTGGGATTGCGGGTTGCCTTGCGGGTGTGGTTTTTGTGTTGTTGTGTTTTGACAAAAGGAAACCGTATTGTGGGTTTGGAGTTATGTGGCCTGCACTACTGATATCTCCTGATTTACCTTTTTGCACCGCCAAGAGATTTTTCTGTATATATGTCATATGCTTCTGCCACTCTAGCGGCCGGCCAGGCGGTTGTAGGCCCATACCTGTAACTATTTGAGATTGCAATAAACGGTTTCAAAAAAAAAAAAAAAAAAAAAAAAGAATGCTGAAGTGGTTGGAAAATTGCTTGAGGCGATACAGTTGCCTAGGCAATTGGCTGTTGTGAAGTGTGCTGCCCATAGTCAAAGTGGTGCTTATATCGCCACTGGTAACAAATACGCGAATGACATGGCACAATACTGTGCACGAAATCAGAATTCAATTAATCGGGCTAAGGAGAGAGAGGTGATTTCTTGCTCTTTGATGTTTATTAACACTGTGGGAACATGGGAAGAAGTGAGACAATTGCAGGAAGAGGTAGGAGAAGAGGAAATGAAGCAGTGGGTTAAAGCAGGATGTGCACCCAGAGAGAAAGATCATGTGTGGGTCTATCGAGATGGAAGACCAGCCATGCCTGATAGCATGATGTCTGCCATGGCACGGATGTATCATGGACAGGGACACATAGGGAGAGATGCTATGGTCAGGTCCTTTAAACAAACCTGGTATAATGCAAAATTCAGACTTGTAGCAGAAAGTCTTTGTCAGAGATGCTTAATATGTCAGCAATACAATCCAGGAAGAAAGACAGTAGTGAGTCTAGGAACAATAGGTCGAGAAGGAGGGCCTTGTACCAGAATGCAAGTGGATTTCATTGAGATGCCTCCCTGTAACAGACTGTGATATGTTTTGGTTATGGTCTGTCTGTTTTCTAGATGGGTAGAAGCATTCCCAACAAGAAGAAATGATGGGATGACAGTGGCAAAATTACTTTTGAGGGAATTCATCCCTAGATTTGGGTTCCCAGTGACAATTGAATCAGACCGAGGAGGACATTTTCATAATGAGATCATAAAACTGATTTGTGAAGCATTGAATGTACAACAAAATCTACACTGTGCCTACTGACCAGAGGCTTCTGGTGTGGTGGAACAAATGAATGTTACTATCAACAACAGGATAGGGAAAATGTGTTTAGCCACAGGTATGAAATGGCCTGATGTCTTGCCTCTAGTACTCATGACTATTAGATCAATTCCAGATAGAACTACAGGGTTAAGTCCTCATGAAATCATCATGGGACGAGCCATGCGGCACGTGTTTATACCAGTCAACAAGCTGATGACTATAACTGATGACATACTGTAAAGGCCTGGCTGACGCAGTTCATTCTGTGTTTCATCAGGTTGGAGCGGATGCCACCACCCTTGAAAAGAAGCAAGCCCATGATCTAAGCCCAGGGGACTGGGTGAGAATAAAAGTACACAGAAGAAGAAACTGTTTGGTCCTGAGGTGGGGAAAATCAAGACAAGTCATCTTGACCACAACAACAGCTGTAAAGTGTGCTGGATTAAAAAACTGGATCCATGCAAGCCATACATTGAGAAATCCAAATCCAGTGGACAGCACAGAAAAGGAGTATTTTGATGAATCAGAATCCAGTACTGAGTCAGATGATGAAGAGCCAAAAACAAAAGAAAACCCTGAAAGGGGGGAAGCAGAACAAAGTCTAACACATGTACCAAGAAGTTTTTCCCGGAGAAGAAGGTTACAGATTTCTGATACCAGTTCAGACTCAGAGACTGAACAAGGAGCGAAGTGTTCAAAGGGAAAACAAGAGAAAACCAAAGAAAAAGACAGTGAAGAGACAATAAAAGAGATCCATGAGAAGGAAGTGCCAGATGAAAGATTGAGAGAAATTCCACCTGAAACAACACGTTTAGATGGACAGGTGCCAGATACAGAGAGAGAGGGAAAGATTATTGCAGAAGACCCCCGAGGAGGTGTAGGGAACTCCAACATCCAGTTAGAAACAGGGACAAGTAGTCAGCAGGAAGATTGCGTGACGGAGATTCGAGGAGGGACAGAAGTAGGGAAAACTAAAGAAGTGGTGGAAAAAGAAACTGTTGAAAATGAAAAGCAAGTTGAAACCGAGTCAGAAGAAAGCGAAGATGAAATATCTGAAGGTCGAGTTCTAAGAAAGAGAGCTTGGAGAACTGAAAAGAATGATAAAGGAAGTAGATTGAAAAGAGCAGCGAAAGATGATGTTTGGCTGAATAAAATAAAAAGGTTGAGATACCGACTGACACGAGTAAGTTCACCAAAAGCTGAACAGGTGAATGAAGTGACAAGTCCGGTGAAATCAAAAGACGAAGTAACCACTGAAATTAAAGAGAGCAAAAGAATCAGAAAACCTAACCAGAAGTATAAATCACCAGAATGGACTTATGTGGCCCTGCCTGAAGTAAAAGAAGAGGCGGATAGCCAAGGAAATCCGGAGGTGGTTGTACCCAAAGTGGTTGAGGAAGACGAAGAATCGTAAATACTGAGAGTTATCTTGTCCGATATTGGAGAAGAAGCGGATGTTCAGGACATTCTGTATACCGATCACGAAGGAAAAGTGAAAAATTATGAAATGCCAAACTGAATGAGACAAGAAAACGACTGAGAGAAAGACAATAAAATACTGAAAAAGACAAAAACTGGCAGAACCACGTAGGTGCTTAGAGCCTTGGGTTAGAAAAGTAGTTGTGAAGTAGAAGAGGCTAAGTCAAAAGACACAGTCCATTTTAGCAAAGATGGCAAACATAGATAGTAGAAAAGATAGATGTAAATTTTTGAAGAGATGGTGTAAAATGTGTTGTTGTTGTGCAGGATTACTAATGCTTCTATGGAGTATACTTGCTCTACTGATCTCATTTAAAGTTACTATAGATACATTAGAAGGACATAGTGAAAACATAACTATTATAGGGAAGATTCAAAAGGTAGTTCCGACTAGAATAGATAAAAACTATTTACATAAAGACAGGTCTATAACTAATTTTTCTAATAATGTGTTTTCGAAATTATTGTATGAATATGTAAAAACAATGGATGTAAGGGACTTCTACGTCTGTATGCAGTTACCTGCTTCTGTATCGGAGGGAGTGACTTATCATAACCTTCCAGTGACTTATAGAATAACATGTAGTTTATTTTATCAGACAGGAAAATTAGAATATTATTTTTCAGATGTAGATACTATATTTTCACAAGTACTGTCAATTAACAAGTTAAATAAGGTGAAACCTGCAAAGGTGTTAGGTGAATTTTTCTTAGAGACTAAAGAACTAACATTAGAATACATATTTAGAAATAATTTGACTTGCAGTTTAAAGAAAGAGGAAAAGACATTTTTAGATATGGTTGAAGAAAGGAGACTGAAAATGCAAAGAAAGGCTTCAGAAGGAAAGGTGGAGAAAACAGTATGGGATGTAGAGATGGAAAAACACTTGAAAGGGGAAACAAGTCCAACTATGGCTTTAGATTGGCCTCAGAAAGGGAAATTGTGTATTAGGAGGAATCAAACTGCATATGATAATTATTTTGTAGGGAATAGCGAGTGCCAAGATACATACCGAATCATGGGTGGATGGGGAATTAAAGGTGGAAAAGATCCAGTTTTTCCTGGACTATATTTCATTTGTGGGAACAGGCCATATTATCGTTTGCCAGACCATTGGTATGGCACATGTTATGTAGGCCTGGTTTTTCCAAAGATTTTTCACATGGATAGAGGAGAAGATGGTGTACATAACTTAGGTAGTAATTTAGTACGTAGTAAGAGAGAATCTTGGGCAGAAATTGTAGGTGATATATTTGGAGCATTGATACCGACAGTGGGAATATCTCTGAATTCAAACAAAATTAGAAGACTTTCAACAGTAGTGGATCGCTTGTCAACAAGCACCGCTGGAGGATTTTTATTGGTAAACACTGAAATGGTTGCCATGCGTGCTATGGTAATGCAAAATCGACTTGCCCTTGATATCTTATTGGCAAAAGAGGGTGGAGTCTGTGGAATGCTGAAAGTTCAACATTGTTGTGCTTACATTCCTGATGAAAGTAAAGATTTGAAAATTTATATTAAAAATATTACAGAATTGCATGACAAAATTGTACCACAGGAGGTTGAAGGTGTATGGGAAAAGATTGGAAGGAAGATATCAGCTATTAAAAACTTCTTAGTAAAATTAGGTAGTACCTTTATAGGTAAGATATTATTTCCATTAACATGTGTGATTTTTATAGTATTAATGATAAGATTAGGGTGTATTTGTTGTAAAAAGAATAAAAACCAGAAAAAGTCAAAAAGAGAAAATTTAAGGAGAAAAGACGTAAAACAAGAAAGAGAATTTGATGAGATAGAATTAGAGGAAATAAAGGAGAGTATGTATAAAACAGCAAAAAGAGAAGAGACAGGGGAAACTGAATTATGAATAAAAACAAGAAATCACTTACTTTGAAATTCCGTAAAAGGGATACAATATTTTTGATGGTCTGGTGATATAATCACCAAAGGGGGGATTGCTGGAGCGGGTAGTACAAAATTTTGTATACCCCCCCATTTCTGCATGTTTATATTAATGTTATGTTATGTTATCTACATTTATAACGCGCGCGGCTACTCAGAGGAGTGTCCCGGCGCGGCCCAAGAGGAGACAACATCATAACCAGACCTTAAGAAAAGAGATGTGTTTTTAACAGTTTCTTAAAGACTCCAAGGTTATCAGCCAAGCGAAGCGAAAGTGGAAGCGCATTCCAGGCGCGCCCAGCGAACACAACCAAGGAGGCGCCACCAAGCCTATGACGCTGAAATCTAGGAGTCTTCATCAGCTTTAGCGAAGAGGAGCGTAAGGCTCTCCCCGGCACATAGAACGAGAAGCGTCTCTGCAGGTAGCCGGGGCCTTGTCCATGTAGAGCGCGATGGCCCATAGTGAGGGCTTTAAATACCACACGAGCCTTGACCGGTAACCAATGAAGGGAACAGCGGTAATCATTCACACTCTGCCTGGGCGCCAAGCCCCCCAACAAGCGGACCGCCGCATTCTGGGTCACCTGAAGCTTATTAAGAGTATAGGCAGGGATCCCAGCATAAAGAGCATTGGCATAGTCAAGTCTGGACAGGATCAGTGCCCGAACCACCGCTTCCCTAGCAGCTTGCGGAAGAAGCGGAAGGAATCTTCTCAAGATTCTGAGGAGGCCGAAACAACAGCCGGTCAGACGCTTAACCTGACTAACAAAGGAGAGGTTACAATCAAAATAAACCCCCAGGTTCTTTACGGTCTGACTCGTGGAGGCGGGCGGAGGGAAATCAGGAGGCCAGAGCGACTCTCTAAATCCGAGGGGGAAGTCTCCAAACATTAGAACCTCGGATTTGTCCTCATTACACTTTAATTGGGCAGCTGCCAGCCCTGCACGAAGTCTACCGAGGCCCCCTGCTTCTCCCACGTAAACAGAAGTTGGGTGTCGTCAGCGTAAGCAATGACCTTAGCCCCCAACCTCTCCGCTAGGGCCACCAGGGGAGTGAGGTAGATATTGAACAAAAGGGGGCTAAGGGAGGAGCCCTGAGGGACCCCCGTGCTCACTTGGAGAGGTGACGAGACACAAGGAGGTAACCAGACTTGCTGGAACCGGCCATCCAAGAAAGATTGAATCCAATCCCAAGCGAGGTTGGACACCCCGATCTCAGACAGTCTACGCAGCAACAGTGTGTGGGGGACAGTGTCAAAGGCCGCCGACAGGTCCAGCAGCACGAGGGCTGCCTTCCCACCGGCGTCAAGACACTCCCGAATAGCCTCTGAGATTTCCACAAGAGCACCTTCCGTGCTAAAAGAAGGACGGAAGCCAGATTGGGCTGGATGAAGAAGACCCGCTCCCTCAACAAAATCCGGCAACTGTCTGCTTACAATCTTCTCACATACCTTCGACAGGCTAGGGAGAAGAGAGATAGGCCTGTAGTTCCCGGGAGTTGAGGGGTCAAGACTGGGCTTCTTTAGCAAGGGGAGAACTTTAGCCTGCTTCCAACAGGACGGGACTCTGGCTAGCAGTAGGGATAGGTTAATGATGTGGTTAACTTCCCCATTCACCGTCTCAGCAACAGAGGCCAGGAGTCTTGCTGCGCACGGGTCGTCCGGCGAGCCGGACTTAAGGCCCTGCAAAATTCTTAGAGTGCAAGACAAGTCCACCGGCGCGAAGTTAGACAAGGAATGCTCGAGAGGCAGGGCGCCGGGAGCAATGGGCGATGAGTCCAGAGGGGCTGTGGGCCCATCTAACACAGCCGGGAGAGAGAAGCTGCCCTGTATCTTTAAAATCTTATCCCGGAAAAATGTGGAGAGCGACTCGCACCAGTCAGCTGTCGCCGGAAGGACACTGCTCTGCGCCGCAGGGGACATGAAGCTCTGGACGATAGAAAAAATCTCCTTAGAATTATTCTGGGCCTGGGCAATCCGGCTGGAAAAAAAGGCCTTTTTTGCCGAGGAGATGGCCTTATAGTAAATTTTCTGACCCTGCCTGAGATTAGCCTTAGCTACCGGACAGTAGTTACCGACACGCCAGGACCGTTCCAATTTCTTACATCCCAGCTTAAGCAGGTAGAGGTCCTCCGTAAACCAGGGTTTGGAAGGTGAGACCCTAGTCTGTCTAGCCGAGGTCGGCGTGGCGATTAACGCCAGGGAGTCTTGGAGCCAGTTGGAGAAGGCAGCTAAAGACTTATCCAGATCATGAGGCAGTGATGGCCTATGGGCCTCCAACGTCTTTGCATAGAGAATAGGATCAACCTTCTTGAACGCCGGTTTGTGGAAAGGGGGAAATTAGAGAAGATAGGATCGAGAGTGTGACCTCCAAGGTGAGTCGGCTGATCGACCCATTGTGAGAGAAGAGCAGACTGGCAGATGTCCAGGATCTCACATGTGTCCCTTGCGTTTTTCATTAATCAGAATAATCTATTAATTGTAATATTATTAACCTGTTTAAAGTGATTACTTACCAATTATATTAACGAAAGAATTACACGTGGGATTTACATTTTGCATGGCTAAACTAATTGTATACTAATATATGTACGCATACTAATGGTAGACAATTAGAATATTGCATGATATAAGTTGCTTTTGTGACGTAATTGTAAGTCGCACCAGATGACATCACTGGGTGAATATAAACGCTTTGAATGTTGCTATCATGCTAGATAATTACTTACACATAGGGGAATTAGTGAGGGTTTAACATTTTATTAGCCATTTCAATGTTTTAATTACGTTTTGTGTTTGTTTTACTTAAGTTGACCATTTGGGCCTAAGAAAAGATGGCTGACTGAGACACACGACGTGACTGCTATCGTTTCACGAGGTTTTGGGTGAAGTGCGCCTGCGCCACCGCCAGCAACAGTGGCCTCGTCCTGACCCCAGGCAAGATGTACCCACCAAGGACACCCTGGGAGCTTCACCAAAATCACGAAACAAAGGACTGTCTTTAAAACCGGAACCAGCAAGTGTGTTGACTTAACCTAACGGACTATGTGAGAACTTTACCGAATGACCCCAAACCAGCCAATCAGGATTTTCTAAAACTGATTTTTGTTACATTTTGACGTTAGTTTCATTATAAAAGTGGGTAGACAAAGCGAATAGGGTGTTGGATCCTTTTTCCTGTTTCCTGACGTTATGCTGACGGAGAGGACGGTGATACTGCTGGACAGCTGTCATCCTGAATCTTTGAAAGACTGAATTGCTACCTGACTTTGATGAATAAAAGACTTTTCCACAACTTGATTGACTTAGAGGATGACTAATAGCCAGATTAGGTAACTATGATGTTCGGTGATTTGGTTTATGACTTATTGAAATTGATTAGATAAACGAAAATTATTATTCTAACAAACAAATGTGTCGGGTGATTTATTTTGAGAAATTAGAATAAGATTAAATGTAGATTAAAGAATTGAGTCACCAAATATCCAAAAACAACTAACTGATCTGTCGACTAAATGAGGGGAATGTCTCGAGGTTCTGAGTATAATAAAAGTACGTAATGTATGTTCAGGTAAATTAGGTTCTTTTAATTGCAAGATATTCCTTTCATGTCAGCGTTTGGATAATCTATCTCTCCCGTGAGAACGGATCAATGAAGTGTGAGTGTTGGTGTTATGGGCCCCACCAATGAATGTATTGAGTGAATGTGCTGGTGTAATATTTGATCTGTGACGAAGGGAGGATTTAAAATTCCATGCTGCATCAGTCCCAGCCACACCGGCTTCAATGCAGAATGTGCAGAATACAGGGCAGTTCTGCAGAACTATGCCTGTGGCTCCACTGCTTCCTCCACAGATGGATCCACTGCTTCCTCCACAGATGCAAAATAGAACAATAGATTTTTCACAAAATTTCCAATTTTAGCAAAATGAAGATCAACCTCTAGTGAGAAAATCATTGATTAGTGATTCATTTCCACAATTTGCAGCTATTGCACCCCTTTGAGTTCCGCAAAGACCGAGTCAGGCACAATGATGGTGCCTTAGAGGGGAGGAGGATTACATGCTTGGTGCAGGCCTAGAGTTAGTCCAGAATGCCCCATCTTTAGAAGGAGAGGTTAATGGCCACCCTATATCATTTCTGGTTGATACTGATGCTACCTGATCCACAGTTAGACTGGTGAAAGATCCTTACCCTCTTAGTAAAAGAAGTCTAAGTAGTAGTCATTTCAGTTAAACAAGTGGTCAAAACGTTGTCAGCAAATGTTTCAGTAAAAATAGGTTCAGTCATAAATGAACATGAATTCATGATTAGTGAAAACAGTCCAGTCACTGTTGGGCTGCGATCTATTGGGGAAATTGAATTGTGTGATCTATTGTACAACAAATGTTATTTGCAAAAAAAACAAATGCTTATTTTGAGTTCAAGATGAAAACATATGAAATAGTATCTTCCTGATTCTCACAGATGAAAACTTACCTCTAGATTGAAGACAAACAGTGAAATGGGAGGTTTAGGATTTTACTGGAAAAGGTGCTGGACTTATTAAAAGTGCAAAACCAGTGCAGATTACCATAAAGCCAGATGCAGTGTATCCAGACATTTCTCAATATAAACGTTCTTATAAAGCTGAGGAAGGGATTGCACCAATGACTGAAAAGAAGGTAGGGCAATGCATCTTTTGGAAAGCCCATGTAACTCACCTGTAATGGGTTTGAAAACCTAATGGGAAATGGAGTTCAGTTCAAGTTTTATAAAGATGAATCAGAGTAGTCCCATGGTACCAAATCCATCAGTGATTTTATTTCAAATTCCAACATATGCTGAGTAGTTCACAGTTATTGATTTGTTTTCCACAAAATTCTCCATTCCTCTACATGGGGGCAGCCAGTATCTTTTTGCACTCAGATGTAAAGATAAGGTGCTGGTTTGGGAAGAGGTCCCACAAGGGTACACAGAGAGACCGCCTATCTTTTCCCAAATGCTTAAAAAAGATTTGGAAAAGTTTAAGTTCCCTTATTAGTTGGTTTTGGTCCAATACATTGATGATTGCAACAAAAACAATAGAGTGCTGTATGTTGGACACCATTGCAGTATTAAATAATTTGTCAAATAAAGAAATGTGCTGCTGATAAAGAAACTGTGAAATAAACTATTGAGTCACAAAGTCAAAAACAAGTTTGATAAGTGGATCCGGGAGGGGGTGTGGGTGGTGACAAAATTAAGATCAAGCACAAGGACAAAATAAAGATCAAGCAAATAAAAATCAATCAAACTGAGCAGCTGAAACTCATAACACTTGAGTGGATCAAGGAAATGAAGAAGATGGAAGTTTGATTCAAATTGATCTGCCTGAAAATGTGTAGGAGAGAAGCAGAGTGGTGGAACGCAGATCTGAACAAAGTGGTGGAAAATCAGCTAAAGTAGTAAAAGTAATCGCTGACAGAGAATCTGAGCAGGACACTGGAGAATCATCATCTGAGAAGTTAGTAACAGGTGGTGCAACAAGAAGGTCAACAAGTGAAAAAGTGGCAAACAAGAAACACTTAACTCTAAAATTGGCCTATCTGATGAAGATTGAATTGGATGAAAGACATTGATATGAAAGGTCCTTGATTTTTTTAAGATACACAGGAGCCACTGTGAAATCAAAGGGCAAATTAATAATAAAATGAGCAATGCTAAATACGTTTCCTGATGAAGATGTAATCTGTTGTTCTGAATCTTTTTTAAGACAGAATTGTTCCTCTTTCGAATTTGTTTTCACTAGGTTTCTTTTTTTAGAAAAATAACTGACTATTTTTGAATTTTTGCTGAGGATTGATTTTATTTTTAAACACAATTTTTTTGTTCAAAGGGCTGGATAAAAAAGAGGATCTGAATAGCTTTCCAAATATTTTTTTTATAATTCTTATTGTGGTGGTACTTATTGGTATGTTAGTGTATTACATATCCTTCTTGTGGGTATCTCCCAAAAATCTACTTGTAGCTCAATTTTTCTGAATACTACTAAGCATTATATGTTAGATTTAGAAATAGTTATAATGAAGAATTTGAAGAAGACTCATATAGATTTGTTGCATAATTATAGTTATATAATGAATTTGTCTGATTGCTGTATGTGTACTCGCTTACCCACTTCTGTTTCTGAATGTGTTTCTTCCATACAGTTACCTCTGACCTATGGCTCATCATGCTCAGTTTATGATTCATTGATAATGCACCAGGATTATTTAGAAGTATTTAAAGTAGGTTATGATATTCCAATAAATTTAGTTACCCGTTATTTAAAATCTTGAAGCAACTGAACCATAAATGGGTGCCACAGCGTTTCATAGTACTAGCACTGGTGTAAACATATAGAATGTATGTAGATTTACTGATGTAGAGCCTAAGAAACAGTATTGTGATAGGTTGATGAGTTTGAAAGATTTGAAATTTGAATTGAGACAAGAGTCTGTGATAGAAAAGTCACAGATACATTCGCAGTCTTAGAATTTGGAAATACTGTGTGTATGATGCACATAAAAATGCATCAGAGGCATAACCCAGTTATAATACAGAACAATATGTGTGCTTCTAATCATAATGTAGGTCATTTTGATATGTTACGCAGTGTTGATATTATGTTTAGAAGTGTTTATCAAATTTGTAATAAAATTGATTATTTTATTCTTCCATAAGGCTGGGCAAGTGTGTGGAAGTTACGTCTAGTTTTTCCTAAAATCTGTCATGTTAATAGTCTGAGTGATGTGCATCATTAGAGAATGAAAAAGAGAGTGTAGGTCGAAAAATATTAGATGTGTTTGGTGTTTTGATTCCTCCTACTGGAATTGCTTTGAAAGATGTGAAGTTTAGAAAATTGTATACATTTGTATAGCGTTTAGTACAGAACACAGCAGCAGCTTTAGCTATGATTAATAAATAAATGTCTGTATTTAGATTGATGACAATTTAGATTAAAAAAGCTACAGACATGCCTTTGGCAAAAGAGGGAGGTATCTGGTATGTTGTGAAAACGCAGTGTTGCATGAATATTCCATATAATTGTTAGAGTATTAACAAATATACTGATTATGTTACAAACATTGTGAATACGATTCACCCATTTAGGAGAACTTGGGATCTGGGAAAAGATTGGTTTAGCGATTAGAGGGATAGGCAAATATATTCTAATAAAGATTATTATGTCAGGATGTGTACTAAATGACTCCCAAACTGCACAGGAGCAGGAGGGAAGGGAATGGGGGAAAGCAGTAAGAGCCTACCTTATCTAATTCTTGGGTTCTGTACGAACCACCTTTTCCTGGTTTCTTCACTTGCGTTGTCTTAAGTTATTGTCAACAGAACTTAAATTAAAAGCAAACTATTATTAACGTTCTTGCTATGCCTCTCTGTGATTACACATAATCTGATTAATCTCATGTTCCCTCTAGACTAAAGCCTTAGCTTCTCTTCTCAGCATGTCAAAGGAATAAATAAGACTCCTTTCTTTTCAATAAAGAGTCCTTCTATAAGAGTCCTTTCCTTTTTTCACCCAGCCACTGACCCGGACTCGTGTGGCCGGCGCCTCGTACAGGAGGTGAATCCACTTCAGGAAAAAGGGGGTAGCCCAATTCTGAGAAAGACAGTAAACATAAACTCCCATTTCAGGGAATCAAATGCTTTAGCGGCATCGAGCAAGGTATAGTATTCTTCTCCCTGTAGACGAATACTTGCGAGACCAGTGTTGAGTTAATTCACGTGTTGAAGTATTTGGCAAGTATTGACCTTGTTTTAATTTTTTATTTATTTTTTTATTTATTGAGCAGCTGGCAGGAACAAAAAAGAAATACACATCAGGCCCTCACACAGGAGGCCAACCTGGAATAGCAATTTAGTAAGTACAAGCGCTAGAGCAGGTAGAATAAACATCCCACAAACAATTCCAAATCCCCCCAATCCCGGTGGCACTAGAAGAGGCAGTGAGACCCCTGCATAACATCTCATCTCAATTGGAATATTGTAACACATGGCAGTCCCATGAAAACAACACAATGTAACAGCAGATTACAGCATCTATTGTATATCTGGGTTTGTGAGTAAATACACTGAAAGTGGAGCCCAAAAGTCCTTAGGACGGGAGGTTTCAGGCAGTTCCTCTGCATACATCTCAAGTTGCTCTTTACAATACAGTAAGTCTCGGACCCACCGTTTTAGAGTTGGGGTGAGTCTAGAGCCCCAATACTGTGCCACGGCCCTCTTGGCCAACAGGGTCGAGCCAGCCACCAGTCTACGATTGCAGGGCTTTAGACACTGTACCCAGCCTAAGAGACAAACCTCGGGAGTACATTGCACAGGTTCAGCCACTACCTTCGTTAGTAGATCAGTAACTTTGCACCAGACTCTATATATACTGTTACAGGACAATGCAAGATGTAAGAAGTCCGCATCCCCCTGCCACATTGTACACAGCAGGAGCTTTCCCGCAGACCAAAGCACATCAATTGTATCGGGGTATAGTACAGCTGGTGCAAATATTTTAAATGGATGATGCGGAGATTACAATTACCAGTGAGTCGGCCTGTGAGGATGCAACAGAATCTCCACATCTCCGGTGTCAGTGAGGCCCCCAGCAATGCCACCCATTTATTGTATGAAGGGGGATCGAACTGTTCCCTTTCCTTAAGAGATGTTGTGTACAATTTTGTGATCAGGCCCATACGGTCTGCGCCGGCCAGCACCGCCTGCAGTGCCAGCAATGGCGTGGGTTCTGTAGGATAATCAGGGTAAATAGCACGTATCGCCTAACTCACCCGCACAGAAGTGAACCCGAGCATGAATCCCCGTTCTTACCGCCCTGTATGTCAGCAAGTGATCTGAATCGACCCCGTGTATAGAGGTCCCCTAATTGGGTTATCCCCACAGCTCCCAGCGCCTTGAGAGCCGCAGGGTCTTTGGCAGCAGAGATATGTGGATGTGCAGCGAGTGGAAGTCGTGATGCATAGAGATACGGCAGTACTGTGCGTGTCGCAAGCCTCTTACATGCCCATGCCGTGCAAAGTGCGGGATTAATTTCAGTTCGTGGTCCACCACTCCCTCCAGACAAGGCAGTCGCAGCCAGAGCCATTGGAAGGACTGCATCGGCTTCTATAGCAACATGTGGATGGAAATGCTGTGGGAAGAACCAATAGTGGGCATATTGGGCCTGTGCACATAGATAGTATAAACGCAGATCTGGAGCTTCAAAACATCCACGCTCGAACGGTAGTACCAGTACTTCCCAGCTGCACTGAGGCTTCTTGCCGCCCCAGATGAAGGAGAGCAGTGCTGATTGAAACAAGTGAAATAATGCAAGATTGAGGCGGATAGGGATATTAATGAACAAATAAAGGAGTTTGGGCAGTATCGTCATTTTAACTACTGCTATACGGTCCGCCAATGACAGAGGGAGTCTGGCCCATCACGCTGTTCGTTCAGTAATGTGAGCTAATGCCCTACTATAATTCTCCAAAATTACTACCGCTGGATCTCTGTGAAGCCATACCCCTAAATACTTCACAGGGTCGGTTGACCAATTGAGAGGGAAATCCAGCTCTATGTGCCATGTGCCAGCTGTAAGAGGAAGAACTGTTGAACACGCCCAGTAAATGCCAAGTCCCGAGAAGTATTAGAATTTCACATATTCCCGAAGTAGCTCTGGGAGAAATGTTTCGGGATCACAGACATACAGAAGCATATCATCTGTGTACATGGAGCCTACCAATGGACGCTGCCTAAAGCGCAATGCCTCCTGCGCATGCATCTGGCGTAGCTTACATGCCAGTGGTTCAAGAGCGAGAGCGAAAAGCATCGGCGACAGGGGGCTACCTTGCCAAGTGCCTCGCTGGATGGAGAACGCAGAAGACACCCAGCCATTGACCCGGACTCGTGTGGCCGGCGCCTCGTACAGGAGGTGAATCCACTTCAGGAAAAAGGGGGTAGCCCCATTCTGAGAAAGACAGTAAACATAAACTCCCATTTCAGGGAATCAAATGCTTTAGCGGCATCGAGCAGCACAACAACAGCTTGGAAATTGGTCTCAAAATAATGCAGAGTGGAGAAGATCGTAGAAAGATTGTGGGCCGTAGAGCAGGCAGGTACCTAACCCGACTGATTTGGAAGGACCAGATTGGGAATCAGGGGATGAAGCCTGCTGGCAATCATTTTCGACAAGATCTTGGCATCAATATTTATAATGGAGAGTGGGTATAGGAGTCGCACCTGTTAGCTGGCTTGTCAGGCTTGAGAAGCATAACTAAGAGGGCCTCTTTCAGGGTGGGGGGGAGAGTACCGCTATCATATGCTTCGGCAAACGTCCAGGAGTCTGGGTGCCAAGTCATCAGCATATGCCTTGTAGAACTCACTGGGGAGTCCATCTAGTCCGGCAGCTTTGTTAGTGGGTAAGGACATGATGGCCATTTTCACATCCTCCACATCAAAGGGTTGGGTGATGTATTTGCGTTGGTTGAGGGACAGCCAGCCTAGCGCCACGTCATCTAGATAGGCATGTATATCAGTACCTGACACCTGTCCACGTTGTCCATAAAGGTTGGAGTAGTAGTCCAGCACCACCCCACTGATTTCCGATGTTGTATAGTGCGACTCTCCCTCGGAGTCCAGCATTTCCGTAATGAAGACCGGCGTGCAGCCAGATTCTGGGCCAGCGAGCGACTGGGACGGCCCCCCTCCCCATAGTATGGCGCCCTGCAGCGTCGTGACCTGTGTGCTAACTCCTGGTCGGCAGTGTCATTGTACTCCATTACCAACGCCCGAATAGAAGCAAGGATAAGGGAGGCAGGGTTATGTGTGTATTCGCACTCTAAAGCAGATATTTTGTCTGCCAGTCTATGCATCCGGATTCGTAGGTGTTTTAGGACCCTCGTCTCTGCACCCATGCAGATACCCCTAATAGTAACTTTAAATGCCTCCCACGAGGCCCCAGGGCTGTCTACCGAGCCGGCGTTTTCTTTAAACAAATTACTGATGGCCGCGCCTATGGTGCAGCGGAACACCTGGCCTGTAAGTGAGGAGGGCTGCAATCGCCAGTGAAACGGGGGCGCTCCCAGGTGGGGACCTGCATCTCTAGGAGAACTTGAGAGCAATTACAGAAGGAAGATATGATAAAATCAAGAAAGATGACTGAGGTATTATGGTGTGATGATGTGATAATTAAAAAAATATCCAGGGGGAATGGTAGAAGTGAAACATTTCATTAGGAAATAGCTGCCTAATATAGGTTTGGGCTACTTAGCATAACTAGGCTACATTTACAAGAGTACGTGTCAGTTGCAGTTGAGCGTTACCAACAAAATTTGACTCAAGGCGCTGTCACTCTGATGCGTGCTTTAGCAGAGAGTCACAGATTACTGCCACTCTCTCTTTACGCGCAGGCGGTATCGAAGTAGCCCGCCCTACTGCCACCGGGCAACTTTTTCACAACATTGTGACCGGGAGCTTGTCTACTATCCCCATTGCCCGATTCTCCCTTCGGTAGCAGCCGCTCCATGCAATCTAGCCAGTGATGGTTTCCTCATCATCAACCCCTGGTGCTTAAAAGTAAGACTCCGTCCTGGTTTCGTGTAACCCTGAACTGGTACAATTCGCTACTTGCTTTGTTATGCGCTACACACCGGGACTAGCACCCCCTTCTATCAGCGATCATATCGGGCTCGATTACTGTAAAATTTCGTATTTTGGGCTCTCCTCCATAGGCATTTCTTGTCTCAGGCATATATTACTCAGTTCTGATGATGATCCCTAGATTTTCAAAGGGAATCGAAACATTGTCGACCTGTAGTATCATGACTATTGCAATGTCTTCTTTATTTTAATAATGATAGCATTGGTAACTTAATAGACGTGACACTAATTGTTTATTATTTATGTAGTCACTGCAAATGTCTGAGTTGTGTTAACCAATTTATTTTGTGTCTTGTATGTTTACCAATTTATTTGCTTTCGTTTTCTTTTACCCTTTTTCAACGTTAACTAAATTGTGTTATTACTTCATTTGATTTTTGCTGTCATAGAAACTATTTGACTTCTATGTTTATTTTTGTATAGTATTCTATTGGAAGAGACTACCTGTTCCTCTATAAATTACTGTAGCCATAGTCCCTGACATATCCTTGGGTTCCCTTGTCTATGAGAATATGTCAGTTACACAAAAGCGCATGTATATTTGTGTTGCACAAACTAAATAGGTATTTACGTTTGGTTTCATAAAATCATTGAAATTCAGCTGCAAACCATGGTATCTGTCCTTAAGTGCAAAAGTAACTTATCACTAACTTCCTTGGGAAGGAATGTACTTGTGTTGCAACATTGCAAAGCTATGAACTAAGCCTCTGTTGTTCTAAATGTGCAGAAGCAGTTCTTTGTTTCCTTGTATTTTTGTATTAGTAAAATGTATCATTTCTTCAGTGCATCCAATAATATACACAGCAGCCAGTTGTATGTCGTTACAACGCGTTCTGTTGCACCGCATTCCTTTACCACGCATGCGTTACAACGGAATGCTATTTCCACGGACAACCTTTACCACGAATATTCCTTTACCACGCATACTTGCATGGTAATGGCATACTCTTGGTAAAGGTTATCCCCCTCCCCTGTACCCTTACGTGACCCCCCCAATCCTTATTATAATTACCCCTGCCCATTACCCTCAATCTATATATATATATATATATTAAACTTTTATTCCCCTTACCTCTTCACGTCCTCTCCTCGATCTTCCTTGGTGACGTCCTACGTCGTAAAGAGGAAACGTAATTCCGTTTCCTCTAAAACGACGCCGATTGTCACCACTTCCCGACGTTTCAACAGGTTCTTTTTTTGGGGCGGGGGGAGACCCCCCAAGACCCCTTTTTTTTGCACGCTTTTTATTTTTATTTTTGAGGTGAGACCCCCCAAGCCCCCTTTTTTTATTTTTACCCTTTAACACACGTCTTCGCCGACATTAAAAACGGACTGAACTTGAAGAAGATGAAGACGTTCCAGTGCAGCTTGCGTGGTAAAGACGGTCGTGGAAGGCATTCGCGTGGTAAAGACGTTTACGTGGTAAGTGTACCGTTGTAAACGTAACGCGTAGAAAAGCCTTCGTGGTTAAGGATGTTTCCCACAGCAGCCAATGAAAATAATGTGAAAGTATGTGCTGTTTTGATATTTGTAATGTGATTGGGGCTGTGCATGTAAAATATTTAATGCTGTTTCTTTATGTAAAATCACGCTATGAATGTGTGTTTTTGGCAGAACATTATAAAAGACTCGCTTTTTGGGGAAGTCAGATTATTATTTTCTTCTTAGACTTTTCTTTCTAGACGTTCTGATTTCAGACTTTTCTACTTGTTGCTTGTGGTTCTTTCTGCATTTTGGCCTATTTACTATTATTAATTTGATCGATTTCCAGATATGCTGTGGCTACTTATCTTAAAGGCAAATGGCATTTTTTCATTATTATGGTTTTGATTTCATGATAATTCCTTTGATTTAGTAACTTTTGTTTTCTGTAATGATACTATTATTTGAATACATCCACAAATACAAGGTAATGGAAAAGCCTTGTGCAGGTTTTCCTAATGGTCTTTACTGAGCATTAAAATGTAGGATTCTCCCTCTCCTGCTCATATCGACCCACCATAATTAAATAGGGGTGGAGCTTGGACCAAACAAGGAAAGAAGAGTTAGAATGCAGGGGTTGGGGGTTGTTCCATGTCAGTTGATTTCAGGCCACTGTGTGGTTTGCACTTTGTATATGCAGTGACCCAATAAATTAGTGAAATTCTGCATCAGAGCTCCTGTATGCTGTGTTTATCTTCCAGGTGTCCACTTCACCACAATAGTATGAAGTCAAGAAAATCTTTACTTTGCATATATGTAATAAAAGATGCATAATAACAAGATAGAAGCAATCAATAAATTACATGTTCACATGAATATCAAAAGCGGCAACATGTACATAATGAAAACAGTCACTAAAGTGCATAGAACATACATAACAAATTACAAAAATAATAAGGTTTATCATGACGAGGTGGGCGTGCCCTGGCAAGATGGCCGCCTAGTCGCAACTCTCGTTAGCTATTGCTGCCGAGCCGACAATCCTGCATAATCTCCTTCCCCATCCACTACTATAAACCGCTTGTGCAGTGACCTATAGGCTTGCGAAGGCTGAGGATAGTCAGGGGGCCCCGCTGTGGCTGTGCGGAGGCACCCCGATACGCAACAACTTGAGCCAAGTGGGCCAGCATCTGGCAGCTTCGCCAACAAAGCTGGCACACCCGAAAAACAAGCCCGCACTCTGAGACGGGGGCTGCGGCACCTGAAGATGTGCCTTGGGACTGCCGCCCTCCCCTGCGGTGACCCCCGAACTACTGAGCCTGACGAGCTGCCTTGGAGCGGGCCAGGCAGTGGATTTGGACTACCCTGCTCTTTCTATGCCAAGTTGAGTGAGCTGCTTTCCCCCAGGGCTGCCATGCAGTGATTGTGGAGGCCGCGGGCGGTGACCTGTAGTCCCTGTGGCATCTGGTTGCTGGACTGCGGCTCCCTGCACCTTGAGACGTGCTTCCCTGAGAGCGGCGACACTTGCAGACTCTGTTCCATCTCCTTTCTCGGGCAAGGCGCCGCAAACTGTGTACATGGCCCTGACCAGTGGCGGCTGGTGACATTTGAAAGTGGTGTGGTGTAAACTTTCTGTCAGGGTGAACCGTGGCGTGCGAGCGCAGTGAGAGAGTCTGAACATATTAAGAGGGGTTCGGGCGGGATTCTCCCCAGAGAAAATTTTGAGAATAGTGGGTAAATGGTGCATTTTCAAGCAAATTTGAGAAGCACAGAGACTAGAGGTGCAAACACACATAGACCCAATGCAGCACTGTGACTCGGACTGGTGCCACACACAGAGCCAGCTGCAACACAGAGACTAGAGCAGTAGATAAGTGGGAGAACTAGAGACAAATAAAAGTGCCATACATACACTAAACAGAACACGCTTTCAAATAATAGACACCCCAAACAAAGGATGCTCCATACCCAGATGAGCGCAATGAGCAATTGAAAATCATAAAATAAAGGACACACGGAGTATACAGATGGAAACAGAAATACCCGAAATACCACACACACACTCAGAAGCAAGCAGAACGTGGACATCAAATACAAACAAAAGGCAGGCCCAAATACAGAAATCGTCACAGACACTCCGAAACGCAAAATGTCACATACATATTAAATGGCATAAAGAACAACTGGCACAAACATACACACACGTACCGTCTGGAATATAAAGATAAGCAGCCAGTAAAGACAATAAATGCTATACGTACAAACAAAATGGAACACAAACCCAAATGCCAACAACACCCACGCACCAAAAACTCAAACGTACATAATACCAAAGAGGAGACAGAAACTATTTGACAGATATACAAGTAAATTAAATAAATGCCAACTAGCACAAAAGAAGTGAAATACATACAAATCAAAAGGCACGCAACATTAATCTAAACCCACATGTGCAAAACTGCACGAGACACTGTGAGAAGATTTGGGCTGAGTGAGGAGACTGTGGACATTCAGTCACTCTGACACTGCAACAGACTATACCCAACATAGACCCGCAAGCATGAACGACGAGAATTATACGTCGCTATTAGCTTTAAAAAGAAAGTCACAACGCTAAAATCTAACACAGGAACTGGCAACACACAAGCAGAGTGCCATTTTGCATGAAAATATGTTTAGAAACAAAGTGTTGCAGCATTGAAGTGATTTCTTTCCTGTAGCCCTGTTACTAAGTTTAAAGTAACTGTTCAGAAAGAAGTCTGAGCTGAGATTGGTGAAAAATGTTAAACTCTTTATACCCATGACTTCGCCTTTTTGCACTCCAAAATACAGTGCTTACGTTTACTCGATCTACAGAGCTGGATTCAAAGTACAGACAAAGCATATAACATAAATAATGCATCCAGCACAGCGTAGGAGTGTAAACGTACAAGTTTAAAAAACACATAAACTCTGGCCTGAAGATGAAAATGGTGGGTGCCAGGCAGGCAGTCACAAAACAAACCTTCTGATTTACAGGACATGTTTACACCACACATCACCTGACTTGGAGGGTGGGACTGGGTGAGTCTGGGAGTAACAAAACAGGAGTACCATTTCCAGGGCATAGGCGCTGTTTTGTAAAAGTATGGCACTGCTCAAACAGCACAGCTGATCTCCAGCCCCACGCATACCACTTTAATCAGAAAAGTAAACACCCTGTCTATGTACATTTCTGGTCACCAGCTAATAACTTTCAGAAGCACGAAACTTTTGTGAAATAATTTCCAGAAGTTGGTGCAGTTTAGCGCTGAATAACAGTCACTCAGTAACACTCAGTCACTCAGGTCGTCTCATAAGTTACATTCATTACGTTCATTTATGCTTATGTCCCCATTCACCGGCCGTGAAAAGGGGGTTGGAGCCGAACTTCACCTAAGTCAATATTTTGTGTGCGACCGACCACCCTTCTTGTAAATAAATATGTCTGAACGCATTTTACAGAGTGCTTAAGAATGGTTTTTAAGCGCTACTTCTTTGGGCAGATAACTTGGAATGCGAGACTGCGGGTTTCGCCCAAGATCACTCATTTGGCTCCAAAGTAAAAGCCATCAATAGAAGTCAGTGTCTTCCCTTGCGACTTATGGTCTGTTTATCCACCAGTCTGCGGCGGTTGCCCACTAAAGCTGGCACGGGGTACTGCTGCATGGTCCGCTCGGCTAGCAGGACTGGCGCTGGCCCAGAATGAAGCTATGTGCAGCTTACACGCACCTTAAACAGGCGTGTACCAACTTCCATCTCTGCTTTTTAGGTCTCGGCTGGCGTAGGCTGCGCAGACATGCGCAGTCTCGCTGGCGAGATTTAGTGTTAACAGGTATTTTTCTGAAAGGGCCATTAAGCCCCGCCCCTCTTTTCCATTGGCTGGCGTCACCGTTTATGCTAAACGGTGGCCAGCTGTCAAGAATTCCTGTCATGCGAGGGGAGGAAAACGGTAACCAGCGAAAACGGACTACATCTCCCAGGATGCTTAGCGGTTGAGAGGTTATGTAAACAAGAGAGCTGTTACATAACTCAAGGAAAACACGCCCTTATGTAAACAGGAGAGCTGTTACATCACTCAAGGAAAACACGCCCTTATGTAAACAGGAGAGCTGTTACATAACTCAAGGAAAACACGCCCTTATGTAAACAGGAGAGCTGTTACATAACTCAAGGAAAACACGCCCTATAAAGGGAGGAACCGGGAGGTACAACGCTGTCGGATATTGTGTTTACATCGACGTACCTGCTTAGTGTAGAGCAGTGTTCCGGAGTGGTGCTCCAGTAAGGCAAGAACGGAGGTAGGTCGAGTCGTTACTCCCTGGGCCGTGTCTTGCCCCATCGTCACCTGTGAAGGACCCGGAAGCTCTACCGGATAACCATTGAGCTTCGCTTTTTGACTCGGCTGAGTCCAAGCGCAGTGGCGCTTTTGCTGGTTGGAGTCGTAACTCCCAGCCCGACCAGAGATACAGGGACTGCCAGCTGTAACGCACACCAGGAGGTGTTTGCCGCGTTACAGACTCGGAAGTCCACGGGATCGATCGAGCGGCTGCTCTCGGTTCAGTCTTCTTTGCTTGTGATTGGGGTATCGGTGACGCATCACCAGGAGGTGACTCCGCGTCCCGGTGCAGTCTGAGGAAGAGGTTGAGCGGCTGCTCCCTTCAGGTAGAGACCCCGGCTGGGTGTTTCCCTGATTCCTCGATTCTCCCCAATACTCTTCGTGCCCCTCACAGCCTACCGATTGGCATTGTCGGCCATTTCATTTCTGCCCTCTGTTGGCATACGCCGGGATCGGCGTATATGCAGAGGACGGTTAGGACCATCCGTGCTGTGGGCTGGTAACGTACTTAGCCTGGAGGATTCCAGTGACTATAACCTTTGTTTATTCCTTGTATTCTTTTTGCCTTCATTGAAATAACTAAACCTTCACAAGTGGTTGCGTTCTCATTATCGTGTCTGTTAAACGATCCTGAGACGTTCAGGGCGTTACACCAGCCATTGGAAAAGAGGTGTCTGTGACGTATTTGCTTTGCTTTTTGAGCCATCCCATTTGGACGGCCTCGCCTGCTTTGCTTTCGTCGCAAAAGGCGAGGCCGTCCAAGTGGGACGGCAGAAAAAAAGCGAAACGAAAACGTCATGGGAGCGCTTGTTACATGTTGCTGCGGTACTGAACCGAGTACCAGTTGTCAATTCGGATATCACATTGTGGGGCTTTCAGTCAACTCTCTTAATTCATTGATCTGTTGGCGTGTCCTTCACATCTACCTACATCCATCACTTAACGCAGCATTGGACAATGATGGCATTTTTCTCCCTGAAGTTGAGCATCAGTCCGTGACGCGCACGAACCGGTGTTGCTGAGACACGTTCACGACACTGCGACTCTTCCGTCAAATGTGTGCGGTCCTCTCATTGGTCGCAGGGGCAGACTCCGCCCCAGTGGCTGTCGTCTCCTGCGTTTCCCGCCCCAGTGGCTGCAAGTAATATTTTCCTCCCTGAAGTGGAGCATCAGTCCGTGAGTGGACTGACCGGCCGCTGCTATGCTCCACTTCCCGCTGCTCCTCTGCCTGTCGGCGCTGCCAGGGCAGGCCCTGGGTGAGTGTCAGAAACCCGAACCGGGTGGGGGTGCAGCAGTCCGGGGGGGGCTTCAGGGTTTGCATGAGGGGCGCAGCTGTGCTTACAGCCCGGTCTGAAGGAGGAGGGGCCGCTCCGCAGCCCGTCAACAGGAGTTCAAATCACAGCCAAAGATTTGGGGGCCGGGGTGTCTCTAAGAGGACTCACAGAACTGTTAAAGGGGCGTCACCAACTCAATCAAGGGGTGACCCAAACCATCACTAGAGCCGAGCGCTTCAGAAACAACCGAACCAGCCGCAGCCTCGAAGAGATCGCTTAGAGATTGGGGGGGGGGGGTTAGCTTCAGAGGAGAACAATGCGAGTCATGACAAGTAAACCCCCTCCCCTGGTAGTACACTGGTCTTTCCCAATGCTTCTTTCTAAGGGACACCTGGCGCAGAGGACAGTACAGGGTGACCATGAGTTACCTCAGTAGTAGATTTGTCTTTGCCAGTGCTTGTTTGTGCTCCCCAGTCTCTATGGCACAAGAGCTGAGCTAGAGCCGAGTTGGAGCCTTGCTCGGTTCCTACCTCTGCATGACTTGTACTTTCCTCTATTATCTCTATGCGCTCTGTGGCGTTGGTGGTGTACCTCTGCAGGCCTTTTGTCCGCCCACGTAGCCCATGCGTTGCCCAACAGGGCAGTTCCTTGTCCCCACTCAACTGCGTGTCTAGCCCTCTGAGGGCGGAAGGGCCGGGGTGTGCAGCATTTTAGCTGTGGACCCGCGGGATTCCGTAGCGGCAGATCGGGCACTGGAATTATGCAACCGGGGAATGCCAAATTATGCGGCAGGGTTAACTAAATGGTGTTGCAAGAAAAGTCACATTTTACGGTGTAAATCAGAAAATTATGGAGCAGACATATTATTTGGCTAATGCAGCAAATTCATAATTTTGGTGAAGACGCTGCGGCCGCAGAATCCAAGTGACCCTGATTAGATGACGGCAGTAGTGCAGGTAAACCATTCTAATGTCCGCAGTGAAGCCTGTTGTTACTGTGTTAGTGGACATGTGGTGTATATGGCATGATGCAGTTGTGGTTTACCTCTGCTGGGGTGGTCGTTTTGGTGCCTTTTGGGTGTACGGCGTGTTTGAGAAGGGATGTGCTCCTGAATGTTTTTTTTTACCCGGACTCCGACGAAGCTGTCAGATAGTCAGTCAGTTATGGCTGGCGTGAACCGCTTTCACCCCCGGGTCACTCAATATGGCGAGGTTCCTGTCGGTTGGCCTCCCTGCGCATGCGCGGCATCGGCGTGAGGCACCCAGGGCTGGCTCCTTCCTTTGGAGCCACACGCCTTGCCCTCGACTGCTGCTGAGACCTGCCAAAACTGCTCTTTTAAAAAAAAATATACAACAAAAAAAATCTGATTTTGATTAATATGGAGAAAGGGGACATATCATAACTGATAATAAAAATGATAAATGACATCTGAATTACGTGTAGCGGTAATTTATTACATAAAATATCTTTTATTTGACATAGGATTAGTTGCTGGAAGCATCACTCACCCTGACGAGTTGAAGCCACAGCGGCGAGGTCGGGATCTCCGGCGGCTGCCAGGGCCGCCGCGTGAAATATACCGATCCCACGCTCAGGGAGAAGGATCCGACTTTAAATACTTAAGTAATTAATTGGGTTTATATATTCTTTTTTTCCCTACCTTTCTCACCCCCTTAATTAAGATCGATCTGCTGAGAGTTAGCGGTCTGCGCAGGATATGCTGACAGCTGATGGTTCTGCCTATGCGTGGGTGCCGGTCCTTTCCTCCCACTTCTTGGCTCTCTACATCTTTTTCCTCTTACTCCTTGGCCTCCTGCTTCCTTTCTTTTACTTCATCACCTCGGTGCTTCCTTTCGTCTCACTCCTCGTCTCTGCTTCCTTTCCTATCACTCGTCTCTCTGCTCCTTTCCTCTCACTTCTTGCCTCTCTGATTCCTTTCCTCTCACTCCTTGGCTCTCTGCTTCTTTTTCCTCTCACTCTTTGGCCCCCTGGTTCCTTTCTTGTACTCCATTGCTGCTTCTTTCTTCTACTCTCTCACCTCTCTACTTCTTTTCTTCTCACTCCTCGACTTTCTCCTTCCTTTCTTCTACTCTCCTCGCCTGCTTCCTTTCGTCAACTCCCTCACCTGCTTCCTTTCTTCCCCCTCCTCTCGGTTTCCTTTCCTCTCACACCTCAACTCTGCTTCTTTTTCCTCTAACACCACGGCCTTCTGCTTTCTTCTAACCCTCTGTCTCTCCACTGCTTTTCTTTGAACCCCTTGGCCCTCTGTTCCTTTTTTCTGACCCTCGGCTCTCTGCTGAGGGTCAGCATGACAAAAAAAGCGAACAACCAGAATCAGAATTGCAGTGGTGCTTCTAGGAGTGAATCATAGCACAATAAACTGAGCGCAAGGACACATACGCTGAGAGTCGGGACACCTTTATCCAGAGCAAGGCCCTCCGGTTTGGGAAAACCCATTGCCAGTTTTCCATACTCCATAGTGGGAGTGCATGTTGTGGGCAGAGCACAAGTCCTAAAACAAGCATTGGCATAGCCAATAGGTCTCGCCTTTGGGATCTTCAACGTGTTTAGCCATGCAACAGTTGATGGTGTTGCACCAGATGCTCAAACTTCAACAAAGACAATGCTTGTTTTTTTTTTTACTGCTAAGGCGAAGAGTCCTTGCGGGTTAGAACTCTGCATTGGTGGCACCCATACATATATTTGACCTGATGTCATGCCTGGTTATTTTAGATAGGTCAACATATGATCGCTTCGCTGCAGCAATTTTATAATTGATATACATAGAACAACTATATCGCACATTAGCACGAAGGTACCGACAAAACCTACGTTACCTCAAAATGCAGTCGCGGCTCACAATACTCGCGGGTGGGGGAGTTGCGCGGGGTTTGGGCCAGGGGGGCTTAAAATCAAAATAAAAAATTTAAAAAAGAAAACTTACCTGACTGGGTCTGCGCCAACTCTGCTCCTGGACCGGGGTCCGGCATTGGCGCCTTCAACGTCTAGGAACAGCCCCGTCACTGGAGTGGCAACCCCTCTGTGGCTGAACTTCTAGCAGCAATTCACGGCTCTCAAGTCACCCTGGAAGGGAAGATGGACACAATGGCTATTGAGATACCAAGATCAACCATCTGCGAATAGACATTCACAAGGTCGCAGTTTGCACCACAGCAGTGGAGGACAATGTGGATGCTTTGATAAGTGAGGTCAAGTCACCCACAGCTGCGATCGAAGGTCCGACATGCAGTGTCTTGCATGCGCAAGAAGGCGTGGAGGAAGCTGAAGGGCACTCCCGACAAGATTACAGATAGCTGGTGGGTTTTCCGGAATGGGCAGAGGGCCCATCTACAGAGCTCTCCCTAGAAGGCTGGATCACAAAGATCCTCAGCCCTCCGAGTCTTTTTAATTTCTTCACCATTGAACGGGCACGGGCACATACTCCCCCAGAGTCATGGTAACTCGCTGGCTTAACCACAGTGACTGAGATACTATCCTACAACATTTGCACACTTGCAGGCCCCCTATATGAGGACAAACATATATTAGTTTATCCCGATTACACTCATAAAGTCCAGAACTTGCGCCATAACGTTCTGTAGGTGAAACTACTACTGTGTGAATGCAATAGCAAGTAAAGCTTGCTGTTTCCAGTCAAATTGCGCATCTGATATGATGACCAGGTGCGTTTCTGTGAGTCCCCTCAAGAGGTTCTGGACTGGTTGGACATTATGTAACGATGGGGCTCTGTAAGTGCTTCTGGGAACTGGGGATAGCGCGTGGGCCGGTGCGGCTCTTTGGTCGCAACAGGAAAATGCCCCAGATGGGACAGGAACAACCGAGAGTTCCTGCTGGAGATCGAATCCTTGTTTGTCCTGATGGCACCTTACATTTGCAGGCACCCAGCTCAGTGGACAGCGACGCATTCTCCCAGATACGACTGGTGCCTGACACTTTTAGCGACATCACAAATGCTGGTTAACCCTGGATGAGGCCTGGGCGTTCACATACACGCCTTCGCAGGACACGGATACTTGGTGTTTATTTTAGACTTGAGAATGTAACCACATGATAGTCTGCCCTGATGCTCTATGGTGGCGGTGCCTACATTCGCTGGACTGAGGCCGACCGCGTTAACCTTGACGAAGACACAGACCATGCTCAACGACCTACCGGTAATATGACATCACTAGGTATACACTTGACTATAAATGTTACTGTTTCATGTTTGTTGATTTGGTGCCACCTATGAGTTGCTGGGTTGTACAAAGGGACTAGTCTTGTCACTACCTCCTGGGCATTATGTGGGGGGTGGATCAATTTTAGCTTTGCGGCGGGGTTAGCAGGGGGCGTCTGCTTATGGCCTGCTAAGTACCTGTCCTGGTCTCGTGGTAGGAAGGTGACACGGTTCCTCTGCCTGTTTTTCACCTAGGATTTATTACATTTGACGGGTGGGTGGGAAGTGGATGGGACTTGGAGTGGTGACCGGTCTCCTTCTGGCCATTGGTTGTGCTGGAAGGTGTCCTGTACATTCTGCCTAGGGGTGTGGGTCTGAAGTTATTGTTATGTAGGTTCATGTTTTTGTTTTCTGGTTGCATGGGACATGCTCTGAATGTTTGTACCTTTTACTTTGCACTGTTTACACCATAGTGGCCTGGTGGGAGGGCCTTTAATTCCGCTGCACAAGGTCATTCCAGGTGTGGAACATGAGTACAAGTTCCTTACATGGAATATTCGTGGTCTAAACTGACCTGAAAATTGCCATAGAGTACACACCTTTCTCAAGCACTACCGTATATCAATTGCATTATTATTAGAGACACATTAATGGAGTGACTGTATTCTGGTGCTGCAGCGTAAATGGCGGTTCCACATTTATACCACCTCCTATTCTGGATTTGAAAGAGGAGCCCTCATATGGGTGGCTCTGGGGATCCCTTTTTAAAAACTATAGGTCTGATTGGACCCATAGGGTGATATATCATCCTCCATGGCACCTTAAATTCACGAGTTCTGTCTGGCCAATATTCACGCTCCCAGTGTAGATGACCTGGCCTTCTTTGGGGATGTGCTGTCGACAGCTCAGAAATTCCTTACTGACGAGCTGATCTTGGCTGGGGATTGTGTATTGGACAGCATGATGGACAGTTGCACCTGTGGGAGGGTACTAAACTCAAACTGACTGACAGCATGAAACAGTTGATGACAGGGGTGGGGCTTATAAACACTTGGGGCCATATTATCAAGAACGGGCGTAACATTATCGCCGCTTTAGCGGCAAGAAATTGTCGCTAACGCGGCGATAAGGGGCTTGATAATATGCCCTAGAGAATTCCAATAGAAGCCCAGGTTTGATTTCCTTCCAACCAGAACCTGGGCTTCTATTGGAATTCTCTAGGGCAATGTTATCGTCCGTTCTTGATAATATGGCCCTTGGAGGGCTCAACACCTGCACACTCGGGCATACTATTGTTACATGCCGACTGCAAATACACATAGTAGACTGGATTATTTCCTCACACAGGCGGAGGCGACTCCACGCATGATGGACAAATGTATCTGGCACTATACCGTTCCAATCACTCGCCACCCTGTTGACCTACTCTTTGGTTAGGCAACTCCCCCGTGTTCCGCTGTGGTGAATGAGGGATGAGGTCCTCATGGATCCAGTCTATCGAGGAACAATCGTAGATGCATTAACTGATTACTTTGACCATAATTGGGAGAGTACCCAACATAGAGTGATGGAGTGGGACACCATGAAGGTGGTGATCAGGGGAAGAGGTATGGCTACTACCGGGGGTGCCTGTCAGCCACTGGAACGGGACCTGACACTACAAGAGGTAACGCTGGCGACCTTGGATAGGGAGCTGCCAAACAATCAGACAAAACGTTCTCAGTAGAGGGAGGCGAAGAAACAGCTTTAATCATCATTTGAATGGCTCAAGGAACATGTGCTCCTGTAGACACAGACTCCACATGGAAGGGGACAGGGCGGGTCGTTTATTGGCCAGAATACTTAAACAGGAACATTACTCTGAACACATACTGATCAGAGATCAGTCTGGGAGAGTGGTGCATGGCCAACATGTCATCATAAAAAATTTGATAGCGTATATACATCTCCTGGAGGGTCCCCAGAACATCTGGCGCATGCCTACTTAATCTCACTTCCATTGACGCAGTTAGACAGCTCCGGGCGGGATGACCTGGAGAGCCCTGTGACCAAACGGGAAATATTACAAGCCATAGAATCCCTTAAGACAGCGAAAGCCCCGGGGAAGGTGGGATAGACTACCTACCGAATTATACATGAACATTTACAGGGACCACGGCGGATAGATTGTTGCTGGTGTATCTGGAAGCCTTTGAGCAGGTTATACCCTTGTTGTGCTAATATTTAAGCCTGGGAAGGATCCTTTGGATGCCGCCTTTATCACCCCCTATCATTATTGAACATAGACCAAAAAATAATCGCCCAGATATTAGCAAAATGCCTCTACCGCTATCTTCTAAAACTAGTCCACCCGGATCCGTCGGGATTGTCCCTCGCAGAAATACCCTCTGCAACTTTATTGCCCTGTCTAGAACAAGGTCAATAAGTGTTGCCCATTTTGGATATAGAAAAGACATTTGATTCAGTGTGCTGGGACTATATGTGGCGGGGTGCTCGACAAAGTGGGGTTGGGCTCCAAATTAATAGCTTGGATCAAGCTGCTCTACACAAAGCCACTGGCAAGGGTCTGCACAGGGTGCACTGTGTCGGAGGGGATTAATTTACAGAGGGGTATCAGACAGGGATGCCCCTTGTCCCCTTTACTATTTGCACTGACGATTGAGCCAGTGTTGTGTAGATTGAGACAGTTGCAATAGTACTGGGGAGTCCAAGTGGGTATGATGACCCATGTAGTGTCACAATATGCAGATGACTCTATGGTCTACTTGTGCCAACCGGACATATCAGCCCGATCATGTTAAATGTGATGAGAGAATTCGGAGAGCTATCGGGGTTGCATGTGAATCACCTAAAATCTGCATTATTCCCCATGGGACAGCTGAAAGGAATGGAGCTTGCCCGGCTCAATGAAGCAGGCCTTCCATGGCAGACAGATAACGTGCTTCATCTTGTATGTACATAGCCCATGGAGAACAACAGTGTCACAGACTCAATAGAGGTTGAATGCTAACAAACCTTCACCCATCCATTCATTCCTGGAACATCCTGAAGTTTTCCCTGCTGGGGAAAATACCTTTGATTAAAACAGTGGTACTCCCTTGTTGTTTGTATGTATTGCAGGGCACTATGTATGCAATGCATGTAGTATTTTCCGGGAGCTAGATCGCCTTCTGCTTGAATTAATGTGGGTGGTGAAACGACATTGGGTAGGCCGGGCCACGCTCAAATTAGATTGGGATAGGGGTGGTATTGTAGTGTAGTTCCTATTTCCCTTATAGGCTCTGCGCATTGGAATATACACTATAGTTGAGGCATAGAACTGAGGTCAGTATGCCTCTATCGAGTACATTAAACTTAATTACTTGGTTTGCCAGCTAACTTAGAGGCCACTAGAAACTTCTCGAATAAAGAAGAAGGGAGTAGTTTCTGGCAACCGAATAAACATGACAACTTTGTTTCCCTTTAGAATCGGAACATGTCTCAGAATCGTGGAAACAACAGATAACAGTTTCTCTCAGTCAATCGTGCATGCTTAGTTTCTTCAGAGTTACACAGAAACAGATAGACGGGCGTTTCAATAAAAAGGATTTATTGAACAGTCTTGTTTCTCGTGTAAGAGATATCAGCTGTTACAATTGCAAGACTGTATGCGAGATATAATACGTACAGTGTAAGCAGTAGGAAGAAATAATACTGCAATAGCATTGTCTTCTAGCTATGACATATATTCATATACACATACATAAATAATATAGGCTAAAAAGTGGATACTCGTCTGATGCTTCTAGCTAGTTCTACCCCAGTGTACCTAACCGAAGTGTAGTACAAGGTAAGAAGTAGGTGTGGTATTCTATAGTATGGTTAGCTATAGTTTGCATAGGTTAAATCTGCTATGCCAAGAGTCCCTCTAGGTTCTAGTCAGCTCCATACCTTAGAATAAGAGAGGTGGGAATCTCTTTCCGGGTCTCAAACTCTAACACCCCGCGAAGGGAGTCAGAACACTGGAAGCTGGATTCTCCGCGAGCACGGATGACAGCGTCTGGTCAGTGCGTCAGGTGGGGACTCGAATTCCTTCCAAACTTACCGTGGCAAGCCGTATCGAGCTGTGCAGCCGAGCTGTGGTTTGCCATGGTAAGGGGAGGTATATTTATACCTGGAAAGTGCTTAGGAATGTTAGCATTGATGTAAAGTCGGGCAGAGGAAGACGTCATGGATTAACCCCTAGGGAATAGTAGTTCATCCATAATAGATGAGTTCTTGGAGAAATCAATAATCCTAGCTAGGGAAAGTCCCAAAGGCTTATGGGTCTGGTTTCTAAGAACTTGTTGTGACGTTTGGATGGACGGATGTAGGAGACCATGCCTGTATTTGGATAGCATGGCTAATGCCTAAATAAGGACTGGGATTCTATGCCTAAATAAGGGCAATACGAATTGTGCCTATATAAGGACATGATTTAGGAAAACCTATATATGGGCATCTAAATCGAAACACAACACCCACTCCACTTTCGAATGAATGATAATACTAAATGCTAAACATGAAATGCTAAACATTCTAAAATTGAGTACCACATGTTGCTAAAAACATTTGTAAAAGCATACTAAAATAAGTCTTTGTTTGAAAACTTTTGCTAGACATGAAATGCAAAGGTGCTGTACATATTAAAGCAATGTTTCATTTTAAGCGTATGTTTACAGTGAAATGCTAAATGAATGAACATAAATATATAAATATGATGAAATGGTTCACGATTATACGAGAAAAGTTCAAAGCCAATTCATGTCATGTTACATAAATGAAATTGTTGTGAATAAAGGTGACAATGTGTCCCTGGAAGTGTTCAAAGAAGTCTGTTCTCTATTAATAGTTCTACTTTAAGCATATTAATTCGCCATAAAAAAGAAAAATTCAATTTTAGAAGAGAAGAGAAAAAAAAACATTGTATGAAAAAGTTCCAAGGTTTCTCTTTGTTTTGAAAAATGAAGGCCAAATTCATAGCTTTCCCGGTACAGTGTGAGCCGAATCAAAAGTCATTGTAAGGGGCTGGTGAAAACATGAAATCCTCTATTCCTGTAGACAAAAGATCGTCTACCGATGTCGGTGATAGTTGGAATACCTCGTTTAGTAGATTAACTGCACATAGATGTGAAGCATCGCCAGTAGCAATGTTCCCTTCCGATGTTACCTCTGTGCCTGTTGATCCATCTCGTACCTCAGCAGTAGCCTGTTGCGTCTGTGAGATCTCAACGAATGCCGTCATCAGGATTGGTAGCCTCTGGGGACAACAAGAGCATGGGCCATTATCGGGTCCAGCAAAGTATTGAAATCCGTTGGCATGACTGATGGGAGTGTTAGATAGATGTCTAGCACACCTTTTTCACAGCAAAGCAGGCAGCGTAGAACAGGTAAGATGCAATCTTGCCAGATTGGTCTGAATGACAGAAATCATGTGGTATTTAATTCTCGTAGACGAGGTAAGCCCAAAAGTTGTACTATGTGCTCACGACACTTCCTTTCCTGGAGAGCTTTCACCAAGGTGCTGGAAGTGACGCTGGTGGATTGGCTTGCCATAGCGTAGTAGTGGGAATAAAAACAGGATTCCTGCAACGAGTGCTAGAATTAGTGGCAGACCACCAAACACCGAGTGCACGAAGTTTGGAATAACTCCGAGGACTGCTTGAAAAGGTGTTAACAGTCCTGAACATATGGTCTTAAATACATGCACAATACCTCTCATATCAGACATGTTTAAGATATGTTCCAACATTTCTGTGAAATGTGTAGGGCAGTTTGTACTTAAAAGAGCCTGTATCTCAGCTGAAGTCCTTGCAACTTGTAGATCATAGGTTTCTTTGGCCGAGGTCAAAGGCACAGTTTTCTGTAAAAGAATGGCTTTAATTCTGCTTAAAGTATCAATTCATATAGAAGAGATGTTCAGTGAAGGCCATAAAGGAGGCTCCCTGACTGTGTCTATTTGGGAGAACAAAACTTACATACAGCAAGTGACCCTGGAGCCAACCGTTACTAGATATGGGATACCTGGCAACATCAAGAGTAATTAGTGGTGAGATGCACACCTCTTTACTCAAATTATTACTTGTATTCCTTATAATGTACTCTCCAGTTTCAACCATGTAGGCGTGCTCGCTTGCTCTGCGCTCCGTCCACGTGCGCTGCAACATAATAGGAACACAAGCGGACCACTTTCCGATCCCCATCAAACTGCACAGCCAATCGCCAACGAATCCAATGAATTAAATTCATAATTATCAATCCTCAATTTTATCCAAAAATATATTCATCCTTCTTTCTCTTTGTTATTCAATTCATTTTACTCATTTTCGTTTTCGTTCATTCGCTGTTCATATAAACGCAGGAGAAAAGATGTTTCCACATGCCACGCTTTACTTAAAATCACCCAATGCATTTCGGGAAAAAAATCCCTTCTTCAGGGGTTTCGTGACAAGTGCAGGTTAAACCTCCAAATACGAAGCTTTACTGAATGTTCTCTCATTTTCTGCTTTATTCATTTCCATAACGCGGGGAATTCTGCGCACTGCTCCAACACATCTTTTCACCAAAAACTGACATCTGTGTGTGTAAGGTAAATCCCAGGATGTCAATGCTGAAAATGGAAAGTTGTAACAGGCAGAGTTATTTTGCCATGAATGATCCATTCTGTAGCTGGTTTTTCTGCTACTATTAATGGCAATTTTTCCAGTTTTTCAATGCCCAGCATGGTATACTTTGCTCCCCTTTGTGCCAGTTCGATCTGTTTATCAGTGAGATTGTATTCTGAAAACAGAGACGACGTGATGATGAAACGCCAAGGCACATAGCCTGCACGCAAGTTTTGCAGCGTCCAGCCTAATAACAGAATAGAATGTAATTGAGACTGGCCTTGTCGCAGCAGGACCAAATCTTGTTCCACAATGTCTATAGCAGAGGATACAATGTGGCCCAGTGAATATATCCTGGATGACAGAGTTGTTAACCCATTGTCGACCACAGCGAGAGATTTCTCTAAATTAATACGATCAATTTCTCGTATTCTTTCTGCGGCGTCTGCTCGGGTAACCTTCCATATTTTATTATAAGCAGTATAGATGCCGGCATATATGAAACGTTTTTGACGCGGTTTTCTTAGACCTAGCAAGAAATCCCTACGGTCTGCGCCTTCTTTAAGTAAAGATAAGTGTTGTTTCACATCCTCTAGTGTAGATGTCTGTAGCCAATCAAGGCATAATTTTCCTACACTGTATGTTGTTACTACCCATGGATGCTGTCTTTGAACATAACGTGGGTTTTGCCTATTGATTGTAAAACCCTGTATTCTGTTCAGGAATCTTTCTTGACAGATGTTTGTGTCTGTGGGCCAGAGCAACCATTTTTCCCATTCAGGATCTGATCTGTTGTTTTGTAAAATAGTACGTACGTCGACCTCCCCCTGTGTAGTGCTATTACTTGCAGGTGTAGGTATGGACGGTGTGTTCATGTCTTTGATCTTGGCTAACACAAGGCAAGACGTTTGTTGGACAGTGTCATTCAAAAACATTATTTGCTGTGTGATGATACAGGCTCTAAACAAAGCTTCTAACCACTGCACTTGCCAATCTTTTGTACCCCAGACAGATTTTGTGTCAATTGTGTCTTTCCAAAAGTCGAAACTCTGTCTAGACAGTTGGGCAATGAAGGCTGCAGAATCAATCTGTTTTGTATTAGTTAACATATTTTTCGTTCCTGTTTTGTTTACAATTTTAAAGTAAAACGTTTCCGGATTGGATGTATTGAACCCTGAAAAATATTGAAACTTCATTGCAAATGTTTTCGAGCTACCCCTCGGTGGAGTAGGACAATGTTCCCATTGGTTATACATAAATACATTTCTAGGTGTTGCAGATCTATGCAAGAAATGATGACCATAGTGGTTGTAACAATAAACCTGTTCATAGTCTGTTGAACCCTCTAAGTATTCATGGTTAGAGAATGCAGCAGACCTTTCAAGATCAGACATCATGTTATTAACAGTCTCAAAGTCCCAATCATCAGAAGGTACTGGAGGTAATAAATTCACTTAATGAAATTTTAAATAAGTGTGGAATCTTCAAAAGTTCAGACGGGCCGAATATATCATAATCCGTTTTGTCCCAAACTATACCATCTTGTATAGGAACGGCTGTGATGTTCACTGCTGACAAGTCTCTTGCTTCACGATGGGATGATTTGTGAGGTTTCAAAAGTAAGTTCACATTTTTAGGTCTCGGCTAGCGAAGGCTGCGCTTGCGCAGTCTCGCTCGCGAGATTTAATGACTTTGAGTGACTTTGAGAAGAGGGGCTTGCACCCGCCCCTCTTCTCTCCTGTTCTCCATTGGCTGGCCTTTTAAATGCAGGCCAGCCACTGGAGAAGAGGTCCAGTCACTCCGTTGAAGCCCCGTCCTTTTCGGATCGGGGGGCGTGTTTTTTGCGAGAAGTCTCAGGGAGGAGACAACAGCAAAACACGCCCCCAAATCCGAAAAGGACGTGGCGTTTCTCCGAGGCATTTTCTGCTTCGCCTCGGAGAAAGGCGGCGGGGTTAGGCTGCTGCTCTGGTCTGCTCTGCTGCTCTGGATAATTGATAATTATCTTTTAACGATATGGTGCCACGGATAAGATCGACTGCCTGTTCATACTGTATTTCTATGCTTAAAAAAACAATAAATGTAAAAATTGACCAAAAAAGAAATCATAACTATATTTTTTAGAAACATGGCACGCGTTTCGCTTGGTTGGGCGTTTCGCTTGGTTGGATATACCGATGCATGGATGGAAGTGGGAGAAAGTCCTTTCAAGATGGCCGGTGCCGTTGACTAGGGGAGCCTGGGTCCCGGAGGTGAGAGACGTGCGCACGGCGACAGCTCAGTCGGGGTTCATGTTGGTTGTTGACACAGCGGCTCAGTCACACTCCTCCTTCCGGAGGTTCGTGTCAACAGAGCCCGGCCATGGAGAGGCCGCGGGATAAGCTGTCACGTTCGCCTCATGGTCATCGTGGCTCCCGGCACGGCCCCCGCTCAGTTAACGGCTCACGGCCCCGTTCCTTGTCCTCCGATAGGCCCCGTAGTTCCCGGCCCAGCTCCCCTTTTGCTACTCGCCGCTCACGGCCCCGCTCCCCTTATGGTTCCCGGCCTCGATCCCCTCATAGGCACTATAGTTCCCGGCCTCGCTCCCCACATAATTTCCGTCGCTCGCCGCCTCGTTCCCGTGGCTCCCGGCCCCGCTCCCCCGGTAGTCTACCTGGCTCCCGGCCTCGCTACTCCCACCGGTCACGACCCACTTACGGCCCCCATGACCACAGGCCCAGGTCTCGTAGCCCCAGGTCCCGCTCCTCCCGTGCCCTCAGGTCCCGCTCACCGCTAGGTTACCGTGGCTTGCGCTCAAGCTCCCCTCTGCCCCCGCTTCCGCTGCGCCCTTACGTGCCCCACGGTTCCCGGGACCTCTCGCCCCTTAGTCTACGGCTGCGCTCTCCCTTTGGTGACCGACCCCGTTCTCCAAGTAGCCCGTATGCCTATCCCCTGCACAGCCCAGGGAACCTGTCCCCTCTTCGTTCCCGCTCCCCTTATCGCTATCACCCAGGGAGTCCCCGTCGCCGCTCCTTCTCCCCCGGGCACCGTCCCCCTCATGACTACCCGTCTTCACCCTCGAGGGGGCTGCCCGAACTGGACTCCTCACAGCGGCCACGTGACCCGGAGGACCTGCGGTACCGCCTAACCCGGCCCAGTCAGAGCGGCGACGGACAGGTAGGGCTCATGTCAACAGGTGAAATTGTTTTCGGAAGCATAGTGGTCATAACTAGCATCCTAAGTTCACTTTTATATAGTCAACCTCAAGACATGGGTGTTTAACCAATAGGTACAGGCAGCATGATCGATCCCACAGTGCCTGGAGACTATCACCAGTAAAACAGTTTCGCTTTACAAATCCTGATTAATTGTATATAGGCGATGCTGCCTTGTTCACGCAAGTATGTTTTGCAGAGGCAACGTTTGATGTGCATATGTGCACAGCCAACTGAAAAGGAGTCCACTTCAGTGACAGGGCTGCTGTGACTAGCTTTTGGTTCATTCCTTTATTTTTTTTAATATTCTGTTATATTGATGCAATTTTTTTCCGAATTCCATATGGGGAGGGGGCGGCCGAGCACTTTGACAGGGACGGTTTTGGTACCCAGTCCGGCCCTGGTCACAGCAGTCTATTAGCAGCACAGGACGAGCACGCGCACCTTCCCTATGCCGGGGTCAGTGACGCGCCTCTGCTGCTTGAGAGATGACCCAGTTGTGACGGAGGAGCGCGCGCTGAGCACCGGCGGTTATCGGTGCAATCTTTATGACTGTTGTCTCTTGCTCTCTGCCTTGCACAGAGTTCATTCACACCGGGCCCAGAGCTCCTCATGCCTCACACCTGTTAATCTGGGTTAAGGGGTGCAACCTTCACCTACAGGCCAGCAAGGGGGTGGGGCAATGGTGCGGTGCGAGGGGTTCGGCACACAGATCGACAGAGACACACGGGTAAACAGGAGCACACATTCAAACACACAGTTACACACAAACACACGTGCAACTGCAGGGATAAACTGACGCATTTATACACAAATGCTAAACAAACATTTCCAGACACACATCTCAACGTATAGTTACACAGAGATATGCACGTGAACACTTGTGTTAAGTACCCAGGTATGCTACAAAATGCCAGGCATACAGGCACAATCTGTGACGTAGGCATTCAGGCCGAGATAAACCATCCTGTGCATATTCGATGATCAGTTACACAAAAACATAGGGGTAATCTGGCACACGTATCTTCAGCCACCTAGATGAGCATTCGGTAGAAGGCACACATACACAAGTTTGCAAGCACACCAACGTGATCAGGCCTATAGTTAAGCCACACTCACCATCTAGAGCACCACACAGCTCTAAGCCATCGGGGTGGCAACACATGTGCCTCCTCAATGGTACAGCCAGGTCATACCCTACAGTGATGGTACATATAAGACACAGCTGCTGTCATCATCACACACACAACATGCCTCCAGTCACATACTTGGTTAAGCGTTAGTTGCCGAAGTGTTCGCCTCCTGAGAGGTATATCCATTTCATGTTTTTCTGCCTCATCTACATCACCCGCAAACACATAATACGGCATCAAAGCCACACATACTGCTCCACCCTAATTCATAACACCATCTAGATGGCCACTATCCAATAAAATCAATCACAGAGGAATACATTAGTCTACTCCAACCCTGCCAGTTACTATCCACTGACTTACAATATGACAAACCACCAAATACAATATCAACAGAATTGTAAAGTGTGCCCAGATTGTGAAAGCACTGTGGGATGCGATTTGCTGCTGAAGTGGGTGTATTAAGCAGACTGCGTTTCCTTCCTTGGTACTTCTACTAAAAATGAATGAGGAATTTATAAAGCGCTGGAATCACCCCGGCAGGGGTATCTCCGCGCTAGCAGCGGATAGAAGCGAGGAAGTCGTGAGGGCGCTCAATCGTTAATAAGCTCCGTTTTTAATAGTTTTTTGATTTTAAGCAAGTTAGGTCACTTACGTAAGGCACAGGGGAGCGAGTTCCAGAGACGTGGGGCAACATAGAAACGAGCATTTACAATGCAACGGTCTCGGCATTGTTAAAGTTAGAGCTATTGGCATTGCTCATGACATTATTTTTGTTTGTTTTTGTTTTTAAAACATGTAGAGAAGCAGCATTGTTATTTACTATGTCAATAGCTTAATCAGTGTGTGTGTAGGTGGCTGTGTGTGGGTGCAAATGCAATAGGTCTCGCATTTGAGAGTGATTAAGCTATTGACATTGTAAATAACAATGCCGTTTCTTTAAATGTTTTAAAAACATAAACAAAAATAATGTCATGAGCAATGCCAATAGCTCTAACTTTACCAATGCCGAGACCATTGCATTGTAAATGCTTGTTACTTTCTGTGTCCAAGTGAATATATCTTCCGTTTATCCGCATGCTCAGTCATTACTAAAGCTAGCCAAAGCAAAAAGAAAAATATTCCAGAAATAATCCATAGTTCAATCCATGGTGAAACCAGATAAATCTTTTTCAGGAGATAAAAAAAAGGGTTGTGATCATTCTTTGAAAGTTCTTTTGGTTGGCGTTGTTTCTAGTTCGCTTGGATCCTCAGAAAACATATCAAAGTTAATGAAATAGCCAGAGCCAGTTCTGTCAATGGTTGAAATTGCATCAAGAGTCGTTGAAATCGCTGGTACCAGTTGATCACGTGTTACGTTGGTGTAAACAGGTGTATCAGGATGAACTGTTATTTGGGTTTCAAGACGAATGAGTTCCATAGCATTGTTGCTTAGTCCTTCGTTTCTTACTGCTGAATTCTCGATGGTGATGAGTCTTTCAGTTTGCACCTCTTGGATAGTAGCTAGAGGAGTGTGTCTGCTACTTGATCGGAGTCCACAAGGCCTACTGCTTAGTATTGGCCACATAGTGTGGTTTGATGAGGTTGATTGACACAAATCTTTTCTCTTTCTTTCCAGCAAGGGGCGGCAGAAGTACTGTTCTTGCTCCGTGGATGGCTAGGACAGGTACTGGTTGTCTGTAAGAAGGCCCAAATTCCTTCTTGTCCACAATCTTCTCTCTGACTAGATCCCCAAGCTTTGGTATCCAGACAGGCCTTGCTGGGACGACTGGAATTTTCCCATTGGTGGTTGGCTTCAGGAACATGTTGCTTTGTTTCAATCTTAGTTCATTTAAGTCCTGTAAAACAGCCAAACGATGTTTGATATCAAATGGTTTATTTTCCACCACTGTGCCTTTACATTCAAGATCAGGAACCCACAATCTTGTCCCAAATAGGACCTCATATGGAGTGACCCCCCCCAGAGAACTTCTTGGCATATTATTTAATGAGCGTTGTACCCCATAAAGATGTTTGACCCACCCATCACCCACCACCCGAACCTAATACCCTAGCTGTTATAGACTGCTTAATGTCCCGGTTTTTCCTTTCCACAACAGAATTTCCCGCAGGATGAAATGGAGAGGAGTACCGCAATGCAACGCAACGCCCAAACTGGCCATGGCTTCTTTGTAAGCTCGAGAGCTAAACGCAGTGCCCTGGTCAGAATGTAGTGTACCAATTGCGTATGTGCCGATAAAGACTCGCAAATCTTTTATAACAGTTCGAGCATCAGCCGAGCGCTGAGGACACATCCATAGGAACCTTGACTTAGTGTTTGTGGGATTGCATTTGTCCAAAAGGACGCCTGCGCGTAGATAGTCTAATGCTGTCTAACAATGGTGTCTGTACTGGGCAGGCTACTTCGTAGTCTCGTGTCTGGTGGTGTTCTGAACTACGATCTCTTATGCAGTGCATGCAGTTATTGATGAAGATGTGAATCAGTGTATTCATTACAGGCCACCAGTACATCTCTTTTAATGTTAATATGGTTTTAGAGATCCCCTGATGTGACAGACCCTCTCCCAGATGTGCTTCATAAATCAAAGCTGCTCTACGTTCCATGTATGGAATTACCCTATCCCCCACTCCAGGGATTCGAGCAAATGGAACGTTGTTCGCATCAATTATATACGAGCATTTGAGTGGAATTTTTTAGGTAACACTGCCCCACTGGCTTTGCTTGAAGCATTGAAAGCCAACAATATCTCACTGTCTATTCTCGTTTTTGAACGAGTGATCGCAGCTACGGAAGCCGTTTGCACAACCCCTTTCGCGGCTTCATCAGCTAATGAATTCCCTGCAACGTGAACGCCATCACGTTGAAGACTCAGCGTGTGTATCACGTGAGTGTTTTGTAGTCTGTTTCGCAACTGAACTACTTGTTCCCAAAGCGTTTTATGCTTGATTGTGCCACCTTTTGCATCTTTGAAACCATTTTGAAGCTAATTCTGTAAATATTCATTGTATGATTGAACACAGTAAAAAGAATTGCACACAATAAGTGTGGGGAATTCGTGATCCGTATTTTCAAGTGCCAATTTGAATGCTTGTAGCTCAGCTCGCTGAGCTGTACAATCTCCTAGAGATTGTGTTTTAGTGAATATTGGTCAGAATTTACCATCGTGCATGAGACCTTTAACGATTGCTCACGCTGCACTGTAAGCTTGCTTACTTTCCGTAGCGGGTTGTGCTAATCCGTCAGTATAAATTCTAAATTCGTACTGATCAAGAGAGAAAATCTCAATAGGCAGAGTACATTCATGTTCATATTGCAGAAAGGCTTGTGGTTTTAAATAAGGATCAAAAACATATTCAACATCTGTTGCAGCAAGAGAATTAATCCATTGTATCCATCTTGGATGTAAAGCTTTTGCATTTGGAATGCTCGCTTTTGTAACTGCCTTTAAGGCTGGTACTGGAGTCACAACAATAATGTGTTTCCACTGAGCTAGAGTTCTTTCTTTTTGTACTGCAGTTTGTGCTACTGTCAGAATTTTTTCTGTTGATGTGAGGCACATTTCCACTTGTGTATACAAATGTGATTTGTATGCAATTGGTATTTTTTCACCTTCATTAAAAATTAAGTAGGTGAATCCGCATTGACCCGAAATTATTCGGATCACTAAATTGCGTGTATTTACGCGTGTTTGTAAGTGATTTGTTGCTAACATGTCAGCCTGAAGTGAACGCAGGATATCTGCGTATTCCTGTGTCCAATTTTTGATTTTGAAATCAGGTTTGATTAATTCATAGAGAGGTTTAACCCTTTCTACGTAATTTAGAATGTAAGTTCTTCCAAAATTCAGGAAACCTAGAATCGACTAAGTTTTTCAGCATTTTTGGAGGTTGGAGCAGCGCATACTTTTCTAAAAAGTTTGCCGCCAGGCTTTTGCCTTCACTTGAAAGCTCGTATCCTAGGAGGGGACATTGAGATGGTCAATTCTGGATTTAAATTTAATTTATATCCCTCAGAGGCAAAGCCCAGTATAATGGTATTTACCCTGTTCAAGTGCCTATCCAGGTCATCGTCTGTCAGATAGATATCATCGACATATGACAATGCCTCGTCATGATAAATTTGTAGTAACTCTGTTACTCTTGCTGAGAATAACCCTGGGCTGTTCTTGAACCCTTGTGGGAGTCGACAAAAGTGACGCTGTGTCCCCATTATTGATAAAGCTGTCAAGTACCTACTTTCAGGTGCTATGTTTTGACAAAAGAAACCATTTGAAATGTCTAATGTGGTTTTATATTTTTTACGCACAATGTTATTCATTAATGCTGTACTGTGTGCATTTTGCACTGCGCAACTTCTCCGGTCATTCCGGCTGATCCTAATGAGGCTTACATATCTTTACTGAATGGATTTTGCAACCATTGAACGCTTTCATACCTGCTAGGCTTTCTAGGAATCGGGTCAAGAAACCTAACCCTTGGTACAATGCAAAACTGGCTGACCTGCGTAAGTTGTGTAAGAAGCTGGAGAGAGTTTGGCGATGGGATTTTGACCTATCCTCTAAGGCGCTCTATCGCGCAGCTATAAAGCGCTATCATAGGGCTCTCCATGCTGAGCGGGGCGCCTTCTATGCTGAGCAGATTCGGGTCAGTTCTAACCCAGCTAAGACCATCTTCTCCATAGTTAAGGGGCTCAAGACTCAGAAGGATGCTGTAGGTGCAGTGATTTCTTCTGACTCGCAGTGTGAAGATTTGGCCAATTTCTTCATTAAGAAAGTCAAGGATATATATCAAAATGTTCCTATGGTCCCTTTAGGCCCTTCTGAGACCCCTAGTAAATCCATCCACGGGGTTCTTGAAATCTTTCCTCCCATAACTCGAGAAGTGCTTTTGACACTCTGCGTCAAGGTCAAATCAGGTTCTCCTGCTGATCCTCTGAAGCCTGATCAATTTAAAAGAATACTATCCACTATTATTCATCCTTTGGAAGAGGTGATTAATGGGTCTTTGCGTGAGGCAGTTGTGCCCACGGCCTGGAAACAGGCCAGGGTCCTTCCACTAATCAAGAAACCCTTTTTAGACCCTCGGAAACTAGAAAGCTTTCGTCCCATCTCCTTGTTACCTTGGGTTGCTAAAATCACTGAGACCTATATTACCTCTCTCCTTACAGATTTCTTTACGGTTCATCAGAGGTTCGACGTGTCTCAAAATGGCTTTCGACCCGGCCATAGTATCGAGTCAGCACTTTTGGCCGTTACTGAACACCTTTGGGCGGCCTTAGATGCAGGGCAGACGTCGGCACTGATCCTTTTGGATCTCAGTGCCGCATTCGATACTGTATCTCATGTCATCTTGCTGAAACGCCTTTCTGAGGCTGTGGTCTCTGGGCTAGCTCTTAGATGGTTGTCCTCCTTCTTGGCTGGCAGGACTTTACAGGTAGCCGCCCCCCCTTTTGCCTCTGGCACTTTTCCTATTGGTCAGGGAGTCCCACAGGGCTCGTCCTTGAGCCCCCTGCTCTTTAATCTTTATGTTCAACCTCTGGCGGAAGTTGCCAGGAGCAGGGGGTTGACCATGGTTTCCTATGCTGACGACACTCAGCTGGTGGTGGCCCCCTCGAGTGACCCCGAGCAGGACGCCAGGAAATTTCAGGGCAACCTCTCTGCTGTCGCCGAGTGGATGACCGCCAACTGTTTACAACTGAATTCTAACAAGTCTGAGGTGTTGGTGGGGGGAACCATGAGCACTGGAGTGACCTGTGGTGGCCTGCCAGTCTGGGCACGGCACCTACCCCCAAGCCGGTAGTAAAGAACTTATGGGTTTGGATGGACAGCTCACTCAACTTTTCGGTCCAGACGAAAAAGGTGGCAGGCACTTGTTTTGGTCTTCTACGTTGGCTTAAACCCATTCTGGCCTTTTTTGATGCCACTACCAGGCAGACCATTATTCAGGCCCTGATTTCATCAAGGCTAGATTACGCCTGCTCGCTGTATTTGGGAATAAATAAATCTGAAATACAGAGGCTTCAGAGAGTCCAGAATGCAGTTCAGGAAAGCAATTAAGACCTTCCTGTCCCCATCTTTGTAGGCCTTGATCGTTTTTGCGTTTTGCTCTGCTGTTGCTTAGCGCCGGGACGCCTCTTAGCTGAGGCAGCTGTCGCGCTCTATAAAACCGATTAACATAACATAACATAATAAATGTCTCAGAACAAGTTTTCAGGTGTCTGTAATCCAAACCTAGACGATATTTATTGTCTGGTTTGGAAACAGGAAACAAAGGATTGTTCATTGATGAGGTGAATTTTTCAATCACCCCTTGGTATTCAAGTTGATCTAAGATCTCCCTGACCTGTTTTTTAGCTTCTTGCTTAATTGGGTACTGCCTTTGTGCAGTAGGTTGAATTTTTAACTGTATCTTGTGGTGAGGTGAGTTCTCATCCCATCGTACATGATTTTTGTATAATGCTGGGGCCTGGGCAACTGACCATTTCCTGGCATATGTATATTTTAGGTGTATTGGAACATGGTTGAAGAAGGCTGGCATAATGATGTCTTCGCCATGTGGGCACTCCCTGACAAATTCTGGTGGCCAGTCCTGTTTTGCTAGAAGTATATCATAACCCCATGAAAGTTTCTCCCAAAAGAGTGCTCTCACTTTTCTTGGTATGTCTCCCTCCATCCAGAGTGTTATTTCATATTACCTTTGTGGAGTACTAACTCTGGTGTCTACAGTCTCAACTGTGATGTACTCATTCAAGTCCACTATCTCCAGAAGATCCTTCAGGTTCTGGCGAGCTATTGTTACTTCTGCTGCACTGTCCAGCATTGTCTGAGCCCATTCTCCGTTCTTGAGTTGTGTTCTCAGAATTCTCAGCATGTCTGATCTTCAGACATGCTACCTTCTTCTTAGTGAATTGAGGTTTTGGTTTTATTTTTCTGAATGTGTTGATCGTCTTTGGACTTTACGCGTTCTTCTTTGTGATCTGACCGTCCTCTTCTTTCAGATGTCTGTGCCGATATCTGAAAGGTACGAGAGGAACGTGTATCAGTATCTTGATACCTGTCAGGTTTTCTCAAATTATCCCTATTCCTGAGGTTATACCTCCTTTCAGAGGGCTCCTTTTGCTGAGACCTACCTCGGGATTGAGAACGTTTCTCTTCTGAATGTTGTTTGTTATTTTCCCACTTCTTTTTAGAAGATGTAGGATTGTGTTTAATAGAGTCCTTCTCCGGACTCTCTGACAGTTGTGGTTTAAGTGGTTTTCCACCCAAACTATCTTTGCCTAATTCATCATAAGATTTTTCTATTAGTCTGGGTAGTTCTTGTTGATGTTCTTCACCCTCAACAATCAGGTTTCCGCTCGAAACACTCGACAGAAACTGCCCTCATCGAACTCTCGGACACCATAAAAACTCTACAAGACCAGAGAAAAAATTCCATTCTAATCCTACTCGACCTCACTGCGGCGTTTGACACCGTCTCCCACACCATCCTCATCGGTAGACTCAGGGACATTGGTATCTCCGACTCCGCCCTCTCCTGGATTACGTCTTTCCTGTCCGACCGTTCCCAATCCATCACTCTTGGTCCTTTCCACTCCAAAGACAAACTCGTCCTTTCAGGTGTCCCACAGGGATCTATCCTAAGCCCTCTCCTCTTTAATATATATCTCATTCCTCTCCTTAATCTGATAGAATCATTCGGCATACCTGTCACCTCGTATGCCGATGATACACAACTCATTGTACCCCTGGACAAGCTATCTACCAAAGCTGAACTCAACCTGAAACTCTGCTTGACCGAAGTATTCTCCTGGATGACAAATAACCACTTGAAATGTAATTCAAGTAAAACGGAGATCCTCCCGATCGGCACCAATAATACCTTCTGTCCAGCACTTTGGTGGCCTGACGACTCTGCTGCTCCCCCCCAGACAGTGTCGTCAGCTAGGAATCTCGGTGTAATCTTTGACTCCGAACTTTCCTTCGATCAGCATGCCAGAACCGTCGCTGGCAAATGCTTTGGAACTATTAGATCCCTGAGGAAATTTTTCGCCCTTCTCCCCATCGATGCCAGAAAGACGGTGACAGTCGCACTTATAATCTCGCGACTGGATTACTGCAACGGCTTGCTCGCAGGAGCTAAGAAGAGCACCATCCTTAAACTGCAGAGCGTACTTCACACAGCCGCCCGTCTAGTCCTAGGTCTCCCCCGCAGGTCCTCTATTTCTGCAGCTCTCCGTTCGCTTCATTGGCTCCCCCTCCACAAAAGGATTCTTTTCAAAATCCTGATCTTGGCTTTTCGTGCATACAATAAAACAGGCCCCAAATACCTCACAAGACGTTTTCCCCACTATTTGCCCAGTCGTCACCTTCGTTCAAGCAATGACAATCTTATCATTCTTCCTAAATACAACCTGAAAACGAAAGGCGCAAAAACCCTCAGCTTCCTTGCTACCAAAGCTTGGAACAAACTACCCAAAACCCTCAGACATCAAACCCAGGAAAAACCCTTCAGAAAGCTCCTGAAAACATGGATTTTCAAACTCCCGGATGAACACTCTAAGGCTTCCATCTAATTTCCTCCTATCTAAACCCCTCCTGGACCAGCTTTCTCTCATTCACTAGCGCCAAGATGCTCCCTTCGGAGCGAACGTCGCGCTCTATAAATACCCCACAAATATCAAATATCAAATATCAAATGTTCTGTTACATCAAATTCCCTTAAGCGTTGGTGGATCGCCACTGATGCTGCCATGCCTTTAATATTAGATAATCTTATTGTTGAGACCTGGTCGAAGTTTTTTTAGTAATTTCACACCTAAATTCAGAGCAGGGTCTGCCCTGTATTCAATTTGAATTTGTTTCAGGACATCAGGTATTACAGCAATAGACGGATCGCCATGTGTTTTAGTATAGATGGCAGCAAAGACTGTTCCCCAAGTGGTGCAGTCTTCCAGATGTGGTGTGATCCCCATTGGTAAACAGATTGTTAGGATTCTGTGTTTCTCATAAGGGCTAGTATTAGAAAATACTGCTTCGATTTGAGTAATTTTTTGAGCTATCCAGAATGGAATTTGTTTACGTTTTCTGTGCATTTTACCCATGGCTGCGTGTAAAGTCTGTGGAGTAATTTTTTGTGTATTCCCTTGGTGGGGGGTTTGATTTGGAATGGTTAATGGTGGTTGGACTGTGAAAGTCCGCATGACATACTGTACTAACTGTCTGTACATTTTTATTAACTCTTTGAGTTGAGTGAGTAATTCATCGTCTGGCATTTCTTCAATATCAGGATGAGGTGTGTAGCCGGCTAGAATCGGCCATGTTGCTCTTGGTCTACCTAGTGGACCAAGCCTGGTGATGTGATTGCAATGTTTTAGGGCGCCTTTAAACCAGAGATTATGCTCCTGGTATGTGAGTGGAATTTCAATATCCTCGAAAGGAATATGTTCCTCAGGAGATTCATCTTCTTTATAGAAGTGAAACACTTTTGTTACTGGATTTGATTCTGGGAATACTATCCATCAATAGAATACCTCAGTCTGAAAATATTCATGTGCCTCTATCACAAAAACTGCTCTACCACCTCTTGGTATTAGGGCATGTTTTATAAATTTTAGAGTGATGGCTCTCCTTAAATTGTTTTTGAAAAATGTAGAACAAGTTTCAAGGAAACAAAGATAAGGTGCACAATATTTTGGAACACTGTATCCTTCAACGTTGAACAAACCAAACAGCTAATACATAGGATTTTCGTCCTACTCAGCTATGGCGGATATTAACCCTACCCACTCCAGACATCTTATGGAGTATTATGAGTAGGGGTCTCTGAGAAAAGCACGACTGGGTTACTTCAGTATCTGGCGTTAAATTACTGCCTTACTAAACACGTTGGGCGCCATGTAGTGTAGTTCCCATTTCCCTTATAGGCTCTGCTCATTGGAATAATATACACTATAGTTGTGGCATAGGACTGAGGTCAGTATGCCTCTATCGAGTACATTAAACTTAATTACTTTGTGTGCCAGCTAACTCAGAGGCCACTAGAAACTTCTCGAATAAACAAGAAGGGAGTCGTTTCTGGCAACCACATAAACATGAACATGTCTCAGAATCGTGGAAACAACAGATAACTGTTTCTCTCAGTCAATCGTGCATGCTTAGTTTCTTGAGAGCGACACAGAAATAGATAGACGGGCGTTTCAATAAAAAGGATTTTTGAACAGTCTTGTTTCTTGTGTAAGAGATATGAGCTGTTATAATCGCAAGACAGTATGCGAGATATAATACGTACAGCGTAAGCAGTAGGATGGAATAATACTGCAATAGCATTGTCTTCTAGCTATGACATATATTCATATACACATACATAAATAACATAGGCTAAAAAGTGGATACTCGTCTGATGCTTCTAGCTAGTTCTACCCCAGTGTACCTAACCTAAGTGTAGTACAAAGTAAGAAGTAGGTGCTGTATTCTATAGTATGGTTAGCTATAGTTTTGCATAGATTAAATCTGATATGCCAAGAGTCCCTCTAGGTTCTAGTTAGCTCCATACCTTAGAATGAGAGAGGTGGGAATCTCTTTCCGGGTCTCAAACTCTAAGACCCCGCAAAGGGAGTCAGAACACTGGAAGCTGGATTCTCTGCGAGCAGGGATGACAGCGTCTGGTCAGTGCGTCAGGCGGGGACTCGAATTCCTTCCGAACTTGCCGTGGCGAGCCGTATCGAGCTGTGCAGCTGAGCCATGGTTTGCCATGGTAAGGGAAGGTATATTTATACCTAGAAAGTGCTTAGGAATGTTAGCATTGACGTAAAGTCGGGCAGTGGAAGACGTCATGGATGAACCCCTACGGAATAGTAGTTCATGCATAATAGATGAGTTCCTGGAGAAATCAATAATCCTAGCTAGGGAAAGTCCCAAAGGCTTAAGGGTCTGGTTTCTAATAATTTGTTGTGATGTTGGGATGGACGGATGTAGGTGATCATGCCTGTATTTGGATAGCATGGCTAATGCCTAAATAAGGACTGGGAAACGGTGCCTAAATAAGGGCAATACGAATTGTGCCTATATAAGGACATGATTTAGGAAAATCTAAATCGAAACACAACAGTATGGAGGTGCCAGACATTATGCTATAATATTTGGCATCACACTTACCACACACTGTTCACTGCTTTGATGAGGAGCCTGAAGGAAAGTGCCCCTTTTGAGATGGTCAACCCCTCTTTTCCCTGGTATTTAATGCAATTTTGACAGAGACTAAAGAGGGTCCCTAAGGGCTGCAGCATATATTGTGCCACCCTAAGGGACACCTCAGCATACTCATGCAAGCTGCATTACAGGCTGCATAACATGGTGCAGAGAAAAGTGAAGACACAAGAAATGTGAAGACCCAACATGGCACACCTCCTGTGTGCCATGCCTGTAGACACTGCATATAATAAAAGTAAGTCACCCTTACAGTAGGCCTTGCAGCCCTATGGCAGGGTGTATTATATTACATGTGAGGACATATCTGCAGGAGCAGATGTGCCCCTGTGATGTTCATGTAGTTTCTTGGACATTGCCAGTGAACAGGGAAGTCCTCTTGAGTATATGTGCTGGGCACTGATGATTACAGGTTCCCCAGCTACATTATGGCTTAACTGAAACCAAAGATGTTTAGGATCAAACATCTCGTATCAATAAGCCCACACTGATTCCAGTGATGGATTTATTAATACATGACCCAGATTGCACTTTAGAGGTGCCTCCAGAAAACCTGCCAACCGCTTGTCTACTAGCTGACTGGTGTAGACCAGCCTGTCCCCCAGACAGGTTTCTGACCCCCTGCAGGTGAGAACCAATGCTCTCTGAGGGCAGAAACAAAGCATGCTCTGGCCGGAGGTGTTGTCACCTCCTTTAAGCAGGATGGCTAAGTAATCAGCATATCAAGGCAGGAGGCTTCAAAAGCCTCTGCTGTCTTTGATATGTGAACCCCAGCTCCCCCAGACTTGGGAGGTGCCACCCCCTGCTCTGAGGCCCACTTGTGACCAGGACCATCATCTTGGTTTGGTGGAATTAGGCTTTCTGGGTCAGGATTATGCTCACTCCCCACAGAAAGTGGTCACATACGGGGTGTAGGCACCATAAAGGTAAGTATCCTATTGGCTACTACCTGTCACTTCCGTTAACACCCCTAATTTGAGTATTTAGACACCCCTGATGCCAGGATTTTGACGGCTGCAGAAGAAGAGGACAGTGAAGAGCCTCTAGAGACTGAGAACTGAAGACTGCTGTGGACTTTTAGCACCAAACCCTGCCTGCCTGCACCAGTCTCGACAATCGTGACTGAGTGACTCGTCCTCCAGGTGAGCATTCTCCCTTGCAGTAGAAGAGCTACTCCCTTGCAGTCCCCAGGCACCGCATAAGCAGAGAATGGTTTACTGTGTTGCTGCTCCCTGGCCAGCCCGATGCAGCAGCCCTCCATAAAGAGGTATATGTGCTCCTGAAGGTCAGATTTGTCTCCCCACCGAATGAGAGGACATGACCAGGGCCACACAGCACCAATACCAGGGTACCGGACTCCCTTGCAGCAACCATGGCCTGTTTAAGTCCAGTCAGCACCAAGATCAAACAGCCGTCGAGGGACGTCAGCACCGCAGAGACCCACTTCCAGAGTAGCCCTGCTGTCCTGATTTTGCATCCTTAACCGTCGAGACCAACAACCACAAGTGTCTTTGATGCACAGAGCCCAGCCGTCATATGTGCTCTACACCCGGGCACCCCAGCCCGGTTACTGACGAACTGGCTATGCCCCCGTGCTCCCAGGACCCTTGTGACCAATTGGGAGCTCTTAGACTTGTCCCCAAGACCCCTATGCAGCCTGTTTCTAGGTGCCCCTGTTCTTTCCACCGGCGTAACGTGCAAAGCTACCAACCTGACCAGCACATCTGCGTCCAGATGCCCCAGGGCAGGTGACGAGTAACTGCTGGTGGACCTTGGACCCCCACGACTCTAAGTCCAAAGGAGATCCCAAGAAACCGCCTGTAAATAACTGTATGCAACATATGCCTTTTTTCCCACAGGAAAGCATTGTTGGGTAAAAATGCATTTAAATTAACGGTTTACGAACCTGTGAAATTCAATATTTTAAAAAGTACTTGCTTGATTACGAATTTCTTGGTATCAAAATTTATATTAAAATACAACTTATTTTTCTAAATAGCTCTCGGATTTATTCTTGAGTGTGTGTCTCGTTTATTGCCTCTGTGAGTACAACAAATGCTTAGCACTAGCCTCTGATAAACCTAAACTGCTCGCCCACTCTACCTCAAAAAAGAGTATTTTGTGTGATCATTTGTGCCTCTGTAAACCAATAAGGTTAGAATGGACTCTTTACACAGTGTACCACGTTTTGGTCCACTATAAAAAGAACCAGCTTCCTAAAGAGCCAAATTGGGAGACGTCCCTACTGTCGGACACATATGGTGGTGCTGATTGGAGGGACCTTAATGCTCCATGGTAACAGAACATCTAGGTCTTTGCCTCATGTGATCAGACTGGTATGTGGGCTCTGGTAAAGGGCAGTGCGAGGAGTACTTCATAAAGCTCTATATGCACCGGGTCTGGAAATATTGGAAATCCGGCCATTTGCACAAATCGTGCAGTTGATGGCCATACACCGCTGGCGAGAAGGTGGTTGTGTCACTTGGGCGACCTATACCCATTGGGCTAATTCATTACCTTACACAACGCAATCACCATGTTTGACCTGGGAAGTGGGCAGTTTCTTCAATATGCCAAGATTTGTAGCCTGGGCATGTGACATATGGCCGAGATTAACTGAGATCCAGGAGCCCACACAGACACTTGTTACTCTGTTGACAATGACGGGGGGGTCAGAGACTCATCACACATTTATATCATGCCTATAGACAGGCCATGATACCCTTTAAAGATCGAGGACAGGTGGCTTCAGATCTGTGAATTTCCCATCACATCTACGGATGGAATGGACTGAGATACATTGAGGGGTGCAAGAAGTCTCTGTTATCTCAGGGTTTAAACTTATCCAATATAACATAATTCATATTGCATACCTTTCCCCCAATCGCCTACATGCTATTTACACAGCCAGGGACTCCAGGTGTGTGCGCTGTGGACACAGACCAGCTGACTTTTCCGATGTCACGTGGGGTTGTCCCCAAATCTTAACGTTTTGGGACAAGGTATTAGAACATTTCCATAGAGCTACAGGCTGGACGATCCTGAGAGTTAAAGTACTGTCTAAAGGAACTTGTTCCCACACTGAAAAAATGAAAACTTGGAAGGCGATTTGTGATACTAAGGCTGACACGGGCCAAACGGTGCATAGCTATTGTATGGTTGTGCCCTCAGCCTACCTTGACAGCTGAATGGCTAAGAGACATCACAGGATGGGCCAGGGCAGAAGAAAACCATATGAAAAAGGTGAGGCAGGATGATAAACTGGCAGATGACCTACTTGCATGGAGAACCATGGTTCCGGACTTGATTGTTGATAACGCTAACGTCTCCCCTACTACAAGGGACATGTCTGGACACGAGGCTCCTAGCCCTGTTGGCTCACAAATAAGATGACTAGAATGCTTGAGCTTTGAAATGACATGGTTGAATTGCTAGTGATGTTGAGAGATTTCTTCATAATGCCCTAATATTACCGCACAAAGAACGCGTGCTACAGTTGATAGTGCTAACTCAGAGCGCCGGCAATTACATTTTCTTCTAAAATTCGTTTATTTTACGATTATTTTGCCATACTTCAAAGCATTTCCTGGCATGTGCTACTGTTTATGGAGTCACACTGGTGCTGAGTTTATTTCAGCTTGTAGGCATTTATGGAAATGTTGGGGTCATTGAAACTCTTTGCTGCAGATCAGTGTTGTATCTCCTGTTACACTGTATATTTTTGAAATCCCAATAAAATTATTTAGTAAAAAAGGTGCATCATGACTAAGGGCTTGGAGTGTGTCACGTTAGGTCTGCCCAGGATCAGGAGGACGAGGACGCTACTGACTGGTTACCTCCTTATGTGTCTCCTGTCCTTTGTTTACAGTCACCGTGGGACTCCTCCATGCAGGACTGTTACGTCCCCTTTAACTCTGAGCACTACCCGGAATCCCCCACCCAGCTGACTCCATCACATGCTCCTATCAGGGCTTGGTATCGGGAAGTAGTGGCAGATTTAAAGACCACCCAGGAGGGGAGGAGTGTTGTCATCCCAGACCACGGAAGTACCGACTATGGAGGAAACCTGGACGTATCCTGGAAGGCTCTTTGCGGAGGAGGAGAAACGACCGTCACCCCTTTAGGAGCCGACAAGAAGAGAACGCCTGAGACGCTGCAGGGGAAATCCGAAGAGTCGCGTGAAAGGGAGCCAGACTCCATCCGGTACCACGGACAAGCCAGCCACACTCCTGGAGGAGTGTGGCTCCCCGAGGTACGTGCTTGCGTATGGGGTTGGTTCACAAAAGGGGGGGTGACTGCAAGCACTCAGCCTTGTAAGCATGGGGAGGAAGGAGGTTCATAAAAGCTGCTCCACTCACTCCGAAAGACCCGACAGAGGTTCATGTTCACTTGGTGGCGGTCGCGGTGTTTTTCCTCACTCCTTTTCCCTGAAAACTGCTAGAGATTCAAGGCTATGTAGTGAAACCCTTCTTTGTCGTTTCTTTGTTTTTCTTTGCCACATATGGTTCTCCGTCGCCCGGATCCCATAAAGAGAGCGGGAGGAAGCAAAAGGAGGAACCAATCACCGGCTGTTCCCTACCTCTGGTGACAAGACGGAAGTAGACTTTTTCACCGCTGATATCTGTCTACTAGTGGAGTGTCTGTCAGTCAATAAACTCCTGGTTTCACCACTCGAGCATACTGATTCATTCATGAACGGCTTATACAGGGACAAGAAAAACTCGAGTGGGCTGTGGAGAGGTACATGTCGTTGGCCCAAGCTGACAGAGAACTGTTCAGTACTTCCATAAACCAACAAATAGAAAGCCTGTACAAAATGTCTGACAGAAAGGACGATTTGGCAAATCAGATCCCTGCGAGACAAGGAAACCAGTCCAACTTCCCTACCATATCCCTACAGAAGTACGCCGCGGGCGAGGACCCGGATGCGTTCCTCCTTAATTTTGAACGGGCCGCCAGAGCCTCCAGGTGGCCAGAACATAAATGGCCTTTCTGTCTGGCTCCCCTGCTGACCAGCGAGGCTCAGGCCACGTACCAGGCAGCCAATCCTACAGGAACCTCCTCCTACGATGTAATAAAGGACATCATTTTGGATCACCTTGAGCTGGACGCGGAAGCGTATAGAGTACGCTTCCGGAAGGAGAAAGGAAGCCCCGGAGATACCCCAAAAACGTTGTACCATAAACTAAAAATGGATGCAGATAAATGGCTAAAACCTCAGGAACTAACAAAAGAGGAGATAATGTCATTTATTAACCTCGAACAGTTCTTGGAGGCCCTACCCTTCCCTACACAGAGATGGCTCAAACAACATACGAACCTCTCGGTGCAGCAAGCCGTGGACACACTCCACAGCCCAACCCAGACCATCTCTGTGGGAGGCAGAGAAAACCCAATGCCCTCGTCGAGGAAATACGGAAAAGAAGTTCAGCAGAACCCCAGTAGAGAACAAAATATGTCCCCCAAAATCAGAACCCCTACTGGTGAAAGGACCCCAATGTTTTGACAGTGGCTCTTGGGGTCTCATAGCCCGTTTTTGTCCCCAGAAAAGGAACACTGAAGAACCTATGGATGTCAGTTACCTCCCGAGACATGTCCTGTATACTGAGGAGCTAGGTACCGGATTTTATGTAAGTTTAGTCATCGAGGGGATTTGTGTGAAAACGCTCCCAGATTCGGGTGTAGGCAGCCGGTAATCCAAAGCTCCCTAGTTAGACCAGAAAACCTGATAGAAGACTGACACATCCCCATCAGGTGTGTGTATGGGGTCGTTAAGAACTACCCAGCAACCCAAGTGGATGTAAGATTACCAGATGGAAGGGTCCTAAAGGTCACCGTAGGAGTATAGCCCAATCTACCAGAACAGCTGATATTAGGAACTGATCATCCTGAGTTCATGAGACTCCTTGGAGAGAAACTAAAGGAGAGACAAAACACCACCCCTGCTTTCCTAACCCAGGCTCCTTGGGAGGGGGATAAGAACTTTCGGTATGCCCAGAAAAATGACCCTACTCTTCAATCAGCTTGGCAGCAGGCTTCCGTCCCTTCCACCACCAATCCCTTCTTCTGCATAGAGCAAGACCTCCTCTATAGGAAGGGAACCCCAACATCTCCCAAACAGCTGCTTGTTCCACAGAGCTTTAGAGAGTAGGTATTTTTTTTTGCACACAGCCATTTGCTGGCCGGACATACTGGGACCCAAAAAAACAGCCAGAATATTCTGGAACATTTTTACTGGCCTGGTATACATGCACACATTGAGAAATACTGCAAAGAGTGTGAAATATGCCACAAAAAGAATCCGTACCGTCCCCCGGCTGTACCCCTACAACCCCTGCCCATCATAGGGAAGTCATTTGAGCGTGTAGGTATGGACCTCATAGGACCCCTACCTAGATCACGGAAAGGCAATCAGTACGCCCTTGTCCTCATCGATTATGCCCCAAGGTATCCCGAAGCCTTTCCCTTGCAAACCCCTAATACCTCTGACATCTGTGAGAAATTGATAGTACTCTTCTCACGTGTGGGGTTCCCTCGGGAAATCCTCACGGATCAGGGTACGCCCTTCGTGTCACGTCTGATGGGTCAGGTGTGTAAATCTTTGGACATCACCCAAATAAAAACATCAGTGTATCACCCCCAAACAGACAGGTTGTGCGAGCAGTATAATGGTACGATTAAATTGACCCTCAAAAAACATGATGTCAGCGGAGGGAAAAGACTGTAATGCATTACTACCCTTGGCCTTGTTTGTTATTCGCTGTCAAAAACAGAGCAGCCTAGGGTGTTCACCGTTCAAACTCTTATATGGGAGACAGCCCCGTAGTCTCTTGGAGATGACCAAGGAGGCTTGGGAAAGGGAGAGACCAGAAGACAACCAACCCTTCCTTGACTATTCCGAGAGATTAAGAACTAGGCTGTCCCGCTGTTGCCTGAGGCGAGGAGATGTCTTTTGAATGTATGGGAGCCAACCGACTACTCAGTGCCGCAGACGTGGTGGGCGACTCTGGGATATATGGTGGCCAAACGTGACATTGCGCAACTGTGGGGTTCCCAGAGGTCGCCACTGTCTCGGCATGGAAGGACAACATGGATTGGTGTATGTTTCGGGAAAAGGTGGTGTATGTTGCGAGAGGTAAGCCTGGGACATGGGTGAAAGTATGGGGCCCCTGGAACGCTTACCGTGGGGGAATCTGTACCCCGCCGCTACTGCCTGATCCGTCACCGGCCCCGTCTCCTTAGCCTGTTTGTCTTCCCGGTTCTGGGCAATGAGTTTACTTAGTCCCCGTCCTGACCTATTCCCCCCCTCGATATTCCTATGAACCAGTGGGGTCCCCCCCCCTAGGGGAGCACATGCTGTTGTTTCCGACTGTGGGTTGCCTTGTGGACTTGCTTTTTTGTTGTTATTTATATAAAATGAAACCGTCGTGTGGGGTCCGGATGGTGTGGCTGCCAACGCCTCTTTTAACTCCTGTGAAGTCCCTTTTGCCGCAGCGTGCGTTCTATTGTCTGTATTACATGCTCCTTCTGTTTGCTAGCGGCCGGCCTGAAGGTTGTAGGCCCATCTTTGTATATTTTTTGGATTCTGTAATAAACGGTTTCAAAAAAAAAAAAAAAAAAAAAAAAAAAGAACTAGGCTGTCCAAATTGCGAGAGTTCGCCCGTGATAACCTTGAGAAGGCTCAGAGGCGACAGCATGTGTTTTACGACAAGGGCAAGAGGTGGCGACATCTGCAGGTGCATGATTGGGTTCTTGTCCTTTTACCATCCTCCCTGCCTAAAGCAAGAGCAGAATGGAAAGGCCCATATGAGGTAGTTGACAAAATAGGCCTGACAACCTATCGTCTCTGCCTTAGTAAAAACAAAACCAAGATATTTCACATGAACCTGCTAAAAAAAATGGTTAGGACCACCACCCAAAACCACCCTAATGGTCGATCCAAAACCCGAAAGACAACGTCTACCCTTCCCCAACTGGACGTAAACAAAACCCTGCCCGAAACACAAAGGGAAGAGTTGGACATCCTACTCTCCTGTTTTTCTCCTATCTTTTCTGATAGCCTAGGACGGACCAACCTAACAGAACACACCATCCCTTCTCTGCCAGGGAAAACCATAAGACAACAACCATATCGAATCCCCGCAGCTCCTCGAAAGGCCATGGAGGACAAATTACAGAACATGCTCACGGCAGGCATCATACGCCCCTCTAAGAGAAACTGGTCCTCACCCATTGTCCTCATGCCCAAACCAGACGGGTCGGTGAGATTTTGTATAGATTTCAGAGCCGTAAATTCTATCACCCAGTTTGATTCCTATCCCCTGCCTCGGGTAGACGAGTTAATCGAACAACTTGGGGAAGCCCAATACATAACCACATTAGAGCTAACCAAGGGATACTGGCAGGTTCCCCTGGCCCCATATGACCAACCCAAAACGGCCTTTTCCACTCCCTCTGGTCTCTATGAGTTCATTGTTCTTCCCTTTGGCCTTCATGGCGCATCCGCTACTTTTCAACGCCTTATGGACGTAGTATTGTGGGACCATCGGGCGTACGCATCTGCGTACCTCGATGACATCGTAATATACAGTCCAAACTGGGTACAACATCTCTCCCATTGTCGGAAGGTATTTCAGGCCTTACAAGAAGCCGGGTTACATATCAACTCCAAGAAGTCCAGGGTGGCATATCATAAAGTCCGCTACTTGGGGTATCTCTTGGGGAACGGCTTAATAGAACCCCAACAAGTCAAAATAAGGGCCATCGCCAACACCGCCTTCCCCACAACCAAGAAGGGAGTCAGGGCATTCCTATGGCTACTTGGGTACTATCGCCGCGTTATTCCTCACTACTCCCAGATAGCCTCCCCTCTAACCGATCTCCTTTAGGAAAGACGTTAAGGAAAGAGACCTATCACCCCCCATGTCAGCCATCCAGGCCTTTCAGGACCTGAAACAAGCCATTACTTCCAGTCCTGTTTTGATCTCACAAAACTTCAAAAAGCCTTTTATCCTCCAAACAGACGCCTAGGACGTAAGTCTGGGTGACGTCCTATCCCAAACGTCTGAGGACGGTGTCGAACAACCTATCGCTTTTATCAGCCGCAAACTATTCCCCAGGGATAATAATTACCCAGTCATTGAGAAGGAGTGTCTAGTGGTCAAATGGGCAGTGGAAAAGATGAGATATTACCTTGAAGGTTCCTCTTTTATCCTATACACGGATCATGCTCCACTTCAGTGGTTAAGCCGCAACAAGGGGAATAATGCCAGGGTCCTGAGGTGGTTCCTATCCCTCCAGCCCTTTACTTTTAAAGTCAGGCACCGCAAGGGCAGACTCAATGCTAACGCTTCCTCTTATATTACAATGAACTATTAACTTATTTTAATGGAGTGTTGGATGAAACTAACAATTGAAAAACATTTAACATTTCAGGAACGTCGTTTCGGGAAAAAGCAAGTCTATGGGATCTAAAATTATAAGTATGCAATAATGGTAACAAAAAACGTTTCCTGGGTACTCTATACCCAACTAAAAAACATGAGGTGGATTGTTGATTGACCTGAATGACTGTCACAAGGACAACGGGATAAGTCCGTATTCTATAAGCCCTTCCCAGGAAAAGTCAATAGAACATGTACAGTACCGAGCCTGAAACGTGTTAAAAGAAATCGATGATACACATTATTTACAGAAATAAGGTACGGTTGAATATTGTTAGAGGCAGAAATTTTAACCTAGTCACTTACAGTCAGCTTAGTGACCTCAGACGAAATCTTTAGCTCACTACATTTTTCAAAAAATAAGAATTTCAACCTATCTTTTGTGCAGAGGTTACGTAAAGCTGGTGTGGTAAACGTTTCTTGTTTCCTTATCCAGTCAACATCCCTCTTACATATTTCATCCAAGGGAACCACTGCCCATGTTCCAGAGCTAAGCAGTCAGAAATGATAAGAAGTTTGAGGGTTGTCTCTTGCTTTGACCAAATAGAAAGCCAAAAGACCAATGGGAAGAGCCCAATATACTCCTCCAGATAGCTAATCTCTAACTCTGCATTACAGATGAAGGTTGATCTGATTGTAGGAATGGATAATAATCTTCTTTAAAAGAAACTCTCTAACGTTTGTAACCCCTTTGTTATGTTATGATATATAGATTTGTAGAGCCCGCTATCACCTGGAAGGGTATTCTGGCACTGAGTAGGGATGAGTCTAGGCACAACTAGGACCTAATGGGACTACTCGAAAAGCCACATCCTCAGCTTCTTGTGGAATTAAATTGTAAGCAGGAGGCTTTTGACCTAATGGGACTACTTGAAAAGCCACATCCTCAGCTTCTTGTGGAATTAAATTGTAAGCAGGAGGCCCTTATGTGTAGTGGCAGGTTGTTCCAAGATTTAGGAGCGATGTAGGAGGGGGCTCAACAACTGGATCTAGTTTTCCGTATACAAGGGTTTTGTGCAAGTAGGAGTGCAGCTAAGCAGCGGTGTCTGGAAGATTTGTGAAAGCAGATGCCATTGTTAAGGTATGCTGGGCCATTGCTATGTAGTGCCTTGAAAGTGTGGCTGAGGAGGTTGAGTTGTGCTTGTTTGTGAATGAATGGGTAGTCAGTGGAGCTCTCCTCCAGGTGTGGTGTGGTGTGATGAAAGTGTGGCGTGGGAGGTTGAGAGTGATTCTGGATGCCGAGTTCTGAATGAATGCAGCCTTCTTCTTGAGTGTTCTGTTGATCCCGGCAGAGGGTGTTCCTGTAGTCCAGCTTGCTTGTGACCAGGGAGTGCGTGACGGTTTTCCGAGTGCTGATTAGGAGCTATTTGAAAATCTTCCTCAGGAACTTCAGGATATGGAAGCTTGAGGCAATGATGGCATTGACTTGGTAGGTCATCTGTATATATGCCTATGTGTACAAAGTTCCACCCCAATAAGTTGCAGCAGAGAATCACTTACTTTTATATATTGTTAGCATCTCACTCAGTAGCTTAGAATAGAGTTTGCTGGAAACCTAAAAACAGCTTCAGTTGAGCTTCCGAGCTGATTGTATTCGGACTCTTCAGAGATGGTCCCACTTAAAGGCAGAATCCAAAGGTATCTCAAGGTACTGAAAGGGTCTCACCTTATGAACAGGCATACCATCAACTAAATGGGATTTTGTTTTCACAAACTGAGATACACAGACCATCACACAAGATTTTGCCCCATGTGTCTCTAAATTCAGATCCTCAAACACGCAAATAAATAAAGGAGGGTTTTTTCAGCCCATTGGCAGTATGTGCCATGAAAACGACAATGTTGTCATAAAGAAGCACCAGGAACAAACAGGAGCCTATCAGCGGCATGTCCTGACCTCTTAACCTTAAAAAACATCAATATAAAGTGCAAAAGGAAAGGGACAGGACGGTATGCACTCATAATACTGATATACCAAAATATCGATGTTTAAATCTCGATATAACAGAATATCGACCTGCAAGAATATCGTCAACAAGAATATCGACATGCAGGCAAGAAATATCGTTTTACTGAATATCGAAGTTAGTAATATCGTTAGTACAAATATCGTTGTTTATAATATCGACATTGTTTTTAGTGTTCTGTATGTTAGTATCTCAAGGTACTGAAAGGGTCTCACCTTATGAACAGGCATACCATCAACGAAATGGGATTTTGTTTTCACAAACTGAGATACACAGACCATCACACAAGATTTTGCCACATGTGTCTCTAAATTCAGATCCTCAAACACGCAAATAAATAAAGGAGGGTTTTTTCAGCCCATTGGCAGTATGTGCCATGAAAACGACAATGTTGTCATAAAGAAGCACCAGGAACAAACAGGAGCCTATCAGCGGCATGTCCTGACCTCTTAACCTTAAAAAACATCAATATAAAGTGCAAAAGGAAAGGGACAGGACGGTATGCACTCATAATATTGATATACCAAAATATCGATGTTTAAATCTTGATATAACAGAATATCGACCTGCAAGAATATCGTCAACAAGAATATCGACATGCAGGCAAGAAATATCGTTTTACTGAATATCGAAGTTAGTAATATCGTTAGTACAAATATCGTTGTTTATAATATCGACATTGTTTTTAGTGTTCTGTATGTTAGTATATGTGTTAAAAGTATAGCTTATTTTTTTAATGTATGTTAGAATTTTTTAGAAATAATTTATTTTATGTTAATTAATTTTTGCATATTTTAGTTCCGTAGCGGGTTGTGGTTTATAGAGGGATAGGGTGGGAAGTAATTTAATTATAATATATTGGTTATTCATTTTTTAGAAGTTATTATTTTTTTTAATAAAATATTGTGTTTTAGTTCCGTAGCCGGTTGTGGGTTTATATGGGAATAGGGTGGGAAGTAATTTTATTGAAATTAATTCAATAATATTTTATTAATTACTATTTTTGTATTTAATAATTTATATTGTTATTTGTGATAACTTTGTATTAATAAATTAATTGGTTATTAATTAATTGGTAAATATGTTAATTGTGTAATTGTTTTAGGAACAAGTTGATAGGGGAGTAGGGTGGGAAGTAATTGATGTTTTTTTTAATAATGAATATTTATGTAATAAATATTTTATATTGTTAATTGTGTTTAAAAAAATTATGAATTAGTTATTAATTGGATCTTAATTATTGATAATTAATTGGTAAATATGTTAATTGTGTAATTTATTTTTAGGAGCGGGTTGTGGGTTGATAGGGGAGCAGGGTGGGAAGTAATTTAATTATAATAAAATTTGTATTAATGTTTCTATATAATAGTTAATTAAAGTTATTTTATAGTGTTAATTGTGTGAACTAATTTAGTTTTGATGGTTTTGAAATTGCTTGTTAATTGTTATTAGTAAATTCATTATTTGTTAATTATTTTAATTGTGTAATATTTAACAATATCGGTGGTATCATTTATAGAGGAATATGGTGGGAGGTAAATTATTTGTGAAAAATGTATTATTTGGTCATTTATATAAATTATTTTGCAGGAGTGGGAATAATAAATTATTCTCCTCCGCTATCCAACACTTTTCCTACTGTAGGATTTGCTGGAGTGTAAATAGTAAATTATTCCCCTACACTATCCAACACTTTTCCCTACTGTTGCACTGGCTGGAGTAGGAATAGTAATTTTTAGGCACCCGCTATCCAACACTTTCCCCACTGTTACACTTGTTGGAATGGGAATATAAATTCCCCCCCCCCGCTAGCCAACACTTTCCCTACTGTTGCACTCACAGGAGTGGGAATAGTAATTTTGATCCACTCGCTATCCAACACTTTCCCTATTGTTGCACTCGCTGGAGTGTGAATAGTAATTTTTACCCACCCGCTATCCAACACTTTATATACTGGTGCACTCAGTGGAGTGGGAATAGTAATTTTTACCCACCCGCTATCCAACACTTTCTCTACTGTTGCAATTAATGGAGTGGGAATAGTAATTTTAACCCCTCTGCTATCCAATACTTTCCCTACTGTTACACTTCGTGGAGTGGGAATAGTAAATTATTCCCCTCAGCTATCCAACACTTTCCCTACTGTTACAATTGCTGAAGTGGGAATAGTAAATTATTCCCCTTCGCTATCCAACAATTTCCCTACTGTTGTACTCTCTGGAGTGGGAATAGTAATGTCATCACGTACGCTATCCAACATTTTATTTACTGTTCTAGTTAATGTAGTGTAAAATATTTTTTTTACAAATTATTTTTAAAAAAATCTCTTTAAATTTTATATGACAGCTTTATGTATACATATATATATATATATATATATATATATATTTATAATCTGTATTGTTTCTAACATTTTATAATTAAATAATTATTTCTTGATATTATTAAGTTAAAATATATATAAAAAATTAAATATGTATGTTTAATTTTTTTTATGTTACATTTAATATTTATAATTTTTAAAAAATTCTAACTATGGGGTCCATTAGGATGGAGGGCGGATGTCCTCCGCCGGGTGGGCGGTAGCAACCGCCGGACTGGCGGCTGACATCCGCCGGCCATCGAAGCCCTGAACACCACCGGTCCAATTAGCATTGCGTTTGTGACCGCAGCGGTGGGATTTTCCGCCCGCCACTTTTCCGCCGGTTGCAGTCCGCCCGCTTGCCTGGCGTGCGGAGCTGGACCGCTACAATTGTGGCAGATCAAGGCCAAGCACCGCCGGCACGATTATGATGCCGGCGGTAGCCAGCTTTCCGCAGCGGTGGAACCGCTATGGAAAGGCATGCGGAGAATGTATCCGGTGGTCTATTGCGGACCCCCAATGTGTTGGGGGGGTGTGTGGGTGTACATGTCCCTGTACCAGGTGGCAGACACTGTGCAGTGCCTGCAACACAGTGCAGGGACATGCAGGACATGCTTGTTTGGACATCGCGGCGGTGCGATCGGTTTTCCACTGTGGAGCATAATAATTGGACTGGCGGTTTTCCCGTTACCATGGCGGTTGGAGTGATTTTCTGACTGCCATGCTAATAGACCCCATCGTTTTTATTACTTATATTTAGTTAATTTTATATTATTTTTAAGACATTTTAAAAAAAAAGATATTGCATACAACGATATTTTAAACAAAGATATTTTGATTTCGATATTTTTGTACTTACCTTTTTAAAGATAGGATGTCGATATATTTGCCCATCGATATTCTAGACTCGATTATCTTGTAGGTCGATATTTGGCCCGTCGATATTCTGTCAGTGATCCGGACAGGACAAATCCCAGAAAGACTCCCTTGCCAATCTCAAATGAATTGGTGCATTCTCCAAGGGTACCGTAAACACACACAAGTGGTGGTTTCAGAATGGAGCTGTGTCAAGAACGGAATGATTTGGAGATCTACATCCAAAACCGTCACTTTGTGCCAGAGTTCTGAATGACTGACTCGATCAAAGGCACTGGAAAAGTCCATTAATGATCAGTGTATTTAATTCCCGTTAGCAACTGTGTATTTAGAAGTTAACAAATATTAATTGAGACACTGATTGATCATACCTAAGCCTTGATGGAAGCCATATTGGACGTGAGAAAGAATTGAGTTTTCACGCACCCTGATTTCCAACCTTGCCAAAGGAACACTACACGCAACTTTTACTACCGAGTCCAACAGTGAAATTGGTCTACATACAGGGTCAGTTTCATCCCCTTTTTAGGTCTCGCCTTGCTATCGCGTAAGCGATCGCAAAGCAAGACTATTGTAAGGGGCTCCCAAAAGTGCTCCGAAAAGCGGATTGCATGGCGAGCACGCGCACAATCACGCGCATCGTGCCGCCATGCAATCCGTTTGGCATCGCACTTCAAAGGGTCCGCTCCCCCGCCTTGAAAGCGCTCCCCCGCCAAGCGCGCGCGCCACGCTCCGCCGGGCTTGTCTTGTTATAGTAGTCCTCCTAAGTACACATCTGTTTTGCATTACAGAGGCTCGAAGCGCGTTCTTCCGACGTTGTTTACAGACTACAAAATGACGTCACCGGAACTTGTATTTCCACTGGTCTGCTCAAAAACCTTACATGATTGGATAATGCCCCGTGGTCTGCCCAAACTACAAAGTGACGTCACAGTGGCCACAATAGTAGTTCGCATATCATCAGACCGTGATTACTCATGCCCATAGGTTTCCTATATTAAATCCAAAATTGCTCACAGAGATCTAATGTTATTAGCGTCAGTATAGTTGAAACAGTCAAACAACAATCAAGCCCACCGGTGGCAACTCCACTCGGCGTGTATCGCTCCGGCTCCTCAACTGACGACCGACGTCTTTAATGTTAACTCTGACATAAGCTGCGCACTGACAACATCTACCCACTGGTACCGCCCAAAGGTTCCACATTGCCGCCCTCGGGACTGGCATATATAGTGACAGTGTAAACGTCACTAGGACGAACTAGTGTACACTTTACTCATCAATCGCAATTTCTTATAAGATGTTATAATACATTATATGGTAGCTCATTCATCATTTGTCTAATACTAACTCGCTGTCTCATACAAATGTACATGTAATGATAGGATGGATCGTCATCATATCTGTGATGTCTCCAGATTTCTCTTTATTAAAGAACAAAAATGGGTGTTTAAACTCCATAGCGACACAAGAGGTCTAACTGACGATATACCGTGGACGAGTCTATAAGGCCAGCACGGTATACGCCTGATGGCGATCCATACTATCATTACATGTACATTTGTATGAGACAGCGAGTTAGCATTAGACAAATGTAGAGAACCTATGGCACACTGCTTCTACTTTATGTAGAAACAAGTTGGCCAGCAGGTTGCAGAACGATTGGCTGTTTTCAACATGTGTTTTGATATTCGTAGTTAACTTGACAACCGCCTTCAGCAATTCTTTAATTTTTTTTGGCTTCTTCTATCTTATTATAATATTAGGAGGCCTTTTCCTTGGTAATGAGACTTTTGTATTTTGCTAAGCAGAGTTTGTATTTAACCTTTTCTGCATCCTTATAGGCAGCTCTCCATTTCTTTTCCTGTCTCCTGCAGCTTTTTTAAGGGCCCTGAGGTAAGCAGTGAACAACGGGACGAAATATTAGACTGTTTGGATTGAATCCGTTTTACTGGTACCAGGGAGTGGGCAGCGGTGTCGAGCCACTGGGTATATTGAGAAACAGCAACGTCTGCATTATCTGAGAGTTAGTTAAAAATTTGGAGAGGAGGTCTGGTTGAATAGTATGCCAGGCCAAGGACGTCAAACTAGTTGGACCGACTTTGGTTGAGGAGGTGTGCTGATAGATACGAATATAAAAATGGATGGCTCTATGGTCTGACCAGACTAATGGGAGAGCTCTGACATTGTCTAGAGCGGGGTTATTGGTGAAGATTCCATCCAGTGTGTGTCCTGCCTGGTGTGTGGAGACATCTACCAACTGAGAAAACCAAGTCCAGACAGTGTATGCAGAAGAGTTGCTGTGTCTGTTCTGATAGGCTTCTAGGTGGAAGTTAATGTTGCCTAGAACCGCTAAATCAGTAGTTAAAATGTGTTCCTCTAAAAGGCTGCTGATATCCTTGGAAAAAACTTGTCTAGGACTAGGTGGTCTGTAAATGACTATGCCTTTGAAGGACTGAGTTTTTGAAAGCCTGGTGATAAAGGAAACTGCTTCGCGGTGCAGAGAGGGAGCAGGGCTACAGCTTATTGTTAGGTCGGCTCTATGAACGATCACTATACAGCACCCCCTTTTCAGCAGCCTATCTGATCTGTACATTGCAAAACCCTTGGATAGGGCTGCCGTCATCTCAGGATTGCAAGCAGGGTCAGCCAAGATTTAAGTGATAAAGGAAAGACAAGGACTGCAAGTTTCCATGAACAGTCGGAATTCGGCGCTGTGCTTTATCAATGATATAATATTGGTCAATGCACAGAACGATGACTCACTGAACATTTTGGCATCGGTTTGAAGCCTGTTTGATTTAGGACAAACTTCTGGAACCCTGCTAGGTGGGGCAGGGGCGGGAGGGTGGGACTCCACCATAGCTACATAGGTTCCGCAACTCTAGCAGGTGTGAAAAGCATCAGCAGATACAGGATGGCAATCAATAGTGTGGCAATCAGCACCCTTACCTGGGTCAAGCATGAGCAGCTGGCCTCTACAGTACATCAATGTTTGTGGAACTGTCCCCAAACCACCAGGGGGAATGGCACTAGGCACAGTCCGGGCACGGACGGGTGCAGACGGGCTTGCCGTTGGCGCTCCTGCAGTGTGTGCCTGCTGCACAGATGCGCTCTTGAGTTTCTCAAATAACCCACCATGAAAATAGGGCATGGTTGGGGGGGGGGGTGGCTTGCTGAGCAACAGCACGTCAAGTACTAGAACGGAGGAGCAATGTAAAAGAGAAAAACCGGGGTCCAGCAACCAGTCGCAGGCTCCCCTGCAGTACTGGTTGCTGCTGGTAACTTAAAACAGATTAAAATAAGTGGGAGAAAGTAAAAACATAAAACATGTTAAAAGAAAGGAAATCACCCTTCCGATATGCCCCAAGCAAAATGAGGGAGCCAGGTACCTCCCAAAAGATGGCAGCGCTCTGCCTACAAGGAAAACAACTATGGGCACTTACACTGTGTCATTCAGCTGCTTGGATGCATTCTGGAGTCCTCAAATATCCCGCCATGAAAATGGGGCGTGGCGGGGGGTGACATGTCAAGCAACAGATCTTCAAGCACTAGAACGGAGGGGCAAAGTAAAAGAGAACAAGCATTTTCAATGCAATAAGTCTCGCATTTACGCGCGTTTAAGCTATTGGCATTATAAAGGACAATGCCTTTTATTTATGTTTTAAAAATGAAAACAATAATAAAAGGCATTGTCATTTGCAATGTCAATATCTCAAACTCGCGTAAATGCGAGACCTATTGCATTGCAAATGCTTGTTTATATATATCAGGACAATAACTGACAGAGACCGGGAAATGGGGGGCGGGGGGTTACTGTTAGGCCCTCACAACGCTTACCGTTTGTTTGTGGAGTGATCCCGCAGAGGCGACGTGGACAACCCCCTCCAGCTCCCTTCGCCTCCCAGATAGGGCTGATACTACCTAGGTTGAAGAGGGGGCCGGGGGAGGCAACCAGAGGAGGGCGTAAACAGCGTGGAAGGGTGCTGGGGGAGATCTGCCCTCGGATCCACTTGGGGTCTTGTGGTGGACACTACCTAAGGGATGGAACAGATGGGTAGCATACACACCAGATAAAAGCAACAAAGACAAGTGGCAAAAAACAGAAGAAGGAAAATGTAGTCACATGAGACGCAGCGCTCCCAGAGCGGAGAAGAACAACAGCAGTATTCTGATTCCAAGGGAAGCAAAAGTCACGAACAGAAACCAGGGAAAGCGCTCCTGCGCTGGGTGCCAAAGAAAACTGAGGGTGTACCAGGAACGCAAAAGCTCCTCTGCTCTTGCTGGCGCTGTCGTGCAAAGAACATCTCCTTGCCTTGCACGGGACGAGGTAAAGCAACAAGAAACGCAAACCTGTGTCCCCACTGGACGCGTGGATTAAGGAAAGCGCTCCTGCGCTATGAACAAAGGAAGGGCGGCTCCGTGGCTTGCACGAGCCGCGAGCGCCCAAAAGCGCTCCTGCGCTGTAACACAAAATAAAGGCGGCTCCGTGCCTTGCACGAGTGCCCCAAAAGCGCTCCTGCATTGTAACTCAAAGTAAAGGCGGCTCCGTGCCTTGCACGAGCCGCGAGAGTCCAGGATTTGTTGGCGCCCTTGCGCGGTCCGGAAAGGATCCGGTTGCTGGTAGAGCAACGCTCCTGCGTAGCTCAGGTCAGCAATACAAAGCGCCGGATAAGGCAGCTTCAATCTGGATATAGGTCCGCCCCCGGAAGTGCTCCAGCTGCTGGTGCAAGGCACGCCCCGTCTTGGAAGACTAGACGGCTGACCTGCTCAGTGGAATCCATCAAAGAGAGCTGGCGCGCGTGTGTGCACACACATGCCTCGTGCGCCAGCCATAGCGTAACGAGGGCTATGACAGTTGCTACCTGCTGCAGCCCTTAGAACATTTACGACTAACGGAGCCCATAAATCAACATTGTCATTATAGAGATCCAATGGGACCAGTCAGGCCCTGACACAATCCCTTTAAAGCTTTTGATGATGGCAGTTCAAACCTCTGCCACATCAAATAAGATGGGGGAAATAGGCCTTTTATTGAATGCTTCTAATGTGTTATTATTCATGGTTAATGTTGTAATATACATTATTAAAATGCTCCTCCCACTTAAAGGTGGTGTAACAGCCGTTAGGCTGGGTACTATAGTATTGCTGAAATATGGAGTATAAATTACCTTCCAGAAAGCACTATTGTCAGTCAGGTCGCTGATGAGATGTAATGAAGTCCTACCACAAAGAGAGATAAGGAAGAAAAGATCCACACTGTCTGTCCGTCAAACACAATCCACTGTAAGCCCGAACAGTAAGGGGTAGAGAGAAAAGAGGACAGGAAATTTGTTTTATCATATCCAAACCCTGGGACCAAGAAATGAAGCCAGTTTTTCAAGATGCTGAAGGTTTACCCACAGTATTTGGCATACCTCATCTGCTATCTCATCCAACTCTGATGAGATGATACTACCACGGAGGGTTCAACCTCAAGTTATGAGAGAGTTCTTGATAAAAATAATGCCTAGATAAATCTGGGATTGAGATCATAGAAATACCTTAGGGTAAACCTGAAGAATTTCCCTTTATTTATTTATTTTATTTTTAGAGATTTATATAACGCGAACTAGACCCGAGACATCGGGGATCAGAGCACTTTACATAGCACCAGTTTCCTTACAGAAGGACACATTAATTTTTGTAATGCACGGGGAGATTAAGTGATTTGCCCAGAATCACAGGATGTTTAGCGTCGTTGCCGGGACTCGAACCCGGGTCCCCAGCTTCGAGGTCGACCGCTCTGGGCTACATCCTCTCCCCATTTATTCATAGGTATGGTGAAAAATCTACAAACTGGATGATCTAGGTACTGTACCCTTTTCATCAATTAACCTGCGAACATGGTTCTGCTCGTTCATTTGCCTAAAAGGTGGTCTGGGGTTAAGAGAGAAGCACAACTATATAAAATTCAGCCCCTCCATGCAGGCGAGAGCAGGATTTCCAACCTCAACCAGTTGAATACATCAGCCCTAGTGTGGTCAGTTATTTACTTCATGATCTGGCTCGAGGGTGGCGACTCCTCAAGTCACATATTCATTAAGGACTGCCAGCAACCAACCTACAGTTCTTCCTACGGCCAGCCGATCCGGACTGAAAGAAGCAAAATAGGTTGGAGACTGGCAGTCCTCATTGACGAATGTGTGACTATTGTTGGGCCAAAGGAACTACTGTAAATTGGTGGCGGGTGGTTCTCCTTTATGAATGTGTGACTACAGGAGCTGCCCCCCTCGAGGTTGAGCCCGTCCTTGTAGTATCATTTCACCAGAGTTGGGTAAGGTAGCCGATTATGAAGGTGCCACATACTATGGGTGAGGCTTCCTCATCCAGAAAAACTGGACTCCGTTCTTTGCTCTGGGGTTTAGATTAAAAAAAAATGAATTTCCTGTTCTTTTCCCTCTACCCCGTACTCTTTGTGCTTACTGAGCTGTAATGAATTCCACGCCTCTACTCTGATAGAGGACTTTCTGGCTTCCAAGACCCTTTGATATTCTGAGCTACATGCCTGTATTACTGAAAGAATATTTTTTTTCTTTAAAGTAGACTCAAGATTCTTATGAGCATTAGAACATGCACTATTGAATAAACTATATAGTTTGTTCTTGCGTTTGTGAGCGGCACATTCACAGCCTATTACTGCTCTGACATATAACCTCAAATGATGGAAGTGTGGCTACTAAAATCGTATAGGCAAAACAAATTCTGCTCTAGCGGCCTGCATCAAATCACTAGTTATCTTAACAGGATTAACTTTAGCTTGTTTGAGCAAAACCCCTTTATTCCTCACTACTTCCACCTACTGATGACTGACGTCCTGGAGGATGTGGCTGCTCATAGACCTGACAGACAAGACTTACAGATTGTGGTCACTAGCATAGTGAGAGACCACTGAGAACTCCGAAAGGAAAGGAAGCAGATCATCTGGAACGCTAATGCAAGAGCAGGTCAGACATGCCTAGACAAGAGGGTAGGCTTTGAAGTGGTTTATTAGCACTTTTCCTGCTTTTGTCACTGTTTTGTAAACAATAGGTTCTAGTGCAGGTCGAGGGTATCTTCCTTTTTAGGTCTCGCTGGCGTTGCAGCGCGAAGCGCTACCGCCAACGAGACTATTGTTGCCGTGTTTACTCCCAAGGGAGACAGACCTGGGCACGAGCCGATTCCGGTCTGGGCACGAGCCGATTCTGGTCTGTGAACGCGCTTCACAGTGGAATAGCTTGTGCGCGTTAATTCCAGGTGAGTGCTCGTCTCCGGAAGACGTGCTGCGCCGATTCTGGTCTGGGCACGAGCCGATTCTGGTCTGTGAACGTGCTTCACAGTGGAACAGCTTGTGCGCGATAATTCCAGTGGAGTGCTCGTCTCCGGAAGACGTGCTGCGCATTAATTATAGTTGAGTGCTCCAGCAGCCTGGGGCGCCTGTCGACATGCTGTGCTAATGATTACTGTGGGGTCTCATGCTGTGATAATTCTCACTTTCTGTGTTGTGATCGGGAGCAGGCGTATTACTGGCGCCACCACCACGCCTTCATTAGTCATAAAAGCTGCATGGCAAGCGATAATTAGGGCGGCATGTTTTAGGACATTTTTAGCAATTACTTTGTTTACTTAGTGCTATTAGTGATATATTTTGTGCATCCAATGCTCTATTTAAACGTGCAGCACTGAACATTTTCAAAGAAGGCGAAACAGCGACATTCATTGGAGACACGACCTATTTGAAGACGCTTGTTTTACTGGGGTAAGTTCTGTGAACTGTTTAGTTTGTTTACTTTATTATAGTATTACTGGCAGGGTTGGCTAAATTATGCGAGAAAAGGAAAAATATGCAGGAGATGATGGTATGAGGCAAGTGTGGCAAATGTATAATTATGCGTACACCATATAAAAGCAAGTTGCAAAATGTCCGGTGTTGGGCGGATGGGTTCACTGTGCTGTAGCGTCGCCTGTAGGTGTGGTTATGAGTGCATGTGACTAGCTGGCGACATGTCTTTTTACTGTTACTTGCCTTTGCACTTGTTTTTTTTTGCATATATATATATATATAGCACGAACTCGACCCGAAGTTTATTGGAGGGCTTTACACGAGCACCGTATTTACATTACACATTCAGGCACGGGGAGATTAAGTGATTTGCCCAGAATCACAGTATGTTAATGCGACCTCGGGGCTCAAACTCTGGTTTCCAGCACCAAAGTCGGCAGTTTAGCCGACAGACCACATCCTCGCCCTTGCCCTGCTGATTTTCAGGGATGGCTGCTCTGTCTTCACAAGGGTCGGGCGAACTATGACTCCGCTGCCTGACCTGGAACAGATCTGTTAGGTGTTTCTATTTATTTTTTAGTTTTTTTTATTTAGCGCAAACTCAATCCGTAGGTATTGGAGCACTTTACATGTATACCACATCCATTATAGAAAGACACATTCATGTTTGGTAGGTACGTGGATATTAAGTTATTCATAACCGGCAGAGCCAAGGCTGGTCTCTCTACCTCTGTGACTCCGGTTGCTGCTCGTGCCTCATGTAAAGCTGGTTTTCCTAGTTATCTGGCGAATACAAAAGCGGGCTTTGCTGTGTTTCTGTTTAAAGGCTACACATAAGGGGCTCAACTGATCGAATTGTAACCAGCTGTCCAACACAATACCGGCAGAAGGGCTCAGTGAGACGTACACTTGTAAGGGGCAGAGGTTACACTCCCGGCAAGTCTGCCTCAGCCTTCATTCTTCCAAGGTGGATCAATTGAATACCATTGATTGGGTAGTAGTTATATCTGTTAACCGAGCGTAGAAATGGAGCAAATTTAATATGGAGGGCTATTTGAAAAGTATAATTTTTTTCCAATGTGCGAGATGAATTTGTCTTTATGTTCTTGGGACTTATAAGAATCTTGTAGTGTGTACATCAGGCGGGTCATGTGTCTTTGGAAAACAAGCACCTTTTTGTGATATTGTAGTTGCATGATAGTTTCACATTATAATAGTGGGGGCTCGGATGTCAAACCTCCTTTCCGGGTGTTGGTCCTTGCCAGCATTCATCACCTACTGCCAAAGACCTGCTTTTTAAAATGTATATCACCTGTCCACCTCCTTCCCCTTCCGGTACCCCCCTCACTAGTGCCCTCTCTCCCTTTCGTTTTCACCCTTCCATCCTCTCTTCCCCCGTTCTCTCTCGATCCGCCATTTCTCTCCATGCCCCCATTTCGCTCTCCCTGTGCCCCCTTTCTCTCTCTCCCTGTACCCCCCTTACTCTCCATCCCATTTTCCTGTGACCCATAGCTTTGGCTGCAGGTGAGTTGGCACAACTCCTGTGAGAGAAGTGTCTCTAGATTAGGTGGCACGTGCCCCTGCTGGGACCATGGTCAGTCGTTTGTCTGTTACACAGAAAACCACGTCTCCGTTAAACTGCAGTTTGAGAGTATTTTTGGTTATTGTTTTTATTTACTGTACCAAATGAATCATGGTGGAACCGGGAATCTTATGCCAGAGCATCCCAGGAATCCAAAAAGTAAAACTGAAAAAACACATTTTGGAGAAAAATCATGTGATGTTGCAGAAATCGCTTCATCTCTTAGTGGTGTTTAATGTAGGTTCATTTACAAACCCCAGCCATCATATAAGGTCTCTGGAATGCCTTAGACCTGGCAGAGTCTCTTGATGCCCATGAGCAACAGTAAAGAGCATGTTCACCGCTGAAGAGAGTGACCACTTCACCATTCATCCCTTTGTGCCTGCAAACAAAGCTGAATACTTCACCTTTCACCACTTTGCATCTGCAAACAGAGCTGACCACTTCACCAGCTGAACAACATTTGCACAAGCGTCGCTGACACTCCGTACTACCGATTTTTTTATTGCATATGATGCCCAATCACTTCAAGTACATTTGTTGTGATCGGTAGTCCCTGTCCCCTGCTATACACTCCATCGTAAATTTTTAGATCCTGTTTTTTTGTATTTTTATTCATCCATTCACACTCCTTTACGTTAAAATAGCCATAGCTTTACTGTACAGTTGCTAGAATAGCTTATAATATGGTATAGTGTGTAATTTTTAAATAATCACTCCACTGCAAACAAAAACATTGATACAAAACACTGCCATTTACAATGCCAGTAGCACCAACTGCAACAAATGCGAGACCTATTGCATTGCAAATGCTTGTTTGGTATTGTGAAGGCTTTCTCCACTTGATGCCGTATGGGTCAGGAGAAGGCAAACCATAGGAGATAAGGAAAAAGAGAGAAACTCTACCGAATTATCTGCTTTTAGATATGTGCAACCATCACCTTCAAAACCCTTCATAGTGGTCCGAACTGCTATGCGTTCAGTAAACACATGCAAGCGACTCATAGCAGGAGACTGTGCAGGGGAAAGGTAGGTGCTCCGTAAACGCCCTGGAGGAGGCTTCAGAGTCTACTTCCCACTGTCACAAATCCTTTAAGGAGTGCCCATATTGGGGAACCCAGGACTTGTCTTATGCCACAGCTCAATGGACGAGCTGCAGCAGCCGGGACCTCAGTGTTCGTCACTCCTGATAGCTCTTGCTTCGGCGCGCAGCCTCTCATCCGCGTCCAACATAGTAATCACTTGTGCCAGTCGGCGTCCTCTATGTTTCCCCGCCTCAGTGCACACAATGCAGACTCGATGCTCCACTCCACCTCCTCAATACTCCCGAGTCGCTCTTTCCACTCAAAGATCCCTTCACCAATTCCTGCTGCATTTGTATCTCCATCACAGCTCCACCCTGCTTCGACAGCAGTATCGTGCCGATAGCCCACATCAGAGTAAAAGACTGGTGCGTCGCTTTCAACTTGTTCCAGCCCAATCCCGGCGGCAATGTTGGAATTCTCACACCCACGCCAGAGCTTTTGTCACAGCTAATGAATAGATTTCCACAAATCCGCATCAACATATCATTTAAGGCTTCTCCCACGGTATTGTGTTCAAATCGGTGTACTCATTCCCATTTGTGCTGTCTATCCCACATACTTCTTTAGCGGGGAGATTACATAAATGGGCATTTCAATCTACCACCCACAAAAACGACCACTCACATGTATACCGGACACTAGATTTATATAAATCACTATAAAGTAATTTAGTAATTTCACAGTTCTTATGATAAAAATTTTTTTAAGTTAACCACCACACTACTCTGGAACCCATACAGTGTTAGTGGTGAATTAGTATAGTGAAATATGATAGTAATTTGAGTGGCAGATTTGTTAGTCAGTTATTTAGATTGAGAAGAATAGTGCGGGGTAGAAGAGGTTAAAAGGTTTGTATTTATATAGCGCTTGCTACCCTTGATGAGGTGTTGAAGTGCTTTTTCAGCGAATAGCACACTACTCCGGAACCCATAGAGGATGAGTGGTGAATTAGTATAGTGAAATATGAAATTAATTTGAGAGATGCACATGTTAATCTGTTATTTGGATTGAAACTGATAGTGGAGGGATAGAAGAGGGAAGGATTAGCCTTTATTTTTTTTAGGTCATAGTAGTTGGAGGAGGTTTGGAATGAGTAAAATGGAGGTGGAGGGGGAAGAGTCAGAGGGAAGGGTTTAGAAAGGCTTCGATTTGACCTTTATCCCACAATATTATAAAATAAAACGCATGCTACAAGGATATGTTTGAATTGCATGCTTTATTTTAAAATTGGGCAATAAGGATTGCCTGCCTCAGTTTCATTCCTTGTGTAAAGAAATGAAAAAAGAAGGGGAGACAAAAACAAATAAGTTCTCGAATACTGTGCCAAAGACAATGCACATTACAACTGTGATTGGGAACCCGGTAGTGCTTTGCTCGCCCAGGGGCCTGATGTACAAAAATCAAAAATTTACTGATTCCTAAATTGAGATTCATGCTGAATCAATTTAGGAAATGCTAAAGTTGATTGACGTACATTTACTATATGCAAATAACGATTCAGTATAATCTGTTAATACTTATAAAATACAGATTTGTATATTGCGAATAATCTTTTACCAGGATCTTTAGGACCAGACCATGTTCAGGAAGTCTATTAACCCTACAGCCGCAGAGAACAGAAGAAGTTTGCCTCCCGGCCTAGCAGTTTCTCTTTTGAAGATGTCAAGCCAGAAGTGGGGAGAAGCGCAAAAGAAAATTTTCTGATGCTCCGCTGGAGATTCTGGTTGAAGAGTGTGTGGGAAGCATGACTGTCTATTTGGAAATGCTTCCCTGTGTGTTCCTCAGTCCAGCAAAAAACAGATATTGGCTAGAATACAGCAACAAATAAATGCTGTAGGAGTGACAAAAAGATTGATTGAAGAAATCTGCAAGTGCTGGTATGACCATCGCTCCCATACAAATGAGAAGTTATCTAGCAGAATGAAGGAGGCATCAGTTACTGGACGAGGCCACAGTAAAGAACCCACCTATGGAAGATATCACCGAACCCACCTTGCAGCTAATAGCAATCTTGAGTGTACCTACTATTGAGAATTCTGCTCCACATCATATTCATCAAGGGAGTTATATACTGTTTACATTTGTTTATATAATGAACTTTAAGTTACACCTACACTTATTTATTTAGAAAACATTTTATTATAAAAAGAAACATGGTTAGATGATTCAAACGAATTTTAAACAACGTTGTTATAAAAATACATCTCAGCATTATCTAGGTTTGCATACAATACATTGTGGGTCATTTAGTCCAATGGGTAAAAAAAAAAAAAAAAAAAAAAAATAGAAAACATTCTGAAACTAAATACTCATTTACATTGTATGGTTTTTAAAAATAATTCATTATTGAAGAAGTAGGTATATAATATTCCTATAAATAAATCAATTATCAATTTGAACACTGCTATTTTTTTTTTAACTAAAAACCATTATCATTAAAAAAAGAATTTGCTTCAGCTCAACCTACTAATAATACACATGAAACGGAGAATGTGAGTGAGATATCATGTCAAACTAAAGTTGAACAGACAGAAACTGTAATAAACATTTCAACAGACACAGAAACTAAAACAAGCCCTCAGTTTAACACTACTCCCTTAGTAGAGCTGGCTACAAATATTGCCACTTTGGCTGAAAATGAAGAACAAAGCTCACAGCAGTACCTGTAGTACATAAAGGAAGAAGGTCTGCAAAACAGGGTGGAAGGAATGTTATGCAAATCGGCAGTAACTTATCACCTACTGCTGCACAATTTAATGTATTGGAGCAATACATGGTAAAAATATAACGCCAGCAGCACAGAGTACCACCTGAATTAAGTAGAAGGGTTGGAAAATTAAATAAAGAGAGCCATTTCTGAAGTCAATGAGAATATGAAAACAGGTTCTGAGGAATTAACTATGGTTATTAAAGAACTGGCCACACAAATGACTTACGCTTCAGTATCACACATGCCAACAAAGACACCAGAACACTTGGCTGCAAACTTTTGGACGTTCCGTGGAAAGGTTGGATACAGTGACATCAACAATGTGTAGAAGAGAAGCTAACAGGCGGGCTGAATTAGAACACAACAGTGGTGATGTGGCAAAGATCCTTGCTCAAATTATAAATACGCTGGAGGGAATACAAACAGTTAATGCAGTAATAGGTCACCAAGGTCTTTTGTAGAAGTGTGGAAGGGCTCAAGTGTGAGCAGTATGTCAGTTGGTGAGTCTACTGCATCTAGCAGCAATAGAAAGAGTACGGAAGGACAGGGAAGAACCACCCTCTGCTCACATTTACGATCAAGTACTGGACATCAAACGGATAAACAGTAAATAAAGCAATGATAATGTGTATTACACCATTAAGATGATCCAATGTATTTTCTTTCTTGAAATGGAAACAAAATTTGGTGTGAAAAAATATCAAATATTCTGTTCTGGTCCATCAGAAAGCATAGTCTGTGAATGAACAGAGAATAATAATGATTACTACTTTGAACATTTGCTGTAATAGTTTTCTTTATATTAACCAAATATGTTGCCAGTACCTTAAAAATAGTTGTTTGCCACATCATCTCGACGTGCACTTCCTTCATCAGCTCTTGCAGTATCAAGTCCTGGATCTGGTAAACGAGGGGGAGTCTCTTCATTCTCCTCTTCAGAATCCTCACTTGCTGCTTCAATTGGTAGACTCCTACGCACAGCTAGATTGTGTAGCATGGCACATATGGCTATAATTTTGCAACACATTGTAGGGTCATATTCCAGGGCACCCCGACTTTTATGGAGACATCTAAATCTGCCTTTAAGGAGTACAAATGTTCTCTCTATAATGCTCCTTGTTTGTTTGTGGGCAGCATTATATCTCCTTTGTCTAGGGGTTCTAGGCTGTAAATATGGTGTCATAATCCAAGGGCTTAAGGAATATGCACTGTCACCTGAAATATAACACAGCTGGTTTAGTGTTTATATCATATTAAGTTTAAGAAAGAAAGTAGACGTACATAGTAATTACCTAAAAGCCAGCCGTCTCCAAAATCTCCTCGGGATAGCCGCTCATACAGTCCACAGTGTCTAAATATATACGAGTCATGAGTGCTACCAGGGTATCGTGCCACAAGGTCTGTGATGAGACATTTTGCATTACATACTACTTGTATGTTTAAAGAATGTTGGCTTTTATGGTTACGATACACATGCTCCGTGTCAGAAGGTGGGCAAATTAAAATGTGTGTACTGTCTACACACCCAAGTACTTGTGGGAAATGTGCTACTGCATAGAATTGGATTTTGGTAGTTTCCAACTCTGCAGGGCTGCTAGGAAAAGAAATATGGGAATTAATCCTTGCCAACATTGCCTCTATGAAATTTTGGAAAACCCTACATAATGCACTTTGTGAAATCCCACCTGCTACAGCCACAGTGCGTTGGTAGCTACCAGAAGCTAGCAGGTGTAAACTACACAAAACTTGAATATGTGTAGGAATTGCTACACTGCGTTGGGTCGGCCTGCTTAATAAAGGGTCCAGCTCATTAATTAAACTCAAAATAACTTGTTTTGTAAACCTATATCTGGCATAAACCTCCTCATCAGTTTGTTCAAACAAAGTCACCCTTTGCCTGAATATCCTTTCTCGCCTTCTTCTCCTCCTCTGTTGAGTTCCCAGAATACGCATCCTCCTCACCACAGCATACAGTGCAGCCATAGTGAAAACTTGCAAGGCATTTTGGGACCCCTTTTATATTTTGCACCTAGTTATCCCCCGTTTCAGATTCAATGTATTTTGCACTTGAAAAAACATTTTTTTTAAATCAAATTACCTGACAATAATTGCTTTTTATATCAAAATAGGGTCTTGCAAATTGGAAATCGCATTTAGTTATCCTGTATTTAAGAAACCACCAATTATTCAGTGTGGATGCAGTTGTAAAAAATACTGATTTATAAAGTCTTTGACCATCACAAAAAGCCTATTTAGCAGTCGCTAAACTAACCAGTTTGCGACTGGTTACAGGCTCGCAAACGTTGATACATCAGGCCCTTAGAGTGTAATTAGCATACCCCACCACCTGTTTGAATCGTACCAAACCTCTCTGACCACTCGACTGCAAAACGAAACAGAATTAATGTGAATGGTTTGGAAGACCGGCGATAGGATCCTGTCCGTCGCAATAAAATAGAACGCAGAAAGCTTTGAATTTAGGGCATTGATTGCAGTAACACTCGATCGGCTTGCAGGTCAGTGCGATGTAGTATCTTCCTGGAAGCTGGAAACGATCTGACTACCATTATCCTAATCAAAGAACACATAAGACGTTCTATCCTACCAATGCCTCTATGGTCCCTGTAGGGCCCTCTGCCCTTACGTGCTTCTCATGCAACGCTCTGTTCGAGCCACGCTCTCTATGGTTAGAGACAGCATTCTGTTCAGCAGTGCCCCCTGTGTCCGCTTTCGGCGCGGTCTCCACAACGCACTACCACAGGCACCTGCCCTACATTGCCCACCTCGCCCATTGGCGGCGCTATACTTTGCAGTTCTTGCTATGGTCATAGATGGCGCTCTCTCTCGCCCCCGCGCTCTATGGTCACAGCTCTCGCGGTGTTTGGAGTCGGGCGGTTTGAGAGGGGCCTGCTCAGCGCAAGGATTTGTGTTTGTGACCCCCCCCCCCTCCACCCCTGTTTCTTGGTTGAGTTTCGCACCCGTCCTCCAGTGCCCCCCCCCTTCCCCTTCGGGCGCCATGGCAGACACGGCCTCCCCGGTAGGGAAGCGGCTACTCCTACTGTTCTCGGACTCGAAACCGGGGACACCCCCGGGGCCCCCGCAGGAGCTTGGAAAGCGCGGCTGGCACAGCGGGACCGTGCGTGGCATGAGTGGCGCTGAACCCCGTGAGCTGGCGGTGAGTGAGAACGGACAATCAAGGGGGTTGGGGAGTAAGTAAGGAATATATGCCCACAGCGGGAAGTCTGAATAGGGGATTTTCCTGTTGTGGGCGGGGCGAGATCAAAAGGAGGTAGAGGGGCGGGAGCCTGGTCATTAGAGCAAAAGATGAAATATGGGGGGGGGGCGACTGACGACTGTGTAAGACCCACACTCCCTTTGAATATCAAATCTGCAATGTTTCACTTTGATTCTCAATTTCTTGTTTCTAAAGTAGTATTATCCCCAGTTGCATGTCAGTTCGGCACATACAACTTAACACATTTTCCGTGTCGGGAGTATTCACTTTTATGTGTTGCAGGAATTAGACGTATTTGTTGTTTGGGCGAGGGAGGAGGCTGGCGAGTTGTCAACCATTGGGGGCGGAGACATTTTTATATACATGTCAACATTTCCTATGGAGGGCTCACTTTGTGGGACAACGTATAACAAACACGGGGGTTCATTCTTCGGGACTACAGGTGGGAAGTGAGCATTTTAAAGCACACTGGGTAAGAAATATTGCTTTCAGCATAGCAAGGTTTAATATCAACTTTAGGGTTCTCCGGGAATTGTAGTACAATGATTAGCAAATGTTCTTATTTGTCACATATTTTTTTGTTATATGTAGTACGGTGTAGAATGCCAAGTCCTACTGTATACGTCAATCTATGACAAACTTTTAATTCCAATATAGGCCAGTTGCATCAATCTAATAGGACCTAAAAAAGATAAGCCATGCTGCCTCCACATCATACATGACATTCTATTAGGGTTTACCAGGTGTAGCAATTGCTAGTTTACCACCCATGGTACCGCTCTTCCTACAAATTATTTCAGGAGTCACGACGATAGTAGCAGCATCAAAAAGTAAACAGCGCTCTAAAAGTTCAGTATCTTTATTTAGTTTATATACCTTTCCCTCCACCTAGAAACTGGGCAGCAACTACTTAGATGTTGAAGAGCAACATGTGTGCCAAACGGCTACCCTGTTTTGCCAATGGTGATGAAAGTAGGTGAAGTCACTTCAACTACTTATGGCATTTTAGTGAATGAACGCATATTGAAGTATAGAACTGACACCCAAACTTGGAACACACCCTTAAATATTAGTAGGATCAGATTGATAGGTAGCAATAGCATTCATTAAAATATTAAGCAACAGTGCAGGGCTCAAAATCATACATTTTTTACTAGACTGTGATGACTGTGGGTTGGCTACAGAATCCAGGTACGACCTAGTCAGAAGTTTTACCTTCGGTCTCTGAAATGGAAGTCCTATATCTTCAGCAGGTCAAAGCTGCAAACTGTGGTCAAGAAGAGAGCCATGAGGTCGTCTAGTTGTTGGATGAGGTCCTCAGAATCCAGGTACGACACGGTCAGAAGTTTTACCTTCGGTCTCTGAAATGGAAGTTCCATATCTTCAGCAGGTCAAAGCAGCAAGCTGTGGTCAAGAAGGGAGCCATTAGGTTGTCTAGTTGTTGGATGAGGTCCTGGTGAAGTCGTTGACTTTTGGCAGAGAAGGAGAGATTAGAATTTGACACCCAAAGAAGGTTCCTTACCAGACTGTTAGTTTTGGCACATTGGCCCAGTGAATATTTCTATATTTATCTTTAGTTTCTTTTTTGAAACTCGGACTCCTCCAGTGGGCAGGGCGGTAGTCTGTAGCCGAAGAAGGCTCCATGTAGCAAGATACCTTCTCTGTGAGGTCCCTCCGACTCATATTTCCTGCTATGAAAAAGGTCTGAGTGGAGGAAAGCTGAATCTTCAGCCCATGGCAACACACCTGGGTCAGATCGGCTCTGTAGGTTTGTCCCAGTCCTTCAAAGGTTTTTTGAGTCAAAAGTTTCTAAGTCCCATGTTTCTTAGAATGTTAGGGGGAGTACACCTTGACACAGCCCAAGGTTCCATGATCTCAGGAACAGCACTTGATGCTCAAAACTCACTCCAGCTGAAGCAACTAGCAGGGTCTACGACAGATCCAGTTGAAACTGGTTAGCTGAGCAGTTGCAGGAAAGATATCTTGTAGTTTGTGTCCTTGTAGCTTGAACAAGAGATCAGCCTTAAAACCTTGGAGTCCACTTCTATGTTCTGGGTACAAAAGAGAGAGCATGTTCATTCTTTCAGGGCTCTTCTCAGCTCTGACAGCAGTTTCAGCCCTCTTCTGTTTTTCCAGATGCCCAGTAGTGTTTTGAGGAGAGTACTTTGGGTGCTATATTAATGTCTGGCACTAGCCTGTAGGTAGGGGGTGACTCCTAGCCCTCCCTAATCAATAGGGTAAAAGTTCTGAGGTTAACCCTACCCACTTTTGCAGTCTTTGCTGTGTTCCCTACAACAAACAACCCCACAATGCTTCTCTCTGCCTAAATCCAAGATAGGGAAACCCTTCTTTCCTTTTGTAAAGCCTGTGTGCCCTCCACAGAGGTGTGGTCAGGGAAATGAGCAATTGCTCCTCTGTTGTCCCTCCAAGACAGTGAATTGCCTCTCTTAATGGATATTGCGAAGTGTTCAAGAATCTGTTTCCTTGCTGGAGATAACTTAAGTATATTTAATAGTGCATCCCACTACGATAAGCCAGTCGGGCTGTAGTGAAAGTAGCTTTTGGGATTTTTTTTTTTTTGCTGTAAGGGTATATTTAAAATTACATTTCTACATGTCCTACTTTTAATTACCAGACACATAGGCATATGGGCAAGAAGTCCAATTTAGGAGAGACTTCTTAATATTTAAAAGGGAAGTGTAGACCTGTTGAAAGGGTTTATTTTGGCATGTCAAGCTTTATACTGTCAATGTAGTGGATGGCACAATAGGTGCTGCAGTCCACTTAAGAAATGTATCCTACAGGCCTTTTATGCACTGTGTACCATATACTAGGAACTTGTAGGCAAGTTAAAAATGCCAGATAGGAGTATACCAATTTCATCAGGCTGAAAAGCGTAGCACAGGCACTGTACCTCTGTTTTGCAGGAGTAAAAGGCACAGGGTTCTACAGTCTGCAAAAACAGACTGGGCAAAAGTCTGGGGGTAAAACATACAAAAGATGGGATTTCCTGTAGATCTTTTTTTGTTACCTCATGTTAGCAGAGTTAGGCATGGTCCTTGCTATTGCACTTTTTCTGTGCTTCCTTACCTTCAACATAGCCTTTGACTTTCATGGCACTGCAGGGTTCCATGCCTGTATTTTGGTCGGTGTGAAGCACATTACAATGCATCCTCCTTGGAGTTAGGTAAGATAAATTCAATATTCACTACTTAGTTGGGTTATTCATCTGTCGTTGCTGTACATCAGACATATATATTTCTTTGTAATGAAAAATTACATTCACTACCTAGCTTGTCATCCTCCTTGCTGAACCCAAAAAGCAGACCATTTGTGCTGATGGCTATTCCTCCTTCCCCTTTTCTGCTGATGTTACCTGACTGATGTGTGTTTACTCTAGCGGCAGAGAGGTAGTGGGATTTTTGTCAGCACCAGAGTACTTTGCCCCAAGAATGACAACAGTCTCTTTTCAGAAGTCCATAAAACAGTGTGCGCCACTGCCGAAAATACTCTTAACACCATGTGTGAGGTCCTTGCAGACCATTTTGTCATGAAAACTGAAGCCCTGGGGTACTATCGCAGAAGTAGGTCCCCCAGCAACCTCCATCCTCAGACCACAAGATCCTTTCTTCTGGCAGACAACACTTTGTGGCAACTGTCAAGTAACCAGTAACATCCATACTGCAATCCCAAAACGGTTTTCGTGCGGGCTATAGCACTGAAACCACTCTTTTAGCTGTGAGCGAAAACTTACGCTCTATCCTTGACAAGGGCCAAACAGCAGCACTCGTATTACTTGACCTGAGTGCTGCTTTTGATACGGTTTCCCATAGGATTCTCCTGCGCCGGCTTGAAGAAGCCGGGATAAAAGACGCCGCTCTTGAATGGTTCCGCTCTTTCTTGACCGACAGATCTTTTCAAGTTTCTGCCCCCCCCTTTTACCTCCTCTATTAAACCTATTGCGCAGGGGGTCCCCCAAGGTTCAGCGCTCATCCCGGCCTTGTTTAATCTTTATGTTCAGCCCCTGGCCGCTGTCGCACTCCACCATGGACTCTCCATGGTTTCGTATGCAGACGACACCCAGCTTACGGTAGCTCTCTCAGACGATCTTGCTCAAGATGCCTCTCATTTCCAACTAGGCCTTGAAGCTATCGCGGGCTGGCTGACGGAGAACTGTCTCCAGCTCAATGCTAGCAAATCAGAGGTTCTTCTGGTAGGCAGAAACAGAGAGCTCTGGAACTCCCATTGGTGGCCTCCATCCCTGGGACCTGCCCCCCCCCCCCCCCCCCCCCCCCCCCCAATAGGTGGTGAAGAACCTCGGGTTTTTGTTCGACTCGACCTTAAGCTTTCAGGAACTTACCAAAAAAATAGCTGTCACTTGCTTTGGGCTTTTACGCGCTTTAAGACCTTCCCTCCGCTTCTTTGATTCAGCTACTCGTCAACTTATAGTCCAAGCAACCATTCTTTCAAGACTGGACTATGCCAACTCTCTGCTGCTAGGGGCCAATAAAGCGGAGCTTAACCGTCTCCAGCGCACTCAAAACTCCGCAGCTCGCGCCATCCTTGGCCTTTCTAGATCATGCTCCGGAAGAGGGGCTATCCGACGCCTTCATTGGCTTCCCAGCTTCAAAAGAATTGAATATAAATCCCTCTGTCTCACCTTCAAAATTCTTAAATTTACCACTCCCGAGATCCTGTCTGAGCTAATCACCCCCTACATCCCTAGGGGCATGTTGCGCTCTTCTGAATTGATGTTGGCTGCTGTCCCCAGAGTTAAGAGATCCAGAGCTGGTGGCAAGTCTTTTCGTTTCTTGGGACCTAAGCTTTGGAACTCCCTGCCATTGTCAATCCGCAGTCTGGACTGCTTGACCTCATTCCGCAAAGCTATCAAGACTGCCCTCTTCCCTGTGGCTTGATCTCCTCTCCCCTCCTCTGGATTCTTGTGGTTAGCGCCGGGACGCCCCTTTGTTGGGGCAGCTGTGCGCTTTATAAAAGTTTTAGCATAACATAACAAAGCTGTACCACACTCGAGCAGTCCCCAAGAGCTAAGTCAGTCACATAGATACAGATAGTAGGTATTGGCATACCTCACTCGTCTTGGCTTAAGTGTATCTGCAATATTGCTCCAAGATAAGAGCACCCCCCTGCTTACTAATCTTCACATCAAAACGTTTCCCCCAAGGTTGCACTCTAAACCCTCAACATGCACAACAGTGGTATGTGAAGGTTAGTGACTACATTTCTCACTCCTCTTCACTCAAAACTTAAGCACAGCTACATATGTGCTGCATCATGACACCATCAGCCCATGAGTACACAGACTGACAGCTCTACTTTTTACAGACAAGTTACCGTACAAACCCTCACTCTTGCAGCGAAGTACAGCCATTGGCGTTCCTAGCTACCCATCTATTAAGTAGCTCTCCAGAGCCCTATCAAGGTGTAACACTATGAAATAACGCAGCTACAACACAATAAAAATTGTTACAGGTCAATCTCGGTCTAATCAAATGTTCATTTGCTCAAATGAATTTAGATTTGCTATAAGCGACATTTTTCAATGAACAATTGCACAAAATAATGTACATTTCTATTAGTGAATTTCTATTCATCTAAGAAATGTGCATTCTTACAATATTGGCACTTCATCACATTTATCTCAGGCACCTAAACACGTACGAATTAAACACCATCAAAAAGCCTTGGCTATTTAGGAAAAGCAATGTTGTTGGCTCATTTCCTCTCCTAAACAAGCATGGAAACATGGATATTCGGACTCTACTAACGTTCCGAATACGCTGGATGAAAATGCCTCCTCCCACTTGACAAAATCTAAGACCTCAGGAATCTGAATTTCACATGCGATGAATAGTACTAGTTATGAGTTTTGCCCCAAACCATCTGGCAAAACATGTAGATTTTTGTGCTCTCCACCAAATCCGCTTCCCCCCCCCAAGTATTTTTCGACATGATTCTCAGCAAAAGTTTACTGATGGAGAATTGTGAGAATCTGATGCTTACCTCAAAATATATAATTCAGATATATGCCATAACAGGAGTTAACACACATCGGAATGAACTGGTGCAATTGAAATCTGGGCCTTAGTCACTAAAAGCCAGTTATTGTAAAGCTCTAAAACATAGTTAAAGGTGCAATAGTTTAGAATACGGCACTTGATAAGTTATATTATAAAAATGCATCAATTAAGGTACTTTTGAATAAAACACATAGAACTCTTGATCTAATTCAGAATGTCCACCATTACTCCAAACACATGACCTCACTGTATCCATTTTTCGGGAAGAATTAAGATAATTGGAGAGAACTTAGATTTTTTTTAAAGTAAGCTAACTGAATCCTTTTAGTACTATTGAGACTTTCTGTTTATAGGTGTTGTAGTATGCAGCCGTACATTTTTTTAAAACCTGTTTTTCATTTTTAGGAGTATATCATTTGTGTTCTGCATAGTATTTGCTACATGACATTTTATTGTTTTGTAGGACACTGAATGGTCAGTAGTCTTACCAATAGTATTGGTGCTTGAAGGGTGAAAAGCAGAGATTCCACTGCTGGAACTTTGATTATCCGTAGAAGTTAGACATGCCTAGCTATACCGAGATGCATATTTGTGCATGTTTTGATTCTCATTTATATAGTGCGTCTAACTCGTTGTGTCAGGATACTGTATTTTATTACCACGTACTGCACTTAGTAGTGATTAACTTGCAACTAAAAAAATAAAACAATGTGCTTCTAATATCAGTGTTTTAACACTGTTCTAATCTCAATCCTTTTTTAAAACCATATAATTGTTTTGGTATTTTAATATCCATGTGATGAGGATTTATGCTCCCCTCTTGTTGCTCTGGGAGTGTTAGGGGAACACTGCTGTCTATTTGGAGTTGAGGTGAGCTCTGATTACAGCAGCTTTCATCCCCTGCTGCTATGTTCACACCTGTGCCACGGACACATTTCCTTCGAAAGCGAAATGATTAGGCAGGGCGGAGCAGATAGCAGGGGCACCTGAGTTACGGAAATGACAGCACTTTGTGCGGAGTTTTTTCGAGCGCTCAGTTAAACTGCATGTACTATTCTCAATCAAATCAATTTGTAAATTATGCACATTACCTATTTGTGTGTGAATGATGGGGCAAACGGAGGTAGATCCTTTCACAAAGCTTTTCTGTGAACTTTATAAAATCACTTCAGTACACTACATGGATTAAAAACCACTTCGGAGCTGAGAATCTTATTAACATGTTATCGTCGGTGGGTTCTCCAATTTATCGCATAAAACTATTACAGGAGAGTTGTAACACCTTAGTAGGGACTTCTGTGATCCACATTCACAAAAACACTTGACCAGAGAAGGTGGATGGAAAGTACTGTCAGGTTACAATACAATACGGTAAGGCAAAAATCGGCTACTACTCTGCTAGACCTTTTATTACAATAATGCTCATACTATTCCTGAAGGTCTCCTTCAATTTTCATGGCACTGCCTATTTTTCTTTAACAAAACCGCATGGTTTGAGAGGTCCTGACCAGTCTTTTGCTCTTTTAATTGGGCTCTATAGACGGGCCGACCCAGAACTTTGGTTCAAGCTTAAATTGGCTCTCCTACCTATATTGTACATAAACAAGTAGCTCCCCACTTTTTGTGGTTAGTTGGATTTGGAGTGCTAGCTCAACTTTAGGTGGGGTTGGAGTTAGTTACCTAAAGCCCATTTGGGTGTGTTGGCTTTAAGACTAGTAGCGTTGCCAGCACTTTGGCTGACTAGTTTTGTGGTTGAAAGCTACGCATCTCTCATAGCATAATTTTCTGAAGACTGCTCAAGAGTTGACTCTTTCCTACATAACCACCATACTCAAACACTAATGTACAGCATATCCCTGTGTTTGTGAACGGTTATAATTTGATTATATGTATGTATCTAGGTGTCTGCTGCTGAGCGAACTTCCTTTTTGGTCTCATTGAGGAAGGGCACGGATCATTGAGATCTAAAATACCTCACCATGTCTGCCGGCCTTCTAGCCAAACCACAGATGAGGGGCCTTCTGGCCAAAAGTCTCCGAATCCACATCATTGGCGCATTTGTGGTTTCTCTTGGTGTAGTTGCGCTGTACAAGTTTGGGGTTGCAGAGCCCAGGAAAAAAGCGTATGCGGACTACTACAAGAATTTTGATGCAATGAAGGAATTCGAGCTCATGAGGGAAGTTGGCGTGTTTCAAAGTGCACGACCAAAGGGAGAATAGATTAACAGGTTGCTTGTCTGAAGAGGACTGGAAACTGAATTGTAAACTATTTCTGTGCTAACCATAATATATGTCAAATTAGATGTGTATTTCTTTCTACAAATGTTTATTAACTATGGTTTAAAAAATGTATAGATATCCTTGAGGTGTGCTTAACAAATGTGTATATATTAGTTATGTATGTGTGTGTGTATATATTTATTTGGGACATTCAGCGGCACCCACAAGGGTTTTATTTTAAAGCGGACTACGAGGACCATGATGCACTCGCGCACACGCCCATTCGGGCGGGATATTTAATTGTGTGCAGGTGGTCCGCTTGCTCTCGAGTGTGCCTGGGCCAGTGAACAAGGGCGATAAATGCCAGAAACGCGTCTGGCTGGACATTTGTGCTCTGCATGTGCTTGGCAGAGGGTTTGTGCAACCATCAGAATAAATGGGTTTACTCACCGGGAGTGGTCTCTTCAAGTTTGTGGCAATCGTGTTTTCATGTTGAGCGGCCCGTCCAGGTCGCGAAGAGCCCCACTGCAGATCATGCGGGACAGCAGCGGCAGAAACAAAGAGACGCTGCATGTGCGGTGAGTCCGTTCTGAGGGCATGTATTGGCACGGACTTGATGCCTTGTACATTGTGAGCGTGCCCACATGGGAAGAACTGTTTTATTTGGGACATTCAGCGGCACCCTCAAGGGTTTTATTTTAAAGCGGACTACGAGGACCATGATGCACTCGCGCACATGCCCACTGGGGCGGGATATTTAATTGTGTGCAGGTGGTCCGCTTGCTGTCGAGTGTGCCTGGGCCAGTGAACAAGGGCGATAAATGGCCGAAACGCGTCTGGCTGGACATTTGTGCTCTGCATGTGCTTGGCAGAGGGTTTGTGCAACCATCAGAATAAATGGGTTTACTCACCGGAATGGTCTCTTCAAGTTTGTGGCAATCGTGTGTATATGTATATGTATATGTATATGTATATGTATATATATATATATATATATATATATATATATTTCAAAAGATTGTGTCCCCTGCTTAGAGACGCACTCAATGAAGAAGCAGGGCCCCGTTCTTGGTAACAGAGTCCTTTATTTAAGCACGAAGCCGGCATGCATTTCCAGATACAATCCAAGTTAAGCCCTACGCGTTTCACAGCTCCTGCCGCTTGTTCACGGGCTGGCGTATAGATTCAGGCAGATTTGCGAGAGTGCGTGCAAACAATTCATTAAATACCCAATTATCGTCCCCAGGTGGGTTGAAAACAGTGTTTTCATCGCAATGACATCTGGGATTTGCAGTTTGCTCTCGCATAAGTGTACACCCTTCAGTGGGTTCCGCCCTTCACAATATTAACGTGCATATTTAACCTCCAGTAGGTCTCTGTATAACACAGCCGGTTTAAAGTTACGCTGTAACTTCTCATTCTGCCATTGCGATAGTACCAGTACCTCACAGCAGTCCACAGTTTCGTGGTGGTGCAGTCTCCCCGACCAGACCTACTGGAGGTTAAATATGCACGTTAATATTGTGAAGGGCGGAACCCACTGAAATCTTGCTGTTGCTTGGTTTCGATGTTTTAACCATTCCTCTTCTCTTGAGCATATCCTCTTAATCCTGAGAATACGGGATGTTGTTTATCAAACTTTTTTGGTGAAAACTTTCCGCATGCAGGACTGCATTTGTGGCCATGTTCTTGCGATGTAAGGTGGTATTTACTGTATCGTCCAATATATAAATTTCAGTGTCCAAAAACACGACTCGTTCATCACTGATGTCCTATGTGAATTTTAAATTGAATTCTGAATTGTTCAATATCTCAAAATACTCTGCAAATTCGTCTTTAGTCCCATCCCATATTATTAGCAGGTTGTCAATGTATTTTAGCCATGCTATGGTCTTATTCACATGATGGTCATTTTCATTTCTCCATGCCCAAGTTTTTTCCCATAGCCCCATGGTGAGGCAGGCATACGATGGGCTAAAGGAAAAGCCCATCGCTGTGCCCTTGACTTGGCGGAAGATCTCTTCCCCGAACATGAATGTATTTTGTTCTAAACAGATTTGTATCATTCCAATAACATTTTATTGTGAACTGCAAATTGGATATTTCTGACAAATGTTCACAAGCTTTTAAATCCATGTCACTCTGAATGTTAGAATACAATGATATGACATCCATCGTAATTAACTTGTATGTAGCTTGCCATGGAGTTTCCTGTAGATGCCTCAACAGGTCGCATGTGTCTTGTAAATAAGATGTCAAACCTTTGACGTATGACAATAAAAATACATCCAAAAAGTTGGCCATGGGTTCCAATAAGGCCCCCTTTGCCGAAATTATTGGCCTCGCTGGGGGCTTCGTGGGATTTTTATGAACTTTGGGAAGGAAATATATGTTTGCCATTTTTGGATGTTCCATTTTAAGATATTTTACTTCATCTTCATCCAACAAATTCTGTTTCATCCAATTGTCTAGTTTGATATCCATCTCCTCTTTCCATTTTTTATGGGGTTGGTTTTCAATTTTTCATAATATTCCTTGTTTCTCATCTGTGAATATGCTTCTTGGATATATGCCTCTTTTTCCAAGATGATGACGTTTCCTCCCTTATCCGCCATTTTGATTTCAATTGAGTCATCATTTTTTAGATCAGGTAATGCATTGCGTTCTTCAAAGGAAAGATTGTCATGTTTATTTGAGTGATTTAATTGATGTAGATCTTTTATAACACACTCATGGAATGCATCAATTTTATTCCCCTGTGGCAATTGTGGATAGAATTTAGATTGTTTTTTTTTTCTTACTGCATCCAGCTCCCAACTGTGTGCAGTGTCCCCGCAATTCTCCTATCTCATGTAAAGGATTTTTGTCCAATTCCATTAAAGTTACAAAATGTTCTGCATCTTTGGCCAGCAATTCCATGTCTGGTATAGAGGTCTTTTTTCTATATTTGGCCATATTTGGATTCTCCGCAAATAATTTAGCTAATTTGATTTTTTGGACAAACAAATTTATAGAAGTCTATTCTAGTTTCCGCTTGATCAATGCCCATGGTGGGACAGAAAATCAGGCCGCCTTGAAGAAGTTACATTTCTGTTTCAGTTAAGGTTTTTTTCGAAAGGTTGATCACCTGTAGCTCTTGAGTCTCATTTATTGGGAATTTTCTAATTCCATTTCTGTTGCATGCTTCTCCTCATCGTTCCCACTCGGTTTGTACTGAAACTTAGATTTGTGTTGCCGCTTCTTCTGGGTTTCTGCGGACATTTCCACGCCCTCTGCCTCTTCCTCGGCTGTTTACAGCCGGTACACCCATGGTCTTTTCCCAATTTTTCTGTTGTAATGCCAGCCTCATTTCGCCTAAAAAAAGAAAGTTTAGGTCTCACATCTCTTTGATCCCCTTCTACATCACTGGCGTCTGTTGATGTTAAGTGAGGACAAGCTACTAGTATTTGTTGCCGTATCTAGTTTCTCTTGTTGCTTGAATCGATCATATTTTCTCGCATATGTAAAAATTCGACCTGCCTGATAATCTTCCTTGTCCCGCTGGAATTTGGACTGTTTTCTGATTCGCACGGTTTCCTCATGCTTCTCTATGTAATGTTCAAGTTCTTCTTTGAACTTTACTAATTCAGAATTCATTTCCACAGTTGCCAGTTATTTTTCCATTTTCTTTAGCTGCATGGTGGTTTTCTCCAGGGCTATTTCAATATGTTTTACTAGGATCTCCATTAATCCTAACGAAGATTTCAAAATGTATTCGCCCCATTCATTGAGTAAATCATTGCTGGTATCATAATGATTGGGCATCAAACCTATACGAAGTCCACGTGGCACACAACTAACTTCCAAGTATTTTCTTAAGGACCCCACTTCCCACCATTTCTTTCTTTTTTAGACAGTTTTTCCCATGAACGCAGTTTGTTTTTTGTGTGAGTGGCTGGATGTTCCATCCCCAACGCTTGTAGTTGCTCCTTGTTCAAAGAATGTATCTATGAGGGCGTTTCTATTGGCCTCCCTTTTCTCCATGTTAAACTGGCTGTATTTTCTTTCCGCTGTCCATTAAAAACCACAATCTATGTTATTTGCTTCAATAAGTTGAAAAAGTATTGTCAATGACTTGATGGTTTAAATTTTAATGAAAATTTGCACTCATCCGTATAATACTTTTTGTACTTACCATAACAAAACTATGGTTTTGTTATAAGTAGAAAAAGTATTGTCAGTGACTTAATGGTATAAATTTTAATGAGAATTTGCACTCGTCCCTATAATTGACCTAATTGACGCAAAAAGGAACAGTATGACATAATGAGCAATGATTTGTTTGATTGGATATATTTTGAAAAATTGCGCAAATTTCTGTATTATATCAAGAGTTTTGTTATACTACATTAACCAGTACCAGAATGCTTAGCTGCCACCACTAGGAAGTGATGTCATTCCACAGTAGATGTGAATTTAAAAGCATGGGAAAAAAATGTGGTTCTTTGTCAGTCTCGTGATCAAGGTCTCTGCAGAGACCGAAACGCGTAGAGTTTTGTTACTGGCATGCTGTAATTAAATAAAGAAATCGAACTACATCAACTTTGCGAAAACGCTGTGTCAATTCCGTGAGTGCGCGAGGAAGCCCTGTGGGGAGATGAATGGAAAAAAAAAAAATATATATATATATATATTTCTCTCCTGGCTCCAAAAGAAAGAACTGATAACAATAAAGAAGAGTCCTCGCTTTATTACTACATTTAGTAAACAAGAGAGGAGAATAAAGTCGATCATTAAGAAGAATTGGCCCATCATACTCACAGATGGGGTTCTGGGCAGTAGATTACCAGAGTTACCTACCATTACGTACAGAAAATCTAGGTCTATGAGAAGCCAACTTGTAAAAACAAGTCCTGAACTCAATATGGCTAGTACATGGCTCAAACCCAAAGCAGGTTTCCATAAATGTTCATCATGTCGAGCCTGCAAATTTGGCATTAACACAACTCATTATAAAACTCCTTTTTCTGATACCCACGTTGCGATCAAAGGTAATTATGGGTGTAGGACTGAGTATGCTGTATATGTTCTGACGTGCACTTGTGGCTTGCGCTATGTGGGTAGCGCTAAGTTGCAGGTGCACGTCAGAATCTTGCAGCATCTCAGGGCAATCGTGAACAATGATAATGCGTATCCAGTCGCTAGACATTTTAGATCTGTTCATGATGAGTTGAGTTGTCTTTCATACTATGTCATCAGTGCAGTAAGCCCCCTAAGAAGGGGAGGCAATAGAGAAAAGCTGTTGAGAAAATTAGAAACGCGCATGATTTTGGAACTGAATAGTAAAAGTCCCAATGGGTTGAACATTACTGAAGACATGTATAACTATTTATAAGTACTACATAAGAAAGTTATCAATGACATAACGAATGAATAGTATTATTGCTGTATTGAGTGTGTAGTACTATACATCTATTCAGGATCATTAGACCAGTATTAAGTACATTAATGAGTTAAAACCAAGATAACTGTATCTTTTTTATTTATTTTGTCAGCATCAAAGAAGTTGAGTACCATAACATTCTTTCCCGTAATTTTTTCAATTTATTCTAATTCAGAATTTTGTATATGACCATTTTGCACATTAGGGTATTTTTTATAGTAACAGTAATGGAGGTTGTGTATATAAATTATTTAATTGAGTACACTTCTAGAAGATATACAAAAAAGATTTCCTATTTTCATTTTTTGGAAGGGCATTTTTAGTACTTCGTTTATAAACTCACTGTTTAGATCGTACCTAGAAAAAACTATTCAGACCTTTTTTTAGAAATTTGAGCCCGCCAAAATAAGTTGGATAAAGAGGTCTATGTGGTCACATTTGTTAAGCATTTATGCAGAAATAAATTATTGGGTTGAGCAAAGAAGGAAGCTTATTGCTATACAACAGTAGAGATACTTGGGATTCAACTTTGCAGAATTTGCGCATATTGCTATATTTTGCACTATAATTTGTTTACATATTTATTGAGATTGCAATTATGTTTACATTAGCAAAGCCCTATGAAGTACTTAAAAGTGGTTTTAGAAATATTTATATAATTATATATATCTTTTAGTGTATTTATATATCTATTTAACCTGCTATTGTATACTTTAATGCATTTATGCAGTTTAGAAATTCCGATAAAATTCCGATAAAATAATCAACAAAAACAAGGTAATGGATTTGCAAAATGTAATGTGACATCTTCCTCGAAATAATGAATGTTCCATTCAGCGGAGTATTTCTTCTATATCTGTTGGTGAAGGTCATGTGATTCACTATGTTACATTTAAAAATAATGGCGGGCGTGACATTCTTTGTGTGATCAAACGCGTCGCAGAGGGGAGTTTTCTGAATAAATATCTTCCTGCCAGAGCAGTGGGGGTCCGTCTCTTTTTTTTCCGCTTGGAGCAAAAGCGAAGTGGAATTGTGGAGAGTATACTTGGTTGATATATATTCCTATGCTTAACATGTTTATAGGACACTGTATAGTTTTCATATGTTGTTTGACTAGATGCGTATGGATCTGTTTCATTCATACGGACGTTGCCATGGATAGATCTCATCCCCCGCTCCTGACAGCGCCATCTGTGGGGGTAGCTAGGGCTCGAGGGACTTGGCAAGCGCGATAGGGGTTGGTTGACACATGGAGGGAGCACCACCCAGGCGAGAGGGACTATTCCTTTTTCTCTCCGCTACATGAGTTGCATGTTCGGATAGATGCGATCCTGTGCTCCCCTGACTTGCATGTGGCGGTTCAACATAGTGAATACTTGACCAGAACGATATCAGATCATAACCCGCTATTGCTGCGGTTGTGTTGGGTCCAACAGCGCTCGGCGATTCCGACGTGGCGACTGAATCCGGAGTTGCTGTAGGATCCGGTCATTCAAGGGGCGATTGGGGAAGGGGTGGATCAGTACTTCCGAGAGAATGCTGGTACCGCTTCCTCACTGGCTGTAGAATGGGACGCGTTTAAAGTGGTAGTACGGGGGCTATGTATAGCTCAAAAGATAGGGGTCCGGAAAGTTCTTCTTCAGGATATAGAGACAGCGGACCAACGCCTGCGTGAATTGGAGCGTGTTCGCCCGGAACACCCAGAGGGACAGGGAGAGGTGCTGGAGGCCCGGGAGGCTGTGGCGGTGGGGGTTGAGCAATTACGATGCTATGATTATAAGAAGCATTTGGTGCGCACCCATGCTGAGCGCGATAAGTCTATTACGTTATTGGCCTGGCTTGCGAACCCCTTACGGTGGGCGTCCCCTATATTGGCGATAGACGACCCAATCAAGGGGGTGTGCTACACCCAACAGGGCATTAATCGCCTTTTTGCTGGCTATTATGAGGACCTGTACTCCAGCAGAGTGGAATTAGACGAGGGCCGATTGGGGGAATTCTTGGCTGGGGGGGACATGCCGACCTTAGACAGAGTGGACGCGGATGTGTTGGGCCGCGAGATCACGCTGGGGGAAGTGCGAGGAGCCATCAAACACATGGCGCGGCGGAAGACGCTGGGGGTGGACAGTTTACCGACCGAGTTCTATGCATCTTACGTTGAGCTGTTGGCCCCTCGGTTGGTGACTCTTTACAATGAGGCGTGGAAGCTGGGCCGGCTCCCTGCCACAATGCGTGAGGCGCTCATAATCCCGTTATTGAAGCCTGGGAAGGCCCCCACCGATGTAGCTGCTTATTGGCCGTTGTCTATGCTTACCACCGATTATAAGATATTGAGCCGAATTTTGGCCTCTCGACTTTTGCCGTACATGACCCGGCTGGTTCATGCGGACAAGGCGGGGTTTATCCCCAAGCGGACCACGGCGGGTAATGTTCGCCGGCTGATACGTGTATTGGAGGCTGATACGTATGCATCGCGCGACGCTGACATATTTTCGGTTGACATAGAAAAGGCCTTTGATAGCCTGGAGTGGCCATATCTATTCCGGGTTCTGAGGGCTTTCAGGTTAGGGGAACGGTTTGTGGCTTGGACGTCGTTGTTGTATAAGGACACTACGGCCAGAACTAAATCAGGGAGTATAATATCTCCCTGCGCGGTGGGTAGGGGGACGCGACAGGGGTGTCCTCTATCCCCGCTACTGTTTGCGTTGGCCATAGAGCCGCTGGCGGCTCAGGCTCGAACGGGGAGTTGGTTCAGGGGCCTTCAGGTACATGGCGACACTCATTTTATAGCTCTGTATGCGGATGATCTCCTCTTGTTCTTAGCTGATACTAAAGGGGAGTTGAAGGGAGCCAAGCGTCTGCTTCAAAGTATGGAAGACTTGGCGGGACTGAAAGTGAATTGGTCCAAGTCGGGGCTTTTCCCCACTTCCAAGAGGGCAGAGGGGCCTCGCAGCGCAGAGGGAGTACAGTGGGTCTACACCTGCATGTCCTATCTGGGGACGCAAATCTACCACGACCAAAAAGACTTGGTGGACGGGAATATCGGTAGGGCGATAAGGGGTCTCCAGAGCAGTATGGACTTTTGGAAGACGTTGCCGTTGTCCTTGTCGGGGAGAGTGTCGCTCCTCAAGATCCGGTGTGGATCCCTGCGGTGACATTTAAGAGACTCCAGCAGATGACAACGGGGTTCTTGTGGCTTGCTGGCAGGCGTAGGGTGGCCTTGCACATGCTGATGAGACCACGGGGGGAGGGGGGGGGGGTTAGCAGTCCCGGATTTGGAGACCTACTACTTAGCCGCTCAGTTACAGTGGTTGACCCAGGCGGTGGCTAGGGAGTTACGGGGGGTGGGGGAGGCTCCGAGGGGACGGATTCCAGCATGTCTACTGTCCAGGATTGTCATGCAACAACCGCTGCGCCTCGGGGGTCTCTCTAGTGAGGTACGGACCTTCAGGTTATGTTGGAATAGGAGTCAACAGAGGGCGCGGATCTTGCGCCCGTATGCACCTGAGATCCCGTTGTTGATGTGTCAGCAGTTGCCCCATGGGGGCAACTGGTCGGCGCTGGCGCGGTGGAATGATTCTGGACTGATGACTGTGGGGGATCTCTATGAAAACAATGTACTGTTGCCCTACGAGACTCTCCGCGACCGGTACGATCTCCCTCGTGGGGACTACCTGTTGCACGCGGCGCTGGTGTCGGCTATTCAGCGACGGTGGAGGGGAGGGTTGTCTGAGCCTGGAACATCCATGGCCTGCCAATACGTGGTACTAGCGGCTGGCGACATCAAAGCGGTCACGTGCTTATACCGTCGGATGACCTGTGAAAGGTTGGTCCCCCTTGATCGGTTGAAGCAGCAATGGGAGGAGGATATTGAGGGCGCAATACCTGATAAAATATGGGCTGAGGTGTTGGAGAGGCCCTGGAAATGTTCTAGAAATGCCCGATTCCAGCAGATCCAACTGTTCATATTGCACAGGGCTTACCTTACCCCTGTTAAAATCCAACAGTATTTTCACACGCTTACGGCGAGTTGTCCTAGGTGTCAGGCCGAGGGGGCTGACTTTCGCCACATGCTGTGGAGTTGCCCTGGGATAGGGGGCTATTGGCAGGAAATTTGGTCCTTATTGTGTGAGATCACGGACAGGGAGATTGAATTTGGTATTGCCCCTTGCTTGCTGCACTGGTTTCCCCACACCTCGAAGACTAAAATAACTAGTAAATTTATAGATCTGGGGTTGGTACTGGCCAAGCGAGAGATTACAATTAATTGGAAAGCGCAGCGAGGACCGAGATTTCAGAAATGGAGGGCGGACTTTATTCGGTGGGCGGAATGTGAAACGGTTCTTAGATTACAGGCGGCTACCCGCGCTCATAGCGATAAAGCAATAGACTCGGCCCGGGCCTGGAGGGCTTTAGCAGAGCTTCTGAAACCCATGGAATCTGATAGTGAGGTAGGATCGGAGCTTAGCGACCCGCACGACATACCCTCCTCTGGGCCTGGTTAGAATGACTCTGGGGTGAATGGATGGTTGCTCTGCTCAGCTTGTTAGTAGTCCTGAGCTGGGGAAGTTTGAAGTGCACCTTACAACTGTGGAAGATGCAAGTATGAGCAAAACTGAAGACCTTATGATGTATTCGCTCAACAAGTCATGCCAGGGGAGTTATGGGAAGGGGGTGTACGAGGGAGGAGAGAAGTCAACAAGGGGTAGGTTTTAGGATACTGTGTACTTTTCTTTGCTTGCGAACTGGACCTTCCGAGTGGACTTACTGATATAAGCATGGTTATGTGCCGCTTTGCTATGAAAAGACGATGGTACAGTTAGTGGGTGGTATGTTGCAGGCTGTTACAATGTGTTCGGACGACAATGGCTCTATTCCATAGACCACGAAAAGGCTTGAGTGTACAAGGAGTATTGTATCTTGGAGTACTGCTATGTATGCGGAAGGTCCTGATTGATGTACTCCGGAAGTATTGTACAAGGTTAATCAATAAATATATTTTACAAAAAAAAAGAATTGATCTGTTTCATTCATGTATCACAATATGTAAAGATTATCATAACTATTTTATCTACAAGTGCTCCACTATTGAAATGTTAAGAAAAATAATTTTTTTTTATAAAATACACATTAGCTCCAATTATAGCAACGCATGAAAGTCGGAGTTTATGCAGTACATCTTAAAATGTCTCAAGTTAACTACTCTCTCCGCCCAGACCCCTCTCATTATATTCTGTACCTCCACTCTGACTCATCCCAAACCTAATTCTGGTACTATGATCGCCAAAATATCCCTTTCTAGACTCTTCCCCCTTCTCCTATCCCTCCTTGGATTACCCAAACCTCATTTTACTACATGATCTCTCAAACAGCACATTATAAATTCTTCCCTCATGTATCCCTCCTTTGACTCACCCTAAACCCCATTTCACTACTGTGATTTCCCTAATCCTTTTTTTTTTTTTTTTATTTCTTTTTATTGGGTTTTCGAAATGAATAATCATCATTGCTGTCATGCAAAGCAATACAATAAGAAGAGAATCCAGAAGTAACAAAACACAAGTGTGATTGACCAGTTCGTACCATATCTGCACATGTATTCTGACAATACGTATCCTTTTTACGCTATGGAGAATGCCATCCTTTCCTATTAATGTTTCTCAGAAGTCCTGCGTGGTGTTGGTATGGGCTTGCGACAGTAGGTATTGCCGCAGGGGCTCCCCAATGTTTTTGGGCTTTGAAGATGATGGCAGTTCTTCTGCATAAAGTTCAAGGTTTTCCCTGCAATGCACAAGGTCGCTAATCCAGTTGTTAGTGTGAGGCGCCAGAGTACTCTCCCACGCAAGCGCTATCCACCTCTTTGCTGATAAGAGAGCGATTCTCACAAATGTCCCCACCGTACTCTTTATCTGAGGCACATAGCAAAGCAAACGTATCAATGGTGTACACTGCAAAGAAACGTCTGTCATGACATGTATACACTTTACCACCTCGTCCCAGTACTGTAATACCAGTTTACAGCTCCATGCCAGGTGCCAGAAATCAGCGTCTGGGCTACCACCTCGCTTACAATTACTCGTATCCCGGAGACCAATTTTATAGAGTTTAAAAGGGGTGTGATATATTTGATGAATGTACTTAAAATGAATGATCCTCAGGTTACCATTAGGCGTGAGCTGTTCGGTCAGTGTACAGATGTGTTCCCATTCAGACATCGTCAAAACTTCTATCCGCAATTCTAACTGTCTTGCCCCTAACTGCTTTATATAGTTTAGTAATCAGCGGACGCCTAGTGGGGACCACTAATAGCTGAAGGGACTGTGGAGAAGGCGGTTCAGCGGGAAAAGCCGGGTAGTGTTTTTTTCACTGCAAGTTTTAGACGGTGGAATGTGAATTGAAAGAGCGGGGTTTGATTTGTAATGTATGTAAGCTCTTCCGATGTAATAAACTTCCCATCTGGATAAAGATCTTGCATGTGGTCTAAACCGGCCTCTTTTAGAGGACGCAATGGCCGAGGCGTATATAGGGAGTTCATCTGCGAGTTTGCCTATGTTCTGCCAAGCCGCAATTGTGGTGTCTATTTATCTCCGAATTCAGTGTGCCTCTGCGTGTGTGCGTTATTATACCAGCAAGGGGGATAGGCTGTGCATCCCCATCCTCCACTGCAACATGAGCATGCTGACGATACCAGTAATAAGCATGTTGTGCCTGTGCACAGAGATAGTATGTGTAGAAGTCTGGTGCACAAAAGCCTCCCCTCTCGTAGTCCAGTGTTAAAATGTTCCAACCTACTCTAGCCTGTTTGCCCCCCAATATAAGTCTAAGTAACTGAGTTCTCACTGTTGCAAAAAAACGGTTTTGATAGCTGTATAGGGATATTACAGAAAAGCTATAGAAAACTAGGCAAAATAACCATTTTAATAACAGCAATTCGGTCCGCTTATGACAGCGGTAGAGGTAACCATCTATCCACCTGAGACTCCAGGGCGGCATAGGCATGACCATAATTTCTAAGCACTACAATCTCAGGGTCGCAATGCACCCATATTCCCAGATATTTCACTGGCTCAGTTGACCAGACCAGTGGGTATTCCATCTGAGGAGGGTCCGTATTTTTAGTCAATGGGATTATCACAGATTTGTCCCAGTTGATGGTGAGGCCGGAAAACAATCCGAAACAGATATATTCCCGTAGGACTGAGGACAGATACCTCTGCGGTTCGCGTATAAATAGCACCATATCGTCTGCGTAAAGTGATATTCCATTAGGGCGATGCATGAAATTTAGTGCAGATTCTCTGACGCTGCCGGATCACGCACACCAATGGCTCGAGCATGAGAGCAAATACAAGTGTCGAAAAGGGGCATCCCTGACGGGTGCCTCGTTCTATTTGGAATGGTTTGGACGTGAGCCCCCCCACTCGAACACGTCCTGACGGATCCACATACAACAAATGTATCAATCTCAAAAAGACGCCCGGTAGCCCCATTCTGCTCAAGATATGAAACATGCATCTCCATTCGATGGAGTCAAATGCTTCAGCAGCATCCAACATGACCGCTGCGGCGGGTAACGCAGGGTCTAAGACATGGAACATGGCGAAGATAGTTTGATAGGTGGAACCTTCCGGTATAAACCCGGATTGGTCCGGCAACACCAAACAAGACATCAGTGGTTGAAGTTTGGTAGCTAGAATTTTAGCGAGGATTTTCGCGTCCAGGTTAATTAACGGTAAAGGACGGTACAATTCACACTGGAATGGTGGCTTATCTTTTTTTAGAAGCGTGATTATCACGGCCTGTCGAAGGGAAGGCGGTATATGCCCGACTCGTGGGCCTCCGCATACATCTCCAGTAAATAAGGCGCTAAGAGGTCAACATATACTTTATAAAATTTAGCTGTGAGGCCGTCCGGCTGCGGTGCTTTATTTGGTAGGGAGAGTATTGCTGCTTTAATGTCAGTCGTTAATGGGTTGGCTGAGATACTCGCGATGCCCGTCCGATAACCAGGTGCAAGCGATATCAGATAGGTAACCGTTCAAAGTATCATCATCCATACCACCCACTTGGTGTGTACATATCCGCGTAACACTCCTTAAACTGATGTACAATTGCTTGAGGTGTGAAAAGTTCCACTCCATGGCCGTCCACTATCTTGGTAATATGGTGATGTTCGGCCTGAAATTTCAATCTCATTGCTGTCTGCCTGGCTGTCACCCCTCGCCCTATGCTATGGCGACATGACGGAGCAAAATGTAACATGTTTCAGATTCCGCTAGCGTGTTGTATTCCAGTAATAGCTCATGTATGCGGGCCAGAGTGGAGGCATCTGGTGCGGGCGTGCATTGTTGTTCCAACTCCCCTAACACTGCCTCCGTCTTCGAAAGATGGCCCCTGATGTCACGCAATATGCCTGCTGTTGTGCTAATACAGACCGCTCTCACAGTAGCCTTAAAGGTTTCCCAAAAGGTGGCAACACTATCAACTGTGCCCACGTTTATTTCGAAGTAGTCTGTTATTGCCTTCCTAACAGTGTCATCGTATATGGGATCTAGTAAGGCTTCGGCTCGGAAGCGTCAGGTGATGGGGCGGTGCGTGTTTGTGGGGATATTGCAGTCCAGTCGCACGGGGTTATGATCAGACAGGGTGCGCAGGAGATGTGAGATGTCTGTAACCCACTCATTCGCCCCCTCACTTAGCAACCAGTAATCCAAGCGGGACTAGCTGTTGTGTGCTGCTGTGGCATGTGTACCTCCCCTGATCTCGGCATTTCGTAAAGGCCATGCATCTACCAAACCCAATTCCACCATGGCGTCTCTTATGCATTGGGCAACTTTAACAGTGCGTGCACTCATCGGGTTAGATTTGTCCACATTAGGGTCCAAGTGTGTATTTAAATCGCCGCTCCACAAGATGGCTGCCTCCGGCCAGGTGCGCAATATGCTGAGCATTTGTATAAATACTTGTGGCTTGTCTACTACAGGGCCATATACATGGACTATCGTAACCATTGATACTCCCAGCTTACCATGTACCATAGCCCAACGTCCCTCGTCGTCAGTATGGGTTGTGATTGGTGTGAATGGTATACCTCTTTTCAGTAATATGAGTACCCCCCTAGCATAAGAGGAGTACAATGAGGCCAGTTTATATCCCACCCATTTAAGCGCTATTTTCATCTGTCGTTGTAGTCAAGTGTCTCCTGTAGGAGAGCCAATTGAACCCCGTGCCTGTCTAAGTAGGCAAACTCTTGACGAATCTTTTTGGGCGTGTTTAACCCACAGATATTCCAGGTTAGGCAGGTGTATTTATCACCCATGATCAGTTGTGAGAAATCTAAGCGCAAACAAGGTGCACGGCAAGGTGTACTCTGGTGCAGTGATATGACGACATGTTAACCAGCATAATGGTACATTCATATTGAACCACATCCCATGCAAAAGTCTCCCACCCCCCACCCACTTTAGCATTCCAAATGTGCCAAAGCCATCTCCCAAAATCCCAGCTTTCCCCAACATATTGAAAAAACTGTAAAACTCAATATGGGGTATACCCTTTGGGGGCCACAGCGGCACGTCCAACTCGCAGATGAGACCGGGTTTTGGCCGCCGAAGGTAAACTCAGACTCCTGCGAGTCCACATTCATCTTAGCAAGAAGGCAACCTATAGTGGCATATACCTAAGCATACATCAACTATGGCTCACAACCAGTGCAATGGCGTTCAATTCCTTGGTGCTCCTCAGAGCCAGCCCCCCTCGCCCCCCGCCCCCCCCCCCGCAAAGGAAAAACAGTTATATCCTGGTTCCCAATGCATCTAAGGTTGCACTATATATAAATGACCACCCTGTCAACGGGCAAACTATTCTATGTAATCACTTTTACAGCCCACCACCTGTGTCAATCATGACAATTAGCGACTGAGTCTCAGTGAACCTATAGTGTTACAACAGCTCTTACAACAACCAACAGAAATACGTTCGGGCTATGGATCCAGTGTATCATTCTTCATTATCAGATGAAACGAGGGGGGGGGTAGCCTGTTTTTTACGGCGGAGGAATTTTGCAAAGTCCATTGTTAAACGTTATTTTGATTGATAGAAAAAAGTTATTTGGACCCTAGATCTTTAAACAAAATAAACACATTTTTTTCAATATTCTACAACTTATTACAAAATCATCTCATTCCAAGTACAATTTTTCATACCATCATCTTAATTTGGGAAAAGCAAGTCCATACAAAAATTGTAAACTCATTCAATATCAAATATGTGATCCAAATATACTAAAATCCTATTTTAAAACATTAAAAAGGATAAAACTTAAAATCTCAATTCCTCCTTACTCAATCTAACCCTCCGTTTCCTCTTCCATAAGCAACCTTTTGACAGCATGAACAAACTTTGCCACAGCTTTTGCAATATCAAAATAATGCATGTTCAAAAGGAGCATTATTAACTTAGGACTGGTAAAAATCTTAGCCTTGTCGTCGTACTGGATATAGCATGGCATAAGATATTTTTGTTAAGCAGCATTTTTTCACGGTCTGAAATTCCCTCCGTGCAGATTAAACATTGGTTGTAAAATCAGGGTAAAAGGATAAGGTATTCCCTAGATAGGTGATGGTGCCTTTCTGCCGAGTAGTGTGAAGGACTGCATCTCGATCCCTAAAATGTAGTATTCGTGCAATAATTGGTGTAGGTGGGGCACCCGGAGGTGGACGGTTCGCCAGAGAGCGATGAGCTCATTCAACAATAAGCAGATCAGACAGATTTTTCGGCACCACATATGTCACGAAGCATGTTTTCCACATAGGTTTCCAGCCGGCCTACATTTGTGGATTCTGGCATGCCCAAAATGCGTACGTTATTGCGCCGTGAGCGCGCCTCAAAGTCCTCGTTCTTGGCCTGAATAACTGCAAGAATTTTCTCGATGTTGGTGGTCTTTGTAGTGACTTGTTGCAGCCCATCCTCAGTACTCGAAATGCGTTGTTCCGCCTATCCAATTCTTACCGCCTGTTTATCCAGCTTAGCGGATATGTGGTCCATACGACCATTGAGGGCCTCTATCTTACCGTCTATGGACTGCAAGCTGGCCTGGATGGCGGTCAAGGTCTGTACCAAAGCAGTAGGGGGCGGAGAAGCGGAGTCCAGCTCTGAATCAGAAACAGCAGTATGCGAAGATTTCCCTGACTTAAGTAAATCAAAATTGAGGCGCGGTTGATTTTTATCCGGTTTGCCCATGGTAGCAGAATTATGATAGCTCCAATGTCCAGATTTCAAGTATTGACCCTCCGCGTCCCTAAAAACACTGATCTAGTCAGCTGTAGGCCACCATCACACTGAGTATCCGGCGTGTCAACAAGGAAGATGCAAGCACTAGAAAGTTCTCCTCACCACGCCAACCCAAAGGAGCACTGTTCCCTATCAATTAGCACCACGGCACAGTAGATCATGCAGTTCACGCATAACCTTTCTTGTGCCCAGCAGAGGAAAGTATGTTGATGGTAGGCGCAGTCAGATTCCCGCCTCCTAAGGTCTGCAGATGAGTACCACAAAAGCCTGCCCTCTCACTCCACGTCAGCGACGCCAGAGCCAGTGAAACCGTGACTAGAGTCCTGGTAAGGCCCCGGTACAATATGTATTCCAGCGATTTCAGTGCATCACAAGAGACCCCAGGCACTCTATTCAGGCTGGGGCACTGCGCCGCAGACCCACCAGAAACACGCGGAGGCTATCGAGATCAAGAGCCATGCCTCCAGGTTCAGCAGCTATATAGTGGTTCAAGGCCTGTTAATCAGTCCGTACAGGCGCGCACACCCCAGGTACTCACCACTGTCAATGCCAGCTTCACGCAATCCTGGCACTTTATTTAGCCCCCTGCATATGCGGCTCCAGCGTAGCCCGTCCAGGGCAGAAGGGCAGCCCCACAGAACCGACAGCAACAGTCTGGGAGAGAACGTCAGGCCCCAGTCCGCAGTGCGCCCAGGACCCACCTCTGGCCAGCAGCGATATCCTTCCGTGGTCCGGCACCAGCAGTGCCCCGCAAACAGGGGCCATGCTCAGTGCGGGCCACAAGCCGGGCAGTCGGGTGAACCACAGCGGCAGCTCGGTGTGTGGACGGATGCCATGGGCCCAACCCCAGGCCGCGCGCATCCCGCCCTCCGCAGGGCCTCTCAGCGACCGCAGCAGACCGGAGCACCCCCCCCCCCCCGGCAACGAGGGCTTCAGAATGCCCCCACCAATCCCGGTACCTCCAGTCACTGGCAGCGATGTCGAGCCGTGGGGGCACTGGAGCAGCACATGGCACTCGAAAAGCCCCAGACGCAGTCGCTGGGCCTCACGGGGCCGCCATGTTGTCTCCGGGTCCGTGCGGCGGAGGTCGCCCCGCGTACTCGGCAGGAGCTCCAGCAGCGATCAAATCACTGAAATCAGTTGCACTGTGCACAGAGATGTGCCACCGTGTATAAAAAGGCGCAGATGGCACCTACAGGAGCAGGATAACATCAGGATATTGTCGGCGGCCGGAAGAGCTGCACTACAGTTCGGCCATCTTGCCGCGCACCAAGCCACGCCCCCCGATTTCCCTAATCCTTTCTAGACTTTCCTCCCTCATCTCTCATTTCACTTTTGTCTCTTCTATGATCTCCCAAAAAACACTTTCCTGAGTCTTCCCTCTTCTTTCCCTCCATTATCCTTTTCAATCCATCTAAGACTTGCATGTCCCCGTTCACATTAACTCATATTTTCCTAGACTAATCCACCACTAATTCTTTTTGCGTTCCAGAGTAGCATGCTACACTCCAAAAAGTGCTACGATGCCTCGTCAAGGGTAGTAAGCGCTATATAATTGAAATTACAATGTTATAGTGCTTGGCAAGGCAGTATTTTGTTTCAGGACGAATGTGATGTGTATAGGTGCTTTGAGATACTATTGTTTATTCTTGTGTAGTGGTGCTTAGTTTTTCTTTTCGTTTTCTAGCTGTGCACACAAGGGCCTTGAGAGCTTCAATGCAACTGGCAGCATTTTTATATAGTAGTTCAAGGTGGTGTGTTATTTACGCATCCTTTCAGGAGCAAATATTAAACGTCTATAACAAGTTTAAGAGTTTACAGCGGGTATGGAATTGACATTACTGCAAGACATCCTGATAACACTTTTTTTGTCTAAAGTGAAACGTTTTAATTCAGGGGTGTGGAATTTAATAAAATATCTACTTGTCCATGGGGCAGGTTGCTTCATAAATCTACTTGTACTGTAACTAAATCCACTTTTCCCTTTGGTGCCATGTGGCGACAAATTATGGTAGCAATCTCATTATATAAGAGCTATGATATAGCCCCTCTGATTATGCCAGGGCTCATACCATAGTAGTATTCGAATACTTGCAATCCCCTTATGTTGCCACGTTTCCGCAGATCTACATACTGGGGCTGAAGGTAGTGGTAAGCAATAGTTCCAGGGTTAGAATGCCCTTTTGAGTCTGTGCAAACCTACTAACTTGCATATTTTAAGGGTTTTCAACAACTCTTCTATAATCTGTTCCCATACTGAAAAATGTTGGCAATTTACTCCTGAAGATGGCAGACGTAAACCTTCTTCCAAAGTTGAGAAAAAAGTGGTTGGACGGAAAGCGACCTTGCAAACACTCAGATTTTCGCATGAGCAAATCTACACATGCATATTTGCTCATTCTAAAATGCAGTTCACAAATATTTTCTAGGAGTACCATTTCTTGACCTACTTCTGTAAATTCTTGGAAATTCACGAAAGCCGTATAGCTGCACTTAAGGCAAGGACATATACCATGGGTGCACATTTGAGACTTTCTTTAACAATTGGGCCCCTAATTTGGTCTGGCGTTGACCGTGATCTTTTGAATTTATTAAAACTCTGTCTCTCTCTATCATCTGGCTTCACAGCGAGTGGCCGAATTCTGCTTTTTCAAAAGGAGCATATCTGCACACAAAATAGTTTTGTTCAGTGCCATTAACTGGCAGTGTGTGCTTTTTGAGACCAAAAATTGCTTTTGCCTTTGCCAATGTTTGTTATAATGGTGAGGGCCTGGTAGCTCCCACACCAAAAGGGTTTTACTAAAACCATGCCAAAACAAGTCACACACTGACAACACTAAAAGGCTGACCACCAATTTCAGACCTACTGGCTTTGCCAATGCTTGTTTATTTTTGTTGCCCATAATCTTATTGAAACTGGTTACACTGATTTTCCATTATGAATATTTTTTTTTTTAAAAACTCTTTTTATTAACCTTTCCATTTTCAACCAATACTGCAATACCATATGTTGCTTTATCAAGTACATCACAGTTTGCTCGTGTCAGCCACTGCCGAGGGCCAAGGGTCCCATTATGTCTCCTCATGACCCCAACACCCTCCTCCTCCACCATGCCAAACATCTCGTGTCTTGCTTCCCCATACATCCCCCATTATGAATATTTTTGAGAAATACTAGCATGCATCAACACATGTTACTAAATGATGCTGCAAAGAAATGGTACCTTAACTTTCACAGTGGTTTAGCGAAATGGTTTTTTTTTCCTGCTTTATTTTTTTATGAACATTTTATTTTGAAAGCAAAGACTCATCGATCTTGCTTTCAAGCCTCTGCAAATATTTGCATCAAATCAGAGAGCATTCTGGGAACTTTATCAATAGCCTCATATTGCTAAACTTTAAAATTGTGTACACATTTTTATACTGGAACCACCGTCAGTAGTGCAGCCAGAGCTTACAACATTTACTTGGAGCGCTCACCCTAATTATAAAGGCTTTCAATTAATGAACCATAAATACAAGTTTGAACAGGATTAATATATGGACAAAAATATTACCTCAACTGCAGACAGTGCCCTTCCCTTATCCATAATGTGGTATTGCAAACTGGCAGCCAAAGGGTTTGTGCTGCAGGGGGTTGGGCCAACTTGTCCCAAGGACCAAATACACATGACAACCTGTTGCCCTTGACCCCAAACAATATGTCCCGGGCGTCGGGCTATAGGAATTCCACATCCCTGTAATTTTTCTGGCCCACATCAGGAATTTTGCAATCCGTTATCAGCTTATGTTTTGAGGGATGTTTTACTTGTCCCTTACGCAGCATTTCACGAACTTACGTTTTCATTGATGCACCACTGTAGAGTAGTAATCCGATTGTTTTAGTTCTAAGGAGCAGCCTTGTAATGCACGTGGAGAATGGCCAAGGTATTTCTGTTGAGTGATTTTCTGAAGTACACTTAAAGCAATAAAAAGTGCGCTAGACTGATGTATATTCTGCTGTTCTACCGTAGATGTTCGTGGAGTTTGATGGCTCAAGTTGGAGGCCCCACACATGGGTGAAGGTTCATGCAGAAGACGTCATGGTGATCTTGCTAGAAGGATCTCTTGTTTGGGCTCCTCGCAGCAATCCAGTTTTGATCCAGGACAGTCTGGTTTCGGTGCCACATTGGCCTGCTTTGGTAAGGAAATTTGTTCAAGATTTTTAACAACATGGATACTAATTTGTGGTGAGAGGAAATGCCCATCAATATCTCAGTTGTACTTTAATTGCCTCAGAAGTGCATACTTTGTACAGCTGCATTTTCATCATCTTCGGTCTTTGAAGGTAGTGCAGGCTGCACTCTCATTACCTCAGGTGTTCAATTGGCAGTACAGCAAAATCCTCACATCCGATTCTTTAGTTTGTTTGCCAGTTCTTTGGCATTCAAGGTACCTTCAACTATTGCTGTAGTCCTTCCACAACACTCTTGTGGCTAGATTTCATTCGCTAATGACAATTCTTGGTGCTTTTTACACGGTTGCTTCTGTTCACCATGGATTGAGTCAAGTCGTTGAGGGCCGTCTACCTACTTGCATGACGTACCCAAGTAAGTCTTGACTAAGGCTACCCATTAATTTTATTGCCTCAATGACCAAAAAATGAGTTCTTTGATTATTTTGCTTTGATTTTATTTTATTTTTTAAATTTGAGCTGCTTCATCTTGGCTTTCCACTGTTATATGAATAACGGTACATACACGTTCTAAAATTGATTTCTTTTTTTCGGGGGGGGAGGGGAGGGGTAAATTTTAATAATTTTTTTAAAAGGAAGAACAGAACACAGTAAAAGCGCAAACAGATGCCCCAGTACTCCATGTGACATGACTATCATACGACAGTAGGCCGTGGAGCGACCCGATGTCTAAAGCATTAAAGTCCAGCCATTTGCCTAAAATCCGGGAGTGTTTGTATGGGTGACCCCTGGCCATGTTGATGGGCTTTTCCAGTTGCACACACTAGTCCATTCCTCTCTGCCATTCCCTAAGGGTAGATGTTGCCTCTGCCCTCCATTTTTGGGCAGTGTCGCGTGTAGCTATCCCTGTTGCTATCCCAACCAAAGATTGGTTCCTCCCAAGCAGTAGCAGCTGGTGACTTTTCAAAATAGTGGGGCATAAAATTTGGAGACGAGTGTTACACCCACACCAACATAAGGGGTATTTAGGAGATTCCCCTAGAGAAAACCTTGACAAAAAGTGGCAAATGGTGCATTTTAAAGTAAATTTAAGAAAGTATGTGTAGCCAGAGACAAACTGACTTTAAAGGTACTGTTAATATGCAGGCCATTATTTTAAAATTGTATTGCACACAATATAAGACTGGTTGCCACAAAAACTGTTGAGAGATTTTTCGTTTTATATGAAACAAGTGTTTGCAAAATATATATTTTTTGTGGTACGCAAAAGTAACTTCTTATAAAAGAGCGCACACGCCTTAAATGAAGGATACATTTGTATTAAAGTATTCAGTCAGGAATACATTTCTTTACGTCAATTGGTAATACAATCACTTATTATATTGGCGTTTAACCAGAGGAAAACAGATCTGAATCTTGGTTGGAGCAGTAAGGACTAATGACTTGTGTATTTACATTGTTATGGGGTCTCAGTCTGTGTACTTCTACCACTGTTACCATAAGATACGGCCCACAAGGGGAAAAGGCCAGGCCTATAGTCTCTACAGAAGGTGTTTGGCAGGGGTGCAATTTAGCTCCCTTTCGTTTTTTAAATTTATACCAATGGCCTAGAAGCTTTTTTTTATCAGACAAGGAAATTGATTGTCCACGAATTGGGGGCCTTCCGTTCCAGCTACTTTCGTATGCGGATGACACCGTGCTAATCGCCCTGACTGCAAATAGCCTCCAAAAATCACTCCATGCTTTTACAGATTTTATGTTGGCACTTGATTTAAAAGTCAATTTTATTAAATCGTACACTATGGTGTGTGGTGCCAAGATGACTAAAACTAGAAAATTTGCTGTAAGGGATAAGAGAATTGATAAATTTAATCATTTTAACTATTTAGGGAATATTTTTATTAATAAGATGAATTGGGAACTACTTGTTACCGCAACGGTGCAACATGCGGGCAGGGTTGTGGGGTGGCTTTTTCACTTTGCCTGCATGCTGGGCCATAAACCATTGACCAAACTGGTTACATTTTATAAAGCCAAATGTTTGTCTGCCGCAACATATGGGGCAGGAGTTTGGGGCTACCATAAAAGCCGCCATCTACAGGTCATGGAGAACAAATTCATAAACAGGCTATTAATGACCCCAAATTGTCCCCCTACACTCTTCTGTCATCTTGTTGGGGCTGGAATTCATAGAGGATCGCATAGACATGGAGTTAATGTTCTCAAGGGAGGTTATTAAAGATTGTATTAACCTAGATGGAGCCTTATCGATTCCTTTTGGCAGCTCAGAGCACTTTGCACTTTACACTATACGTTTACGCTATTTTGCCCCCTTCATAAAAAGCAGAGGGAACATTTTTTAGCCCCACTTTTAAGAGAAATCAGGCCAAGTTCTTATATCGAAGGTTTTACTTATCCGCACACTCTGGCTACCCCAAATAGATGCATTATGATTTCTAATTACATTAAAGTCGCGATGGCTATTCTGAAACATCGAGTCATAGCAGATAAACACAAACGCTGTAACCTTCTTTATCCACTATTTAGGTACCCATGAAACTGTAAGATGGGGGCCATATTTTCTTTTGCTGTCAAGTGCCTTGTACTGTGGATTATATCTCTTTTCAATGATTGAACTTTAAGGATAATAGCCTTTTTAAATGATTGAATTTTATGAATTTCTTCTTGATAGTTACTTATGCTGTTTAGTAAATGTACCATGAGAATACTAATTTGTAATGTTTTTTTTTAAATTATGTATGTGTTTGACTGACTAACAGTAGTGTCAGTCATAAATTCACTGAATCTATAGAACTGCCACACATTAGCAGTCTGAAAACTTGGCAACTGTGAAATAACAGTTCAACTGTCAGATTACTGAGGAGCAAAACCTGCCATTGATAGCAGATGTGCCACTGGAAATAAGTATTTTCAATTAAAAAATAAACACAAGGCAAATTGGCTTTAAAAAATGTGAATGTCACACATCTAAAATCTAAGACCAGCTTTCCCTTCTTCACTACTGCGGCATTGGAATTATTAATCAGACTTACTTTATTTCGTCACACTCATGCAGGCAGCAGTCAGCACAAGGACATTCCAGCTCACACTTTATGGCTTCTGAAAAAATCAAATTCTCTTCATCCTCCCCAGGTGCCCACCTGCTTCCCTTCCCTCTCTCTACAGCACCCTGTCCCAGCTCGTCACAGGTGAAGAGTTGGGAAAGGGTGTTGCTTGAGGCCTTCCCATAAATGCAGTGCTTATGCCCTTGACACCTGGGAGTGCCTATAAATATGACGCTGCTGGCGTCATGAATGGGAGGTCTCTTCAGACCTCTATAAATGGCAGGTAAGGGCTGGCATTGGATGAGCCCTTATCCTGCTTAGTAATTAAAAAGAAAAAAAACTGCTGTTTGGCACATGCTTACTGGAGCATGTGCCCCTTCTCGAGAGAGCCTAAAGCCCTTATTTAATTTAAAAAACGACTTATTTAGATGGCAATGGTAATTGCTCTTGGCAATTACCATACATATAACTCGCAAATCTTGGTGGGCGACGCATTGGCGCCCTCTAGTGGTGGCCGCTGCTGCCCCCAAGAATTTCCTACCTCATCCAAAACGCCTAGATTTGCCTGAATGGGTGAAAGGGTGATGTGGGTGTGGATTATTTGACTTCATGTGTCCATAATTTTGATGGTGGTTCTTTTAACACTGTAAAGTCTTTTATCATGAGGTAGTAAATTACCATGGGCTTCCGTAATTTTAATGCTCCCGATACTTCGAGGTGACAATCTTTCTTTGGTGGTTTTCTCAAACAAGCATATTGATCAGTGGAGCGTTCACCCAAATACTGACATAGAATCCAAAAACAAGGTATTAGAACGGGATTTGTGATATTATGCAGTGAAATTTTGGGAAAGCTTATTGCTTTTTCCTTTTTGCTGTGTACTTTGCTTACATTGACTTGATGCATGCATCTATCAGCAGTTACTTATGTTTTTGGGGCACTTAAGGGTTGGGCTACAAGCTTCTATACGTGCTGCATTATAACTTTCCTTTGTTGTGCATACCATAAGGATGTAACCTATTCCTACATCAAATAAATGTAAACATTTGGCTTTGGTGAATGCTACATCTAGGTGAAAAAAAAACCCATCTAAATGGCCACATTTGATACTTCTCTCCATTGAGGTCTTTCTCCTTGAAATGAAAAGTTAATTCCTCGATTTGTTGGTCTATTTCTCTCCACCACAGAACAGAGGAAACAGTTTGGGAGCGTACATTAACATTTAAAAAGTGGTGGATATTATCTCATGGCCGTTTGGTGTCCCGAACGCTTGCACGCAAATTACTGCAAAAGCGAGAACAGCAAAATTGTTAATCTTAGACCACTCAGCTTCACTGTGGCCTGAAAGAGTGACATAGACCTGATCATACAGAACTATATGGATTGGGATGTCTGTGTACCAAATCCCAAAACATAACTGCAATATGTCCCCCAAGTAGATTCTTTTGTATTCGCCATGCTTTACTCTTATCCTTTATTTAAAACTTTTATTTCTCCGGCCCTCTGTGGGCTCTAAAGTGCGTGCATCTTGGGAGCAGGATCTAGGGGCCATTATTACTGATGACATTTGGAAATATTGTTGTTCCCAGCTGCGCTACATTTCAGGAAACTACAGGCACAAATTATTACATTTTAAATATCTACAGAGGGCCTACATGACCCCCAAATTGCTTGCGAAGATGAGCCCCACAGTGTCCAGCATCTGTATACGTTGTGGTGCGCCTATTGCAGACTTCATGCATTTGGCATGGTACTACGCGTCAGTGTACACATATTGGGAAGATATTTTCCGACAACTGTCCATTATGGTGGAACATTCTATACATCCCTCCCCCTTGATGGCCCTTCTGGGATATGTAAAACCATTGAAGAGGAGCATTGGGTTTGCTGCGATGGCCTTATTGATAGCTAAACGCCAGGTATCATTGCAGTGGGGCAGGCAACAATCCCCTTTAGTGAGCACATGGATCGGAGATCTTGCATACTGTGACACCGTGTGTGATGCTTACGCCACACTTTTACCTGCTTCGTCACGCCCTTGTGACATTTGGCAACAACTGAAAAATGATTTACAGTCACACACCATTGACCCCTGAGTGACCGACTTGCATCTTTACGTCTCCACCTGGTCTGCCCCACATGCTACCCATAGTTTTTTTTCTAGACACTGTACCCCTGCACCGGTAATATTGACTTGATTGTGCTTAACGAGACTGCTGCTTGCTATTTACTATTGCACTTTTTATTTGTTTGATATGAAGAATATACTCCTTTGTATTATTTTTTTTTGTTTGATGTTGATTGTAATGAGGCGTCTCCTTTCAACATGTTGGTGACTGCCGGCTTTCGCCAGGTTAAATCACTATCTTGCTCAACTATATGCCTGGTTGTAATGTTTTTGAAATTTTAATTAAATATATATATAAAAGTTTTATTTCTCACCTCAGGTTTTCTCTTAAGCAAATAGGTCTGATTGCTAAAATCACACCAAAGCCACACAGTATGGGCTGAGATTAAGAATGTCTTTGATAAAAGGCATAACTGTTTTCCTTGCGTGTTTGTTAATAAAATTGAGATAAATGGTTACTGGGTTTAATGATATTGTTTAAAGTTAGCTGGTTCTCATGTTGTATTGTGTTAAAATCTATATTTAATTGTTTTAAAAGTGTCTACTTTTAAATCTGTATTGAATTCTGATACTCACAGATGCTTGCTCCATTTGATGGTGTCTGATTGATAGGAAGCGCTGATCAGAATGATCTGATCATCCTGGGTTGTTTAGCTTTGTGTGTCATTACACTAGTAAAGTAATTGGCCAGTTGTCAATCTTTTGTGCACTGCATGGGTTTAAGGCGACATCCATTTATAAATATTGCCAGTGTCTGCGTATCTTTGCTACCCATTTCCATGATGAAGAATTACAGGTTTAAGACCCAAACTAGTGGATAAACTATAGGCATCTTTCACTACCAAACATTTAGAACATCTCCAATCTGCTGCGGATAATACCTTGTGCACCCTATAACTTTGTATGTAAAATGCTTTATAGATTTATGTATTTATGTACTTTACATTGCATCCACGACTCTGCTTTAGTTTTTTCACTAGTGATATTTATACCTATTCATGATTAAATAATTCCAAAGTGCTGTCTTGCTAATGTGTGATAAGTAAATAAGAATGGCTTAACCCAACTCCCCTTTTTAGGTCGAGCCTGGGCAGCGCATGCATTGCTCAGCGAGCCATGCTGTATTGGGAGTATATACTCGAAGCCCCGCCCACTCTCCGCCCATATTTGTCATTGCCTCATGTCATTGTCCTTCCTAAATGCTGGCTTCTGATTAATAAATAGGCTTCTTAATCCCTCCTTAGTACCGCCTTGTCTTCATTTGTAACCTCCCATGAGGACTGGCCCTTTTAATTAGTTCTACACCGTACGTCGTCTTTAGTCTGTAAGCACTTTTTTTCTTTAATGAGTTTATCTTACTGCAGGAGGGTCAAGCATTTTCTTTTCCAAATGGTTTCTTGCTCCTCATCAGCAGTTAGTTCACTTTCTTTTTCGCTTGCCAAGAATCGCAGGATGTTTGTGTGTCCTGCCGGACTCGAACCTGATTCCCCATCCTCAAAGTTGGCTGCCCCAGCCATTAAGCCACACTTTTTCAATTTGAATAATGACAAAAAAGCAACATAAATGTTCATTGTGAAACCACACTGTTATCAATTACAGCTCACACAGTATATTAAACGCAAGTTAAATTTCGGTCAGTCGTACTGTTATCGACGACATGATATTGAAGGCTAATGTTTTGTAACATCTTAGTACGTTGCGTAACTTAACATGGTCCTAATAGAAGGTTACCGGAATCGATCCAGAATTAAATTTTCCATGGACCCACGAAGCTCCTGTAAAAGGGATAGTAGCCGAAATCCTGCTGGAAACCTCGGGAGCCTAACGGAACAGACACCAATGCAACAGTTGATGGAGCATGCCCGTAGTAGCAGCAAGCTGGGCTAGGAATTTTACACACTGCTTTGTAAACGCACGTCTGCCTCCATTTCTGAGCGCCCTTTAACGTGAACTGAGGTGGCTGTTCAGACTGGAACAAGGTGATTTTATGCTAGGACAACCATTGAAACAAAAAACAAGTGTGTTAGGCAGAGTATAGCAGTATTTTTTGCTAAAAAGACAAAACATGTATTGAGTCCTATATAATTTACGGGCGTATTCCATTTTCCCTCAACAAATGTTTTTAAAAAAATTATACAGATTATACATTTAAGCGCCATAAACACTATTTACAGAAAAAAGGAGACAATTGCTCATGCTTTTAAAATGACAAACTATTGGAGTACCTGTATCACTGTCCGAAATTAGAGAGAGCCATACACCAGAGCCTGGGCAATAAAGCTCCAGGCCCCACTGGATTACCCATTGATCCTATTAATTATAAGCCAGATTTCTGGGCCCCGCTTTTGCTAAACGTTTTTAACGATTTACCCTACGCCCTGTTACCAAGGACTTGGTCAACCAGCATCATTGTCCCCATTTTTAGAAAAGGCAATTGCTCCTATCCAGGTTGCTACAGACCCATTTCCCTGATCGATACCACTCTGAAAAATCTTAGGACGGATATTATATAATAAGATTAAAAACTGGATGATGAGAATATTTTGCACCCTTCTCAGCTTGGTTTCAGGAATAAGATCGGCACTATTGAACAATGCCTTAATCTTAACCTAATAATCGGGGAAAGTAAACAATTGCACAGCGGTCACCTATATATTTAGCTTTTATGGACCTGACCTCTGCCTTTGATTGTTAATCGGTACCGTTTATGGTCCATTTTAGTGATTATGGGATGGGCGAGGTTTTAGTGCATTTTTTAGCATATCTACACATGGACCTAAAAGCAAGGATCAGGATTAACATGCGCTGGGAGGATTCTAATGATATTAGTGCCTGCAGAGGGGTTAGGCAGGGCTGCGTTCTGGCCCCATTACTTTTCATTCTATGTATTAACAACCTACACAGCTCCCTTTCTGTACTAACTAATGATGTCCCGAGAATTAATGGCCAGATACTCCGAGCCCTGCTATACGCTGATGAGGCGGTCCTAATGGGCCGCACACCCAATGCTCTGCGTCTTTTAGTGCAGGGTTTTGTTGATTTTATGGCTAATTTAGACTTGTGTACTAATTTAAAAAAGCTTTTATAATGCCTTGTGGCCCAAAAAAGCGTGTTTTAAATATTATCTCCGTGGACAGTCAGATTGTACATTGCACAAGCACTTTTCCCTACTTAGGGCTGGTTTTTGCTGCTAACAAATCGTGGACTGATCACTTGGCATATTGCAGGAACAAGTTCTCCAAAGCAATCAATCTGGTCATTATTCATCCCGTACTCCCCCACCCCCCACCCCAGGAGGTCGGGGGCTGTTTCAGCTATCTTCATCTTAAAATTTCAGTGCATACCTGTGGCAACTTATGGCGCTGAGATATGGGGCTTCTCAAAGACTAATACCATTCAGTATGAAGAGAACAGGTTTTGCCGTAAACTCTTGGGAGCCCTTATCTCCGAGCGCCAGGATACCCGTAGGGTGACAGAAAGCGCTATAGAAGAATTTTATACAATACAATCTCCACGCCTCAATACATATACCACAGTGAATTAAACGTGCATTTTATTGAAGTTTATATGAAGCCCACCTGCACTTTTTTGGCTTGCCATTTGGAAAAACACAGCAGCTTCCCTTACAAGAGAAATAAGAGACTGTCTCAAGTGTGAAAAGGGTGTGGATATGCCCCTGGCTAGCCGAGGTGCGATCCAGTCTAAGCAGGATCAATTACGAACATTTCTTCGATAGCCCTAAAGAGATAGATACTGTAAATAAAAAAGAGCTACGGACAGCCCTGTATACATATTATAGACTTACTAGACTTGATATGGAGTCCAGGAAGCCATGCATAGCCACCTTTGTCAATCAAGAATGTTCAACTTCAGCTGCTTTATCTCACTTATTCCCATGGGCCGCTGGGATCGGTGTTTGGTCATCTGTCGAAGTGCTGGTACAGTGCAGTTTTTATTATGTTCCCCCCTTGGCTAGCACACTAATCTTGACTCTCTGCCCTACACCGACTTGCTCATTATAAAGATGCATTTAGGATTATTAATTTGGAAGATGATGAATTGGTATTTCTCGTGAATACCTTTTTGTCAACTGCTGTCTGCGCACGCAAAACAATGCTCACTATATAACTGACACTCTTATCTGCTCGAGTTTTATAATGTTTTTATGATCAATTTGTGTTTATGTATTATCATGTGAATTGTTTTATGGATATGCTTTATCTGAATAAAGTAATTTGAATTGAATTGAAAATGACAAACACATAATCGACGTCTCTAAAAATAATCATTGGCTAAATTTTTTTTTGCGTGTTTTGAAACTTTCCACCCCAAAAAATGTCCGAAAAGCCCTGCAGATATGGTGTAATAAAAGCACCAACAACTTGGAAGCTTGGAAAACAGCGTCCTGTTTCAGTGTGAAACTTTTCGTTTACTGGCACATCACTTAACGTCGCAGTGAAAACATTCACAGATGCTGGTCAAAACAAAGAATAAAATCTTTAGGGCTATGCTAATTCTCTTTTTAATAGCGGTTTCCTGGCTGTACACGTTTACATAAAATGTAATACTTACTCACACGTCCAGTCCTCTTGTCTGTGATTTGGTGGTGTTCCATGGTTGGGGAGGGCTGAAATGCTGCTGCAGCTGGATTCAATTTTCAGAATTATTTTAAAGGAAGGCGTTAGCCTTCCTTGCGTGTAAAGTAATTGAAATGCGCTCACACCCACTTTAGCTGCAAAGCGAGTAGGTTGCGGCAACAAGTTTAACAGCGTTTAACAGCCTGAAAGGGTTTATCTCCCAAATAGAGTGCGGAGGTACATTGTTTTCATCAGCCACAACTCGTACACAGCTACTCTATACCTTGGTTACAAACTGAAGAGCTGTCCGTTCCTTTTGAAGATTTATGTGTACTCCTTTCGTTAGTCTGTATGTGATGGTATCTGTAAGTAGGTTGCCCTGTGTATGCATGGATGTCTGTATGTGTTCTGGTCGATTTTTGTATATTTATCTGTAATCTATGCCAATATATGCATGAATGTTACACGGCTCTGTGTGCATACACTGTTCATAAACCATATCAAAAGCCGTTGATTCGAATGAAAACACGCAAATAATTGTACACTCATGCGATTACTGTGCTAATCAATGCTATGTCTGCAGATAATGTACTGCATGGCTACACACTTATAAGGTCCAAAAGGTGATACCTATTGGCTATGCCGATGCTTGTTTATTGTTTAATGCCTATTTACTACTGCAGTGTTCATCTAATGTACTTGGTGAATATGGGGTTTACTTATATCACTCCATTTTAGTAGAAAAGCGGCTGTGTGGCTTCAGGATCCAGTGCACAGTTGTTAAGTCAATATACTGCATACTGTTTCATCTGGAATCAAATTGTCTGCATCGTGGCACACTTTAAAAAATAAACATTTATTTGTATAGATGAGGGCCCATGTATAGAATGTCTCAAGCCAAGTCTATTTTGTTTTACCTGTGCAAAGTTTATCAATTTAGTCTATTTCCCACCTTGATGTGATTGATGTGCCTCCCTGAATATCTATTGTCCAAGTTAATAGAATGAAAGACTCAGTTGGGTTCTTCACACTTTTTTTTTTCATTCAGGCCTGTGCCAAAGAGACTCATTACAATTGTACACTCTTCTGTTACGACTGTGTGCCCCTGGTTCTGTGCCAGTCCACTTTTAATAGTCTTGGCTTAATATTTTTGGGAATCCCAGGTGATGTCCTTGTCTCATCTGTTTCAGACATTTTCTTTCCCCATTTTTTTAAAACGTGTCTTGCATAAGGAGAACATTAGAAAAATTATCTTTGACTTTTTATGTGCAAAATCCATTTGTAAAGGGCTGCAAGATGCATTGTGATGTAAGCATATCCATCAGCGGATTTGCATATCCTATTCATTATATCTGTCCGAATAGAGTCAAAATTGACTGGCTGGTGCAAAGCCTCTGGCTCATTCGCTTGCTGCTTGTGTCTTTTAAAAACTTTTAAAGCATTGGGCCTCTGAGAAATTGCAAGCACATTACCAGCATTCCTATATACTGTCCAGACAATTCGGCATGGTATGTACTTGGTAGCTGTTCAACAAGTGCCCGGCAGGACCAGCTTTACCTACCAGTATTAGCGGAGCTGTCTGCATTCTTTGTGGAAAAAAGCATAGAAAGATAACATTTTCAGTTAGCATTGGTTTGACTGTGCAGGCATTGGTATTTTTTTTTACTAAATGATTTGCTCACACTCTTGTGAATGGTTAAGATTTCAGGCTAATATTATTGATAGTATTTAACACTGTGATGTAGTAGGTTGCATGTGGGACATTTTTTAAGACCGTTACAATCTCAGTTCATTCCCAATCTTGGCCGCTTTACTGATTTTTACCAAATAGTGTTTGGAAAGTTGACATCTGTTTCCCTACCTAAAGTCTTACCAAATCTATCATCTAAAACCAAACAGCCTCTTTATTGTTTTGAAGTCAAAATAGTACAGAACTAGAATACTACTTAGCCTCTACACATTTGTTGTCATGCCACAATCCACAAACCCTGGTGATAATCAATGTTGTGTCCCACTGCAAATAAACTCCCTTTCTAACAATAAGTTTGCAAGACTTTAAAAGTTTTAAACCAGCATATTCTTAGTCCTTCAGTTTTTTTTAACTATAAATTTGTTTTCCTTAATGGTCACTCAGTGAATACTATACACTTTAAATAGTAATTAAGCTAGAACTTTCTGCAGATTTTTGGTTGGTTAAGCTCATGCCCTACCTCAGGACGTTCTTTCTTTACCAAAAACGTCACGGGTTCCTTTTAAAGCATTTGCAATTGTTTTTAGACACTTGTAAAGTGGTGTTGTCTTCTTCACAACTCCCTTATATTCCATTGTTAAATGCTCTAACCAGGTGTTTTGTAAGTTTAACTTTGGTACTCTTCATCACAGTTGGATTTTGAAATCTGTTAAGGAATGGGTTTCTTTCCTTCATTTTTATTTTTTATTTAAGAACATTGAGTTAAGTTCTTACACTGAAATATGTTTCCTTGCTCAAATATTATGGACCAACTACTAGTGCCAAAATGCATTTTACAGCAAGCAACGTGTATTAAGAATAAATGCATGCCTGTTTCAATTCTATTTAATGTAAAGCTTTATTCACAAGAGACAAAACCAAAATTAGCCCTTGCCTGGCTTTTTTTAGACTTCTGCATCTACCAGGATAGTTGAGTGCAGCCGAGTAAAGAACACTAGAGACTGCATTATTTTCATCTTACAGCAGAGCTACATTGCTGCATCAAAGCCCCCAGCCAAATAATAGCATACATTGCAATAGATAGCATTAGTAACTCTCTCATATGGTGCATTATTTCAAATCGGTCTTTATTCAGTTGCAGCCATAAGAGTGCATGGGTGCAATAATTAAACAAGCATACATAACATCTCCTGAACATTTGTCCGCACAATCAGTGTGGTATAAAGCATAAAACTTCCAAAGTAAAAACAGGACGGGCACTACCAACTGCTCTTTAACGTTTTATGTGCAATATTGATGCATCACATAAAGTGCAAGAGTGCAGTAAAACAGATGTTTGACTGACCAGGATCTCCTTGAGGTTATTACAGACTAGCAGCGAGTCGTTCAGAATAACACATATATCAGCAATATAAAAACATCTAAAATGGGTCTTATCGAAGTGTATTGTGCCCTCGAGTGTGCTGCAGGGCACAAAACATAACTTGCATAAAAGCAGGTCTTGTCATCTGATAGCTGCTGAAGATGGTAATACTTGAGAGCACAGTGCCTAAAATTTCAGGATTTCAAAAAGGGAACTAAAACATTTTAGTATATGTATTGTAACAACCACAGGAAAAAAAATGAAGTACGAACTGTCCAGAAAAATTGTTATAAGGCCACATTCTAGATTCAAGCTGATGCTAGAAACATAATGAGAAACAAAGCAGTATTTACTCATGTCGGCCCTAAAACGAAGCAATAACGAACGTTCCTATCTCCCTCCCGCATTCCACACACAGCTAGCTGGTAGAGGATTTATCGGAGCTCAAGTGTTGGTAGGCTTAAACAGATTGTTTGGATGTCTTGGTTTGTAGCCTCTGAGCTTGTGCCGGTGCTAGCAGTAATGCTTGAACATACTTCTCCCCCAGGGAAGACAGTGAGACGGTATTGGTGAAAGCATGGCTTATTTCTTCAAATGATTTCTTCATGTATGCCAGCTAAACAATCGCTAATGTCTCTAGTGAGGGAGGCTTCTTCTGTCTTTCAAATGGATAGCCACAATAAGGACGTTCTGTGCAAATTCTGTCACTAATATAACTTAAGCCTGTCTACATGTGGCAAATAAGGTGGGGGGTGGGGTAGAGAACGGACATAATCTTTCTAAGAAAGCGTTTTTTCCGTTTGGAGAGCAGTGCAGTATATGGTGCCCCAAATTTCTGCCCCGTAGGTTGCCACCGGGACACACTGAGAAGTGTATATCTGGATTAGTGGTGCAAGGGCCCGGCCGCCCAGCTTGGATGGGAGGCTAAGATGTGAGCCGGCTGTCCTAGATAACTTTGCCCTACGTTGCAATAAGTTTGGGGCGCATGAGTTGTTGCACCAAAAGTTATCCTCAAATAGGGAAAGTATTGGTGCATAGCAAACAATTAGGGCTGACCGACTTAAAAGGCGGCTGTGCTTGGGGCCGCAAACACTTATGAATAATTTGTTTAAAATAAGTTAGTAGATCTAAAGTGACTATAAACTGCATAAAAGTGGACTAACATGCGCAGGGCAATAAGTGTGCGGGAGATTAACACTGCATCGTCCACGTATAACAAAGCTGGGAGCGGGATACGCTTCATCAGCGGTACATTTGGGGTACAAGAAGTCAGTTCTGGGGTAAGCTTATGTATTTGAAGAATAAACAGCAAGGGGGCGAGAACGCTGCTCTTTCGAACCCCACACTCTACATTGATTTCATTGGTTACTTCGTCGTTTTTGCTAAATCTAACCCTGGCTTTTGTTTTCGCGTGTAGTGATGCCAGTAAGCGGACTAGTGACGCATCCAACCCCATTTCAAAGAGGAGTTGCCATAACTTTGACTGGTTTGCGCATTTAAAAGCCATGGACCAGTCCATGAAAGCAAGGTAGAGAGGTGGTTGCTTAGCCACTGTGTATTTACCCAAGACTAAATTCAGATTCAGACACTGCTCGGTAGTGCCCATCTGATTATGGAAACCGTATTGGTAGGATTTGATATTATTGTTCTCAGACCATTCCAGGATCCTGTTGTATATAAACCTGCCCACAATTTTGGCCGGGATATCTGTCAACGAAAAAGGATATTAGCAGTTTGATGGAGATCGGCCCCCCATGAATATCTGGACGATTGTCGATGTAGCCCAGGAAACTGGTGTATTAGAATGGGAGAAGCTGTTGAAGTTTAACATTGGCGCCCAGAAGTCGATATTACATATAATTAAAACGATAGGGACAGAATCCGGGCCTTGTGGCTTACCTCCAGTGATCTGCTGAATAGCATAAGAGACTTCCTGCAGGGTAACCTGTATGGCTCGTCCAGTAGTGTAAATTCCTAGGGTCACATGGTCTAGCTCCACATCGGGTGTAAATCTGTGAAATGTGCCACCCATGGCTCACATTTAATGTGGGAGCTTGTGGAAGACGCCATCTGGTTGGCAGATATTATTTGCCACCACCTCCCAGAAAGATTTTCTGTTTTTAATTGAAGCTGTTTGGGTTAATATCTCCCACTGTTGGGTGATGGCTCCCTTCTAGCGCCTGGTAGTTAATATTTTATAGTTCATCCATAGGGCTGCCACTACTAAAGGATCTCTGGGACTAGTGTTAATAGCCTTACGCAGTTATCTGATGGGTAATGAGCATTCATGGTCAAACCATTGGGGAGCATTATGGGCTGGTTTTATTGGTCTAAGAAGGAGCCCACTACCTCCCTGCCAGCGGTGTCAATGCTCAAGCTTGCCACAGCAGACTCTGTTCTGGGCAATTCTCAAACCTAGAACTGGGGGTGGGTCGCTTAGTCTTCAAATCAATCTGAGGTTGTCTGTAGGGTGGTAAGCCTAGCCTCTACTATAAATGCCTCCCTAGATGGCAGGGTTAGAGGTAGTACAAGGGGGTTATGATCACCAAAATCAGAACAACAAATTGATTAGATTTCGGGAAATAAAAATCGAATCAGTGACAGTTAAGCCAGTCCTGCTACAGAATGTGGGTGGTCTCAAGTCTTCAGTGCCTGCCTCCTCCAGCACATTATGAAAGTCTGTTGTAGAAAGATGGGTCTTCATCTCCTTGCCCCTCTGGTCAGGGCCTCTGCTATAGTTTGTTCCTGTCCTATAGCTTGAATTTGACAGCCCCTGCCACACAGATATTTTTACCGGCCATCGCCGAAGACTCTCCCCACAATGTAGTCAATTAATTAAAATAAACTGGGGAACCTGTGGTTTGCCATACTGTCAAAAATGGATGAGGTGTAAAGTCAATTCCCCTCAAAATCTATAACTTGAAAATTGGTGCTGGGAGTAATTAAGGCCTCTGTGCAACTGCCGGTTGTGAAGTTTATCTATGTCAACAAGCCCCCTGAAGCATTGCCGTAAATAGATGAGGTGGCTAGTACGCTTAAACACACAAACCCATCAAAAACCACGGGGTTAATGTCCCAGGTTTCCTGCAGCAATACAATGTCATGAGTTCTCACAAACTAATGCCAGTCTGAACGGTTTGTCTTTGAACGTAGACCTGCAGCATTCTAGCCTAATATTTTTAGGGAGGGCTCCCTTGCATTGCTGTTTGAAAAGTTAGAACTTGGGGCTGGGCATTCAGATACAGACGTGGGGGCAGTTAGCAAAATGTTCTCACTATGTAGAATATGCCGGCTTGGGGCTAGACAGTCTGGTTTTTTCAAGGGCTAGACTGCTGGTTTTGATCGCCGTGCGTGACCCAGAAACTCCCAGCCAGTCTCGGTGAGACCTGATGATGGTGCTTACCTGTTGATTGGTGTGGGATTTATGCTGACATTCCGATGAGAACAGGCATGGTAGGTACTTAGTAGGTTTGTTGATGGTACCCCACTGGTGAAGACACAATGTTGGTGGTGACGGTTGGCTGCTCAGTATGGGGGCCCAGTAACTTCCTTACATTGGATGGTCATAAAAAGTTTACTATCCTACCGTTTCCTTCAATATCATTTTGTTGAGCAGCCAATCCAAGCGACCCTGCTTACCATCAGAATTTCGTTTCTCTTTGCTGCACTTAAATGTGTATGGGCACCAAGTCAGTGGGTGACTGTTGTGGGTCTGTTCCCAGGACTGTGTATGGTTAGGCTTTAGAGAGGGTACCCGTGCCAGTACTAAAACGTACAGCCAAGCCTCGGGTGGTCTGCTTAAAATTTTAGAACCGGGATTAGTCACTGCTACTGCTTTTTTTTGTTTCTCACATCCGTGTAACCTTGTGCACTTAGTGCTTTCAGGGAGTGCTTGTTGTGCAAACTGGGCCTGAAAGCCTCTGAACCTTGATCAGTTCCATGGGTGCTCCAGGTGCTGCAATTAGTTCTGTGCAGTGGGACAGTTTGGGGTGATTCCACTCCATTTCATTGGCACTACAGCTGAGGGATTCCCTACTATACCCTTGTAGGGCCTAGTGCAACTGGCTCGTTCCATAGTCATGAAGTTGGAGTTGATCTGGCTGCAAGCAGGTATTTGGAGTTTAATCTAGATTGCCAGTTTATTTTCCATAGCAGTCAGGCACTCCTTGATTGGGCTGAGGTGTTCACATAAAATTGCAGAGAATTTTTCACACATTTCCTCGAGGCTTGGTGCTCCAGGTGTAGTCTAGGTCAACTCCTTGCCTCCTGTTGATTTATTAGTTTGAGGTGTCGGTCTGTGGGCACGGTGAGCTAGAGTACTGGTCTGCGCTTATCCACAGGCTCGGGTGAAGTGTTAACACTAATTGAGCTGGGTGGCACCAAGCAGGCGCGAAGCTGTGGCCCTACTTTTGTCGTCTCCATCTTCAGGGGCTGGGGGTGTGGATGTCCCGCAGTCTTAACCTTAAAGCTCTGACCCTTGTTGGATCACATGGTTTTGCAGCATGAGTCCTTTTCTGGATTCACATGCTGTGCATTATTCCACCATCTAGTGGTTGGGTCCGGAATAGTCTGTTTTCCATTCTTTTGGTTGTTGTTGACTACCATTTACCGTGTGACATCAGACGGTATCCTGGAGGTCAACGTGCGTGGTAGCCATCTTCAGATTCTTTTTTTTTTGCCGTTGGATCTGGAAGCAAATCGGGAAGCTCAGAAGAATTTTTTCAGATTTTTCCCAAAACATCAAGAAAACCGAAAAAAAGTTTACAGCGAAGCTCCTCTCTCATCGACATCGGAACCGGAGAGAAGATCACAATTCTGGCGATCACAGATACCACAGAGGACCTCATCGGTCCACCAGTGGTGAGGAAGGGGACATGGAAAACACCCCTTTCAAATTTTGTCCCAAATGCAACCACAAATTTGCTCAACGTGATCCGCACAACGTCTCTGTCCTGGTGGTCTTTAGGTAGGCAAAGTTTAGAGACTGCGAGGCCTACACGGAGTTTCTGCCAAAAACTCTGAGAACACGCCGTAAGCAGAAAGAGGTTCACTACGCCATAATGTCGCAGACAACCAAAAAGACGTCCCTCAAGGATCTGGCTTTCTCCAGCGATGAGTACGAACACGAGGTGGCAGCAGAGTCAACGCACGAGGGGTCGGACTTCGAAATTCAAGAAGGGGACTCCAAAAAGGCCCGCACCCAGAAAAAGACGAGCAATCCAGTGAAGAAGACGGATAAGGTAAAACACCACACACATCCGTTGGAACTGAAGATCCACGAACACAAGGCGCAGCACTAGGCAGCCCGACGCCGAGCAAAAAGGCGATCGAAGGTCAGCCGCGATCGAAAGAACCCCATGGAACCAAACCGAAGGGTGCCGAGGAGGTAAAATCGCACAAGATGACAAAACAAAGGGGCGAAGCCCTCTAAGAGCGCCACGTCGTCTGAGTCGGATGCAGCAAAAAGAGAAAATCCCCAGCCTCCGATGCTGAGAGGGCCCTCGAGGTCAAAAGGAAGAGAAAAAGGCTCGAAGAGGAGATGACGTCTATTCTTCAAAAGAAGAAAGAGTTCGAAGAATCCCTAAAGGATTTTCGAATCACCAAAACACCGGTCTTTGAGCAAAAGAACGCTCTGGTCGTCGAACCAGAGTATTGATGCCAGAGAGGCGTAGGACGTCGAAGGAGAAGACTATATCTTCGAATCACCTCCCACATCAGAGCCTCAAGACAAAGAACCCGAAGAATATGAAAACCTTCATGATGAGGATGAAATCTCCGAAAATTTCGAGGATACATGAAACTAACTCGACACCGAAAGCCCCGAAGAAGAGACATGCAGTTATCCTTCGAGGGCTTCGCCTCCAGACGATGTAGCCTTTTATAATGGCATGGTCAGGAGGGCAGCAGACCGGTTCAGAGTCACCCTCGGGGAAGAGAAAGACGCATGTTTCCTCTTAGAAACTCTGGCCCCTGCTACTAAGGGTGTTCAGTACCTACCTATGCTTCCCAGTATCCTGGATCAAGGCAAAGAAGCCTTCAAAGAACCAGCCTCAAGCAAGGGAATAACACCCAGAGTGGAGAAAAAATACAAAGCATCCTCAAAGGACTCCAAGTACCTCCAGGGGAACACGGTGCCAGACTCCATCTTTGTCACCACAGCGAGAACGAGAGCCAATGCCGTCTCCAATACTGGGCCTCCGCCAGAAAGGGAGAGTAAAAGAATGGACATGGTGGGGAGAAAAATGGAAAAAGCAGCAGCTACGCAATGGCGTATTGCTAATTCTAATGCCTTGCTGAATAGATATGGCCACCAACAGTGGGAAGACATAGAAGAGCTTCTTAACAAGCTCCCAGAAGGCAAAAGGAGAGCAAAATCCAGCATCCAGGAGGGCAAGAATGTAGCCAATACTTGCCTTAAATCGGCTCTCGAAGCAGCAGACACTGCCAGCAGGCAAATGTGCACAGATACCATCCTGAGAAGACATGCCTGGCTCAGGATATCAGGTTTCAAGCAGGAAGTTCAAACTTCCAACATCAACAGACCATTCATGTGAGACGCACTCTTCGGAAAAGAGGTTGATGAGTCTATGGCTATGGGAGTCCTACAGCAGAGAGGTTCATTAAAAAGAGGTGGTTTCAATAGCAAAAAATCCACAGGAAGAGGCACTTTTGGCCAAGGGTAACAGATGGTCAACAGTCACAAAGTCAAGGCTCGACACAACAAACAGGGCAACAATCAAGCTACCAAGGTTGGCAGCAGCAGCACCCCTTTCGAGCAAGAGGCAGAGGCCAAACCTCCAGAGGAAGGGGAAACGGGTCCAACTGACTTGTTTGCAAAAATGGACCCACACAAGAAACCAATGTGGGGTAAGAATATCCTTTTAACTCAAACAATGGCAAAACATCACAACGGACAATTGGATACTACATTTGGTAAAATGCGGGTATTGCATAGAGTTGACAAAGACACCTACGGCAAAACAACCAAAAGCAAGAAAATACCAAAAATCTGTACAAACCTTGCTAAATTCAGAGCTCTAAGAACCATTGCAAAAACACGCAATAGAATTGGTGGAAAAGCAAGAGTGGTTCACAGGAAACTACTCCCCATATTTCCTTGTACCCAAACTAGATCTGTCTCTTAGACCAATCCTGGACCTAAGGTTCATAAACAAGTTAATATTAACACAACACTTCAAAATTTGTACCCTACAAGAAATAATTCCACAGACGCAAAAGGGGGATTACATTGCAACCATAGACCTCAAGGACGCATACTTGCATATCTGTATGAACAAAAAACACAGAAATACCTGCGATTCCTACACAACAGAACACATTATCAATTCAAGGTTCTTCCTTTCGGAATAAAATCAGCACCACGTATCGTCACAAAGTGTCTAGCAGCAGTGGCAGCACATTAGAGAAGAAAAGGAATCCATGTCTATCCCTATCTAGACGACTGGCTCGTATCAGAACAAACCTGCCGCAATCACGTTCAAACAGCTGCACAAACGCTTAAGCCGAGTTTCTTAATAAACCACAAAAAATCATCAACAAATCCAGAAAGGGAAAAAACGTTCTTAGCAGCAAGATTAAACACAATAAGTGCGAAGGCGTATCCAACACAAATGAGAATACAAGCTATCTACCAGAAGGGACAATCTCTGACAGTGAGGAAAGTCTGATGGGCGTGATGGCATCATACATCCTGCTGATTCCTCATGCTCGCCTTCACATGCGTCCATTCCATGAATGGCTCACCAACAGCTGGTCTCAGGCCACATGAAGTTGGGGAGGCACAGATATAATGGTGGGCATCCAAAAACATAGCACAGGGGGGACCTTTCAAGGACCCATCTCCATCTGTGACAATCACCACAGACGCATGCCTCAACGGTTAGGGAGCACACTTCAACCAGCTCATGGTCAATGGAATCAACAGGGTACCATAAAACACATCATCTAAATGGAGATGAAGACTGTCTTTCTGGCGCTGAAGGCATTCCAAAAACACATTCTTCGGAAAACTGTGCTGATCCAGACAGATAATACCACGACAATGTTCTACTTCAAACAAACAAGGAGGTACGAAGTCCTTTACACTGAGCAAACTAGCACAGGACATCTGGCAGTGGGCACTGGCTCAAAAGATCAACCTACAAACGGTGCATTTGCCAGGAGTAGACAACATTACAGCGGATCAGCTAAGCTAGCAGAACTGCTCTCACGAATGGGAGATGAAACAGTCAACAGTTCAATATCTGTTAAATCGCTGGGGAACTTCAGTAATAGATCTGTTTGCAACAATACAGAACAAGAAATGCCAATCCTTTGCCTCGAGGGTTCTACATCACATGTCAAAGGGGAATGCACTTTCACTCAACTGGTCACAGACATTTGCTTACGCTTTTCCATCTATACCCCTAATACAAAGAGTACTAAGAAAAGAAAAACACACGGGAACAAACATTCTCATTGCCCCTCAATGGCCTAGGCAGACATGGTACTCAACCCTACTGGAACTATCCAAGGGGAACATAAGGATCAAAGCAGACCAGGATATACTAACAATGCAACGGGGCCAAATTTATCACCAAGAACTAGCGACACTGCACCTAGCAGCTTGGCGCCTGAATACCTAGAATTTGGCCACCTCCAACTGCCTCTAAGAACTATGGAAATTTTAAAGGAGGCAAGAAAACAATCGACAAGAAAATGCTACGCAGCAAAATGGAAGCGATACACCACAAGGTGGACTAGTAACAATCAGTTGGGTTCAATCCACACGCAGGAGGCCGTAATCACTTATCTAACATATGTCCTGGACAGCAACATCAACTACTCCAGCATAAAGGTGCACATAGCAGCCTTCACAGCATATACAAGAGGGAGAGCATGCAAAGTTTCTTCACAAGGCCTCTAATTAAGAGATTCTTAGAAGGAACAAAAAGGATTGCCCCACCGAGGTCGGCTTCTGTACCTACATGGAGTCTAAATACAGTGCTTTCACAACTAATGACAAAACCTTTTGAGCCCATGCACAAGGTAGATCTTAAAACACATCACTCTTAAAACAGCCTTTCTCATCGCCATTACTTCCATACGGAGAGTAAGTGAGTTACAAGCTCTAACAATACGATAGCCATACCTACAAATTCATAAGGACAAGGTGATTTTAAAAACAAACCCACACTTCATAGCAAAGGTAGTTTTGAAACATCACTTGAATCAAAATTTTCTCCTACTCATTTTCTTCAAAAACCCAAAGACTAAAATAGAAAAGAGTCCCCATACCCTGGATGTAAGGAGAGCGTTACTGTACTATTTACAAAGAACAGAACAAATACGCAAAACAATTGTTTGTCGCATACGCTCACACCAACACAGGATCACCATTCACAAAGGCAACAATTGCACGATGGTTAGTACAAACCACCCAGTCATGTTATGCCTGTGCCAAAAAAGAACTGATTATACAGCCTACAGCTCACTCCACTGGGAAGAAAGGAGCAACCGTAGCTTTCATGGCTAATGTACCCATGGATACTATTTGTGCAGCAACAACATGAGCACCACCACACCCCTTTACAACGCATTACTGTGTGGACAAACAAATTAGTAAAGAGGCTCAAATTGGACAGAAGGTGCTTCAACACCTGTTTGCAAAGTCTTCTTATCATCACAGCCTCCCAACCTGGGAGAAACCGCGACGTAATCTAAAGCACAGCATGTGAATACAGAAAAGGATTCACGCTGCAAAACGTAATGGTTACTTACCAGTAAGAGTAGTTTTGCAGCTTGAAGAATTTTCTGGATCCACCTTAGGAACGGTTTTCTCTCCCACGTTTCGCCACCAGTCTTTTAGCTAGCAACGTGGTGATTGCCACAAATTTGCAGTTGCATGGTTGTAGTGATGTGACCAGCCCTAGTAGACATAACTGTGGAGTCCACTCCACCCTCTCCATCGGCATTTGTTTTTTTTTTAAACAAATTTTATTGTCAAATCGCACATATGTTGCAGGGCTCTGTACCCCAGAGACAACTGCAGTATCAAATTTGCATAAACAAGGAAGAAATTGACCTATTCAGAGTAACAACTCAAATACATGACCTGGGAGAGCAAGAAGGACACTAATACCCCCCCCCCCCCCGAATCGCACAACGTCCACAGAGTCCAGTCTACGTGCAGTATACATGGAACAAAAGAATGTTAGCATAGGTGTACACACCCCCAAGTACACCCCCCCCCCCCGCACCAGAACAGGCCATTATAACCTAGCAATTACTCCACTGGAAGAACGTCCGCCATATTTTGTAATGCTTACGTGGGCATCCCCTGGCTACAAAGACTGGCTGTTCCAGCCCCATGCAACAATCCAGCCCATTTTTCCATGCTGCCACCGAGGGGGCCCGTGGATCCTTCCATGCCTTGGCTAAATCACGTTTCGCCAATGTGAGGCCCAGTTGCATAAGTTGTCTTTTATAAACATTCCACCCTATCCCCTCCATAACATGGAGCAGAGCTAACTGCGGCGTCCGCGGGAGTTCCCACCCCAAGACCTCAGACAGACAGGAAAACACCCCCATCCAAAATCGGTCAAGGGATGAACACAGCCAGACAGTATGCATAAATGTGTCCTCCTCCCGGCCACATCGGAGACATTCCGGGGAGGCAATCGATTCTGCCCGCCACAGTCGGACCCGAGTGATGTAGGCCCTGTGTAAATATTTAAATTGAATGAGGCGGAGACTCATTGCTATGGCCGCTCCCCGGGGGGCGGCCAGGGCCTCCCTACAATCATCCTCCTCCAGCGTACCCACATCCGCCTCCCAAGCCCCCCGAAACTTCTGAAGTGTAGGGGAACAATGAGTGACCAGGGACTGGTAGATCCAGGAAATCTTTTTTTGTCTCTAGATCCCCCATGAAAACCTTCGCCTCAAACGAGCTAAATTCTGGGAGAGATTCCAGACCCTCCAGGCCCCCGCCTCATCCAGCACCCCGGGAAGGGCCTGGCTGTGAAAGAGCCCTGGCAGAGCATCTTGCCGGACTTGTCCCCCCACTGACCTATCCTGCTACGCGTTGCCAGCCAAACCTGTCGAGCCTCATCCATCAAGAGCGGTGTAGGACTGTTGCGCCAGGAGCAGTTGTCTCACCGCCTGCCCTTCACCTGCCTCCCGGCTCCGGCTCTCAAGCTCCTCTACTTCTGCTTAAGCCTGAACCAATTCTTCCCTGCGCTTTTTGTGGGCTGCTACACATCAGGCTATTACCACACCCTGCAGGGTAGGCTTCAGAGCCACCAACAATGTTGCGCCACTGGAGACAGACCCCTCATTGATGGTGAGATAGTGGGCCACACCGCCAGGCGCCAACGTAAAGGTTGTTGTCCCCTGCCTATCTGAAGCTCAACGGACACCGGGGAGTGATCCGAAAGACCACGGGGGAGAATCTCCGCTGACGCCACTCCATCAGCCATCACTCGGGGAACAAATATATAGTCGATTCTAGAAAAGGACTTATGAACCGCCCAAAGGTATGTGTACTCCCGTTTGCCCCCACGCACGCGCCGCCGCGTGTCTACCCAGTCAAGACCTGCTACCAAAGAGCGCAGTTTTGTGGGCTGCCCGCAGCCCAAGCCACCCCCAGCCCTTCTCCTGTCCTTGACCACATCCATAACATCATTCCAGTCCCCGTCCACCACAGAGACCACATCAGTCATGTCGGCCCATAAGGTAAGGAGCCTCTCTACCAACGTCCACTGTAAGGGGGGGGGGAGCATACACACAACCCAGTATCAGGGGGTCCTCCCCAATCATGCCCCGGATAAATAAGAAGCGCCCCTGCGTATCAGCCCACTGTTGCGCATGTACATATGGGACCCTGCGATGTACTAGGATCGCTACTCCCCTCGAGCCCTTCGTGAGTCCGGCATGGAAAACCTGCTGAAACCCAGATCGCTGTAGACACAAGACCTTAGTACTCATCAGGTGAGTTTCCTGCAGTAAGATGATATCTGCTGTGGCCCTCTTTGCCTTACGAAGTATAGCCCCACGTTTAATTTTGTATTGAGCCCCGCGCAAGTTCCAGCTGACAATGCGGAGAGAACCCGGGGACACCTGACCCCCTACAGACCGACCAGCCATAAGGGAACGGGCATTGCCATAGGACGGGTGGAGGGCCGCGGCGGTGCACGTGTGTAGTGTAGTGGACCCCTCGTGGCACAGTTTAACGCTGTGGGGCAGTGAGTGCGTCTGACGTCAAGAACTGTCCGTCAATGTAAAGGTCTCCTAATGTGGTCACTCTTGCGGTCTTCAATATTTCAATTGCCATGGACTCAACGGAGATATTTGGGTGACCAGCCAAAGGGCATTGCTGGGGCATAGATAGAAGGTCTACTTGCCCTAGCACTCCACCCATGCCAGACCTGTGATGTATTCCGTATAGTATTGATCTCTAGCTGCGTGATCTCAGACCGTGTATGTAGTTGGAATGTCTGTGAGGGGAATGGGGTGTGCATCTTCTGTCTCTACTGCTAGATGCGGCAAGTAGCGAATTGGAAAGTACTAGTAATATGCAAACTTTGCTTGTGCACAAAAGTTTTTGGATAAAACCTTGATTACAAGGATAAGAAATGCTCAGGGATGAAGAAATGTCAAAATTGCATCCATTGCAACAATGTAATTACCGGAAATGCACTAGCCCATCCCCCGCACTGGAGATAAAATAAAGTTGCTCTATAATGCAGATTGTAACACAAGCGATGTCATCTATGCTATTAAATGCCCCTGTGGCATGCTTTACAGTGGCAAAACGGATAGGAGGATCAAAGTCCGAATCACAGAGCATGAGTAGAATTCGTAACCAGATCACTACTTCAAGCCTGGTGACACATTGGGATGAAAGCAGACACTCAATAGCACATATCAAATTTCAAATCATTGAGTTGGTTCAAATTACCCCAGGGGTTGATAACAGCACAGTTTCCAATGCTGTGGCTCCTGGTTATGGAGGCTCCTGCTCCGAGGCTGAGAGTGCATATTGTTGTGTTTTAGTAGGTCTTCGTGTTTCAAACATTAGACATGCTTGCTGCCTATCTGTTTTCCCCATAGTGGCAAGGTCTCCGAGGTCCTGGGCGGTTAACTTCAACACTCTTGTCCCTGCAGTCTTAGCACGGTGCCCACCTGGTCCGCAGGGTTCTCTCAATTATGTGCCCTCTGCCAATATGATTCCGCCCCATGTATAGGCGCCCTTGTTATTCAGTAGATGTATGTGCCTCAAACGCACAGCCCATGGTGCATAGGCATTATAGTTATGCCCAATCGCACTGTCTGGCCTCCGCCAGGATGCTACAGCACTCCCAGGGCTAGGTGTCTCAATGGGGCCGCTGTGCCAAAGTTGCTCAATAGTTTTTATTCCAGCGCAGGCGCTTGATAGGCCTCACTGGGTACTAAGATGTGGCCTCTTCCTCCTTAGGGCTGTCTCCTACAGTAGTCACACATGTGGCCGCGTCTAGCAGGGCATTGTGCCCTGGGCCTAAACAAGGCCACTGCAGCCCGGCATGGGTGGTCCCTGTCGCTCTCTCAGCCATCTTGGCTGCGCACGGTGTTTGTCGCGCCCCTCGCACCTCACAGCCCAGCAGGGGCCTCGCTCTCCACCGCAGGCATACCTCACATCTTTTTGTGGCCCGGCGTCTCGAAGAACAGCACTCCGTTCTCCGCCTGGGTTGGTGGTCGTGTGCACAGGACTCAAGCCCCCCTGCAGCACTCTTCTCCTTGCAGGCGCGACTTCCACCGCTTAGTCCCAGCACCACAGTTCGCTGCAGGTGCTGCCAAGCAGCATAGCTTCAGGGAGTTGGTGCAATTTCAGACCCTGCAGGATCCGGGTAGTCCTCTCCTCTCAGTGCAGTCTCACAGGTTGCACTCACTGCAGCTACCTGTTTCTCTTACGAGAAATAGGGCAGTCTCCATATTCCCCCTTCACACGCTACTTCAGCGGCCTTATCAGCCTGGGGAAACCTGTGCTCAACGTGGTCTCCCAGGTGGTAAAGCAGGCAGATTCTAGTCTTGCCACCTTCAGCAGCTTTACCCCCCCCCCCCCTCCTTAGGTGTAGATGGCAATCGCATCACAGGATATTGAATGGCTTGTTTGCATTCAGCCAGCAGTGCTGCACTAGAGCACGGCCATCTTGCTGTGGGCTCTCTAGCACCCCCATCATGCTTTTTCGGTCTTGTCTAGGGAGCCCTCGGCTGTCTCTTGGAGACATGCTGAATTCAGGTATGGACTTGAAGCTCCACCTTTGGAGGGTGCATGTTCTGTTCCATGAATCTCCCGTCTGCCCGCCATCCTGTTTCTAAAATTGTTATTAATAATTGTGGACATGTCATCAGCGCTGCGCCCGCCCATTTCACGAGCGCCTCGCTGGTTTTATTTTTGTTTTTTCCCAGCACGCCTTATGTTTCACCGCTCCCAGCGATCAGAAGAAGTGGCATGCGATGTGAGGGACTGTCATGTATGTAAAACATTATTTTCCACATCCGCTTTCTTTAACATGGCGCCCTCGCCCCTTTTCTCCTGTTGTACACAGACGCACACCGTCAACTATGGCCCCCGCTGCTTAAAGACCCTCATCCTCATCCCGCCTCTGGGCGTTGCGCTTTAACTGTAAGCACGGTGCCCACTTTTAGATTAACAACACAGGCTTAATGTTTTAGCAGGCGCCTGCTTTTATTATTAATCACACACTCCAAAAATGTCTGATCTGTGTCCTACTGCCTATGCGCTGTAGCCTGTAGTTGTTTACGCACCTCGTACCTGACCTCACCGCTGGCATTCCGACAAAGGTGGGGGCGAGGTAGGACTCAGCACGGGCTTTAGTAGCAGTAGCTCTTTGGAGTCCCGAGCCGCTGCTGCAAACAGCACTATGGGGGAGAGCGCTGGTCTGTTTAATTTCTTACTGCGCTCCAGAATATCATTCCCTTCAACATCTGCACACATCTGTTGCCCCAACTGCAGAATGATGGCTTCCCACACATGCAATCCCTCAAATCGCTCTGTTTTCTGGGTATGATTCTGCTCAGTGTTTATCTTCACCATTTCTACACGTCTAAACGGGGCTTTAAGTGGGATGCAATCACTGGGGGGGGGGGTGTCCTCAAAGGGGCGTAGCCAATGTAATTGAGGGTGTGTCTTAAAAACAGGTACGCTAAAAATCTGTTTAGCATACTGTGCTGCCCGACTGTTATTCTGCTGCTTTTGTCATTGCATCCAGATATATAATACAAGTAACATTACACCTACAACAAGCCAAGACTCTTTGCTTTGTCAGTGGTTATTAGTTGCTACAGCGTCGTTGTATATAATATTCAAAATGCTTCCGTTTTGAAATGATGAAACTGAAAGAACTATTACGAGTCTCTTTGAAGTTACATCAAAGGATGTGAACGGTGGTTCTGCTGCAGTGTTAAGATTTGTTTTTCACCGAGGGTGAGGGCAAAAATAAGCCGATAGGGATTCGTCTCAGCACTTGCTTTTTAGAACTGCCGGGGCTGAGCACTGGCAGGACCCGGCCCACTTAAAGCCCTGTGTCTATACAAGCACAAACGTTTGAGATCTTTGGCCTAGCATTGCCACTGCCCTGAACCTTTCTGCATTTGCATGCGTCGTCGATTGAAGCATTTTATAAAGTTAATCACCTTAATGTTTTCTTATTTGTTAGTATTCTTCTAGTGAACCTCCAATAAACAATAAGCCCTATAATAGGATTACTAGCTTCAAAGTTTACTTTTTCTGCAAGATTCTGACCGTGTGCCCCTTTGTTGTCACCCCCGTTCATTGTAGCCATCAAATCGACTATTGTCAAATAACTCCTTAGCTGTCCCATAAATTGAGAAGATAAGTTATTTGTGACGTTCTCTGGTGTTTTAATTTTCTTTTTATACCCGATGCAAAACTGTGATGTTAATATATTATTGACTGCTTTTCAACTGAGAAAGGAAGCGTGCTGTATGAGACTCTCAATTATTGATTTAAGTGTCAGAATCCTTCGGGAGAGTTTCTACAGTACTTGAAGGGCTTCTATCCCTATGTTATGTGTACTCTGCATACAAACATCCCAGCATAGTAGACAATGCAAATCTGTGTCTGTTTCAGTTACACACAAAGGTTTAGAGAAAATGAAGACATTTGAGAAGGGTATACGGATGGATTGTCATCGATTCTGTCTCGGCCATTCAACAAACATTAACGATATGAAAGATACAGAAACGCAACCCAGTAGCCACTTGGGTGTATATATTCGACTCAAAGACTGGCATGTTGCAAACTACCAATGTTTTTACTTCCTGCAGCTTTCCACACTAATGCCTGCTACAGAATCTTTTAAAACAAAGTGCCCCTCTGAGAAAGTCACCTCTTGTCCACTTTATTTTAAAATTAGTACAGGGAGTCGGAGGTAAAGCATTTGGTTTATTCAAGCTTGAACAGATGCAAGACCCACAAGGAAAAAGTTATTCAGTGTAGGTAATGAATAACCACACAGAATTATCCTTTCATATTTATACTATACTTAAAACAGGTCTGCCTACACCACTTCACTTCCCTCCCCCTAATCCATTGGAAAATTCCTTCCACCTATACATACAAAAAGAATAGCTAACCACACTACATTTTCAAGATAAAGGGATCACAAGCCATTGCTTAATTGCAAATTGAATGGAAAAGGCCCAGCGTGACTTTCCATCTCAGAGAAACACAAATGATTAACAAAGTGTACTTATTCTAACAGCCACTCTGTACTTTTCCAAGGACACAGAGAGAAAAAAATAAAAGAATGTACAATGTCAGAAGTGCACGGAAAATTCCTCAAACAATCGTTGTACAAAGTCAGGTTGATTTAATAAAATGTCTGCTCTCATGTTCATATTATATAAACTTTTCTTCAAATGGTCCTAGAACATGAGTTTAACACTTACCAATTGCCTTCTATCAGTAATAGATAATTTGATTTGGCCCCTCATATTATGACAGTACTTCATTTTAAGATATTCACCATAGGAGTGTTAATAAAGAAAATGAGAAACAAATGGGTTTTTGTAAGAAGACTAATCTTTGAGGGCACTAACGCTCATTAAATCCCATATTTCTTCTTCTTGCATCATAAGCATATTCTGTTGTGGAACAGAAACTGAAGGGGGCTTGCAGGCTGAAAGGAGCATACTGCAACACATGGGAAGACAACTGACAGACAGCACCCTAAAATAATCCTCCCCATAACCAAGGCTATCACTAATAGTGTCTAACCTTAGGCGAGCAGTACTTCTCTAAACAAACATGACTAAGTCTAGTCTCCAGTATCCTGATGTAATTCAGCAGCAATTTGGTGAAGTTTTTGAATGGACAAATTCACATTAGGAGCATTATCTGGAATATATACACAGCAGGAACTGCCAATCAATTTGCATACCTCCCAATCTCTGCTAAAAGAGTCTAATACAATCCGGTTTTGAAGGGAAACAGGGTGGGTAGCTTTCATTTCTACAGTAATGTTACTGAGTGCACCAGTAGTCTCATTAATAGCAGCTCCCACTACTCTGATCAATTGGGGCTGCTGTACACTATTGGCCATAGGACCCCAAAAAAGCATTATACCCTTCATTGCATCAATAAATTGCTGCAGCACGGTATCTGTCTGGTCAACCTGTACTTCCCGTTTATTAAGTTGACGTGTCCTGTGATAATCAGATGGTGCAAGGAAAGTGGGAGGAAGAATACATGCAATATAGCATCTGCCTGACCATCCTTTAGGGAGCCAGCCATTTGCCTGATTACCTCAAACAAAATAGGTGTTTTGTGAAGCCACAAATGATGGAGAACTAGTGCAATTTAATATCACTGTATGGGAGCAAATACTATTCCCAACAGCAAGGGGGCTTTCACCTTGAACACAAAAAAAGGTGTTATGGGTATAGACAGGTATGGGTATCATAGCCACCTTGGACAGTTTTCTCTCTTTAAAGGATAATAACATAGAGGAGTTATCATAGCCTGTAAATTCCTCCTTCTCCTCCATAATGCAGTAGATTCTAACAGCATCTGACCAGCATAGATAATAAAGGTGATCCTAAGCTGACTGTACTGCTTTATTAGTAACTTTGATATAAGAAGCAAAATTCAATTCCCACCAGGCACTACAAGACCCATTATAGGATAAAGGTAGAGGAATAAGAGGTGCCTTCCTTTTGACTAAAGATGGCCGAAAACCACATATCCAACAATCTGTAGCATTATATCCAAGATGGACATTATGTAAAACATGAATGAATGTATTCTTCACATATTGCAAGTGGTGTGCTTGTTTATGAAGGGCAAACGTTATGTACTGATGCTCTAGTAATGGTGTGGTGACTGATGTCACTGATTTAGAGACTGGGTGGTTTTCTTCTAACCACCAGAACAACCCTAGCATTCCTAATATTACTATCAAAAGACACAGAAGCACAATAATTTTCACTTTATTGGTCCAAAATTGTTGTATACCAGACACTGGAGTCATTTCCTCCTGACATAAATCAGAGGATGATTTCCTAAACGGTCTCAGTCAATGCTCCTAGTCTTACCCATATTGTGTTATTTGTGTGTGATGTACAAATACTTGTTCTTGTTAAGTATTGCTTCTCCTAATATTTTGTCTTTATGCTCAGACCATTCTCCTTTTCTTTCTCTTCTTTTCTAAAAAGAGAACCAAATCAATAACACCTAACAGCCAAAAGCAAAGTAAGTGGCTAAGACCTCCTAAAAACAAAATCCTTATCTATTCTACTAAAGAACATCAAAAGTTCCCAGTGTCCTTTACTTCAAAGCCTCACTGGCTAGCTTATGTACAGGTCCTGACGTTGGTGGTCTTGACCACCGGCATGGGTTGCTATCTCTCCAGAGATAGTTTTTCATTCAAAGTCTATAGTTTTTGACAGTGCTGGGTCTCAAATTATACCTAGGCGAATCGCAATCCGTATGCTCATATAGAGGTATTGGTATCAATTTGGGCTCAACAGGAGTGAAGTTGACCAGTGGATGTTCTACTGCGCCTTCTTCAATCAGCTCACCATCATTAAAAGATACTTGCTGTGGAATTTGTTCATTTTCCAATTTAGAGGTTTCTTGCTTCACATATTGAATTTTTTTTTCTTCTTTTTTTTCAAAACTGTTTTTATTGGTTTTGGTCACAATGAAATGGTACAGTCACAGTAATAAATATGTAGAATCAGACATGTGAGTACTAGAATACAATGTCTTCTTCAGACGGAACTCATGGCAGTACAAAATATCGTCCAGTGTTATACCATGGTTGTAGTCTTCCGTCCATTGACACACAGCATTGTCCCATATTACACACCAATAAACAGGCTGAGCGTCGTGCACGGCTGAGCATTTGTCATGAATACAGAGTATGACACATTTCTGGGCGATGTTGGCTTGGCATAAGACCTGTATTCTCAGCTTTTAGCCAGGCGTGAATTGAAAGATGAGGGTGAGGTGGGAAGCCCATGTGCAAGGTGTATTTGTCCTTGAGACATCTAGAGGTGCCGCGGCTGTGGCGTGGAGACCAGGGGGGCTGTAGCGGACTTATCAGGAGCATGTGCGAGTAGGTAATTTGTTAGGTGGCCCCATATATCTTTGGGGCTTGAGGCTGGAGGGAGCGGTTCTGCATAATGAGTTAGTTGCTCCTGGTAGTATATTAGATCGGGTGAGCCAGTCCTTAAATTTGGGCGCACGCCCCCTGCTCCAACGACAGGCAATGCGGCGCTTAGCCATGAGCAAGGCAACAGTGAGGTATCTGCGATATGGTTTGGCAATAAGTTTTGTATAGCCCAGCAGGGAAACCAAGGGAGTACGTTCTACGGACATCAGTACCATCCGGTCGAGGGCATTGAACACTTGTTCCCAGTATTCGTGCACTCCTGGGCACTCCCAGGCTAAATGGAGATAAACAGCTTGCAGGAGTTGCATCTATCGCAACCATCAGAGTCCCTCAACTTGTATTTATACATTTTGTCTGGAGTGTAGTGCAGTAGGTCCATTGCTCATCTGTGAGCTCAAAACCGAGCTCCAAGTCCCAGTGCTCCCAGGAGCGGCATGGTGATGTTGCCTGTGTCGTATGTAGACTGTAGTAAAGCGAAGAGACCCGATGCCCTGGAGAAGCTGCCCGAAGTATGAAGTGCAGAGGGGCCTAATGTGGGGGGGTTCAAGGGGAAACGCACGAGTGATGGAGCGGATGCCCTGCCTGAGCCGCGTATAGAGGAATATGTCAAGGGGGGATGGCTGGATCTCGTGAAAAACCTGGTTTGAGGTGCGAAACTGCCCATCATGGTAAAGGTCACCCCATGTAGTGATTTGAGTGCGCTCTAGGAGTTTGCGAAATCCCTTTTCCTGTAATAACTGCATGCGTGGGTGGTATGATAGTGGGAGCAACGGAGAGTAGAGCACAGGGCATTGCAATAAATGTGAGATACGATTCCAGGCATTAATTGTGCATGTAATGGTGGTCGGGACCTTGTCTCGCGGTGGCGGGGTGTCACATAGTACTCTTTCGAGGGGCACTGGTTTAGCCAGCCAATGTTCTGCCGCAACCTGTGCCATATAACGGGGGGATGGAACCAATAATATGCATAATGCGCCTGAGCGCATGTATAGTAGAGCTCAAAGTTTGGAATGTCAAAGCCCCCCTGTGAGTATGGTCTCGTGAGTATGCTCCATTGCAACCCCGGCTGTTTGCCTCCCCATACCAGCCTAATCATTTCTGACCGTAATGCTGTGAAGAAATGTCGCCCAGGATGATAAGGGATATCAAGGAAAAGATATAGCCACTGTGGGAGGACCACCATTTTAATCAGGGAAGCTCGGCCTGCTAGAGAGTTCGGTTGGGAAATCCACCGAGTGACATTGTCCATGATATGATTTAGTGCTTTACCATAATTTAGGTGCAGGAGCTCCTCCTTGTCCCTGGTGATGCGTATCCCCTAGGTAGCGCATGTCTGAATGACACCATTCAAGTGGAAAGTCTAGGGGAATGGCGTGACTGCAGCGGTGAGAGGGAATATTTGTGACTTGCCCCAATTTATGTGAATACCCGATAGTTTCACAAAAACAATAAATTCACGTAGTAATGAGTTCATGTTGGTTTGCGTGTCTCATGTGTATATATAGGGTGATGTCATTGGCATAGACAGACAACAGTGTCTGCCGGAGATGACAGCGAAGCGCATTGTCCTTATGATGTTGCCGTAGCTTGGCTGCCAGTGGTTCTACCGCTAGGGCAAAGAGCAGGGGAGAGAGGGGGCATCCTTGCCTGGTGCCTCTGGAAATGGGGAAGGCTGGGGATATGTGACCATTGATTAGGACTTTGTCTGTGGAAAGGCAATAGAGCAGCTGAATCCAAGAGCGTAACAATGGGGGAAATCCCATCTGTTGCAGGATTCCTAGTAAGTAGTCCCACTCAACGGAGTTGAACGTCTTGGTGGCATCTAGAAACACCGCCGCAAGCGTCAGTTCCGAGTCGACATTATGGAGAATTGAGAAGAAAGTGTGGAGATTGTGTGTAGTTGCTCTACCAGGGATAAAGCCTGCTTGGTCGGGCAATGCCAGCTTGTCCATAAGCAAATTTAATCGATTAGCTACAACTTTGGCGAGACTTTTTGTGTCACAGTTTGAGAGAAAGTGGCCTATAAGAGTCACAGTATTGAGCAGGTTTTCCTGGTTTAAGGAGGGACGTGATGAGGGCCTCTCGCATGGATGGGGGGAGTGTGCCAACTTCCATAGCGTCTTCATATACTTCTTGGAGGATCGGGGCTAGGTAGTCTATATCTGTTTTATAAAATTCTATGGGGAGTCCATCCATCCCAGGGGCTTTGCCTGACTTCTTGCCCATTATGGCTTCTCGTATCGCCTGAAAGGGGCACTCAGGAGCTCCCTCTGCGTGCCACCCAACCACCCTAGGGCAACATCCTCCAGGTAGTCATCTAGAGCAAGATCATCATGTCTCTGTGAGGTGTACAACGAGGAATAGTGCATGGCGAATGTACGGAGTATATCCGCGGTGTCTCTGTATAGGATACTCCCAGGGCGCTCAATTTCCAATAAGTGATTGGAGAAACAAGGTCTCCGTATTATTTCAGCTAGTGCGTTTCCAGGGCGTTATCCCTCACCGTAACGTCGTGCAACCCAGTGTTTGCCCCTGAACTTCACTTCCTGGTCAGCAGCGACAGTGTACTCAGCGAGCTTCTCACGGAATGCATGCTGAGTTTTTCCATCAGCTGCAGCAGCGAGCTGTGTTTCTAGCAGTTTGAGCTCAATTTCCAATTTTTGCAGCGTACTCTGTAGATCCCGTAGGACTCGCGAGCTTTTAGAAATAGAGAAGCCTCTAATGGTGACTTTAGAGGCCTCCCAGACCATCTCAACACTTTCTAAGGAACCTTTGCTTCTACTCAGGAATTCTTGGATTTCTGTTCCTAATTCATTCTGGAACACTGCATCTAATAGTGCCAAGAGCTGGAGCCTCCAGATTTTGCACGGGGCATCATAGCCTGGGGGCGTGAGGGCTAAGTGTACAGGTGCGTGGTTGGAGTACGTTCTTGCTAAGTGAGTAACAGAAATGATCAAGGGACCTAAACCCCTAGTATGTAAGAAGTAGTCTAGTCTGGCCTAGGATGCAAACTTAGCGGTGAAGTGTGTACCTTCTGTTGTTCCAGGGTTGAAATGGCGCCAAGCATCTAGTAACCCATTATTTGTGACTATGCCATGTATCGCATGCTGTGAGCCATTGTAGTGGTGTGTAGCAGGGTTAGATCTATCTTCGGCAGGATTAAGGGCAACGTTAAAGTCACCTTCCCATATGATGTGGGTAGACCCTATTTCAATGATCTTTCCCCAAAGCGTATTAAAGAAATTAGGGGAGTCTACATTGGGGCCGTAACAACATGCTAAGTTGATAGTCTGCGCCCAGCTTGCCTCAAGCAAGACCGTAGCGCCTCTGTCGATCCTGTATTGATCCAGCTAGGATAAAAGGGGTATGTTTTTTGATAAGTATAGCCGTCCCTCTGGAGTAGGAGGAGTAAGACGAGAATATTCTGTGTTCTGCCCATTTGCTTGCAAAGGTGGTGTTATGCCTGGGGTTGAAATGAGTTTCTTGAATCATTGCAACATTGGCATGATGTATATCCAAGTACGCCAGCACTTAGCGGCGTTTCCTCGGATCTCCCAGCCCCCTGACATTCCAGGTGAGGATCTGCACAGTTTGGGAAGGCGTTAAGTTAGCCATTTGTTGTGATGTGCCATGATAAGCGACATGTTAACTACTCTGTCTGTGCTGTAGAGTAAATAAGCAACACTGCAACTGTTCGTCACGTTTGACGTATTTGACGTGATAAAACTCAAAAAAAACTCCCTAATCCCACCCCCTCCCACTGAAGCATCCCAAACATGTCAGAAAGATCGTTCCCTCCCCCTCCCTAACCCCTATAATTTCAAAAACACGTCTCGCACGTTTTCTGCCAGCCCTTAGAGAGTTTGTGCTATGGAGTGGCTACGCTCCAAGAGGGCCGGGGAGCCCCGCAGTGAGATGTCCCGTGGTTGCATCAAGCGGTCATTAGATAGGTGCTACCAAGCAGCTATGTCCAAGGAATGTGTGCTCTTCAATGACTGGCGCCTCTACAGTCTTACGACACCAACAATGTGTTAACAGATGAGCTTGTTTCATTGCCGATGTTTTTTACTCCGTAGCCGGTGATCGTGATCTAGGCAATGTGGTCGAGGTAGTGGAGGGGCTATTGTGGTGCTTAAGACATTTTAAAAACTCGTCCACTTGGTGAGGTTTAGTAAAGAACGTCTGTTTACCTTGATGTGTGACGTGTAGACGCGCTGGGTACAAGAGTGCGTAATCTATTTGGGCCTCATGCAGTTTCTTTTTGGCGGGTGTGAACTTGCTCCGCTCCTCCTGTACAGTGGTCGTAAAGTCCGGATAGATGGTGAAATGGTTTCCCTCAAAAGTTAATTGGCTTTTCTCTCTAGCTGCTTTGAGGGCAGTGTCCTGATCCCGGTAATTCAGAAGCCGGGCTATGATGGGGCGAGGCGTGCTTCCCGGGGAGGCCTGGGACCAAGTGTCCTGTGTGCTCTTTCGACTATGAACTGGGGTGAAAAGGATTCAGCACCAGTTGCGTCTCGTAGTAACTTTTCAATATGTTCCATCTTCCCAGTGTTGGTACTTTCGGGAATACCAAGGACCCGTATGTTCCTTCGGCTTCGCGCTTCTAAATCTTCGTTTTTCGCAGCGATGAGTTTCAACAGTTTGTCCATGTGGGTCACGTTCACTTGGAGTTGGACTGTAGTGTCTTCAGTATCAGAGATGCGTCTTTCTGCCTCTTTGATGCGTTCCTCATGGCCCTCCAGCTTATGCATGATGGCATCCATCCTGGTATTCATGGCATCCATCTTTTTGGTTATGGAGGTAAGACCGTGGCGTATTTCCAGGAGTATGGCTTTCATATCCTCTTCAGGTGTATGGGTGGCTCCCTGCGCAAGAGTGTTGTTGACCACTTCAGGATCCTCATTCTATAAACGACCACTTTTTTGGCCTCAAACGTGAGCCGCGGTTGTCTTGCATCTGACTTCCCATGCTGGGTATGTCGCGGATGTGGTGGCCAATAGGTATGTAATGTGTGATCCCTTTGTCCGCAGCGCACAGTCTGTGCCTGCAGCCACTGTGCCCAGCAATCTGAAGGTTAGGAGGAGACTGGAGGTTTCCACCCTCCCGTTGTTTACAGCTGGCGCGCACCATACAGGAGAGAGGGATGCGTAGTTGGGTCTCTCGGTCTATTATTTCACAATATGGTACTTCGCTATACCGCTTTTACTGGATGGCAGGCATTCCCGTGTGCCAATGAGTGGCTATTTCTTCTGCTGTGCTTACTGCAAAGGAGAAGATTGGGGGTGTCCCCTCTGCCTATCCCGCTATCCTCCTCCGGGTAGCGGTGGAGCGGGCAAGCTATCACTGCATCACCAGGGGGAATTTAAGTGCCTCTGCAGCATTGCACATCGGTGCATTGGCGTTTCTAACACGTGGCGCTTCACTGAGCTGGGTAATTGCCAATAGGTGAAGAATGAGGATCTGCTGCAGTGCTGCAATATTTATGCCGTGATCAACAGGCAGTGGTGCCGCCAAAAATATAGCCGCCTTTCAGTGACAGGAGAGGGCCTGATGCTCAAGGTGGTTATGTCGACGGTGGGGCACCGCAGGGCCCGGGAGCTCCGGAGGCGTCGCTGAACAATATGGTTGCTGGTGTGGTGGTGCGTGTTAGGGGTGGTTTGCCTACACACTCACCGCGTTCATCTGCTGAAGGTCGCAGCCGATGCGAGGCCCGGCCACCACACGGGCGCCGCGGTGCTCACGTAGTCCACGCCGCCCAGCAGCAGCCCCAGGCGTCTAGGCCGCTAGCAGCGGTGCCAGTACGGCAGCGTCGCAGCGGCAGCCAACAGGTTTCCTGGGACTTCACATTTACAGGATCAGTGCACGGATGTATAGGTTGTCCGCTGCTGCAGTCCGCTGCCGATTAGGACCATCTGGGCAGGATATTTGTTCGGATTATTTCACCAATCTGCAGGCGCCTCACATCAGTGCGGCCATTCTGCTTGTGCGCCACCACACATTGATCATAAAACAAAGATGATGGAGCTTTCTTACCATGGTGGGCATGCAGCCAGTGTTTGTGTCCCATGCACTTTACAGCAGTCTGAGTGGGGAGGAGCACTTGCACTGGTCATTTCCAGCGTGGCTCACAACTAGATTTCCTCTGAAAGTGACGGGTGAAGACCCAGTCTCTAGGCTTCAAATTATGACCTGAACCTTCAAGACGAGGAGGAAGACTGGCCTTCACCTGTGAATGAATCAAAGGCAATTCTTTAGTCAATTGGTCACAATAATCAACAAGCAGAGGCTATTCAATTTCACTAAATGTCTGAGGTCTAGGTACACCCCACACATTTGCAGGCTTCCCCATTATTACCTTGAATGGGGATAAACCCATTTTCGAGTGTTCAGTATTGCGCATTGAAAACAAAGCTATGGGCAAAGAATCAGGCCATTTTAATTTCGTTTCAGCACATATCTTTGTCAGTTTTTCTTTCAGGATACCATTGTATCTTTCCACTAGACCTGCAGCCTGTGGATGGTGGGCAGCATGAAACATTTGCCTTGTCTGCAAGCCTTTGCAGACCAGATCCATCACTTGACCAATAAAGTGTGACCCATTGTCGCTTCAGAGCACTCTGGGCAAACTAAATCTTGAGGAGTATTTTTGCAGTACTTAGGGCTGTGTTATCTCATAGAGGGTAAGCCTCCACCCACCTACTAAAGGTGCAAACCACCACTAAGAAATACTTAAGCTGACATATTTAAGCTTGCCCCCTCGTTCCATTTGTATGAAATCCATTTGCAGGACTTCAAAGGGCAAATCAGGAGGTGCAAAACGGCCTGTTGGGACTGAGGTGCCTTTTCCTGGATTATGAATAGTGCATATCGTGCATCTCTTGACATGGGACTCTGCCACCCTGGGAATCAGTTTGTTGAACCATACATGGTCTAACGTTGCCACAGTTCGTTTGGCACCAGTGTAAGCTGCGCTATGTGCCATAGTAAAAATAGCGTTCACATAACAATTAGGAAGCATCAATCTTTGTCTCTCTGACAGATCTATCCAACATCCGGTATCATCTAATCTACCATGCCTCTTTGTCTTCCATTGTAGCTTCCTGTTGTATCTCTCGAACACATTTTAAGGTATTGTTAAACATTGGTACTTCAGGGAACCCTCTAGCTGGTCCTTCAGGGATCCTTCTACCTGGTCCTGTAACATACATTAAACTATATTCAGATCTGGCTGTTTCATCTGCAAAAGAAATTCCCTGAACTCCCTCAACAATAACTTTTTTTATGGGCACTGCATTTAACTATGGCAACTCGTTTTGGTAACATCAGAGCATCTGATAATTTTACTATTAACTCCCCATATTTTATCTCACTACCATGTGAGGTCAAAAAGCCTCCATAATTGCCCAAATGAGTGGGCAACGCCAAAGGCATACTAACTATCAGTATAAATATTTACAATCCGATCTTTACTCAATTCACATGCCCGCGTAAGGGCAATTACTTCTGCTGCTTGTGCTGACATTTGCGATATTTTACATGACTCTACCACTGTTTTCAAAGTGGTGATGGCATATGCAGCAGTGTTTGTACCATCTGGTAATTTGAAACATGAACCATCCACAAACAACTCTCCCTGTGGGTCAGATATGGGAGTATCTGTTAGGTCTACCCGTCCCTGGTCTCTTCTTCTGTGATGAACACACAATCATGGTGGTGTTCCCCCTGAATCACTGGGGAGTGGTAGCATTGTGGCTGGGTTCAAAACATTGCAACGTTTCAGAATGATATTTAGAGAAAGTGTTAACTCGTACCCTGTTAAACGTGCATTGGTCAGGTGCTGGGGTCTCAGTTTTGTTTAGTAGCACATCCACAGCGTGCGGTACCAGAACTGTCAAATTGTGACCTAGAACGTATATTTCAGATTGACTGCAACAGGCGCAGCTGCTACCAAGCGCAAACAATTTGACAAAGCCTTAGCTACTGGATCCAATGTGGAGGAAAAATAAGCACAAGGTTTTTTCCTCCCCCCATGGGATTGTGTTAAAACCGATAGACCATAGCAATCTTTCTCATGGACGAACAAAAAAAAAATCCTTTCAATAATTACCCAAAGCAGGTGCATTGCATAAAGCTTTGTTTGGTTGTTGAAAAGCATGCTCACACAACTGTCCAAGGGAGTGGGTTACTAATATTAGGTGTTTGTGCAATCCAAGGTTTTGCAATTACAGCGAAATTAGGTATCCACTGCCTGCAAAAGGAAGTCATACCTATAAAGGCACGAACATCAGATAGTCTGGGGACGTTTCATTTTCTGTATCAAATCCATTCTTTGTGGGTGCAGTCTTCTACCCCCTTTTGACAGGAGGTGACCTAAATGGGCAACCTCCTTTTGACAATATTGCATTTTAGATAAGGACACTTAATGTTCTAGGAGTGTTAAATGATGTAACAAATTAACTGTTTCTTTACAACCTTCCTCTGTATCTGAGGCAATTAATAGATCATCAATGTATTGGAGTGATACAGAGTCTTTTGAGGGGGTAAAAAGATCTAATTGTTTTTTCAAAGCTTGACTATATATACACTAGGGCTTTCTTGAGGAGCACGTGTAAATTTAAGTGAACAACGTTGGAATAAAAATGAAGAGGGATTGACTTCCTTCAGCAATGGGCACTCTAAAAAAAGCATTTTTAAATTGAGCACCGTAAAATATTTGGCTGAAGACAAAATCATGGTAAAAATAGAATTCATGTCAGGAACAACAGGATATCGGGGTACTACAATTTTATGTACAGCTTGAAGATCAATCACTAATCTATATTTATGAGGGGTTCCCTCTGTTGTTTTCTTTAAGACCAGGAAGCATAGGACTATTACATGGGGCTGCCTTCTGTTTCTTTAATTATCCCTGTTGGAAACCGCCCACTCCCACTCCGCAGGGTGGTGGTGGACCTTCCGGACACACTGGGGTAGCTTGGCTCGAGTGGTCAGGAAACAGGCGCAGTGCTAAGCATACAATATACCCATACAATAACCATGCGTGCATCCGTTCCAAAAACGACTCTACACCGTAAAAATTATGAAAATATTCTTCTTTATCTTTTTCTCTTAGTTGCTGATTGAAAAAAAAATAATTAGGTCAATCACAATATACAAGTTTCCATTAGTGCAGATCAAATAAATATTGGCTGTTTGATGAAATAAATAGGGGTGATCATAAATAACAGGGCATAAATACAAGTGCAATATATACAGACAATTAAATACTTTGAGGCAATAAATACTGTACCAATAAATATTGTACACCAACAAGTCCTGTGGACCTATAAATATAGTGCAGCAATAAATAGATAAAAACTCAATAAATACAGTATCCCCAATAAATAATTAAAAGTATACAGCAACACACATGAATCAGATGACACTTCAATTCTTAAGGGCTGATTTGGCCCAGGCACAGCTTGTAGGGTGTGGAAGGCTTGAGGGGGGGGCTACTCCCTGGCTGGGACAAGGCTGAGGCCTAATCTGAGGTAGATCAAAGGGGGGAATACCAGTGCCCTGGCTTTCTCTCTCCACACAACCTCTCTAGGTTAGTCCCAGTTCACCCCTTGCACAGTCAGGTGGGTTTCAGCACCTCCCTAGCCCCTTAGAGTAGTCTCTCAGGTCTCCACAGGGCCTTAGGCGCCCTCTACTCCACTTACTGCCCTTTTCTGATGTTCCGACGCCGCTGGAGTCGTGTCGACGCCGTGAGGCGGTTCCGGTTCGGTCTCGGCGGCCTCGGCACAATGTCAGTTCTTTGACGACGCCGGCAGGCGGTTCCGGTCCGATGTCGGCGGCCTCGGTTCGATCTCGACCTCCGATTCGACGGCGTCGGGCAGTCTCTTCACGATGTCGACTTCGGGCGGCTCCGGTCCGATGGTGCACTCGGCTCCGATGACGTCGGCCGGCCTGGCCTCGCTGTCGACTTCCGGCGACTCCGGGGTGCGATCCTCACCCCCGACCTCCGGTGCTCCTCCTCACAGGCTCCGGGCGACTCCGGAGTGCGATCCTCACTCCCGACCTCCGGTGCTCCTCTACCTCGGTCTCCGACGACTCCGGAGGGCGGACTTCACCCTTCCGATGACGCCGCTCACTCGACCTCGGTTCACCTCCTTCTCGACCCTTGGTATTCCTCTCGACCTCCGTCGGCGCCCACTTACGACCTCAGGCGGCTCCGGGTACGACGTCTGCTACCTCAGTCAGCGCCGCTTCTCCACCTCGGGCTCCAGGTCTTCGGCTACTCGACGCCAGACTCCAGGGAAACCAGTTCTCAGGTCAGAATCTTGCTGTCTTCTTGGTTCTAAGGCCTGTTCCTGCTGTCCAGGTCCTTAGGATGGTTTTCTTCTGACTTCTTCCCACACAGGGCTATAGGCTGGGATCCATCAGTAGGGACAAGTATCAAGGGTGGGTTTATGGACCCCACTCCAGGCACAAGTTTCCACCCCTGCTGCTTCACTCCTTCCTCCTTCACTGTTGTGCTCCTCTCTCTTCACCAGTCAGGTGCCAACTGCCAGCTCCAACTGCCAACTGCCTCTCTTATCCTCCCAACATTCTAAACGGTTTCCAACTGTCACACAGTTCTGGAATCTCCTGGAAGGTTCTGGAAGGTGCTGGTAGGTTCCAGTGGATGCTGGTGATGTCACAGGAGGCCACCATTTTGTGCTTCAGGCCCTCAGACAGAAGTTTCAGGGGTAGCTAAAATGGCTCCCTGAATCTGTAGCAACACTAAAAAGTCTGGTGGTTCCCAAAAAGGAAAAATTCAAACAGGGTTTGAGGCAAAAGTGGGACAAAATAAATAATGATGAGGAGGGACCACCCAAAGGGCTGACAGGTCTAACACGCGTCCCCCCCAGCTGAAAGTGGGGAGAGCTACCCAACCCCTTGGGAGTTCTCATCACTAAGGCGGAAATACCTTGAGAGACCGTCTGCATTGGCGTGGTCCACTCCAGGCCGATGTTCCACCTGAAAGTCCATCCCCTGTAGGGAAATAGACCACCTCAACAACTTGGGATTCTCCCCCTTCATTTGCATCAGCCAACGAAGGGGTCGGTGGTCGGTCTGAACTAGGAAGTGCGAGCCAAACAGGTATGGCCGCAACTTCTTCAGAGCCCATACCACTGCAAAGGCTTCACGCTCTATTGCACTCCACTTCTGTTCCCTGGGAAGTAGTCTCCTGGATAGGAAGACCACGGGTTGATCCAGACCCTCTTCGTTGAGTTGCGATAACACTGCCCCAATGCCATGTTCTGATGCATCTGTCTGGACAATGAACTTCTTGGAAAAGTCTGGGGCCCTTAAGACCGGGGCCTCGCACATGGCTTTCTTCAATTTCTCAAAGGCTTGCTGACAAGCCTCCGTCCAGACTACCCGTCGAGGTTGTTTCTTGGACGTGAGCTCCGTGAGAGGGGCTACGATGGTACCGTACCCCTTCACGAAGCGGCGATAGTATCCCGTGAGGCCCAAAAATGCTCGGACCTCAGTCTGTGTCTTGGGGGGTTCCCAGGCCATGATGGCCTCGATCTTCGCCTGGAGGGGTTGCACCGTTCCCCTACCCACCAAGTGTCCAAGGTACACTACCGACCCCTGCCCGATCTGGCACTTGCTGGCCTTGATCGTCAATCCAGCTTGTCTCAGGGCCTGGAGAACAGCTTGCAGGTGACGCAAGTGATCCTCCCAGCTGTTACTGAAGACGGCTATGTCATCCAGATAAGCAGCAGAGAAACTCTCCATTCCGGTGAGGATCTGGTTTACCAGGCGCTGAAACGTGGCAGGTGCGTTCTTGAGCCCAAAGGGCATCACACAGAACTGGTAGTGGCCATTGGGCGTGGAGAAGGCTGACCTTTCCCTTGCTCCATCAGTCAAAGAGATCTGCCAGTACCCCGAAGTAAGGTCAAAGGTACTTAGATATTGGGCAGCTCCCAGCCGGTCAATCAATTCATCCGCCCTAGGGATCGGATGAGCATCAGTTTTTGTCACTGAATTCAGTCCCCGGTAGTCCACACAGAACCTCAGTTCTGGTTGGGCACCCGGTGGTGCAGCTTTTGGTACTAACACCACCGGACTGGACCAGGGGCTGCTAGAAGGTTCAATCACTCCTAGCTCCAGCATCTTAGTGACTTCACTATGAATGCTGGCCTTCACCTTGTCTGACATCCGGTAGATCTTGGACTTCACAGGTGGGCTGTCTCCTGTGTCCACGTCATGGACGCACAGGTGAGTCCTACCCGGGACAAGGGAGAACAACGAAGAGTACTGCCCCAGGACCTGGCGACAGTCCTCCTGCTGTTCAGGAGTTAGAGATGGGGAGAGAATCACTCCCTCCACCGACCCATCCTTTTCTTGAGACGCAAACAGATCAGGGAGAGGCTCGCTTTCCACGTCCTCTCCTCCGTCAGTCACCATCATCAAGATGACTTCGGGCCTCTCGTGGTGGGGTTTGAGGCGGTTGGCATGCAGCACCCGCAGGGGCTGACGAGGGGTCTTCAGGTCCACCAAGTAGGTAGCCTTACCCTTCTTCTCCAACACCTCAAAGGGTCCTGACCAGCGATCCTGGAGGGCACTAAGCTCTCCTGGTTCGATCACCCACACCTTCTGGCCAGGCTCCAACTCCACCGGGTGAGCGTTGTGGTCATACCACGCCTTCATCACTGCTTGGCTGGCTTCCAAGTTGTCAGAAGCTTGCTTCCACAACTTAGCCATTTGGCTCCGGAAGGCCAGCATGTAGCTCACCACATCCTGGGGGAGCTTTCTGGGAGTTCTTTCCCATCCGTCTCTCACCAGGTTAAGAGGTCCGCGTACAGGGTGCCCATACAGAAGCTCGAAGGGGCTGAAGCCCACTCCCTTCTGTGGCACTTCCCTGTAAGAAAAGAGTAAACAGGGTAGGAGGACGTCCCATTTCCTCCGCAGGCTTTCAGGCAGACTTCTGATCATGCCTTTCAAGGTTTTATTAAACCTCTCCACCAGACCATTGGTCTGGGGGTGGTAAGGAGTTGTGAACCGGTAGGTCACTCCACACTCCTTCCACATTGCCCGCATATACGCTGACATGAAGTTGGTCCCCCTGTCGGACACAACTTCCTTGGGAAAACCCACTCGGGTAAAGATTCCCATCAGGGCCCTAGCCACAACAGGTGCTGTTATGGTCCTCAGAGGTATTGCCTCTGGGTACCGTGTGGCATGATCCACCAGAACCAGGATAAACCTGTGACCAGCTGTAGTCGGTGGATCTAATGGACCCACAATGTCGATGCCCACCCTTTCAAAGGGGGTGCTAACGACAGGAAGTGGTTCCAGGGGAGCTTTCAGCTTCACCCCTGTTTTCCCACTGGCTTGGCAAGACACACATGTCCGGCAGTAGGTATCGGACGACACTTTCATCTGAGGCCAATAAAAGTGTGGGACAAGACGGGCGAAGGTCTTGTCTTGCCCCAGGTGTCCTGCCAATGGTATCGCGTGAGCCAACTCTAAAAGGAAGGCTCGATAACGTTGAGGAACTACCAAGGCTCGTGACGATCCATGTAGGGGTGCCTTGGGTTCACTGTAGAGGAGGCCATCCTCCCAGTAAACACTGTAGTTCCCTTCAACGTTCCCTGCTGCCTGGGCTTCGGCCTGTCGCCTCAGCCCCTCAAGGGTAGGGCACTCCCTCTGGCCCTGGCAGAATTCCTCCCTGGACGGGCCTCCCTCCACGTGCCACTCGGCCGGGATGGGTAAGTCCTCCAGGTTGGTAACGTCCCCCTCCGCAGACTCCTGGTCCACCACCTCCGGTGGCCTATCCGTCCTACGGGGTGGAGACGCCGAGGCAGGCTCCTCCTGTCCTCGGTTCTTCCCTTGACTGGCAGCTGGCTGGGCCTTTGTTCCAGGCTCCAGCCGGAATGAACTCCCTCTTCGGGTAGTCACGGACCTTGTGCTAACACAGGCCCAGTCAGGTGTACCCAGCATCTCGGTGTGAGTCCGGTATTCCACCTCCTTCCAAGCGTTGTGCTCCATGTCATTGCCCAGCAGACAATCGACTGGCACGGCAGGGCTTACGGCAACTCGAAGTGAACCTGCAACCCCCCCCCCATTCAAAGGGAACCTCAGCCACGGGATAGTGGCCGGTTCTGCCGTCAGCCATCGCGGCTGGGTGGAGTACATCGGGAATTACCTGCTCTGGAGACACCAGTTGGCTACGCACCATAGTCATACTGGCTCCTGTGTCTCTCAGAGCCTCCCCTCTTTGGCCGTTGATGGTGATCCACTGCCCATACTTTGCGGTATTTGCGGGCACCTGGATCTTAGGAACCATCTCCCGTTCTCCCAGGGACACTAAAGTGACACCCGCCCACTCCCTTCCCTTAGTTAAGGGCATCTCCTCCCCGAGCACTACACTAGCTACTCCGGGGGGCTTTCCTCCAGTGGGAGGGGGTGATCGTTTCTGACACTTCGGATCTCCTTTATAGTGTCCAACGCCACCGCACTCGTAGCAATGGACAACCCTTGGCTGCTGACTCTGGCCAGGATTAGGGTTTCTGGGTGGGTTAGCCTTAGAGGTGAATCCTGTTCCCTTCCCTTGGAAGTTATTTTGGGGGCCTTTGGAGAACTCCTTTTTCTTTTCCCCTCCCTCTTTCTTCTGGGGGGCGCCCTGTCCGGCCTTTTGAGTATCCCCTCCAGTCCCCCTTGTGGACACCTGGGTACTAGCCCAAATGTCCGCCTCCTCAGCAAGCTTCCGGGGACTGGTCAGCTTGCTATCCACCAGGTGTTGCCGCAGTTCAGGGAAACATTTCTCGAGTAGGTGTTCCTTCAATACTAGGTCAAACAGCTCCTCGTAGTTCCTTACTTCACTGCCTTGAATCCAACCTTCCAGTGCCTTCTTTGCATAGTCCAGGAAGTCCACCCAATTCTGTGTGCCCAGTTTGTGACTACCCCTGAACTTCTGTCTGTACTTTTCCGGAGTTAGTCCAAACTTTCTGATGAGCGCCAGTTTCATGGTGGGGTAGTGGGTTTGCTCATCCTCTTCGAGGGCCAATAAAGCATCCCTACCAGCTGGAGGCATGTATTTGTACAATCCCCCTCCCCAATACTTCACTGGAACCCCATGGGCCCTCAAGGAGACCTCATAGGCGGCTAGCCACTTGGCGATGTCGTCACCCAACCCATAGCTCGCTACAATGTCCTTTGGCAGGTAAGGTTTGGATTCCCTGGTGGACTCTTGGATTTGGCTGCCACCATTGGAAACAGGTTGTGCCCCGATTCGCAAAATCTGAAGATCTATTTCTTTCAGGCGCAATTCATGGGCCATCCTCTGCTCCTCTTTCTCCTTTTCCAGCCTTGCTAAGTCCCATGTGAGCTGTCTCTTCTCTCTCCGGTCTGCTAACTCCACTTCGGATAAGCCCCCACTAGAGACAGTGCTGCCCTTCCTAGAAAGTGTCCTGGGCCCTGCGGACAGGTTCCCCACCTCAGGTTGGTACATCTCAGCCGTTCGGGGTCAGGCTCTCCATCCCTGTCTTCCTCCTCAGCCTTGCTTTCCCTGCGTGCCTCCCCCCAAGCCCTTAAGCTGGTTTGGAGTGCACCCTTCTTTGCTCCTGGGGGACAGTACACCCCCTCTCGCTGGCAAAACTCTCTGAGTTGGGCCACAGTGTACGTGTCTAGATTTTCAAGAACAAACTCCATCTTGCCCACTCAGGTTAGAGGACAGGTTTTTGTGCAGTAACAATGCAGGGGGGTACCTTTAATAATACCTCCTCCCACCACCAGAGTAAATTTGGAAAAAACAAAAACCCACAATTAGGAAGGCCGCTTTTGAGAAAACTCCCGGTGTAGGCCTATGGACTACCCACAGTTATTGTTGAGTATATGTAGGCACAGCTCAATCCCACCACTGAACACCAATTTATGTTGGAAACCGCCCACTCCCACTCCGCAGGGTGGTGGTGGACCTTCCGGACACACTGGGGTAGCTTGGCTCGAGTGGTCAGGAAACAGGCGCAGTGCTAAGCATACAATATACCCATACAATAACCATGCGTGCATCCGTTCCAAAAACGACTCTACACCGTAAAAATTATGAAAATATTCTTCTTTATCTTTTTCTCTTAGTTGCTGATTGAAAAAAAAAATAATTAGGTCAATCACAATATACAAGTTTCCATTAGTGCAGATCAAATAAATATTGGCTGTTTGATGAAATAAATAGGGGTGATCATAAATAACAGGGCATAAATACAAGTGCAATATATACAGACAATTAAATACTTTGAGGCAATAAATACTGTACCAATAAATATTGTACACCAACAAGTCCTGTGGACCTATAAATATAGTGCAGCAATAAATAGATAAAAACTCAATAAATACAGTATCCCCAATAAATAATTAAAAGTATACAGCAACACACATGAATCAGATGACACTTCAATTCTTAAGGGCTGATTTGGCCCAGGCACAGCTTGTAGGGTGTGGAAGGCTTGAGGGGGGGGCTACTCCCTGGCTGGGACAAGGCTGAGGCCTAATCTGAGGTAGATCAAAGGGGGGAATACCAGTGCCCTGGCTTTCTCTCTCCACACAACCTCTCTAGGTTAGTCCCAGTTCACCCCTTGCACAGTCAGGTGGGTTTCAGCACCTCCCTAGCCCCTTAGAGTAGTCTCTCAGGTCTCCACAGGGCCTTAGGCGCCCTCTACTCCACTTACTGCCCTTTTCTGATGTTCCGACGCCGCTGGAGTCGTGTCGACGCCGTGAGGCGGTTCCGGTTCGGTCTCGGCGGCCTCGGCACAATGTCAGTTCTTTGACGACGCCGGCAGGCGGTTCCGGTCCGATGTCGGCGGCCTCGGTTCGATCTCGACCTCCGATTCGACGGCGTCGGGCAGTCTCTTCACGATGTCGACTTCGGGCGGCTCCGGTCCGATGGTGCACTCGGCTCCGATGACGTCGGCCGGCCTGGCCTCGCTGTCGACTTCCGGCGACTCCGGGGTGCGATCCTCACCCCCGACCTCCGGTGCTCCTCCTCACAGGCTCCGGGCGACTCCGGAGTGCGATCCTCACTCCCGACCTCCGGTGCTCCTCTACCTCGGTCTCCGACGACTCCGGAGGGCGGACTTCACCCTTCCGATGACGCCGCTCACTCGACCTCGGTTCACCTCCTTCTCGACCCTTGGTATTCCTCTCGACCTCCGTCGGCGCCCTCTTACGACCTCAGGCGGCTCCGGGTACGACGTCTGCTACCTCAGTCAGCGCCGCTTCTCCACCTCGGGCTCCAGGTCTTCGGCTACTCGACGCCAGACTCCAGGGAAACCAGTTCTCAGGTCAGAATCTTGCTGTCTTCTTGGTTCTAAGGCCTGTTCCTGCTGTCCAGGTCCTTAGGATGGTTTTCTTCTGACTTCTTCCCACACAGGGCTATAGGCTGGGATCCATCAGTAGGGACAAGTATCAAGGGTGGGTTTATGGACCCCACTCCAGGCACAAGTTTCCACCCCTGCTGCTTCACTCCTTCCTCCTTCACTGTTGTGCTCCTCTCTCTTCACCAGTCAGGTGCCAACTGCCAGCTCCAACTGCCAACTGCCTCTCTTATCCTCCCAACATTCTAAACGGTTTCCAACTGTCACACAGTTCTGGAATCTCCTGGAAGGTTCTGGAAGGTGCTGGTAGGTTCCAGTGGATGCTGGTGATGTCACAGGAGGCCACCATTTTGTGCTTCAGGCCCTCAGACAGAAGTTTCAGGGGTAGCTAAAATGGCTCCCTGAATCTGTAGCAACACTAAAAAGTCTGGTGGTTCCCAAAAAGGAAAAATTCAAACAGGGTTTGAGGCAAAAGTGGGACAAAATAAATAATGATGAGGAGGGACCACCCAAAGGGCTGACAGGTCTAACAATCCCCTTATGTATTAAATCAGAGATAATCTCTTTGAGACCTTGCTCTCCCTCCCGGGACATTTTGTACTGAGGAATACGGGGAAAGGGAACACCTTTTTTAACAGTGATTACTATGGGATCTCTGTCCATTTTACCAACATCATTATCTCCTGATGCCCAGACCGTTTTATCAATTGCCTGTTATTCAGGTGGTAGGTCTGTAACATCAATCATTGTTAAACATTTGCAAAAAATTATCAGAAGATATGGATATAAAGACACCATCAGGCGAACAATAAATGTTAGCATTCAGTCTTTTTAGTAGGTCTAGACCTAATAAGCTCTCAGCACAATTTTTAGTAAGCACAAATGAGAAAGAGGTGGTGAAGGGACCTATAGTAACATCTAGGGGTTTGGTGATGGGGCTCTGGATGGGGATATCTGAGAATCCCACTGATGCCTTCATTCTGCCAGAGAGGGGAGCCCCTGGAAATTGGTCATGAGCCACAGAGGTGCGAGAGGCACCTGTATCAACAAGGAAGTCGCGTACTTCCCCTTCTATATCCATGGCGACATATGGACCTGCTTGATTAACTGGAATCATAACCCTATGTTCGAGGCATATGAGCTGCAGATTATACACTTTTGCATAGATCGCCATCTGGTGTTGGGCCCGGATGTTTGCAGTTTGTTTTTCTTCTTGGACAGTCTTTGGAAGTCACGAGTTTGGTGACTCCTCCTTCGGTCCGTACTGCGCATGGGCTTCGGCTCCATTCTCAGATTGTTTTTTTCCGCCATCGGGCTCGGATGTGATACTTCGTGCTCCGGCTTCGAACCTTTCCAGTTCGACCATCGACGGAAAATCCTCGTCCATCGAGATTCTTAAGACAAAAATCATCTTCTTCATCTCTCTCGGCGGCACTTCTCGATTCCAGACATCGGCACCGGCCTTCGGGCCTCCCTCGACTCCGGTCTCGGCCGATGGAAAGGACTCCCTTCAAAAAGTGCCCAAAATGTGGGTCTAAATTTCCCCACACCGACCTGCATCAGGTGTGTAACCTCTGCCTCTCTCCCGAACACGAGGCCCGAGACTGCCCCGCCTGCAAGTCTTTTCGATCGAAAAAGACCATCCGAGATCGAAGAGCTCGACGCACCATGGCGCACTCATTGACTGCGGCTCCACCCGACATCTTCGGAGACGACACCGGAGCTTCGGGGCAGCAGCACACCGAGCAGGAGGAAGAACTAGTCAGCGCTTCCGAGGCCGACGACTCCGACCTGGAGGAGATCACACCGGCGCAGAGGGTCGTGAGTACTCTACCCCCTCCCACTCCCGTACCCACACCGAAAGAGACTCCGGTTTCACCTTCGCCTCCGGGCCTAGGGAAAACCAAACATACAGCTGCTATCACCCCACCTTCGGGCCCGGTGTCGAAGCGTCATAAGTCTCCCGGCGGCTCGGGCTCGAGCCAGCCTACTCCTGGTGCAGACAAACACCATTCGGCACCGAAGAAAACCACACCCAGTTCGGCTCCGAAGCCATCGGGCTCGAAACCTGCACTCTCGGTGCCGACAAAGCATAAGCATAAGTTCCTCGGCACCGACGCTCCGGCGCCGAAGCCTGCCTCGGCACCGAAGAAATCGGAGACCCCGAAAAAGCATGGCATGAAGAAAACATCGAAGCCCTCGGCTCCGAAAACATCGGCACCGACAGACGATTCGGTGCCAGGAGAACTATTTACGCCTGATCCTTATCAAAAAACTTTAACAAAGGATCCAAAGACTGGTCATTTAACTGTCTTCCAAGAAAAGACATTTAAACAAGCCAGATCCTCCTCCACCGCCAAAACGGAAGGACTCTGCCACATCTCCCTTCAGAGTACCCTCCCCTCCACCTCCTCCACCTCCTCCACCTCCTCCACCTCCCATATCTCCGCCACCTTTGCCTCACCGCTCTCCAACCCCATCTCCAGACCCTGATTATGGAGATCCAGATTATGATCCGGCAGACGCCCCAATAGACTCCACACCTCCAGGGACACCAGACCCATGGGAGGATTACCACAACCCCGATGTACCAGATATGCCTCAGGATGACATTTATCCATCCAGGCCATCTCCTCCAGAGGACTCCCTGGGGTTCCACCACTTAATACAGCGGGCGGCACACTACCATGGGGTAGAATTACACAGCGAGCCAGTTGAGGACGATTTCCTACTGGACACTTTTGACATACAAGATAAGGCCACAGCAATATTGCCCATGCTAAAAGGAGTAACCAAACATGCTGCAGAGGTGTTCAAGGACCCAGTCAGAGCTAGGGTATTAAACCCCAGGATAGAGAAAAAAATATAAAGCAGCCCCCACAGATCCTGCATATATTAAAGGGCCTGCTCCCTTAGACTCATTGTTGGTATCCACAGCTAGGAAGCGGTCTAACTCTCAATCCTCAGGGGAGGCTCCACCACCAGATAAAGAGTCAAAGCTCTTAGATGTGTCTGGTAAACGCACTGCCTCGCAAGCCGCAAATATGTGGCGCATCGCCAACACACAAGCACTGCTTGCACGTTATGATAGAGCACATTACGATGAGCTGGAGGCTATCATGCAACACCTCCCAGACAAACATAAACACAGGGCTCATGAGCTAATACAGGAGGGAAAGCTCATCACCAACACCTCAATTAAATGTGCCCTCGACGCAGCAGACACAGCTTCTAGAGCTATAAACACCAGTGTTTTGCTTCGTCGTCATGCCTGGCTCAGAATCTCAGGGTTTAAGCCAGAAGTCCAGGCATCTATATTAAATCACCCCTTTGACCAACAACACCTATTTGGTCCAAAGGTGGACGAAGCATTGGAGAAAATGAAAAAGGATACGGATACAGCAAAGTCTATGGGGGCATTACAATCCCATACCCCTAGACGTTCATTTTGTCGTTCCTCCTTTCGGGGCACAGGCAGAGGTTACTCTGCAGATAGCGCCTCTACTTCCTACAAGTCCCCTCCTCAGAATACCTTCTCAAAGGGCTATCAAAGAGGTGGATATAGAGGAAACAATAATAAAGGCTGGGGCAAAACCAACAACACCCGTTCTGCCACACCGCCCGCCCAATGACTTTCCACCGCTCCCCCCCCCCCCAGACCATTCCACTCCAGTCGGGGGCAGACTACGGCATTTACTTCACACCTGGGAGACCATAACATCAGACAAATGGGTGACACAAATTGTTCAATCAGGCTACTGTCTCGAACTAACATCTAGCCCACCCAATATTCCACCCAGGCACCGTACAATGTCACAAGAACACACCACACTGCTCAAACAGGAGGTGATCTCCCTCCTGCAAAAACAAGCTATAGAGCAGGTCCCCGTCAATCAGCAAAATTTAGGGGTCTACTCTCTGTATTTTCTAATACCAAAGAGAGACGAGACCCTACGGCCCATTCTAGACCTCCGGCCTCTAAATGCATACATACATTCGGACCATTTCCACATGGTCACCCTCCAACAAGTTCTCCCATTCCTCTGTCAGGGAGACTTTCTCACTACACTGGACTTGAAAGACGCACACTTTAATATTCCAATACACCCTTCTCACAGGAAGTACCTCAGGTTTGTGGTGGACGGTCAGCATTACCAATTCAGGGTTCTCCCCTTCGGGGTCACAACCGCACCACGGGTGTTTACCAAATGCCTAGCGGTAGTAGCAGCACACCTCAGAAGACAACACATTCACGTCTTCCCTTACTTGGACGACTGGCTGATAAAAGCCGCGTCCTACGACCAGTGTGTGCAACATACAAACCGCACCATCCAACTGCTCCACCAGCTAGGCTTCACGGTGAACCATCAAAAGTCCCACCTCATACCATCTCTCACAAAGCAATATCTCGGAGCCACTATAGACACCTCCAAAGCTATAGCCTATCCCTATTCAGCCAGAATCTCAAGCATACAAGCCTTGCGCCAAACATTCATTCTTCAGCACTCTCTCCCAGCAAGAGTGTTTATGAAGCTAATAGGGATGATGGCATCTTGCATCTTCATAGTGCCCCATGCAAGACTCCACATGCGTCCACTCCAAGAGTGCCTAGCACGGCAGTGGAACCAGGCCCAGGGACAGCTGATGGATCTGGTGTTGGTGGACGGCCGCACCCATCACTCTCTGCAGTGGTGGAACACCACAAACCTTTCCAAAGGGCGGCCGTTCCTGGACCCGGTTCCTCAGGTGATTCTCACAACGGACGCATCGCTCTCCGGCTGGGGAGCGCACCTTCTACACCTCATAGTGCAAGGTCTGTGGACGCCACAGCAAAAGTTACACCACATCAACCATCTGGAGCTATTGGCGATCTTTCTAGCCCTGAAATCCTTTCAGAAACAAATTTCAGCCAAAGCAGTCCTCATTCGCACAGACAATATGACTGCAATGTATTGTATTCAAAAACAGGGGGGGACACACTCTCTCGCTTAGCACAGAGCATATGGAGATGGGCAATTCCACAAAAAATCTTTCTCCTGGCACAACATGTCCCAGGCATACAAAACACCATGGCAGATCTGCTCAGCAGACAGACGCAGCAAATGCACGAATGGGAACTGCATCCACAAGTTCTTCGCCCATTCTTCCACAAGTGGGGGCGTCCTCAGATAGACCTCTTCGCCACCCACGAAAACAAAAAATGCCCAAGCTTCGCCGCCAGATACCCACACCAATTGTCCAAAGGCAATGCGATATGGATGAACTGGTCAGGCAAATTTGCATACGCCTTTCCACCTCTCCCGCTAATTCCATTAGTGGTAAGGAAGCTACAACAGCACTCCCTCACACTCATTCTGGTAGCTCCAACATGGGCCAGGCAGCCGTGGTACACCACACTACTACAGTTATCGGTGGTACCGCATCATAAACTGCACCTGTCCCCATGCCTCCTAACCCAGAACCATGGAGAAATCAGGCACCCGGACCCAGCTCAGCTCAACCTTGCGATCTGGCTCCTGAACTCTTAGAATTTGGATACCTCAGCCTTCCCCCTGATTGCATGAACATTATCAAGGAAGCCAGACGTCCTACCACTCGAGCATGCTATGCCGCAAAGTGGAAAATATTTGTTGTTTACTGCCGTAACAATACAATCAACCCTTTAGATGCATCCATACAGCACATCATATGCTATCTGCTCCATCTTCAAAGGTGTAACCTGGCATATTCATCCATACGTCTACACCTAGCAGCAATTGCTGCCTACCTACAAAACAGACAGCATTTATCACTGTTCAGAGTGCCCGCTATTAGAGCCTTTATGGAAGGCCTTAAACGAGTAATTCCTCCCAGGGCACCACCTTCCCCTGTATGGAATCTCAACGTAGTTCTTACAAGGCTCATGGGTCCGCCTTTCGAACCAATGCACAAATGTGAGTTACAGTTCCTCACTTGGAAAACAGCTTTCCTCGTAGCTATCACTTCCCTTAGAAGGGTTAGTGAGATACAAGCGTTCAGTATACAGGAACCCTTTTTACAGATACATCACAGCAAGGTGATACTTCGCACAAATCCAAAGTTTCTGCCCAAGGTCATTTCCCCCTTCCATCTTAATCAATCGGTGGAATTACCGTTTTTTTTCTCGCAACCTCCATCTGTTGCGGAAAGGGCTCTACATACACTTGATGTTAAAAGGGCTTTACTGTACTACATACAAAGAACGCAACCTTTCAGAAAGACTAAACAATTGTTTGTCTCCTTCTCTCCACCGCATAAAGGCAACCCCATCTCTAAATCAGGGATATCTAGGTGGATTGTAAAGTGCATACAAATTTGCTATCACAAAGCAAAAAGAGCATTATCTGTTCCACCTAAAGCCCACTCTACAAGAAAGATAGGGGCTTCTATGGCTTTTCTAGGGAACATACCCTTAGATGACATCTGCAAAGCAGCCACATGGTCAACACCGCACACCTTCACAAAACATTACTGTGTAGACGTGCACTCCAAACAACAAGCTAGTGTGGGCCAGGCTGTACTAAAGACACTATTTCAAACCACTGCAACGGATACCGGTGGTCGCCGCTAGGGCTGGGTACTGCTATATAATCTATGCAAAAGTGTATAATCTGCAGCTCATATGCCTCGAACGGATTATGCTACTTACCAGTATGCATCTGTTGGCACGTAGAGCTGCAGATCTATACACGCCCACCCGCATCCCCGGCTACCTGTATCCGTTCCAGTCTATCTTATTTAGATACAACACACATGGGTTTCTTACTATTATCACTACGCTCCATCTTTTCGCTGTTGGCGAAAAACAATCTGAGGATGGAGCCGAAGCCCATGCACAGTACGGACCGAAGGAGGAGTCACCAAACTCGTGACTTCCAAAGACTGTCCAAGAAGAAAAACAAACTGCAAACATCCGGGCCCAACACCAGATGGCGATCTATGCAAAAGTGTATAGATCTGCAGCTCTACAAGCCAAGAACAGATGCATACTGGTAAGTAGCATATTCCTTCCACCCTTTCCATTGCTGTCCTATCGTGAATACTCAAAGGTATTGTAATCAATGTCAGTAAAATCTTCAGTATAAAAACTTCCGTCAACTTGTTGACTATCAAAATAAATCTGACTTCTATTGTCATTCTGACGCTGGGTGAAGTCTTGCCTATTTGTCCCACCTCTCCCTGTACCCCTTGCCACTGAACTACCTCTTCCTCTTGCTATAGTTCATTGCCCTATAGGCTAGGGCATTCATCCTTCCAATGACCTTCTTGAAAGGAATAGGCCCACTGATTTTGGCCTAATCCTGCTCTTTGTTGCTGTGCAAGAGCGGAGTCTCTGCCAGCTCCTCGTCCACGTTCCCTCACATTTCACATACCCCTTTATCTTCCCCTGTCTGGGAATGCTTGCTGTAGCAAAATCTTTGTTTTTAATTCTTTCAGTTTCTTATCAATCTTTTCTTTATTTATTTTCTGGTAAATCTCATAATATGTAGCCATCACTAAAGGATCTACAGGTTCTTTTGTTGGCGGCCAGGTGCTCTTATACTTTAATCAACTCCTAATTCTTTCATCAAAGTATTCACAAATTTGTCAGCAAACATTCTTTTCCCCGTCACAGTTGCCAAATCTTGACCACTATGAGCCCTGAATATTTCCTCCATCCTAGTAAAATATTCTGAGACTTCTGTAGGGTTTGGTTTACAAGCTGCAATTTGATCCTAATTTACATATTCCCTTGGTATTATTCATAGGAATTTAGTAATAAGATCAGGTAAATCAAGTATGTCATCTTGTCTGTCTGCTGGTCTTCTCTGTGTCAAGATTTTCAAAATGTACCCAAGCATGTCCAAAGTGCGCTACATCATGTCTACGTATTCCATTCCATATTTTTCTGGGAAGTAAGGCATCAAAAAATAGATCCAAGTCCTTGAATGTCATTTCACGTAATTTAGTGGGTGATCCTAAGGCTTCATAAAACGCCTTTGGGTTCTTCCTAAAGTCTGGCCAATCTTTATCGCCATTAATTCATACCTACTCCACGGAGTATGAACAAATTGAGGAATGGGGTTCTGAACAGGAACCCCAACAGCAGCAGGGGGTGTATTTCCCTCATGGGATATTCCACATTCATTTTTTGATATTTTCTTCTAACCCGAACACCCAAATGCAAACCCTTTTCAACAGCCTTTGGGACATCTGGGGAAGGTATCATGTGACCTTGCGCATCGTGCCACAATTGTAACACCTCTTGTGGGGTATTTTTATTACACCATGTCCAGCAGTCCTCTATCCTTTGTCATATATTGAATGAGTACGTTTTTCTGAAAAACATCAAACCTATTCACAGTTGGCATAACAGTATTCGTGGTGACATTATTTATGTCATCCATCCATCCATGGGCTATCCTTTTTAACTCTTCTGGATCAGCTCTCAGTGATCCATATCTAGTATTAGGTCTGTCCCTCCAATTCCCACTCCTATCTCTCAAATTACCACTATGCTTGTGAACCAAAGGTGGGGATATATTTGGTGCAGGTGTTGTTTGCCCTGCTTGTGACTGCTGTTGAACAGGAGACTGATTAAGTATTGGTCTGGGTGGGACAGGTATTTGCTGACCTGGTAATGGATCAGGAAGGATTGGTACACTAGAGGTGCATGTCCCTGCTGACCCATCTGTAGTGGTAAGTTTTGTGCCTGTGCGGCAGGTATGGGAACCTGTGGAACATATGGTGGGGGATTCTCCAATAGTCTCTCTAATACCTCATCCTTGCCCACACGTTCTTTCTCTTGTGTCACATATGTCTTGTTAGTGGTCATTCTAAACTCTCTATCCATACATTCAATACTTTGTTTGTTTTAATTGAACATATGCTTTGGCTTTCTGGAACACTCCTTTTTTCTGTTCTCGTTCCTTCTCTTTTTGTTCTTCACCAACATTGTAGCATGTTTTTCCCATTAATTAAAACTGTCCCACATTGCTTGTCTGACCTTTTTCTCAAACATTGCTGCAAATATTGAATTTTATCTAAATCAAATTAACCGTCCAGCGGCCATCTCAAATCCCTTAGTATATCAATGCCATAGTCTGTTTCAAAAGTTCACACATGTCCCATATTGGGTCATCATCTTCCATGCAGAACTATCCTCAACTGGGACTGGTTGGTACTCATCCAGGCGTAGACTCATGAAACGGCATGGACTCATGCAACAACAGCACCGTGAAATAGATTTCATTAGTTTGCTCATTGTGCCTTAAAGTCAAAGATCATCTAAATGAGAACTTACCAATACAATCAATACAGGCCTATTTATCAGGTCTAACCTGAAACCCAACCAATATAATGCAATAAAATTCTCAATACCAATAACTAATCAATAAGTCAAAATGCCTGTTATAAAATATCTCCGAACAATCTCACCAGGTAGTTGCTCAAGGCGTCCAGCTCTCTCTACTCTGCAATTCAGCCACTTTTCGCTTGACCAGTTTGGAACCTCTGCCGGGGAGATCCTGTTGCCGAGGGACAGTAGTTCGGGACTTCAGACGGCAGCTGTGAGAAACTAGTCTCATTAGCGGGGGCCCAAGCGATCCTTCTGCCTCAGGTCGTGTCACCTCAACGACAGACATAAATGCTATTGGATTTCTCACGTAGAAGCCCTTCGTTGGGCGCCATTTGAGAAAAGGCACCTCTTGTCCACTTTACTTTAAAATGAGTACAGGGAGTCGGAGGTAAAGCATTTGGTTTATTCAAGCTTGAACAGATGCAAGACCCACAAGGAAAAGGTTATTCAGTGTAGGTAATGAATAACCACACAATTCTCCTTTTATATTTATACTATGCTTAAAACAAGTCTGCCTACGCCCCTTCACTTCCCTCCCCCCTAATCCATTGGAAAATTCCTTCCAGCTATACACACAAAAAGAATAGCTAACCGCTCTACATTTTCAAGATAAGGAATCACAAGCCATTGCTTAATTGCAAATTGAATGGAAAAGGCCCAGCGTGACTTTCCATGTCAGAGAAACACAAATGATTAACAAAATATAATTATTCTAACAGCCATTTTGTACTTTTCCAAGGACACTGAGAGAAAAAAATAAAAGAATGTACAATGTCAGAAATGCATGGAAAATTCCTCAAGCAATCGTTGTACAAAGTCAGGTTGATTTAAAGAAATGTCTGCACTCATGTTCATATTATATAAACCTCTAATTCCCTTGACTTTAATGGTGTTCCCTCAATGCAGAGGGGAGCACTGAGCGAATTGGATCATGCTGAGCAGATCCCTATTCGTGCTTATTGCTTGATCTTTGAAAGTCTTTGAAAGTCTCATGTGGTATACATGCATTAGTGTGTAACTAAGATGAATGTTATGACAACATCTCATCGGGACAGCTGTTGGAGGATTGTCATCTTTAGTGACATCATGTACCTCCATCCATATAAGCCGGAGACCTACGTTCCGGTAGGTCTTTGTCTTCCTGTGAGCAGACCTGGACCAGTGAATTATTGCTTCGCACCGTACTTTAGCCTTTTGGCTGCTACTTGTGGTTTCCTCTTTGTCACATCATCTCTCTCCCCATTCTTTATTCTGCACCATGACAATATATGCATGAAGAAGTTACCTCCTTTATGTGTAGTGCGCATATGATAGCATATTCTAGCATTTAATTAAGTTCTGCAAAATGTGCATTGACACTGTGGTACATGTGAGGAATGCGCATTGTGTACCTGGTACTAAAAATGTATCTGTGCACACAATGTGGCCTTGAGGAGTCTGAGCTTACTTTTAAGGTTGGCATTTTCACTTGGTGAAATTGTCCAGAAGGTAAGACAGTTGTCAATGCTGGGAGCTATCTCATTTCTGGTGTCTGTCCTTATAAACGTCTGCAGAGAGGATGGCTGCAATGTGTAATCTGCACTTTACTAGGGCTTCGTTTGTTGGCAGCTTTTGGCAGTTAACCGTTTCATTTTACTGCCCTAACTTGTGGTTGGGATATCAAGCAGGGCTCTGAGTTGCATTTAGTCCTCTATTGGTTTTGCCTTCAACATGCATGTGCTGTCAGCAAAAGCTTTTGCCCCTCTCTTTACTCTGCTAATAGTGATGAGAAAACAATCATTTACAATGCAACAAGTCTCGCATTACTGAACCTTTGAGCCATTGCCATTGCAAATCCTAATGTTTTTTTTTTTAAATTATATATCACAGTTGTAGCATAAGTAATGAAAATAAATTCCACTAAGCAAAGAAAAAGCCCAGTACCACAAGCTGTTACTAGCAGTCCCTGTGGGAGTTGTAAAGGGACCTCTAAAAGCCATATAAGGTGCTACACCCTTTCCTTGCTTCATGGAATAAGTTTTATTCCTTAGGCTACTGTTGGGATATTTTTTTAAATAAAAATAACAATTAGCAACAATAGCTAAATTTCCCTAATGCGAGACCTATTGCATTGCAAATGCTTGTTTAATTAGCTCATCATGTCTAAGTGAGACACTACCAACAGCAAATGCCATAGATGACGTTTTGAGAGTGAAAATTGACGAAAATATGCATAGTATTGCAAGTATCACAATCTAAATTCTTTGATCTTAATAGTCAAGGGGTATATGCTATAGTGACTGCATTTATAGTGACCAAGAATTGGTGGAGAGCCTCAACTGGGAAAAAGTACTATGCCGCTCTATAGTGGGGTTGTTTGAGCATGCACAAGATGGTCCTCTAATTTACATCCCTTTTCTTCCACCTCGTAAGGTGAAGTTAGGCTAATCCAGAGCATGACTCCCAGGTTTTGAAACATTTCAATGTTGGGTCTGCCTTGTAGCGCCCTCCTTAACTTATGTAATTGCCAGAAAGAGCTTTAAGGAGTTCTTCTGGATGAGAGACTTGTTTCTTTTGAGTACAAGATGCTATTGGGCCGAAGCTGTATGCTTCCACTGACATTTTTTGATAGTATTTTACTTTTTGGCTTGCAGGAAACCTTACTTTCCATTTAGCAAGACGGAGCTGGTTATGTGGCAAGCCATTAATCAAGGCTATGTTCATTATTAAAAGTTACTCTTGTAGGCCTGACATTTATTGTGAAAATCATGTGTTAGTCAGTAGGCAATTGACTGTATTACTACTCTGTATTAAACCCTGCATAGACAGGGATGTGAAATTCCTAAAGCCCAACCCCAGGACATATTATTTGGGGTTATGGGCAACACGTTTCATTTTGTGTATTTTGTCCTTGGGACAAGTAGGCCCAACCTCCTACAGCACAAACTCTGTGGCTGCCAGTTTACAGTAAGACTCTATGGATCAGGGAAGAGCATTGTCTGCAGTTAAAGTTCTATTTGTGTCCTTGTGTTAATGCTGTTCAAACTAGTATTTATGGTTCATTAATGCAAAGCCTTTATTATTAGGGTGCGCTATCTAAGTAAGTGTTGTAAGCTCGAACTGCAAAACTAACAGTGGTTCCAGTTTAAAAATGTGTACACACGTTTTTAAAGTTTAGCCATATGAGGCTATGTATAATGCTCCCAGAATGCTCTTAAATTAGATGCAAATATTTGCAGAAGCTTGTAAAATTTTAAGTACCATTTCTAGGCAAAATCATTTAGTAAAATGTGTTGATGTATACTAGCATTTCCCAAAGATATTAGTAATGGAAAATCGGTGTAACCAGTTTCAATAAGATTTTGGGAAACCAAAAAATAAACAAAGATTGGCAAAACCAGCAGGTCTGAAATTGATGGCCAGCGTTTTGGTTTTGTCAATATGGGACTTGTTTTGGCATGGTGTTTGTAAAACCATATTGGTGTGGGAGCTGCCGGGCCCTCACCATTATAACAAACATTGGCAAAAGCAAAAATTGTTGTTTGCCTCCAAAAGCACACATTGCTGCAGTAGTTCCTGGCACTGAACAAAATTACTGTGTGCGCCGATACGCTCCTTGTGAAAGAGCAGAATGCTGACACTCATAGTGAAGCCAGCCGAATGACGGAGAGAGAGAAAAAGAATTTTAATAAACACAAAAGGTCAGGATTAACACCAGACCTAATTAGGGGCCCAATTATTAAAGAAAGTCTAAAAAGTGCACCAATGGTATATCTCCTTGCATTAAGTGCAGATATACAACTTTCACAAATTCACAAAAATTTACAGAAGTAGGCCTAGAAATAGCACTCCTAGAAAATATTTATGAAATGCATTTTAGCATGAGCAAATGCGCATGTGTCGATTTGCTGCATGCGAAAATCTGAGTGTTTGCAAGTTCACTTTCCATCCAACCACTTTTTTCCCAACCCTGGAAGAAGTTTCACATCTGCCATCGTCAGGAGTAAAGTTCCAACCTTTCTCAGTGTGGGAAAAGATTAGAGAAGTGTTGGTGAAAATCCTTAAAACATGCAAGTTAGTAGATTTGCACAGACTCAAAAGGGCATTCCAACCCTGGAACTATTGCTTACTACTACCTTCAGTCAGTATGTAGATCTGTGAAAACGTGGCAACATAAGGGAATGGCTATTATTCAAACCCTACTATGGTATGAGCCATAATCAGAGAGGCTATATATCGGAGCTCACATCTAATGAGATTGTTGCCATAATTTGTTGCCACATTACATGGCACAAAAGGGACAAGTGGGTTTAGATATAGGACAAGTAGATTTTTGAAGCAACCTGCCCCATGGACAAGTAGTTATTTTAGTAAATTCCACATCCCCGATAGATATATTTTGTTGATTGGAACCTTACAGATTACCATAGAAAGTAAAGGCTTTGATGTTGGTTACCCCCTATGGCAAACCCTGGGAATAGATGAATTGCACTGATATATTCCTTGTTCGGTCTTAACAAAATTGGTATTTTGCCTTGCCATCTATCATTTTGTAAAAGGTGTAATTTTAAGATTGTCTGCCAGTTTCCTTTTGGGAAAGCCTATGCTCTATGCAGTAGGCCTGAGTTGGTTATCGTGACCAGTGATAAAGGCTCTAGGCTGGATTTGCTCACTAAAGAAAGGTTCTGTGGGATGCCAAAGGTCCTATCTATTATGAAACGTTATAACAAAGCAGTAGACCTGGCTTATTTATTGTAAAAAAAAAAAAAAGTTAAAGCTAGTATGCCTGTAACAGTGGTTTCTCTTCCAGGGGATCCTCATCAATAGTCATAAGCATTAGAATATTCCCGCCCATGCGCGGGACCCCGGAAACACTATATTATATGTGCCCCATATATATATATATATATATATATATATATATATATATATATATCTCCAAACTAATCTCATCCTTTACGAAAGAGCAGAGACCCCAGCAGGAAACGTCATGGAAGCGTTTATTGAACAAAGATGACATGGTGAATGCATTTCGGCATAATGCTGCCTTCCTCAGCGCCCAAGTTCACAGGTGGCTTCCCTCATAGTCCGGTAAATGTTCCTGCCGCCTTAATTGGTCATCCAAAAGGCTCCGCCCTCTGAAATGAAACTCCCCCTGTATGTAGTTCTCAAGGTGGTCGAGAACTCCAACTCCCAGCATACAGTGCTCCGCTTCAGGTAGGTGATGGGTGGGGAGAATGTTTGAACCAAGTGATCGGGCTGGATGCAGGGTTCCGATATGAATGACAGCCAAAATGTCCTGCTTGTGATGTCAATAAAGCGCTTCCTTGGGTCCCCGCACCACTTCAGACCCAAATCTCGGGAACTTCATCAACAGGGGCAGCATTGTAAAATACACGCCGCCCAATGCGAGGTAGGATCACCACGCAACTGTCTTGTAGCTCACGGTCCTTGAGTCGGGCATAAACCGTTTCACAACCGTGAAAGAAGCAGAACAGCCGAAGCAGCGCCAGTGTGGTCTGGCCCTTAGCGAAGTGGGGGTCTCTGAAGTGTGTCTCTGGCCGACACAATCTAAATCCAAACGAATCTCATCCTTTACGAAAGAGCAGAGACCCCAGCAGGAAACGTCATGGAAGCGTTTATTGAACAAAGATGACATGGCGAATGCATTTCGGCATAATGCTGCCTTCCTCAGCGCCCAAGTTCACAGGTGGCTTCCCTCATAGTCCGGTAAATGTTCCTGCCGCCTTAATTGGTCATCCAAAAGGCTCCGCCCTCTGAAATGAAACTCCCCCTGTATGTAGTTCTCAAGGTGGTCGAGAACTCCAACTCCCAGCATACAGTGCTCCGCTTCAGGTAGGTGATGGGTGGGGAGAATGTTTGAATCAAGTGAACGGGCGGGATGCAGGGTTCCGATATGAATGACAGCCAAAATGTCCTGCTTGTGATGTCAATAAAGCGCTTCCTTGGGTCCCCGCACCACTTCAGACCCAAATCTCGGGAACTTCATCAACAGGGGCAGCTATGTAAAATACACGCCGCCCAATGCGAGGTAGGATCACCACGCAACTGTCTTGTAGCTCACGGTCCTTGAGTCGGGCATAAACCGTTTCACAACCGTGAAAGAAGCAGAACAGCCGAAGCAGCGCCAGTGTGGTCTGGCCCTTAGCGAAGTGGGGGTCTCTGAAGTGTGTCTCTGGCCGACACAATCTAAATCCAAACGAATCTCATCCTTTACGAAAGAGCAGAGACCCCAGCAGGAAACGTCATGGAAGCGTTTATTGAACAAAGATGACATGGCGAATGCATTTCGGCATAATGCTGCCTTCCTCAGCGCCCAAGTTCACAGGTGGCTTCCCTCATAGTCCGGTAAATGTTCCTGCCGCCTTAATTGGTCATCCAAAAGGCTCCACCCTCTGAAATGAAACTCCCCCTGTATGTAGTTCTCAAGGTGGTCGAGAACTCCAACTCCCAGCATACAGTGCTCCGCTTCAGGTAGGTGATGGGTGGGGAGAATGTTTGAACCAAGTGATCGGGCGGGATGCAGGGTTCCGATATGAATGACAGCCAAAATGTCCTGCTTGTGATGTCAATAAAGCGCTTCCTTGGGTCCCCGCACCACTTCAGACCCAAATCTCGGGAACTTCATCAACAGGGGCAGCTATGTAAAATACACGCCGCCCAATGCGAGGTAGGATCACCACGCAACTGTCTTGTAGCTCACGGTCCTTGAGTCGGGCATGAAAGCGGACTCCATGCCCCATAAATCACCGGGGACAAAGCACTCAGCATTCGCCCCCTGGTGGGCCATGGAAAATAAATAAAATGCCGGAAATAGTCATGAAAGCCTCAGGTGTGATGTTTTATTGCCCAGGAAGAAGGGGCCGTCAGGCCTTGAAACGCGTCGGCAGAGATGAAAGAAACAGCGGAGCAGAGAGAAATGCTGCGTGATGAAGCTGGAGAGCAGGGCACTGTTGAGTGCCTTTCAAATGCTACAGGGCAGTTTGTTTATTCATATATATATATATCTCTTTATCCAATGGTCCAAGCCTTTAGGAGTCACTCGACAGCTTTCCCATTTCCTCTACATGCTGGAAGGAGTTTGGTAGCCCTACGCGTTCCGAGGCCATATATACGCGCCTCAGCAAGTTTCAAGTGCGGCTCAACCTCTTTCCCGTGAGGGAAGAATTTGTGAACATAGCATCGGCGCCCACCACAAGAGCGCCATCATTTCCCGACACTGAACCAACTCTGTAGCCCGTGAAAACGAAAAGGGAAATGCGGTGCCGCCGAAGACTGTCTTCGGTATTGGACCCGAGTCAGGCTTGAAAAGTGGGCTTGACACGGGGAAACTGATTGCGGAAATAAGTAACTAAAAATTGAGTTTGTTCACTCTCAACAGCATGAACAAGCACCGCCCACCAGAGGGAAGAAATCCTACACTGCCAATTGGACCACAGACTCCACAATGCAACTAGAAAAGCTGTCAACCAGAGGATGTGCATTTGAAATGAGGACATCCGCCTGTGGAGAAAATCGGCGTGTTATGGTGCTGGCTCACCTTTGAAAAAGTTCCAGGCAGGAACGAAACGCATCAGGACTGCGCCTCATGCTGTTTTACCATTGAATAAATATGCAAATCAAAAGTTTTGAGTGCGGCTCAACCGCTTTCCCGGGAAGAATTTGTGAAAATATATATATATATATATATATATATATATATATATATATATATATATATCTATCCAAAACAGAGTTACCCCATTTAGAAGAGCCACTTGTAGGTAGGTAAAATCTTCGTTTATTGTGCAAATTGTCAGCGCAGTGGAGGGAAACAAAGTCCAACTGTATTAGTGAGCCTGACGCGTTTCATGCTTCTCCAGCATTTCTTCAGAGGCTTTAGTGAACATTTCATGGAGCACCGGCTGATTAAATCTTGAACACCTGCCCCAGTGGGCGTTGGCTCTCCCAGAGCCTGCTGGTGTTTGTAGTTAAATTCGTTTTGCTCCAGTGAGCTGCTCAAATAAAAGTGTCAATGTTCAAAGAAAATATTACCACAGTGGGTCTGGAAATCGTTCCACTGCCTCTGAGCTGCATATTCGAAAACCTGCACACACGACCTTCCTGTCCTCAGCGCTGCTTGCCCGGTGACTGCAGCTCGGTCCACTTCTATGTGGCAGGGCTCTTCCCCGACCGGGATTGGCCGTAAAAAATCCAAAACAGAGTTACCCCATTTAGAAGAGCCACTTGTAGGTAGGTAAAATCTTCGTTTATTGTGCAAATTGTCAGCGCAGTGGAGGGAAACAAAGTCCAACTGTATTAGTGAGCCTGACGCGTTTCATGCTTCTCCAGCATTTCTTCAGAGGCTTTAGTGAACATTTCATGGAGCACCGGCTGATTAAATCTTGAACACCTGCCCCAGTGGGCGTTGGCTCTCCCAGAGCCTGCTGGTGTTTGTAGTTAAATTCGTTTTGCTCCAGTGAGCTGCTCAAATAAAAGTGTCAATGTTCAAAGAAAATATTACCACAGTGGGTCTGGAAATCGTTCCACTGCCTCTGAGCTGCATATTCGAAAACCTGCACACACGACCTTCCTGTCCTCAGCGCTGCTTGCCCGGTGACTGCAGCTCGGTCCACTTCTATGTGGCAGGGCTCTTCCCCGACCGGGATTGGCCGTAAAAAATCCAAAACAGAGTTACCCCATTTAGAAGAGCCACTTGTAGGTAGGTAAAATCTTCGTTTATTTAGTGAACATATCATGCACAATAAACGAAGATTTTACCTACCTACAAGTGGCTCTTCTAAATGGGGTAACTCTGTTTTATTTGAGCAGCTCACTGGAGCAAAACGAATTTAACTACAAACACCAGCAGGCTCTGGGAGAGCCAACGCCCACTGGGGCAGGTGTTCAAGATTTAATCAGCCGGTGCTCCATGAAATGTTCACTAAAGCCTCTGAAGAAATGCTGGAGAAGCATGAAACGCGTCAGGCTCACTAATACAGTTGGACTTTGTTTCCCTCCACTGCGCTGACAATTTGCACAATAAACGAAGATTTTACCTACCTACAAGTGGCTCTTCTAAATGGGGTAACTCTGTTTTGGATATATATATATATATATATATATATATATATATATATATATATATATATATATATATATATATATATATTATATATTTACAGCCTACTAAACACCAGAGCTGAATCATGCCATAAGGAATTTCTACCATACATGGAAAACATGCATTTGAAACAGAAGAAAACAATAGCAAAATATGTTTAGAAACCGTTTTAATGCTCAGCACACAGTAGAAATCCTCATAAATCACTGAAAGCATAGGAAGCTCCCAGGCTGCATTGCAAATACCCAGTCTAAAAAGACTGAAAAGCTAATTTGTAGCTGCATAGCAATAAACTGACACCGTGCCTTTAAGGCACACCTGACCCCCAACTTCCCATCATGCCTTAGGGGTGACAGTTAGGTCAGTTGTTCTTTCCGGCTCCTTCAGGAAGGATCCTGGCAACACAGCTCCACTCTTTTCTGATTTTTGTCAGAAAATATCTTCACTTTTCACAACTTTTATTTCTTACTTCGACGTCTTTCATCAGTTAAAGTAAGAAGCTGTCTTTTTTTTACAGGTTTGGGCATTTTTTAATATCTTAAAATGCCATCTCTTTTTGACCCTTGCCCTTCTTGTGGCAAAAAGAAGGCCAAGACTGATTCTCATAGGGTCTGTATCCTTTGTCTACCGGAGGACCATGATCCTACGACCTGCCCTCACTGCCAGAAACTGTCCAGAAGAACTTTGAAGGACAGGGAAAGAATTCGCCTGTATGGCCTGGCAGGTAAACCATCTAGAGTAAGATCTCCGGTTAGGAAGGACTCCAAGAGGTCTATAACGTCTTCTAGAAGCAAGTCCTCGCGTCCTTCTGCTTCAGCGTCGGGCTCGGCGCTGAAAAAAGATCTTCAGGTGGGTCATATTTCCAAGAAAAGACCTTCGATAGCGGGCTTGCCGTCGAGAAAAGGTACGTCGTCGACGTCGAAGACCCCTCCGCCGTCGTCAACCCGGCGACGATCGGCGTCGAGAGACAAGACCCCTCCACCGTCGTCAATCCGGCGACTATCTGCGTCGAGGAGCAGAGACCCTCCGCCGTTTTCGACTCTGCATCGAGGAGTGTCACCCCTCCGTCGTCGAGGGCAGGCTCACTTCCGTCGTCGCAGTTCCACCAGCGATCGATGTCGAGAGCGAAGACTCCTCCGCCATCGTCAACCAGGCGACGATCGGCGTCGAGGATGAGGCCTAGACGACGTTCGACGTCGAGAGAGAGACTCCCTCCGTCGTCGGCTTCACACCGCCGTTCGACGTCGAGGCAACATTCTTCGCCTGCTCATCGGCACAGGTCGCCGTCGACACGGCGTTCGACGTCGAGCAGACGAGAGGCCCGACAAGCAGGAAGGCAGGAGCCCAGATCGACGTTGAGAGCACGCTCGACATCGAGACAGGCCTCGGTGAGGTCTGAGGATGGATCGGTGGTCCTAGTGACAGTCAGCTTCGCGCCATTCGTCCTTGCACTCATCCAAGGGGGCTTCTCCAAGGTCAGCTACTCCGCAAGGTCTCTCACGGAGAGAAGTTGCTAGCCATGTCCGCAGGTCTCCTTCAAGACAACGCGAGACCACTTCTGCGGTTCCACTGTCGCCCAGATGGCTGCTGTCCGTACGTCACTGGCAGGACTCGGGGACGACAAGGAGGATGCAAGAGTATGCCAGTCTGGCGCATAGATCTCCGCTTCAAAGATTGGTGGACGAAGTAGACAGTGAGTCCTCCCAGGCAAGCACGCGAGAAGTCACGCGAGAGGTCGCGCTCCCCCAGGCGAGAAGATCGTGCAGTCAGATCACGGGCCCGTGATCATCGACGAGGTAGGAGAACACCATCTACTTCCTCGACTTCCTCCACCCGATCCTAAAAGAGGGGTTACTCCCCCACGCTATCGGACAGCCCAGTGTCCAGGGTCTCGCCCATAGACGATATCAACACATACCATGAGGTTCTGCAGAGGGGTGCTCAGAAACTCAACATTGAGATGTCAGTCCCGCAAGTCACGACGACGGTGATTTTCGAGACTCTGCATCAGAAGACTGCATCTCGACCGCTGCTTCCATTGGTTCCTGGGATCCTGGAACCTGTCATGGACACCTTCTTAACTCCAGCAACCATCAAGGCGGTGCCAGCTCGCATCCTTAAGAACTATAAGCCGGCTACCTCTGATCCGATCTTTGTTAAGATGGACCCTCCTGCAGACTCTGTAATAGTAGCGGCGGCAAGGAAGACTAACGCAGTATCGTCATCTTCTTCTGTCCCAACAGATAAAGAGAGCAGAGCTCAGGACTCGTGGGGTCGCAAAGCCTGCACGTCGGCGGCTGCATCCCTTAAGGTTTCCAGCGCGGCTGCGCTGCTCGGCCGATATGACAGAGCTCTCTGGGACTCTTTGGAGCAGTTCAAATCCAAGCTCCCAAAGGAGGACCAAAGGAGGACCAAAAGGATTTCGAGGAGATAGTCACTGAGGGATCCTTGGTGGCTAATCAGATGATTAGCACGGCGGCGGATGGAGCGGTGCTATCAGCGCATTCTTACGCGCATTGAGTATGCGCCAGGAGATCGTCCTGGTTGAGACTAACAGGGCTGAAACCAGATGCGCAGCAGAGAATCTTGAACCTTCCATTCTCTGGCTCTTCTCTCTTTGGCACGCATGCGGATGAAGAGCTGGGTCGCATGAAGACCGAGTTGGACACCCTCAAGGCGGTTGGGTTGGAGAAAAAGGAGTTCAGACGCCGCTATAGACACAACCAGCGCAAGGGGCCTCAACAGAGGGTTCAAACACCTCAGTGGTCCCAGAATAAGGCCCAGGGAAAGTCACCGTATCGGGGAGGAAAGTCCCAACAGAAGTAGAGGGGGCCACCAACAGCAGTCCTCTATCACGGCGAGAGCAGGAGGGAAGTCATGAGCATTGGCTTCCTCTGCCGCCGTTGCCCACTCCAGTGGGAGGAAGTGCTTCACAACATCTGGCAGAGTGGGACAGCATCACAAAAGATCGCTGGGTGCTGAATATACTGCGCAATGGATATGCGCTTCGTTTCCGTGCGCTTCCAAAGAACATACCACCAAAAAAGTCCCGTCCTCACCAGTTACAGCAAGCGTGGGAAGAGCGTTTCCTTCGGAGGAGAGACTGTCCTCAATGAAACGGAAGTGCAGGCTCCTGCTCCAGGTGCAGAACCAGTCAGTCCGACAGGTGGCATCCCTGCTGGGATCCATGGCGTCCTGCATCTTTCTCATCCCCAACGCACAGCTGAGGATGCGGCCTTTGCAACAAACTCTGGAGGACCAGTGGGATCAGTCAGCAGGTCACTGGGAAGATCAGATATCTCTCCCAGGCGGCGAGATCCTCCCTCACATGGTGGACTCAGCAGCGGAATCTGATGGTGGGAGTCCCTTTTCACCAGCCAATTCCAGTGCAATCGGTGGTGACAGACGCATCTCTGCAAGGCTGGGGGGCACACATGGGGTGCCTTCAGATACAAGGGCGGTGGTCGGCGAAGGAACAGACCTACCACATCAATATGCTGGAGCTCAGAGCAGTCCACCTTGCTCTGAAAGCTTTCCTACCGGCAATCAAGTCCGATTCGGTCCTGGTCCAGACCGACAACACGACCATGTTCTACCTAAACAAACAGGGTGGAACTCGGTCACGTCCTCTTTCCCTAGAGTCACAGGGGATCTGGCACTGGCTTCTCGTCCGGAACCTCTTGGTAGTGGCTGTGCACCTTCCAGGAGAACTAAATATCAAGGCAGACGCACTCAGCAGGCACTTCGAAGATCAGCCAGACTGGGTGCTGCACGACGAGGTGGTGGCGGACCTTTTCCATCGTTGGGGTCGTCCGGAGATAGATCTATTCGCAGACGACAAACACAAAATGCCACGCCTTCGCGTCCAGATTCCACCGTCCAGGGACAAGGGGGAATGCGCTTTTGATGGACTGGTCAGGGACATATGCCTACGACTTTCCTCCTCTGCCCCTGATCCCGAAGGTGGTGTCCAAGCTACTCAGATCCAGCATGACGAGGATTCTGATTGCTCCAGACTGGTCACGGCAGTGGTGGTACCCGGACCTTCTTCATCTGTCGGTACTTCCACACAGGAGACTGCCTTGCAGGCCGGACCTGCTGACCAAGATGGGCGGGAGGATTCTTCATCCCAACCTTCCCTCACTGAACTTGGCAGCATGGCTCCTGAGGTCCTGCAATACGGACATTTGAAACTGCCGCCTGATTGCATGCATATTTTGAAAGAAGCGAAAAGACCCTCCACAAGAGCGTCGTATGCGTTCAAGTGGAAGAGGTTTTTTCTTTGGTGTAGAGAACATCACCTTGATCCTACGAAGGGGCAGTAGGATGTCATTCTCCCTTACCTTCTGTACTTAGCAAGATCAGGTTTAAACTATGCTTCTATGAGGGTCCATTTATCTGCCATCACAGCGTACAGGAGATCTCCTAGTCAGCCCTCCTTTTTCCAGATGCAGGTGGTCAAGGACTTCTTACAGGGGGTTGAAGAAGGTGTATCCCCCTGTTCGAAACCCTTTTCCTCCGTGGGAGTTGAACCTGGTGTTATCTAAATTGATGGGCCCGCCCTTTGAGCAAATCCATAGAGCTTCCTTTCAGCATTTGTCTTCGAAGGCAGTTTTTCTGGTAGCTATTACATCGGCGCGCAGAGTAAGCGAGATCCAGGCGCTGTATACCAAAGAGCCTCACACTGTTTTTCACCATAACAAAGTGGTCTTAAGGGCGCATCCATCTTTTCTCCCTAAGGTAGTGTCTGATTTTCATATCAATCAGTCCATTTCCCTTCCTTCTTTTTTTCCAAATCCAGCGACCCCGGCTGAACGGTCGCTTCATTCCTTGGACCTCAAGAGGGTACTTAAGTTCTACTTAGAAAGTACCAAGGGCATAAGGAAGACAGATCAGTTATTTGTCAATTATGGCGCCATGAGAACAGGCTTCCCAGCCAGAGAGATCTATCTCGAGATGGAATGTGTCCTGCATTACCTTAGCTTACCAGCTGGCGAAAAGGCCCTTACCGTTGCCTCCTAAGGCGCATTCCACTAGGGGGAAAGCGACCACAGTTGCCTTCTTGCATGACGTCCCAATGACAGAGATCTGCAAGGCGGCAACCTGGAAATCGGTTCATACCTTTACGAGGCACTACTGCCTAGAATCTGATTCCAGGGCTGATGCTCAAGTAGGCCAAGCCTCCTTGAGGAATCTATTTGGGTAGCTTAGCTTTTCCTTTCTAAGCCTACTGATCATTTTCTGTTTTTCCCCTTTGCCCGCAGGGAGATGAGGTGAGGCTCGCTATTCTAATGCTTATGACTATTGATGAGGATCCCCTGGAAGAGAAGGATTAGTTACTTACCTGTAATCCTAGTTCTCTTCCAGGGGTATCCTCATCAAAGTCATAAGCAACCCTCCCGCGGCAAAGGATGGTTATCTTTTGAAGATGTTGTTAACTCTTTGTGCCATGGCTTTTTCAGTCTCCGCAATGAACAACTGACCTAACTGTCACCCCTGAGGCATGATGGGAAGTTGGGGGTCAGGTGTGCCTTAAAGGCACGGTGTCAGTTTATTGCTATGCAGCTACAAGTTAGCTTTTAGACTGGGTGTTTGCAATGCAGCCTGGGAGCTTCCTATGCTTTCAGTGATTTATGAGGATTTCTACTGTGTGCTGAGCATTAAAACAGTTTCTAAACAAATTTTGCTATTGTTTTCTCCTGTTTCTAATGCATGTTTTTCATGTATGGTAGAAATTCCTTATGGCATGATTCAGCTCTGGTGTTTAGTAGGCTGCAATTGCTTGTATATATATATATATGTGGGGCACATATAATATAGTGTTTCCGGGGTCCCGCGCATGGGCGGGAATATTCTAATGCTTATGACTTTGATGAGGATACCCCTGGAAGAGAACTAGGATTACAGGTAAGTAACTAATCCTTATCATCACACTCTTGAAAGCTGTACTGTAGACGGGTTTCATATAATCACACACTCACCTTGTATGCAAGGATTGTGTTGTTGATAGCCTACTCTGACAAGCCTCGGGGGTAGCTGATTTTCACTGTAAATATTCTTGTTAGGTTCTTTCGAGAGGGGTTGTATGTTTTTGTAAATGTAATATTAGAAATGTCAAAAGGGAGTGGGATCATATGATCTGGAGGATCCCAGAGAGGACATCTGTGGGACCCTCAACTATTACTTTCAGTCAGTGGTATATTTTGCCTCTGACTTACTGGTGGTTGATAGTTTCTTCATCGATCGTTTCTTCCACCAGGAGGTAATCTTAGTCTAAGAGATTAAGGGGATCCACAACAAGATACAATATCTAAAGATACCTCCTACCTAGGGTTAGAACCAAATTTCTGCTCAAGCTGGACACTTGCAGATTTAGTCTACAAGAGGGAGATCAAGTACCACTTTATTAAATCCCTGAAATAAACTGTATCCATTGCTTAAACTCAGACTCTGCAGATTGCATGTTGATTCCCTTTCCAATCCATTTTATATGTTAAAATCCCATACCTGGTGGGTCTGGTTCGGCTTCCTCAGAAGCGCTGACATTATCATCCTCAACCAAAACTTCAGTCAGGGCAAATCGAGACTACTTTGGTCCCCCTAGATGCTCGCTTGCAATCCCTCTCCACTCCAAATTATCTTATGGGATACTGTAGCACTTGGGATATCTCCCTCCCCCTTATCTCCTTTATAGCACCATTTCTTTTGCTTCTTTGTTTCTCTATCATTTTCACTCTAAGTATAATCCCAGCTTCCGCCGAGCTTCTGCTTGCAGCCACTGAAACTTAACAAATTTGGCACCCAGCTCCTCTCATCCCGTACTACCCCTCTAACTAGATCATCATCGAAGCTACATAAGGGACTTTGTTGATGTTGACATACAGCTGATTCATGGGTGATAAACGGAACGCACTGTACCATTGTTTACTTATCGCTGTTTTCTTTTTTTTATTTGATTACTGTATGTATCTTTCTTGTGCAAATGAAAATGCCTAATGCAATGTTAAAGTAAAAAAGAAAAACACTAACACTGTAAATTGCCTTTTTAGGTCTCGGGACCAACCGGTCTGCCGAAGGCAGAACCGGAAGTCGAGAGATTTAATGTTTTGGAGAAGAGGGGCTTGAACCCGCCCCTCTTCTCCCCTGTTCTCCATTGGCTGGCCTCTTCAATGCTGGCCAGCCATTGGAGAAGAGGCTTTGTCACTCCGATCAGGCCCCGTCCTTTTCGGATTCGGGGGCGTGTTTTTTCATTCTTTTCTAATTATCTCCTCCAGCCAATGGCAAGAGGAGAGAAAGATAAAACACGCCCCCGAATCCGAAATCGCCGCTGCCTTTCTCCGAGGCGTTTCTGGCTGACCTCGGAGAAAGGCGGTGGTGTCTCCTACCAGCTCCATCTGACCACATCCAGGCTTACTCTGGTTTTCTTAAGCTCGTCCTATTCGTGTTTTGTCGAGTTCACGGAGGTTTGTTGCTTTAGCTTGCAGCAGGTTTCTTAGCTGTCTTGTTGACGTTGTTCGACGTCCGCGGCGTTTCTCTTTCGGCGGCCTACGTGTTTTGCAGGAACTGTGATGGCAATGGTGTGGGTGGCGGTGCACGCGCAGCGCGCAGTCGAAAACCCAGCCTCTGCCGGACGTTAATAAACAGCAAGAGCTCGCCGCGTGCCCCGTGGGCCTCAAATAGTTCAGTATGCAACAAGGGAGTGCAGGCCCGGCACGAGGATGGAAGCAGTAGTATCGGGTTACAGTTTGAAAATATCGCTGGAACACGTTGGTCGCTGCCACACTATTAACTGGCTTCGTAATTACGCTGCTTATTTGTGAGAGACGATTTTTGTCTGACTTGCCCAATTAACGTGGGTGTCGCTGCAGGGACCTGGGCACTTGTGTGCGCAGCGTTTGACCGGAGTTAAAACTCCTGCGAGTAATGCTTGTTTTCAAACGAGTAAGTACATGTATTTTTAACTTCTCTCTTAAACATGCTTCCAAGAATGTTATCGACCTGTTTGGATGTCTGTACCTTGTGCAACAAGGGCTTCTGTTCACTAAAATACCAGGGGAAGAGGAAGTGACATCATATAACCTTTGACCTCTATCAACCTCACTGGGGTGGGTACCAAACTTAGTGCCTTACAACATACCTCTTATTTGCTGTCAGAGGGCTAGAATAAGCTAAGCGGGGAAAATACAGTAAGTAAACATTTTAGGATCTTAGAACGGGGCACAAAAAAAACACCTGAGGAAATCGTACCATTGCACAATATAATATAGGCTTTACCATGAATGAGTTGTTTTTCCATGCGGTCGGGATTAATGTCTATATGACTGGTTCTAACGCACCTCTTTATTCACAGTCTCCTCCTCATCGTATTTGGAGATTGTGCATGCATATAAATACGGGGAACGAAATTTGTGTTGTTCCAGATATGAGGCACAATTTTAAATCTGAGGTAGAAATAGTACAATTAGCTTTATTCTCCCCCCTCCCACCACCATATCTTTATGCTGGCTTTTACATTTAAAAAAAACAGCTAATCGTGTTTCAGTGACACAGTCGTTGGCAAAAACCACTAATGTTTTCATTTGAAAGGTAAACATAAATCTGAATTTTCCAAGACAAAATAATTTCAAAGGTATTTTTAAATTATCCAAACGGCCTCAGTTATTACTAAACAGAAGCAGAACTGGCATGTTTAAAAAAAATAATACGGTGTACCCTCCAAAAATCTTAATCAAGTATTATCCCCGGGCCTTTCTACATTCTCAAAACATAAACAAGGGTCCACTATATTTCTCTGAGAAAGGTACAACCTTTGTTCCAGAGATGTAGCAAGGCCATTGGTCGGAGTACCAAATGACCAACTGACAAGGCACGGTTAGCAGTTGATGAATGACATCTATGGAAAAGTGATTGTTTTTCGAGATTCTAGAATGGACGTGTAAGTCGAACTGGTGCAAATTCACAAACTACATGTTCAACAAGGAACTTTTCCCGATGTGCAGTAACATAGAGGTAGCTGAGCCATCAGATGCTTTTGGGATGTTTAGTGCCTACATAATTTTTATTTCAAATTGGAAAAAAGGCTGGTTTGCAGAGTTAAACAGATTTATTTTTACTGTATTTAGGAAAAAGATTTCCCATGGTGCAGTTGACAGCTGTATGTGTGTGGGGGGGTGTAAGTTGTGCAAGTGATTACTATACACAAGCTTGTACCTAATTTAGTAATTTAATGGCTCATGGAATGATTGCATTGTGTATAAACCACACATATTGATGATTTGCACCCATCCCCCCCTGCTGTAATTGTATATGGTTTGGAAAAAAACACAACCAAAATACCACTTCATGCTTCCTGCCACATTTTACTTACATACCAACATTCACTATGCACAATTTTCAAACTGCATTAATTAGTGCGGTACATTGCACGTTTCACACACCTCATGCTAGGTACATGCGGATCTACAACCCTTGCGAACACCCAGAAAGTTACTTCTGCATGAGTGCGTACACACCTTGGATTACATGCCACTCCTCTTTGCGCTCTGTCTTTCGCACTTCACATTCTATTTGGGAATTGCATGTATGTAATGTACATGTGTTGCGTACTTTGCAAAAGTAAGTAGATCTTACTTTACTCTCTTATGTGAATTAGATAAACTTTACACATGCGCATTACTGGTTGGGAAAGCCCACTGGCTGCAGGGCTACCCTTTTACTACAGGCCCAACATTTTTAGGTCTCGGGACCATCCGGTCTGCCGAAGGCAGAACCGGAAGTCCGGAGATTTAATGTTTTGGAGAAGAGGGGCTTGAACCCGCCCCTCTTCTCTCCTCTTCTCCATTGGCTGGCCTCTTGAATGCTGGCCAGCCATTGGAGAAGAGGATTGTCTCTCCGAACAGGCCCCGTCCTTTTCGGATTCGGGGGCGTGTTTTTTTCTACTTTTCTCATTTTCTCCTCCAGCCAATGGCAAGAGGAGAGAAAAGAAAAACACACCCCCGAATCCGAAAACGCCGCTGCCATTCTCCAAGGCATTTCTGCTTCGCCTCGGAGAAAGGCGGTGGTGTCTTCTGGTGCCCTCAGCTTGTTCCTCTTTACTTGTTGTGGAAAGCAGGAGCTCTCCACGAGCCAGTCAAGGTAGTTTATTCGAAACTGGATGGAAATTGAAGCTGAACAGACAAAACTGAAGTTTTAATCATCGTTGGTAAATCCGATCTTTGGCGGGACACATACCGGCCAGCAGAAGTTGATTCCTTACCCATGCAGTCTTTCATGGTAAAAAGCCTTGTAGAAAAAAACGATAATGCTTTTTCTATCGCAAATCAGATTTCCTCTGTAGTATCCCCGTGTGTTTTTTCACCTTAAAGTCTTGAGGAAACTGCTGCCTTTCCAGCCTGAGGATGGGAAAAAAGCTGCTGTCACGGCGATCGCGGGCTATGGATCGGATTATGCAAATTCGCTGTCCCTCGGCCTGCTATCCACACTCTTAAACTTCAGTTGTCTCAAAATGCGATAAACAAAAATGCCAAATGAAAAAGGAGTAAATGATAAATGAACTCTAAATTGATATACTTCATCCTTAAATATATAAAACGTAAAAAATATTTATTGAAATTTTCGAAATGTCCACATATGCGTTGGAATCTCGCATCTCCATCACTCCATGTTTCATTGACGCGTACAAAATGCAAGTACATTTCATTTACGGCACCAGCAATGTAAAACCGTCCTGTGATAATGAAAGGTGCTGAATGGAACTAAGCGCAGCCGGCGGTGACGGCTTCCTGTTGACAGATGTAAACAAGAGGGCTCGAGCCGGGGTTAATCAGGTGCCTGTTGGCGCTCCGTGTGATTCACTGTAATGCTGCAGCAGCGGGGCGAGTGCAGAGGCGGGGCTGAATCTGAAGCCGGCACGGTGACCTACTTTTCTAATGGGACGTGTTTCCCGGAAAGCAGTGGTGGTGCGGCAGACGCTGCAAGTGTAGGACAAGGGCTGTCATTTACTTTACTTAGCGATGCTACCTGCCCATGCCCGGCCTTCCGATCCGAACCCAACTATGCAGTGTTTCAAGGTGGTGGATAACAGATTGTGAACGGCAACATGCGCTGTTCCATTGAGAGCGAGGATGCTTTGTGCTGTTAGATTTGCAAAATCTTCATTGGGAAAAATTATGTTTTGGAAAGTGATGCAGCCATTTCGCAAACCTGCATTCTGTGGGGTCTCAGAGGTTGTGTATGTGGTGTGGCACTACTATTGTCTCCCTCATTGCATTTGCACCCACACACACACACTGATTAAGCTATTGACATTGTAAATAACAATGCCGTTTCTTTACATGTTTTAAAAACAAAAACATAAACAAAAATAATGTCATGAGCAATGCCAATAGCTCTAACTTTTCCAATGCCGAGACCATTGCATTGTAAATGCTTGTTTCTGTCTGTACTTGGTAAAGTGACTGCCACCTTGTGCCAAGGATCTTGACTTTTTATCACAAACTGTATTCCTCCCATTGAAAATATCTTTGGTTAGTGTTTTAAGCAAGACACAGCTTGGATATGGCTGTGGTTTGTGTTATCAGTTCCCTTGCTGTGTGGTCAACTAGTTCCAGGAAATTCGTAATGCTGTATTCTGTGCCAGATGGGATCACTTTATTTTGTATGAGGGTTATTTTCTTTCTTCGTGGGAAATTAAAGGTTTATTAATTATTCAGAGCTTAGCATCATGCAGATCTACTCTAATTTTAAGCATTGCAATCCAATATGCTAGTGCATATCCGCATAAAAATATCATTATCAATTTTGGAGTATAAATTTGAAGCTGCATCACAATCATGGATGCAGTGATAAAGTCCAATCAACAATGGTGTCTAGTACACTTTGAGAGCTGAGCAAGAGGTAAAGCTAAGAGTGGCCATCCGTGCTTTATCGTTTTGTCCCGTATTTGGAGGATTGTAAATCAACAAAACATGTTCCTAATGGCCATGCTTAATTTAACTGTCTTCTGCAGCCTTTTGTGCTCCTTTGTATCATCTGCATTCTAATGCTTGGAGGCCACTTAAGTGGCGGATATTCTTTGCAAATAAATGTAACGTAGCCTGGTGGATGGTGGTTTAGGCAGCAGTGCACCTCTAGCAAAGTTTTATTGATTAGTTATCAGCGTCCCTCAGATCAAATAAACCAGTATCCTACCAGGAGAATGGCATTTACATTTTTGCCCTTTGAGTGGGAAGCCTGCAACAGTAGAACTTTACATAAAAATGTGTTTGGAAAGATTTAATTAGTGGGCACATTTGTTACCTCTGCGTTTAGTTGTTGGTTTCTTTCAAATGGTTATATCTTCTTTGTTCACAGACATTCACTCCTCTGGTGGATAAGCTGGGTATTGGATCCATGGTGCCAGTTGAATTTCTTATTGACCGAGATCTGCGCTTCTTGTCCGACACCAGTGGCCTGCGTCTCTTTCAGGTATTTTAGTACTTTGGGACTAATTAATTTAAATCTTCAAAAGCTCAAGTGTCTGGGCGATCTGCTATGTATAGTAATAATAAATGCGTGATTTTTTTTATTTAGATCTTAATAACTTACCTCTGCATTTCAAGTTTCTGTAAATAGCTGGTGTTTCTCTTAACAAAAGTTTGGTATTCAATTTACTAATCTCAGAATGCGGAGTATAATTTGCCAGGATTCGAAAAATTACTACCAGGTAAGTGCGCTTGCGTACATTTAACATCCAGCTCCCTGAGTTATTCTTTCTGCTATTATGGAACTATTACCCAGATCTCTGCGTTTCGCCAGAAGATGAATTCTCAATGGAAGATCTTTCTCAATCCAGCAGAAGACCAAACTGTGAATGGGGGGGATTGGAAAGGTCGAAAATCATTCTGGAAGGGCCAACAAAATATTTAACCCAGAATAAGTGTCATTAAGGCAAACGTGCTGGTTCGGGTTTTAGACCAAGCATGTCCTGATTCTTGAGAACACATCCTGAATGTGGAGAAGGGTAGCACATGTCCTGAATGTAGAGAAGGGTAGCGCACACCTTGAATGTTGAGAAGGGCAGGTCATGTCCTGAATATGGAAATGCTCATCACATGCCTGAATGCAGGAAAGGGAAGCATAAATCACTTATGCAACAAAGGGAAGAACGGGTCTTGAATGCAGAGAATGGGGGGTACAGATCCTAAATCTGAGGAGAAATGCATATCTGGACTGTTGAGAAGGAAGTAGCTAGCCATGCATCCGATGAAGAACTCCTGAATGGGGATAAAGGGATATCTTGTTTGGGAGTAGAAAAAGAGGCGCACTTTATTGAAGTGGAAGATACATCATATTTTGGGTATGGAAAGGGGAGGAACAACTACTCAATGGGTATAAAAACTGTCCATTCTGGATATGTGTTAAAGCTAGAGCATATTTAATATTGGTTTGGGAAGAGCATATCCTAGGTTGTGAGAAGAGAGCAAATGTATACCCTGTTTAAGGGAGGATCAGATTTGTCGATAGGGTTTTTCATGACAGGTTCTTTGTGCAGATTGAGTATTGTTGAATTACCTCTTCCGGTAAGACACAGGTTGAAATATCTAAAACGCAGGTTGAGGGCTACTAAGCTTGTGCTGTAAGCTGCCAAGCTTGTTGATTCTAGCCTTTGTTGACCTAGCCACTCATGTTTCTGATGCAAGCTGGGTGGTCTGTTACATGTGTAATTTCTTGCCGAGGCCTAATAATGTTTTGTCGCAGGGTCCCCGTTAACTCTCTCACATACATTATGCAGCTGCATGAGATTCCATTTACTTATGGAGGCTGGGTGTGAGAGGGTGTCTCAAAGAAGAGTGTTGTTGGCACAAATATATATTCTAACATTCCTCCTTGAGGCACTCAACAAAACAGCATGATTTCACATGGCACATTCTGTCATGGTAGATGAGGTGCCTCCTCAGTTCAAGTCGCATGCTGACAAATGTTAGTTCATAGTTGCGCTACTGCTGCCTAAATTGGAGAAGGGGTGGTAGATGTTATGCATTTCTGAGGTCAGAATTAAACCCTAACCTTTCACTGTCCAACTCATTCATACATAAGTCTTATTTAGGTTTCACATGTTTTGTAGTCTCATAGGCTGCCCTGACAGTTAAAAGACCTGATTAGACAGTTGAGAAATGATTGAAATACAACAGTTTTTGTTAATAAAGTTCAAGCATGGCATGCTTCCCTGGCTATTGGCTTACCCTAAGGGTTTTTTCAAAGAGGGAACCCTGGGGCCCTGTCCTTGCGATAACACCTCAGAACAAAACGCGTTGCATTTGGTATTTTTTTGTAAATTTTACTCTCTGCAGCGTAAGAAATTAATTTTTCCCATTTTTAAGAACTGTAATTTTGAGCAAGTTAGGCCCGCACTGGTTTATCTGCAAATGCTTGGGTCACCACTGGTATGCTTCGGGGTAGCCAGCTATATTACAGGGGCCATTAGGTGTAGAAATAGGGCGCAGTCTTCTTAATAACCTCCCCATATTTTATTAGTATTGTTTTTGATAGTTGGTGAAAGTTGACTGATGAAGTTGTAATGGTTTTATGGATTTGTGAAAATTGTAGAATCAGTTAGATGATATACTTTTATTGTGTATTACGTGCCAATTGTATTATTTATTATCTATGAAATGTTGTAATTTGTGTTTTAATCTGTATTGTGTTAGTGGTCTTATTTGATTTTTTGTAACTGTAACTACTTGCATTATGAAACATTGTCCTGTGCTTTGATGGTTTTAAAATTTTTAACCGAATAAAGCAATCTTTTGACTTTGACTTTGATTGAAATACAGTGATGGAATGTTTCTTACATCTGTCTATGGAAGTAACCAAAGCCTGCCTTTCCTTACTACACTACTCACTGCTTCTCTTTTACAGGCTGGGACAGAGAGTCAGAAGCTGGTGCTTCAGGAGCAGCCAATCCTTAGTGATGCGGTCACTGCCTTTTTGAGCGAGCAGAAGCTCCAGGAGATTTTTAGCAGAGGTAAGATTTCGACTTAATCGCAGCCAGTATTGGGGAGTTGAGAGCATTGCCCCATTTTTAGGTCTCGCCTAGAGTTGTAGCACATGTGCTGCTCGCTCGGCGAGACACCTAGTGAGAGAGGAGATTTCAGAAGGGGACTTAAAACCCCGCCCATTATTTTCTTTGGGTTGCATCAGCGTTTATGATAAACTCTGGTTTCCCATTGAAAAGGATGTTTTTTGGCCACTGCCCTTTTTCCCTTTCGTCCGGTCCATCCGGACTGGCTTGTCTGCTTCACGGCTGTCGTGAAGCAATTTCGTATCTGAACATCTGTTTCCCTCAGCCACGTGTTTATTTTTGCATCGCGCTTTCACTTAAACTGAAAGCGTGATGCAAATATAAACAAGCGGCTGCCCTCCCGCAATGGCGAGCGCTTGTTTTTTTAACTTGACTGTTTATTTAAGAAGATTGGCATCGCTACCCGGCCTCGGTCGCCTGGCAGGGGGCTCTGCATATATATTTATTCATAAAACGCTTCTCCTAATCCGATGATCAGGCCACTCTGCCGCCTCCGTGATGTGTAAGATAACAGCTCAAACAAGGGCTGGAACTTCAATGCAGTTCCAGCGCGAAAATAGTAATTTCTGTCTCTCTTGTTTCAATCAAAGCGACATTTTCTTAAAAACTAAAAAATTACAATCTCGAGGAAAAATGGACCACTGGCGCTTTATTCCGAGGGGTGCATTTACGTAAAAAAAAAAAAAACAGACTTGAATACTTTCTGCGCGCACGCGGGAGCGGGTGTGTGAGAGGGCACCATAAATTCACCTTTGTCTTTTGTATTTACTTCTATCACCCTCTTGTATCACAAGAACCAAGATAAATAAACCTTTGTCAAGGATGACGACCAAAAAATTTAGCCTGTGTCAGCCCAGTCTGAAGTATTGTAAGTTGTTACTTTCCTTCCTTGAAATTTCATGGGAAAGGGAATATTCTTCCAGTGTGAAGTTCACCTAGAAAATGTAAACGGATGTGCTGCCTAAATATGCATGTACATGTAAAATGTGAACATAATTGAAAATGCGTGTCAATATTTCTGGCTCAGAAAATAAACATTATTCTTTCATAAAATGCAGTCATTCGTCAGCGCCTTTTCGGGGTTATTATAAAAACTAATAACTTACTACAGAGTTTTACCGTGCTTAAATTACCATTAATATACTTTATAAATCATTAAAAAATAATGTCTTGCCTATGCTTTTAAAAACGAAATGTTGACCTATTGGTTCTAGATTTTAAACTTGTATTGTGCACTGGCTTTTACTATTCTTGCGTGTTTGCAAATGTTTTAAATAACCATGTAATAAATATATTGATTAATTGTTAGACAGAAGTCTTGTGAAATGACGCAGAAGTATGTGAACATTGGTTTGGATTTTTAATGTTGAAATCACGGTGTTAAGGTCACTTTTGAGGTTATTTGAAACGCAAACTTCTCCACGGAACCCGTCGTCAACATCAATTTTCACTAAAAATCGCATTCATTTAGAAATGTATAGATCTTTAAAAAAAAAAAAAAAAGTGAACGATACCCAGAGTCATTCCGAGGCCACACTGGAAACTACGTGATGACCGAGTCTTGCTCAGATGGAGTTTCGTGCTCAGATGGTGTCAGCGGAAGTGAACTCCAGGTCGCGAGGACATGAGACCAACATACTGAGGAAGCTGCTGTACACAAACAGGTGAACTTTCACCCCAGCATTGTAAGGCGCTTGCACTCTCCCTGTAGGCGGTGCATTCAGACAGTCAGGTGCACTGAAAGATGTCTGTAGTGGGGGAGGAGGGAACTCGGGAGGGGGGGTGGGGGGGCGACATCATTTAAGACTAGCATCATTAAAGAAACCTGGACAGTGTACATGGTCTTTGGAATTAATGCATTATGTGCAACACACAAGTCAACTCGCTCCCTGTCGTCCATTTAAAAGGGGCATGAACTGAAAAAAGACATTTTCGATTGAATTGAGTGCAGCAAAGACAACCCTCAAAAAGGTATAATATTTAAAAACTGAACCACATCTATGAATGTGCTTTGGAAAGTGTGAACACAGCACTGAACCGACACGTCACAAGCCTGACTTGAGTGTTTGTATTGTATAGCGCATTGACATTATTTTTAAGGTACAGTCATTTCAGATCTGTGAGGCGCTGGGCCTGAGCTAAGGCCGGGATTTGACGAGAATGTGTCAGGTTTGCGACGGATGTGATAAACCAAGATTGCCGCTCGTGTTATGACTGTCGGTTGTTGTACTATGGTGACAGCACCACCTCGGAAAGCGATGTCACTACATCTGCTAGGACGGGCCAGATTTTGTCCTACCACAGGTTTCTATGGCGTGCATTTCTTGTTATGTTTGGTGTTCTAGCCTTCAAAACCAGCAGTCTTGCCTCCCATCCAATATTTTCTATCTTCCAGCCGTCTTCACAGACACCACGCTATGCAATGGAATAGGTGTTGCTTTTGGTATTGTAAATAACAATGCCTTTTAATTTTTTTAAAAGCATTCCCATTTACAATGTCAATAACTCAAAATAAGGTCATTGCGAGACCTATTGCATTGTAAATGCTTGTGTTGGGCAGCCACTGCTCCGGAGCCCAAAGTTAGCGATTAGTCCAATGTTTATTGGTTATTTGGGTGGATCGTGAGTTCATGCAGATAATTGGTAGGAGAATAAATGAGGCAGAATAGATGCAGGGGTATTACTTAGAAAGGCGTTGGTTTTGATGTTTGAAATGAGATGCCTGCAATTGGCAGAAATGCCATAATAGAGGGTAAGGCAAACACATAAATGACAAAGTAGACTGTGTTCAGAGAAGGAGGTGTGCAGGGATGGAAAGTGTCATTCAAAGGAACAAGCATTTGCAATGCAATAGGTCTCGCATGAAAGTTTTAGCTATTGGAGGTGCAAGTAATAATGTTTCTTTGATTTTTATTTTTTGTCAACAAATATCCCAGCAGTAGCATAAGTAATAAAAGAAAATCCACGAAAAAAGGCAAGGGTGTAGTACCATAGGTTGTTACTAGGTGTCCCTGTGGGGTTGTAAAAGGACCTCTATTAGCCATATAAGGTACGGCACCCTTATTGCAATAATAAAGAAATAATAAAGAGAAAGATTGCCGCTGAGCATACGTTTCCATTTGTTTTTATTGAACGTGAGATTTTTGTTACCTTGCGTTTAAAAATTGCATTATTAAAATAAACCACAATGGTTCATTTTTAAAACTCAAGCTAACAAGAATCTCACTTCCAATAAAAAGAAATGGAACATATGCTCAGCTGCAATCTTTCTCTTTATAATTGCATTAAAGATGTAGTACCTTATAACGCTAATAGTGGTCTCTTTAGAACTCCACAGGGACACCTAGCAACTGGCTGTGGTACTGCAATTGTTTCTTCCTTCATGAATTTTATTACTTATGCTACTGCTGGGATATTTCCTGTTAAAAAAAAATACTGTAACAAACATTATCATTTGCAATGCAAATTGCTCAAACTTTCAGTAATGCGGGACCTATTGCATTGCAAATGCTTGTTCCCTAAAATTCATGTGGATCCCTAGTTCCTGTGTAAGTATGTAGTCCAGCAGGAACGGTTTAGGGGAAAACTCTTGTACCAGCCGAATTGCAATTACATCCCAGATTGCAAAAGATGCACTATTACAGAAATGGAAGATCATCACTGGGGATTTTCCCATATGTTTTAAATAGAACATATCCTTGTGTGACATCCTGAAAGTCGTTCTTTAACAATTTTATGTTTTCCAAGTGTTAAAATATCTTAAGAATTTGACCACACTGGGCTTGGTATTAAGTTCAGAATTTGTTTTAAATGCAATAATATGGTTGATTCTCAAAAGAACCGTTTTTGATCATTTTCCCATTCTGTATTCAATTTGTACTTTTGTGCTTGTTCAATTAAGTGCCCAAACGGTAGTGTTAAATTGCCATTTGAAATCTCTAAACAAAGTTTTTCTTAATTTGCCTTCCATCATCTTTCTGCAATTCTGGGATTGTACGTGACGCAACACAAGTTAGTTTTGTATTGCATGCAATACAATGCAGTCATGCTGAGGTTTGAGTTCAACTCATTGTGCTGCAGCACATCTATGTTGGTGTATTGGTATCTTGGGTTCTTGTGAGCTATTTTTTTAAAAAACCTTGTAATTGACCCCTCATGCCTTTGTACCACTTGCTTTATTATTCTTATTTCACCCATTTCAGGCTGTCTGCCCTCCCTGCAGCTCCCCACTCGCACCTACTCATCCTGTCACATTTCCTCCCACATCCCTGCAGCCGTGCCCCCACACCCCCCCTCTATTTAATGGTGGCTGCTGTGCGACTCCATTTAGCAGTTGCCTAGGCCCAGCCCCCCACCTACCTGGTCTTCTGACCTGTTGAGCCCTTTTGGACTTGCCTCCCTTGCCTTGACTATATTTGACCAGCTCCTTGTGTACTTTTTCTTTCACCCGATCCTTGGCCTGTGCCAAGCTCTTTCACCCTTCTGTGCCTTTTGCTCTTTCACTTCATATGTTTGTCAATCTTTCACCCATTTTTCCGCTTTTTTTCACCCCTTGTGCCATTTTTACCGTTCTACTAGTTTTTTAATGACATTTTCTGCCCCTGGCGTTCTCCATTTAGCTCCGACGCCCCCTCCTGTGCCTTATCCCACCTCCCCCTGCTCCTTAACTGCTGCCTTTCCCACATTTCCTTCACGCCTCTTCTTCCTGTGCAGCTGTAGCCCCGCCCACCGCCTGCGCTCCCCCCTCTCCTCCCCTCTCTTCCCTACCAGGATCTAATTAATGGCAGCCTCTTCGTGTCTACGCCACTGGCGTACTGAAGTTGCGACAAAGCAAGCCCCTCTGCTCCTGAAATGCTCCCAGCGTCATGAGCCGTGGTCCAGTCTCTCCCAGCGATAATCCACAGCACTCCTTTGATGTCTCAACCCGGGATGTCTCCTGCTGCTGCTACCATGCTGTCATTCACCATGGTAGGAGTCTTCACCTGTACCCACTGCCTATTCACCAGCAGCATCCGACCCACACCTCCAAGCACCATCAATACCCCTACCTAATACCACATGCTACAGCAAACCCGCACCCCAGCACGCACGCATGCACTCACTCACTCGCATGAACGCTTCTCAACGCATGAACTCTCTGCAAACGTGTCTGAAATCTGCTCATTTCTGAGCAGCGTTGCACCGGGCCTCCTCTTCTGACCGAAATCATGCTAAACTTTACATCAGCACAGGACATCATCTCAGCAATCCCAGCACTCTGCAATATTGCACTACTGGACCACCTTCACACACCAGGAGAAGGACTCTGTCATCTGCAAAGACTCCATCAAGTGTTCAAAGTCCACAGAGTGCCTCCCTATTGATGGAACATCTGCACTTCAAGCTGCGAATCTTCTAAAACTTCACCCTGAACAAAATCCTCGCCTACTGACTACTGGACAGCGAGTTACCTTCACTAGCCTCATCAGACTCATCGCCCCCACACCATAGACTCCAAAGCCTTCATACTCCTCAGCACTCCTCAAAAGCCTGAACAATATTGGACCAACCTAGCCTGTCACTGAACCCACACATATCGCAGGACGTTCAGTGGACCACATCTTGACTACCAGCAACAGTATAACTGTTTAACAGGCTGTCTCCTCAATGCTCCCCCAGTTGCCATCTGACACTCATCACAGGCCCGCCACCTTCCGGCTCATCACCTACTGGGGGGAGGCAGGTCACACCTGGAAGAGGTGTGGCGCAGCGGCCAGGGTGCCTGACTCCGGACCGCAGGGTTCACGGTTCGGTCCTCCGCTCCGGCGGCAGGTTAGCCCAGCACCATGTGACTCTGGGCAATAGCTTGCTTAATCTTCCCGACGGCCCCCAGCGCCGGAACACCTCTTCGGAGGTAGCTGTGCGCTTTACAAATTCTGGCATTTATTTATGCTGCACAGAAGATAGGCTGCAGTAAGCTGCGGCACCGCTGTGACAGCCTGAGCAGGTACACTCTGGTCGAACCAGCTAGGCCCAGATCAGGACTCCACGAGGGCCTCCTTTTTCTCGGGGAGTGCCCATTGTCATATGCCTGCTCTCTGGGCTAGGAAAGGCTCCCCATATCTTCTCAAATGTCCCGCTTCCCTCTGAGCACGCATCAGAGATGCTGGCAGGCCGATGGCAGAATGATGAGAAACGGATTGTGAGTCGAGACATGGAGCTGCCATTACACTTGTCCGCCATCTTGCCGTGCTCTGCCACACTGTCCAGTCACTTCAGTTGAAGGTGTTTAGGGCTGTTCAGTCTCAGTCGACAGGAACAATAGATTTGTTAGATCAGTTGCGGCCTCCCCGGCTGCCTTGAATAGCTTTCTAATGTTCATGGTAGCCTTGCCACCCTGGATAAATCCTTTTTGGCCTGGGGTAAACAATGCCTTTAGCAAGTGCAGCAGCCTACACGCCAAACGTTTGCTAAGCTTCTTGTAACCCATAGTTAGCATGGACCAGGTCTGGAAAATGTTCTACTGGTTGGGAGTCTTGTTTGGGCCTGGTAAGTGATATTGTTTAGGCCTTTGCTGTGGACTGGTGAAGATAACCTTTTTCTAGGGGTATTACAAACATTTGTAAGAAACATGGCACAAAGAGGGTGGATTAGGCAGGGTAAAATTCAGTAGTCAGGTAATCGGATCAAGAAGTCTTGGATGGCGCCATTTCCTTGGTGGCTTCCCTAATCCTCTTTACCATGTTTCGGAAGTTTAATACCTCTACCTGCTTGGGGCTGATAGTGTTAAGGGCTACCCTTTCCAGGTTTGTGGCAATCTCTGTTGGAGTGGCTGTATCTGATTTATTGTATAACTAGTGTAGTCAAAACGTCGACGCCCCAAAACCTAGTCTGGATTTAAATTTACAATTCGCATATTGGCAATTGATATCTATCAGCTGTGCCAGACTTTGGTGGAATAAATGCTATACCTATGCATTGGACAGACTTTTAGATTAAGACAACTACTTGAAGAAAACCAAAACAGTTGCATATACCCTTTTACACTCTCGCTAGCACTTTCTCTGAACAACTTGTTTTTCCTTTAATTACCTCTGGAGCTTTGATTGCAAATTTCAGACAAAATTGTGTCTATATGAAATAACCAATTACTATGTTTTCAAGAAATTTTAACTAAAACCTGTTTGAAGTAAATGTGTGTGTCTCAGATTTTTCTGATTTATTTGGTTTATGCTGCTGTGATCCCTCACATGTTATGTTTAATATATTGTTAGGAAATATTGATACAATCCGCTCTGTTGTGTTTGCCTCTTCTGATCGGACCATTGTTTGTATCATAAATTACCCAGGTCCTTCGAATGAATATTGGGTCACCCCATTGTTTGAAATAGCTATGGATGAATTGGTCAAGCGTTTTTGGCTATGATGTTCCTCCTCTCCCACTCATTCCATATGAGGCACAGAAGCAAATGTCTCGAACACTAATAGCCCCAACATGTTCATGGCAAGCATACTACACAACCCTACTGCAACTATCTGTAGTGCCACACAAGAAACTACCTCTCTGGAAACCATTTCTGACGTAAGATCAAGGGAAAGTAATGCATCCCTATCCCAAGCAGCGAAATCTAGCGATTTGGTTCCTGAAATCCTAGAATGTGGGCATCTCAAACTACCACAAGAATGTATGGACATCCTTAAACAGGCTCTTCGGCCTACAACTATAGCATGCTACGCTGCAAAATGGAAAGGCTTTGCACATTTCTGTACAAATAAACAAACTCAGCCTTTAGCACCCACAGTGTAAGACTGTATAGGTTAACTCTCTGATCTCCAGCAAGCAGGGCTCGCTTACGCTTCTATCAGATTGCACTTAGCAGCCCTAGCTGCCTACATGCAAAGCAGGCAACACATCCATATTTAAAATACCAGTATTCAAAGAATTCATGGAAGGACTCAAAAGGGCTATCCCACCAGCCCCAGCATGAAACCTAATCATTGTCCTTACAAGACTTATGGGGCCACCATTCAAACCATTTTATCCATGTCAACTCCAATTTCTAACATGGGAAGTTGCCTTCATAGTGGCAATCACTTCTCTCAGAAGGATAAGTAAACTGCAGGCATTTACCCTACTGTAACCTTTCTTTAAAAGTTTTCCATCAAAATTAGTACTGCAAATTAATTCACCAAATTCCTACCCAAGGTGGTATTGCCTTTCACACAAGTCAGACCAAAGAACTGCCAGTGTTTCCTAACCCAGACCGTAGCGGTGAAAGCCCTACATTCATTAAATGTTAAAAGGGCTATCATGTTCTAAATTGATAGAAAAATCATGTAGGAAAACACAACTTTTTGTCACCTTTACTAAGCCTCATCAGGGGGCACACATATCCAAGGCAGGAGCTTCTCAAAGGATAGTTCAGATGTTTTCAAACCTGTTACCAAAAAGGTACTTAAAGTACCACCGCAGGCTCATTCCACACGTAAGCAGTTGGCCACTATGGCTTTTCTAGGAAATATCCCTGTAGAGCAGTGGTCTTCAAACTGTGGCTCGCGCCCCCCGGGGGGGGGAGGGCGTAGTCATCATAAGGGGGGCGCAAGTCCGCACATTGCTGGGGTCACGAGAATCCCGCAAAAGTTAAACTCAGCTGCAGGGATTTTTTTCTTCGATTTTTGGAGTCTGTTTTTGTTGTGATTGTGCCTCATTTCTAAAGGCACTAAGGCTTTTATTGCAGCTCTCTCGTAGTCAGCAGTGCACATTGGAAATGACGAGGAGGGTAGAGAGGCTGACTAATTGTGCTGAGAAAGCACTTTCCAGTCCTTTTTACTGGTGTCTGTAGACATTTATTTAAATCTGATTACAGTGTGGCATTAGTGAAATCATATGTTCGAGGCATATGAGCTGCAGATCACGCGCTTAGGATAGTAGATCGCCATCTGGTGTTGGGCTCGGATGCTTTTGCAGGTTGTTGTCGTCTTCGGAAGAAGTCTTTGGTCACAAGATAGGTGACTCCTCCCTTGGACGACAGTGCGCATGGGCATCAACTCCATCCTTAGATTGTTTTTTTCCACCATTGGGTTCGGATGCAACTTTTCCGCTCCGGTTGGAAATATCAATTCCAAGCTTTTCGAAGCGCAAAACTTCACACAAAACATCGAAGCACCTTCATTCTCGACATCGATTTCATCAGCTCGATTACGGACGTCGACACGGGCCGTTGGGCCTATCCACGCCGTGAGGCCTACGGCTCATGGTTAGGACGCCTTTCAAAAAATGCCCCCAGTGTGGAGCAAAATTTCCGCACAGTGACCACCACAAAGTCTGCAACCTGTGCCTATCACCTGAACATGACGAGTCCAGCTGTCCAGCCTGCGAATCCTTTTGATCCAAAAAGACCATTCGAGATCGAAGGGCTCGAAGACACATCATGGCACAGAGAACAGCTCCGGAACCAGAGGACATCTTTGATGAAGGCCCCGATGTCCCGGAAGAAGATTCCGAAGATCTACAAATAATTTCCGAAGCAGACTCCTCAGACGACCCCATCACTCCTGGGCAACGTGTGAGTACTACTGCCCCTGTCCCAACACCACCAAAGGCATTGGTCAAGACTTCGCCTGCTGGCCCCAGTCAAGACCGAAAACATCCTTCAGAAGCCCCGCCTCCGGGCTCTGCTCCGAAGAAACATAAGCCTTCCGGTAGCTCGGGAACGAGCAAACCACATGTCATTGTCCAACCGTCACCCACGGCACCGAAGACAAAAGACCACTCTGCACCGAAATCGGCTCCAACGCCTTCGGCCCCGAAAACACCAAGGCCAATAGATAAACCGGCACCGAAGGTTCCCAAGCCTACAGATACCTTCGGCTCCGAAACCGACATCGGCACCGAAACCAACAGCTAAGGACTCTCATACACCTCCTAAAGCCAAACAATCCACCGAACAATCAAAACCTCGATCGGAACCGAAAAAATCGGTACCAAAGACTGTTCCTGAAGAACAAGAAGTTTTTCATCCAGATCCCATCGACCCAAGGCAGAAAAAGATTTATATCAACCCCAAGACTGGACATGTCACCGCGGTGCCCTGTAAAAAACTGAAACTGGACACCCACCTGCCCCATTTCCTGTAAACAGGAAGTACTCTGCAACATCCCCTATGCCTCCTTGCTCTCCTATACTGCCTCCTACCCCCCCTCTGCCTAAACCACCCTTACCTGTATCCTCTCCATCACATACACCACCTCCACAGGATGATGATGATGACCTAGGGGGTGGGGGTGACCCTAATGATCCGTTCACGGATCCAGACACCTCACCACTGGATGATTGGGCATTCCCTCTACCAGACATGCCTGACCCTCAGCCATATCCCTCAAAACCATCACCTCCTGACGATCACCTGGGGTTTGGCCAATTATTAAATAGAGCGGCACTTTACCACGGCGTCACAATGCACTCAGACGCACCAGAGGAAGACTTCCTATTAGACACTTTCGAACAATCTCAAAAGTCTGTACAAATTCTGCCCATGATTAAAGGAGTCATAAAACACCCCCCCCCCCCCCCCCGAAGTATTTAAAGACTCCGTTCGTGCCAGGGTTCCAACTCATTTGTAACCTTATTTGCTGGTTCAATGTCCGCTTTTCTTAAAAGTGAGTCAATCCGAGTTCAGAGCTTCGCTCCTCGGCAAATTGAGATGTTTGATGCACCCCCCCCCCCCCCCCCCCCCGTCCAGTGGTTATAGTCTGCCTACACTTACGAATAGGACGTTCTTTAAAAATTGGCTTTAAAAGCGTCCTTCTTGCCTCTTTAACTGTAGGGCAGACACACATCACATGGCATAAGGATTCATTGTAGTATCCACATAGACGACAATTTGCGTTTTGGTGTTTCCCTTTCCATGTTGATAGCAAATCCTTAGTTTCATGGGCTCCAAACCGATACAGCATGACCCTCTTTTTTAGTGTCAATCGGAAGCTTGCGGTTTAAGTTTTACATAAGAATTTATCACAGTCCAAGAGTGTCGACGTTTTACCACTGTATTTTTGTCTTCAAAAAAAGATTTTCTTTGCGGCGCCATTGCACACTCTGTTAAACGCCACTCTTTCCATTTTACTGTCCCATACCTCTTGGATGTCTAATTCCGCCAGAGCTGATCTTAAATATTCGCCCCATGAGCACAATTTTTTCTGATCAAACTGGGCCTTTATTTCTGTCCAGCATAGACAGTTCATGGAACCAGGTTCAGAGAAGCAAAGTTTCCAGCACAGTTTCACGAAAACAGATTGTCTCTGGAATTTCTGATTTTGAAGCCCAAATTCCAGGCGGATCTGTGCTGGTGACGCTGCTTTGGGAAGGTTAAAAAACGCTTTATACACCTTTGTCTGTAGCTCGTTTTAAGGTTTCAAATTCCCGGCCATGCCATATTTCTAAACCATATACCAGCTCTGGAAGTAATTGTGCTGCCATTACTTTTAAAAGATGGCTATATGAAGGGCAACTCAGTTTCTGTTGCAGCTGTTTATATGCAAAGGTTAGTGTTTGGGCCTTTGCTCTTATTGCTCTTTTTTGGTCAGTAAAGGACATGCATCGCCCTTAGTTAATGCCCAAATACTTATAAGTGCCATCTTCCTCTATTTGTTCAGCCATGGTGATCCACCTGAAGTTTTTGGTCCTTGGGCCCGCTAAAAGCACCATCTTTGTTTTTTTTCTGGTTTATCTCCAACGTTTGTTGGTCAAAATACTTTGTCAGATGGTCAATGACTCTTTGTAAGCCAATTGGGGTTTGGCTCAGGACCACTATATCATCTGCATATTGCAGATACTGTATAGGGTCTTCTGCCAATTTTGGAGGATGGCCATTTATTTTAAACAAATGGGTGTGCAGGTCAGCAAGGCACAGATTAAAAAGGCTTGGGGCCAAGACACACCCCTGTTTCAGACCATTGTTTGTCTATTTTGGATGGTACTATGCTGCCATCTCCCAGCTTCACCCGGGCCCAGGTTTCACTGTAGAGGGCTACTATGGTGTTGATTATATGTTGTGGTACTCCCCATCCTTTCAGTTTTGTCCAGAGTTGATCTCGTGGGACTCTGTCGACGGCAGATTTTAAATCGATGTAACATGCAAATAGACCGGATTTCTTAGATATTGCTTTTCCTGTGAGGATTGCCAATGCTGGCAAGTTCGTACTTGCTCCCATTCCTTCGTACTTCCTCCCATTCCTTGCCTGAAACCGGTTTGATATTTGGGAATTATGCATTTCACCTCCATCCATTCTTGTAATTGTAATAATATACTGGATGCATAAAGTTTTGCCTCAACGTCCATCAGGGCTGTAAGCCTCTAATTACTGGACTCATTACGACTTCCATTCTTGTATATTGGGTGATTTAGGCTCCCTCTCCAAGAGTTGGGGATCTTATTTTGAGAATACAGATGATTGATGAGCGGCGTAAGATAATTTGGCCAAAAATCGGGTTCATGTTTAAAAAGTGCATTCAGGAGACCGTTTGGCCCTGCTGCTCCCTCAGTTTTCAGGTTTTTTTTATTACTCCTTTTAATTGTGTGCTGTTAGTTAAGGTATTTGAGCCATTATGATTTGGTTCCTGTGGATCTTCTTCAAATTGTACTTTTTCCTGGAGAAGGGGACTGAGGGATAGTTTTCTATGCTTTTACTCCTGCAGAGCTTCCAGCCCTTTCTAGTAACTCGCGACCTTCGGGGTCTTTTAATATGGCAAGGGAACCCTCACATTAAACTTCACTGACTTTCAGGTATCCCGTAGTCAGTTTTATCTTTCACGCTCTGTGAGAAAGTGCCATCTTTCTTGCATGGTATGCCCCCACTTTTTGCTAAATTGCTGAATGTACTTCGATTGAGTGTACCCTGGGTTCCTGCCAATCAGGTGCCCAGGGCCTATGTTCCTTCCCTAAACCACACAAACTCCAAATTGGCAAACCCTAGCCACATGTCAGCCCCTAGTAAATGGTACCCTAGGTACCCAGGGCCTTGTGACCAGGGAAGGCCTCTAAGGGCTGCAGCACTCATTGTGCCACCCTCAGAGGCCCTGTACCCTTACACACACACTGCCCTTGCAGGCTGAGTGTCTGGGTGCAGGACAAAACAAAGAGTCGACATGGCACACATCACTGTGTACCATGCCCATCACCTACACTGCCAAGGCATATGTCAGCCACCCCTCAAGCTGGGTGCATTACGCCTATGGTGTGGGCACAGGAGCAGGAGCCCTGTGCCCCTACAGTACCCGGGTCCATTCCTGGGCACTGTAAGTGCAGTGCTGTCATTTAAGAATACATGGTGCTGAGAGCTTGTCAAACACGAGCTCCACAGCACCATATTGGCAACACTGAAGCCTGGGAAGTTTGGTATCAAACTTCTCAGCACATTGAACCCACACTGATGCCAGTGTAGGATTTAATGTACTAAGCACCCCAGAGGGCATCTTAGAGATGCCCCCTTACAGCTAACTTACAATCCACGTCTGCTCTGAGGCTGCCCAGGCTGCCACACAGCAGACACGTTGCTGGACCCCTGGGTGGGAGAGCCCCTGCTCTCCCGGGCCTGCAACAATGCACATCCTGGGTGAGGTGAGAAATCTCCTCCCCCAGGATGAGCAAAGGGAAGCTTCAAAGGCATGCCGCCATTTGGAGTTTCCCCAGGCCACTGCAACCCCCCACTCTGGCGGGAAGCTTGGCCGGAAACCCCATACAAGGACAGGGGATGTGCCAGCCTGCCCACCCCACCCCTCAGGTGGGGGAGGCGAGGTGAAGCACATCTCCGGGCTCTCGCCATCTTGAAGATGGGAGGCCCTACCCTATCAGGATTAGGCTACTGCCCCCCTCCCACAGGAGAGAGGCAGGATAGGGGGTGTACCCACCCCAGGACAAGGACCCATTGGTCCCTGGCCTTCACCTACCTGTAACGCCCCTAAATCTAGTATTTAGGGGCACCCTGAACCTTCCTTCATGAGATTCCAGATAGAAAACGACAAGAAGAGCAAGAAGAACAAAGACCTGCCCTGCAGCTGCTAAAAAGAGAAGAAGACACCAACTGCTTTGGCCCCATCCCTACCGGCCTGTCGACTCTCGAACCTGCACCAGCGCGGCATCCCTCGTGGCCAGCAACCTCACCAACCCCGGAGGACCTGGCTACCTTTTAGCTCTAAGCCCCTGGGACTCCCACGAGTAGAGGCTCTACTCAAGAAACCTACTTGCTATCCCTGGCACCAGCCCGGGACCGCGGACCCAACACACTCTGCAGCAGCCAAGCCTGGCCAGTGCCGGAGTGGACAAAGACCCAGAGGACGACCCCACGGCGACTGTGACCCAGAGTCCGGCACCCAAGGACCCCCCTCGACATCCCGGAAGAAGCCTGCAGCCTCAGAACCAAGTGCCACCCCAGCCGCGATCAACCAGAGGGTAAGATTCCCGACGTCAAAAGGCACCCCTGCACCCGGCGCCCTGCGACCCCCTGTGCCCAATCCCGGGGTACCCACCTAACCTACAACTACCCAACTTACCTCTCGAAGTGGTGGTGGCACCTGAAACATCCTCATCCCCGAGCCTGCAGCCTCTTTCCAAACCGGAACATTCCCATTGATTTCCATTGAGCGCCCTAAGGCTCAAAAGCACCCTGCACCCAGCCGCCCGAGTGGCCCTGGCAGTGCCCTCTCTACACTAACCTACTTCCCCACTTGCCCTGAGTAAGTGACCAGGAGCCCAGCTCCCACAGCCGCGTGGCTTGCCAGACAGCAGCCACCAACCAAGGCCCCCCTATCCCTCATAGGATAACATTGGGCCCAACTCTCTCTGCACCCGGCCGTCCTGAAACCGCTGAGGGTGAACCAACTGTACCTACCTGACACTGGGGGACCCCTGAATCCATGCCCGGAATTTCAACACTACCAGTCGAGTACTTACCCTTAAACCGCTAACTTCATTTTCCTCATAGGGTAACATTGACTGGCTTTTTCTTCAAAAATCTTCTAAGTGTGAACTTTTCAAAACTGCAACAATTCACCAAAAATCAGCCAAGTGACAAAAACGAATTTACTCACCTGCTCCTAGGTGAGCTCCCAGTGCTGGATCTTGGTGCCCAGCCCTGACTCTGAAAAGTGTTCACAACTATACTTACCTCTAACTCATTTTTCTCCCATAGGAAACCATTGTCTGCTTTTCTGTGAAATTTCTTCTAAGTGTCTACTTTTGCAAATTTGAAATATTCTTTTAAAATCGTACCATTTCTGCAAACGAAATTACTTACCTGCTTTTGATAAGGACCCCAGTCCTGGGTCTAGGCACCCAGTCCTGGATTACTAAAGTAACGATAAAGTACTCTACCTGCAATTTGAATTTCTTGCCATAGAGATCCATTGAATGTTTTCTGTGAAATATTTTCTAAGTGCTAACTTTTGAAATAGCTAAATATTATTTAAAAATCATTACAGTTATTAAGTCGACTTTCATCACTTGATTCTGAATACTGACCCCAGGCTGGTTCTAGGAGCCAGACCTGGAATTCCAAAAGTAATCTGAAAAGTAATTTATTACAAATAACCTGAATTTACCATTGAGCTCAATGCATTGTTATGTTTAGGAAATAGGATTGTTTATTGCAACCAACTGTGACTGTTTACACAAATTTATTGCTTAAAACAAAAGTATTTATATTCAACCTCTCATTCTGAGAAAGTATATTTTTACCCCCTTTGTGGTTCTAAAAATAAAACAAGCATATATTTTATATATATAAACCATTGGCCTAGAGTTCAGTTATTGAGTGTGTGAAACCATTTGCTGACTGAGTGTGTACAATAAATGCTTTACACTGTCCTCTGGTACTGCCTTACTGCTCGACCAAGCTACCACTTTTGAGAGTAAGGTCATACCTAACTTTGACCTCTATCAGCCTCTGGGGGACTGTGGACTCTGTACACCCTGTACCTATTAGGGAACAGTATATACAGAGCCACTTTCTCACACGCTCCCACTGACCACTTACAGAGGACCCTCTTTTCGCACACTCGCACTCATCTAACGGCAGTCTATACAAAATATCTCCGCAAAAGCGACCCTTAAGGGGACCCGTAGGCATTGCAGTGCCGGCCCGACGAGGAGCAAACGCCCGATGATGAAGCAGGACATCCTTCGAGGTGTGTGAGGGCATCATGAGACAAGACCAGCGCTTGCCTCTAGACAGTGAGTTCTATACCTAGGACCCTCCCCTTTCTTTTTTCTTGTATGTTGGCGGGTGACTCTCTGCGCCTAGCCTTGAAACAGTTACCCCCTTTTTGATTTGTGAGTAGTGGAATCATGCCAGGAATATGTACTACTTTCTTTATTGAAAGAGGTTAGTCTATATTTGAAGTTCAGACTTGTAATAGAGATAATGTATGGGGCAAGTATTGTTTGGCAAACTCTCTTTGGCATAACAAAAATTATTAGTAAGTTGTAGATGCTTTTTATGTGTATTGCAGTAATTGTTCCCAACTCTTTGGGTCATCTTTGCCTACTACAAAATATTTTATATAAAGGTCATATTACATAGATTTGGTTAAAGTCTGTCATTAAGATTTACCACTGACCAACCAGTGCAGAACTTTCATAGCTACAGATGTTCTAGTGAAAAAAGACTTGCGCAGCGCAGACAGGTGAACAAATTACTAGTCTTAGACAGTCTGCAAGTGTTTTTACACTGATCAGTCGATGTGAATTTGGTGCAAAAGTGTGCACCACCAGTGATTTGTGAACAGTTTTCTTCACCAGTGCAAACCTTTACATAATATTTTTTTTAAACGTAAGATACTGTTGAGTTAAAGATTCCAACTTTGCTGAATTGTGCCACATACTTCATGATATACCTTTGATTCACTCACTCCTTTCAATCTCGCAGGGTTTTTTGAAGAAGCAAGCCAAGATGAGCTCATCCTCTTCATAAAAATATATTTGAACACAAAACCCTGAAATTCAGGAGAGTGTAAAAGGTCACTACATATGCACAGAGGCTCTTGTTGATAAGCTGAATCTGATATTCGTGTTTGTCAAATTTGCTTTTTATCATAACAAATTAGTTTTTTGAATGTGCAAATCCACTTCCAGTCAGTTCCATCTTTATTTTAAATAGAAATGAGTTAAGTAGCATTATGAATGAGAAACAGATTGAGATAATGAATGAATGGTGATTGGTAGCCATTTTCTTTTCCTTACTGACGCATATGTTACAAACGTACACTGGAACACACTGAGGCAGGGTCTGCTACTGCAGCTAGTAAAGAGCGTTATTGAGATAGGTCACCCATGTCCTGATCTGTAGGAAAGTCCTGCCTCTTCCCTCAGCCAAGTTTCAGAACAAGGCAAATATAGCCAGTTGCTGCAAACAAAGGAGCTAACTATGATTTTGGATCCTTTTGGTTGCTTGCTGCCTAGGGAATATACTGAGTGAGCATACATGCAGCAGCTCCGGCAACAGCAAACTAAGGGATCTTTCATAGGTGAGCGCGCTACTGCGGCCCGAGCACTAACAGCTCAGGGCATTTCTCCTGGGAAAGTACACATCGTGGCGTTCTAAAGAATGGGGCCAGGTTACGGCTTTGAAGGTGGTGTCTGGGAGTTGCTTTGCAGATGAAGTCAAGATAGGACTTTGCCGAGGTGAGACCTTGGGTGGAAATCAGTAGTGGCTGCTACGGGGCAGAATGGGTGGTGCAAGGGAGGGGATTAAAAAGATAAAAAGGAAAATAAATTAAACTTTCCTGCCGGCCGCCGCTTCTCCTCCATCCTCTTCTGCGTCGACGCAGTAAGCCCCCAGGCTTTTAGACTCCCTTAGCCAGTCACAATGCTGCTGATAGCAGCGTCCTTATTGGTCTGAGGGATGTGGTTCGGCGCTCAGATGGGGACTGGGAGCCTGGGTATGTTCCCAACCCAGGCTGTACAACACAGCCCTGTGGAGAACATACAAAGTACATATGACTGGTTGGCCAGCACAAGACGGCCGACCAAACAGTCATTCGCACTTGAGCATGCCACCACTCGTCCCCATGGTCTGTAGGCAGTCCAGCCCACCCTGCCCCAATGGAGGAGTACTGAAAAATATAATGATGATAACATGTTTTTTTTTTTTTTTGTGGGGCGACATTCCTCCACCTTAGCGGAAAAGACATCCCAGGGTGGAAATGTAGAGAGCTTTCAGGATAGTACATTAAGAAAGGTCAGGATGGCACTTTTCAGAGGAGGTTTAAATTGGACTTTCATGAGGGGACATGTATGAGGAGTTTTCCCCAGTGGGATTCCCAATGTGCCAGAGATTCAGTAAGCCTTCATTCACTTGGATTCATCCACCGCCTCTGAAAATTTGAAGGGGGGCCTGACTGTAAAATATTGTACTCGGGGGAGGGGGGGGGGGCCTTACCAAAACAAAGTTTGAAGTCCACTGCTGAATATTTGCAGAGCAGCAACATGAAAACACCAACATATAGTCACAAAATACTACTGTTGGTGTCTTTACAGATCAACAAGCAAAGTGGGTCAAACTGTACTTTAGACACTATTTAAAACCAGTACTTCAACCAATCGCTAGCCACCGCAGAGGGAATCACTGCTTTTCATTCCATTCTAAGCATACGGCCACCACATGGTATGAATGGATTGTTACTTACCCTGTAAGCATCTATTTGTAACGTGTATATAAACCCACCCTCCTCTCCGGCAGCTTTTGGTTGCAGTCTTTACTACTGTATTTAATACTTTAAGTCACATACACTATATACACGTTTCTCTATTCTGTCACTATATTGCTACTTTTCTAATACTCTCCTGAAGAGCCAAAAGCAATCTAACAAAGCAGCTGAGGAACATGTGCAATACAAATTGGAGGAGGAGTACTCCAGCACCTGCAAGTGGTGCAGAATACCGCTGCATGCCTTTTATTTAAAAGATCATGGCATCCTTCTAGCTCCTCCTACCTGGACGAGTTATATTGGTTGCCAATGAGAAAGAGAATCTGGTATTAGCCCACCGGGCTTTTTATGAGAGGGGCCCTCTGCATCTGAGAGGCTGCAACCATATTGCCCGGTAATAGTTCTCCGCACTAATGATGCCCGTCTGATGCTTGTCCCACACGTTAAAGTGGTTACGATGGATGGCTCCTCTATTACTGTTTTTGTGGCACAGGCCTGGAATCCCATTCCTCCTAAGCTCTCGGAGACAGACTAAATTTTGTTTTCGGTAAATGCTAAAACCTTACTTGTTTATATTACACTGAATAAGAGAATTGGTATTTTTTCCTGTTTGCTGAGTGCTGGGGCACTCTTTGACTAGCTGCATTCTTTACAAGCTCATTCACCAACACGGTCCAAAAAAAGCAGTCTTCAGTCCATTTCCAGCGTCAGTGGCCCCTTGGCATCGACTTTTATGGAGTGCTCCTCTTGCACTGGATACAGGATATTGAGGATGCTGTGCAGAGGATGTGAGGCGTTTTGGGGCTGCTCCTATTTTGAGGGGCTTGGTGAGGTTATCTTGGCCATAGTGGTAGACGTCCTTCTCTTTCCTCTCAAGTGTGGCATAAGTCCAATTGCCTGGTACAGCGTTTTTTTCTTTTGGCTGTAACTTGCCTTCTGGGCGACCTAGCTGGCCTCCGATGACTCGCCCAGGTTCAGCAGACTTTGGGGCAACGTTTGAGCATTGGGTCTTTGTCCCTTGGGCTGCACGGTGACGAAGAGTGGTGAGTCCGGAATCTGGGCTACCAACTCTCTCCCGTAGGCTTCTTCAGCTGTAGTGGACCTGTGCTGCGAACAGGTCAGTCACCTGTCCCATGGAGTCTCTTGCTTCTGCTGGGCTCAGGAGTTGACTTCTCCACGAGCAATACACCGCAAGCATTGTAGCTTCTCCTTTGCTAGCCACTAGGTACAATAGGTTCAGTCCACTTCAGTGCAGTCTTTCTTTGCCGGATCCTTGGTGCAGCAGGGCAGTCCTCCTTCGGTCCTCTAATCCAGTCGTACGAAATTGGAGTTCTGGGGACCAGGCGTAGCCTTTTTATGCCCAGAAAATGCCCTCGGAGAAGGTTGCCGTCACTAGCCAATGGGGCTATCAGAATCCCTCCTGCTTGATTACACCTTCCTGAGAAGTGTGGCATCTAGGTATCCCAGAAGTGTCTCTTCTACCCACTCTCAAAATAGCAGAACGCGTCTCTGGGTGTAGAGCTCCCTAGCCCACCTTAGATGTGTGACTACCAAGGGGGCTACATGCCCCTGAAAAACCGGTTTGACGGCTGTGGTGGTGCCAGCTTGTCTACCTATAGTCTCCCCTCTCTCAAGTGTTCACCATTTAACCTTCAAAGGCAGTTTCCCCTTTGAAGCTTGCCTTTTGGGCCAACACTTGTGTGGCTTTCTGCCAAGAAAGGGTAACTCCTCTCCCCCCACGCAGGCTTCTATTGTGTCCTTTCCTGGGAGTCGTTTCCATGTCTCCCCAGGAGTATAGAAAGCTGTCTTAAGGAACAGACCCCATGTGCAACTGTGTACCAGCACGGTAGACTTAGTTAACAAATTAGCAGCTTTGTAAAAGTTGCACAATGCGACAAGTTACATTAATTTCGACTTGGCCATCAAACTCTGGCTTAATGTGAGAAGTTGTTTGATACCTTCAGTAGTCCCAGTCAGAAGTTAGCAAGGCTGAGGTGATACCTTGTAACAGCACTTGCCAATGTGACTAGTAGCCTTTTTTCACAACAATTGTCGGTTTTACTGTTAGAACATGTAAAAATATATGTTCCTCTTTCAACTCTATAGCATCCTGCCTTAGACCTACCTTAGGAGTGACTTAACAAGCAATGGCATAGGGAGTAGGTCTTGTCTTTGGGACCTTATAAGTGTTTAGCCATGCAGCACATTATCCTAGGTTCTGTGCTGCCATACAAATCTCATGTTGCAAGGTAGCATGGAAAAAACACTCCATCGAACATTTTATCTACCAATTCTAGAAATCGGTTAAAAGAGAAAGTGAGGTAAGGCCTGTAGCGATCTTTCTGCTTGATGCAGCATTTCATTCAAGTGCTTGTAGTAAATTTTGATTTGGAGACCGCATCTGAGCTATCCAACCTCTGTATGAGACTTGCCATGCTCTGTAAGCAGGTGAGATAAATTGGTCTGAGTGGTTACACTAATTGCCATTCATATAGCATATTACCAATAAATGCGCATTACAACTGAAAGGAACCCTTTTTATCAACCCTGGAATAACAAAAGATTGAGGGAAAACAGAAAGGTTCTACACTTTTGCCTTGCAGATGGCATGCAGCACCTTGATGCTTATTCATAATTGCATTGAGGTATAGTACAAAGATTAGATCTTGTGATCTGCAGGCAACATAAGGGTCTCTTAAAAAAAGAAAAAAAAAAAACTACTGAGCTGCTTGCCTAAAGTGCAAGTCTGTGATCTGCATATTACATGTTGTGCTTTGAAGACCCACTAACTTTCTATACTATTTTATGATGCATCAAACTGCATTAACCAGTAGTGATCATACCGTGGAAATTGTAAGATATTCAAAGATCTCTGCTGGGGGTGCCTTAACACTCAACCTATTTTAAAATGCATTCTGTTTGTGACAAATTAAAAAAGCCAGAACAGAATTATGATGATAATTTGTACGAATTGCCAATATGTGATAGAGACTTCTAGCTGCAGATTCCTTACCTTTGAATTTCCCCTTTTGAACTTTGGGTGAGCAATACCCCTTGCGCTCGCCGTCAGGTGGTTCCATTCGGCTCCGCATGACGTCATCTGTAGCGTCGGTTATGGTGTCGTGGTACCAATATAAGCGTCACCCAGGCGCGTGGACGTCAGTTCTTTTCTTTCAGCGCCATTTATGCGCCGACCAGAGGAGAGCTAGCCCTTTGTCGCTTTTTGACAGGCCTTTTCTCGAATCTTTGTCGAATTCGTAATTTTTTCCAACTTTCTGTGCGAGGATGTCTTTGAGGAAGACTGGATTCAAGCCATGCGGTGCCTACCACCGCATGTTGTCGGTAACCGAACCCCCACTTTGTCTGTCTCTGGTGTCTCGAGCGCGACCACCATTCGCAGTCGTGCTCGAACTGTCGAGCTATGGCTCCGAAGTCCTTACGGCATTGGGCAATGAAGCTCCTTTCAACCCGGCAGGTGACTCCATCCAGCAAGACTCCGCAGAGGTCCCGATCGAAGAAGAGGCGGTCACGTGACCACTTTCGGAGCTCAAAGTCCTCTTCGTCCCACTCGAGGTCCTAGGAACACTCTGGAACGAGGCACAAGAAGAAGAGGAATTCATCTTCGCCTCGACTGTCATCCATCGACAAAAGAGATAAGGAGCACGTTCTAGGCGCGGTTCTGCGGAGCCAGAACCAGGGTTGACTTGGCACCACCCTCCCTTTCCGGGATCTGGAGCGTCCCCCACTCAAATGAGTTTTACGAGGCATGCTCCTCCTATTTGAGTGGGCCGACCCCTCTGGTGAGCCCTCTGGCTCCACAGGATCGGAGTGGTCCCATCTGATTCAACGTAGTCTGCCACGGCGACGCTGGGGCCTCAGGGATCCGTTCCAGGTCGGCGCTGGTCATGCCATTGCGATTTCCGGCGTCGGACCCGAAGTCTGTGCCGCTGGTGACCATCAGCGGTACCCACCCCATCCTAATCCCTGACAACACTGAGTCGGAATGATGTCGCTCGACGTCGATTGAACCCAGGGGCTCTGTGTTGTAGCCTGAACACTTTGCGTATGCGTTAGGCTCAGGAGAGGAATGGGAGGGGCTTATGAACCCTTTGGAACATCAGGATGACTGCAGAGCAGTTGGACTGGTATGGTGAACTTGGGGAAGCCAGTGGACTGGACACTTCTCCAGATACTGGCATGCTCTCTCTGCCAGCTGACTCCTCCTCAGATGCTCCCTTTCATTGGAGCTGTTCTGGATACAGTTCAGTTTCGGGCCTATCCTCCCGAGCAGCGAGTCCAGGATATTCAGGTAATGATTCCGATGTTTCATCCTCTATCCTGGATTTCGGTGTGACTGACTCTGAGGCTGTCTGGCCTCATGGCCTCCTGAATTCTGTTGGTAAAGCATGCCAGGTAGCTTATGCGGGCTCTGCAGTGGGACCTGAAGTTCCAGTGGACATAGCAACAAAGAAATCTCACGGACGTGCTCCGGATCTCGGAGGGTACTGCAAAAGATCTGCAGTGGTGGTTGACGAACCGTGATTTGGTCAACAGTAGACCCCTCTCCCTTCCCCAACCAGATCTCAGTCTTGAGAGATTTGTCACTTCTGGGATGGGGCTTCCATCTGGGAGTGGTGGAAATCGGGGGACACTGATCTCCGGCAGAGTCTGGGCTCCACATCAGTATTTTGGAGCATCGAGCGATTCGATTGGCATAGAAAGCATTTCTTTCCTCTGTCAAGGGGAAGTTAGTGCAGGTGTTTACGGACAGCACCACCGCCATGTGGTAGTGCAACAAGCAGGGTGGGGTGGGGTCGTGGACCCTTTTGTCGAGAGGCCCTGTGTCTCTGGACATGGCTGGATCAGCAGGGCATAACTGGTGGTTCAACACCTGGCAGGTTCTCTGAACGCCAGGAGTACCAATATTGAATATGTCGTAGATAGGTAGTGGTGAACAAGGACAGTTTTTAATGATTACCAAGTTGAGGGCAGTCATCCATGTGCAGCTGTGTTCAGCATATCACGTTCAATAAATTATGAAGAGGCTCAACATCGGCGGCTGCCCTTAATGACTTGCTAAATGTTGAAAACAGTCCTTATTTACCACTGCCTATCTACGATATATTCGATATTGGTACTCTTGTCCATATTGGTATATTAATTATGTATTCGACTCTGGCACTTTGAGTTGGGTTACTGCCCAACGTTGACGCAAGAAGGTTACCCAGATCTCAATCTGAACTGTGCTAGAAGTATCATTGGATGATTAGTAGTTCCTTTGTGAAATTGGTTCGATACATATTCACTGATAATGCTGTTCTATACGAAATGCGTTGGATACGTATTTATGTTTTAAATAAAGAACATGAATAAAAAAGAAAAAGGACCTACTTGTCTAAATGTAATTTATGGTTTTTGCTTCTTGATAGTCTCTTGTTTGACTCCAAACGAATATTTTGCTTTTTTGCTTCTTGTTTTATCTCTAAAGATTTTGAATGCAAGTCGTGTCCAGGGATGCTATTCAGAAGAGATCTTGTCCACGGTTTTATGCCAATTTAGAGTAAATAATGCGAGATGACAAGACATGGTCAAATACATCATTTGCTCTGCTCTGGACATGACTGACATTTTGGTTAACTGATGAACTTTCAATTTGACAGTACCCTTCGATTTGGGGACAAGGAGGACTCTTCCTAGGAGCTCTTAAAAAGCCCCAGCATGCACCCTTGGCCTTTCGGCACTCATGCTGCAGTATCCCTAGCTGTTTTGACCCCTTACGGGGTTTTGTAAGGGGCATCAGCAGAAGTAATGCCAATCTTCGCAACAACAGGAGCCTCCTCCCCCCCCCCCCCCCCCCCTTCCCCCTTTGAGTTCCAGCTTACAACCCTTAGGTCCTTGAGGGCAACATACTACCTAGACTACCATTTTGGGACCTGCTACAGTGGCACTCAAGCTGCTTTGATTTGCCCTTAAAGACCCAGAGTCATCCAGTACAGTGGGGGATCCAACAGTTCCTCCCAGCTATAAATCCACATTAGACCGCTAGGCTTTGTAGTTGGTTCATTTCCTCCCCACTTCGTAGTCCCCTGCTCTATTGCTAGCTCAGATTTTGGTATACCCTTCTTTAGTAATAATGCAGGAAGTCAACCCTTCTGCTGGTCAATGTAAAATTGAAATAGTAGTGGTCTTGGAAAGGGGTGCTACTCATTAATTCTTTGTGCTGAAAGACAAAGACCTCAGACCTGTACTAGACCTCTGGCCATTTAACTTTTGTTTTTGTGGAAGGACAAGTTCAAAATACTCACTCAGACACACATCCTTTCTCTTCTGAATACTGGAGACTGGATGGCTTCATTGGACTTGCAGGACCCTGTTTTCATATATCCATTGAGCAGTCTCACAGGTTCTACCTTCTGTTAAGGATGAGATTATATATTTTCCAATGTGTTGTGTCTTAATGCCTCGCCTCGGCGCCTCCGGTGTTCATTAAAGTAATGATGGACGTCTCAGCTTTTCGAAGGTTGGAAGAACATGTATTCCGTACCTCGATGACTGGCTGCTCATGGCAGGTCCACTGCAGTCAGTTGTAGATCACCTCTGGATGATGATGGTTATCTTGACCTCCTTTCCTTTCCATCAGTGAGCAAAAATCCTATCGGAGGCAGACAGACTTCCTGTCACAGCTGCCATCCTGGATACATTGACATTTAAACCATTGCAGCAAGTCTAGCAGGTTCAGGATTTTATCCTGATGTTTTGAACTCAGTCTGGTTAAGGATGCTTTTGAGTCTTCTTATACTCCTAGTCTAGTGCACCCTCCTTGAACCGTACACCAGATGGCCTATGTGGGGCATGCAGTGGAATCTCAGGTTTCAGTGTGCCCAACACAGAAAGGTGCATTTTAGACTTCATCCAGCTCTCTCAGAAGGTGGCTTTGGTTCTTAAGTGGTGTTAGATAAACACCAACATGAACTGCGGTAGGCCACGCTCATTTCCCCATCCAGACTTCATGGTTGTGGTGGGTATGTCACTGCTGGGGTGGGGGAGGATTATTGTAGATTTTTTGTAATCTGAGGCTTTTCTCCAGTGAAGCACCAGCTGAATCTAAGCCTTATGGAACTTTGTGCAGTCTAGCTGCCTCTGAATGTCTTCCTGTGGAACATCAAGAGGGAGGCTGGTGCAGGTCCTCACTGACTACATGACGGCCAAGTGATACCGCACCAAGCTGGGCAGAGTAGGATCTTGTGACTTAAGGTCTTGCGCTTATGGAGATGGCATGACCAGTAGCAGAAAATTTTAGTGACAAATACCTGACCGAATGCCAGTGTGGATGAGCTGATTAGATTGCTGCTTGCGGACTACTAATGGCGTCTTCATCTAGGGTGGCACTAGACATCTTCAAATAGTGTGTTAGATCTCTAGATCAGTGCTGAAAATGTGCAGTGTCAAAAAATATCCTCTCTAGAGTTACCTCCAGGAGAGTTACTCTGACACGGATTTAATGTGCGGTAGCACACGTCTTTTGTACCTATTTCCACTGTTCCTTAAGTGTTGAAGATGTACTGGGTCCTTGTTACCTTGATAGCCCAAGATTGTGCCAGTAGGGTGAGTTATCCAGATCTCTTCAGCCTTAATATTTGCCCTTCTCTCCACTTACCCGTTCGGGAGGATCTCCTGCGTGGCGATTGAGTGGCAGCTCAGTTCCTTTAATTTTCTCCCTGCAGTAATTCACGTCATTCTTCCCGGCATATTTCGTTCAACGAGCTCACTTTATGTTGGATGCTGGAAGAAATTTGTAGTCTAGTCTGGGACCTATCATCTTATTTCTCTGAAGGCCAAACCTAATGTATTATTTGTTTTGTCATTGACCCCCCAGGGCACAGTTAAAGGTTGCATGTCAGCCTTTTTGGCTTTTCGTTGTTTGCCAGACCAGCCATCTCTTTTCAATCAACTGTAGTGATAAACTTTCTGAAAGGTTTGACTTGCATTAATCCTCCAAAACCTTTTACCATGCCACAGTACGATCTCAATTTGCTCATATGCACGCCAGTTGAGCCAGTGCATATTAGTGCCCTAGGGCTTCTGTCAATAAAAACATTCTTTCTTATTGTGGTCAGTTCTGCGCTGCTTGAGTAAACTACAGGCACTGTTCCTTCCTAACTGTATGTGGAAGAAAGGGTTCCCCTAGTTTCTTTTAGGTTCAAGAGGAGGGGAAAGGGCACATGTAGAGAAAACAACCTCTTGTCTGACCTATTTTAATTGTTAATGATAGTTATTCATGCATTTGGTAATCCCCAGAGCCACAAAACATTTCAAGGATAACTTACTCTTGAATCTATTTATTGGTTTTTATTTTTATGACACATTTATAGAATTTCATTTAACACATAGTTTATGTACAAAATAGACATTGCCATACACATATTTTTCCATTAAATTGGGTGACAACAATTTATAAGAAAAGAAAAGGCACATAGAGACAAAAATCTTTTTTGGTTCAAATGATTGAATTTAGAGAGACAAATAAGAAAACCTTAAGAGAGGGACCCCACGAAAACATACCATCACACTGTCATTCTCACCTGTCACTCCACCCTTGCATACTGTCAATCATACCACAAAAAAGTTTCCTTTTTTTTAAAACTAAAAAACCACATCTGGTGTAAGATCCTGTTTGAGTTATAGTCCAGGAATTGATAAGATTCGAGAGAAACACAAAAGATTTTGGTCAAAGCATTAACACAAAGTTTCTACTATGGGTCTCCCAGATATGTGGTCGCTGGTCGGTCTACGCACGTTTCAGAGACTGTATGCGAATTTCCCGTCTCCTTCTTCAGGACCAATATATTTTTTAAAAAAATGTCTTTATAGTCTGTGCGGCGAAAAGGAGGGGTTCTCTATGTATAGTGCAGCGAAGAAAACTCTCTGGTTCAAAAGGGACTCATCCGTTTTTCAACTTGCAGCATGATGGAAAAAGCTCTTTGGGTTAGGCTCTGTTGCCTATCATAGGTTAGTTTGTACAAGAGTTAATATTTTTCAGTCTGTTAGATGTTTGGTTCTCCTTATGTTCTTATTTTTCTTATATGCAATGCAGCAGATAAAAGCCACGTTTTCTAGGAGGCTATCTTGGTTCCATCTAGATAGTTAGCGTACACAGTTCCCCAGAGAATGTGAGAGATATACTTCTTATCTCCCGTAGGCTTCCTCAATTAAGGCACTTCCGATGTTCAAAAAAACATTCTCCTAGTTTCCAAAATGCTGGTGCCAATATCGTTCTTCTCAAACCGGAAAAGGTCAGACAAGAGGTTGTTTTCTCTACATGTGCCCTTTTCTCTACTGTTCCTTCCTAAACCATTTTGTTCCTAGACAAATGGATGCGTAGGACTCTCTCAGTGCTAATAATGATGTTGTATGTAATGCAATGTAAAAGGCATTTCTAAAGCACACCTTTACTCCGAGGAGCGTCCTGGTACTCTGCACTACCAGTGTTCTTGGTCACTACCACCGCCATGTAGCATTGCAATAAAGTGGGTGGGGTTTAATCGTGAACCCCTCATAAAGAGCCGCTACTTATTTGGACATGGCTGGAATGTCAGGGCATGTCCCTGGTGGTTCAACACCTGGCTCGCGCTCTGAACGCCAGAGCGGATGAACTCAGCCACAGATTCTTAGCTTATAATGAATGGCGTCTCCACCCGAATGTGGTGCAATGTCTCTTACAGCAGTGGGGAGAGCCTTGGTTAGATAGGTTAGCCAAGAAAGCTGAGAGATTAAACTAAGGGGACCGGGTTCTGTAGACCAAAAGTGCTCAAAATTCCCCTTGATAAATGAATCTAGACACTTAGACACAATGACATCAATCAATCTAATTCAGTACCATGGGAATTCAAAAAAAGATGCAGGTCTTTAATTGTATTAATTTAATATTCATATGTTTAAAAAGCTCTTTAAATAAAATCACAAATGCACCGACATAACAAATACAATACAAAAAAATATATAAAAAATGGGGGAAAGTTCTCAAGACGGTCCAATTTGCCTTTCGTGATAAAACCCACTCCCCCTACAAGTGCCACTGGATCTTAATGGGTATGAGAAATAACTTATTGCCATCATCCATGCACTGTAAGACGTGCTTTTGTGTTCTGTCGAAACATTTCTCAAGCGCAATTTTGAGCACTTTTAGATTGCTTTCCCACAGCCGAGAACCCACAGTGTCATCCGGTTTGCACTTGCGAGTTTCCAAAGCAACTCTCGCTTGGAGGCACTTTTAGGTTAGAGTGGCGCGACTGCCTCCTATATGCCTTTCTGCCAATACCACTTCTGCCCAGACTTCACAAGAAGATCCGGAAGACCGGTCTCAAGTCATTTTTGTGGCTCTGAATTGGGCTCAGTCTGGTATCCTGAGCTGTTGAGCATGACCATTGGTCCTCCAGTCAGGCTGCCTCTTCTAGAGGATCTTCTGTCATAGCAACAGGCGAGGGCTGTGCACCCAAAACTGCATACCCTTCACCTTCATGTGTGGAGATTGAGCGGCGACAGTTGACCGCTTTAGACCTTCCTCCTGAAGTCTGTAGTGTTCTTCTAACAGCCAGGCGTCCCTCCACCAAGTCGGTATACTCCTGCTGTTGGGACAGGTTTGTGTCGTGGTGTGACTCACTTTCTACACCTTTATCAAAAGTTCTATTGTTTGCATTGTTCACCCAACAGAGCTCTGCTCTGGGCCCAGTTGAGTGTTTCCTTTCTGCCATCTCAGCATTCTTCTCATTGCCGGCCCAACTTTTCCTCTAAGTGACATGTTGTGGCCAGGTTTCTTAAAGGCCTGCAACATATATTTCCATCTGTGAAACCTAAGAAATGCTGATATAGTTAATGGTGGCTGTTGTATTTGATGAGTATTCTTCTTTGCAGGTACCTACAATGTCCAAGGCCAGCGAGTGAAGGTGTACCAGACAGACGGGCCAGAGCCCTGGCTAAATGGGGTAGTTATCCAGCAGAACCCTGCCAGCTGTATCATGGACATATCCATTAGTGAGGTATGATGCAAACACCTACAGAGAACTCCTTGCCATATATTTTAATATGCGTTGACTGTGTCCTTCATGAGCCATTGCGCACCCCTTATGGAAGCCAGTGAATGTGGTTTAAAATCTCTACTAGACGTGACATGTCTGGGGGATATCCCCATTCATTTACATTTTGTAAACTCACGTTGTGTGGAGCTTGGTAGGAGTGTTTTTGATGGCTGGCTGAAAGAGAGATTGATTGAGAGAGATTGATTGAGAGAGATTGATTGAGAGAGATTGATTGAGAGAGATTGATTGAGAGAGATTGATTGAGAGAGATTGATTGAGAGAGAGATTGATTGAGAGAGAGATTGATTGATTGATTGATTGAGAGAGAGATTGATTGATTGATTGATTGAGAGAGAGATTGATTGATTGATTGATTGAGAGAGAGAGATTGATTGATTGAGAGAGAGAGAGATTGATTGATTGATTGATTGAGAGAGAGAGAGATTGATTGAGAGAGATTGATTGAGAGAGATTGATTGAGAGAGAGAGAGATTGATTGAGAGAGAGATTGATTGAGAGAGATTGATTGAGAGAGAGAGAGATTGATTGAGAGAGAGATTGATTGAGAGAGATTGAGAGAGAGAGAGAGAGATTGATTGAGAGAGAGATTGATTGAGAGAGATTGAGAGAGAGAGAGAGAGATTGATTGAGAGAGAGAGATTGATTGAGAGAGAGAGATTGATTGATTGAGAGAGATTGATTGATTGAGAGAGATTGATTGAGAGAGAGAGATTGAGAGAGAGAGAGAGAGATTGATTGAGAGAGAGAGAGAGAGAGAGAGATTGATTGAGAGAGATTGATTGAGAGAGATTGAGAGATTGGGAGAGAGATATTGTTTGGTTTTGTCATGAAGCGGGGGCAGAGACAAAGGGGAGTCCCCTTCCCCCTGTAATGTTGATGGGGATTGTCGTTTTTAACACGACTACAGCCTGAACTGCTGAACGGATTTACACCAGATTTTGCAGAATGTTAGATCTTGGTGTAGAAACTGTATGTTCGAGGCATACGAGCTGCAGATCACACACTTAGGATAGTAGATCGCCATCTGGTGTTGGGCTTGGATGCTTGGTTGTTGTTGTCATCGGAAGAAATCTTTGGTCACGAGATAGGTGACTCCTCCCTTGGACTACAGTGCGCATGGGCATCAACTCCATCCTTAGATTGTTTTTTTTCGCCATTGGGTTCGGATGCAACTTTTCCGCTCCGGTTGGAAATCTCAATTCCAAGCTTTTCGAAGCGAAAAACTTCCACAAAAATATCGAAGCACCTTCACTCGACATAGATTTCATCAGCTCGATTCCGGACGTCGACGCGGGACGCTGGGCCTATCCACGCCGTGAGGCCTACGGCTCATGGAAAGGACGCCTTTCAAAAAATGCCCCCTGTGTGCAGTAAAATTTACGCACAGTGACCACCACAAAGTCTGCAACCTGTGCCTATCACCGGAACACGACTAGTCCAGCCTGCGCAGCATTTCGATCCAAAAAGACCATTCGAGATCGAATGGCTCGACGCCACATCATGGCACAGAGACAAGCTCCGGAACCAGAAAACATCTTTGATGAGGGTCCTGATGTCCCGGAAGAAGATTCCGAGGATCTACAAATCATCTCCGAAGCAGACGACTCAGACGACCTCATTACTCCTGGGCAACGCGTGAGCACTACTGCCCCTGCCCCAACCCCTCCAAAACCAAAGGCATTGGTCAAGACTTCGCCTGCTGGCCTCAGTCGAGACCGAAAACATCCTTCAGAAGCCCTGCCTCCAGGCTCGGCTCCGAAGAAACATAAGCCTTCCGGTAGCTCGGGCCCGAGCAAGCCGCATGTCATTGTTCCACCGGCACCTTCGGCACCGAAGACAAAAGACCTCTCGGCACCGAAATCTGCTCCGACGCCTTCGGCACCGAAAACATCAAGGCCCATAGATAAACCGGCACCGAAAGTTCCCAAGCCTAAAGATACAACTACGGCTCCGAAACCATCATCGGCACCGAAACCACCGGCTAAGGACTCTCATACACCACCTAAAGCCAAAAACTACACCGATCATCCAAAACCTCGATTGGAACCGAAAAAATCAGCGCCAGAAACTGTTCCCGAGGAACAAGAACTTTTCCATCCAGATCCCATTGATCCAAGACAGAAAAAGATTTATATTAATCCAAAGACTGGACATGTTACCACGGTGCCATGTAAAAAACGGAAACTGGACACACCACCTGCCCCAGTTCTATAAACAAGAAGGACTCTGCAACATCGCCTATTCCTCCTTGCTCTCCCATACTACCTTCTACCCCACCCCCTCTACCTACACCACCCTTACCTCTACCCTCTCCATCACATACACCACCTCCACAGGATGATGATGATGACCTAGGGGGAGTGGGCGATCCTAATGATCCGTTAACGGATCCAGATACCGCACCACTGGATGATTGGGCATTCCCTCTACCAGACATGTCTGACCCTCAACCATATCCCTCCAAACCATCACCTCCAGATGACCACCTGGGGTTTGGCCAATTATTAAATAGAGCAGAACTTTACATTGGCGTCACCATGCACTCCGATGCACCTGAGGAAGTCTTCCTATTAGATACTTTTGAGCAATCTCAAAAGTCTGTACAAATTTTACCTATGATTAAAGGAGTCATAAAACACGCCCCAGAGGTATTTAAAGACCCCGTCCGTGCCAGGGTTCTTAACCCAAGAATAGAAAAGAAATAGAGGCCTGCCCCTGAAGATCCTTGTTACATCAAAGGACAGCTCCCTTTGGATTCTTTGGTCGTTTCCAATGCTAGGAAACGCGCCAACTCCCAAACCACAGGAGATGCACCACCCCGACAAAGAATCCAAACTGTTAGAAGCTTCTGGCAAACGAGTAGCAGCACAAGCCGCTAACCATTGGCGTATTGCCAACACCCAAGCCCTACTAGCACGCTATGACAGGGCTCACTACGACCAGTTGGAGAATCTGTTACAACATCTGCCAGACCAATATAAAACCCAGGCAAATGACCTTATCCAGGAAGGAAAACTTATTTCAAATGCGTCAATTAAATGTGCGCTTGACGCCGCAGACACCGCCTCTAGAGCCATAAACACAAGTGTGCTCCTTAGACGACATGCCTGGCTGCGCCTTTCAGGCTTTAAGCCAGAGGTACAAACTACCATACTTAGTCAGCCATTCAACCAAGAACAGCTATTTGGGCCAGCAGTAGACACTGCCCTTGAAAAAATGAAAAAAGACACAGAGACTGCTAAGTCCATGGGAGCATTACAGTCTCCACAACCACGTGGCTCCTTTCGACGCTCCTTCTACAGAGGAGCATCCAAGAATATGGGAGCGGACACCTCCTCCACCATTAAACCCGCTATACAAACATCCCCCAGTAGAGGATATTTTAGAGGAGGATATATAGGAAACAACAACAAGGGACGAGGTCGAGGCACCTCCCCTGCCACAAAACAGTGACTTTCCTCCACTCCCCCCAGACCATTCCACTCCAGTCGGGGGAAGACTCAAACAGTTCCTACCTGTCTGGAACTCCATCACAACAGACAAGTGGGTAAGACAAATTATCCAGTATGGTTACTGCCTGGAACTCACAAATACCCCCCCACATATACCACCCAAACAGCGTTCCATGTCACCAGACCCTCTTACGCTCCTCAAACAAGAGGTTCTCTCATTGCTTCAAAAACACGCAATAGAGCCAGTTCCCTTACATCAGGGTACATGGGTATACTCCCTATACTTCCTAATCCCCAAAAAGGACGGGGACTCTAAGACCAATACTCTACCTCAGACCCCTAAATCTGTATATAAACTCAGATAATTTCCATATGATCACTCTTCAAGTGCTCCCACTACTACAACAAGGCGATTTCCTTGCCACACTAGATCTCAAGGACGCCTACTTCCACATTCCCATACATCCTGCTCACAGGAAGTACATAAGGTTTGTGGTGGACGGACAACACTACCAGTTTACAGTCCTTCCATTCGGAGTAACAACCGCGCCCAGAGTATTCACCAAATGTCTAGCAGTAGTAGCAGCACACCGCAGAAGACAACAAATGCATGTCTTCCCGTATCTAGACGACTGGCTAATAAAAGCCAAGTCATTCAACAAATGTGTTCTACACACTCACCAAACTATCCAAATCTTACACAACTTGGGATTCACAATAAACTATCCCAAATCTCATCTCCAACCCTCTCGCATACATCAGTATCTAGGAGCCACTATAAACACCTCCAAAGCCCTAGCATATCCCAGCCCAGCCAGGATAGCCAATATACAAGCTCTTATCGCAAAATTTGAAACCCAACACTCTCTTCCAGCAAGAGTGTTCATGCAACTCATAGGCATGATGGAGTCCTGCATCTTCATTGTGCCTTATGCAAGACTTCAAATGCGTCCCTTGCAAGAATGTCTAGCACGTCAGTGGAACCAGGCTCATGGACAACTTACAGATCTGGTGTGGGTGGACAGCCGCACACATCGCTCTCTCAAATGGTGGAGCATAAACAACCTGTACAAAGGGCGGCTGTTTCTAGAGCCTCTTCCACAGATAGTGCTGACAAGGGACGCATCACTCACTGGATGGGGAGCCCATCTCCTCGGACACACCACTCAGGGCAAATGGACCACTCAACAGAAAGTGCTCCATATCAATTACCTGGAACTACTAGCAGCGTTCCTAGCACTAAAATCATTCCAACTACATCTCCAGAACAAAACTGTCCTCATCCGGACGGACAACATGACAGCCGTGTATTACATACAAAAACAAGGAGGCACACATTCTCTCCAGCTGTCCCAGCTCGCACAGAACATTTGGAGATGAGCCATTCCCCAGAACATAAACCTACTTGCAGAACACCTTCCAGGGATTCACAATCAAATTGCCGATCTGTTAAGTCGACAAACTCAACAGATCCACGAATGGGAACTACAACCTTTTTCCAACAATGGGGCCCACCAGACATAGATCTGTTCGCCACACACGAAAACGCAAAGTGCCCAACCTTCGCCGCCAGGTTTCCCCACCCGGAGTCAAAGGGCAATGCGATATGGATGAATTGGTCAGGCAGATTTGCGTACGCTTTTCCGCCTCTCCCATTCATTCCATTAGTGGTACGCAGGCTCAGGCAACAGTCTCTCAAACTGATCCTAGTAGCTCCCACATGGGCACGCCAGCCGTGGTTCCCAACACTACTGGAACTCTCGCTAGTTCCACACCAAAAACTACACCTCTCCCCGTCCTTATTAACCCAGAACCATGGAGAAATCAGACACCCAGATCCAGGTCAGCTGAATCTAGCGATCTGGCTCCTGAAGTCCTAGAGTTAGGTTACCTAAACCTGCCACCAGACTGCATGAATATTATAAAGGAGGCCAGAAGACCTACCACTAGATCCTGCTATGCTGCAAAATGGAAGAGATTTGCCATTTACTGCATTAACAATCATATAAACCCACTGGATGCATCCATCCAAGACATCATCTGCACTTCCAAAGATCTAATTTGGCATACTCATCCATACGTCTCCACCTAGCAGCATTAGCAGCCTACTTACAAAATAGACAACACTTGTCACTATTTAGAGTACCTGCGATCAAAGCCTTCATGGAAATACTAATAAGGATTATTCCTCCCGGATTACCACCCTCTCCAGTGTGGAATCTAAACATTGTTCTTACAAGACTCATGGGACCCCCATTTGAACCTCTGCATAAATGCGAAGTATAGTTCCTCACATGGAAAGTGGCTTTCCTTATCGCCATCACATCCCTCAGAAGGGTAAGTGAGATCCATGCTTTAACCATACAAGAACCATTCTTACAATTACACCGCAACAAAGTGGTTCTTAGAACAAATCCGAAATTCCTTCCAAAAGTCATATCTCCGTTCCATCTTAACCAATCAGTAGAGTTACCAGTATTCTTACCAAATCCAGACTCGGTAGCTGAAAGACCTTAGACGTTAAAAGAGCCATTCTTTACTACATTGACAGAACCAAGTCATTCCGCAAAACAAAACAATTGTTTGTTGCTTTCTCTCCACCACATAAAGGCAACCCCATTTCCAAATAGCTAGGTGGATAGTTAAATGTATCCAAATATACTACCACAAGGCTAGGCGCACACTAACGGTTCCCCCTAGAGCGCATTCCACACGCAAAATAGGGGCTTCATGGCATTCTTAGGAAACATTCCCTTAGAAGATATTTGTAAGGCAGCCACATGGTCTACAACACACACCTTCACTAAACACTATTGTGTTGACGTGCAAGCAAAGCAACCAGCTTCTGTGGGCCAAGCTGTCTTTAAAACTTTATTCCAAACTGCTGCAACGGATACAGGTGACCACCGCTAGGGGAGACACTGCTATATAGTCTATCCTTAGTGTGTGATCTGCAGCTCATATGCCTCGAACGGAATATGCTACTTACCAGTATGCATCTGTTCTTGCCATGTAGAGCTGCAGATCCACACACGCCCACCCACCTCCCCGGGACCTGTATCTGTTCCAGCATTGTCTTACTTAGACATCACACATGAACATCTCTCTTTTCTACAAACTCCATCATTTCCCATCATGGCGAAAAACAATCTAAGGATGGAGTTGATGCCCATGTGCACTGTAGTCCAAGGGAGGAGTCACCTATCTCGTGACCAAAGACTTCTTCCGAAGACAACAACAACCTGCAAGCATCCGAGCCCAACACCAGATGGCGATCTACTATCCTAAGTGTGTGGCTCTGAAGCTCTACATGCCAAGAACAGATGCATGCTGGTAAGTAGCATATTCCTTTTGTAGTTTGATGTAAATCTGTTCAGTAGTTTCGGAGATATTGACATTAATGCATATCTAGGGACGCAGATTCACCCATGGGGAATGCGCGGGTTGAGGGGCAAAGCAAGGCCCTGATTGGCTGGCCACAGCCTGATAAGAAAATTGCAGCCACTATTTTGTTTGACGCTTGGCCAGGGGGAGGGAAAATAAAGTGTTAAAATATATAAGGGGTCAGTATAGAGGTATCCTGAACCCTTAGGACACAGAATCTGGGATCCGCTTGTGCCCATGTGTAGGAAAGTGCCTTTTATTTGGCATGGTTAATTACATACTTTTTGCCAGATACATGATGCCAACTTAGTGTGTGCTGGGATCCTGCTAACAAAGCCCCAGCACCTGTGTTCCATCCCTAATTGTACCTTTGAAGCCAGAATTGGCACATCTCTGGCCACAGGTAAGCCCCTTGTAAAAGTCACACTGGGTACCAAGGGCACTGTGACCAGGGAAGGCCTCTAAGGGCTGCAGCACCTATTTCACCACTCTTAGTGACCCTGCACCTTTACACCAACATCCTGCCATTGCACACTGCGTGTTTTGGTGCAGAGAAAAGTAAAGTCGACATGGCACACATGCCTGTGAGTCATGCCTGAAATCCACTGCTTGTGGCCTAGGTAAGTCACCCCTCTAGCAGGGTGCACTAGCACACAGTTGAGGGTGCACTAAACTTATCACTGAACCCCTACAGTGTCTAAGTAAATTCAGTAGAGCCATGAGGAGTATATGGTTTAGGAGTTGGTCATCATGAACTCCATAGCTCCATTGTGGCTTTACTGAAACCTAGGAAGTTTGGTAGCAAACTTCTCTGCACATTAAACCCACACTGATACAGGTGTGGGATTTAATGTAAAATGCACTCGGAGGGCATCTTAGAGATGCACCTTGAAGAATGACCAGCCTTGGTGTGGTGCCTAAATGGCTACCTGCCACTTGCCACCACCAGACATGTTTCTGGACCCTGCGTAGGAGGCCTCAGCTCTCTGGGTCCAGAAACAAAGCCCATCCAGGGCAGAGGTGTCCTGCCTCCACCCCCAGGATGGTCTGGGTTCATGAAGGGGAAGCTTCAAAGGCCTGCCGCCTTTAACTGGACCTGTGTTTTGCTTCCTCCAGCAACGGGCTTCCACTGGTTCTATTCCCCACTTTGGGTGGGAGGCTCGAAGTGAAAACCAAGTTAGGACAGAGGTGTGCCTACATATGCCAACCCCACCGGTGAGGAACACAAGGTGAAGCACCCATCTCAGTCCTCTCCATCTTGAAGATGAGGTTACACAGCCAACCAGAGAGAGGCACATGACCCCCTCCCACTGGAGGGTGGTATAATAGAGGGTCTGCTCAAGAAAGGGACGCACTGGTCCCAACCTGCACACCCCCGTAACTCCCCTAAATTTAGTATTAAGGGGCAACCTCGAACCTTGCCTCCTCAGATTCGAGAAGATGAAAGGAGGACTGAAGAGCTATGCTGAACAAGGAAGAAGACACCACCTGCTTTGGCCCCAGCCCTACCTGCCTGTCCCAACTTCGAACTGCAACCAGAGAAACCCCGGCGTCTCCAGCAGCCTTCCAGATCCTGGGGGACCTGTCCTACCTTCACCAAAAAAATCTGTCTTCTGTGAGCAGCGGATTTGCTCAACCAAAAGACTCAAACACAGACCCTGGATTCAGCCAACTCTGTGGTTCTGCACCCGACGCGCACGGCTGAAGTTAGTGGCCCATGTAGGAAGCAGGCTCTGTATATACTATACCAAAATGGGGTATAGCTTGCACAGAGTCTAGTGCAACCCCAAAGGTAGTCGGAGGTAAAATTAGATAGCACCTTACTCTCTATTTGTGATAGTGTGGGCGAGCAGTAAGGCTTTATCAGAGGGTAGTGTTAAGTATTTGTTGTACACACTCAGGCAGCAAATGATGTCACATACTCAAAGACTGAACTCGGACCAATTTGTTTGTATAAAAATATTATTTAGTAAAAAAAAAAAAATCGGTAACCAAACAAGCCTGGTACAGGTACATGTAAATGGTACTTTTCAAGGCATGTTGAACAATACAAGCAAGCTGAATGAAAACGTTCGTACAGGTATGTAAATACTTAGCATACAGTGGAAATTATGGTTGGATCACTTTTGATTACTTTTTTAGAGTTCTTTAGTGATTACTTAGTTAGATTTCTTTAGGGATCACTTTTTTAGATTTCTTTAGGGATTACTTTTTCTACTCTGTGTGATATGTCTAGATATCACACTGGGACATTTCCTCGAGAAAAGGTAAGTAAAGCATTTTTTTAGATATTTGCAGTTTTTCAAGTTCTAATACAAAACCAACTACACACAACAATTTTCACAAGAAAGCAGTCAATGCAATTCTATGGGAGGAAATGAAGTTATCGGTTTCAAGGTAAGTACTTGGGTTTGGGAGTTGGTTTTCTGAAGTTAGAATCAGGGTTCCCCCAGGGTCAAAGATGCACACTCAAAGGGCCCTCAGCTGCACCCTCAAAGGGCCCTCAGCTGCACCAGGGCAGCCTGGTGCAGAGTGCTGAGGCCCAATGTTATCCAATGGGGGCTAGGGGGCCTCCTGTTGGTGGCTGCTCACGAGCAGGCCACAAGGTTGTGGGAGCAAAGCTCCTGGTGTTAGGCTCAGGGCAAAGGGGGGTCCGAGTTAGTCCCAAAGTACACCTGCAGCGGTGGCTGGGTGCAGGGTGCTGTTTTGGCGTCAGTGCCCTGTTTTCAATGGGGGTTCTCCGGTTACAACAAAGACTGCAGGCTGGGGGACAAATATCATCTGGAGGCGTCCACCAGTTGGAGAGGTAAGTTGGGATGCCTGGAGATGATGGGACACAGTTGGTTGGGCCACCGAATGGCGTGGGACATCAGGTGCAGGGGTGTCTTTAGGCGTTGGGTTTTTTACCAGCTCTTGTCGCGGTCAGGGGGATCCTCCAGAATGGAACTGCAAGCGTCAATTGGAGATTTGAGGCAGGTCAGAGATCACAGATCTCGGGACAGGATCGCGGGGGAGACCTCCTCGTGGTGTTGGGCCACTCGTATTCTGGTTGTGGGCGTCTGGTGCAGTGGTGCTGATTTGGCTGGAGCCAGAGTCTGGTGTTGAGCAAATCTGGTTCTCAAGGGAGACAGTCTTGATTTTGGTAGGCAGGGCAGGTTCTTCGGGTTCTTGAGGGCTGCTGGCTGCAGGACACACCGGGATTTCGCTGCAGTAGGTTTGAAGTGGGGACAGGCTGGTAGGGCTGGGGCCAAGTCAGTAGGTGTCGTCCTCTTCTTAGTTCAGCACGACTTCCATGGTCTTTCTCTTCTTCTGGTCGGTTCTGATCTGAGATGGCAAGTTCGGGGTTGCCCCAAAATACTATATTTTGGGGTTTTACTGGTAAGTAAAGGTTAAATAAAGTTGGGACCAATGAGTCCCTTCCTTGGGGTAGCTACACCCCTTATTATGCCACCCTCCAGTGGGAGTGGGGCATATGCCTCTCTCTGGTTGGCTAAGTCGCCCCATCTGCAAGATGGTGGGGACTGAGAGTTTGCTTTACTTTGCCTCCCCCACCTGAGAGGTGGGGTTGGCAAAGGTGACCATATGTCCCTTCTTCACTTGATTTTCCCGCCGATTCTCCCGCCCAAAGTGGGGGTCAGAACCAGTGAGGGCCATTCGCCGGAAGCTGCAAATGGCTGGGGTAGTTAACAAGGGCGGCACGCTTCCCCTTAGTGGACCATGCCGATCCTAGAGGAGCAGGCTTGGCACATCGTCCCAGGATGTGCATTGTTTCAGGACCCTGAGAGCGGCAGGCTGTCGAAACATGTCTAAGGGTGGCAGCTGGCGAGCAGCTATAGGCACAGCAACTGGGGGCTGAACAATAACCGCATTCAGCAATTCTTCACACTCGCCCAATAAATCATCTATCCAATCAATGAAAGTCGTCCAGTCCCTCCCCCCCCCCCCCCCCCCCCTAGCCCCCCCCCCCCCCCGGCTCATTTTTTTGATTTCTTCATTTTCCTAGTCCCACTTGCACCCGGCCTCCCCTTCCTTCCTTTTACCCATATTTGCTTGTGGGGAGTAACTGGCCTTTGAGGTTACCTTGTCTTGTGGCTATAAATGGCCACTAACAAGTAAGCTGAAGTAATAGGCGGTTACAGGGAGCATTATGCGAGCTACTCTCAGGGCAAATTGGCCTTCGGAACTAGATGATCGATACACGTCACAAGACACCACTAACCCAGCCCCCCAAGTGGTCATTTAGACAGCTAAACGAATGGTTGGCACCAGAACAGTACCTTAAATGAAGCAGGTTAGAGGGGGGGCCCAGCTCTGCTTCGTCCTGGTGCTGATGGGCGCAGTATGAGCCCGTCCTTAGCCCGGGCTTCGCCGGACGTGGCTCCGACATGTCCTGCGCCACAGGAGTTCTTCCGGCGCTTTATGCATACATCCCGGCAAGTGGGAGGTGGCAGGCAGGAGACCACTCCTTAAACTTGGGAAACTGGACTCTGCAGTTTTGCGGTCCACTGCAATCGCAGGAGGTCTCGTGCAGGGGACAAAAAGGCACAGTCCCAGCGCTCTGCATAGCTGTCTTAAGGGGCTGGGGAGGGAGTGGGTTGCTGGCATTTGTACCAACCCCTTTCAGTGGCACATTTTGGAGCCCTTTGGGTACACCTCTTCTTGCACCTCTCCATCTCTTTTCAGTAAAGAATAGCGATCTTTTTGATGTGCTTCCTTTGTCCTTGCTTTCTTTGCATAAACCACTAAATTTGTAGTTTCTGTGCTGTTAGTGCTTTCTTGAAGATCGATAGGAGAGACTGTCTTCTGAAAGTCTTGTGTTTTGATTGGTTCTGTTGGGTGCTTGATGCTTCATTCATATGTTGTCTCTTTGCTGAAATGTTTTTTCTTACCATCCTCTCTTCCACCTTTTTTATCATTTCAGTGCTCTGAAACCAAGTGTGTCGACCCACGGCTTGTCCATGTGACGCTGATGGAGAGTCCTATGCCACAGAAGGAGGTATAGTGTGTACAGCACCATCCTAGCCCTATAGTGAAATGAAGTGACCGTAGGCCCTCGCAGGATAGTCTCAAATACATGGACCATATTGGATGTTCCTACGCATGTCTCTAAACCAGAACTGTAAGCTCTCAGGGGCTTTATTACATACAGGTCCTTGGTGTCAGCACATTGATTGTAATAGGGTGCACTGTATCTGTTTGGACCTGGTGCACACGTTTTAATATGTGCTGTCATGCAAATAGGGACAAGCACTCCCTTGTTGCATAATACGGGCCCAGCTGGTCACAACTACCCCTTAGTTAGGCTCTCAACAGTAGTGTGTTCTTGAAGAGGTTGACAAACCAGTAAGCCACTTAAGGTGCCCTATGGTGTTGCATTTAGGCACATTTGGAAGTTTTTAATTTGTGAAAATGTGGATCACAATAAGGTGAGCCACACAAGTCTGGGGTGTTAATTTTGTAGGGCATGTTCAAATTCAAAGTTGGAACTTGTGTGATTTGATTACTGGTGCTTTTCATGTTTCAGAACAAGTATATCTGTGTGCTTGAGTGTTGGAGATAGAAAGAATATAGCTAGGAATAACTTGTGTATTATTAGTGAGTGGATCATGGAAATGGTAAATGTATGGAGGAAAGTGTTAAGTTTCCTAAACTTTGAGGTATTATGCAGCATTGAAGCAAACGCACAGCACACCCCCAAGGGTCATGAGATTTTACAGCAGTTTTTGGGGCACGTGATTACTTTATAGGAAAGAGCTTGAGGTGCGAGTATAGTACCTTGGATTGTTTGAGGTGTGCTGCAGCATTGGTTCGAGTACAGTCTTAGTATTCCTTCCTGGAATACCATATAGAGGTGAAAGGTATTGAATGGGAGGTCTTTGGAAGAATTTCATTTGAATATGTTTTAAACTCCCTAGTTTTGTGGTTTAGGGTAGGAATGTGCAAAACATTCAACATTCTCATTCTTTCCAGGGAGCTTCTTTGAATGTTGTCAATGCCCCCAAATTGAAGAGAGAAAGTGGGGACATGAATGATGGCCGAAGGAGGAAGGTGGACTTGGACCTTGAAAGTGTTCCTGCTTTGAAAAAGGTGAAAGGTGATTCTGCTGATGTGAACATCAACGATCGTGAAGGGCCGCTGATTGAGAGTACCAAGAAGGATGCTACATTTGATTTGCCATCCAAACAGTCATCCCAGATTGTTCCGCAAATTAGCCACAGTATTAACTTTGCCACATATACCAAAGAGAATGGGCGCACTGTATTGGTGCAAGATCAACCAGACAGCTCTGAGAAGCCCCTTCCCTTCTTGTCGTCATTGGAACAAGTTGGACAGAGCCTTGGGGGTCATGCTGGTGGGTTCTCCTCTGTTGCTGCCACAACGAGAATGTTGGACACCGGCTGGCCTTCAGTGACTGCACAGGATAGCTTGAAGCCCAGCTGGGTTACTCCTCAGGTGAGATTAGTTGCATGGATTTTGTTTGGGAAGTGATCACATTCTTCTTGTCTACCACCACTTCTCATGTCCTTAAATTATCTTGTATACACTCAATTTTGCCATGCTTGTATTGATTGTGAGAATAGACCGGATTTAAACTTATTGAGGTTTGATTTTGATACAGAGAAAATCATAGGTGTCAAAGTAAAGTGAAGATGACTGACATACTAGAATCTGCCCCAAAAACACACTTTCCTAAAATGTTTGTCTAATTCATCTTTTTTGTCTGATCTTGTACAGCAGCATTGGCCCCAGTCTAAAATGTTTTTTCCATCAGAAGTGCAGTTATTCCAGTATTGAAACTTTCATAGATTCCCATAGCTTGTATCATTCCCTGTCGTCGGAATGGGAGTCTAGGTAAATAAAAATAATATAGCAGTAGGTACAAAAAAAGAAAGAAAGACCTAGACCTCATCTTGTAGCATATCCACCTCTTTTTGTAAAAGAGACCAAAATAAAGCAACAACCAATCAGAATAGCCTCCCCCCACAGAACCTTCCTGAGAAAACCTCAGAGCCTCAGATTTTCTACTGCACGTTGTGCTTAGGGAGTCTTTTGAGCTCTGCTCATTTCGACCATATTCTACTGTTTTTTTCAGCAGTTTTTTTTTCTTCAGAATTGTTGGATTTTTCTGTTGGAATGTCTGACAAGGAGAAGACAGCTCTTTTTAAGGCTTGTTCCACCTGTGACAAGAAAAGGTTGAATGTGGAGGACAGGCATAAAAACTGCATCTACTGCCTGTATCCGGACCACAAGGCTCAGGACTGCAAGATCTGCCGCACCTTTTCCACAAAGACTCTCCGGGACCGTGAGGGTCCTCTTCTCACCTGGCTGCACAAGCTGAAGTCAAGGAAGGAAACACTATCAAGTGATAGCGATGATTCATCAACTGCCACTTCATCCAGAAGGTCAGTGAAGAGGGGTAGGGTTTCCCCCTTCTCCATCTACAGACCGCCACGCAAAGGCCTCAAAAAAGACCCACCGTGATTCTGAGCGCTGGAGTCCTAGCGAATCTCCTCACTTTAGTGCAAAGGAGAGGGAAGGACTAACTTCAGCAGGAACAGTGGCCAAGACTGATAAACCTTTTAAAAAGCCTCCTTCTCTGTCATCTGAGAAGTCTGATAAGATTAGTCAATCATCGTCGACGCTGTGAAAGAGTCAGTTGACGAAGGTTTCTAAGGTACAAGTCAAAACAGTGCCACCGTCGACGGGCTCGTCGACAGTGCCTTCAAGTCTCCATCCATCGACGCTGGTGTTGACTAGCTCGTCGACGACGATGACCATTCCTTGAACGTCGACGAAGGTGTCGACGACTGTCAACGACGATGGCTTCAACGACTATGACGTCGACGAGAGCTTTGACGACGGTGATGACAGCGGGAGTCTCGCTGGTCTCGTCGACCGTGCCGACGACGACGCCTATTTCATCGTCTTCCGTCCACGACCTCGTCCACGACTATTCCTTTTGCTTATCCACCGTCGACGGTACCGCCGACGACGTCATCGGCGACTGAGAAGATTACCATTTCTTTGAAGCGAATCACGCCAGACATGACTTCTCCAAGAAGGGTTACCCCTCTGCCTCCCGCGCTGTTGCTGGAGGAGTAAGACGATTCTGAGGGTGAGGATGATTCTTTTGGCTATGCCAATAGCCCCTCACAGCTTTTGGTCAAGTGCCAGGACACTGATTTTGAGGCTGAATACCTTCATGGGCACTCTTATCAGCACCTTTTTCAACGTCAGGAAGGCACTAGACAGGAGATGGTTTCTGTACCTTCTTCCCTCTTGACGGTCTTCAAGACTTGTTACAGGACTATAGGAGGAGATTCTCCCAGCCACCTCCTCCTTCACTTCCTTTGACGCAGACTGTTTCTGCTCGTTCTGTGTCTTCGCCAAGATCATCGTCCCAGATGATTTCACAACCTCAATTTACCAGTCCAGTCTCACATCCGGTGGTTCCAGAGTTGCAGATTGATTCCTCGGACGAGGATCAGGGCGATATCATCAGGCCAGACCAGGTTACTGAGTGGGATGATTGTTATACCGGACCCAGCTTCTCCAACACCGGCTACAGCTGATTCTCCCCCGGCAGACATTGGGGGGGTTTCATAAATTGATGGAAAGAGCTTCAGGCAGATTTAAACTTCCCATGCCTTTAGTTCAAACTGAATGTTTTCTTTATGATTTTAAAGAACCTTATAGGAAGACTGTCCGTTCCATTCCTATTGTCAGCCACGTCTGGGAGGAAGGTCTTCAGGCAATGCTGAATCTGGCTACTGTCATTCCAGTCTTGCCGCGTCGGGAGAAAAAATACAAGGCCCCTGAAGACAGTCCAGCATCCTTAACAGGTCAACCGAAGCCGGATTCAGTGATCTCAGGCGGCTCAGAAGAAATCACGTAATCCTTATGCGCCTCTTACTACTCCTCCGGATAAGGAAGGCAGACGCCTAGATAATGCTGGGAAAAGATTTTCCTCGATGGCTGGTCTTTTGATTAGAGCGGCAAATGCGCTGGCAATACTTGCAAGATACGATCGTCAGATGTTGTGTGACCTCACCAGATCTAGACCAGCTGCCTCAGGAAAACAAAGTGGAAGCAAAGAAGATCTTGCAAGAGGGAGAGGTCACATCTGCTGAGATTGACTGCGCAATGGACATTACCACAACGGCTTTCCGTTCGCTTGCAGGCGCAGCTGTTCTTCGTCGCCAAGGCTGGCAGAGGGCGACATGGTTCCGGCCGGAGGTCCAGAACAAAATCCTGGACGTTCCGTTTGATGGGGAGGCATTATTCGGTAAACATATTGATGATGTCCTCCAAAACATCAAAAAGGATACGGAGACAGCAAGATCCTTAGGAGCCCTACAATATCGAAAGGTTCCTTTCCGTGGAGCCAGAGGAAGGATTACTACGACCTACAGAGGTTCTTGCCAGCAGCAACGGTATCCTTCTTATAATTCAGCGCCTCAGTCTTATCGTCCATCTTACTATCAAAGACAAGGCCAGAGCTCTTCTTTCTCTAGGTCTAACTCCAGAGGAAAACAGAATCGCCAGGGGCGTGACACCTCTAAGCGACAATAGCGGTGTGCTGGCTCTTCCTGCTGTACCCCCCTCCGCGACATCTGTGGAGGGCAGGGTATCTCAGTACCTCCACAATTGGCGACGGATTACATCAGACCGTTGGATACTCAACATCATTCAATGTGGCTATACACTGGAATTCGTACAACTTCCACCTTCCAAGCCCCCTGCCGTCATGCCTTCGAAACAAGTTCATCACATGCTCCTCAAAGGAGCTGTAGAGCCGGTCCCTTTTCCTCAGAAAGGAGAGGGTTTCTACTCAAGATTTTTTCTGATCAAGAAGACGCTGGAAAAGTGGCACCCCATTTTAGATCTCATGGAGCTAAACACCTATCTCATAAAACAATCTTTTCGGATGGTGTTTCTCCAGGACATTTTACGTTTAGTCAACCCTGGGGATTTTACGGCCACTCTTGATCTCGAGGATGCTTATTTTCACATACCCATTCATCCAGCCCACAGAAAGTTTCTACGGTTTACCGTAGGCAAGAGCCATTTTCAGTTCAGGGTTCTAACTTTTGGACTTCGGTCTGCTCCAAGGATCTTTACCAAGGTGTTGGCGCCGGTGGCAGCTTTCCTCAGGAAGCAGCATTTTCACGTCTTTCCCTACCTGGATGATTGGTTGCTGAAAGCCCCGTCCATACAGACAGCGGAGGAAACAGTTGATGCATGCACGCGTCTGTTCAGCAATCTGGGCCTTATTCTCAACAGAAAAAAGTCATCTCTCTGTCCGTCCAAGGAAGCACGATTCCTAGGAGCCATTCTGGACACGACTCAACAAGGCTTCTCCATCCCTCGAAAGGCAAGGGAAACTGATGTCCATGGCTCAGTTGTTGAGAAGAAGAAAGTCTTTCAGTTAGCCATTACAAATCCCTGCTAGGAACAATTTCCTCTTGCATTCCTTTAATACCTCACTGCAGGTTACGGATGCGTTCACTTCAGGAACAGCTCGACCTACAATGGCGACAAGTGGACGAATCCTTCGACAAGGTAATAAACACTCCGGCTATGAAAAAGGCCGCCTTGTGGTACGACGGAACAAAATATGTCCCAAGGTCTATCCTTCGTAGTCGATCCAGCTCCTCAAATTGTAACTACAGATGCCTCGCTGGATGACTGGGGCGCGGTGTTTCAACATTTACATGTAAGCGGTCATTGGCTGCCTCAGCACCGTCTTCTTCATATCAATCTCCTGGAACTCAGAGCTATTAGTCTGGCTCTACGGGCTTTTCTCCAACGGCTGCAGGGATCGACGGTTCTTGTCCGCATGGAAAACACCACATCTATGCACTACATAAACAAAGAAGGGGGTACCCAATCGCTTCCGTTGTCACAGGAAGCCCAGAGGATTTGGAGGTGGGCTATCCTTCACAGGATATCTCTGAAGGCAGAACATCTACCAGGAATACTAAACAAAAAGGCAGACCTGCTCAGCAGGCTGTCGTCAGTCAGCCACGAATGGTAACTGTACCAGACTGTCTTGCAGGAAATCTTTCACCGGTGGGGCAGACCTGCAATAGACTTCTTTACAACCCCAGAGAACAAAAAATGCCAGTTTTACGCCAGCAAGCTACACCATCGAGGATCGCTGGGGAATGTGCTTTCGATAGCCTGGTCAGGCGCATTTGTATACGCTTTTCCCCCCATTCCGTTGATACCCAGAGTACTCGGGAAGATCAAAACGGAGCTGTGCAAGATGGTCTTAATAGCTCCAGCTTGGCCGAGGCAGTTCTGGTTCACGGAGCTTCATCTCCTCTCCCTGGTCCCTCCACAGCAGCTAAGGATGGTCCCAGACCTTCTCGCGATGTCCCAGAACCAGATCTGGCATCCGGACCCTCGCTCCTTACACCTAACAGCATGGCTCCTGAGCAGCAAGAGTTTCTTGGACTAGATCTCTCGGACGAAATTAAGGAAATGCTTTCTCAGGCCAGGGCTCCGTCTACTAATAAGACATACCGTTTAAAATGGAAGAGATTCTGCATCTGGTGTCAGCAGGAGGGTTTCGACCCCTTTTCATCTCAACCTCACCAAGTTCTTCCATATTTCATGTCTTTGGCTAAACCGGGGCTGGCTCATTCATCCATTAAGGTTCATTTGGCGGCAGTTTCTCGTTATAGACGCACTGCATCTGGTCCTTCTTTGTTCAGCCATGATTGTCAAGCAGTTCCTCAAAGGCCTCTTTAGAGTCTTTCCTCCAGTGAGGCCTCCACCTCCTATGTGGCATTTGAATTTGGTTCTCACCCAGCTGATGAAGCATCCCTTTGAGCCGATTCATCGAGCAGATTTGAAATTCCTATCTTGGAAGGTAGCGCTTCTCCTAGCTCTCACTTCTGCACGAAGAATGGGGGAATTACAGGCTCTGACAATCCAGGAACCCTTTCTACAATTCAAGAAAAATACAGTGATCCTAAGGACTAACCCGAAGTTCATACCTAAGGTGCCTTAGGACTTTCATTTAAATGAACTGGTGATCCTTAAGGCTTTCTTTCCTCAGCCCTCTACGCCAGCAGAAAGAACACTCCACTCTGGATGTGCAGAGAAGTTTGAAGTTCTATCTGGTCCGTAAAAAAAGAAATCCGAAAATCTTCGCAACTGTTTGTTTCATATAGCACTCCCGCAAGGGCTTGCCCCTGTGTAAGCAGGGTATTGCTCGGTGGGTGGCCAGTGCCATAACTTTTTGTCATTCAGCAACAGGCAAACCCCTGGATGGTAGAGTCCGAGCACATTCTACAAGGTCCATGGCTTCCTCTACGGCCCTCTTTGCTGTGGTACAGATCAAAGATATTTGTAGGGCTGCAACTTGGAGCAGCTCACACACCTTCACAAGACATTACTGCCTGGAGACCTCGACACAGGAAGACACGGCTGTAGGCCAGGCAGTCCTGAAGAACCTCTTCCATTGAGTGGTGAGCTTTCCTTTCTTCCCTCCTTCCTTTCTTGTTATTGGCGCATTTTGGTTTTGGAATTATATGTATATTTACTGTTATTCTTAAATGTTATTGCACTGTTTTTTTATGTGAGGGGAGAGCAAAATGTGCTTCTCACTGCTAGCTACTCTGATACAAGCTATGGGAATCTATGAAAGTTCCAATACTGGAGTAAGAAAACAAGTTACTTACCTGTAACTTTGGTTCTCCAGTATTGGTAACTTTCATAGATTCCAATGCGCCCACCCTCCTCCCCAGGGAAAGCTCAGCCTTCAGTATGTTTTGTTATACTGTTACACAACGGCTACGAAAATCTGAGGCTCTGCGGTTCTCTCAGGAAGGTTTTGTGGGGTGAGGCTATTCTGATTGGTTGTTGCTTTATTTTGGTCTCTTTTACAAAAAGAGGTGGATATGCTACAAAATGTGATGAGGCCTAGGCCTTTCCTTCTTTTTTTGTACCTACTGCTATGTTATTTTTATTTACCAAGACTCCCATCCCGACGACGGGGAATGATACAAGCTATGGGAATCTATGAAAGTTACCAATATTGGAGAACCAAAGTTACAGGTGAGTTACTTGTTTTCTTGTCTTCTGTGTATTTGTTTGGTAGTTATTTGGAGAGATTGTTCTGTGAAGATATGTTGATTTTAGTCTGCTAACATGGCTCTCCTTGTATTTCGACACCGGAAGAAGGTTTTGGAGACCATAAGAACTTCAATCTCTCTTGGTTTGTGGGTGCTTAATTGCTATTTTATTGCTGTTTTTTCTGTCAGCTGCACATCATTTTAGTTAGTACATTTTTTTGTTAAGACCAAGCATATTTCTTTTTCCTTATTCACTTGCACCAACATGTTCTTATATTGGTTGTATTTTAAGTTTTTTCTTCAGTTTATCCTTGATAAAAATGTAGAGCTTCTATTAACATTCTATGGTTTGATTCTTCTAAGGTGTTAAAAAGATATCCCATTTGGGAAACAAAATAGCTGTGATGGTCGAGCAGGCTGAGGTTGGCCTCAATTGTTTTGAAAGCTTCATTAAAAAATGAGGGTCCCTATGTTCTGTCTTTTGCTTTCTGAACACCTGCCTTTTCATTCAGATTGCGATCCAGCCATTTTCGTAAGAAACAATTTCAAAACCCCAGCTCTTCCCAGAGATATTAACACAGTTTTATTTCCAGCATTTCCCTGCTATTCCTTTGTCAGCAGGACTGTCGAGAACTACAATAAATGCTGTCAAGATAAACATTGAGAGAACACCTAGCTCTGTCTTGGATTTCTGAGGAAAAACAAGTGGCGATGCAAAGAAGGAATTCTTAAGAATAGTCACAGGGGGGGGAAAAGTGAAAATTGCCATGGAAGAATGCATTATTAGGCAGAGGACCGCATTTATTAATGCCTGGAGGAAGGGTCAGACTAGTTTCAGCAGAACTGGCAGTTAATTGGCGAGTCAAGTGTTTTGAGAAAACCATATCCCCAACATTGCCTACACTGGCAGATGGAGACTTAATAGAGGGTTCATCCTAGTCAGACTTATTATTTACAATATAGACTTTAAGAGGGGGCTTCTTGCATCCGTAGAAATATTTTGCCGGGCTTTCTCCAAAGATCTTTAAAAGAGACCAACACCTCTTTGACCCTGGGGAAGGACTCTTGTTGCTTTCGTTTACAAATAACTTTACCAGCCATGTTGGAAGGGAAGGTTTGAAAAAGGGACACCCTGGGAGACCAAAGGAGCTGGTGGAGGCTCTACGGTGCATAATGCCAGTCAAACTTTAGTCTTCCAATAGCAGAATCTAGTGAGGGGAAAAAAAGTGGGCATTGGTGTCATAAGTGCTCTTGCACAGTTTTGCATTGGATGGAAGAACCTATGGTGTCCTTTTCGGTGTGATAGATGATGGGAAAAATAAGAAAAAAATGGCTTTTGGCCTCTCTATAGGGGCATTCAATATGAGACTCATGTGACTTGCTGGAGCCTGGTCACTACATGCTTTGAAACCTCCTTTTTTTTGGCCCTTAATTGAGGCTGCCACCCTCTGAGTTTTTTGGGAGGCTGATGCCTATATCCAAGTTAGAAGAAAGGGTATATAAACTAAGCAGAAGGAGAATTTGTTGTCAAAATGGTGAGTGGGGGTGTTGAGAAAACGGCGATCGTTGGGTGGGTGAAAAACAATTGAGGGCGGGGGTGATGGAGGAAATACTGTCAGTGGTTTTTTCGGCCTTCTTGGTTCCTCTTCTTTTGTCGGTTTTGTATTTGGCTCTTGCCTGGGTCTGTTCTCCTGTTGACTTGGGCCTGTCTCTTTCCCTTTTTCATTCTGTCCGATCTCACATTTCTTTGTCTTTGTTGGAACAGATGTCCTTTTGATATTACCTTCTGTGTCTTGCGAAATGCCCCCGGGCTGACATCCACCAGCTCTGTTATCTTTGCCTCACATCCTTGCATGATTAGGCCTCTTGCAAAGCGTACTGATCCTTTGAAAAAAGACTCTTCGAGATTCGTTGACTTGAGATTGTGAGAAAGTGGCTCTGTATATACTGTTCCCTAATAGGTACAGGGTGTACAGAGTCCACAGTCGCTGATAGAGGTTAAAGTTAGGTATGACCTTACTCTCTAAAGTGGTAGCTTGGTCGAGCAGTAAGGCAGTACCAGAGGACAGTGTAAAGCATTTGTTGTACACACTCAGTCAGCAAATGGTCTCACACACTCAATTACTGAACTCTAGGCCAATGGTTTATATATATAAAATATATGCTTGTTTTATTTTTAGAACCACAAAGGGAATAAAAATATACTTTCTCAGAATGAGAGGTTGAATATAAATACTTTTGCAATGAGCAATGGATTTTTGTAAATAGTCACAGTTGGTTGCAATAAACAATCCTATTTCCTAAACATAACAATGCATTGAGCTCAATGGTAAATTCAGGTTATTTGTAATAAATTACTTTTCAGATTACTTTTGGAATTCCAGGTCTGGTTCCTAGATCCAGCCCTGGGACAATATTCAGAATCAAGTGGTGAAAGTGGACTTAATTACTGTACTGATTTTTAAATAATATTTAGCTATTTCAAAAGTTGACACTTAGAAAATATTTCAAAGAAAACATTCAGTGGATCTCTATGGCAAGAAATTCAAGTTGCAGGTAGAGTACTTTATCGTTACTTTTGTAATCCAGGTCTGGGTACCTAGACTCAGCACTGGGGTCTTTATCAGAAACAGGTAAGTAATTACGTTTGCAGAAATTGTACGATTTTAAAAGAATATTTCAAGATTGCAGAAATCAACACTTAGAAGAAATTTCACAGAAAAGCAGTCAATGGTTTCCTATGGAAGAAAAAGGAGTTAAAGGTAAGTGTAGTTGTGGGTACTTTTCAGAGTCAGGGCTGGGCACCAAGATCCAGCACTGGGAGCTCACCCAAGAGCAGGTGAGTAAATTCGTTTTTGGTACTCGGCTGATTTTTGGTGAATATTTTGAGTTTTGAAAAGTTCACACTAAAAAGAATTTCCAAGAAAAGGCCAGCCAATGTTACCCTATGAGGAAAATGAAGATCGCGGTTTAAGGGTAAGTTCTCGACTGGCAGAGTTGAAGTTCTGGGCATAGACTCGGGGGTCTCCCAGTGTCAGGTAGGTACAGTCAGTTCACCCTCAGCGGTTTCAGGACGGCCGGGTGCAGAGAGAGTTAGGCCCAATGTTAGCCTATGAGGAATAGGGGGGCCTGGTTTGGTGGCTGCTGACTAGCAGGCCACGCAGCTGTGGGAGCTGGGCTCCTGGTCACTCACTCAGGGCAAGTGATGAAGTAGGCTAGTGTAGAGATTGCACTGCCAGGGCCACTCGGGCGGCTGGGTGCAGGGTGCTTTTGAGCCGTCGGGCGCTCAATGGAAATCAATGGGAAAGTTCCGGTTAGGAAAAAGGCTGCAAGCTCGGGGACGAGGATGCTTCAGGTGCCACCACCTCTTCGAGAGGTAAGTTTGGTAGTTGTAGGTTAGGTGGGTACCCCGGGATTGGGCACAGGGGGCCGCAGGGCGCCGGGTGCAGGGGTGCCTTTTGATGTCGGAAATCTTACCCTCTTGTTGATCGCGGTTGGGGTGGCACTCTGTTCTGAGGCTGCAGGCTTCTTCCGGAATGTCGAGGGGGGTCCTTGGGTGCCGGACTCTGGGTCACAGTCGCCGTGGGGTCGTCCTCAGGGTCTTTGTCCACTCCGGCACTGGCCAGGCTTGGCTGGTGCAGAGTGTGCTGGGTTCGCGGTTCCGGGCTGCTGCCAGGGGTTAGAAATAGGTTTCTAAGTAGAGCCTCTACTCATGGGAGTCCCAGGGGCTTAGAGCCAAAAGGTAGCCAGGTCCTCCGGGGTTTGGTGAGGTTGCTGACCACGAGAGATGCCGCGCTGGTGCAGGTCCGGGAGTCGACAGGCCGGTAGGGCTGGGGCCAAAGCAGTTGGTGTCTTCTTCCCTTTTTAGCAGCTGCAGGGCAGGTCTTTGTTCTTCTTGCTCTTCTTGTAGTTTTTCGAATCTGGAATCTGGGGAAGGAAGGTTCAGGGTGCCCCTAAATACTAGATTTAGGGGCGTTATAGGTAGGTGAAGGCCAGGGACCAATGGGTCCTTGCCCTGGGGTGGGTACACCCCCTATCCTGCCTCTCTCCTGTGGGAGGGGGACAGTAGCCTAATCCTGATGGGGTAGGGCCTCCCATCTTCAAGATGGCGAGAGCCCGGAGATGTGTTTCACCTCGCCTCCCCCACCTGAGGGGTGGGGTGGGCAGGCTGGCACATCCCCTGTCCTTGTATGGGGTTTCTGGCCAAGCTTCCCGCCAGAGTGGGGGGTTGCAGTGGCCTGGGGAAACTCCAAATGGCGGCATGCCTTTGAAGCTTCCCTTTGCTCATCCTGGGGGAGGAGATTTCTCACCTCACCCAGGATGTGCATTGTTGCAGGCCCGGGAGAGCAGGGGCTCTCCCACCCAGGGGTCCAGCAACGTGTCTGCTGTGTGGCAGCCTGGGCAGCCTCAGAGCAGACGTGGATTGTAGGTCAGCTGTAAGGGGGCATCTCTAAGATGCCCTCTGGGGTACTTAGTACATTAAATCCCACACTGGCATCAGTGTGGGTTTAATGCGCTGAGAAGTTTGATACCAAACTTCCCAGTCTTCAGTGTTGCCATTATGGTGCTGTGGAGCTCGTGTTTGACGAGCTCTCAGCACCATGTACTCTTAAATGGCAGCACTGCACTTACAGTGCCCAGGAATGGACCCGGGTACTGTAGGGGGACAGGGCTCCTGCTCCTGTGCCCACACCATAGGCGTAAGGCACCCAGCTAGAGGGGTGACTGATGTATGCCATGGCAGTGTAGGTGATGGGCATGGCACACAGAGATGTGTGCCATGTCGACTCTTTGTTTTGTCCTGCACCCAGACACTCAGCCTGCAAAGGCAGTGTGTGTGTGTAAGGGTACAGGGCCTCTAAGGGTGGCACAACGAGTGCTGCAGCCCCTAGAGGCCTTCCCTGGCCACAAGGCCCTGGGTACCTAGGGTACCATTTACCAGGGGCTGACATGTGGCTAGGGTTTGCCAATTTGGAGTTTGTGTGTTTTAAGGAAGGAACATAGGCCCTGGGCACCTGATTGGCAGGAGTCCAGGGTACACTTAATCAAAGTACATTCAGCAATTTAGCAAAAAGTGGGGGCATACCATGCAAGAAAGATGGCACTTCCTCACAGAGATGTCTTGTATGAGCAGCAAAGATACCTCAGACCTCCTTGGTGCCTACGACTTCAAGCGGGACCATCATCCAAAGCATTCGGTTGCCGACAGGAGGCTTTCTCGCCCGAAGAAAGTTCAGAGTTCCTTCTTGATTGAAGTTATCCTGCTAGCTCAACAGGCCATGAGTACAGCTCCGCTCTCCTTACTCCTTGACACCGCTCCAAGCTTCCATCCCGCAAGTGCCGTTCAGCCGCTCTGGATCGACGGAAGCAGGCTTCTGGGCTATGTGAGAGGCTGGCTAAATATATGGTGCCCTCTTATGTAAGTGTAGCACCCTGCAGTATCCAGACAACCCTTATGGTGATTTTAGTGGTCTTAGACAACCTTAGAAAGCTCTCAAAGTGGTAGCTGTGGAGCGCAGCCATCAAGCTTAGTCCAGGAGGAGTGTAAAGCAGCTTGTTTTACTAGTACTTTATCTTATGGTATAGGTTAAGTGAAAAAGAATCACACAGTGTAGTTATAAAAATATGTATTTTATTACTAACACTAACACCCGAAGATATAAACACAGTACACACAATATATCATTCACCGATGTCAGAGATGCAGGAAAGGTTGGTGGTGCCCATGTAGTTGCACCTGTGTGGACCAGGCGATGCTGTAGAAGACCAGGAGCTGTTTATGTGCTGTCCCATGTCTGATGTCGAAAGCCAGGGAGTCAATGTTCGGCAGGGGCACCAACAAGCCTTGGCAGCGGCAAGCAACATAGTCCACAAAAAGGTGCAGTGTCTGGACCAGCAAGGTCCAAGTGACTTACCACGAGCAGGTAAGTTGTAGCAGGCCCTAACAAGCAGGGAAGCCCACTGAAGCCCAAGGTTACCCTCAAGTGGACTCACAAGCCGAAGCCACAGTAGTCGCAAGAGGACCTTGAACAGCTCACCAATGAAGATTCACGGTGCAGAGAAAGCAGTGAGTGTGAAGATCTTGCCTGTAGGAGTTGCTAGAGGTTGGAGCTTTTTGGAGCCCGAAGATCTCTGGAGGAGAGAGCCAACAAGCCTTGGCAACGGCAAGTCGACGCGGTGCACAGGGGTTCTGTTCCAGCGGTTCCTATGACGGATGACTCCGTATGAAGACACTGCATACCTCGGGAGTTGCAGAACCACCACCTGTGTTGCTGAGCCTTTCGAAGTCCATTGGCACAGACCAGTTATCTGCGTTGCGGTGCCTGCAGATGCGGGGGAATGACTCCTTCACTCCAAGGGAGATTACTTTAGGTGTATCGGATGTCCAAAGGCCTGGTGAAGAACCTGTGTGAAGCATGGGTACAAACATTGCAGAAGACCTGCAGAACCAACCGACCAGGAGCAGCAGGAATCTTCCCTGTTGCAGTCTTGGTTCCCAAAGCAAAGTCCAGACGGTCAAGTTGAAGTGGTTTGTGATCTGAATTTTGTCCCACGACAAATTAGGGACCCACCTACAGGTAAGCGCTAAAGTACCCTTAGGGAAGGGCTGGGACGATTCAGAGGTCCGTCCCAGAGGAGGGGCTGGACAGTGGGGAAGATACTTCCATGTTCTTTGTCAGGATTGTAGTGGAATATTTTTCTTGTTCCTAGATAATGATTCTGAAACCAGCTCAAACTGAATTGCTGTCTGGCCTAACATGTCTCCTAACTTCCTGAACTAGGGCTTTCATGCCTATGCATCAGCCTTAAGAGTCATGGCTCCCTCCTTACCCTGCATAGGTGTCTGGAAATTGCAGGAGTTGATGGAATAGCTTACAGAAACTTTCTGCCCAGTCCATTGAGAAAGTTGCTCCTTGAAACATCTAGGAAGGAGATCTACTGTATAATAGCAGATTTTTATTGGCCCCATATGTTGCATTGCTGCTTTCCCAATGGGAAAATAAAGCCAGTTGTTTTCGTTGCATTAAAACTCCCAACTGGGAGCCCCTGCACAGTTGTGTTAAACATTCTGATACATTCTTGCCTGAAATCTCAAACACCTTATTGTCTAGTGCGTCCCAAAAGCCTCCAGTGCTAGCAATATACAGTGCTAGACTGGAAGGCTGTAACCTTGACTCCATTTCCTTCCAAGCTTTACCCCTGGTATTGTACCACTCACTCATCTGCCATTCAGCTCCCTCTTACCAAAAACCTTGTACTGTCAGCTCACATATCAAGTATATGGAGTGCCGGAGGTGTGGAGATTGCCTGGCCTCAAGATGCCCGCAATGAGATCAAGCTTTCGCTTACATCGCCACAATCCGTTGAATATTTGCATTATCCATATCGGTAACCCACCAAGAAACAAGCATTCCAGACTGCGTTAATGCCAGCTGTGCCACAATACCTTGGGTGCCAAGAATGAGCGACACGTAGTTGTAAAATCTACCCCGGATTGGCGGCGAAGATGAGGCCTGCTCGGATGCCGTGACGACACACACAGCCTGCGCGCAACTTCAGTGGACGTGGAGTTGGAGAGGGGCTGCTGGTCATCGGGCTCCGCCATGGCGACAGCGACCTACTACATGAGCCCAAGGTGATGAAATTGTTACGGTGCTGGATCCGGCTGCCGGGGAAGGACTCCTGAGAGCGGTGAGGCCTGCACTACCGGGGGGCGCCGCGGTGGATGCGGAGGGTATCGCGGCCCGCTGCTGGGAAGCACTCAATTGCGGCGACGAGGAGTGGTCCCATCTCCCGCTGTCATCGCAGGTACGGGCTGTGATCGGAGGAGGGCTACGATAAGGCCTGCTGGTCTGTGCTGGCTGGCTGGCTCTAATTAGATTCTCCCTTCTTGCTGCGCCAGGGCTCCCCCCCCCCCCCCCCAGAGGCTGGGACAGAAGTGTAATGGCCCAAGACGACATTCCCCACCTGGTGCAATTGGCTCTTAAGCAAATAGGCCACAATCTGGTGCCTGTGTGTGAGTTTGATTAACAAATGGCAATCTAATACGGAAATCACAGCATTGCTGATACCTGTTTATGCACCCCAGTAAACAGCAGCACTACTAAGGGAGAAGCTGGGAGTTGAGGCCAGACGTCGAAATAGCCGGGGTGCGGTCTCCCCACTTTGAATGAACTAGTGTCTGGAGCATTTGCACTCAACATAAGCCATCAGGACAATGGGTAAATCAGATAAGAACCAAACTGCAGGTTGACCAACTCAAGTCCGCCTGGTCCTGGGACGAAAAAGCAGAGGGCAACACAATGAGCCAGGGTGCCTCTGAGGCTGAATCAGGAGGTGACTTGCGCCACACACTGGAAGCCATGCAGCAGAGTCTCTACCATTGATAGTAACATTTACTCTTTCCTATCGTATGGACAGTATGTCGGAGAGGCTGGACAAGCATGCAGAGAGAATTGATATGGTGGAGAGGAGAGTCTCCAAAATCGAGGACCAGAATGTTGAGACTGCTCGCTCTCAAACGCAGCTGGAGAAACTCGTAGAGTCACTACAAGTGAAAGCAGAAAACTTAGAAGCGTGCACAAGGGGCAATAAACGACACATAGTTGGCCTACCAGAGTCCACTCCGACTGGCAGCATGGAATTATACGTGGAGAATCTATTTATCACTCTCTTGGGCCGGGAGGTATTCTCATCCATCTTTGTAGTAGAACTTGCACACTGCGCTCTAGTGCCTAAGCCTCAGCCTGGAGCCCCTCCGTGCCCCATACTCGCGCGAATATTAAATTACCGGGACAGACACGCAGCACTGTGTAAAGCACAGGAGCTTCGAACACTGAAATATGAGGGATCCGAGCTCTCACTGTACCCAGATTTCACCCTTCAAGTACAAGAGGCGCGCAGACGGTTTGTACCTGTCAAACGTAAACTGCATGAAATAAACATATGGTTCGAGGCATATGAGCTGCAGATTATACACTTTTGCATAGATCGCCATCTGGTGTTGGGCCCGGATGTTTGCAGTTTGTTTTTCTTCTTGGACAGTCTTTGGAAGTCACGAGTTCGGTGACTCCTCCTTCGGTCCGTACTGCGCATGGGCTTCGGCTCCATCCTCAGATTGTTTTTTTCCGCCATCGGGCTCGGATGTAATACTTCGTGCTCCGGCTTCGAACCTTTCCAGTTCGACCTTCGACGAAAAATCCTCGTCCAGCGATAAACTGAATCGACTTCTTCATCTCTCTCTTCGGCACTTCCTCGATTCCAGACATCGGCAGCGGCCTTCGGGCCTACCTCGACTCCGGTCTCGGCCGATGGAAAGGACTCCCTTCAAGATGTGCCCAAAATGTGGGTCTAAATTTCCCCACACCGACCTGCATCAGGTGTGCAACCTCTGCCTCTCTCCCGAACACGAGGCCCGAGACTGCCCCGCCTGCAAGTCTTTTCGATCGAAAAAGACTATTCGGGATCGACGAGCTCGACGCACCATGGCGCACTCATCGACCTCGGCTCCACCTGACATCTTCGGAGAAGACACCGGAGCGTCGGGACAGCTGCACACCGAGCGGGAGGAAGATGTCGTCAGCGCTTCCGAGGCCGACGACTCCGACGTGGAGGAGATCACACCGGCGCAGAGGGTCGTGAGTACTCTACCCCCTCCCACTCCCGCGCCCATACCGAAAGAGACACTGGTTACCCCTTCGCCTCCGGGCCTAGGGAAAGCCAAGCATACTGCTTCCATCACCCCACCTTCGGGCCCGGTGAAAAAGCATCACAAGTCTCCTGGCGGCTCGGGCTCGAGCCAGCCTCCTAGTGGCGCCGACAAACATTCTTCGGCGCCGAAGAAAACAAGTTTTGCAGCGTGAATCTTTCTGGATTCACTATGCTGTGCATTATTCCGCGATCTTGTGGTTGGGTCCGGATTCGTAGTCTTTTCTTTGTTTTTTTTTTTTTTTTTCGTAGCCCAGGTGGGCGTCGACGTACACCATTTGGTGCACCTCCCGTGACGTCGTCGTACTTCCTGCGGAAGTCCCACCTTTGGGGCGCCATCTTCAGATTCTTTTTTCCGCCGTTGGGTCTGGATCGTCATCGGGAAGCTCCAGAATTACACTCGAAGGAAGAAGGAAGAAAAGCGAGTTTCATCGATAGAAACACTAGAAGATATCAGGAAAGGAAAAGATTTCATCAGGAGCGCGAAGAAAGGAGGACCAGCGCCCTTTTTCTTCGACGGCCTTGGAGAATGCACGCTCAGAGACCCTGAGCGCAGTGGACAAGACGCCATTCAAGTTCTGCCCAAACTGCCACCACAAGTTCGCGCAGAGAGACCAGCATCCGGTCTGCAACCTCTGCCTACCGGTCGATCACCAGAGTATCGACTGCAACGCCTGCTCAGCCTTCGCGCCGAAGACACTCAGGGTGAGAGAGCGGCAGAGAAGGGCCAACGCCAGCATGGACGGCAAGGGGAAGCCCCCGACGCTCTACGCTCTGGGCCTCTCCTCAGACGACGAGGACAACGTCGCCGAGACAGCCGAAAACTTCACGGTCGTAGAGACCGACAAGAAAAAAGAAGACGAGGTAAGAGAATCGTCGAGCGCAAAACAAAAAGTACCTCGACAACACGAGGGTGACTCGAGAAATTCTGAGTCAAAGTCCACGAAGGGAGCCCCGGCGCCGAAAACTTCGACGTCCAAAGGGGGAACCACGGACAAGAGGCCGAGCGGATCCTTAGATAAGGACTCCCCGGTGCCGAAAGACGCCGAAAGGCAAGGGTCGTCGAAAGCATCCCATGAAACGGGCCGATCGACGCAGAAAGAACGTTCGACGTCGACGCAAGGTTCATCGAAAAGACCCGCGGTCGACGCCGAAAGCATCTCCGAGATGGAGAAGAAGAAGAGGCGGCTCGAGGCCGAAATGGAGAACATCCTTCAAAGAAAGGAGTTCGACGCCAGAATGAAGGAATTCAAGATTCCAACGGTTCCATCAGCGGACGTCGAGGAGGTCGAAGACGAGTTCGACGCCGAAGGGCTGACATGGGAACTCGAAGAGGAAGAAGAACCCTATTATGAGGGAGAAGCTGAGGAAGAAGACCAACGGTCGTTCTACGAATCGGCGGCATCTACCGACAACGACGTCGAATGGCACGATCTCGACACCGAAAACCCGGAGGAGCCCGTGGACACGTACCCTTCGAGGCCTTCGCCACCCGACGACATCGGGGTCTACAATATGGTGGTCAGGAGCGCAGCAATGGCCTTCGGCGTCAAACTCGACGAGGAGAAACCAAAAGCTGATTTTCTCGTCGAGACACTGCTCCCCATCCAGACAAGGAGCCAGTTCCTCCCCATGCTACAAAGCGTGATGAATCAGGGGAGAGAAGCCTTCAAGGAACCTGCAACCTGCCGGTCGATCACGCCCAGGACAGAGAAGAAATATAAGCACTCCTCCCTGGACCCCCCTTACATCAAGGGTAGCGTGACCGCGGACTCCATCATAGCCTCCACGGCCAGGAGAAGGGCCAACGTACCAGCAACTTCAGGCCCACCCCCGGATAAGGAGAGCAGGAGGATTGACCTCACAGGAAGAAAGGTCGAGAGGAACGCCGCAATGCACTGGCGCATGGCGAATTCAAATGCACTCCTCAATAGACACCAGTACCAGCACTGGGATGAGATGGGGGAGTTAGTAAAGCACCTCCCCGAAGAATTCCGGCAGAGAGCCTCTCACCTGATAGATGAAGGCAAAAACATCGCCAACTCCTGTATAAAGACGGCGTTGGATGGGGCAGAGACTTCAGCAAGACTCATGGCCATAGGGGTCACAGAGAGGAGGCATGCATGGCTAAGAATCTCGGGATTCAAACCGGAAGTGCAGAACAACATCCTTGGCACCCCCTTCAATGGAGAGACACTGTTCGGAGCAACAGTGGACGACAAGCTCACCCAGCTGAAAAAAGAAAACGAGACGGCGAGGTCCATGGGGGCCCTACAGCTGAGGGGAATGAGGCGAGGAAATCCCTCGAGAAGACCCTACGGTAGGGGAGGAAGCCAGCAGGGGACGTCGCACCAGGCGTTCCAACAAAGTCAGCAGGGTGAAGGTCACGGGCAAGGTCAACAGAAGCAAAACTGGCAATATCAACCTCGGGGCCAGTCCTTTCGCGGGAGAGGGAACGGACGTGGCCAAAGGAGGAGAGGGGGCGAACAGCCCTCGACAAAGTGACTCAGCACGCAAGAGGACGCCTACCCTCGTCAGGACCCCAAGGGTGAGGCGCAAAAAAGTGTCATCAGGGGGAAGAGAAAATTCAAGAGCCTACGAGCATACGACACCGGTAGGCGGAAGACTGAGGTTCTACCTTCAGGAGTGGCGGCGTATAACCACAGACAAGTGGATACGGAACGTTGTGCAGTACGGGTACTGCGTAGATTTGGAGAAAAGACCTCCAAACAGGAAACCAAGGGGGAGGCTGAGATCGGCCCAAGAACTGGCAATACTCAGAGAAGAAACGCGGAAACTCCTGCAAAAGGGAGCCATAGAGACAGTGCCGTTCAGAGAACGCAACAAAGGGGTCTACTCAAACTACTTCGTGGTTCCGAAGGTAGACGGAGACCTCAGACCCATACTAGACCTCCGTTACCTAAACAAGTTCATCAGAACGCAAAGGTTCAAAATGACTTCACTGCAGGAGGTTCTGCCACAGATAAGATTAGGGGACTTCATGGTCACCGTGGACCTCAAAGATGCCTATCTTCACATCCCAATAAACAGAAGGCACAAGGGCCTTCTAAGATTCAACATCGAACAAGAACACTACCAGTTCACGACCCTGGCCTTCGGATTAAAATCAGCACCAAGGGTCTTTACAAAATGCCTGTCGGCGGTAGCGGCGCACCTACGAAGGCAGGGAATACATGTCTACCCCTACTTGGACGACTGGCTGGTCAAGGCAAACTCACGCGGAAAGTGCGAGAGGCACGCAAAACGCGTAACAGACACCCTCACAAATTTGGGATTCTCGATCCACTGGGGAAAATCATCGATGGAACCGGAGCAGGTGAAGATTTTCCTGGGGGCAAAGATCAACTCCCGCAACAGTACAGTAGTGCCCAGCGAGAGGAGGACAGAGGCTCTACTGAAGGAGGCGAAGCTCTACCAGAAGGGGCGAGCTCTGACAGTGAGGACTGTGAGCAAGATGATGGGGATGATGGCGTCCTGTATCCAGCTGGTGCCGAATGTACGCCTGCACATGAGACCATTCCAGGAATGGCTACAACAACAATGGTCACAAGCAAACGGAAGCTGGGAGGATCTAGTGGTTGTTACGCACGCAGTGCAGGAGGAGATAACTTGGTGGAACAGAGACAACATAACAGCAGGGAGAAGCCTGACACCACCAATCCCAACAGTGACCATTACCACGGACGCATCGCAGAAGGGATGGGGAGCGCACATGGACAACCTCAGAGTGAGGGGTCTATGGGCCCCAGCAGAGGCGGTCCGCCATATCAACTACCTCGAGTTGAAAACAATCCTGCTAGCCCTGAAGGCATTCCAGAGGCACCTGTTCAACAAGAGGGTGTTGGTCCAAACAGACAACACCACGGCGATGTTCTACATCAACAAACAAGGGGGGACACAGTCGTTCCCACTCTCATCCCTAGCTCAGGAGATTTGGAGATGGGCCATACCTCTCAGGATAGATCTACTGGCAATTCACCTACCGGGGAAGGACAATGTGGAGGCAGACTGGCTAAGCAGGCAGACCTCAGCATCACACGAGTGGGAGCTCAATGGCCAGGAAACGGAGAAACTCTTCCGGAGATGGGGGACTCCCACAATAGACCTTTTTGCAACACGCCGCAATGCAAAATGCCAAAGCTTCGCGTCCAGGCAACCAGATCAGCAATCCAAGGGAAATGCCCTATGGATAAGCTGGTCGAGGACATTTGCCTACGCCTTTCCACCGATACCCCTGTTGCACAGAGTGCTCGACAAGTGCAGAACCAGCAACATGACCCTGATCCTGGTGGCTCCGCAGTGGGCGAGGCAGACATGGTTCTCACAAATTCAGGAAATGGCACAAGGCGACCCATACAGGTTCGAGAGGAGGAAGGACCTGCTCTCAATGCAAAACGGAGAGGTCCTGCACCCAGAGCCAGAGACCCTCAACCTGGCGGCATGGCTCCTGAAGACCTAGAGTTCGCACACCTAAGATTGCCGCCGAGCACGATGCGAGTGCTACGGGAGGCGAGGAAACCAACTACACGAAAATGCTACAGCGCAAAATGGAAGAGGTTCACTGTGTGGTGCCGGAAGAAGGGCCTGCAAAACAGAATGACAAGAGACTCAACAGTACTGAGGTACCTCACACACCTTCTAAAGAGTAACCTCTGCTCGAGCTCACTAAGGGTACACCTAGCGGCCATCGTGGCATACACCAGAGGTGAAAAAGGTGGAAGTTTCTTCAGCTCGCAGGTGGTGAGGAGATTCATGGAGGGAGCCAAAAGGATGGCCCCCCCGAAAAGGTTGCCGCCGCCGGCATGGAATCTGAATGTGGTCCTGACGGAGCTCATGAAGGCACCGTTTGAACCCATTCACAAGGCCACACTGCAAATGCTAACTATGAAAACAGCCTTTCTGGTGGCCATAACCTCACTACGCAGGGTGAGCGAGCTTCAAGCACTAACGCTGCAGGAACCCTACATTCAAATTCACAAAGATAGAATAGTCCTGAGAACGGACCCACACTTCATGCCCAAGGTAGTGTCGGCGTTCCACCTAAATCAGACTATCCAGATACCAAGTTTCTTCCAAAACCCGACTACAAAAGCAGAAAAGGCACTGCACACCCTCTATGCCAGAAGAGCGGTGATGCACTACATTGAGAGAACCAAAGAACTCAGGAAGTCGAAACAGCTGTTTGTGTCCTTTGCTACTAGCTTCATGGGTAGGCCAGTGGCTAAGGGCACCATCGCAAGGTGGATTGCCCTCACTATTCAATTCTGCCACAAACAGGCTGGACAGGAGCTAGCGGAGGGGCCGCAGGCTCACTCCACAAGGAAGAAAGGGGCCACCGTGGCCTTCCTGGCGAACACGCCCATCCAGGACATATGCCTCGCGGCAACTTGGGCATCTGTGCACACGTTCACGAAACACTACTGCGTGGACATTCAGATGAACAAGGAAGCACAGGTTGGACAGAAGGTGCTTCAGCACATTTTCAACGACCAACGCTCATCTACCACCCAGCCGCCACAGAAATAGGAAAACCGCTACAAAATCGATGCACAGCATAGTGAATCCAGAAAGATTCACGCTGCAAAACGAATAGTTTCTTACCTGTCGGTGTAGTTTTGCAGCTTGAAGATCTTTCTGGATTCACTAGCGAACCCACCCACCTCCGCCAGGAAGATGAGGCTGGAGGAAGAGGGGGTAAAATGGAAAAGATCAAAGAAATACAAACATACAGATAAAGGGACAAGAAGGATTAATCAATCGCCTAGGGTAAAAAAAAAAAAAAAAGGAAGGAAAAAAGAACCCGAAGATGGCGCCCCAAAGGTGGGACTTCCGCAGGAAGTACGACGACGTCACGGGAGGTGCACCAAATGGTGTACGTCGATGCCCACCTGGGCTACGAAAAAAAAAAAAAAAAAACAAAGAAAAGACTACGAATCCGGACCCAACCACAAGATCGCGGAATAATGCACAGCATAGTGAATCCAGAAAGATCTTCAAGCTGCAAAACTACACCGACAGGTAAGAAACTATTCGTTCCGTTCCGAAGCCATCGGTGTCGAAACCTGGCCTCTCGGTGCCGACCAAACACAAATCCCTCGGCACCGACGCTTCTGTGTCGAAGCCTGCCTCGGCGCCGACCAAAAGATCGGACACCCCGAGAAAGCACGGCGTGGATAAACCGACGAAGCCTTCGGTTCCGAAAACATCGGCACCGATGGAGGAATCGGTGCCGGGGGAGCTTTTCACACCGGATCCTCTTCAAAAGACTTTAACTAAGGATCCCAGGACTGGACATTTAACTTCGTCTTCCAAGAAAAGACTTTTGGACAAGCCAACTCCTCCTCCACCACCAAAACGGAAGGACTCTGCCACATCCCCGTTCAGAGTACCCTCCCCACCGCCTCCAACTCCTCCTCTTCCTCCTCCACCTCCTCCACCTCCTCCCCCTCCTCCACCCCCTCCATCTCCGCCCCCACCTTCTCCACCCTTGCCTCATCGGTCTCCAATACCGTCTCCGGACCCTGATGACCACGGAGATCCATTCTATGATCCCACAGATGCCCCGCAGGACCCCACTCCTCCGGGAACACCTGACCCATGGGAGGATTATCACAATCCTGATGTCCCAGATGTGCCTCAGGATGATCTCTATCCATCCAGGCCGTCTCCACCAGAGGACTCCCTGGGGTTCCACCACCTCTTACAACGGGCGGCACATTACCATGGGGTGGAATTACACAGTGATCCAGTTGAGGAAGACTTCCTACTTGACACATTTGACATAGCAGATAAATCCACCGCTATATTACCCATGCTCAAAGGGGTGACCAAGCATGCCACAGAGGTTTTCAAAGACCCCGTTAGAGCTAGGGTATTAAACCCCAGAATAGAAAAGAAGTACAAGGCAGCCCCCACGGATCCTGTCTATATTAAAGGACCTGCGCCCCTAGACTCACTAGTGGTTTCCACAGCTAGGAAGCGCTCCAACTCTGTCATCTGGGGAGGCTCCACCACCTGATAAGGAGTCCAAGCTTTTAGATGCGTCAGGCAAACGCACTGCCTCGCAGGCTGCCAATATGTGGCGCATCGCCAACACGCAGGCGCTGCTAGCAAGGTACGATAGAGCGCACTATGATGAGCTGGAGGCTCTCATGCAGCATCTCCCGGAGATATACAAGAATAAAGCTCATGAGCTAATACAAGAGGGAAAGATTATTACCAACACCTCTATTAAATGTGCACTTGACGCAGCAGACACGGCGTCCAGTGCTATAAACACCAGTGTCCTGCTTCGCCGTCACGCCTGGCTCAGAATTTCAGGCTTTAAACCAGAGGTCCAAACATCTATCTTAAACCACCCTTTTGACCAACAACACTTATTTGGCCCAAAAGTAGACGAAGCCCTGGAAAAAATGAAGAAGGATACAGACACGGCGAAGTCTATGGGAGCCCTGCAATCACAAACCCCTAGACGCTCCTTTCGCCGTTCCTCCTTTCGAGGCTCTGGCAGAGGTTACTCTTCCGATAAAGCCTCCACTTCCTACAAGTCCCCTCCTCAAAATACCTTCTCAAAGGGCTATCAAAGAGGTGGATATCGAGGAAACAATAATAAAGGCAGGGGCAAAACCAACACCGCCCGTTCTGCCACACCGCCCACACAATGACTTTCCCCCGCTCCCCCCAGACCATTCCACTCCGGTCGGGGGCAGACTACAAGACTTCCTTCAAACCTGGGAGGCCATAACATCAGACAAATGGGTAACCCAAATTATTCGGTCAGGGTACTGTCTCGAACTAACTTCTACCCCCCCAAATATTCCACCCAGACACCGTGCGATGTCACAAGAACATACCACACTTCTGAAACAAGAGGTACTCTCCCTCCTGCAAAAACACGCGATAGAGCAGGTACTCGTCGATCAGCAAAATCTAGGGGTCTACTCTCTCATACCGAAGAAAGACGAGACCCTATGGCCCATTCTAGACCTCCGGCCTCTAAATGCATACATCCATTCAGACCATTTTCATATGGTAACTCTTCAGCAAGTTCTCCCACTCCTCCGTCAGGGTGACTTTCTCACTACACTGGACCTGAAAGACGCATACTTTCATATCCCAATACACCCTGCTCACAGAAAGTACCTCCGATTTTGTGGTAGACTGCCAACATTATCAGTTCAAGGTTCTCCCCTTCGGGGTCACAACCGCACCACTGGTGTTTACCAAATGCCTGGCAGTGGTGGCAGCACACCTCCGAAGACAAAACATTCACGTCTTCCCCTACCTGGACGACTGGCTCATAAAAGCCGCGTCCTACCATCAGTGTGTACAAAATACAAACACTACCATACAACTACTCAATCAGCTAGGCTTTACGGTGAATCACCAAAAGTCCCACTTGATACCGTCTCACACAAAGCAATACCTCGGTGCCACTATAGACACCTCAAAGGCTATAGCCTATCCCAACTCAACCAGGATCGCAAGCATGCAAGCCCTGCGCCAAAAGTTCCTTCTTCAGCACTCTCTCCCAGCAAGAGTGTTCATGAAACTAATAGGGATGATGGCGTCTTGCATTTTCATAGTGCCTCATGCAAGACTTCACATGCGTCCACTCCAAGGGTGCCTAGCACGCCAGTGGAACCAGGCCCAGGGTCAGCTGACGGATCTGGTGTTGGTGGACGGCCGCACTCATCGATCTCTGCAGTGGTGGAACACCACAAACCTTTCCAAATGGCGACCGTTCCTGGACCCGGTTCCTCAGGTGATTCTAACAACGGACGCATCGCTCTCCGGCTGGGGAGCACATCTATTACACCTCACAGTGCAAGGTCTATGGACGCCACAACAGAGGTTACTCCACATCAACCATCTGGAGTTATTGGCGATCTTTCTAGCCCTGAAATCGTTTCAGAAACACATTTCAGCCAAAGCAGTCCTAATTCGCACAGACAATATGACAGCAATGTATTATATTCAAAAACAGGGGGGGGACACACTCTCCCCAGCTCTCCCGCTTAGCACAGAGCATATGGAGATGGGCAATTCCACAAAAAATCTTTCTCCTGGCACAACACGTCCCAGGCATACAAAACACCATGGCAGATCTGCTCAGCAGACAAACGCAGCAAATGCACGAATGGGAACTGCATCCACAAGTTCTTCACCCATTCTTCCACAAGTGGGGGCATCCTCAGATAGACCTCTTCGCCACCCACGAAAACAAAAAATGCCCAAGCTTCGCCGCCAGATACCCACACCCATTGTCCAAAGGCAATGCGATATGGATGAACTGGTCAGGCAAATTTTCATACGCCTTTCCACCTCTCCCGCTAATTCCATTAGTGGTAAGGAAGCTACAACAGCACTCCCTCACACTCATTCTGGTAGCTCCAACATGGGCCAGGCAACCGTGGTACACCACACTACTACAGCTATCGGTGGTACCACATCAAACTGCACCTGTCCCCATGCCTCCTAACCCAGAACCATGGAGAAATCAGACACCCGGACCCAGCTCAGCTCAACCTTGCGATCTGGCTCCTGAAAACTTAGAATTTGGATACCTTAATCTTCCCCCTGATTGCATGAACATTATCAAGGAAGCCAGACGTCCTACCACTCGAGCATGCTATGCCGCAAAGTGGAAAAGATTTGTTGTTTACTGCCGTAACAATACAATCAACCCTTTAGATGCATCCATACAGCACATCATATGCTATCTACTCCATCTTCAAAGGTGTAACCTGGCATATTCATCCATACGTCTACACCTAGCAGCAATTGCTGCCTACCTACAAAACAGACAGCATTTATCACTGTTCAGAGTGCCCGCTATTAAAGCCTTTATGGAAGGCCTTAAACGAGTAATTCCACCCAGGGCACCACCTTCCCCTGTATGGAATCTAAACGTAGTTCTTACAAGGCTAATGGGTCCGCCTTTCGAACCAATGCATAAATGTGAGCTACAGTTCCTCACTTGGAAAACAGCTTTCCTCGTAGCTATCACTTCCCTTAGAAGGGTTAGTGAGATACAAGCTTTCACTATACAAGAACCCTTTTTACAGATACATCACAGCAAGGTGATACTTCGCACAAATCCAAAGTTTCTGCCCAAGGTCATTTCCCCCTTCCATCTTAATCAATCGGTGGAATTACCGGTTTTTTTCTCACAACCTCAATCTGTTGCGGAAAGGGCTCTACATACACTTGATGTTAAAAGGGCTTTACTGTACTACATACAAAGAACGCAACCTTTCAGAAAGACTAAACAGTTGTTTGTCTCCTTCTCTCCACCGCATAAAGGCAACCCCATCTCTAAATCAGGGATAGCTAGGTGGATTGTAAAGTGCATACAAATTTGCTATCACAAAGCAAAAAGAACATTTTCTGTTCCACCTAAAGCCCACTCTACAAGAAAGATAGGGGCTTCTATGGCTTTTCTAGGGAACATACCCTTAGATGACATCTGCAAAGCAGCCACATGGTCAACACCGTACACCTTCACAAAACATTACTGTGTAGACGTGCACTCCAAACAACAAGCTAGTGTGGGCCAGGCTGTACTAAAGACACTATTTCAAACCACTGCAACGGATACCGGTGGTCGCCGCTAGGGCTGGGTACTGCTATATAATCTATGCAAAAGTGTATAATCTGCAGCTCATATGCCTCGAACGGAATATGCTACTTACCAGTATGCATCTGTTCTTGGCATGTAGAGCTGCAGATCTATACACGCCCACCCGCCTCCCCGGCTACCTGTATCCGTTCCAGTCTATCTTATTTAGATACAACACACATGGGTTTCTTACTATTATCACTACGCTCCATCTTTTCCCTGCTGGCGAAAAACAATCTGAGGATGGAGCCGAAGCCCATGCACAGTACGGACCGAAGGAGGAGTCACCGAACTCATGACTTCCAAAGACTGTCCAAGAAGAAAAACAAACTGCAAACATCCGGGCCCAACACCAGATGGCGATCTATGCAAAAGTGTATAGATCTGCAGCTCTACATGCCAAGAATAGATGCATACTGGTAAGTAGCATATTCCTTATCTCCTGCTCGCTTGAAGGTCACCATTGATGGGACAGCAAAAGTCTACATGGACCCTGGTAATGTGCAGGAGGCACTCAAAGGCTATGCGAAAACGCAAGGAAGCAAGCGGACGCCAGAAAGAGCAGAGGACGCACCAAGCTCTTTGGATCAAAGTGACTAAATGGAGTAACAGGCCTAAATTTGCTCTGAGAAGCGATTGATGTATCATACGAGGGGACATGGGACATGTGTCTTCAAGTTTAGGGGAGCAATGCTGCCAGAGCAACCCCCCCAAAAGAAATAGTTATGTAGTAAGGAGGGGCGGAGGGGTGTCACTCTTCTTTGTTAATTGGTTAAGGTCAAGCAGCTTAGATGTTTGGCCTTGGTGCACAGTGAGGTTCTTCTATTTTTACAACTTGTCACTATGGATGATTAGACTATGAGGAAGTAAAGTTGTGGCGATGTTTAAGTTTCTACTAATTGGTTGGGCACTTGCCGCCCTACAGTGTGCCACACACAGTCCTTAGAAGGGTTGTTAAGAAGGTGAGGGTGGGGATAATGTTGTCATGTCGAAAGTTTGGGGACGCGACGTGTGAGGGTGTGGGGGACATTAATGTATATGCATTGATTTTTAGCGGCAGCGGGAACGAGGCCAAACGTTCTAATCTAGACAGCTATGCGCTCATTGTGAATTATGTCAGTTGATCGGTATGAGTGAGAAGGGCGACCAAACAACAAGAAAAGGGTAACACCTACTGAACTTTTTAACCTGGAGTGTACGTGGATTTAATGATCAGTGTAAAATACGCAAGGTGGTCTGTATAGGCATTACATAGATGTGACAGTACTGCAGGAGACCCACCTAGCCCCCGCAACTGGGTTGTTAACACAGAGGAGAATGAAAGGAATGTGTGTGGCTGCAGGCTTACCGTCTAATGCAAGGGGGTGGTACTAGTGTGGGTCCGACAGGGAACCAATATCGCAGTACAATCAGTTTTGCAGCGTGAATCTTTCTGGATTCACTATGCTGTGCATTATTCCGCCATCTAGTGGTTGGGTCCGGAATTGTAGTATTTCTTGTCTCTCTCTACCCCCCCCGTGGCCCTGGTGGGCTTCGACATACCACCATTTTCTGTCCTACGTCGACGCTCTCACCTTTGGTCGCCATCTTCAGATTCTTTTTCCTGCCGTTGGGTCTAGATCAACAGGAAGGAGCTCCAAGAACTTTGGAGAGAAGAATCGACGAAAGATTGGAATATATCACCGGGAAAGACACCGGAGACCAAGTAAGAGGAAACTCGACTACAGTTCAGAGAACTTCGAAGAATTCAAAGTTTTTTGAAGGAGAATACGCATACAGGGGGCTCCCTGGGCTCGTGATGGACAAGACTCTGTTCAAATTCTGCGCAAACTGCCACCACAAGTACGCGCAAAAGGACCAACACCCGGTTTGCAATCTCTGCTTGCCGCTCGACCATCGAAGCGAGGACTGCAACACCTGTGCAGCGTTCACCCCAAAGACTCTCAGAGTAAGGGAGAGACAGAGAAGAGCAAACTACAACATGCAGGGGCAGGGGACGCCCCCATCGCTATGAGACTTGGGACTCTCCAGCGGAGAGGAAGATAACGTAGCAGAAGGACCAGAAGACGTCGTTGTCGTCGATGTCGAAAAGAAAACATCGAAGGAGGTAAGAGAGTCGTCGAACACTAAACCCTCCACTGATACTCGCAAAGGCGAGCCAAAGTCCTCGAAAGGAGCAGGGCTGTCGAAGCACCCGACGTCGACTACTGCATCCAGGGACAAACAGTCCGCCGGATCCTCTGAGAAGGACCACCAGACGGCGAAATCCCAAGACAAGGGAAGAGCAGCCACGAAAGAGGCCTTGACGTCGAAAGGCGAAGGCCCGTAACAGGTTTCGACTTCGACAACCCCGTAGAAGAAGGTTAAGGCCTTCGAAGCCGATCACGCGGCAGAGATGGAGAAGAAAAGAAAGAGGCTCGAGGCCGAAATGGCTAACATCTTGCAACGGAAGAAAGACTTCGAAGAAAAGCTAAAATTCTACAGCATACCGTCGAAGACTACACCCGAAACAGGAAAGGGCGTCGAGGAATTTGAAGCGCCGAACACACCTGAACCCGGAGAGGAAGAGGATCTGTACTATGGGACAGGCGAAGGGGAAGAAGATGAGACTTACCAAGAGTCGACTTCTTTGGAGGCTCAAGACTTGCCGTGGGAAGATCTTGATGCCGAATCACCGGAAGAGGGCGTAGATTCATATCCGTCGAGGCCTTCACCGCCGGGCGACTAAGGGATCTACAATCAAGTCATCAAAAGGGCGGCTGAGACGTATGGAGTGCCGTTAGAGGAAGAGAAACCACAGTCTTGCTTCCTCTTGGAGACATTGCTGCCTTCACAGACTAAAAGCCAGTTCCTACCCATGCTCCCAAGTATGCTGGACCAGGGGAAGGAGGCATTCAAAGAGCCTGCCATGTGTAGAGCTGTGACTCCACGAGCAGAGAAAATATATAAACATTCTTCGAAGGACCCCATGTACATCAGAGGGTCAGCACCAGCAGACTCCGTCATTACATCCACAGCTCGGAAAAGAGCTAATATACCCACAAACTCTGACCCTCCACCAGACAAAGAAAGCAAGAGGATGGACATGATAGGTAGGAAGATGGAAAGGAGTGCAGCCATACAATGGCGCATCGCCAACTCCAATGCGCTCATGAACAGACACGCATACCAGCACTGGGAAGAAGTGGGAGAGCTCCTCAAGCACGTACCAGAACAATACCAGAGAAGAGCAAGCCACCTGGTAGAAGAGGGGAAGAACATGGCTAATACATGTTTAAAGTCAGCCCTGGACGCAGCGGAGACATCGAGCAGGCAGATGATGCTGGGGATCACAGAAAGGAGACATGCCTGGTTAAGAATTTCTGGTTTCAAGAATGAGGTCTAAAAACAACATCCTCAACACACACCCTTCAACGGGGAACCACTGTTTGGAGCACCAGTTGATGAAAAGTTGAACCAGCTGAAGAAAGATAACGAAACAGCTAGGTCTATGGGGGCGTTGCAGTTCCGAGGTATGAGAAGAGGAACACCCTTCAGGAGACCGACAGGCAGAGAAAATCATCAGCCTGGGGCAACACACCAAACCACCCAACAAAGTTATCAAGGGGGTAACCAGGGACAGCAGCAAGGACAGCAGCAGCAAAACTGGCAGTACCAGCCCCGAGGACAATCCTTTTGAGGGCGCGGCCGAGGAAGGGGTAATGGCCAGAGGGGGAAGTCAGCCTCCCACAGGAAAGTGACTCACCAGCAGAAACGACGCACTTCTGGATGAGACCTCAGGAAGTGCAGAAAGAGCCAAGACAAAAACCAGCAAAAAATCAAAGTCTTCAACAGCTCCTCCAACACACATAACCGGTAGGAGGCAGATTAAGACACTTCCTCCAGGAGTGGAGGAAAATAACATCAGACAAATGGATATTGAACCTCATACAATATGGGTACTGTATAGACCTGGAAAGGCCTCCGCAAAACAGAAGGCCAAAGGTCAGAGTGCGCACAACAAAAGAGCTGACACACTTGAGGGAGGAAGCAAGAGAACTTCTAAAGAAAAGAGCCATAGAAATTGTGCCACAAAAACAAAGGAACAAAGGGGTTTACTCAACCTACTTCCTCATACCAAAGGTAGACGGAACATTACGTCCAATTCTAGACCTGATTCCTAAACAGGTTCATAAAGATTCAAAAGTTCAAGATGACCTCCCTCCAAGAGGTCATACCTCAACTACACAGAGGAGACTACATGGCAACTATAGACTTAAAGGACGCCTACTTGCACATCCCCATCAACAACAAACACCTCCCCAGGTTTACAATAGGCACAAACCACTACCAGTTCACAGTGCTAGCTTTCGGACTAAAATCAGCACCGAGAGTCTTCACAAAATGTCTGGCGGCAATAGCAGCACACTTAAGGAGGAAGGGGATACATGTATACCCATACCTTGACGACTGGCTTGTAAAAGCAAGCTCATACCACAGGTGCAGGAAACACATAGAGATAGTGAGACAGACGCTGGCCCAACTGGGGTTTTCGATCCATTGGGAGAAGACGTCAATAGAACTAGAAGAGGTTCTTAGGAGCAGAGATCAACACCATACAATGCACGGTGATTCCATGTGCAAAGAGGACTCTGGCTATATGCAGGGAGGCGCGTCTTTACCGCAAGGGGCAAGCTCTGTCAGTGAGGACTATGAGCAAACTGATGGGGATGATGGCATCATGCATATATTTGGTACCAAATATTCGCTTACACATGAGACCATTCCAAGAATGGATCCAGCAGCAATGGTCACAAGCGACAGGGAGTTGGGAGGATCTAGTGGTTGTCACACAAACAGTACAGCAAGAAATAGCGTGGTGGAACCAGAAGAACTTAGCACAGGGGAGATCATTCACACAACCAACTCCAACTGTAACCATTACAACAGACGCCTCCCAGAAGGGGTGGGGAGTGCACACAAACTACCTCAAAGTAAGGGGGTTGTGGGGACATCAGAATGCAATAAAGCACATCAACTACCTAGAACTCAAGATAGTGTTCCTAGCCTTAAAGGCCTTTCAGAAACAGCTGTACGGGAACAGATTACTGATACAAACAGACAATACAACTACCATGTTCTATATCAACAAGCAAGGAGGGACACATTCAGTGACACTCACGGCTAGCACAGGAAATATGGAGATGGGCAATCCCAAGAAAGATAGACCTGTTAGAAATACATCTACCAGGGAAGGACAATGTAGAGGCAGACTGGCTCATCAGACAGACGTCAGCATCCCACGAATTGGAGATCAACCAACCGGAAATTCAGAAGGTATTCCACAAATGGGGGACCCCACAAATAGACCTCTTTGCAACACACCAAAATGCCAAAACGTCGCATCCAGAGTACCGTCCAAACAGTCCCTGGGGAATGCGCTATGGATAAGCTGGTCAGGGACATTTGCATATGCTTTTCCACCAATACCACTACTACACAGAGTGCTGAACAAGTGCAGGTTCAGCAGCATGACACTCATCCTGATAGCACCCCAATTGGCCAGGCAAACATGGTTCTCACAAATCATGTAGATGTCACAAACGCACGCACACAGGTTCCCCGCCAGGAAGGACCTGCTTACAATGCAAAACGGAAGAGTACTATACCCAGAACCAGAAATCCTCAGCCTAGCTGCATGGCTCCTGAGGACCTAGAGTTCGCACACCTCAAATTACCGGCAAGTACGATGGCGGTACTCAGAGAGGCAAGAAGACTGACCACAAGGAAGTGCTACGTAGCAAAGTGAAAGAGATTCACCAAATGGTGCATTAGAGAAAATCTGCAAACAAAGATTACTAAGGAATCAACAGTACTAAGATACTTGACGCATCTACTGCAAAATAAGCTAGGCTACACGTCCCTAAGGGTCCACTTAGCGGCATTTGTGGCTTACACAAGAGGGGAAACAGTGAAAAGTTTCTTCACATCACATGTGGTAAAAAGATTCTTAGAAGGTGCAAAAAGGATCGCTCCTCCAGGCAGAATGCCAGCCCCAGCATGGAACCTCAATGTGGTGCTCACACAGCTAATGAAAGCACCATTTGAGCCTATTCACAAAGCTACACTGCATATGCTCACACTAAAGACAGGCTTCCTAGTGGCTATCACATCACTACGAAGAGTAAGTGAATTGCAAGCGTTAACGCTCCAAGAACCCTACCTACAAATACACAGTGATAGGATTGTCATGAGAACGGACCTGCATTTCATGCCAAAGGTGGTGTCTAAGTTCCACATCAACCAGACAGTTCAAATACCAAGTTTTTTCCAAAAACCGTACGAGCACAGAAAGAGCCTTACACACACTGGACGCCAGAAGGGCAGTGATGCACTATATGGAAAGGACAAAAGAATGCAGAAAAACAAAACATTTTTTTGTATCCTTCGCCAGCAGTTTTTTTGGGACGACCTGTTACCAAAAATACCATTGCACGATGGATTGCACAAACCTTTCTGCTCTGCCACAGAGACAGCTCAGCCTTTACAAGGAGCAGTTCATGCTCACTCAACAAGGAAGAAAGGAGCAACAATTGCGTTTCTAGCAGACACACCTATCCAAGACATTTACCAAGCAGCAACATGGTCTACAGTGCATACGTTCACTAAGCACTACTGTGTGGATGTCCAAATGAACAAAGAAGCGCAAGTGGGACAGAAGGTCTTGCAACACTTTTTCAGTAACCAATGCTCATCTTCCACCACCACTATAAGGAGAAACCACTACAAAATCGATGCACAGCATAGTGAATCCAGAAAGATTCACGCTGCAAAACGTATAGTTTCTTACCCGTCGGTGTAGTTTTGCAGCTTGAAGACTTTCTGGATTCACTAGCGCACCCACCCTCCTCCGCCAGAAAGATGAGACAGGAGGATAAAAGGAGGTAGAAGGTGAAAAGACTTTACAAGGATTAAATAAGAAAACAAAGAAAGAAAAAGAATCCGAAGATGGCGACCAAAAGGTGAGAGCTTCTGGAGGAAGTGCGTTGACGTCACGAAGGACACCAAATGGTGGTATGTCGACTCCCACCTGGGCCATGGGAAAAAAAAAAGAGGAGAAATACAATTACGGACCCAACCACTAGATGGCGGAATAATGCACAGCATAGTGAATCCAGAAAGTCTTCAAGCTGCAAAACTACACCGACAGGTAAACTATACGTTCCTATAGGCACTGAAGGAAGGTATTTTGTGGTACACTGCCGGAGTGGGAACTTAGAAGTGTGTGTAGTCGGAGTGTACGGTCTGAATTATGATCCCCAATTCTATCGCGCCTTGCACAATAAACTCACGACACATTTGAAAATACCCATGTTGTGTGTGTGTGTGTGTAGGGGGGGTGACTTTAATTGTGTGCCATCTCAGGAGCTTGACAGGTCGCGGGGTCCAATTTGCTCTCCCTCTGCTAATTGCAGCCTTCGCTGAGCCGGATAGCCTGGTCGATGTTTGGTGCTACCGCTCCCCTACGGCAGGGAGTACATACACTATTCGTCGGTACACGACATACATACACGGATAGACTTTTGACTAGCGTCCAGAGAGCTACTTCCTTACATAACAAAGTGCAAACACCTACCGCGCACATATTCGGACCATTCCCCGGTTAAGTTACAACTGAAAATAGACTATCTTCAACCTAGGACCTGAATGTGGCGCTTTCCTCAATATTCGCTACTTGATGAGGCATTTAAAGTAGAAGTATCGAAAGAAATAGATCTTTTCTTTGCCACTAATCTTGGTAGTGTCCCTAAAATGGGCATTATATGGGAGACCTTTAAAGTTTTTATGAGAGGGGTTTTCATATCCAAACACACCAGGGTGCGGCGCGCCATTAGAGGGAGAATGCAGAAGCTAGAGGCGGAATTGGCTGACTTGGAGCGACGTGCTCTGGTGGAGTCCACTCCTGTCTTATTAGCACAAATCAAAACCAAGATAGATTAATAAATCGACGAGGCCCAAGTTGAAGTAGTACACTTTGGAAAGTATGCAGCTGCAAAGGTTTGTGGGGAGTGGGAGAGACCGGCACAACGCTGTCTGCCCTTGCTTGACCCCTCAGGGGGATCGAATGAGGTATTGGAGCTGTGCGACGAACATGGCACAATTTTAAACGGCGCCGCTCAGATAGCGGATAGCTTCCGCTCTTACTATACGGAGCTCTATGGCTCACGTGCGAGCTACTCGGAGGAGTCGGATGACGAATACTTGTCGTATATATCCATGAAGTGGCTTTCAAATTCACATAGGGAACACCTAATGGCGCCACTGCGACCCACTGAAATAACTGCTGCATTGCGTACAATGGTCAATCACAAAACCCCTTGTCATTTGGTCCCGCATTTGGTAAACTTATGCGAGGAAATGGCTTCAGATAGCATAATGCCTCCCAGTATGAGAGAGGCCACCCTGATTACTCTATTAAAATAAGATAAGCCCCAACAACAATGTTCATCGTATCGTCCACTCTCGCTGCTCAACACGGACACCAACATTTTTGCAAAAATATTAGCAGCCTGACCCTTTTCTGCCTACCGTGGTGGCTCCTGAGCAATCTGGTTTTGTCCCCACTCTATCACTAACGAGTAATTTGCGGACACTCTTTGGTGCAATGGTTGGTATTGATCCGGAGTCTAAGGCCACGGAAATCTTTCTTGATGCTGAGAAAGCTTTCGACTCGGAGGGGCAATTTTTGAGAGCTGTGCTGAGACGTGTGGGGGTAGGAGAGATCTTTAGCAACCTAGTGGACGTTCTCTACGAGCAGCCCACTGCATGGGTACGCATGAACAGACTTCTCCCGGAACCCATAAACATCACATGGGGCACGAGATAGGGGTGCCCCCCTGTTATATGAACCTACGCCTGAACCACGGGCATGCACACTACGGGAGTATCATGGACATCGCGGAATAAGACTCCCGCAATATAATCTAATAATTACCGCTTATGCAGACGACATGCCCCTTTACGTAAGCGAACCCGCCAAGAACTTAATGCAATTCTATAGGAGGGTGGAACGCTTCAGTCAGCTCTCAGGCTTACGCCTCAATTGGAACAAATCTATTGCATTTCCGCTGACCCTTATTACTCTCCCTGTGACAGTCTCCTACCCCATCGAGTGGACGTCAGAACCGACCAGATATCTTGGGGTGCAATCCATACTGTCCGTGCAAACTATGGGCGAGCGGTACAGAAACTTACCGAGTCCATTGAGAAATGGATTAGGCTACTGGTGTCCATACTGGGTCGAGTAATACTCTTAAAAATGATAGTATTGCCATGGTTTCTGTTTGCAAACATACCTATACTATTACCAGAATTGTTCTTTCGTATGCTGCGTTCCCTTCTGATCCTGCTAGTATGGGCTGGGAAACAGCCAAACGTACAATGGGATATCTTAACCAAGTCATATTTAGCAGTTGGACTCAATGCCCCAGATTTCCAATTATACTACTGTGCCGCACAGCAGATGCATGCATATCAGTGGCTGCACGGAGCTCACGTCAACCCGCAGTGGTTCATCGAAAATGAGGCTGTGCACTCCCTGTCCTTACCATAGTTCTTGTTTGCTGCGCCACGCAGACATTACCTTGTGATTGACCCGATTGGGTGTACATGAAACCTGCTCTGGAGAGCTGCTGATAAGCAAAATGACGTAGAATACTATAATCTCCCAAATTGCCTCTAGAGCTGTGTGACTGGTTACCAATGGGGAACGAAAGGGAATTCCTCTCTGTAATGCCTCTGCTAGGGATTCGCACTGCAGGAGATTTATTTCAAGATGAGGTAGTCAAGCAATGGGACATGCTACGATCAGACACACTAAATGCACCCATGCTTGCTAAATTTCAATACTTTAGCGCGAGGCACGCACTCAGTGCATTATTAGGGGAGGATATGAGCGAACCACAGGAATACACACAATTATCTTACTTATTATGTGCAAAATCCCCTCTTCACATGATATCAATATTGTACACTCTATCAAACGCAGACCCGGGCCCGTTTAGCACGAGGGTGTTACAGGAGTGGCGTGTAGAATTACAGATGGACCATACAGATGAACAATGGATATATTGCTGCATAAGCACAAAATCCCTATCACAAAATGGCAGGCATCGCTTAACACACTTTAAATATCTGCAAAGAGTTTATTGCACCCCAGCACACTTGTATAGATCTGGTCTCGGAGATGATGACAGATGCACCAGGTGCGGGGCAACAGATGCAAATTTCAGACATCTCGCTTGGAGCTGCTCGGGATTCATAGGTTCTGGAAGGCAGTGCATGCTGCACTACAAGACATGGTGGGGGGGGCTGCACTTATCTCCTTTGGAGGCCTTGTTAGGCTATACTAAAGGATACCCCAAAGCCACGAGGAAGTTATTATCCCTAGGTATTTTGTTAGCTTAACGCAGGATTGCGTTGTGCTTGATGAAGGGCCCAAACCCCACAATGAAGGAATGGTGTGTAGACTTAACCTATTGTTGCGTACACTCTGAAAATTTCAATTCTCTTATGCCTGCGTGTTGTAAACCAAAGGACATATGGGACCCATATAAGGCATATCTGGCACAGCAAGCGGCAGCTGCTGACCCCGAGGTAAAACAGAACAGGGCGGGGGTTGGCTGATATGTTTATGCATAGATAGCACTAGTCGAATGTGTTCATGGACCTCGATGTAATGTAACTAGATTGACCCGGGTGTCGTCTGATAAGTGATGTGTGATTCCCCGTTTAATAGCAATACATTCGAAATATCGCTGAACAGGTTTACACCCCCTTAGCATTCCTGATATGACTGTACCATTTAAGCTTACAATGACAAGATGGGTTTATCACGGTGCTTGCTGCTGCTGAATGTATGGATCAAGGTGCATAATGTTTGTTTGCAAAATAAAAATAAAGTTTAAAAAAATGATATGGAGTGCCAGCATGAAGACCTGGTTATAATGCTTTGGGGATATTTACAGATCAAAGCCCATACAACTCACTTGTTACCAGAAACAAAGAAAAGGGTTCTGCCTTGCACTATTGAGCTATGAAACGGTGTGCCACCACCACCGTTGAGTGTCTAGAAGCCCGCTTATGGTCTGTAGCCCTATGTAATAATGACTGTTGGCTCTCCAGTCTAGAGAAGCCTGCGTCTCAGCATGTTTAGTTTAGAAAACATGCCTGCCCTCAGCATGCTTGCATGATTGTTGTGAAGGTAGACACAAAAATCACAGTTACTATGCGAACTGTCAGTGGTATGTTTGGGGAGGTGTGCACGCTTGCACATATACACATGGGATAATCCCATCCCAACAGTCTGAATCTGCTAAAGATATTGCTGGGTAACGACAGTTAAGTAACTCTTTCCATTCCATTACGAAGAAGTAGAACCAAAGGCCATGTAGTAGATTCATCATGAAGGTGGTGCTTCCTGTTTCCCAGAGTATGTTTTTACGTATAACTGATAGTCACTTGTCCCCACTGGATCCTGTGTAATCTCTTACCTTTCTTTTTTGTTCAGAATCCTGGGAACTCCACTTTTGCTACTCTCGGATTTGGTGTTTCTGTCGCTTCTTCAGCTGAAGTGAGAAGTCAGCCCAATGGGGTCCCGGAGAGCAAACCTATTGGCTTTTCGTTTGGAAGCACCACAATGCAAGATGCTCCAAAAGAATCTGACTTATCCAAGAATTTGTTCTTTCAGTGCATGTCTCAGACTGTTCCTCCAAGTAACTACTTCACGACCATCTCTGAGAGTCTTGCTGATGAACCTTCCAACAGGGATGTTTTCAGGCAGAGCACTGATGCCTTTGGATCTTCTATTTCTAAACCAAAACCTATAGTGACATCTGAGACTCTACCGAGGCAGCAAACCACTAGCACTCTGGAGAAAAAAGAATCTATGCCCAAACTCACACCAGCCTTTTCAGGAGCTCTTTTGAGTAAGCACCCTCCTGAAAAGCATGAAAATCTGTTCTTGCAGCCACCAAAGCTATTGCGGGAGGAACCATCCAATCCATTTTTGGCCTTTGGAGAAAAGGCTGACACCAGTCCCTTCAGTAGTTTTGCCTCAACCGGAGCATCTGCACCTAACACAGTGTTGGGGGGTCCTAGACTGTCTTCTTCCTGGCCAGATCCTCCTAGTGCAGATGATTCCAGCATATTGAACAAGAAGAATCTCTTCCTTATGACTGATTCGGTTAAGGTGTTTTCTAACAGTCCTGTTGCTGCTGTATCGGAATCAGTTCAGATGTCATCCATCTTGGGCAACGGCCGCTCCCGCTCACCTATGCCCATTGAGATGCCTACCCTTTGCTCTAGTCCAACAGAGGATAAGCCAGATGTGTGCCTAGGACAGCAGGACAATCCTTTACTGAGAACCTTCACTGCCCTTTCGAGCCGGCTGCCACCGAGCATTCACAGCTCTGTAGTAGACATCTCTAGAGATGGCAGAGGGCCTTTTGATGCATCTAACAGGTTCACACTAGACGATCGCAGCAGAACAGCCAAACAGGATTCTGATTCCAGTACTAACAGTGATCTTAGTGATTTAAGTGATGCTGAGGAGCAGCTCCACACCAAGCTGGGCTTCAGAGGAATCCCGGAGCACCTGATGCGCAGAATGGGACCCCATGTTGAGCGAAATGTGGCCTTGTTACTGGGTAAAGTGAAAGGGAAGCAAGGTGTGAAGGGCCGGCCCAGAACCACCCCTCTGAAAGGTAAGCAAATATACCGACCAATAAAGAAAATTAATGGAGCTATGTAACAACCAAATTGATGAAGAATCTTTATAATGAAAAGGCTAAACAATTTCGAACCCTTAATGACCATGTTTTGCCAGGAATTTGTAAATATTTAGGACTTGGCCAAGTGAACCAGTGAGAGCCTATGGTACTAAAGTGCTTCTTTACATTAATGTCAGTGGAGCGGTTTTTAGGTCTCGCCTGAGCCAGCGCATGCGTTGCTCTGTGAGACATTTAGTTAGGGCTTTTAAAAGTGCTGCCACACGGCCTAGCGCTTGCATTCACGTGCACGCGTGCAGCCGCCAGCTTTCAGCGCCCTGGCTTTCCTTTGCCGTGCACACCACTCGCAGGCTCACCTCCGGTTCCCCCTCTCGCCACAGAGCGCGGTTCTCGCGGCAGCACGCTTTTTTGTTTTTTACAGTTACGAGCCGTCATGGCTCAATAAGTGATTTTGCGCGCACCACTCGTGTTGAACAAAACGCACTGTCAATTTGCTTGTGCCTCAGAGCCCTGGCAACTGAAGCGCTTACTGTAAATGACTCAATCTGTTCTACATCCATATGGCCATGCTCCTGTGTATATTACTAATCACCCCTATGAACACACAATGTGTACAAGATAAATTGCCTACGATCCCTAAACCAAGTGTTGTCCTGTAATTTCGACAGAGCCTACAAGCCGAGATACCTTTATTTTAGCCGCGTCTTCCCTTACAAGGTAGAATGTTGGCCTTTGAGTGCCTTGAAAAAATAGAGGTGGCTATGCAGAGTTAAAATCCCACACACATCGTGGTCGTGGGATAATGTATACAGCCTGCAGTACAGCTGGTAATCTAGATTTTGACTGTGCAACCAACTGCTCACTAATCTACTAAGCAAAAAATAGTTACTTGAGTGAAACTCAATACAGAACGGCTCTTAGCATACCTTAGCAATGACACCTGGCCTATCCTTTTATATGTTGTCCAGCTCCCTTCCCTGCCCTCTCAATAACATTACAAAGGCACTTTAAATGCAATTAAGTGCACACACTGAACCCACCACAGCGTTTTCTGGAAATGAACAGGTTTTCCCTTTTAAATGTGAAACCAACTTGGCTCCTGTATGTGCAGGATTAACCGAGGCAAGAGCAAAACTGTCGGTCAGAAATGTCACCACAGTCATGGCACTCACTCAAAGCACTTTAAATCCTCTTTTTAGGAGGTTTTGAGAACACTGAATCACAGCTGTGGCAAGGTACAGAAGTATAGCACTTGAATATTTACAAAAAACGCAACTGTTTTATCTTTTGTAACTCAAGCTTTCATCTACAGTTCATTCAGTGAAACTTTAACATTACTTTTAGAATCCTCCAAAATAAAAAGCTTCATATAAAAAAAACACGTATGTCTCACATTTAATTTTCATGGCTCATTAAGTGCTTTCGCGCGCACCACTCGCGTTTAACAAAACCTCACTCTCAATTTGCTTGTACCTCGGAGCCCTGACAACCGTATTCACAGCCACATGTGAACTTGAATTGACTAGGCTTCATAGAGCTGTCCCGCAGAAGTAACTGCAGGCGATTGATGTCAGTGAAACTCAATACCTTTATATAAGCGCTACATAATGTACATTCGGTGAGGCGCTCACGCGGCAACAGGCAAGGCTGGGTTCTAGATCTTAATCTAGGCGCGCATGGGGCATCGCAAAGCGCAGCAAAATACCGCATAAACAAAGTTAATTGGCTTGAGTCGCCCTCCCCCCACCCCACTGACAAAAAGGAAAAAGCCCACTTATTATTGTGGCAGGCTCCTGTGGGCTTGGCTGTCTCACAGCTTCTTTGTTATGCGGAGTCTGGCCTCAGATCTAATGGCGAATGAGACACCTATCTCCTCGTTGCTTTTGGCTAATCCGTTTACTCGCCCGATGTCGCCCCCACCATCGGCCCTTGTGGTGCAGGCAGAAATACACTCAGTCCCCACTAAAAGGAAAAGATTGTCTACCCCACGGAAAGGTAGACTGGTCAAACACCATAAGAGACCTAGGTGGGTTGGCGTCAGGACGGGTGGCTTACGTAAGGCAGTAGGGCGGGATTCCAGCCCGCTACAGGGAGAGAAGGGGGAGGGTACATCTGGAGGGCCAGTGGTTAGTGCCTGTGAAGAACAGACTGGTGGCCTTGCAGCGTCCTCACCCCCAGAGTCTCTCCTAATTGAAAACATGGAGAAAATGATGAAATCCTTACTCCTCCGGGTGTTAGATAAAGTCAGGGGGCTATCAGAGCGGGTGGATAAAATGGAGCAGGCAACCCTAGACAATTTTTTCTTATTTATTTTATTTAGAAAGTTTTATAGAGCGCGAACAAGATCCTTGCGGATATCAGAGTGCTTTACATAACAGCTGGATGTAAGTAGAACAATACAAAATATGCAGGTAAACAATCATTTAAAAAAAAAAAAAAAGCATAGTTGGTGCACATAAAGGATTAAAGATTGGTGCTGTCTATTATAACAGGAAACAGGAGAACTCCGGTCTGAGGAGAAAGAGCTCATGTAAATTTAGCCATGAGAAACGCTTTGACTTCTTTTTTGAAAGCGGCGTAGGAGGCGTTCCGTCTGGTTGCGGGGGGCAGAGCGTTCCAAATTCTGGGCGCCATCCCCGAGAAGGATCGATTATAAGTTTTCTTTTTGTTGAACCTTTGGGGTTTCAGTAAAAGATTTTCAGCACTCCTGGAGGACCTTAAACCCCCAGAGATTGTCAGTTTCTGCGCGAGGTAGCTGGGAGAGCTGTGGTGTAAGGCTTTATGGGTCATGCACGCCACTTTTAGGTGGATTCTAGCTTCAAAAGGAAGCCAGTTCAGGGATTTTAAGTCCGGGGTAATGTGTGCAGTTCTTTTCGAGCCAGTGATGAGTCTAGCTGCAGCGTTGATCGACGCTCTTAAGGGTGCTGTTGCAGCTTTTGGGAGGCCACACAGGGAGACACTTCCGTAATCAACACAAGGGATAACTAGCGCTTGTACTGCTAACTTGAGGTCCTCTACTGGCAGGAAGGGTTTTAGTTTCCTTAGGATACTTATCTGGAAGTTAGCTCTCTTAGTGGCGTTACTGATGTGTTTTTGCATCATGAGGTTGTTGTCGAGAGTGATCCCCAAGGATTTTGCTGAGTCCACGATAGTTGGTTGTATGCTGAACGCGGTGAGCTGTTGGATCAAGTCATGCATTAAAGGGATCTTGGCCGGTGGTGCTATGAGGAGGAATTCTGTTTTTGATGCGTTCAGTTTGAGATGGTTTTCTGATAACCAAGACTGGGTGATCGTGAGTGTGGAGTTGAGCATATTAATGTCTTCGATGGAATTGATCTTGAGGTATAGTTGTGTGTCGTCCGCATACATATGAAATTGCACATTGGATGATTGCAGGATTTCAGTGAGAGGTTCCATGAACAAGTTGAATAGGGATGGTGAAAGTGCGGACCCTTGCGGCACCCCCAGAGATACAGGAGAGGAATTGGAGAGCGCGTTGTTAACCTTGAATTTTTGTGTACGGTTATGCAGGAAGGATGCAAACCATTCTAGCACTGTGCCAGACAAACCCATCCTATGCTCCAGTAGGTCTAATAGTTTCTGGTGTTTGACCGTATCAAAGGCTGATGAGAGGTCTAGTAGGATGAGTAAGCACGCACCATTCTGGTCAAGGATTTGTAGCGCATCATCAAGAATGTGTGTCATGACCGATTCAGTGCTGTGACCCGCTCTGAAGCCTGATTGGTGTTTATTTAGTAGGTTGAAATGATCTATATGAGTGGTCAGTTGTCGGAGAACACATTTTTCCAACAATTTGGCCAAGGTGGGGATATTGGAAATGGGGCGGTAGTTGTTAAGGTCGGTAGGGTCAGCAGTGGGTTTCTTTAGAATAGGTGAGACTTGACCTACTTTGAGGGAGTCCGGGATACAGCCTTGTTGGAGTGAGCTGTTAATGATTTTGGTCCAGAGTGGAAGAAGCCAAGGGGAGAGGGCTTTGACTGCATTGGCCGGGAGAGGGTCAGTGAAGTGATTGGCCGGTTTCAGGTTGTTGAGAATCTTGCCTAGGGTGTCTTCAGTGTACGTCTCAAAGGAAGACCAGGCTGCCTCGTTTTTAAGGCAGGCCTTGGGGGGGGGGGGAGGGGGAATGACGTGATGGGTGTAGGTAAGGGGGTGGTTACCGTATGAGGGGCAGTGTGTAGTGCTCTGTCATTAAGGAGATCCTTTATGATGTTGTCAGTCTTCAGATTGAAGAAGGTGGAGAATTCTTGACAATTAGGATGTGGGCGAGCTAGGTCTCGAGCCCGTTGGGGAGCTTCCTTGGATTGATTTTTGACCAGCTCGAAGAGTTTTTTGGGCCGGTTCTTAGCTTGGTCTAATTGGTGGCTGAAGAAGTCAGCTTTAGTGTGCTTAATTTTTTTGTAGTAAGCATTTCTCTTTTTCCTAAGGAGATTGAGGTGGAGAGCCGATGGGACTGCTCTCCAATTGCGTTCAGCGGACCTGAGGGCTCGTCTGTCCTCATTAAGTAGAGCGTTGAACCAGGGCTTGGAATCTTTAATGGGAGCTCTCTTAAGTTGCAGGGGGGCTGCCTCATTAATTATCGAGGTCATGGCGTTGAGATAATGATTTGTGAGAACATGGACGTCTGAGGTGTTTACAGGAGGCTGGAGCAGGTGATAACCGGAGGCGGGTAGTAAGTTGGGGTTGATTTTTTTCAAGTCTCTTTTCCAGATCCCTAAAATCATTCATTAAATTGCATTTAAGAATTAGGGAGGACGGGCCAGGGGGGGGGGGGAACTGACAGCAGGGAGACCCCTATAGTTAAACAAGGCACAGCTACTACAGCAGGCATCAAGCCAGTTGTACCTGAGGTGACTGATGGTAATTCGCATCCTACCGTTATGGCTGTAGGGATAGCGAGGAAACCTGGGCCATCAGTACTCAAGCCTGTAGAGAAATTAAAGCCCCCTAAGGCCGCTAATAACATCTTAGGTAAAAGGTCGGCATGTGCCACAGCTTCTGGCACCCCTGGCAAAGCAAACTCTATCACCTCAGCCGCCATTCCAGTAGCCCCTTGTACACCTGAGACTTTAACACCCAAATCAGCTAATCCTGTAAAGACCCATGCACAGCAGACAGGTGAGGGTCTTACGGGTGGGAGGGCCTACAATGTTAATCTCCCCCCTGACTGTCAGCCCTATGTAGCCGTGTTGACTGGGGTGCCTGTGCTCAGCCCGGGTAAGCGTGAGACATTTGCTGAACTGTATAACAAGACCCTATTTTGGCTTAAAGAAAACAGACCCTTGCCCAAATTTTGGGAGGGACGGATTATCCACGTAAGGAGAGTTTGCTGGATTGGTACTAAGCAAAAAACTATAAGTGGGGATTGCATCATAGTAAATTTTGAGGATCCAAGGGTTGCTAGCTTTGTATGCAGTGGACCTGTGAGGGAGCATAGCCCAACAGGTAGCGGGGGACCAATTGGCATCCACGACCTTAGTTATTTTAATCCCCCTAATTTGCCAGTGAGGCCAGCCGGAACCCCCATGTGGGAGGATTGGGATGGCAGACAGATTCGTGGAAGCCTCTCCCAATTTAGCCTATTTGGTAATACCCCTTGTCAGCCGCATGGTCGTTTTTGGCAAGGCTACTGACATGCAATCTGCCCAATACAGGAGATGCATAACGTGGCACCCGGGGAGAGATTAGCTAGTAGTCTAATATTTGAAGAGGAGTTAGTGGGGTCATCTACTAGTACCCTTTTTTCACCAACTATCTCTAGGGGGCATTCACCGGTGGCTTCACCCGAAGCACTCACGTCATCACTGCTCAGTAGGGAGTCAGTTGAGGGGGACATTTTAATCCTGGATGCTGTGGCGTTGCCTATTATTGAGGTGGCTACTGCCACCGCTAATGCCCCTCCTGTAAGAGAATCAGCAATGGGGCCAGGGAGGGGCTGGCAGTGTGCCCCTGAAGGTAGCCAGCTGGAATATAGCGGGCCTTGCACGGAACACAAGCATACCAGACTGGAATGTATTCATGGAACCGTTTGGGATCTGCTTGTTCCAGGAAACCTGGTGCTTGTTACCTCTACATAAGATGGGTTATACCACCTATTTTGTTCCTGCCATACGACCGAGTGGAGGGAAGGGGCGCCCCTCGGGAGGGCTATTAATTTGGGTAAGCATCTCCCTGCGGTACTCCATCAAATGTATAGCTACTAAGTCTCCTGACCTTCAGATGCTAACAGTGAGAGGGCCATGTGGAGGGAGAGTGCTTGAAATCTTTAATATTTACGTCAGAGGCACACGGGGCGGCTCGTCCACCTTGCCCTCAACTGGCATTGACGAGGAACTCAGAAATTGTAGCGCTGATTCCCTCGTCATGCTAGCGGGCGACTTTAACTGTACATTTGAACCCCTTGCTGTGGACGATGTGCTAGGCACCAGAGACGATGATGCAAGGAGAGGTATTCCACCGTTACAAATTATGCCAATTAGAAGATGGACCCAAAGTGCCATTGACCTTAATGCCCTTTGCTTGGAGCATGGCCTTAGAGCAACTAACGGCAGATCGAATTCAGATCAATTGGGGGGCCCATACGTTCAACAGAGTAGGGCATTCCTCACGGATTTACTATATTCTGCTGAACTATCGTTTGTGGGCTCACCTGATGGATATGGTGGTCTTGCCGTCCATCGACAGTGACCACAACCTTTTGTCTCTGTCCCCTCTGTGGATGGGACGCTCCCTACCCCCAATCCCCCACGTGTGGAGAACAACACATGAAGTGTGTCCCTCTAACGATGGTAGGCGCCTGAAATGGAAGAACATTGCTGGTACTGAGGGAAAGATCTTGGAGGTAAAATCCATAATGGCTAATATTGTACCTCGTTTAGATTCCCCCCCAATTAGTGCGCAGGAGGTACCCACACTGTTTGCCCAAACTACGAACGCACTAGGTGAACTGTTTTTAGTCCATAATGCGGGAAGAAGGGCTTATAAAAGAGGCGCTACGAAGGGCATTGCTGGGTGGTTCTCACCTGCTTGTCGCGACGCCAAAGGGGAATTAATAAAGGCAGTGAAATCCAAGATTGGAGCCCTGATAAGCGTTGCTAGGGGCAATTACAGGAGGGCTATATTTAAGGCAAAGGTAGAATGGGAGAACCAGTTTTGGTATGACTTGAAGGCCGCAAGCTCAAGGAAAGACCCGAAGGGTTTCTGGGACCTACTAAGAGCTAGGGATAAACCCGTAGACACAATGATATCATGTAACATACCGGAGGATGCGTGGTTTGACCACTTTTCCCAGCTCTACACAATGCTCCCGGGTAAGGGGGTAAGTTTGCCAGAACAGTATCCCTTAGTACCCTGCGAGTTTAATGATGAGCTCCTGTTTACAGCCAAGGAAGTGGTAGGGGCGATCAAATGTCTTGTCCCCAATAAAGCAGCGGGTCCAGACGGCATACCAGGGGACTTGCTACGCATTAACCCGGAGGAGTGGGGAAAACTTATTGCTGCCCTACTGAATGCTAGTTTTGATGGGGCAACTTTCCCGGTCTCATGGAAGGGTTCTGAGGTCGTTCCAATCTTTAAAAAAGGGAGTCGGAACGACCCTGCCAATTATCGCTCTTAGACTCTTCACAGAAGGTGGCGGGAAAAGTGGTTTTGGGCAGAGTACTGCAGTGGGTTGAGGAAAAGGGCATTCTTTCTGACTTCCAGGCCGGTTTTAGATCTGGTATGGGGACGATAGAGCAATCCTTCCGGCTTATGATGCTGTATTGGAAGGTGGTTGTACTGGGCAAAGGCAGTCTGTATCTCGCTTTTATAGACCTGCGGACTGCCTTTGACCTTGTCCCACGCAGCCAACTCTGGAGTGTGCTCGAGGAACAGGGCATTCCACCATACTTATTAAACATGCTAATTAAACTACATGCTGACAATTTTGCACAGATCAGGTGGGGTAATCGGGGACAAAAAACAGCACGAATACCTGTAAATAGAGGGGTACGCCAGGGATGTGTTCTAGCCCCCACTCTGTTCTCATTGTATGTTAATGGAGTGGTGGAGCACCTGCTGCAACATCCTGCAGATGCACCATCCCTGGCTGGCAGAAGAATACCTACCCTTCTATTTGCAGATGATACCCTCCTGATCTCTAAAACCTCGGTAGGCCTGCAGAGTCTGTTAACTAGCTTTAAATCTTTTTGTGATGCAAGGGGGTTAGTTATTAACACAGGGAAAACTAAGTACCTGGTCCTTAACCCCACGAAAAAGATAGCTAAACCACCGACCTTAGATTCTGTTCCCCTCGAGAGGGTCACGGAGTTCGATTACCTCGGTATTCGCCTCTGCGACTCTGAGTTGGAAATGTCACCATCAAAAGATGCTGCTGACCCACAAGAGGGTGGTGGGTGCCCTTCTTAAGGAACAACGTGCCTCAACCATCAAACCCATTGCCCCTATATTAGACATCTACAGGGCAAGGGGTGTCAGTGCAGCACTTTATGGAGCTGAACTCTGGGGGGTACACAATGTGGATCAGTTATCCCGCTCAAAGTAAATTTTGCAGCGTGAATTTTTCTGGATTCACTATGCTGTGCATTATTCCGCGATCTGGTGGTTGGGTCCGGATTCGTAGTATTCCTTTTTTTTTTTTTTTCTTTTTTTCGTAGCCCAGGTGGGCGTCGACGTCCCACCATTTGGTGCACCTCTCGTGACGTCGTCGTGCTTCCTGCGGAAGTCCCACCTTTGGGGCGCCATCTTCAGATTCTTTTTTCCGCTGTTGCGTCTGGATCGTCATCGAGAAGCTCCAGGATTTCAATCTAAGGAAGAAGGAGAAAACGCGAGTTTCATCGAGAAAAAACAGCTGAGATAACAGAGAGGAATAAATTACATCCGGGACGCGAAGAAGGAAGAATTCCCATGAATTTACTTCGACGCCCTTCAAAGATGCGCACTCAGAGGCTCTGAGTGCAATGGACAAGACACCATTCAAATTCTGCCCTAACTGCCACCACAAGTTCGCGCAGAAGGACCAGCATCCGGTCTGCAACCTTTGCCTACCGATCGACCACCCGAGCAAGGACTGCAACGCCTGTTCAGCTTTCGCGCCGAAGATGCTCCGAGTGAGAGAACGCCAGAGAAGAGCTAACTTCAGCATGGAAGGCAAAGGTAAGGCCCCGTCGCTTTACGATCTGGGCCTCTCCACCGACGATGAGGACAACATCGCCGAAGGACCCGACAGCTTCACGGTCGCAGAGACGAAAACGGACATATACATGCCAAATTGTCTGAAAAAAAGGAAAGGGGCCTCCGGGCGATTAGCGCATTCCTCTGAAGAAGAAAAATGTGGATACTAACCCTTCTCCACCTTACATACTACCTCCTTCGCCCACTGATCCAAAATTACTCATCACACCCACAAATTCACCACCACCACAATCTGACCCACAGGATGATGGGGATGAGGATAGGCCACAAGATACTGACCCATAGCAAGATTGACACTGACCCAAAAATGCACAATGACCCTGATTTATATCTGTCCAGACCCTCACCAACCCACGACAACATAGGATACATTGAGCTACTTAAGAGCTGCTCATTATCATGTGGTGGAGCTGCATAATGAGGCTTTAAAAGAGGACTTTTTTTTTTTTTAATTTTTTTTTTACTCCAAGTTCCTCGCAAAAAGTTACTCATACACTGCCAATACTTAAAGGGATGCTTAAGCATACAGATGAGATCTTTAAAGATCCTGTGAGAGCAAGTATCATTACACCCAGGGTGGAGAATAAATAAAAACCTGCACAGTTATTTGTTCAAACTGCATGTGCTTTGCTTTTAATCCTGACACTAGGGACGAACCAATAAAGTCTGTATCGCTACTGGTAGTTAGTTTTAACATCACTTCCTTCACTACATTATTCGTTGGTTTGCACTGCGTCCGTCACCCAATTAGCTAAGTGTCTTCTTCTCTGGAGGATTTATTATATCCTCAACGTAGGAATAAAAACATCCCTGTGCTCCTCCCTCACAGTGAGGGGGTTGTAGCCCTTGGCGGGGCTAGGGTCCCCATCAAGAGAAGAATCCCAGATGATGAAGCATGCCACCTTACCTATGCAGTGAAATCAACCTTTGCTGTCTTTATTCCAGGCGTTGATATTTTCTTAGACCCGAGGATTTCTTGTGTTCAATTGTTACTGTTGAGAGATTTAATCCTTGCAGGTCTTAAAATTTCCCTAGGAACACCCTTTTGTTTTCATAGCCACTATAGATACAGAAGGCTCTCGCCTACCCCAATCTGGCCAGATTTATTTAAAACGTTATATGCTATTTATTACATCTGCAGTGCTAAAATTTAGCGTACACATCCATACGCTTACTACTTGCTGCAATAGCTGCATACCTCTAGAACAGCCAACATCTGTCTCACTTCAGAGTGCCTGTCATTAAAGCATTTAGGAGGGACTTAAAAGAATCATTCCCCGAAGACTTCCACTTGCTCCAGTATGGAATGTCAACATTGTTCTCACCAGACTAATGGGTCCACCTTCTGAGCCATTGCACAGATGCGAGTTGCAATTTCTCACTTGGAAGGTAGCTTGCCTCATAGCTATCACATCACTGAGGAGAGTGGGTGAGCTTCAGGCACTAACCATAGAAAAACCATTTATACAGGTACGCCAAAACAAATTGGTTCTTCGGACTAACCCTAAATTCCTACCCAAGGTTATTCCTGCCTTTCATATCAACCAATCTGTTGAGTTGCCTGTGGTGTTTCCTCAACCAGAGTCTGTGGCAGAACGTGCTTTATACACATTGGATGTGAAAAGAGCATTACTCTACTACATAGATGTTTTGTCTTACGGAAACGTTTTGTCATTTCTATTTGTAGCTTTTGCTCCACCACATAAAGGCAATTTCATATCAAAATCAGGTATTGCACAGTGGATAGTCAAGTGCATTCAAACATGCTATGCAAAAGCAAAACAAACATTGACAATTCCCCTAGAGCACACTCCACATGCAAACTAGGGGCTTCTATGGCATTCTTAGGAAATATACCCATAGATGACATCTGTAAAGCTGCAACATGGTCCACACCTCACACATTAGCAAAACACGATTGTGTAGATGTGTTAGCAAGACAGAAAGCTAGTGTGGGCAAGCAGTTTTACGTACACTATTTCAGATGACTGCAATAGCTACAGGTTAGCCACCGCTTTAGGAGACAACTGCTATATAGTCTATGCAAAGCATGTGATCTACAGCTCACATGCCTCAAACGGAAGATGCTACATACCCGGTATGCATCTGTTCTTGGCATGTAGAGCTGTAGATTCACATGCGCCTCCCTGGGTACCTATACCTGTTGTAGTGACATCTTAGATACATATATACATGGACATCTCTTTCCACTACTCTCATTAACTCCTTTATCACCCTCTGCGAGAAAACAATCTTAACAATGGAGTTGAGGCCCATGCGCACTATCACCGAAAGGAGTAGTCACCAACCTCGTGACTGGAAAATGTTTTTCTGAGAAAAACAGTGCAAACATCCGGGCCCAACACTAGATGGCAGGCTATGCAAAGCCTGTGAATTTACAGCTCTACATGTCAAGAATAGATGCATACTTGGTAAGTAGCATTTTCCTTTCTCTCATAGGATTGCATTGACTGCTTTGAATTTTTTTTTTGTGTGGAGTTGTTTCTATGAAACCTTGCAAAAACTGCAAATGTACAAAAACTGAATTGCTTACCTTTTCTCTAATAAAAGTCCCAGTGTGATATCTAGGTATATCACACTGAGTAGCAAAAGTAACTTCAAAAGTAATCTGAAAAGTAATGTACAAAGTAATCTCAAAAGTAACTGTAAAGTAATTTTAACTGACAACTTGCCTGTAAACAAACTATTTGTATCCGACTGCATTTCAATTGTAATTCAACTGCAATGTTCCTACAAAGTATTATTTAACTTACGTGCACCAGGCCTGGCTTGGTTCTAGAAATAAATTAACTAATATTTTTACACAAACAAAATCGGTCTGAATTCAGTCTTCCAGTGTGTGACATCATTTCTTGCCTCTGTGTGTACAATAAATGCTTAACACTACCCTCTGATAAAGCCTTACAGCTCGCCCACACTACCACAAGTAGAGACAAAGGAATTATCTACTTCTACCTCTGCCTACATTTGGGGTTGCACTGGACTCTGTGCACACTATACCTTAACTTTAGTATATACAGAGCCAGCTTCCTACAGCTATGCAAATTCTTTCTGCGTTACGGCTGTGTAGGTTTTGATGGAGTTTTACCAATGCAAAATGTTTTTGCTGCCTTCTCCTTTGTTGCCCTGGACTTTAAGAATCATTTACTTGTCAGACAGCCAAACACCCAAGTAATTAAATGTACCTGTTGTTCTGTTGAGTGACCCAAGGTTCCATCTCTGTTGATATATAGATGAACAGAAGGGGAGATGATAGAGAGGGAAGCCTCAGGAAACTAGAAACAAGATACATTTTAGATCTAGATTGTAAATTTCCGGGGGGGTTTCAATGCAACAGAGGATCTATTCACTTGTTTGTATTAGAATTTCTCCAATTTAAATTATAGCGATCATATTGCTCTGTTTCATCTATTTATTCCATCTCTATATATGTTATATTTATATATATATATATATATATATCTGTATTCTTAAAGTATGTAAACAAGGATTATAAACAAAACAAGTCCTTGTGATAATGGAATCTTTTGCTGCCGCACTTGCCTGAACCGTAGAGTTTTTTTTTTTAATTTCAGCACTTGTGCACTTCATGAGTAACACGGGGAACAAACATTAATCAGATATTTTTGCCCTTAAACATTTTTTTTGCACTTTGTTTCGTCTTTAAAACATAGGCAGGATCAATAATCACAGCTCATTATTACAATGGCAAAGTATCGGAATTTATATATATGCTATAAATTAAATGGGTGGATTTGCGGAAATCAAAATGCATTATGCAGAAATGTATGTGATGTATAAATTCTAACAGATCCATATCAGATATTTATTGTGGTATTTATATCTAAAAAACGTATTTTAAATACCAGTCAATTATGTTTTTTAATTCTATTTTCGATTTTAAAATATCAGTAACCAATGAGTGTTTTTTACGTCCTATAACATTTATTTAGTATGTTTTTACTGTCTATGACAAACAACTTCAGGGATTATGCGCGTGTCACTTTAAAAAGAAAAAAAAAGCAGGGCAGCGATTGTCATGTGATTAAGGTCCGGACAGACCGAAAAGCGTAATGGCCGATGAATAAAGAAGATTTTCATCGCACAGATTTTGTGGTCCGCACTGTACACCGGTATAAACCATAAAGACGGATTACGAGCATTGGAATTTTAACTGGGGAGGAATTTGATGCAAATGTCCCAACACAATATGATGCTAGTTAACATGGTTAATTTCTATTGTTTGACAAATCCTATTACCAACAAATGCGTGGTGTTGCCATGGGTGCAAGGTTCTCCCCCAGCTACGCGTGTTTACAGATAGGCTGTTGGGAGGAGCTGTTGCTGGGCTACATTCACAAATCATATGTGGAAAATAATGTGAAACTGTGGCTGCGTTTTATTGATGACTTATTGATTGTCTGGGAGGGGACTCCGCCATCAACACTAATTAAATCAATTTGGGTTTTACAGCTGTTATTAGTGGCAAAATGGTGCATTTTTTAGACGTAGAGGTATAGATTTAAGACGACACAATAGAAACAAAAATATACCGCAAAGAAACTGCAGGAAACTCAGTGCTACATTCATCAATCTTTCATCCTAGACACCTACGGGGAAATGCTCAGATTAAAAAGAATCTGTAGCAATTCCAGAGATCTATACATTCACAACAGGCTAGCAAAAATAGTTTTTGGGATCGTGGTTATTCCAAAAAAACAATACCTGCTGCCATTGCCAAAACCACTAGCCTAAGCAGATCCAATCTTTTGGCAGCCAAACATACAAATACAATTCACAACGAAATACCCATGGAACTGTGGCTAATTTTGTCATACAACAAACAAGACAAAGCACTAAAGAACATCATGAGACATTAGTCTTGAGTGATCCAATTATTGGTGCATCACTACCACATAATCGAGCTATTGCCCACAGATGAGCCCCCTCGATCAGTAAATGTTAGGTTAAAAGTAGTCCAGAGACAACAGAACATCACATGTGGCTCTCGCAACGCAATGGTTTTGTCAAATGTAAGACCTGCAAAGCTTGCCAATACGGGATCAACAAGACGACATACATCACTCCGTTTGGTTAAAAAAAAGAATGCAAAATCACAAATCCATTGCACTGCAAGACTGACCACGCTATATATGTGCTAGAGTGCTCCTGCAATTCAAAATATGTGGGAAGCACCAAATTGCAGGCCCTCAAAAGGATATTGCATCACATACGAGCCATAGTAAATCAAGATCCTCCTTACCCAGTGGCCCGTCCTTTGAAGGAGACACACAAAAACAACTTGGAACATATTAAATACTATCTAATAGACTGCGTAGCAGTCAACAGAAGGGGGAGGTGATAGAGAGGGAACCCTCACGAAACTATTGTATTACTCCGTTTTATTTATTTATTCCAGATCCATGTATTTTAATTATATATATTTCTGTATTCTTAAAGTTTTTAAACGAGGATTATATACAAAACGAGTCCTTGTGATAATGGAATCGTTTGCTGCCACACTTGCCTGAACCATAGAAAAGTGTTGTTTTTTTTAAATTTCAGCACTTAAGCACTTTATTAGTAACACGGGTACAAAACATTCATCAGATATTTTTGCACATAAAAACAAAATTACACTTTGTTTCGTCTTTAAAACATAGGCAGGATCAATAATCACAGCTCATTATTACAATGACAAATTATCTGAATTTATATATATGCTATAAATTAAATGGGTGGATTTGAGGAAATCAAAATGCATTATGCAGAAATGTGTGATGTGTAAATTCTAACCAATCCATATCAGGTATTTACTGTGATATTTATATCTACAAAACGTATTTTAAATACCCTAGTCAATGATGTTTTTTAAAAAAAAGTTTTCTATTTTATTAAACATTCTTTTTATTCACAACTTGTTGGTCATTACGATACATATTCACATTTACGTAAATTGCAGCAGTTGCAGCCCAGTATACCCACATTGCACTCAAGATACTATAGCATAGAGTTTACTGATGTTACAAGTGTCTTCACTGCGTTAAGGGTTCGTCAAGTGAGGGAATTGCAGGGGGTTCACACAAGCGCCCACGATATTCATTCCAGTTTGACCAAACTGCCACCCATTTCCGAGGACACCCCCGGGCCACATAGACTGTTTTCTCCTGCAACATACACCAGTCCAAATCTCTTTTCCATTCACTGAGCGTCGGCGGTGTGCCCGCTCCCCTCATGCGTGCTATATTACGCTTTGCGATCATCTGTCCGAGCGTAGCCCATAGTTTGCCCATTACTGATAGGTCTGTGGGCTCCCAGATGTTCAAGAGGCATCTCTTAACCTCGGGCCGCAGGTCAACCTTCCATACCATACGTATACATGCATGCACCCGCTGCCAGTATGCCTGTATTGCCGGGCACTCCCAAATGATGTGAAAATACGTCCCCACACTGCCTCCTACATAGCCCCTCTGCGCTCCTACCCATCAATACTAGGCGTGTACCCGAGATGTAGACTCTGTGGAGTATTTTTAGTTGTATCAGTCGCAGCTTAGCTGATATCGCTACTTCTTTGGGGGATGATAAGGCCTCCCTCCACTCGTCATCTTCAATCTCCAGACCGTCGGCCTCCCACTTCCTCCTAAGTGCCACCAAGGGATCTGGAGTGTGGTTGATGAGTTTTTTATAGGTGAGGGAGATAGCTTTTTCTGGCAAATGACCGTCGAGCAGCCTGTCTTCAAGGGGAGAGGACTCAGGAAGCACCGTGCCGGGTGGGATGTTGGACAGGAGTGAATGCCTGACCTGCACGTATCTATAGTACTCAGTTTGCGCTAAGTCGTAGGTCTGCTGTAGCGAGGCAAAAGTCACCACTCCCGTGGGCCCCCACAGATCCTTTATGCGGGAGATCCCTATCAGATCCCATTCACGGAACCCTTTTGTATGCCCCAGCGCCCCCAGTTTTTCGGAGACCCAAAGTGGGGTGGCCAAGGTAAGTTTGTTAGCCCATCCCAGGTTACGGTTCACATTATGCCAGAGCTAGACCGAGTGTTTGGTAGGGCCCGTGAGTGGATATTTATTAGGTTTAGAATAGAGCGTTGCTTCAAAGATTCCCCCCGGGAGGAGCCATCTGTCCATACTATAGCCGGGGTCGTCTCCGCCACTATATGTTCCCTTGTTTATGGCTGCGAGAGGTGCCGCCCAATAGTATTCCGGATATCTGGAAGCGCTATACCCCCATCGTACCACCCCAGTGTGAGTTTTTGAAGCGAGATGCGCGGCGTTCCAACCCATAGTAGGTCTCTCTGAATGGCCTCGATGTCCGCGAAATACTTGTGTGGAACCGGGTCTGGGTAGTTTTGTAAAGCATAGATGATACGCGGCAGGAACATCATTTTAAACAGGGCTGCCCGACCCAACAGGGACAGTGGGAGCCCCTTCCAATTAGCAGCATCCCTCTTGAACCTCTCCAGCGGCGGCCGGAGGATCTTCTCGTAGTGAGTCTGCACGTTCGAGGAGATAAAGATGCCCAGGTATTTGAACCCCTCCTTGGCCCTTTTAATCGGACCGTAACGGGGTATTGAGGGGGGGGGCCCATGCAGGACATAAAGAGTGATTTACCCCAGTTAATTCTGTAGCCCGAATACCTCCTGAAGTAAATGATGTTTTTTAATTCTATTTTCGATTTTAAAATATCAGTAACCAATGAGTCTGTTTTTTACGTACTATAAAATTAATTTAGTATGTTTTTACTGTCTAGGACAAATCACTTCAGGGATTATGCACGTGTCACTTTAAAAAGGAAAAAAAACACAGGGCAGTGTTTGTCTTGTGATCAAGGTCCGGGCGGACCGAAACGCGCAATGGCCGATCAATTAAGATTTTAATCGCACAGATTTTGTGGTCCGCGTCTGCTTTTAGCAAAGAAATTGGAGTGAAAAAAGAGAAGAGAACCAAGATATATATATATATATATATATCTAGTCGCTGTTTAAGGATCTGAACCTTGGTTTCTGCGGTGTTGGCTTTTAGTCAGTTCTTGTTGTTAAAGAGGCGAGAGTATGCTTAATGACATCTGCATTACAAAACGGGTGCGATCCTGAATGACCTGGTTGTCTGCGTATTGTATGGCTGGTAGTTTTAGCAATCCGATTTTTAGAAAGAACAGGTTCCCTTTGGATAATGCTGGCCTTAGATCGGCTATGCAGAGGTTGAGCAGCATGGCTGCTATATAGAACACAGCCCTGTTTTAATCCTTTATTTGTGTTGGTTTTTGGGGAGTCATGTTTCAGTTTGAATGGGGCCAAGTGTCAGTGTATAGGGCAGTTAATGCATTGAGCAAGTTATTTGGTATCCCCCACTCGGCTCGCTTTGCTTATAGGATATTGCAATCAAATACCGAACTGTAGACTACAAAACATGCGTATAGTGAACATTACCTTTTTTTTGCAGCTTTATTTTCCAAGAAGGACATAAATTTGACATTGTCCATGGTATATGCTTTGGCCCGGAACCTTGTCTAGTAGTCTGTAATGATATTTTCTGTTAACCAATTCTCTAGTTTGTGTAGTAGAACCTTTGTGAAGGCTTCCCTCAGCGCCCGATTAGCCTGTAGTTTTCCAGCTTTGATCTATTTCCTTTTTTATGGATTGGTTCCAGAAAGGAGCCCCTCCAAGATGCTGGAATATTAGATGACAGGATACAGGCTTGAAAAAGGGCGTGAATTTGTGGAGCCTATAGTCTGCATTACCCCTGAAGATTTTCCTGGGTAGTCCAGGAGCACCATCTTTGTGTATTGTTTGAAGTATGATCCACATATAATAAAAATGTCCGAAAAATGTTTTGTTCAATGTATCCTTATATCTTATAGGACAGGGTCGAAATGTTTGACATTTAGGTATTCCAAGGATATAACAATGTCAAACATTTCGACCCTGTGTTATAAGATACAAGGATACACTGAACAAAACATTTTTCGGACATTTTGATTATATCCGGTGCCAAGGGTTTGTGTATGTGATCACTGGGAGATTTTAGATTTTCACTATGTATATGTTAATATGATATATTGTTCTTTATGTTCTCTGGACAGCCCTTGAAAACAGAAATATGAAAAGTGAAATGCATGTTTTGATATGTGAAAAATAATATATTTAAAACAAGTTAATGGAATTCCAACTGACTCCCAACCTCATTCGTAGCATACACTTGTTTCAAACATGGATGACCTATATGAAAAAATAAACTCTTTTGCTAACCATTGTCCAACTTTTATTAACCCGCTCAGAAAATATTGACCAACGGGTAACACAATTAATAGAGAAGGGAGGACAAATAGAACCAGCATTCTCGAACATAACTAGTGCGCCAAACAGATTTTCGAATTCACATGAGTATCACGCTGGAGGTAGACGAGGGAAGGCTAGGGGATAGGGGACTAGGCCCCCAACTTAATCTCCCCGCACCAGGTATGGTAATAGATATCAAAGCCCAGTACCCAGAGAGGGGGGTTCCAGTGCCACAGCATCAGGCTCCCTTGTAAGGAGTTCTATTCTTTATCAACTATGCACTTGTGAAGAATAGACTAGGTAATCAATCAGGGAAGAGGTTGAATGGCTGCGCATCCCTAGTAAAGGGAGGAAACAAAGTGCAGTCTCCTAAGTCTCCCACCGGCTTCATGCCTGTATGTCATAGTGTTGGGAAACGTACCGGAGTGAAGGAACACTCAACATTAGACAACAGAGCAACTAATGGATAAAGCGCTCTACTGGCTGACCAAATATGCTAGAGTGAAGTCACAAAAACAAGGGCATCTCATCATGACAAGGAGAAACCCCATGGGTGGGCCCAGCCTCAAAAAAGATCATGGGTGACTACATTGTAGTCCACTTTGACAGTCCAAGATTATTTGGGCATCTTTTAGGCCAACTACCTATAGCACCACTGGTAAGGTCACAGATCTGTGCCCTACCCTTGGCTTTCTTCTATAAGCCTCAAGACATTCTCAGGTGCCAGAAAAGGATAAAAGGCGTTATGGGCCCACACTCACTTAATCCCATGTCCACAAGAGGTCTTTATGATTTTAAAAGCGTCCACACCTCCTACCAGTTCACCCCTTTAGGAAGTTTAGAAGGTTGCGATGGACTTCCCAGGACAGGAAACAAGGATGAACTCAAGCGGGCTCGTAGGCATCTAGAAATATGGGAGGAGAATATAAAGTCAGAGGGGATAATGGAACGGGTGTTGATCACACATAACATTGCAGGGTACGGTGATAAGAAAAATAACATAGATTGGTTAAAAGATATTACTGAATAGGACGTAGGCTGCTTTCAAGAAACATGGGAGTTGGGCCCATCTCCCTGGATGGTGTTTATTGATTTCAAACCCCGGCACTATCCTCTAGAGTTGGCAGGGCAAAGGGAAGTTTACTAACTTTAATTGCAAACACAGTTAGGATTAATACATTGATTGATACAGGCCGCGGAAGAACTCAAAGGGGAAATTAATGAGTTAATCCACCACCATCCTAAACCACTGAATTATATGGATGGGAGACTTCAATATTAACATCTGTCAAATAGACAAAACTCATCTGCGCAGTAGCTGACTCTGAGGGAGATCCCATCACCCATTTTAGTCATACAGCCTATGGGAACACCCTTAATAGGCTTTTGATCACCTGGTATTTAGTGGTTGGTAATAGGACAATTATCGACACCAGGCAAATGGACATAACCTTTGAAAGGGCAGGAAAAGGGTCAATTATAGACTGTATTAGCATGTCAGAAAATATGGGGGACAATATAAAGAATGTTCAGGCATTGCCAATAGTTTTTAGCGATAATATCCGTCTAACCTGTGCCCTGGAGAGGAAAGGATACATCGGTATAATGGGGAGGAAAATACCCAATCTAGTTTTAACTAGGAAAAACGGTTATACTTTTATAGTGGAAAAGAGTGGATGAGGTTAGCTTAGTTACCTCAGTCCTGACATCTAACAAACTCAAAATCATTAATTGCTTAGATGATTCTGCTACCCCGATTCAGGTAGTAGAGGCATTCAAGGATATATTGATTGGAATCAAGCAGCATTTAACTCGCCCACCAACCACCAAAGAGAATCTACTGATACGGTGGTTAAATAGTAATAGTAAGGCATTAGCAAATTTGCGTACAGCCTTGAAAGGGGTCCCAAGAAACATTCACCTTGTATGGACTCTACGCTCCAGATACAAATAAGCTAGAAACGTAAGATTTTTTTTTTTTGAAAACCTTTATTGACAGTTCAATAAGAACAAGTATGGGCCTACAACCCCCCAGGGCCGGCCGCTAGGCAATCAGAGCAATAACGACAAGTATAAACACAGGCAGCACTTCGGGGAGCAAAATCGTACAGCTAATACTGTGAACAGCGTAAGTAGGGCACCAGGAGAAAGAGGTTTTCATTTTATGATGAAACAAGGCAGAAGGATCAGGTGACAAGCAATTTTAAAACAACTATCACGGATATGCAGAGTAATGAACGTTAGCGATTTACAGCAATCTATTCGGTCAGTGGCGCAAACACAAGAACATCAGGATGGGGAAAAACATAGTATACAGTTGCGCCCGCAGTCCCCCGCCAGAACTCCCCAAGAACACCCCGGAAGTTGTGAACACGTGGAACGGCAACGAGGCATAGCAAAAGGCGGTGTATCACGCTGATCCCAGAAAAAGAAAAACAAAAAGAATCAGAGAAGAAAAAGGAGGCCATGGAAAAAAGATGAAAGAATACAGAACCCCCTCCCCCAACCCCCACCCTGCACCTCTGCAGATGAGTACGGCCCCCCCCCCCAGCAGTGTGCCTGTCGCCCTGGAACCAGACCCGAAATGTAGGAGAATAGGGAAAAAGAAGTAGGAAAGGACCCCCACCAGACGGGGGGGTAGAGAAATTATTTATAGACTGGAGGAGGGCCTTCATACCAGACCCCCGGCTTCTCCCTCCCGCACGGTAAGGTTCCCCTAAAGTGAACAAGGAACAGCACAAAAACAATCTTCTCAAACCACGATGGGGAGCATTATACACCTATTGTGCCAGTAGCCATGTCAGGAGAGCACACTACCCCAAGCCCGCCCGTCCCCTAGGCGACCACCCCCGAGGGGCCAGCCTCATCCCTGACCACTCTGTGGAATTCTGCCCATGCCAACCCCTCGACCCAGCACCATACCCAATGTTCCTAGGCAGAGGAATGTCCAACAACGACAGAGAAGCGACACACACAGGTGGGGTGGAAGTCTCTGAGCATCGACACAGTCCGCCGCGTGAGGAAAGAGGCTTCCCAGTGCTGCCTTAGGATCTGCACTGCACGCAGGGTTCAGGAAGGCAGAAGCAGCCAAAGCAGACATCAGTTGCTGGAGTTGTCTCTGGGTCGCAGGAGGGCATGCACGGGACGAGGCCACCACATCCCACTCAGGTCCAACGCCTCCGGGACAGGTCAAGCCCTCAGAAGGTCGAACACACTGTAGCATACTGGCCGGGGCGTCCAGTCGTGTACTAACCTCAGGGGTGGCCGCCACACCGTCCTCCTGCGCGCAGTGTGGGTAGACTCTGTGTTCGTGCGGACAGGCGGGCCGCCACTGCCCCAACTCCGACGCCACACCATCGAGCTTACTCCCCAAGATCACGAAACCATGAATCAAGGAGGAGTGAAGAGTACCAAGAGCCTCGAGGAGGTCGCCGTACCCCAGCTCAGCTCTCTGTGATCTCGCCGCCACACTCCCAAAAATCGTACGCTCACAGGCCCGCTGCGGCCCAGCGGACAGGATGGTAGGCTTCATCGACCCAAAATGGCCGCCAAGTATGCCCGACCCTCACCGGGGCCGGGACCCCGGGACAAGCGTCGCGATGTCCACGTCGCGGGTGACCGGGTTCCGGGGGCAGGCAAAAACTATCCGTGGTCACGGGCAACAGTCGTCCCCACCACGGACCAGCTCCCGTAGAAATCCGGGGGCGGCCCGCAATGATCGGGGCAGGATACGGACGGCGGCCGGGCAGCTCACCAGCAAGGCAGGGGCAGTCACCGGAGGATCTAAGATTTGCACCCCCGGTCATGCACTCGGTCAGCTACACTGGGCAGTAGAAGTGACCACGCCGAAATGTAGGCCGAGTTTGGCACCGCTCCGGTGGGCCGACTCCACCCAGTCACCACCGGCCGCTGTTGTCGCACTGCCACCCGGCCACGGCGTCCACTCGATGTCCCGGCTCCAGGGCCGCACAGGCCGCAAAGTTCAGATGCAGTTTTCTCCGGCGATAGCACGGCTAGAAACCTCGGAGTCACACAGTCGGGAGCCCCTCTCCTTCAGAAACACGACCACGTAGCACAGGTTGAGGATCTCAGGCAGGATATCCGTGCGGGATGCGGAGGTTCACGGAGCCGGGAGTCTACGCTGCCGTCCCGGTCGCCATCTTGGCTCCTCCCCCTAGAAACGTAAGATTGAAACACCTGAGAGAGGAAGCTTGGAAAACCGAAGGTGAGCATCGGCGAGCAATGACAATATTGGGTTTTAGAAGGTAGTAAATACTCAATTTCTTAAAGATACAATGGAACCGTCCTTAGATATACATATTGAGGAAGATGGCTGGGTTAATTATTTCCAAAACATTTTTCTAAACAATGTAGTGCCAGCTAACCATGTAGATTTCCCTGTGGCGGCAATTAATCCTTCTTTGCTTTTTGAGCTAGCAGAAGGCGAGCAAGCATTGCAGCGGTCAAGTCCCTTGAAAGACCCTTGACCCAATGGGGTTCCTAGAGACATCTTCCTAACCAACACAGTACTGTGGGGCCCACTATTGGCAAAAGTCTTTAACTCTGTAGTTACAATTAGCCCTCAAACCTTCTGGACTCATTTAATAATTATACCGATCGTTAACAAGCATTGGTAATGCATCCGTTTCGTCTGTGTAATGAATGAAGAGCTCTTTTCAGCAATCCTCTTCCGGCGGAAGGAAAGAGCTACCTGACATAACACGGGAGTAGAGAGGATGTGGCAGTGTCCAGAGCTGCTGACTCAAGAGCTGGGTATACCGGTTCGACACTCGGCGGCTCTACGATGCATCCTGTGATTATATGAAAATCACTTAATCGATCCGGGTGATTAATTGCTATATAAATATGCTGCAAGAGTAAGGCAAAACTTTACATAAATATAGTTCCACCAAAGCTGATGTTAACAGTATTTCGGCGCCGGGAAACTGATGAGAAGCAGATGAGTAACAAGCATTGGTAATTGCAGGAAAATGTGCTACAGCCAAGAGAAGTGGAGGAAAGTTAAGTGGCATGCGCAGGAACCAATGCGAAGCCAGGAAAGAGAGGAGTCAGAATGTAAGTCCCTTTTAAGTTTGCTTTAAAAACAATAGATTTCTCAAGCGCAGCACAAGGGCTGTGCAGGCAAAACCTAAAACGGGTGACATATTTAACCCGAAAAATTATAGGCCTATTTCTTCAGTTGACTGCATGGATAAAATCATGCAACGTCTCCTATAGAACAGGCTAGAGGAACGGGTAGGGGAAATGAAGATCCTCTCCGAAGCCCATTATGGGTTCAGGAATGGAAAGGGTACAGCAGATCAAGGTCTGAACTTGATGATGGTAGCCGCCAAATATACAATGGCAAAACAAGGTCATCACAATTTTTAGATTCTCAAACAAATGTGGCGCAAAACATATCCTAGAAATGCTGAAAATTTGTTTAGCTAAGACAAACACTATTGCCACATATGGGGTGGCAATCTGGGGTATGGTGGATGCTGGAGAGCTGCAACTTGTAGAGGCCTTTTCTTGTAAAAGACTACTATCTGCCTCTCGCGCTTGCTCGCATTACATCTGCCTCATTGAAGTAGGCATACCCTTCATTAGTAACATGATAAAACTCGCGCCAATATCAATGCTTCGTATCCTCAGGATTGGGTAATGCTCAGAATGGTCCACCTCTCTATAGCCTCCAGTCTGAATTGCTTTATTACCACAGAATATTGAAGTGATCAAGTGGGGGAAGGAAGGTTACGAAACAGCAGGGAAGGAGACCTGAAAATGAATACGTAGAGAGAGAGAGAAATACGTCCCTTACTTATATGAAACAAACGGTTATAACTTATATAGATTTATATAGGGGTACCTGTAAAAGAAAGATTCCACCTGTGTAATGAGGAATCCGCTGAAGAGCATATACTAGACTACAGATATAGCATTCAATTATACCTATACTTCACCTTCTGTATCCAACAGTATTTGGAATAAGATACTAATTCCACCTACCCTGGCTTAAATGTTGCCATGATTCACAGGGGGCAGGAGAATCATGGATCCTGGAACTCTAATCTGACCCCTGTTGTGAGAAGCTGGGTTTCTGTTGCAGTAACCCCCCTGTTTTTTGCCAGACTACTGATGCACTTTTGACTTGATGTGCCCTGGGTCCCTGCCAATCAGGTTCCCAGGGCCTGTGTTCTTTCCCCAAAACTAACCCAAACCCAATTGGCATCTCTGGCCACAGGTCAGCCCCTGATAAATATTACCACAGGTACCCAGGGCACTGTGACCAGGGAAGACCTCTAAGGGATGCAGCACGTATTGTGCTACCCTTAGAGGCCCTGTACCGTTACACACACACACACACACACACACACACAACCATTTCAGGCTGCGTGTCTTGATGCAAAACAAAGTGTAGTGTCGACATGGCACACATCCCTGTGTGCCATGCCTACAACCCACTGCCCTGGCATAGATCAGTCACGCCTGTAGCTGGGTGCCCTATACCAGTGGTGAGGGCACAGGTGCATGAGCCCTGTACCCCTTGAAATAGTCCATTCAAAGACATTGTAAGTGCAGGGCTGCCATTAAAAGTATATGGTGCTGGGAGTTTGTCATTACGAACTCCACAGCACCATAATGGCTAAACTGAGAAGTTTGGTATCAAATTTCTCAACACATTAAACCCACACTTACGCCATTGTGGGATTAAATGAAAAATGCTCACAGAGGGCATCTTAGAGATGCCCCCTGAAAACTAACCTACCACTAGTGTCCAGGCTGAGTGGCTGCTTTCAGCTGCCAACACCAGACATTTTTCTGGACCCCTAGGTCGAGAGCCTGCTCCTCTCTGAGGCCTGAAACAATGCACATCCTGGGAGGAGGTGCCAAGCCTTCTCCCCCAGAATGGGCAGGGTTCACCAAGGGGAGCTTCAAAGGCTTGCCGCCTTTGTGAGCTTCTCCAGGCCACTTGCTACTTTCAGCAACTGATAACTGGTTTTGACACCCACTTTGGGCGGGAGAACCAGCGGGAAAAACAAGTGAGAAAGAGAGGTGTGCCCACCTTTGCCAACTCCACCTCTCCGGTGGAGGAAGCCAGGTGAAGCACAACTCTCAGTCCCCGCCATCTTGCAGATAGTGGGACTCAGCCAACCAGGGAAAGGCTTATACCCCCTTCCACTGGAGGGTGGTATAATAGGGGGCGTACACACCCCAAGGAAGGAACCCATTGGTTCCAACATTTTACCTACCTGTAACTCCCCTAAATCCAGTATTTAGGGGCAACGCTGAACCTTGCTTCCTCAGACAAACAAACTACAAGAGAAGAAGGACCGAACAGCCGTGCAGAAGCTAACACGAGGAAGACACCCACTGGCTTGGCCCCAGCCCTACCAGCCTGTCTCCACCTTGAACCTGCTGCTGCGAAATCCTGGCGTGTCCTGCAGCCAGCAACCTCAAACCCCGGATGACCTGCCTGCTTTCAACCTCAAAGACTGTGTCTCCTGTGAACACTGGATTTGTTAATCTGCAACCTCTGGTTCCAGCTGGACACCGTGGATCCGCAGTCTGCACCTGCGACCCCTAACCTGCCTAAAGCTTCCAGCCGGCGCCTGCAGCCTAAATCTGGAAGGTGCCCCCCCCCCCCCCCCCCCCCCCCCAACCGCGGGTAAGAAGATCCGACCCCACAAGGTACCCCTGCACCCGATGCCCCACGACCTTGGGTGGCCAAACCGATGGTGCCTAACCAACCCCCAACTTACCTCTCGAAGTGGCGGTTGCACCCAGAAGACCTTCGCCCCCAAGCCTGCAATGCCTTTGCAAACCGGAGGTTCCCCATTGCAAACAGGGCACCCAACGTCAAAAGCACCCTGCACCCGGCCGCCCAAGTGCCGCTGAGGGTGCACCTTTGGTGCTACTTTGTTTCCCCATTTGCCCTGAGCTAAATTCTAGGAGCTTTGCTCCCACAACCAAGTGGCCTGCTCCTCACCAGCCACCAACTGGAAGGCCCCTATCCCCCATTGGATAACACTGGGCCTCAGCACTCTGCACCTGGCTGCCCTAGTGCCGCTGAGGGTGCAACTAGAGTTTTTACAGTCATACAGTGCATGAACAAACATACAGGCTTCGATAGATGGAGGTTTATCAATACAGTACAACACTCCGTCATTATTATCAACCATAGTACCTTATCATTTACATCAGTGTAGATCTATACAGCATGGTGAGATTGGAGATAGTTAACCAAATGCATCCAGTAGTACCTGGGTTTAGACCCGGCGGGTAGTTCCTCTTCATACGTGTTTAATGTATCTTTGCAATATGCCATATCCTTAATCCACTGTTTGCTCTGCAGGGTTTTCCCACTTCCCCAGGACATTGACACTCTCTTCTTTTTGCCAATAGTAACGCTATCAGGCAGAATTTAAATTTGGTGCAGCGTAGATTACGGACTAGGCCTAGTAGACATGTCTGAATATTACATTGAATGGGGGTTCCTTGCATTTTCCCACTACCAAATACTTACCTCAAAACAGATAACACTATTTTCTTCCATAGGATAACATTGACTGTTTTTCTTGGAAAAGTTTCTAACTGTGGAGTTTGAAAAAATCTAAAGAAATTCTTTAAAATTATACTGTTTAACAAAAACGATTTTACTTACCTGTTCAGTCTTTGAGTGTGTGACATAATTTGCTGATTGTGTACGACAATTGCTTAACACTGTCCTCTGGTACTGATCGAACACACTACCACAAATAGAGAGTAAGGTACTATCTAACTTTACCTCTGCCTTCCTTTGGGGTTCCACTGGACTCTGTGCACACTATACCTCACTTTGGTATAGTATATACAGAGCCAGCTTCCTACGCCTGTTAATAGCAGAACAAAAGTACCAACCAGCATTAATCCTCAATGACCGTGCCTATTCTTCATCATAGACCGAGAACACTTGATAATCAAAATCCAAAGAAGAATTATTTGAGCATTCTTTGTTCTTTGCAGTCTGTGAACAAATATGCTTTTCTTTATTCTTACAATATACTAGAAGAAAAAGGCCAACTGCAAGAATGGAAACGTTAACTGCTTCAATACACCGGGGCTTCTGTATCATGGCTTGAGCACAACTCAAGCATTCATAATTTTTAAGGCACAAATAAGATTTTTGTAAATTCCTCCTCTGCAGGAGTCCTTATATGAAGGCTCGCCAACAGAAGGCAAACAGGCTAAAGTTCTCCTCTGCGAGACTTTCCAATAATGAAAACTCGCCATCGGAGGAAATCGGTACAGCCAGACGCTGCCTGATGTGTCTGTTCTCGCACTGTGTTCCGAGCCACAAATGAGGAAACAGCGGATGTCTTTACCTCCGTAATCAGAACCACAGTTAAAAGGGTAGTGCGGAAAGCACCCTTACCAGACCGTAATGTAAAACTCGGTAGCTCTAAACAATGTTCCCCAAAATAATCGCCATGTCTTAGTATCGCAGAAGTAATTTCATTGTTAATCTGACGGCACATGGCTGCATTTGACGGGGGTCAGTTTACAGGATACTCTGGGACTTGGGGTTCCTACTGATGCGATAGACTCTTAGTAGGTCTGATTGCATTCTCATGCTTGGTACAACACAGCAAAACCTTAAGTAAGAGGCATGTGAGCTGTAGATCACATGCTTTGCATACTCCTTACATAGTGTTGGGTCTGGATGTTTGGAAGTTGTTTTTCTTCAAAGAAGTCTTTCCAGTCACGAGGTAAGGTGACTTCTTCTTTCGGTGATAGTGCGCATAGGAATCGACTCCATTGTTATTTTTTATTCGTCATCCGATTTGGACGTTTATTGCTGCTCTCTGGTTAGAAACCATTCTTCAGGTTCCCGTCCGTGTGCAATCCACTCTACCCGTGTCACGTATACCACTTCTCCGCATATCGTATTGGTCGAGGAAAATCTCTATTTCGATCGGAAAATTCCAGGAAGGCCTAACCGCGTCGGTCCACCTAGCAGTCGATGGAACGGACTCCATTCAAATTCTGTCCTCTATGCCACGCAAAGTATCCGTGCACTGACTCGCACAAAGTGTGCACCTTGTGCTCATCTCAAGAGCACAACAAACAGGACTGCGACGCATGCAAATCGCTTCGATCGAAGAAAACGCTCTATCGTCTGGCTCATTGTTGTGTAATGCAAAGCCAAAACATCGAATACACGCCGTAAGTCTTCGGTGAAGGATCTGAGCAAGAAGAATTCGATGCACATGGGGCAGAAGAACAGTCAGATTCCGGTATGTATCCATTCCGGAATCTGACTCCGAGATGGAAGACGACATACCACAAGGTCAACGTCCAGTGAATACCGAACACCCCTTGCCCCAAAATCCAAATCAGACCACGCAAAAAGCCTCAGTTCCACCCCTGCCCTTGGGCCACGGTGGGCACCGAGAAGATGTTTCTGATGCCCGGCCTTTTGGCTCGGCTCCAAAACACGTCTTTAAACCTTCCGGCTCAGGATTGCGTCGGCCAAAGCCAGGCACCGAGCCAAAACCCTTGACACCGAAATCAAAGACTGCTTCAGAACCTAAATCTTCTGCACCAAAAAGTCATTCCACCCCGGCACAAAAGTCCTTGTTGCCCAAACCGAAAAATGTTTATCCGAAGCTGCAGGATCTGATTTTCGACGTTCCACTACCTAAATCGTACCCAAAACAAAAGGAACTTTATATTAACCCCGATACATGACATGTTCTTAATAAACCGCCTCAGAAGCGCAAACCTGAGTCGGAGGACACACCTTATCACAATGCTTTGAAGAGAAATAATGTCTGTACTAACCCCTCTCCCCCTCCTCTTCCACCACATTCCCCTACACCCTCTTCCCCAGCATTAGAACATTTACTTATTACACCAACTAACTCTCCACCACCACAGCCTGATGATGATGATGGTGAAGGTGGGGATAATATTTTACAGGTAGATCCCTGGAAAGACTACAACACTGATTTTCCCACAGACAATGACCCAGACCTTTACCCTGCAAAGCCTTTCCCTCCTTACGACAATGTAGGACATCTAGAATTACTTGCTAGAGCTGCAGAATATCATGGAGTATAATTACACTAGGAATCCCTAGAGGAAGATTTCTTATTCAAAATAATCAGTAACACACAAAGGTCCAGTCAGACTCTTCCTATGCTCAAAGGCATGATGAGACATGCCGATGATATATTTAAAAATTCTGTTCATGCTCATATTGTGACACCCAGAATAACACAAAAATATATGCCTGCTCCGTCTGATCCAGCTTTTATTAAAGGACCGTTACCACTAGACTCTTCGGTTGTCTCTAATGCCCGTAAACTGGCCAATTAACAAACTTCGGGGGATGCCCCCCTCCAGACAAAGTCAAAATTGTTTGATGCCTTTGGCAAAAGAGTAGCCACTCAAGCAGCAAATCATTGGCTCATTGCCAACACCCAGGCCCTACTAGCCAGGTATGATAGAGCACACTGGGACGAAATGGAGCAATTGCTAAAATATCTCCCAGATGAGCACAAGGCTAAAGCTCAAGATTTAGTGCAAGAATGAAAGCTCCTCTCCAGTTCCTCTATTAGGTGTGCTTTAGATGCTGCTGACACCGCAGCTAGAGAGATCAACACTAGTGTTACTGAGAAGGCACGCATGGTCCAAGAATCCATTTGAAATACTCCATTTGACAAATAGCATCTCTTCGGGCCGAAAGTAGATAAGTCATTAGAGAAAACGAAGAAAGATACGGAAGTGGCTAAGTGATTGGGAGCACTACAGTCTCCTTCTAATCGTGGCTCCTTTTGTCGCTCCTTCAATCGTGGTGGTTGCAAGACCATGTCCTCAGACAATATGGCTGCCTCCTACAAAGGCAACAATCAATCCTCCTTCTCAAGAGGCTTCTTTAGAGGAGGATTCAGAAATGATAACAGCAAAGGTAGGGGCAAAGGTTTCACACCACGTAATTCCCCCTCCCCTAACAAGCAGTGACTTGCATACATTTCCCCCAATCATTTAACACATGTCGGGGGATGTCTTCTACAATTCCTCCCCATTTGGCCATCCATAACCACAGACAAATAGATATTAGGTATTATTCAACATTACATCAACATATTGCCTGGAGCTTACCAACAATCCTCCAAACATTACACCCGCTCTCACAAAATGTCACCAGAACATTTACACCTGCTCAAACAGGAAGTACAGTTTCTCTTGCTGAAAAGAATCATAGAACCTGCACTGTTACAGGGAGTACACGCCTGACCCTTGATATTGTATTTTCTAATTCCCAGAAAGGATGGCTCCTTGAGACCTATTCTGGACCTCAGAGAACTAAATCACTACATACTGTCAGAGCATTTCCATATGGTGACACTTCAACAAGTGCTCCCCCTTCTACAGCAGGGTGACTTTGTCTACTCTAGACTTAAAGGACGCATATTTCCTCATTCCAATTCACCCCGCTCATCGCAAATATCTCAGATTCATGATAGCGGGTGATCATTACCAATTCAAACTACTACAGTTTGGAGTCACCACTGCTCTCAGAGTATTTAGCAAATGCCTGGCAGTAGTCACAGCTCATCTCAGAACACAGCACATCCATGTCTTCATACCTGGACGACTGGCTCATCAAAGCCAGCACTTACCAAAAGTGTCCAACACACTCAAGCCATGATCCCCTTGTTACACCACCTAGGGTTTACAGTGAATGTGTTGAAGTCTTATCTACAGCCTTCCAATCCAGAAACCTATCTGAGAGCCACTATAGACCCTCAAAGAGCTCTACCCTCTCCCAATATTCTCAGTATTCAGTCCCTTCACACTCCGTTTCAGCCCAAACAATCCTCACCAGCAACAGCATTCATGCAACTGTTAGGAATGATGGCGTCTTGCATCGTAATTGTTCCCCACGCAAGACTTCACATGCGTCCCCTCCAAGAATGCTTAACAAGTCAGTGGAACTAGTCCCTGGGTCAGTTGGCCGATCTATTGTTGTTTGATGGCCGCACTCATCACTCTGCAATGGTGGAATCCACAAAGTGTATTCAAAGGGCGGCCTTTCATCGACACTGTTCCACAGACAGTGCCAACAGCAGATGCATCGTGCACAGGTTGGGGTGCTCACCTACACAATCACACAATCCAAAGGTTGTGGAATCTAAAGTACAAGAGTGTCAATATAAATCACCTAGAGCTACTAGCTTTTCAAATTCACCTCACAGGCAAAGTTGTCCGAGTCTGCACAGACAACGTGACAGCTATATATTATATACAGAAACAAGGGGGGGGACACACACTCTCCAACTGTCTCGCCTAGCAAAAGCCATTTGGAAATGGTCTATACACCACAAGATTTAGCTCCTGGCAGAACATCTTCAGGAGTAAGCAATCAGATTGCAGACCTTCTTAGCAGAGACAGCAAATCCATGAGTGGGCACTTATTCCCCAAATTCTCCTCCCCTACTTTCAGGAATGGTGATTTCCTCACATAGACCTGTTCGCCACAGCTCAAAATGCTCAAGCTTCACCTCCAGGTTCCTACACCCGCTCTCCAAAGGCAATGTCCAATGTGTGAACTGGTCAGGTATATTTGGCTACCCTTTTCCGCCTGTCCCACTCATTGCGTTGATAGTTGAAAACTCATACAAAGATCCCTCAAACTAATTCCCATAGCGCCCACATGGGCACGTCAACCTTGGTTCACCACCCTGCTGGAGCTCTCAGTAGTTCCACACCAAAAGCTACATCTCCACTCCAGTCTCCTGACGCCAAGCCATGGAGAAATCAGACATCCAAATCCCAAAGAACTCAACCTGGCGATTTGGCTCCTGAAGTCATAGAGTTTGGTTATTTACAATTACCACCAGACTGTATGAATATCCTAATATAGGCTAGAAAACCTACTACTGCGGCATCTTATGCAGCAAGATGGAAACGGTTTGTTATTTATTGCAACAATAACCATATCAATCCTCTTGAAGCTTCTGTGCAAAACATCATCTGCTATCTGTTACATTTACAGCAATCTGGACTAGCTTATACATCCATTTGCTTACATCTAGCAGCAGCAGCTGCATACTTACAAAACAGATAACACTCCTCTCTATTCAGAGTCGCTGTGATTAAAGCCTTTATGGAAGGATTAAAAACGGGGATACCACCAAGAGTCCCACCTGCACCTGTATGAAACTTAAACATAGTCCTTACAAGGCTAATGGGTCCACCTTTTGAACCAATGCACAGGTGTCAATTACAATTCCTTTCATGGAAGGTTTCTTTTCTCATTGCAATGACTTAATTCTAGGAGAGTTGGTGAACTTCAGGCATTAACTACACACATCACACCCACAAACCACTACTCTATAAAAAGTCAAGTTCGCTTACAGGGGAATTCTGCCCACATTTTCCTGCAGGACTTTAAGATGAGTCTGTTCACACATCAACCTCCACATAGGTACTACTGCTTTGGTATACATTCAAAAGGTGAGGAATCTGCTGTCAGAAGTTTGTCAGAAGAATAAGTCACTTCTCTTTGGCAATGCTCCTTCTGGAAGAGACTGTAACTGAAGATTCCTCACCCGACCCTTCCATCCTCCCCATTCTGTGAATTTGACTCCATCCATTATTAAGGTCTCAAGTATAGTCATCTGCACACTTGTCACAACTAATTTACTTCTGGGTAGGGGTGGCCGAAATATTCCATACCGCCGTTACAAGAGTGCCTCTTCGGCCAAATTTCGCCACGGGGTGCGATTTTCTTGCACTTGGCTCAAGAACGGTCAGTAGGCAAGCCAAATTTAAAATCTCCTCGCGCGATTTCCTGTCGCTAGGAGGACATCCGGCAAGATGTTTCTACCATTTGTGGTCAGAAGGCTGCAGCTTGAGTAGGAAATCTACTAGAGCAGCAGCAATTTTACCTCTAGTAGCTGCGCCCTCTGGCGTGCTGCATAGTGTCGTTCACGCTGACTATTCAGTGTGGAACGTGCTCTTGGTGCTAAATCACTGCATGACATGCCTATTTCCTCCTGTTGGTGGAACTCCGAAGTTTTTATATAACTGCGTGGAATTCCGCTGAGTCAAATTCCTTGAGGTCTGGCCACCCCTACTTTTGGATCCCTGCATCTGGGGGCACGACGGCTTTGAAAGCAACTGATGTTAGGTCACTGGAGGGCTGCATATATAGGGCCCACACAAAGTTTCCCTAGTGGAATGGCTTCAGCGCGTAGCTGCATGGCACTGTCTACAGGTGTGCAAGGGTACTGCTGGAAAAGGTTCTGGATCCACTCAAATGCCTGGGGAATATTCAAAAGGTGAGTAATCTGCAGTTAGTCACTATCACAAAGAGCTTTACCAAAGATGACTGACTTTTTTGTCTGCCCTCCCCACGACTTCCCCTCAAAAAACTCGACCAGTTAACCCTCTAAAGGCTGTGGACAGTGTTTAGTTTAATTTTTTCCTCTCCCCTTTTGCCAATTGAATGAAAGGTTTTCAAGGTAGATAAAGTTTTTTTTTATTTGCAGTCGTCTTACAAATAATTTGGTCTGCTGACTGATAGTATGAATGGGGAGCACAGGGTAGAGGAGAATGTTGGCATGATAAGCCAGCTGATGGAAGCTTTTTGTTGCTGGTTCATAGTAAACCCTGCTGCCCGTTTCCTATCCCTTGGCTATTTGATTTATGTTGACTCTGTTGATTTTACAACATGAATGTTAAAGATTTACATTCTGTGCATGCACCTACAATCTAGTGGTGGTTCTCAGTCGGTTGTTTATGTGAAAGAAGTTATTTATAAGAATCACTTTACCTCTTTCTGCAGTTGGACAATCTGTTCTGAAAGATATGACTAAAGTGAGAAAGCTGAAACAGTCTGGAGAACCCTTCCTTCAGGATGGATCGTGCATCAATGTGGCTCCTCACTTGCACAAATGTCGAGAATGTCGCTTGGAGCGCTACCGCAAGTTTAAAGAGCAGGACCAAGATGACTCGACTGTAGCCTGCCGCTTTTTCCACTTTCGCAGGTACTAAACCTCTTTATGTGACTGGTGAATGAACATTAGTCTTATTGGCCTTCTCTGTGGTCTTTGCTTTTCTGGATAGATTATTCAGAAAGTCAGTGCGGAGATTCCCAGCCCAAATTTTAGGTTTTGCTGTTGGATCTTCCCTAGTTTCCTCAGGAAAAGGAGGGTCAAGCTAAGATCTTGGTAGTTTAATACAGTGCATGTGATTACTTGAGTGGACCTGACGGGTTTTGTATGCTGTAGGTTCCTTTGTAGAATTGCTTGTTCTTACGGAGTTAGAAACCAGTACATGGAGGGATGCTATTTTCACTGTAAATACATTTCTATTTTGGATAAGTTGTGCATGGCATTAAAATAAAGCATAGAGCAAAGCAGAATAGAAATGAAAATATGGGGACATTTGTTGTAGACAAGCAATCTGTGCTAAACACAGCTTAACAGCTTCTCACTAAAAGGGTTATGAGAACGCATAAGTTCGAGGCATGTGGGCTGCTGAATTCATATCTGTGCATAGATCGCCGCCTAGTTTTGGGTCCGGATGATTGCACATTGTTGTCCTGGAAGAGTCTTCGAAGTATCACGAGATAGGTGGCTCCTCCCCTGGACTACAGTGCGCATGGGCATCCTCTCCATCCTCAGATTGTTTTTTTCCGCCATTGGGCTCGGATGTGCTTATCTTAGCCCAAGTTAGGAAAACTTTATTTAAGTCCAAAAGCCTTTAGATATCGTCGGTATCGTTTGCGTTCGGTATCGATAGATTATTAGACTTGTTTTCGAACTTATTCACCTTTATCGGATCGTGTTTCGGTCCGAACATCGATCGACGTCCGAAGATGGAATCGAGGACTCCCTTCAAAAGATTCCCTCTATGTCACGCAAAATATCCACACGTCGATGTCCATCCAGTGTGTAACAAATGTTTATCACCGGATCATGATGAGACCAAATGTATGGCCTGCGCCCGGTTCCGGTCGAAGAAGACCCTTCGGAATCGACGAGCGGCTCGATTGGAGGCCAAGAAATCGGTGCCTAACCAGGTTAACATCTTCAGTATCGAGGACGAAGAAACCGAGAGCGTCGAAGAGGTAAGAGCAGGATGTTCAAGACCACTCGGACCCTGCTTCAGAGCATGACTTCCAATATGACGACGAAGATGAGGAGATCTTCGGGGAAGAAGACGTCGTCGACGAGGTAGGAGACGACGAGGAGGCCCTTGGGGCCGAGGAAGATAGCTCAGGCGAGGAGCTAGGCCAATCCGTCGATGCGGAGGCCGAGGGAGATAGTCTTGATAAGGCTCAGGTCGAGGGATCGCCTGCGGGCCTTACCCGAGATCGGTCGGATCGTTCTACAGCCCCGCATAAAGGCCCGGCTTCGAACATTTCAAAAGAGCCAGAAATATCAAAAAAGACTGGAGTCGATTCCGTGAAATCGAAACCAAAACCTGCACCGGTCAAATCGAAACCGAAAGTGCAACTGGTTCAGGTCGGATCGAAGGCATCGAAACCTTCCAATCCGTCGACACCGAAGAAGGACATCGGAGCCGACAAACCAAGGAAGGACTTCGGTACCGAGAAACCGAAAAAGGACTTCGGCACCAAGAAACAAATGAAGGCCCTCTGTCCCGAGAAGCCGCAGAGGCCTATGGCACCGAAGGTTGGGGCACCAAAGACCAAGGTCAAGGTGGTTGAACCGACTACATCAACACCGAGGAGTGCTGAGCAGATCGAAGCCCCGAAGACAGGAAAAAAACCGGAGACCGCGTCGAGGCCGGTCTCCAAAGAGCCTGTCGGATCGAAAGCACCGTCGACATTCACGTTGCAAATGGTATCGGAGTCCCTAAAGCGCATCAGGGAACGGGACACTCTCGAACAACCACAAACAGTGTCGACAGGAAAGACAGATGTCGAAGACTCACAGGACCAGTTTATCGACGTAGACACTGGTAGACTGTTGTTCCGCAAGCAGAAAATTGTCCCAGAAAAGCCTTTGGAATCATACAAAATTCCACTGAAAAATAAAATAGCGTCAGGTTCGACACCAGTGCTTGTGGAACCTTACCAAACATATCATCAGGAACCACAATCCTTTTCTCCCGCACACTCGGAGGCGGATGCAGGAGAGGGCTATCATGAGGATACCACTTATCCTGGGGATATTGACCCTGATGAACAACAACAAGACCAGGATCAAGCATGGGGAGACGCTAATGACCCAGGAGACCCACAAAATGCTCCTGACACTCATATTTATAATATAAAAACATCTCCCAATGAAGATACTGCTGCTTTTAACGCCCTCATTGAAAGAGCGGCGGCCAATCACGGAGTGGAACTTCATTCTGACTCGGTGGAAGAGGATTTCTTGGTGGACACGTTCTCAACATCAGAAAGAACAGTCAAGACTCTACCAATGCTAAAAGGGGTTATTAAACATACTAAGGACATCTTTAAGGAGACAACCAGAGCACGGGTATTGAACCCAAGAATAGAAAAAAAATACAAACCAGCCCCAGGAGACCCAATGTACATTAAGGGTCAATTGCCGTTGGACTCTATGGTAGTTTCTAATGCTCGCAAAAGAGCTAACTCGCAAACTACCGGTGATGCTCCTCCTCCAGACAAGGAGTCCAAAGTGCTAGAAACATCGGGAAAAAGGATAGCAGCACAAGCAGCAAACATCTGGCGCATTGCCAACACTCGGGCACTCCTGGCCAGATACGACAGGTCACACTTCGATACCCTAGAAACACTAATAGAACACCTACCAGATGACTACAAAGATGGAGCGGAGCTCCTCATCAGAGAGGGAAAACTCATTACAAATGCGTCCATCAAATGCGCACTAGATGCAGCTGACACTGCAGCTAGGGCAATCAACACTAGTGTGATGTTAAGGAGGCACGCATGGTTGAGAATATCAGGTTTCAAACCTGAAAGTCAAACTAATATCTTGAATCAACCAGTCAACCCAGACTTTTTATTTGTCCCCGAGGTTGATACTACACTAGAAAAGATTAAAAAGGACACAAACTGCAAAATCTATGGCGGCTCTACAGTCGCAACAGTTTCGGAGTGGCTCCTTTCGTCGCCCCGGGAATAGAGGAGCAGCTAGAGGTCAGGGGACCCAGCAGCAGCACAATAAAGGAGGCACCCAGAGTACCTATAATAAGACCAATAGGGGTGGATATCGTGGATCCAGCACCAAAGGCAGAGGACGAGGAAACAACAACACCAGGTCCTCCGCCAATAACAAACAGTGACGTCTTGTCACTGCCCCCCGACCACATAACACCAGTCGGGGGGAGACTCCAACAGTTCCTGCCAGTCTGGAGATCCATCACCACAGACAGGTGGGTCAGAAAAATTGTCCAGTACGGTTATTGTCTGGAATTAACATCCAATCCACCCAACATACCACCAAGACACCGTCCTATGTCTGCAGAGCACTTGACATTATTGCAGCAGGAAGTACTAAGTATGCTGCAGAAAGGAGCCATAGAGCTCGTTCCTGTAGAACAACGTGGGTCAGGGGTGTACTCTCTGTACTTAATCCCAAAACAGGACGGGTCTTTGAGACCTATACTGGACCTAAGACCTCTCAACCAATACATTCTGTCAGAGCATTTTCATATGCTCACCCTCCAGCAGGTTCTGCCGTTACTCAGTCAGGGAGACTTCCTAGCAACACTAGATTTGAAAGATGCGTATTTCCACATACCCATGCACCCATCACACAGAAAATATCGCAGGTTCACTATTCAGGATCAACATTATCAGTTCAAAGCCCTCCCTTTCGGAGTAACAACAGCGCCCAGGGTCTTTACCAAGTGCCTAGCGACAGTGGCTGCACACTTACGGAGACAGCACATTCACGTCTTCCCTTACCTGGACGACTGGCTTATTCAGGCAAAGTCAGCCCAGCAGTGTGCCAGCCACATATCCCACACCATTCACCTTCTTCACAGTCTGGGATTCTCACTGAATTATCAAAATCACATCTTCAACCCGCCCACGTATGGCAGTACCTGGGCGCGACCATAGACACTCTGGCAGCCACTGCTCAGCCAAATTTAGTGAGGATCAACAGCATGCAACTGCTGATAACAAAGTTCAGACCTCAACACTCCCTTCCAGCGCGAGTGTTCATGCAGTTGATAGGCATGATGGCCTCCTGCATCTTCATAGTCCCGCACGCGAGACTACATATGCGCCCGCTGCAGGAGTGCTTGGCACGTCAATGGAATCGGACTCAAGGACAGTTGAAAGACCTAGTGTTGGTGAGCGGTCGGGCATACAACTCTCTGCATTGGTGGAATCCACAAAACCTTTGCAAGGGCCGACCGTTCCAAGAGCCTGTTCCACAAATAATACTGAAAGCGGACGCGTCTCTCCAGGGATGGGGAGCTCATGTACTCACTTACACAGTGCAGGGACTATGGACAACACAGCAAAAGAAGATGCACATCAACCTTCTGGAACTGATGGCAATCTTCCTGGCAATGAAGGCATTCAAAGTACACTTGTGCAACAAAGTCGTGTTGATCCGGACGGACAACATGACTGCCATGTACTACATACAGAAGCAGGGAGGAACACACTCTCCACAGTTGTCTCATCTGTCTCAGAGCATGTGGAAGTGGGCCATTCAGAGGAACATGTTCCTCATGGCGGAACACCTCCTGGGCAAGGACAACCAGATGGCGGATCTGCTCAGCAGACACAGCCACCAGATGCACGAGTGGGAGTTACACCCATCAGTACTCCAGCCGTACTTCCAGCAGTGGGGTCATCCAGAGATAGACCTATTCGCCACAAGGGAGAACGCAAAATGCCAAAGCTTTGCCGCCAGGTTCCCCCATCCACAGTCGCAGGGCAATGCGATATGGATGAACTGGTCAGGCAGATTTGCGTACGCTTTTCCCCCAGCGCCATTAATACCGCTAGTCGCACGCAAACTAAGGCAACACTCGATAACACTCATCCTGGTTGCTCCAACGTGGGCACGCCAGCCATAGTACACCACGTTTCTAGAACTTTCCGTGGTACCGCATCAAAGACTGCAGCTAACACCCAAACTTTTAACGCAGAACAATGGCGAAATTCAGCACCCAGATACGCAACAGCTAAACCTGGCGATCTGACTCCTGAAGTCTTCGAGTTTGGCTACCTGAACCTGCCTCCAGAATGTATGAATATCATCAAGGAGGCCAGGAAACCCACGACCAGAGCTTGCTATGGGGCTAAATGGAAAAGATTTGTCATTTACTGTTAAAACAATGACGTTAATCCGCTGGATGCATCCATTCAGAACATCAGCAGTTACCTGTTACACTTATACCGGTGCAATCTGGCATACAGCTCCATACGTATACATCTAACCGCAATAGCAGCCTATCTTCAGAACAGGCAACCCCTCTCATTATTCAGAGTGCCTGCCATCAAAGCCTTTTTAGAGGGACTCAAAAGAGTGATTCCTCCAAGACACCCACCGGCACCAGTGTGGAACCTAAATGTAGTCCTCACCAGATTGATGGGTCCGCCTTTTGAACCTCTACATTCAGGTGAGATTCAATTCCTCACCTGGAAAGTAGCTTTCTTAGTGGCAATCACTTTGTTGAGAAGAGTTAGTGAACTCCAGGCACTAACCATTCAAGAGCCATTCATACAGGTTCACGCAAACTGGGTCGTACTACGTACCAACCCCACATTCATGCCTAAAGTGATAACGCAGTTCCACATGAATCAGACTATTGAACTGCCTGTTTTCTTTCCAAATCCAGAAAATGTCGCAGAGAGAATGCTCCATACACTAGATGTTAAGAGGGCCCTCATGTGCTATATAGACAGAACAAAGGATTTTAGGAAAACAAAACAATTGTTTGTTGCCTTTTCTCCACAACACAAGGTCAACGCCATTTCCAAAGCAGGGATAGCCAGATGGATCGTTACATGTATTCAAATTTGCTATAAAAAAGCTAAACGCACATTAACGATTCCTCCAAGAGCCCACTCAACACGAAAGTTATGGGCGTCCATGGCTTTCCTAGGGAACATCCCTTTAGAGGACATTTGTAGAGCATCCACATGGTCCACTATACATACATTTACCAAACACTACTGTGTAGATGTATATTCAAAACAGCAGGCATCTGTAGGACAGGCTGTTCTCAAGACCCTTTTTCAGACTGCTGCAGCTGGCACAGGTAGCCGGCGCTAATGGAGGGACTGCTATGTAATCTATGCACAGATATGAATTCAGCAGCCCACATGCCTCGAACCGAATATGCTACTTACCAGTATGCATCTGTTCTTGGCATGTAGGGCTGCTGACATTCATATCGCCCACCCTCCTCCCCGGCGCCTGTGGTGGCTGCAGCACTCAGACTTACTGTATAGCATGGTCATCACTTACTGTATCTACTCCATCACTGCCACAATGGAAAAAAACAATCTGAGGATGGAGAGGATGCCCATGCGCACTGTAGTCCAGGGGAGGAGCCACCTATCTCGTGATACTTCAAAGACTCTTCCAGGACAACAATGTGCAATCATCCGGACCCAACACTAGGCAGCGATCTATGCACAGATATGAATGTCAGCAGCCCTACATGCCAAGAACAGGTGCATACTGGTAAGTAGCATATTCGCTTCCACTTCTGGAGCATTACCGATGTGTATACCATGGACACTACGCTTCCTCTTCCGCAGCATTACCTGTGTGTATACCATGGCACACTAGGCTTCCATTTGCGGAATATTACTGGTGTGTTTACCATGGCACACTACATGTCCATTTCTGCAGCATTACCGTTGTTTATCATGGTACATTACGGTTCCACTTCCGGAGCATTACTGGTGTTTACACCATGGCACACTATGCTTCTGAAGCATTACTGGTGTGCATACCATAGCACACTACGCTTCCACTTGATTACTGAAAATGCTCCACTTCCGGCACACTACGCTTCCAGTTCCGGAGCATTACCGGTGTATACCATGGCACACAAGGCTTTTACTTCCGGAGTATTACTGGTGTGTATACCATGGCACACTACGCTTCCACTTCCGGAGCATTACCGGTGTGTAGACCATAGCACACTACGCTTCCACTTCCGGAGCATTATCGGTGGGTATACCATGGACACTATGCTTCCAATTCCGGAACATTACCGGTGTGTATACCTAGGCACACTAGGCTTTTACTTCCGGAGTATTACCGATGTGTATACCATGACACACTACGCTTCCACTTCCGGAGCATTACCGTGTATATACCATGGCACACTAGGCTTTTACATTCGGAGCATTACCCGTGTGTATACCATAGTACACTATGCTTCCACTTCTGGAGCGTTACCAGTGTGTATACAATGGCCGGCGAGGTACATGGAAGTTGGTAAAAAGGAGCAATCCATACACTCCATGGGGCTGGTCACGTAATTAATCAAACAGGAGCGCAAGCCACTGTCTCCGGTTTCTCCAGCAGCCTCAAGCAGCATCTTGCACTTTCACCGTCAAAGTGCAAGATGCTGCTTAACACTGCTGTAGGGAGCGGAGTCGGACCGTTTGACCTCATACATATTCCACTCTAGTCTATTTGCTGTTGTTAGCATTGCAGCAGTCTGCTATGAACGGCTTTTCTCTGTGGCCAGTATTGAAAAGACTAATTGCATAGCAACAGCTGAATTATTGAATATGCATGTGATTGCACTTCTGCAGTACAGCCTGATTTAAAAAAACAAACAAAAAAAAAGACCGACGTGAATAGGTCCCTACTGTGTGAGAGGGTAATCGGGGCCATCGGAATTATGTGGCAGGGGATGGCAAATATGCAGCAGGGTTGAGTAAATTATGTGGCAAGAGAAGGCAAATTACGAGGCACAATGCCGCACATTTTGTGACGGTATTACTTAATTATTTTGCCATTTTGTAAGCATGCTAACACTGTCTAAGCTTTGGATTCACCTCATTAGTACCAGTGTAACACCCAGATATAGCAATAAGCAGCAGATAGGTGATCAGTCAGGCTTTGTAAAGGGCATTCAGCAGCGCTGCAAGGAAATGCATGGTTTCTCGGATTTCCACTTCCGGCAGTGCCACATACTTCAGTCCGTGTTAAACTAGGGTAGGCCCACGTGATGTGACATTACATTAAACAAATCTGTGCCTGGGCCACGGAGTGAACGAGGAGGAAATATTGCGGGCTTTCTCTCCTGGTCTGTTTCCTGTTGTGAATAGATTCCATTTTGTGTGGTGCATCTGCTTTTGGTAAATACCATTCCTGTGGACGAGTGCCTTCCCTGGGTTCTTAGGTCTTCACGATCTGGCTAGGGAGCAGGCGTATGCGTGGCCCTGTGGGACATTTTTAGTCCGGACTATGGCCACTGCAAAATATTCTAAAGGAAAACATCAAAAAGTTATTGAAACATATATGTTAAGGAGCTTAAATAATCGTAGCACAATAAAAATAACTCCGCTCTTCAATAAAAATGAATTGAATGGAATCATGTAATGTGTTCTGGAGTATTAATGTTCTTTCCAAATTAGTTATGAGATTTAATAAAAAAAACATAATTTATGAATTTCAATTTTTTGTTATATAATGTTATAGCCTGCTTGCAGAGCGAACACATTCATATTAGTTACCATGCTACAAAATCACTATGGATAACAAAAATATTTGCAGTGTGCAACACAAATGCTCGAATAATACAACATTTAGGGGGATAGATGGGGTCCTGAGATGTACAGTACCGTATAGGGTGCCCTACTGCCTTTTAATGTTTATTCCTTGCTATCTCATGGCCAGCCTGACAAATCACAATTTTTTTCCCCTCAGATTTCATTTCTAAAGGTATTTCATTAAATGAAGAAATATGTGAGGTACTCAGCATTGTAATCTCAAAGTCTGTTATGATATATACACACATACATCCCACCAACACACATCATATCTCACCTCACCACTACATTCCACACCATGCCAGTGCCCTTACTTCACTACACCAAGCACAACTTGCACACAAACTTTACAGTACTAAACACAACAGCTACATTGCTCTATAACATACCTTCAAAATGTTGCCAATATCTCTGGCTAAACACTTATAAGGTTCCAAAGGTGAGACCTATTGGCTATGCCAATGCTTCTTTATCAAAGTCTTTAAGTATAGTATTATCATAGTGCCATCCACGCTGTTTAGAAAGGGACAAAGTCTTATGCCATTTCAACAGCAAAGTCTTTAAGCAGAGGACTAGCACAGTGCTGTCCATGCTGAGCTTTAAAATGACAAAAGCCATTTACCACTCCAGGCACAGTATTACAGCTTTGAATTGGTGATATACCAACCAAGCCAACCTGAAATTAGTAAAAGCAGCTCCAGACACAGTGTTCGGCTCTACTTAAAGCTCTTCAGAGAGGTTTAGCTTTGTGCTTTGAACTTGTTTCTATGATGGAAAGCTTTCACATTGTTGACCCTGGCTCAGGTTTTATTGGGGGTCAAAGGTGAAGACGGAATGGTGTCTTTAGATTTGCAAGAGGAGTATTTCCACATATCGATCCTGCAGTCCTACAGGCTGTACTTGTGACTCCTGATAGGCTCCACTCCCTACCAGTTCACGATCCTCCCGCTCCGAGTAAGATCCGCTCCTCAATTTTTAGGTCTCGCCTGGCGAAAGCAGTGCGAAGCGCTGTCGCCAGCGAGATCTATTGTTGCTGACTTGCCTCGGAAGTGGGACAGGAGATGGGCACGCGCAGGCTTTTGGCGGATTGGAGCCTGTGTATGCACTTACAGCCACGCGGTGTGCATATCTCCTGTCCCCGTTCTGTCCTCGCAAGCCAGCATGCAGTTTCACTTTCACGTTGTTCTTTTTATTAAACTCGCCCCATCGTTGGAGCGGCCCGCAACGGCGGGTCCGCTCAGGAAATAAACATTGACACTGTGCCTTCATCGACACACCCACTGGACAAATGGAGAATCCCCCACTCACCCGGTGTACGGGAGCCATCCTCCTGAATAGCAGCTGGCTGCGGCGCGCTTCCGTAGCACTCCAGCTCCTCTATAATTCTACCAGCACGACGCGGGGCTCTCTATCTACCTATCTGCTATCTACCGCTCTTCACCCGGGCCCCCTCCTGGGACCCAGGACTTCAGCTCCCGCACTTCCTCTCTGGCGCCGGGGCTCCCTCTTCACCAAGGGAGCACCGGAAGGGGACAGGCGCTGCCTGCACCGGCTGCACGTGCCACCACTGGGCACGCGAAAGTTACAGGTACCGCGCATGTGCGGGCAGACCTCGCCCTCCCAGTTCTCCTCCGCAGCCCGTATGTGGAGCTGCTTTCTGTTTTGCTTGTTTTCAGGTAGAGTATGCATGATATTTCACCGTTAATGTGTGCCAGGTGTTGCGACACGTTTAACAAGAAGCATTTGCAATGCAATAGGTCTCAAATTTACACGCGTTTGAGCTATTGACATTGCAAATAATGTCTTATTTTTGTTTTTGTTTTAAAAACATAAATAAAAGGCATTGTTATTTACAATGCCAATAGATTAAACTCTCGTAACTGCGAGACCTATTGCATTGCAAATGCATGTTAATAAAGGTGATGGTAGTGGTTGCTGCTCATCCAAGAAGGTTGGGGGGGTCATGCTGTTCCCATACATGAGTGACTGGCTGCTCAATGTCAGTTTGTTGCAAACAACAGCCTCCCTGCTGTTTGACTTGAGATTTACCATCAACATACCCAAGTATCGCCTAGTTATTTTCAGTGCCTCCTGTTCATAGGGGCAGTACTGGGCACAGCATCTTCACAAGCTTTCCCTCCTGCAGAGAGGATCTGGACACGCAAGATATGATTCCAGTGTTTTGTTAGGGTGCTCAAATGTTTGTCCTGAAGGTTCTTCACCAGGGCATTATTACTTTCATTTGTGGTAAGTCCATCCAGATCTTGACGTACAACTCAACCACAATGTAGTACATCAACAAACTGAGAATTTGGTCTTTCTGTTCTCTGTTGAGAAATGTTAATGGTCTTGCCATTGGCGCACCAGCTTGGGACCAAGCTAGTTACCAACCCTCCAGCTGGCTCTCCCAACTTCAGAGCTGGCAGTGTCAGTCTGCGTCATCCTGCTGACCACTAGAGGCATCTTCATCTGAAGGTGGTGTAGATAATCTTTGCTCTGTGGTGCACAACTCGGGTAGTCCTCTGCACCACTCAGTAATACATTCACTGCCCACTTTTCTGTGCTCGCCAGTATCTCTTGCAGGAAGCCATGGAAGACCTCCGGTGTCACCTACTCTTTTCCGATCAAGCTGTACCCAATTTTCCCAGTCTGAGGAGCAGGTACTGCATCTGAATCTCCAGATCCTCCACCTTTATGCTTAGAATTTGCGCCGGGACACTTCGGTTCATTCCAGCTACCTCAGGGAGAGTGTCGTTCTGTTAGTCCGTCCATCTCCACAAGATAGGCCTACCCCTAAAGGTGGAACAGATGTTACTTGGTGCACAAAGCAAATGTGCATGCTTTGAAGGGGCACCTGTCCGAGGTCCCCAATTTTGCTCTGTCTTTTGCTTAGTAGGTCTATGCACTTAGTACTGTCACCATTGCTTCCTTATAGGCATTTCTCTACCTTTTAGATCAGCCATCGCTTTTCAATGCTCTGATCAAGATGAGGTTCTTCAAGGGGTTGACTTAACTCCATTTCTTATCCTGCTGTGGGACTTGCACTTGACTTGGACTTTTTTGATGGGTGCTCCCAATGAGCCTCTTTAAAGTTGCTAGTTGTGATTGTTCTAATTTAAGGCGGTTATTCCTGTAGCCATTACCTCGGTGAGGTTTGTCAGTGAGTTGCAGGCACTGAGTGTGCTGCTGCCTTTCACATGCTTTTCCCCCAGACAAATTAGTCCTCTGAACTAAACTGGCTCTCCTTCTCAAGGTGATGGTCCATTTCCACCTGGACAGTCTGTTTTTATCCTCCTCCACATTATACCGAAGAGTAGAGGTTACACTGGCTTGACCCCTGGAGTTTGGGCGTTTACTAAATTGACTTTACAAATGGGATCAGATCTTACAGCCAGCTCTATGTGGGGGTTGCAGGTATACAAATGTGTTGTGCCCTTGTCCCAAAGTAGCACCTGAAGCAAATCTTTGCTCACTTCACCAGAGGTAAGTATTCAATGACAGCACATGCCCGGCGGTGTTTTCACATCTGAGAATTATTGTGCAGTGAAGTTTCCCTTCATACCTAAGCTAAGCATTGTTTGGATTCAGAGGCGTGCATGGTAATTTCTCATGCTCAGTGTGCTCCAGGATTTCCTCTTTTGGCCGTTTTCTCAGACCTACCTTAAGGGAGGGGTGCTGCTTTGAAATCTATTGAACAGGTGAGGGCCCTAGAGTTGGAAGTATCGATTTGTAGAAAACTTTACTAATCTTTGTCCCCATACAGAAGGGTGGTCCTAGGCCACATTAGAAAGGTTCCGATTTAGACTGTTGCACTGCCTCAAATTGATAATTATTTCCTCATCTCTGGGCAGTCAGTGCACTGTGGGGGTGCCACATGGCTCCTGAGAGGTCACTCTGGTGTTGATTACAGTGCAGAGGTAGAACCAGCATCCCTACTGGTGCAGGAAAGCTATGGGAAAGGTTTGGACCCTGTCTGGCTCTTAGACGTATTCAACTAGTAAGGAATTTACGGGTGGATAGAAAATCTACCAGAAAGATTGATAAGCAAGGTAGTTATGTTTTTCTTCATGTTATTTGTGATCTGGTACCAAGTAGTAGCAATGTACAGTGCTACTGTTATTCCACTGTACACATGCGTCTTTTGTTTTATAATACCTCTCCAGTGTTTGTTTTATCACACAGTGCTCACTGTTAAAGATTTGAATATTCAAATCTGATTGCCTTTGGCAGTTTTTTATGGCATAATTTTGCTTTTGGTTAGCTTGACACTTCGATTCTGTAAGAGAATTGGCTGAGACCTTCATGAAATATTACAAATGGTGCCTTCCTGTCATTCCCCCTCCCATATATTGGCAGTGTTGTTAGCCCTTCTCCCACGTCCAACTCATGGGCTGCATTCCTACCTCTCAACCTGCAGGAGCACCTGCAGTGCTGGTGTCCTATTTACTCCTCCCCTACAGGGGTCCTCTTGCTCCCTCCTTTACAGGGTCTTTTATCGCTTTTACTTCCTACCTTTATTCTGCCCATGCATAGGGCCATTTCTTTCCCATCCTCCTGAAATGAGCTCCTTTTGCGACCCTCCCCCCCGCCCCCATCACCCCAGATGCACCCTCTCCTTTAGTGCTCCCTCTCATGCATGGTTCCTTTTTTCATATTTTATTTTTGTGCAGAGAAGACACGTTTGGCCTTCTTGTCTTACAGATCACATCTTTGGTCTTCTGTTGGGGACTCTTCAGAGCCCTCCTCTGTCACTTTCTCTTGTGTGATGCTTGTCTCCCACATCAGTTCTAGTTAACTCATGTTCAGTGAATCCTCTAAAGACACGTCCTTGCTCGCCTCCATGAGACCGGATATTCACGTATTTTTTGCAACAGTACTAATATACATTCTGTCTTACAGGCTGGTCTTTACCCGGAAGGGCGTGTTACGTGTCGAGGGTTTTCTGAGCCCCCAGCAGAGTGACCCTGATGCAATGAATTTGTGGGTACCTACTTCAGCCTGTGCAGAGGGAATTGACTTGGAGACATCCAAATACATTCTTGCCAACGTTGGTGATCAGTTTTGTCAGCTAGTGATGTCCGAAAAGGAAGCAATGATGATGGTGGAGCCACAGCGTAAGATGATTCTCTATTCATGCTTCTGCAAGTATCTTGCAAAATGTTAACCAATTTTGACAGCAGCTGCACCTCCTAAAACATGTCCTCTATGGGATGTCATCTTTTAAAAGATGATGCTTGGAAGTATAGTGTCCCTTCTGTGTTATGAGCACTCTGCTGCCTATGTTATCATTATCTGACCAGAAATCAATCCAATGGTGGAATTCTGGAGGTATTTCAATGAAAGATGGTGTCCCGATGCCAAGGAATTCACCATAAGCTGCTTAGTGATACTTATGCATCCCTTTAGAGTTCTTTTCGAACCCTGTAAATTGCTGTTTTATTTACTAGGAAGTAGATTTCACTTTTTCTTTTGCAGAAAAATAACTGTGTGCTATTTGGGTGTCTAATACCTGCTACTAGAGGCTTAAGGTATGTCAGTTTGCGAAATGAGCAGTGGAAATGCATGTATTCTCCAGCATGGCATCGCCAATAAAATTAATAAACCTAAACCATGTGCAAGTACCCTGAAACATATAGGTCAACAAGAACATTTAAGGCAAAAAGAAATGTAAAATAATTGAACATTTTCGTTCTATTATATGTTTACACTCCCAAGTGAATTTAAAAATATGAGCTAAGTGTACCAAACTGTTTTTAAAATCTCCGCTGATAAGGAAAATGCAAGTAACGTGGCTAAATAGGGAGCAGTCTCAAAAACAAACATGTCTTTTTAAAAGCAATAATTTACTCTTCGCATTCTAAAATGAACTACAGTTCTGATTGATATATCTTCCTATCCTGTTTGCATTGAGGACTCAGCAGACTAATTGCAGGTGTCCTACACCTGCCCCCAGATTGCTCATGATATCTGCCTCACCAATGACCAGATGGTCCAAGTTTCAACCTCAAAACTGAATACCTTTCCGAAGGCTCCTCCAAAAGAACGTGGACTCTCTGGGTCATAAAGTCTACGCCTTTGTCAGCCTTGCCTGTTAACAGTGAAAGCATCCGTCTCCTGGGCCGCTAGGTCAATACCACTTGGAAACTTGTCTGTCATCAACCTACCCGACCACCTGAAAAAGCAATTTTCCAGTCTTTTGAGAGATGGTTTGGTTGCCTCTGTATAGATCCGGAAGTGCGGCCTCAATTGCAGATCCTCTTGCACGATCCAAGGGCATAGTCCTCATGCAGTGCTGTCAGACTTGAATGTGTTTCACTAACGACTTGGGTGATATTCAGACAACCACCAAGGACATGCCCTTCAATGACAAGTGCTTTTCGCAAAGAAGGTTGACACCTCCTCTGAAAGCCTCAAGAACAGCAGAACTACGGCTCGTTTACTGGCCTAGCTTCCCCTGTGAGGCAGTTTGATCAACAGTACAGGAAATGTCATGATTTTTCCAGGGCACAACCAACCTGTCGCACACCCTTCTCAGCCAATCCAGACACCATATGTTCTCTTCTTAATGGGCTTGGTGGGGGGGGGGTGGCGGGGGGAGGGATGTAGTGGACACATCAACATGTGTTCCCATCTACGTTATCCTCTGTGAGATTTCCTGCCTATTAACTTCACTCACTCCCCCTCTACATTACACCTCCATCTTACATTGGGGGGCAAGGTCTTCATTTTGTGTTTGACTACTGCTCAACAGATACGGCCACCAACAGTAGGATGAGGTGGAGTTAAGGCAACACCTCCATGAGCAGTAAAAGAAGCTGGAAAAGCGGTCATTCAGTGAGGCATGACCATATCCAACTGTTTCCTAAAATCTGTGCTGGATGCAGTGGATACATCCATAAGACAGCTGTCTTCAGGGGCCACTCTAAGAAGGCATATATGGCTGAGAGTCTGTGGTTTCAAGTAGGAAGTGTAGGTAGCAGTAGTAAATATGCCTTTCACTGGCGAAAATGTCTTATGGGCCGGAAGTTGACGATTCATTGTAAAAATGAAAGACCGTGAAACAGCAAAGGCAATGGATGTGAATCATCCTCAACGACTCCGGAACAATGAGTTCCAGAGTCACGCAAGCCGAACAAGGACTTGCCAAAACAACGACTTATCCTTAACCACGGCATGTGCGTGGTCAAGGTTAAGTCTGTGTAGTGTTCGGGCAGGGCGGAGTTCAGAGGAGCGTCTGACAGGAACAGGTAAGAGGGTTCGGGGGTGGAGGAGGGTTTGTGTTAGTTTTCAGGGGGTGGGAGGAGGTTTGAGTTAGTTTTTCAGGGGTGGGTGGTTCGGGGTAGTTTTAAGGAGGTTTGGGGGTGTATTTAGGGCTCGGGAAGAAGGAGGGCGGTAAACTCAGTCATGGATAGCTGTTTACCATGCAGCCCTTTACCACAAAACATCATGGTAAAGGAATGCGTTGTAAAGCTAGTTGTGGTTAAGAAGCGGTCGTAGCAGAGATCGCGTTGTTCAGGTAGGCGTGATAAAGGAACTAGTTGTTACTCCAGTATTGGAGCCTTTCATAGATTCACATGCCTGAATCATTCCCCGTCGTCGAGACGGGAGTCTCCGGTACATAAAAAAGCTTTGCTTAGTATCATAGCAAACAGAAAAAAGGCCTAGGCCCATTTTCCTTTGCAACCCATAACCTTCGTTATGTAAAAAAGGACTAAACCAGTCCCTGAGCCAATCAGAGCCTCTCACCCTCTAGAACACTCCTGAGAGAACCTTCTGCCCTCAGATTTTCTACCGCACGTTGTGCTAGGGAGTCTCCTTTGAGCTCTGCTCAAATTCTACAGTTGGTTTTAGATTGAGGAGATTTTTTCTACTGAAATTTCTACATCATCTAGGAGAATGGCTGATAAAGAAAAGAAAGGCTTGTTTAGGGCCTGTGCCACCTGCTCAAAGAAGAGATTATATACTGATGATCCTCATAAGGACTGTATATACTGCCTTTACCCACACCACCAGGCGAAGGAGTGTAAGGTATGTCGCACCTTTTCTAATAAGACTTTAAGGGATCGTGAAGGCAGACTGCTAATTTGGCTCCAAAAACTTAAAACCAGGAAGGACGTCGTGTCTAGTGACAGTGAGGAGGCGTCAAATGTTTCAAGGAGATCTCAAAAGAGAGACAGATCTCCTCAGGCTCATACCTCAGGGGAGAAACCTGAGAAGGCTCTTAAAAAGACCACTGCTGGGTCTTCAGAGCGCAGTCCCTCAAAATCTCCTAAAACTAAAGAAAAGGAGAGCAAGGGTCATGCTTCAGGGGTGGAACAGCCAAAGAAAACAAGTTCTGAGCCTTCAAAATCACCCCTTAAAATTAAACATGCGCTTAAAAAGCCAGCGTCTACTTCACCTGAGGAGAAATTAGGAAAATCTACATCGTCGACGGGATCGTCGACGAAGAAGGTAGCGTCGTCGACGACGAAGAGTGAAGTAAAAGTCATTATTAAGCCTGTACTCTCGTCGACGATGGCATCGTCGACGGCAGTGTCGACGACGAGAGCGCCGACGGCGACGGCAATGACGACGACGACAACTACATCGTCGACGGCACCGTCGACGACGGTGACAACTACATCGTCGACGGCGGCAACGACGACTATGTCTACAGCGTCGACGACGGCATCGACGACGATGTCGACGGCGGTTAAAATGGCAATCTCGTCGACGGGCTCGTCGACGAGGGAAAAAACCCCGGAAAAGCGGGGTTTTGACAGGAAAAGAAGGATTACCCCGGATATTACGTCTCCTAGTAAGGTAACGCCTCTGGTTCCATCCCATTTATTGGAAGAAGAAGATTCGCAGGAAGAGGATAATGAGGGCCCGTTTGGCTATGCAAGTAGCCCCTCTCAGTTGCACGTTAAATGTCAGGAGGATGACTGGGAGGATGAGTATGGGGGTTATCAGGACCCCCCCCGACAACATGAACAGGAAGAGATGGTGAGTGTTCCAGCTTCTCTTCTGACGGATTTGCAGTTCATGTTGGATGATTACAAGAAGAGGCATACTTTGCCTCAGTCTACCCAAAGAATGCCAGTGGCTCCGGCGCACTCTGTGCCATGTACACCACTGCGAAGACAGGAGATACCGGTTCCGCGGCCACTAACACCTTTGCCACAGCCGGCTCTGGACACTTCTGAGGATGAAGAGCAGGAGGAAGGGGAGATAACAGATCCTAGTAAGGAATGGGATGAGTATTTGATTCCGTCCCCTTCATCTCCGTCACCAAGACCTGTGGATTCCCCTCCGGAGGACATTGGAGGGTTCCATAATCTGATGGAAAGAGCCGCGCAGAGATTTGTGCTCAGTATGTCATCAGATAAAGCAGAATGCTTTTTATATGATTTTAAAGAACCGTTTCGCAAGACTGTTAGATCTCTTCCAATTGTGAGTCATCTATGGGAGGAAGGTCTCAAAGTGATGGAGACGCCGGCAACGGTTACACCAGTGCTGGCTAGGCTGGACAAAAAATACAAAGCGCCTTCCGATGCTCCGGCTTGTTTATTAGGTCACCCCAAACCGGACTCGGTTATAACTCAAGCGGCGCAGCAAAAGTCGAGGAATCCCTCTGCTCCAATTTCCACGCCACCGGATAGAGAGGGTAGGCGCTTGGATAATGCAGGAAAAAGGTTTTCGTCCATGTCTGCTCTTCTGGTTAAGGCAGCAAATGCACTAGCCATCCTGGGCAGGTATGATAGGCAGATGTGGTGCGACCTATCACCATACATTGATAGCATACCTGAAGCGGACAGACAAGAGGCTAGAAAAATCCTCCAGGAGGGTGAAAGGACTTCGGCTGAAGTCATAGATTGTGCAATGGACATTGCGACCACGGCCTTCAGATCTCTGGGAGGAGCGGCGGTTTTGCGCAGACAAGGATGGTTGAGAGCAACATCTTTTAGGCCTGAAGTCCAGAATAAGATCTTGGATCTTCCGTTCAATGGGGAAGATCTGTTCGGAAAACATGTGGATGAGGCCTTACAGAGTATAAAAAAGGATACGGAAACAGCGAAATCTCTGGGAACATTGCAGTATAGGAAAGTTCCTTTTCGTGGCTCACGTGGTAGGGGCCAGCCCTCTTATAGAGGGGGTTATCAACAAGGCCGTTATTCTTCCTACTCCACATCATCTCAACCATATCGTCAACAACAATATTCACAAAGAGGAGGTTTCACAAAATCTACTCCTAGAGGTCGAGGAGGTCGTCAAGGGAAAGACACCACCCGAAGACAATGACATTCTGGTGACACTTACTCCTCATATGTCACATATTCCCCTGGGTGGAAGAATTTCCTATCATCATCAAAATTGGCAGCAGATAACGACGGACCAATGGGTCCTCCAGATAATTCAATTCGGTCATACTCTAGAATTTCTGGAAAGCCCCCCTTGTTCACCTCCAAGATTTCAAGAGGTCAAGTATTTGCATCAGATGCGTCAAGAAATTCGGACAATGCTCCGAAAGGGAGCAATAGAACCGGTACCGAATTCCCAGAAAGGAAGGGGATTTTATTCCCGGTTTTTTCTGATCAAGAAAAACATTCTTCAATGGCGCCCCATTTTGGATCTCAGATCCCTAAATACTTACCTCAAGGATCAGACCTTCAGAATGATTTCCCTCCAGGATATTCTGCTGCTGTTAAACCCAGAGGATTATATGACCAAACTGGATTTACGGGATGCATATTTCCATATTCCAATCCATCCTTCACACAGGCAGTACCTTCGGTTCGTGGTGGCCGAAGATCATTACCAATTCAGGGTGCTTCCTTTTGGTCTGAAATCGGCCCCGAGGATTTTTACAAAATGTCTGGCTCCAGTGGCAGCGGTACTAAGGAGACAGAAACACCAAGTGTTTCCTTACCTCGACGACTGGCTAGTCAAGGCTCCATCGAAAGCGTCAGCCCAGTTGTCAACAGAGGCTTGCATAGAACTATTTGCCAGTTTAGGCCTCACTCTAAACGAGGAGAAGTCGACTCTACAACCTTCAAGAAATATAACTTTCTTGGGAGCGATTCTGGATACGGAGGTAAACAGAGCGTTCCCCTCCGAGGAGAGACAGCGCGGAATAATATCTCTATCCCAGGCGTTTATAAAAAGAAAGTCTCTTTCAGTACGCAGGTACAAGTCTTTGCTGGGAACGATGTCATCTTGCATTCCCCTCGTACCTTGCTGCAGACTACGGATGCGTCCGTTACAAGAGCAATTGGATCTTCAGTGGCATCAAGCGACAGGATCCTTCGAGGATATAATCAAAGTGACGCCGATCATGGTCCACGCGGCGACATGGTGGACCCGAAAACGAAACATCTCACAGGGTCTTTCTTTCCTGACTCAGCCAGCTCCATTGGTCATTACAACAGATGCATCCTTGGAAGGATGGGGAGCATTCCTTCAGGATCTGCAGGTCAGCGGTCGTTGGAAAGCGGACGAACAACAATTGCATATCAACCTTTTGGAGCTCAGAGCCGTCCGCTTAGCATTGTTAGCGTTCCTGCCAAGGATTCAAGGTGCAGCCGTGTTGGTAAGAACAGACAACACAACAGCAATGCACTATTTGAACAAACAGGGAGGCACAAGATCTCTCTCCCTGTCTCGGGAAGCCCAGTGGATATGGGAATGGGCTCTACGACACGAAGTATCCATTACAGCGGAACATCTTCCAGGGGACCAGAACACCAAAGCGGATACTCTAAGCAGACTAAAGTCTGTCTGTCACGATTGGGAAATCGACAACGGGATTTTGGACAACATCTTCCAGAAATGGGGAACTCCAATAGTAGATCTTTTTGCGACAAGGGAGAACAGAAAATGCCGGTTCTTCGCAAGCTGGCTTCCCCAACGGGGATCTTGGGGGAATGCGTTTTTGATGGCATGGTCAGGCATCTTTGCCTACGCCTTTCCTCCAATTCCCCTCCTGCCGCGGGTTCTTATGAAGATCAAGAAAGAACCATGCAGGTTAATCCTGATAGCTCCGTGGTGGCCCAGACAGCATTGGTTTGCAGAGCTTCTTCTACTGTCAGAGGAGCGCCCGATTTGCCTGCAGCCGATACCGTCTCTGCTGACAATGTTCCAGGGGGAGGTGCTGCATCCGGATCCGAAATCTCTGCAGTTAGCAGCCTGGCTCCTGAATACCGTGAATTTCAACATCTGAATATCCCTACGGAGTGCAGAGAGATTCTATCTAGAGCTAGAGCGGATAGTACAAACAAGACATATCGGATGAAATGGAAAAGGTTCTGTTTATGGTGCAAAAGGTCTAACATTCATCCGCTGCTTTCAGAAGCTCACGAGATTATTCCATACCTCTTGCTTTTGGCTAAGTCTGGTTTGGCGCATGCGTCTATAAAAGTACATCTAGCTGCAATTTCACGCTTTAGAAGAACGGCCTCTGGTCCATCTCTGTGGTCTGCTAGAGTCATCAAGCAGTTTATGAAAGGTCTGTTCCGAGTTTTTCCTCCAATAAAACCACCACCACCTCTCTGGCAATTGAATGTCGTTCTTTCCCAGTTGATGAAACAGCCCTTTGAACCAATTCACAGGGCGGAACTGAAATTTCTTTCCTGGAAAGTTGCGCTTCTCATTGCACTCACTTCAGCCAGGAGAGTGGGAGAAATTCAGGCTCTCACGATCCAAGAGCCTTTCTTGCAGTTCAAGGAGGACAGGATAATACTCAGGACTAATCCAAGATTCATCCCTAAGGTTCCAACTGACTTTCATTTGAACGAACCTTTAATTCTCAAAAGATTTTTTCCACAACCATCAACAGCGGCGGAAAGAGCTCTCCACTCGCTGGATGTCCAGCGTTGTTTGAAATTCTATTTGCTGAAAACTAAGCCTTTCCGCAAGTCTTCACAGCTTTTTGTGGCCTACAGCGCACCCAGAAAGGGTTTCCCTTTGTCAAAGAGAGGAATTGCCAGATGGATATCAAGTGCCATAGGGTATTGTCATCAGGCAGCTGGCCGACCTTTGAATGCACGAGTCCGTGCTCATTCTACAAGAGCAGTCTCCACCTCTACTGCTCTATTTGCAGGAGTACCGATCCAGGATATCTGCAGGGCGGCGACCTGGACGAGTACACACACCTTCACCAGGCATTACTGCTTGGATGCAGCCACAGAGAGAGATGTGGCAGTTGGAGAAGCGGTGCTGAGGAACCTTATCCAGTAACGGTGAGCCTTCTTTACCATCCCTCCTTCCTTTGTTATGTACGTTGGCACATTTTATGGTTATGTATTGTATTACCATTTGCAAAGAAATTTTGAGAGGTGGAATTTGGTTTACAGATACCATTTTTATCACACTGTATATGTTTCCTGGATTCACTTTCTAGGTAACAAAAAATGTGCATTTATTTACTGCTCGCTATTCTGATTCAGGCATGTGAATCTATGAAAGGCTCCAATACTGGAGTAAGAAAACAAGTTACTTACCTGTAACTGTAGTTCTCCAGTATTGGACCTTTCATAGATTCACATGCAACCCACCCTCCTCCCCTGAGAGGCTCACCTCGGATTTAGCACAAAGAGTGTTATTGCACAAGTGCACGAAAATCTGAGGGCAGAAGGTTCTCTCAGGAGTGTTCTAGAGGGTGAGAGGCTCTGATTGGCTCAGGGACTGGTTTAGTCCTTTTTTACATAACGAAGGTTATGGGTTGCAAAGGAAAATGGGCCTAGGCCTTTTTTCTGTTTGCTATGATACTAAGCAAAGCTTTTTTATGTACCGGAGACTCCCGTCTCGACGACGGGGAATGATTCAGGCATGTGAATCTATGAAAGGTCCAATACTGGAGAACTACAGTTACAGGTAAGTAACTTGTTTTCTTCAGACATATAACCGTGATGATGCCTTAAAGTACTGAAGGGCATTTTGAGGAGGACAAGAACCACAAATAGGCTGCGATCCACCTCTATCAAGAAACCTTATCATCTCCGTGCCATCTTCTCACCACAACTCAGCTCTTAAAGTGTGACATCAGAATGGCAATACCTTAGTACGCCAAGGTAGCACTATCAAGTAACAGCCAGAGGGAGAGATGCTGCTCTGTAAGGAGCAGGGCGCTCAAGCAAGTGACCTGGTACTAAAGACCTGATTCACTCAACTACCTTATGGGGTTGGATCTAGGATTTCCCAGGAATAGACGGCAATCACCTCCAACAAATGCACTCTAAGCATTATTGACATGGCTGTTGTATAGAACATTTATGAAGTCCTCCAAACATCAGACCAAATGCAAGAACTTGTAGCAAAAAGATGCTACATCTGCAGCAAGTGGTCAGTGACCTTCTAAGCAAACATTCGCTAGAAAAGGTCCCAAAAGAAGTGATAGGTCATGGGTTCTAGTCGGTCTATTTCCTGGTACCGAAACCAGACAAGATATTCAGGCCTATCCTAAACCTGTGTGCTTTGAATAAGTTCATTAAGACAGAAAAGTCCAGAATGGGAAAGCTGCATGAGGTTGGCCCGCGTCTGTGGAATGGGGATAAAATAACCATAGACCATAAGGATGGGTACCTGCATGTGCTCATAAACAAGGATTACAACAGCTCCCTGCAGATTGTCACGGTCAGGGTTCACTACCAGTTTACAGTCTTGCCCTTTGGGGTAAAAACTACTTTGAGGGGTTTCACAAAGTCTTTTACTATAGTTGTTGCACATTTGAGGAGATAAGAGATCATGTGCCTTTACCTGGATGAGGACGCCTCGATGGTGAAAGCTGTATAGTTCAGGCAGTGGAAGGATAGCATAAACAGTCATGGAGACACTGCCCGGACTGGGGTTTTCTTTTAACCTGGAAAAATCTTTCACAGTACTGGACGGAGAAAATGCTTCTTTTGGGAGCAAGACTATGCACCATGGAGGCGAATACCTTCCCTGTTTCCAAAAAATTCTGGTACTGACAAAGCAAACTTGCCTTTACTAGAAGGGGCAATCGCTGATATTGAAGGCAGTGGAGAATCTAATAGTCATGATGACTTCTTACATACTCAAAATACCCAATGCAAGTTTACTAATGAGACCACTCCAGATATGGCTAGAATGTCAATGGTCATAGGCTTCCGGGAGCTGGAAGTCTTGTGGTTGCCACAGAGAAGGTGCAAAGAGATGCAATAAATTAACAAAAAGAAAGTCGCAGTAGACAGTCCTTTAGAACAACCAACTCCGTCCGTGACCATCGCCACAAACGCATTCCACAGGGTTGGGGGGGAAATACTCACATGGGGGGGAAACTATACATCAGGGGCCTACGGCACCTAGAAGAGGCGGTGAAACTTAAACATGCTGGTACTGAAGATGATTTTCTTGGCCCTAAAGTTTTCCTAAACTCAGACCAGGGGAAGAATGGTTCACATATAGACAACCTGACCATGATGCTTTACCTCAACGAAAGGGGTGGGGGAACTAGGTTACAGACGTCCCAGCTAGCTCAGGAAATATGGAAGTAGGCCATCTAGAAAAGAATAAAGATAGTAGCCAAGCACCTACCTTGGAATTTAAAATACAGCAGTGAACAGGCGAAGCAAGCTCTGACAAAAGTGGGACCTAAAACAGCAAATATAGAGATTTCTTTTCAGAACTGGGGCAAATGACACATCTAGCTGCCGCACAGGGAAACACAAAATGCCAAAGCTTTGCCTCCAAGTGCGTGCACCAGTTATCGCTGGAGAATGCCCTGTCGATAGAAGTGGTCAGGCAATTTGCATAGTTTTTTCTCCCAATCTAATTGATACCACTTCTGTTAGATGCAGACAAGTGACCACAACACTAATCCTGATCACACCTCCGTAAGCCAGACAAACGTGATTCTTAGATCTAGTGGAAATGGCAAAAAGACAGTGATAAGACTTTTAGCTGATCAGTACTAGATAACAATGCAATGGGGCTAGGCTTTCACCCAAACCAGTTACCATCAGCCTAGTAGAATGCTTTCTGAAAACTGAGCTTGGGTTCCTGGGGTTCCCACAAGTGCCATGGTGGTCCTAAGAGAAGCCAGAATGCCTTCTACACACAAATGCTACACCTCAAAATTGAGTCAGTTCACAGGCTAAGCCTTAGGAACAGATGAACACTGGACATTATGGTTATTGAGTACTTCACCCATCTGCTTGATGGAGATCTTTCATACGTCTTACTTAATGTATACTTCTTTGCTGTAATACGCTACACGAGGAGTTGTAAAAGACATTTCTTGGACACGCCGTGGACGGAGAGAGATCTAGAGGGGTCCGAAATGGTGACTCTACCAAGGCCTTTATGCCCACTGCTGTGGAACCTAAACCTAGTGCTAACAGAACTTAATAAATCTCTGCAAGAGCCTATGCTGAAGGCAGGGCTCACACGTCTAACACTCAAGACAGCTTTTCTGATTGCAAGTGCATCTTGGTGGCGAGCTAGTTGGTTGTGACTGCTCGCAACACAACAACTTGTGGGGTCTTAGCCCTATCCATTCATGATCCATCCATTTGGATTATTAACTGCATCTAGCGTTTTTACTAAAGTGCTTTCAGTTGTGGCAGTTTCTTTATGAAGGTCAGGCATCCCATTATCTGGATGACTGGCTCTAAAAGCTGATTCTAGAAGACTGGTCAGTGAAAAGGTCTGTGCACAATGACTCTCTTCCATGCCTTTGGCTTTACTTTCAGCCCAATGCAGACACAGACCTTCATTGCTGTAGTTTTGGAAATGAGCTAAATAAAGGCCTTTCCTTAGAGAACTGTGAATATTCTAGAGTTCATTCCGAAGTTTCTGACTTGGGTGTGGCGCTCCTGTTCTGCTCTTCGGATATCTGTTTGGTCTCATGGTGTTGGTCATCCTGATGGTGCCTCACACTAGTTTGTGGCTGAGGTCCCTTCTGTTTTGCCTGAGAAAACATCTGCTTTAACATTAAGGGAGCTAGTTTGCTGCGGTGTAGATCTTTCAATCAGCTCTTCCAGATCTATGTTGGTGCATGGAACACTCCCTATTATTTGGCGAGTCATCCTTTCAGCCCTCTACTTGCACAACCTATTGTGGCCATGTGAGGAAAGGGGGTGTATTATATGGTGTGGTTTTGAGACCTCACCGTGCAATACACTACCAACCCTTCTAACACCTATTAGGCTTAATTTGTCAAACCTTAGCTCAGCCTTGGGTTGCGGTGACTTCGAGCAGTCCAGCTTCAACTAAGAAACAAGTGTAAAGCATTGGTGTCTTCCTGGGGCAACTCCTTAGTCCACAGTCCAGGTGGGGACGACTTTGTTGGATGGTCTGCTTCCCTCACGGTCCTCTTTGCAAAAGCCTAGTAGCCTCTCTAGTTACTGGTCACCGGGCACAATAAAACCATCCATTCCCTTTGTTTGGTGATAACCTTTCTTCTTGGTGACCAAACTGCACTTCAAAGTCCAGCAGAATCTGGTGCAACTTTTGAGCCTCGAATTTCGCTGTTCCAGGCTGCGCTGTGATAAGTAATGATTTGGTGATCTGGGTTACCAACCTGCACTTCCTCAGCATTTGTGCCCTGTGTTGTGAATATGAAGTAAACCAACTGACTTTTGGAGTCCCTGTTTCTGGCCTCCTGTTCTAGAGTTGTGAACAGACAGGCTTGCACTGAAGGTGTTTCTCCCTAATTTCTCAGGGAATACCATTTAGATTGTTATACACCACCACCGCCTGTTAAATGAACAGGCAGGGCTGTGACAGGCACAGGTCTTGTGGTTGGTAGGCTAATTTTCTGTGGGACTCACAAGAGAAAGGTTACCAGTAGTTCCTCAGAGAAAAGAGGAGTGGAGGTGAATCGATAAGAGAGCCTGTAAGGACTACATGTACATTATGTGTAAAGTGGGTAATCCTTTTGTTGGATATTAATGCCCTCACACACCCTTTCAGGTGTCATGCTTCATCATCTGGGCTGCTCCTCGTCGGGCCGGCGGTGCAATGCCTAACGGGCTCCCTAAAAGGGGCACTTTATCGGAGTTCTTTTAATCCAACAGCCGTCTGGTGAAGTGCGGGTGTGTGGGCCTGATTATTGTAGATACAAAAAGTGAGTTAAAACGGGGTCGAAAGTACCAGTATGGAAAATCAATTTATTCTAAAGGTCTCCTTCCCTGATTAAAAAAGTGTGTATGTAGCACTCGGTAGAGTGTAATGTCTCTAATTAGAGTGCATGAGATTGGTGGTCAACATGTTTCTCGCACTGAGCTCGTGCGCTCGCGATTCGTCAGGACCTATCAAACTATCTACAACGGTAAGAGGGGACTATCTAAGATATTGGTCTCCTAGTCACAATGAATCATGTGAACAAAAACTTATTTCTAAAATACCTGTCAAGGTCTGGTGCTACCTGTAGAAAAGAACGGTAGATTAAGTTGATCATTGTTGAGACATATAGCCACAGGTATCAGGAAATACATATCAAACAAAAAGGCTTGCAAGGTGATTCATCTCCATCATAGTTAAAACGCAACAGTGGTGACTGCTGGTGCTTGAGCGTCAGGAAGCTGCTCCTAAAAGGTGGTGTACCATCAAGGTGAACTATAGTGACTATACACCTATGTGGAACATTTAAAAACAATAAAAGCGGCAGAAAACATCATTGAACTCACCCTATTCAGTAGGACTGCGGACCACAACAGTGCTTGGTGGACTCAGCGTGAGGCGAAGGACCTCTAAAAGTAGGTCTAAACTAAAAGGTGATAACGAACTTAAATAATGTAGTAATCACAGTTGATACATTTGGGGACATATGGCACAGTCAAGATCTAGACATTCACTGACTAATTAACCCCACGGTCAGGCTATAATCCCGAGGGACGTGAAATGAATATAAATATAAAGTCTCATGTGAAATGAAGGCTGTCAACTCGTGTTTCAAGGGTCTAGTGTATGTCAGTGATGCCCCAATTGTACGTAACTACCTTGGTGTTCCTTGCTATTGGACCCAGTAATTACAGAGTTACGAATAAGGGTGGGGAGTCAATCAAAACACCGTTATTTCACCCGGGGTAGACAGCCTGACGTTAGCGGGGGAACCGTAAGCTCGCGCTGACATTACGTGAGTGTCACAAGGACTATGGGAGAAACGGAGGTTGTTACAGGTCTAGAAAACACGAAGACACGGATTCCGTGTACTAGTACTTGCGTCTGCCCCGCTCACGCTCTGTCTCTGGACCTACCCGAGCCACCGAGTCTGGGAGGTGGCGACCTGGACGCTGGGTGAGGATTAAATGCATCCGGTCACATCACGTGACAAGGTCACATGATCGGAACTGAAGCACGGTCAAGTAACGAGGGGTTTGTTTTTAAAGGAACAGGAATTGTATGTCAGTAAGATATAGATGCGCCGTGCAATCAGTCTGAGAGTGTCAAAAATCTGTAAATGTGAATTAATTTCTATCCTTATCAGGAAAGAAAGACAACATTGTCGGCCATCTTGGATTGGGAAGCGTGGTGTTGAATAAAGTTATCTGCATTGTCTCAATTGAACGTAGAGTGGAGGCAGGATGCAAGGACAACCTCAGTAGGATGTAACAACGGGTTGTGGTTGGTAACATGAACCTTGCCAAATATTGAAAAGCAAAATCGTTTCAGCAAGTATAATTTAGTCTTAAGCAGAGATGAATATCATGACAAAAGAGTGATCTAACTGCCAAGAACATGTCACGCTAGAGCTTGAGGGCCCCCCAGGGAATATCATCATTAAGCCCAATGACATTAGAGGACAGACGGTGTATCCATCTCTGTTCCTTCTTAAAAAGACTGTGTTGGGACAATTGAGGGTTGGCTTCTAGAATCAGCCATTTAACAGAGTCTGGGGAATGTTGTTTCTCTAGAAAATGGGCACTGATCTTGGTGTTCTGTTTATGGCACCGAAAATTGCTGCGATGTTCGGAGATTCACAATTTTATTGGTCTTGTCGTCATCCCTATGTAGTACAGATTGCAGGGACATGTAAGGAGATATTTGCAATTATTGGTGTTGAATCACCTTGCAAGCCTTTTTGTTTGATATGTATTTCCTGATACCTGTGGCTATATGTCTCAACAATGATCAACTTAATCTACCGTTCTTTTCTACAGGTAGCACCAGACCTTGACAGGTATTTTAGAAATAAGTTTTTGTTCACATGATTCATTGTGACTAGGAGACCAATATCTTAGATAGTCCCCTCTTACCGTTGTAGATAGTTTGATAGGTCCTGACGAATCGCGAGCGCACGAGCTCAGTGCGAGAAACATGTTGACCACCAATCTCATGCACTCTAATTAGAGACATTACACTCTACCGAGTGCTACATACACACTTTTTTAATCAGGGAAGGAGACCTTTAGAATAAATTGATTTTCCATACTGGTACTTTCGACCCTGTTTTAACTCACTTTTTGGATCTACAATAATCAGGCCCACACACCCGCACTTCACCAGACGGCTGTTGGATTAAAAGAACTCCGATAAAGTGCCCCTTTTAGGGAGCCCGTTAGGCATTGCACCGCCGGCCCGACGAGGAGCAGCCCAGATGATGAAGCATGACACCTGAAAGGGTGTGTGAGGGCATTAATATCCAACAAAAGGATTACCCACTTTACACATAATGTACATGTAGTCCTTACAGGCTCTCTTATCGATTCACCTCCACTCCTCTCTTTTCTCTGAGGAACTACTGGTAACCTTTCTCTTGTGAGTCTCATTGTCGGGGCACTTTACCAGTCTGGACCTCCCACTCACTTTCTGTGAGCGGAAAACGCCCCTCTGATCCCTCTTATTTGATACCTAATTTTCTGTGGGCACATTAATGGGTAATTTTCTTGGCGATGGCACATCTTGCAGGTTCCCTCAAAGTGAGAATGGGTTCTCTGTTGCCTCTTGCTGTAGGACCAAGAGTGCAAACTACACCCTGGAGTGATTTAGGTCTTTCCTTCAGATTATGATGCCCTAATGTGGATCTTTTAGTCTTCGCTGTAGGAAGCTGGCATTTCATGTAGTAGGCCAATGTAGGGGCACCCCATGCAGAAAGTCCAGACGACCCTTAATGGTTTACAAAGCTTAATTTTAAATCCCAAGTGCTCAATATGTGGTCGAGCAGCTTAGGCTTATCAGAAGAGTGTTAAGCATTTGTTGCACACACAAAATCATTAAATGAGAGACGCACTCATGAAGAAATTGAGGTTATTGTATAATTTCAGATACAGAGTTCATCGGAATCATGTAAGTACTTTCAGAGTAATAGATTTTCACAGAAAAATAGCAAAATACTGAAGAAACTGTTTTTGAGACATGATCCTCGAGCGGTAATGCTATCCTATGGGAGAAACATACACTTCATACATATACTAGCAAACGGTTGTTGAAGGTGCCTTTTAGGACTTGAAGTCCAAGGACCAAAGAACCACCAGCTGTTTGGTTTTACCTGTCCTTGTGTGTCCGGATACAGAAGTTCTTGTCGTGTTGGTAGCCATGAACCCTAAAGTCAACAAAAAAGCTGCAAGTGGGTTAAGTCCGGCAGAACCCAAAGGGAGGTTCGGCTCGTGAGGGTTTCTGGAGCTAGGGGACAAAGTCTGTTTATGTGGACTCTGGCTGTAGGGCTCGAGTGCAGTGTGACTCTGCTGGCCGGCCTATTAGGCTCTCACAGTTGTTGTCAGTTTTTACAGAGGAGGGAAAAACAGGACAGCTGGACCATTCCCATCTTGGGTCTCGCTGACCTTGGAGTCCCTTAACATGCAGATTGGTATTCTTCTCCCATCGGGTCCGCTCCTCCTTTTCATCCTTCTGGGGAGTGCCATTTTGTTGGGTGTCTGTGGATGTCTGATTTACGCCGTCGAGTTACTCATGGGTGGTCTTGCTCTTTGCTATGACTCTTTGTGGTTCTGCGCGTTTTGTAGGGGTGCTTCTTTGTTTCCCTTTCATGTACGTGCTGGTGGTGGTGGTCCATTCTGCGGCTATTTGGGTGTTGCAGGGCCACGGCTTCGTTTTATTGCTGTGTTGTCCCTGTCTCCGTCGTCCCTCCCGGGCTTTGGGCCTGTGGTTCTTGCCTCGTGTGGACTCCTGTTCCCTCCTCCGTTTTGCGGGGTCTGTCCCGGTCCTTACCTTGTTGGACGTCCTCTGAGGGTTTACGGGGGCTGTGGGCTTCGGCGTATCTGATGGGGGCGGGCTGCGGTTGGCTCCTGTCCGTCCATCTCTGGGCTGCGTCGGTGGTCGCCTGGTCCTGGTGGTCTCGCCCTGTCTTGCTGGGGCCCCGGCTTTGCCGCTCCCTCTTCTTCCTGCTCCCTGTCTGCACAGGCGGCTACTGCTCCCCCTTCCTGTCGGCTTCCTGCTGTTGCCAGACTTCTCCTCGCCTCCTGGGGGTTGGGGCTTTGTTGTTGTCCTTTCTGTTGCCTCTCCTCACATCCTGGTTGGCGCGGTTCCTTGGTCCTCCCCTCTGCCTGGCCACTCCGGTTGTCGGTTGTGGTGCTACCCTGCTCCTGTCCGTGGTGCTGTGGATCTTCGGTTGCTCTGCTGCCTTTGGGTGGTGCCTCCTTGGTCGGGCCGGGGGTTCAGCGCCCGCCTCTGCTGGGGGTGCGTTCTAGCCTTTGGTTGCTGGCTCGCAAGTCCTTCTCTGGCGGGTCCTGTTCTTTCAGGTTTCGTTTTGCCCCCGGCTGTTCTGTTTGGGGTTGTCTGCCTTGGTGGGGGCCTTCCTTGGGACGTGTTTTGGGACTTGTTACCTGGCGGTGTGTCTGCTGTCTGTCCTTAGCGGTTCTGTTTTTCTCGGTGCCGCTGGCCTTTCCTTGGTTCCTTTCTGTTGCCCTGGTGACTCCCTTCCCGACCTATCTCCTAGTGCGGCCGGTGGTCTTTCTGTTCTGGTGCCTCCTTCCTGGGTGTTGGTGGCGTTTGCCTTCCTGGGGGGAATGCTTGGGGTCCTGATCTGTTCTGGGTCGGTGGGTCCCCCTGATGGCTGGTTTCCCGTCTGGCTTTTGTTTGCCGTTCCTTGGCTTTTCTGGGGTTTTCCCCTGCCTTGCTGGGGCTTCTTTGTTGCTTTCTGGGCGTTTGTACGCTGCCTCGTGCTCCGAGGTGTTTGCGGGGTTCGCCCCAGTTGCCTTTTTGGCACGGTGGTGCTGTCCCTGCCTGGGCCGCTTTTGGCTCCGGCCATACCTCCCTGACTGCTCGTGTTCTCTTCGGCTCTCGTTCAGTGCTTTGTGGGTCGGGCCTCTTTGGTGCCTGGATGGGAGTTCTCCTGGGAGCATCTGGTGCTGTCTGCTTCTTTTGGGTCCCCGGTGTTGGCTCTTGGGCTTTCTCGTCCGGGCTCCCGGCTTTGTTTTCCTGGGGTCCTTTTTTTCCAGGGGTTCTGTGCTTGTTTGGCCTGGCCTGGGCTTTATCCCGTTTGTGGTACTCACCTGGGTGCTGAGTATGGCCTTCCTGCCCTGGCGACGCCTGTCCTCGTCTGTTCTCTGTTGTTCAGCTTGTTCGGGCCTGCTTGGTTCCTGGGTGGGTGACGGCCTGGGTCTTCCGGGTGCTGTGGGCTTTCTCCTTTGGCGTCTGCAGCTGTGGAGGTTGTCTCGGGACCTGTTGCTCATTGGTCCGTGTTCTGCCTCTGGGGGCGCGGGTTTGTGTCCTGCCCACGCTTTCTGGCTTTCCCTTGCTGGTTTTTGTTTCCGGCGGTACTGTTCGGTGTCGGGGGTGCTGGGTCTCCTGGTTTTCCGCTCCCTGGTGGGGCCCTGCGTTTCCGGTGTGGATCTGTGTCCTCGTCTTTTGTCCCTGGTTTTGGGGTCCCGGGGCCTGTTGGCTCTGGTGGCTCCCTGGGAGTCTTGGTGTGGCTCGGGCTCGTAACGGCCTGCCCTTCTGTCCTCCCCGCCCTTGGTGGGTTTTTGCCTGTGGCTCTTTTCTCCCTGTGTGCTCCTGTTCCTGTCGGTCCTTCTTTGTTGGGCTGGGCAGGGCCTGGTTGTTGGCGGGCTGGCTAGCTGTGTGCTCGCTTTGGGGGCTCGCTTCCTTCTTTTGCGACATTCCTGGGTCAGGTGGCTTGATCCCTGTGCGTGGTGGTCTCGGGCAGCCTTGCTGTGTTTCCCTTCCTGCTGGGCTTTTCGCTGTTGGCTGGTTGGGTTCCCTTGGTGGCCGTGTCTCTTCGGTGTCGCTTCCGGCGCCTTCCTGGGTCCCCTTGGCCTTGTGCCTGCCTGGTGTTGCGATCCTCTCCGGGGGGGGGGGGGGGGGGCGTGTGTGACTGGGGGGCCCGTGTGTGACTGGGGTCTGTGTCCCGCCTGTTTCTCTTCCTGCGGGTGTGGTTGTGGTGACCCTCGTTCTTTTCGTTGTTCGGTTGGCGTGCTGGTTTCCTTTGCACCCCTTACCGTTCTTACGGCTCTTCCCGGTCTGTTTGTTTGCATCTGCTTCCGCTGCCCCATTCCTCTGGTGGTTTTGGTTCTCTCGCGGGTGGTGCTCATCCTTGCGGTGTTGCTGTGTTTGTTGGACTATGTCTCTCTTTCAGTTCCTCTCTGGGTTTTTGCTCCCCTCTCACTTTTGGCTGTCCGTTGGGTGGTCTTGGTGTGTCTGGGCTGGCTTGCTGCTTTCTGTTCGGGGCCCGGTTTGCTGTTGCCTTTGGCTCCGTGCGGTCTAGTTCCGTGCCTTCTCTGGCCTCCTTCGGCTTTGCTTGGGGCGCATTTTCTGGCAGCACTTCGGGTCTCTGGGGTCCTAGTTTTCGGCCTTCCCGGTGTCTTTCTGTCCCGGGCTGGTTCTTCCTGCTCGTGGTTGCCTCTCTTGGGTGGTCCTTCCACTCTTCGGATCTGTTGGGTTTGCCCTCTTTCGTGGCCATCCCTTTCTGATCTGTTGTTTTCCTGTGAGTTTCCATGAAGCCGCTTGGCTTTGGTATGTGCTCACTTTGTTAGTCATGTGGCGAGGAAGATTAACGAGGAGGTAATGCCCTGATTACTTACCGGTAATCTTTTTTTTTTTTTTTTTTTTTTTAAATTTTTTTATTCAGCAGAGCAAGAGGTACAAGGAAAAAAGAAAAAATTGCGAAGTACAATTAGCATTCATATCATAGATAATATGGCTTTAAAATGTAATAGTACAAAGAAAAAGGGGTACTAGGAAAAAGTGGAATATGCCTAGTGCAAAACAGCAAAAGTACATGTACGCAATAACCATTAAAGCGCAAGTGCCAAACGTGAATAGTTGCAATAATATTGCAATAAAGAACATTCGTTAGCATATAAAAAACGATACAAAAACATACATTAAAACAATTCACCACTTCAATAGTATAAAATCTATAAAGTGCAGAATAGGTTCTTAATGAAAGCCAATCAAGACATAGATACACTTCTAATCGAAAGTGCAATGTGCCATGTACAAACAGCAAAAATACAATCATCCAATCCACTAAAGTGCAAGTGCGAAACATAACTATTTACGGAAGTATTGCGATCAAAGGAATTCAATAACATAAAAACTTCAATTGAAACCAAGTTTCAAAACGATTCACCACTTCCAGTATTTAGAATATAATTACTAAAAAGTGCTAATACATTCTTGGCAGGCAATAAAAAAGGGAGATTCACTTTCATATAGAGATCGGATATGGAGAGGACTACTGTGTATATCACCTCCAAAATTGCATTTTCCTATTAAGTCTTCTCCAATATTTTAAAAAACCTCCAATTTCGCTCGTATTTTTTTAAGGCTCCTACCCTCATAGCATAGGCCTCCTCAAATTTTTTAACGCTTTTCATTTTATTAATCCATTTCAGATGCGAGGGGGCTTCATTAGATGTCCAATTTTGCAAGATTAGGGAGCGTGCTACCGCACAAGCAATAAAAATGAAAACTCTTTCTGGGTTAGACAGTTGTGAGCCTCCCTTGCAATAGCCAAATAGTACAGTCTCTGCTGTTATCGGAATTTTATTTCCGATTGCGCGCTCGATGTCTAGAAAAACTACTTCCCAAAAAGACCTCAAACCGGGGCATACATAAAAAATATGGTGCCAACCACCTTCCCCAGATTTGGAACACCGAAAACACTTATCTTCTACATCTGGGAACCTTTTACTAAGAATAGAAGGTGTTAAATAGGCCAGCCACCTTGAGAGAAAGGCCATCCTCTTATAATTGGCAGCACGCAATGCTCTGCCACCTGAGTGACTGATCCACTCCCACTCCCTTTCGGATAAACTGCAGTCGGTCTCCCGATTTATTTTTTCCAAGTGGTTCTGGATCAAAGAAAGATGTTTTATTTTATGTAACAACTTGTACCAATTGCCTATTCCTCGTAATTTAGCACCAAAAAGGGCAGCTGTCAAATGATTGGGAGATTCGGTTATATCTCCGTTACTTCTCAACCATGAGACTAGCCGCAGATATTCAAAAAAGGCCGGTTTCCGGTAAGTCCCTAACCTGGCCAATATTTCCTGCCAGGAAATCAGCCTATTCTGGACTATGAAATGTCTCAGTTCGGTTAATCCCGAATTCTCCCAGGCCTTAATATGGCTAGCTTGTATCTGGAAACTGAGACTGGCACATTCTCTTATATTGAGATATTGAAAGCCCATCAAATTCATGTCCCTGAAGATAGCCTGGAGTCTAAAAAGGGAGTGCCTTAAAGTTTTTTATATTGAGTTTTCTTTGGAAGCTTAGCAGTTTTTAAAAACACTGGAGTGGATGAACCAATTTCTAGCAACATTCTATCGATAAAAAAAGTATCTCTACAAGGTGAAGATCCTAACAGCCCAGATACTAAATCGAGGAGGGCAGCTTCATAATATGATCTTACGTGTGGGAGCGCAAGCCCCCCCTGATCTATTGGTAGTTGTAAGGTATTCAATTTAGCTCTGGGGGCTTTTTTCTCCCAAATAAATTGTCTAAAAAGTGTATCAATCTCCCTAAAAAATACCTGATTGATTTTAATAGGGACATTAGAGAATAGGAAGATCAATAGAGGTAGTATAGACATGATACTCGCCCTACTATAGATAATGGAAGCAATGACCATTGATCCAATAATTTGGTTATTTTTATCTTCATCCTTAGATAACTTAGATCAAATAATTGAGAAAACTGTGCGGAAACATAAATCCCGAGGTATCTTATGGGATCAGTTCTGGATGCCTGTAATTTTAAAGAACAGGGAAAGGCATCTATATCCGCATTCATGGCGAGAACTTCTGTTTTGTTTGGGTTGATTTTGTAGCCGCCTATTCTTTCAAACTGAGAGAGTTCTCCCAAGACCTCCTCGAAATTGATCTTATTAGGGGCAAAGTATAAGATAATATCATCGGCGAATAGTTAAAGTTTAGGCATATCAAGAATTGGGGGGTGGATAGCAGCATTGTTTCGGATTCTTAAAACCAAGGGTTCGATAAAAAAGGTAAAAAGTAAATGAGAGAGTGGACAGCCTTGTCTCGTTCCACGTTTAATTTGTATTGTTCCTGCGCAGGTGGCATTTATTACAAGCTTAGCTGTTGCGTCCTGGTAAATATTATTTAGCATTCCTACCACAATTGGTGGAAAGCCAAATTGATCCAAAGTAATAAATAAGGTTTTCCAGTTCACAAGGTCGAAAGCTTTTTCTGCATCGACCATTACGATACTTGCAGGGATACGATTTATATTAATGTAGTCTAAAGCTTGTATTAAAAATTGGGTATTGGCAGCCATTGATCTGCCCGCTATAAAACCCGTTTGATCTCTATGAATGACTCCTGAACAGCAGGTAACAGACGCTCGGCCCAAACCTTCATTAATAATTTGTAGTCAGAATTTAAAAGACTTATGGGCCGATACGAATTCATATCGTCGGGATTTTTATCTTTTTAAACGACTTACCGGTAATCTTCATTACTCCGAGTATAGTCTTACTCGCCACATGAGTTCCCATCCCTCCCTCCCTGTCTGGCTATCGGCTTCATGTTTGTGCTTGGTAGTTTCAGGCTGATGGGTTGGGCCGGCCCGCCTCTTATAGGGGTCTTGGATGTAATGGGTCGGCCATATTGGGAAGGGATGGGAGGCATGGGAGGCTGACTTTTTTGCTTTGGAGGGTTCTGGTGTGGAGCTGAAGCTCACTTTGTTAGCCATGTGGCGAGGAAGACTGTACTCGGAGTAATGAAGATTACCGGTAAGTAATCGGGGCAATAACTTCATTTCTTCCCATAGGATTGCATTGACTGCTTTTCTTTAAAAATTAATCTAAGTAAGGAGTTGGTTTGTATGAAATCTTGAAAAATTGCAAATGTACAAAAATTGAATGACTCCACTTTCGTTTAGGAAATGTCCCTGTGTGATATCTAGGCATATCACACTGATTATCAAAAGTAACTTAAAGTAATCCAAGAAGTACTGTGTACTGTAACTACAAAGTAAGTGAAAAGTAATTTTGATTATTGACTTACCTGTAAATCAACCAACTAGATGTTGACCTGCATTCAACTGTAATTTATTGCATAAGTATTGCAAAGTAATATTTGACTTGCCTGCACCAGGCCTGGCTTGGTTCTAGACATAAAATAACTAAATAATATATCTATACAAACAAAATTTGTTTGAGTGGTCTTTGAGTGTGTGACATCATTTCTTGCCTGAGTGTGTAAAATAAATGCTTAACACTACCCTCTGATAAAGCCTTACTGCTTGCCGACACTACCACAAATAGAGAGTAAGCTAGTATCTACTTTTATCTGTGCCTACCTTTGGGTTTCCACTGGACTCTGTGCACACTATACCTTACTTTGCTATAGTATATACAGAGCCAGCTTACGACGGTATCTCTTCAAAGCTAAGGAATCTGCGGCCAGATGCTATTCGATGGACATGCTACTTACCTTCAGTAACGCCTTAACTGGTAGAGACATGATATGGCTGCATATTCCTTCCCAACCCACCCATTCTCCCCGCACTTCTGATCAGTTTTCTAATGTCAGTGCTATTCCCCTTCAGTGCCCTAGTTGTCTAAAAACACCGTCAGTCAACTTGTCAAAAGTTGTGAAAAGTATTGATTTATCTCAGCGTGCCCATGTGGTGCCTATACTGACTATGCGGACGTCATGAGGAGCTGACTGACGCCATATATCGACGCGCAGGGGTAGTGCTCAGGAAAAAATCATCCGGATCCAGTCTGATGCCTGGGAAATTCTAAGTTAAGGAATCTGTGGCTAGATCATGTCTATACCAGATAAGGCATTACTGAATGTAAGTAAACTTGTCCTTCTTGGAGGGTGCAAAGAAATAAATCCTCTGCATATTGTACCAGCATCAACAAAGAATCTGTTTGGTATTAAGATTAATGTCCGTACCTCCTGAACAGGTGGTTAAAGTAAGTCTCAAGTTTTTCTTGATAGCTATACCTTAGTTTAGATGGAGTTCGCTACAGACACTATCTGAAAAAAACACGTTAGTGATAGATTTCTTACCTTAGAATATCCCCAGGAGTCAGACTGGATCCGGAAAGTTTCGCTTAGCAGTAGCCCTTCGCGTCAGTAGGTGGCGTTGTGCTGCTCCGCGTCCGTCACCGGCGTCGTAAGCGCCGAGATGACGCCACGGAGAGTACTTAGGTGCCACCCATGCGCGCTGACGTCAGTTCTTTCTTTTTCCGCCCCAGTAAGCGCAGATCCGGATTGAGCATGTACCTTAGTCCCTTTTTGACTACTATTTTGAGACTTTTTGTCTCCTCTCTTTTCTCCTGGTGCACGTAGGGATGCCCGGCTATAAGTCCTGTGGAGCCTGTCGCCGGAATAGGTCGGTGGCGGACCCCCATGATGTTTGCCTCTACTGTCTGGAGACTGCCCACGACTCCAGGGACTGCCGGGATTGTCGAGCCATGGCCCCCAAGGCCTTGTGGGAGCGGCGTAGGAAGTTGCTGGAGATCTGGCATTCGTCACGCCGTCGCTCTAGGTCCAGGGGCCGTTCCCGGGACCGGAGCCATCGCTCCTCAGGCTCCAAGTCTTCGCCTTCGGATTCCGGTAAGCGACGCCATAAAAAGAAGCCGAAGAAGCGTGTTCACTCTCTGACGTTCCCCCCCCCCCCCCCCCCCCCCCCCCCCCCCCAGTCGCTCCCCGGAGACGGACGAGGGGGACAGGGGCTTCGCTCGGGCAGCTCCCCTGGAGGTTGGGAGTCCCGCGGCCTACCCGCCATTCCCGGGTCCGTCGGCGACTCCCGAACAGGTGCAAGAATTCCTTGCTACCATGGACCGCTTTTTTAGGCCTCGGGCTCCCGCCGGCGCGCCTTCGGGCCCCGCGGTCCCATGTCCAGATCCTGTTGGCCCGGCGGCTACGCCACCGGCGCCAGCCCCGGCGCTACAGGATCCTTCGCCAGCGTCTCCGGCCCCGGCGCCGCCTTCGGCGCCACACTAGGTGTCATTTATTCCTCCCTTGCCCCGATTCCAGGAGCAGTTTGTCCCGGCCTGGGATCCGCATTGGGAGCCGGCGCCGTTCCCGACGCTGTTCGTCCCTTCTCCGGCTTTGCCGCCGCGACCGGCCCCCTCTACGCCAGATGTGGTTGAAGACTGGGAAGGGTCCGAGGACCCTCTTGCCCGGAAATGCGACTCTGAGCAGGATTTGGTGGATGACTTGGAGAAGGTAGGCGACCTTGATGTCTCCTCTGACCCAGGGTTCGCTTCCCCCCCCCTGCATATGATGGAGGAAGGTGCCTTTTACACGATGGTCCTCCGTCTGGCGGCTGAGGCCCTTAATCTGGACCTCTCCACATTGGCCCTCAAGACCAACCTCCTCACCGAGGTGCTCCAGACGGTGTCTACTTCGTCGGAGCTGTTACTTCCCTTCAATGACTCCCTTACCGACGTCCTCTTGGGCACTTGGTCGAGGCCTGCCACAGGGGCCCCTGTGGATAAAAACGTCGCCAGGCGCCACCAACCAGCGCCCGGTGACACCGCCTTTTTGACTAATCACCCTACGCCTGAGAGCCTGGCCATTCAGGCTTTGACGTCAGAGTGCTTTTCCTATGGCCCCGCCAGATAAGGACTCTAAACGGCTGGACCAATTTGGGAAGCGGTCGTTCTCTTCGGCCAGCTTAGGGCTGCGGTCGGTGAACACCGCCTGCTTGTTGGGCTGCTACTCCCACGCGGTGCTCAGGTGTAGCCTCAGTGTCATGAGGAGGTGCAAGCTGTCCTTTCTCAGGCAATTGCTGAGGGTAAGGATGCGGTTAAGTTCGCCATTCGGTGTGGGTTGGACACCGCTGACTCATTGGGCAGGACGATTTCTACAACTGTGGCGTTGCGACGTCACGCCTGGTTGCGTTCGACTGGGTTGTCGCCCGATGTCCAAAGCTCGCTCATGGACATGCCCTTTGATGGCACCCACCTGTTTGGCGACAAGGCTGACAGTGCCATGGAGCGCTTTAAGGATTCGCGGGCTGCGGCCAAGTCCTTGGGCCTTTCTGCTAAGAGTTCGGCCTCTCCTGGTTTCCGTTCCTTTCGTGGCCAAGGTAGAGACAGTCAGGCGCGCCTGTCCCCTAAGTCTGTGCAGAACCAGCCCCAGTGCGGCCGGGGTCGCGGTTTCCGCAGGGGCGGGTCGGGGAACCAGCGTGCGGGTCCGTCCACCTCAGCCCCCGCTGCTTCTGCCACCAAACCTTCCTAATCTCGGCTTCGGGGAGCACCCCACGCCGTGGGTGGCAGGATCCGCCACCACCTCCCACACTGGAGTGAGATTACATCAGACAAATGGGTGCTGCAGATAATCTGCCACGGCTACTCCCTTCCCTTTCAGTCCTCCCCTCCTGCCATGCCACCTCGGTGCCACCGCATGTCGCGAGATCACTTGGCTCTTCTCTGACAGGAAGTCATGGCCCTCTTGGCCAGGGGGCCATCGAGTGCGTTCCTGGACCGGAGGTAGGGAGTGGTTGTTATTCCCACTACTTTCTGGTCCCCAAGAAGGACAAAGCGGGTCTGCGTCATATCTTGGACCTCCGGGACGTCAATCGCTTCCTCCGGAAGGAGAAGTTCAAGATGCTGACTCTGGCTCAGGTAATAACTGCCCTCGACCCAGGAGACTGAATGGTAGCGTTGGACATGCAGGACGCATATTTTCACATTCCCGTCCTGCCGGCCAACCAGCTTTACCTGAGGTTCACGGTAGGCCAGGAGCATTTTCAGTTTGCCGTGCTCCCCTTTGGCCTTACAAGCGCCCCTCATGGCGGTGGTTGCAGGTTATCTGCGCAGGTCGGGGGTGTCAGTCTTCCCCTACCTCAACGACTGGTTGTTGAAGGCGGGCTCGCCCCAGGCAGTCGTCACCCACCTTCAGGCTACGGCCGACCTCCTGCATTTGCTGGGGTTCTCCATCCACGTGCCTTAGTCCATCTCAGAAGCTCCCCTTCATCGGGGCGGGTCTGGATTCGACGCTGTTTCGGGTTTTTGCTCCCGAGCAGCGAGTCCGGGATATTCAGGCTATGATTCTGACCTTTCAGCCTCTGTCCCGGGTTTCAGTCAGGGTGACCCTCCGGCTTCTGGGCTTGATGGCCTTCGGCATCCTGCTAGTGCCACATCCCCTGATCCGTCTGCCTCATCGGGAGGATTTTCTGTCACAGCAGCAGGGGACGGTCCTCCACCAGAACCTGTCCAGCCTCCACCTCCATGCGTGGAGATTGAGTGGCGACAGTTGACAGCTTTCGATCTTCCTCCAGAAGTCTGTGATGTCATCTTAGCAGCCAGGCGTCCCTCCACTAAAACGGTATACGCCTGTCGGTGGAATGGTGCACAGCAAAGGCTGTGGACCCCCTTTCTGCCCGTCTTTCGGAAGTTCTTAAGTTCCTGCTTTCCTTGGCCCAGCAGGGCTCTGCTCTGGGCACTCTCAAAGGGTATTTTTCTGCCATCTCCGCCTTTCTCCGGCTTCCTGATCAGCCTTCTCTTTTTAAGTCTCCGGTTGTTAACCGTTTCCTTAAAGGCATTACGCACACGTTTCCTCCTGTGCCGTTCATCGTGCCTCAATGGGACTTGAATCTCGTTTTGACCTACCTGATGTGCGCTCCTTTCGAGCCCCATCATACCTGTCCTTTACGTCTTCTAACTCTCTCTAAGACGGATTTCCTGGTAGCTATCACCTCTGCCAGAAGAGTGAGTGAGCACCAGGCTTTCTTCCAAACCTCCTTTCCTTTCTGTTCATCCGGACAAGGTGGTTTTAAGGACCCGTCCTCCTTTCTTGCCAAAGGTTGTCACGCCCTTCCACATCGGGCAGACCATCACTTTGCCCACCTTCTTTCCTCCTCTGCATCCTTCAAGGGAGGAGGAGAGGCTCCATCGTCTGGACCCAAAACGTGAGCTTGCATTGTATCTGCAGCGTACACAGCAGTTCGGGTGAATGACCAGCTCTTTGTTGGCTACATGGGCGCCAAAAAAAGGTAGGGCCGTGCACAAATGAACCATCTCGCGGTGGGTCGTTCTCTGCATCAAAGCATGTTATTCCTTGGCTAAGAAGGAGCCTCCTGTGGGGCTGCGTGCCCATTCTACCAGGGCAACTGCAGCCGCTACTGCCTTGGGACGCAGCGTTCCCATGCAGGACATTTGTCAGGCAGCTACGTGGGCCTCACTGCACACGTTTACCAAGCATTACTGCCTTGACAGTCTAGTCCGTAGAGACGGCTTCTTTGGCCATTCTGTTCTCCATGACTTTCTGGTGTAATTTGTTCACAGACCCACCACTGGGGTTGGTATTGCTGGGGTATCTATTCTAAGGTAAGGAATCTATCACTAATGTGTCTCTTTCAGATGCACAAGTTACTTCTTGTGTAACAATATCTGTAAGAGACATTAGTTAGTGATAGATTCCTTACCGCCCCACCCATCCTCCCCGTTCTGCGAACTGGTTACTAGGGTTAAGGTCATTCCTCTTAGGACCCTAGTTTTCTGCACCAATGGTCAGTATCTTGCATGGCTCTGCGTTCCTGACGTGGAAAGTCGTGTACAGAACTGACGTCCGCGCACATGGGTGGTCCCTAAGTACTCTCCGTGGCGTCATCTCGGCGCTTACGACTAGGGGTGGGCGGAATTTGCGTAATCGCGTTACGCAAATCTCCGCGAAACGGTAAAAAATCTCCGCGAACACGCAGAAATTCCGCGAACACGCGGAATTGCTTGTTCGCGATGCTTTTTCCTGTTCACAATCGCTGTTTGCGTGCTCGGGGAGAAATATCTCGCTAACACGCATCTTGAGAACGCGAACAAGCAAAAAATTTCGCGAAGCCGCGGAAAGCAGAATTTTGGGCAATTTCGCGTTCTCCGCGGAACGCGAAATTACCCAAATTTCGCAAATTCCGCGAGCGGAACGGAATTTACCGCCCAGGCCTACTTACGACGCCAGTGACGGATGCGGAGCCGCACGACGCCACCTACTGACGCGCAGGGGTACTGCTAAGCAAAACTTTCCGGATCCAGTCTGACGCCTGGGGATATTCTAAGACAAGGAATCTATCACTAACTAATGTCTCTTACAGATATATCATTACACAAGTAGTAACTTGTGCTTCAGTTAAGGAGCCTTAAAAATAGATAAAGCGGTGATGAGAACACATTGAAGGTTTATTCAAAGATTGTTTTGTCTTTTCATGTCAACCAGTTGTGCTGCTGCTATCTCTTTTCCAACAAACAAACTCAACTCTCCACTAAGAGGTGTCAGCACAATAGATGTAGGAAGGGCTGTGTTTTACTGTAGCAACAACAAAAGAAATTAGAAAAACAGTACCATTTTCGTGACATGTACCTCAAACTACAGGAAATGCTGTTACTAATGAAACTACTGCTAGATGGATTGCTCAAGCAATCCAAATGTGTAATTGATTGTAAAGCAAAAATCATGACACAAAACATAGGTCCCTTCTACAAGAACGAAAAGGGCAGTGTTGGTTTAATGGGCAAAGTTTCCATAAATGGCATGGTCAGCACACATTCCTTTACATCTCTGTGTAAAACTCCAGTCTCGAAAGGAAGCCGTTTTTTGTTAGTTGTGTTAAACATGTTCACTGTTACTTAGTCGAACCCTACTCCACATGGGTGTAATACTGTAACATAATCCACGCACAGCTAGAAAAGGTTCACACTGCCAAAGAAACTAGCACTTAACTGTAATTCTAAATTTGCATACAAAAATGTATCCAACATAGAGGACATTTTTGGTGTATTGCCGACTTGTGTTCGACATGAAAATGAGTTGTACTGGCTCTTCGTATGGTCTGCACCCAGAGTACAATGTTTTATAACTACAGTTCTGTAGTAGGGGATCTCTGTGTATAGTCATAATCTAGTGAATAGTCCCGCCCATGTGCGCGGACCCCGGAGCAATAAAAATAATCTCTTAAGTTGTCAAGCCATGCAGACCTGCATCTACACTTAAGAGAGAATTTCAAAGACAGATAATGCAGCCTATATCCACAGGCCACACTATCCAGTACTTCAACTAGAAAGAATTCCACCAACAACCACCAACAGCACTGCCTGTCCAGCTTTTTCCACAGAGAAAAAACCTGCCTCTTCCAGCAAAAGCATCTTGAATGATAGAGAGGAAGGAATGGACAGACAAGCCCTATAGGCTGCCATTATGTGGCTCAGAACAGGATACTGTGCCTTTAAGAAAACTTTCCAGAACTTTTCCAGTATCCCAGAATGCACAGCAGGTCCCTTTTACTTTCAGTTCTTTTTTCCGGCTCCTGCTAGCAGGACCCTGGAGCATTGAGCTCTCCCTTTTCAGGGGTTTGTTGGTGATTTTTGTCAAATTTTCAAGCTTTTAGTGTTGGGACTTCCTTCTGGTGTTGTCAACATGCCAGGCTTGTTTGACAAGTGTCCAGAGTGCGATAGGAAGAAGGCTAAATCAGACCCACACAAGGTGTGTATAGGCTGCCTTCCCCAGTCCCATGTGCCAGAAGAGTGTGATATCTGCCACTCGTTCTCAGCCAGGACCCTGAGAGAAAGAATGAAGATTAGGCTCCAAGTCCTGGAGGACAGAAGGCTGAAGGCACAAGGTGGGTCAGGAGGGGCTGATTCTGCCCATGCTGAGGCCTCTGGGGGTCTCCCCAGGGGCAGGAAGACCGGCAAACGCCCCCATTCTCCACCGGCGTCAATGACGTCGACTACGGCGTCGAGAGGGATGACTACGGTCTGTTCGCCGTCTCCCCAGGGCTCTGGGGAGAAGCGACGTCGAGGGAGCTGATCAGGCCGCCGTCGACGACTTCGGCATCATCTGCGTTCGCTGTCGAGGAGGCGTTCGTCGCCGTCGAGGAGGCGTTCGCCGTCGAGGAGGCGTTCGTCGCCGTCGAGGAGGCGTTCGTCGCCGTCGAGGAGGCTTTCGCCGTCGCCTTCGAGGAGGCGTTCGACGTCACGGAGGCGCTCCGCGTCACGGCGAGGAAGCAGCATGCTACCACACCTTCGACAGTTCCACCCGACAAGGAGAGCCGATGGCTAGATTCGGCAGGCAGGAAGGTCTGTGGGACGGCGGCTACCACCATGAAGGCGGCAAGTGCCGGGGCTCTGTTGGGGCGTTACGACCGTGCCCTGTGGGCATCTCTCCAGCAGTACACGGAGCTGCTGCCTCGTGACAAGAGAAAAGACTTCTTGGAGACTTTGCGCGAGGGGATGCTGGTCTCAAATCAAGTGATCAGCGCGGCAGCGGATGTGTCCCTGCTGGCGGCGCATGGGTACTGTCATGGCGTGCACCAACGACGTCACGCGTGGCTTCGCCTTACCTCGCTCAAGCCGGAGGCTCAGCATAGAGTGGCCAATCTGCCTTTCTCGGGGGAAACCCTGTTCGGCCAGCATGCGGACGACGAGATGGCCCACATGAAGACGGAGGCAGAGACCCTGACGACTGTCGGGTTGGAAAAGCCAGAAAAGAAGAAACGCACTTTCCAGAGACGGTTCGGGTCTGCGGGCAGAGGGCGTGGGCAGGCCTCGGGACAGCAGCAAAACCAGTAGCAGCAGTTCCGTAAACCCTTCCAGAAACGCCAGAAGGGTAAAGGGGGCCAGCAGTCCGCTACTACTCCCAAGGGCCCGGCCGGGTCACGGCCCTGAGCATCTACTTCCCCTGCAACCGTTACCCACTCCAGTGGGGGGAAGCATTCAATTTTTTCCGGCAGAGTGGAGAAAAATTTCTCAGGACAAGTGGGTGCTGAATATTGTTTGCAATGGATACAGTCTTCGGTTCATCAGGCCGCTGCCAGAGATTCCGCCGGTGAGCTCGAGATATCAACTGCGAGAGCTCCAGGCAGAGGCAGACATCCTGTTACGGAAAAAGGCGGTAGAAGACGTACCTCTGTCTCAAAGGGGTAGAGGTCTGTACTCTCGTTTCTTCCTGGTTCGCAAGAAGGACAAGAACGAATTCAGGCCAATTCTGGATTTGCGGCAAGCAAACAAATGGATTCGCAGAGAGAAGTTTCGCATGCTGTCGTTGCATCAGATTTACCCTCAGCTGCAACAGGGAGACTGGCTCTGTGCCATAGACCTACAAGATGCGTACTTCCATGTGCCCATTGCACGGAAACACCGGAAGTTCCTGCGATTCAAAGTCGGCGCCAATCATTATCAATACACAGTACTGCCATTCGGGCTAAAGTCTGCTCCCAGGACCTTCTCGAAGTGCATGGCAGTGGTAGCGGCGCACCTGCGAAGGAACAAGGTGTTTGTCTACCCGTACCTGGACGACTGGTTGATCAAGCCTCATCTTTTTCGGAAGTACAGGCGCACTTCTGGAGGATGTGCATTCTCTTGAACAAGCTGGGGTTACACGTCAACATGTCCAAATCTGTCCCGACTCCGGTCCAGTGCATACAGTACTTGGGGGCCTCCATCGATACACGGTCAGCAAGCGTGTCTCCTTCGGAGGAGAGACGGTTATCGCTCCTTCGGAAGGCTCAGGACCTCATGGCCGCTCCATCGGCGACAGTGAGGAAGGTGTCTTCGCTGCTGGGGTCGATGGCCTCCTGTATCTTCCTCACTCCGCACGCACGGCTGCACATGAGACCACTGCAGGAGTGCTTGGAGGATCAATGGGAGCAGAGAACAGGTTCTTGGGACGACAAGATCCGGCTGTCTCTACATGCTCTTCAGTCTCTGAGATGGTGGTGTTCGGCGGAGAATCTCCTCAGGGGGGTTCCCTTCCACAAGGACATTCCCGAGACGAGTATCGTGACGGATGCATCTCTCCAGGGTTGGGGAGCGGACTCCGGAGACTTACAGATACAAGGAAAGTGGTCCCCGGTGAAGTCGACGTACCACATCAATTTCCTGGAACTAAGAGCTGTGTACTTGGTATTGAAGGCCTTCCATCCGTCCTTCCTGACCAACTCGTTGCTGATACAGACGGACAATACAACCATAATGTATTATCTCAACAAGCAAGGGGGGTCGAGATCGCGCACTCTGTCGCAGGAGGCGCAGGCGATCTGGCGCAGGATTCTGGCCCGAGGACTGATGATCACGGCCACGCATCTGCCGGGGGTGCAGAATGTTCAGGCGGACGCGCTGAGTAGGCTGCTTCAGGAGTACCACGAATGGGTCATAAACTACGAGGTACTAGAAGTCTTCGCAAGGTGGGGAACTCCAGACGTAGATCTGTTCGCCACCGCCGAAAACAGCAAATGCCGAGACTTCGCATCCAGGTACTACCAGAAGGGGACGCTGGGGAATGCGCTATGGATCGACTGGTAGAACAGCTTTCTGTACGCTTTTCCACCCATTCCCCTGATTCCGGCAGTGCTCATCAAACTGTCCAAGTCCGGGGCGCGGATGATCCTGATTGCTCCGGAATGGCCCAGGCAGTGGTGGTTCACGGACCTGCTTCACCGGTCTCTCCTTCCTCACATGCGGCTGCCGTGCAGGCCGGACCTTCTCACAAAGTTCGGGGGGCGGATCGTGCATCCCAACCTCTCGTCTTTGAGTTTGGCGGCATGGCTCCTGAGATAGTGCAATATGGCCATTTGAATCTACCAGAAGATTGTATGGGCATACTGAAGGAGGCTAAACGTCCTTCCACTAGGACTTCCTATGTTCACAAGTGGAAGAGATTCTGCATCTGATGCAAATCCAAGAACTTTGACCCGACGACCTTTAAGGAAGATGTCATCCTTCCATATCTGTTACATTTGGCGCGGTCTGGCCTTAATTTCCACTCCATTAAGGTTCATCTCGCTGCTTTGACTGCTTACAGGAAATGCCCTTCACAGACTTCCTTCTTTCAGATCCCTGTGGTCAAGGATTTTTTGGAAGGCTTGAAGAAGGTGTTCCCTCCTGTCAGACTTCCCTCACCTTCCTGGGAATTGAATGTGGTGCTGTCCAGATTGATGAAGGAGCCTTTTGAGCCTATTCACAATGCTTCATTGCAGCACCTGTCCTGGAAGGCGGCGTTCCTATTGGCCATTACATCGGCCCGCAGGGTGAGTGAACTTCAGGCATGATGTTGTCAAGAACCTTATACTGTCTTTCATGCTGCTAAGGTTGTGATGCGTACTCAGCCTAAATTTCTTCCTAAGGTTATATCTGATTTTCATGTCAACCAGACCATAACTTTACCTACGTTTTTTCAGAATCCTTCTTCTCCAGCGGAAAGGTCTCTACATTCCCTGGACGTTAGGAGGGTGTTGAAGTTTTATCTTGGTAAGACCAAAGATATTCGTAGGTCCGACCAATTGTTTATCAATTATGGATCATTCAGGACCGGTCTTGCTATCTCTAAACAGTCCATCTCTCGGTGGATTGTGTCCTGTATACAGTTGTGTTACCAAAAGGCTAATAAGACCTTAGGGGGTAAACCTAAGGCTCATTCCACCAGGGGCAAAGCTGCCACGACTGCTTTGCTGCGTAATGTTCCGATTGCAGAAATCTGAAAGGCGGCCACTTGGAAGTCGGTCCATACCTTTGCTGCGCATTACTGTCTGGACGCGGATGCCAGGGCAGATGCTCAGGTTGGGCAGGCTTCGCTGCGAAATTTGTTCGCACAATAGTGGTATTATTTTGTAATCTTCTCCACCCCTGTTTTTGTGTGTGGAGATGAGCTTGCCATTCTATTCACTAGATTGACTATACACAGAGATCCCCTACTACAGAAGGAGTAGTTTCTTTTCTGTAACTCCAGTTCTGTAGTAGGGGTATCTCTGTTATAGTCATAAGCGCCTACCCTCCTCCCCGGTGGAGAGATGAATGTTAATATAATGAATGCTACAGGTCTGGCGTGCTACGCCTTCAAAAAGAACTGAAAGTAAAAGGGACCTGCTGTGCATTCTGGGATAATGGAAAAGTTCTGGAAAGTTTTCTTAAAGGCACAGTATCCTGTTCTGAGCCACATAATGGCAGCCTATGGGGCTTGTCTGTCCATTCCTTCCTCTCTATCATTCCAGAGGCTTTTGCTGGAAGAGGCAGGTTTTTTCTCTGTGGAAAAAGCTGGACAGGCAGTGCTGTTGGTGGTTGTTGGTGGAATTCTTTCTAGTTGAAGTACTGGATAGTGTGGCCTGTGGATATAGGCTGCATTATCTGTCTTTGAAATCCTCTCTTAAGTGTAGATGCAGGTCTGCATGGCTTGACAACTTAAGAGATTATTTTTATTGCTCCGGGGTCCGCGCACATGGGCGGGACTATTCACTAGATTATGACTATAACAGAGATACCCCTACTATAGAACTGGAGTTACAGAAAATAAACTACTCCTTCTGCACCTATCACTAGGAGGTGGAATAGTGCATCTCATTTGAATCTAGAAAATGTCCAAGCTATTGAAACATGTATTCTTTTCAAGAAACTAGTTTATTGATATGTAAACCAATGAGTGTCAGCACCCTTTTATGTACCGTGTAAAAAAAATTCCAGATCTTATTTCTGTACATGACATTCTTTTCTCTTTCTAGAAAAGGTGGCCTGGAAACGTGCCGTGCGAGGCGTGCGAGAAATGTGTGATGTGTGTGAGACCACGCTTTTCAACATTCATTGGGTTTGTCGTAAATGTGGATTTGGCGTTTGTCTAGACTGTTATCGTATGAGGAAGAGCCGACCTCGAACAGGTAGGTTCTTTTGTTGGAAGATAGTCTTGCTTAGTGCTGCAACTTATTTGGAATCATTTGCAAGGTGTTTTTAGCTACAGTTTAGAGAATAGTTCTGGTGTATGAAAAATTTCCACAAAGGACACTGAACTGCTATTTTTGTTACTGTGATCAGAATATACGGTTATCCATCACTGGATGTTAATGAACACGACAGATCTACTATTATCTTGGCACACATTTTTTAAAGAGCAATACTTTATAAAAATATTGGCCTCTTGGTAAACATCTTTTTTTTTTTTTTTTAAAAGCCAATTCAAGCCTTCAGGCAAGACCTGTTACCCCCTTCACTTTCTGAAACCCTTTTGTCAAATTATAAAACAGGCAGCCTGTTTTTAAGCCAAGTAAGGGAATCTTTCACATTCAAGCAACTTGGACCTCTTCAAGCCCAAAATACACAGCACTGGCACATAACTCGCTTTTTCTTGGATTCTGCCCCAATGGAAGGATACAGATTTTGAACTGTAGTCTGTAGTGTCCTTCCTGGGGCAAATGCTAGTTCATGAATTTAATGAAAATGCCCATGAAACAGACAAATCTGTACGAGTAAAGCTCCTGGTTGATAGTATGTCATAGGATTTTTTAAAATTAATATTTCATGCTGCAGTTAACGGTACCTTGTTTGTTAGTATTGACCAGTTAATTTTTCGAAATATTTCTCTTCCGGGGATCCTCATCAATAGTCATAAGCACTGAATATTCCCGCCTGTGGGCGGGGAACCCGCAAATAATAAAAAATATATGAAAACATATATATACAGCTCTAGAAAATATATATGCATATGATTTTTCTCATCCCAATGCAGACCCTTTATAGGAGACTAAACAATGCAATAATAAATAACTGCTTTTGTAATTACATTTTATATATATAGACCACAGGAGGGCAAGTGTCACTTGAACTCTTTTTAATGAGTAGACTCATGAAAATTGCAAAAGAGAAAGCATCGTTAGCCTAAAGTGGAGTCACTGAGTGAACCAGCGTTGTAGATTCTGCCGTCGGTGATGGAGACGGAAAAATTCTCACTGGACGTGAGCCAGATAGAGACCGATTGTGAGAAGTTGGCCTGATGTATGATGTCACTAGTTCTAGTGTACACCTTATATCAGTCCAAATACCCTTATGGTGATTGGTTGTAAAGTCAACCTTATAGACTAGCTATCCTAGTGGTAGCATGGACAAGAGCAGTCTTCGGCTAAACTCTGAATGGCATGTGAAGCCAGCTGTGATACCATATATAATCCCTTGAATACCAAATGAAAGGACACCACAACAGATATATATATAAAATAAAGTGTATTTATTCTAGTCAAACCCTCAGCACTCTTTATGAGATTAGAGGTAAGTACAACACAGTCTTATTTAAGCATACATTAAGTCACACAGGTAAGTAATACAGTTAGGGCCTAGGGGCCACGCAAACCATATACTAAGTAAGTGGTATAAGGACCACTGTCACGGAAATAGGATAGGCCTAGGCCTAGGGAATCGCTGGGGCTACACTACACTAGCAACAGTTAGGAAGTGGGAGGCCCACGGGATTCAGGTGCAGAGTGGAAACACTCACGCGTAATGCGTAGAAGTCGATAGAAATAGTAGTTGTTAGCAATTAACAGTTTAAGGACACTTCTAAAGCAGCTAGAGAGTCGAGACTCGGAAACTAGACCCTAGGATAGTCACTACCCTTGTGAGCACCGAAGTACCCAAGTTACCTAGCCCACAGGCTGCGGGTGCATAGGTGTGAACTTGCGTCAGGTTTCGTCGTGGACTTCTATGGATGCCTGAAGGAAAGTTGCTGACAGGCAGTCAGTGAAGAGTGTCCGGTGGATCCCAAGGCTGGGATCAAGAAGAGAGGAGACCTGCAAGCAGAAGGGACAGAGTCAAGGTCACTAGCCAGTGACCACGTGGAACCAGGAAGGAACCAGGCGATGTCGTGAAGATTGCAGGTGAAGGTGAAGCTTGTCGCTGCAGCCACGAGGACCAGGGAACGTCGAGGACGACCAGGACCAGGAGGCGAGCTGTCCCACGAAGGCTCTTGCTGTCGGCGGCGTCGAAGTTGGACTAGGACTCACCAAGCCTTGGGAAGCGGAACCCACGAAGAACGGAGGACTTGCTTCTGGTGCAGACCAGGAAGGTCTGGGGTGCTTCTCTTCTTCAAAGAAGCAGGAGCCAGTCTGGAGGAGCCAAACCAGCGGTGAAGATTACAGGATGCGTCGTCACAAAGGCCACTAGCCAGCGGGCAAGCAACCGGACAGACGCGGCAAGCAGGAAAATGCAGAAGGGCCCCACGCAGGATTCGTGGAGTGTGGGGGGCTGATCTTCGGTGCAGATGGTGCTTGGGGTTGGGGCTTCTCAATCCCCGGTGCACAACTTCGAGGGTGCCTCAGAAGCTGCGCTTGAAGATACTAGCCACTTTTCCCAGGTAGCCGGTCCCACGTCTCTCGTCGCCTCCACGGATCTCAGCTCGGCTGTGGATGTGGAGCAGGGTCGGAGAAGTCTGGAAGTCAAGGCTCTGGTCGGGCTCTGCAGTCGGTCCCTCGTAGAACTTTAGCAAAGCAAAGGGTAGTCTCTTGATGGTGCCTGTTTGCACAGGGTAGCCACTCCTTGGCCACAAGGGAGATTCTTCAGTCTTCTTCTTTCGTCGAAGGTCCAGAGTTTCTGTTCAAGTTGCAGGTTCAGGATAATCTAATCTCCTGGGGCCCAGCTACCACTCTTATCCAAATCTGGGGGGCTGGGTTACCTGCTAGGTCACGCCTTATGGGTGGGACCTGGGAGGGGGGTGGTTACACCCCCTTCCCTTTGTCCAGTTTCGCGTCAGGACTGGGGCTGGAGTGCCCCAGCACCGGTTTGAACTGGACTATGCACGGGACACCTTGTGTGCCCCAGGCATGTCTCATTCTATTCATCCCTCCCTGCCCCAATACACTAAGGCCTGTCTGGGGTGGTGCTCGCACCTCCCAAGGCAAAAAAACCTATTGTCCAAGCCTCCCTTGCCGGGATCACTCCCTGCAGCAGGAGGTCAGACTCGTGTCTGTGGCAGCAGCATCCATTTTGTGATGCTGGGGCTCTGGTTAACTTTAACCGGGTAAGTAGGTTACAACATGTCTTCTCCCTCTAGAAGGGAGGGATAATATCCTCATCCCCAGAAATGGTATGGGGGTATTATTCCAAAGTGTTAGACACCTTACACGACATGTTTTGATAAAGCCAAACCATAGTTACCATAACCGTTTAAGATTATAAGGCACTTTAAGAATATATGGTAGGCTATATCATAGAACAGCTTTAAGGACATGGTTCCGAAAGCTGCAGACAGGCTCAGCTCATGCTAGAGCACCATCTCACATGTTACCAAGCACTCTGCCTCCAGGATTGTTAAGGCCTGCCATAGGAGTGGCTGATAGGTACACATGTGTCTATATGTAAGTTAGGTATAGGAATACTACACCTAAGCAAGGTGTGATTACACGACCTTGCCCCAGCTGAGTGATCAGCCAGTTGTGTCATAATGGAAGGCCAGGCCAGGGGTGGCTAATACATGCTGCAGTCCCTGGTAGGCCTAGGGTACACCTATGCCCTGGGTACCTAGGGTACACTGTACAGGGGCCAATAAGGTGATCCTATCCAAATTGGTTATGCACCTAAAGTACATAGTATCAATTTAGAGAGAGAACAGCAGGGCTGTGGGTCTGATTAGCAGGCCCACAGCCACATCTAAGTCGAAAACCAGTAAAGCAAAAAGTGGGGGTGAACATAGAAAGCAGACCCTACTCTCCTACACCGATGCCTTGACGTCGAATGGAGGAGTTCGTCTTGACATCAAACATCCCTCTATTGACGCTGACTGAGTCCCTTGTCTCCACGTCTAACGTCTTTCTAATGACGCCGACGGAGACCTTTGTTTCAACGTAATCAATAACATAGAAAATGAAAGCAATTGTAACACAAAAACTGGCACCGTGCCTTTAGGGCAGCCATGACGACACAAGTCTCCGTCGATGTCGTCATCTCGAAGACCATCGACGTCGAGGCATATAACTCCGTCGGCGTGGGTCTCAGAGGTCACCGCCAGCGCCCATCAGGCGTTCGAAGTTGAAACAAAGGTCTCAGTCGGCGTCATTAGAAAGACGTTAGACGTGGAGACAAGGGACTCAGTCAGCGTCAATAGAGGGATGTTTGATGTCAAGACGAACTCCTCCATTCGACGTCAAGGCATCGTTCTCTATCTGGCTCACGTCTAGTGAGAATTTTTCCGTCTCCATCACCGACGGCAGAATCTACAACGCTGGTTCACTCAGTGACTCCACTTTCGACGTCGAGACACACTCACCAGTCGGCATTGACACATCGCACTGTTTCAAGACGCTCTTCGTCATCCTCAAGATCACCGGAGGTGGTTATCTTGACGTGGAGCAGTCCAGCGTCTTCATCTGATCACCCCCGTTCAGCTGAAGCTCCTGCACGGTAAGAGAGGCAGGCAGAAATCTCCATCTGTACACCTGTCTCCTAGATGGATTTTGCCTCTACATCACTGGCAAAAATCTGATACTGCACAAGCATGGGGTAATCAGGTCTACTCCAGTCCTCTACACAGATATCCTCTAACCCTACTGGTGCTAGCTGTGGTTCTTTCTCCTACTATCCATCGAGGTGTTGAGTTTGTACACATACTCCTGCACCCTCCTCAAGAAAGAGATCCAGGTCTCGGGATCAAAGTAGAAGACACAGATCTCCGACACGTTCACCCTCATCCACCCTTTCTTCAAAGAGGGACTACTCTCCTACTCTTACACATCGTCAAAGATCTCTCTGGTGGATGACATCAGTACCTTTCAGGACGTTCTAGCCAGAGGGGCAAACAAATTGAAAATCATTATGCCCACTCAGCACAGTTCATCCTCAGTAATTTTTGAAACTTTGCATCAGAGGTCAGCAGCCAGACCATTGTTACCATTGGTGCCGAAGCTTGTTCAACTGGTGAGGGACACTTTTCTTACGCCGGCGACACTCAAGACCGCCTTTGTGAGAATCTTAAAGAAATATAGAGCCCCGGAAGAGAATCCATTATTTCTCAGATCTGACCCGCCTCTGGACTCAGTAAATATTTCTGCTGCTAAAAAGACCCATGCAGTGGCCTCATCAACAGTCCCACCTGATAAGGAGAGCAGAGCACAAGATTTGTGGGGGAGCAAGGTCTGTGGCACGTCAGCCTCCATGCTGAAGGTCTCCAGTGCCTCAGCGCTATTAGGGTGCGATGATAGATCCTTGTGGGACTCGCTGTAAAGATTCACAGAAAAACTGCCCAGAAAAGACTGCAAGGATTTTGAGGAGATATTGCAGGAAAGCAGCTTAGTGGCGAAGCAAGTAATCGGCGCTGCAGCTGACGGAGAGACGCTGTCTGCACACTCCTATGCTCACAGAATCTGTGCCAGAAGGTCATCTTGGCTCCGTCTAACTGCACTAAAACCAGAAGCGCAGTCCCGAATTCTCAACCTCCCTTTCTCAGGCTCATCCTTGTTTGGCACTCACACAGATGAGGACATGTCGAGGATGAAGACAGAGGAAGGTGGTCGGGCTTGAAAAAAGAAGAGTTCAGGCAACGTTACAGACCATATGATCGGCGGCCCTTCCATCAGAGGGTTCAAACCCCTCACTAGCAAAGGCAGCAAAATTAAAGCCAATCGAGATCACATTACCAGGGTCGTCGTGCCCCCAGAGGAAGAGGAACCCCTTGTCAATCCACCACCTCAGCGAAAACACCATCTAAGCAATGAGTGTCCTCTTCCCCCATCGCGGTTTCCCACTCCAGTGGGGGGTGGGGGGGGGGGGAACGGGGGGGGGGGGGGGGGGGGAGTATTGTCAACTATCTAGAAGAGTGGCGTGGTATCACAAAAGACCAGTGAGTATTAGCTACGCTGCTGAATGGATATTTGCTATTTTTTCAGCATCGTCCTCCTTCGATCCCTCCAGTAAAAATGTACCGACAGATGAAAATACTGCAACAGAAAGTTTCCACCCTCTTGTGAAAATGAGCCATCGAGGAGGTTCCTGTATCGCAAAGAGGTCGAGGGGTGTATTCGAGGTACTTCCTAGTGAGGAAGTAAGGTCGGAAGTCAGAATGCAGACCTATTCTGGATCTTCGGGCCCTCAACAAATCCATCAAAAGAGAGAAGTTTTGCATGTTGGCTCTCCAGCAAATAAATCCACATCTGCGGCAGGGATATTGGATGTGTTCGCTGGACCTGCAAGATGCATACTTTCACGTCCCGGTCAGCCCACATTACAGGAAGTTCCTACGATTTCTTGTGGGATCAACACATTATCAGATCAATGTTCTGCCCTTAAGGCTGAAGTCAGCTCCTCGAGTGTTTACAAAGTGCTTGGCAGTAGTGGCAGCCACTCTACAGCGCAGAGGCATCTTTGTGCACCCCTATCTCGACGACTGGCTTCTGAAAGGTTCCCCCCCCCCCCCCCCCCCCCCCCCACCCCATATCCTGAGGAACCATTTTCAGCAATGTCTAGACCTCTGCCAGCAGCAGGGTCTCCTGGTCAACTTAGAAATATCAACTCAGCAGCCCATGCAAAGGATTCACTATCTGGGTGCAATAATAGACACCACATTATGAAAAGTGTTTTCTTCGGAGGAGAGACTGTCCTCTATCACACTGAAGGGCAAGAAGATTTCACACAGCAGCCTGCCTTCGGTCCGTCAGGTTGCCTCTTTCCTAAGGTCGATGGCATCCTGCATTTTTTCTGTCCCCAATGCCAGGCTGAGGGTGCGTCCTTTACAGCAAGATCTAGAGGACAAGTGGGATCAATGAACTGCCCGGGCATCCATTCCATGGTGGATGCGGCAGGAGAATCTGCTGGTAGGGGTTCCATTCCATCAGACACCTCCCTCTCAATCATTGATCATGGATGCCTCCCTCCAGGGTTGGGGAGCTCACATGGGGTCCCTCCAGACTCATGGTCGATAGTTAACAAAAGAACAGTTGTACCACATCAACATGCTGGAACTGAGAGCGGTACATCGAGCTCTCAAGGCTTTCCTCCCTTGGATTCAGACCAACTCCATTCTAGTACAGACGGACAATACAGCCACCATGTACTATCTGAACAAGCAGGGAGGAACCCGATCGAGAACCCTATCTCTGGAAGCCCAAGCTCTCTGGCATTGGCTCCTTGCAAGGAATCCATCTAACTGCAATACACCTACCGGGAGAGCATAATTCGCAAGCAGCCGCTCTCATTCGTCACTTCGAGGACCAGCAGGAGTGGGTTCTAAACGACTAAGTCCTAGAAAACATTTTCCAAGAATGGAGTCGGCCAAATATCAACTTGTTCGCGGATGACACAAACAAAAAATGCCGAGACTTCGCATCAAGATACTTCCGACCAGGGTCGAAAGGGAATGCCTTTTTGATCAGCTGGTCAGGGGCATTTGTGTATGCCTTTCCTCCCATTCCACTCATACCGAAGGTCCGTGACCAAGCTCTCCCACTCAGAAACGAGGATGATTCTGATTGCTCCAGACTGGCAGGTCGTACCCGGACCTTCTGCACCTGTCAGAATGTCCACATAGGAGGCTGCCGTGCAGACCGGACCGCCTGTCCAAGATGAATAGGAGCATTTATCACCCCAGCCCTCTTTCTTGCATGGTATGCCCCCACATTTTTCTGAAATGCTGATGTTCTTTGAGTGTGTCCTGGGCTCCTGCTAATCAGGTACCCAGGGCCTATGTTCCTTCCCTAAAACTGCATTGAAGCCTAATCCCAATTGGCATCTCTGGCCACATGTCAGCCCCTGGTAAATGGTACCACAGGTACCCAGGGCACTGTGACCAGAGAAGGGCTGCAGCAATTATTGTGACACCCTTAGAGGTCTTGTACCCTGACTCTCAGACACTGTCTTTGCAGGCTATGTTTTGGTGCCAAACAAAGTGAAGAGTCGACATGGCACACATCCCTGTGTGCCATGCCCACAAACCACTGCCCTGGCATACATCAGTCCCCCTTCTAGCTGGGGGCCCTATGCCAGTGGTGAGGGTACAGGTGCATGAGCCCTGTTCCCCTACAGTGTTCAAGTTCATTCCTAGGAACTGTAAGTGCAGTGCTGCCATTAAGAGAACATGTTGCTGGGAGTTTGTCATTACGAACTCCACAACACCATAATGGCTACACTGAAGACTAGCAAGTTTGGTATCAAACTTCTCAGCACATTAAACTCACACTGATGCCAGTGTGGGATAAAGTAAAATGCACAACAGAGGGATTCTTAGAGATGCCCCCTGAAACTCGAGCTGCTGCTCTGGGGGGCCTATAACAATGCACATCCTGGGACGAGGTGCCAAGCATCCTTCCCCAGGATGGGCAGGGTTCACGAAGGAGAAGCTTCAAATGCATGCCGCCTTTGTGGGCCGCTCTAGATCATTTGCTGCTTTCAGCAACTGGTCCTCACTGGTTCTATCACCCACTTTGGGCGGGAGACCCGGCGGGAAAAACAAGTGAGGAAGAGAGGTGTGCCCACCTCTGCCAACTCCACCCCACAGGTGGGGGAGGCGAGGTGAAGCACAACCTCGAGTCCCCGCCATCTTGAGGATGAGGGGACCCAGCCAACCAGGGACAGGGTCCTGCCCCCTCCCACTGGAGAGTGGCAGAATAGGGGGTGTACCCACCCCAGGGAAGGGATCCATTGGTCCCTGCCCTTTACCTACCTGTAATGCCCCTAAATTTAGTATTTAGGGGGCACCCTGAACCTTGCATCCTCATATCCAGAAATGACAAGAACAGAAGATAAGATGAAGGACCGAAGAGCCGTGAAGGGCTAACAAGAGGACGGCGCCCACTGACTTGGCCTCAACCCTATAGGCCTGTCTCTCCTCGAACCTGCTCCTGCGAAATCCTGGTGTCCTGCAGCCAGCAACCTCAAAAACCCCTGAGGACCTGCCTGCCTTCACTTCACAGACTGAATCTCCGTGAACACCGGACTTGTTAAAACTGCAGCTTCTGGCTCCGGCCGGATACCGCAAATCCAGCCCACTCTGCACCCGCCGAACCCGGCCCGAGCTCAAATGGAAAAACCACGAGGTCACACCTGCGATCCTGACACGAGACCCGGTGACTCATAACCTGCCTCCAGACGATGCCTGCAGTCTCAATCCAGAGGATCCCCTCTACCGCGACCAGAGCAGGTAAGAAAATCTGACCCTAAAAGGCACCCCTGCACCAGACGCACCACAGCCTTGTGTGCCCAAACCAACGGTGCCTAACCAACCCAAAACATCCCAACTTACCCCTCAAATTGGTGGTGGCACCCGGAAGATCCTCGTCCCCGAGCCTGCTGTGTTTCTTCAAACTGGAGGTTACCCCAGTATTGGAACTTTCATAGATTCTCATGCTTTGTATCATTCCCCGTCGTCGGAATGGGAGCCTCGGTAAATAAAAAATATATCATAACCATAGAAACAAAAGAGAAAATAGGCCTAGGCCTCATCTCATTTTGTAGTATATCACCCTCTTTGTGTAAAAGAGCCCAAACTTTTGCTAGGACCAATCAGCACAGCCTCACCCTTTGGAACCTTCCTGAGAGAGCTCAGAGCCTCAGATTTTTCTACCGCACATTGTGCTAGGGAGTCTCCACTGAGCTCTGCTCAGTTTTTCACAAATTTTCTGTTAGAAATCTACATTTTACCATCTATAAGGACATTATGTCAGAAAAGGAAAAGAAAGCCTTATTCAGATCCTGTGCTTCTTGTGGAAAGAAGAGACTTTTCATTGAGGATAAGCATGAGAACTGTATTTACTGCTTATACCCGGAACACAAGGCCATAGACTGCAAGATTTGTCGGACCTTCTCTACCAAGACTTTGCGGGACAGAGAAGGTCGGTTGCTGACATGGCTGCAAAAGCTGAAGACCAGGAAGGAGGTTCTTTCTTCAGATGAGGAGGATTCGATTTCTGGCACCTCCTCCTGGAGATCAAATTAGAAGGGTAGATCATCTCCCTCCATCTCTGCGGAACCCCCTGTCAAAGCCCCTCACGGGATCTCTGAAAGGTCTGAGGAGGCTGGTCCCATGAAATCTCCTCACGGAAGTGAAAAGGAGAGGCAGGGACAGGCTGCTGGTGTGGACACAGCCTCTAGGGACAAAAAGGAGGTTTCCATATCTTCTCCTCCGTCCTAAAAGGAAAAGCCTGTGAAGAAACACTGCAGGAACTCCACAGATGGTTCCGGTGAAGAAGCAGCGTCCGTCGACGCTGACTAAAGCAGGTACGTCGACGACTATTTCCATAGTGAAGACTGTTTCCTTGGTATCGTCGACGGGACCGTCGACTATGTCTGCTTCATCGTCTACGACAGCTTCATTCTCGTCTTCGGCGGTGTCGTCGACGAAGACCACGACGACGATGACAACGACGGCGACGTAGTCGTCGATGCTGATGACGACGAGTTCGTCGACGAGACCATCGACGGTTGTCCCGTCGACTATGAAGAAAGCTCCGTCGACGAGCTTCCCGTCGGCGAAGAAGAAGGCTCCGTCGACGATCCTACCGTCGACGACGATTCAGGCATCGTCGACTACCTCATTGTCGACGACGGTTCACACTCCGTCGACGAAGACTACCGTGCCGATTACGTCTATTTCGTCGACGTTTGGGATTCCGTTGACGACGACTCCGTCGACGGGACCGTTGACGGGACCGTCGACAGCGAAAAATTCAGGATTTTGAATACAAAGGTTGAAAATTACACCGGACATGACTTCACCTAGGTGGGTTACGCCTTTACCACCATCTATGCTTCTAGATGAGTCGGAGGACGAGGATGAGGGTGAGCAGTATGGGGATGCCTACAGTCCTTCAGATCTGCATGTAAAGAAGTAGAGACTGATACTGAGGAGTGTAGGAAGGTGGATATCTGACTATGGTTACCCCCAACTTTTTGCCTAGTGTCTAGCTGGTTTTTCGACTTAGTTGGCCTGAGATCCTGCCATTCAGGGTCTCAGGCTGTCTGCTCTCTCTGTAAAATGGACTCCATGTACCCTAGGTACATAACCAATTGGTAAGGATCACCTTATTGGACCCTGTACAGTGTACCCTAGGTACCCAGGGCATAGGTGTACCCTAGGCCTCCCAGGGGCTGCAGCATGTATTATGCCACCCCTGGTCTGGCCTTCCAATCAGACACAACTGGCTGATCACTCAGCTGGGGCAAGGTCGTGTAATCACCCCTTGCTTAGGTGTAGTATTCCTATACCTACCTTATATATAGACACATGTGTACCTATCAGTCACTCCTATGGCAGGCCTTAACAATCCTGGAGGCAGAGTGCTTGGTAACATGTGAGATGGTGCTCTAGCATGAGCTGAGCCTGTCTGCAGCTTTCGGAACCATGTCCTTATAGCTGTTCTATGATATAGCCTACCATATACTCTTAAAGTGCCTTATAATCTTAAACGGTTATGGTAACTATGGTTGGGCTGTATCAAAACATGTCGTGTAAGGTGTCTAACACTTTGGAATAATACCCCCATACCATTTCTGGTGATGAGGATATTATTCCTCCCTTCTAGAGGGAGAGACATGTTAAAATCCTACTTTGCTGTTTATCTCTAACCAAAGCCTCTGCATCACAAAATGGATGCTGCTGCCACAGACACAAGTCTGACCTCCTGCTGCTGGGAGTGATCCCAGCCAGGGAGGCCTGGACAATAGGTTTCCTGCTTGGGGAGGTGCTAGCACCTCCCCAGACAGCCTTTAGTGTATTGGGGCAGGGTGGGCTGAAAGGAATGAGACATGCCTGGGGCACACAAGGTGTTCCTTGCATAGTCCAGTTCAAACCGGCGCTGGGGCACTCCAGCCCCAGCTCTGGCGCGAAACTGGACAAAGGGAAGTGGGTGTAACCACCCCCTCCCAGGTCCCACCCATAAGGCGTGACCTAGCAGGTATCCCAGCCCCCCAGATTAGTATAAGAGTGGGAGTTGGGCCTCAAGACTTTGGATTATCCTGAACCTGCAAAACTGAACAGAAACTCTGGACCTTCGACATTCGACGAAAGAAGAAGACTGAAGAATCTCCCTTGTAGCCAAGGAGTGGCTACCCTGTGCAAACAGGCACCATCAAGAGACTACCCTTTGCTTTGTGAAACGTTCAACGAGGAACCGACTGCAGAGCCCGACCAGAGCCTTGATTTCCAGACTTCTCCGACCCTCATCCACATCTGCAGCAGAGCTGAGATCCGTGGAGGCGACGAGCGACGTGGGACCGGCTACCTGGGAAAAGTGGCTAGTAACTTACAGCGCAGCTTCTGAGGTACCCTCGAAGTTGTGCACCGGGGATTGAGAAGCCCCAACCCCAAGCACCATCTGCACCGAAGACCAGCCCCCCACACTCCACGAGTCCTGCGTGGGGCCCTTCAGCATTTTCCTGCTTGCCGCGTCTGTCCGGTTGCTTGCCCGCTGGCTAGTGGCCTCTGTGACGACGCTCCCTGAAATCTTCTGCGCTGGTTTGGCTCCTCCAGACTGGCTCCCGCTTCTCTGCAAAGAAGAAGCACCCCAGACCTTCCTGGTCTGCACCAGAAGCAAGTCCCTTGTTCTTCGTGGGTTCCGCTTGCCAAGGCTTGGTGAGTCCTAGTCCAACTTCGACGCCGCCGACAGCAAGAGCCTTCGTGGGACAGCTCGCCTCCTGGTCCTGGTCGTCCTCGACGCTTCCTGGTCCTCCTGGCTGCAGCGACAAGCTTCACCTTCACCTGCAACTCTTCACGACATCGCCTGGTTCCTTCCTGGTTCCACGTGGTCACTGGCTAGTGACCTTGACTCTGTCCCCTCTGCTTGCAGGTTTCTTCTCTTCTTGATCCCAGCCTTGGGATCCACCGGACACTCTTCACTGACTGCCTGTCAGCATCTTTCTTCAGGCATCCATAGGAGTCGACGACGAAAACGACACATCTTCACCCCTATGCACCCGCAGCCTGTGGGCTAGGTAACTTGGGTACTCCGGTGCTCATCAGGATAGTGACTATCCTAGTGTCTAGTTTTCAAGTCTCAACTTCCTAGCTACTCCGGAAGTGTCCTAAATCTATCTATTTCTAAACTGTACTATTGCTATTGACTTTTACGCATTACGCGTGAGTGTTTCCACTCTGCACACGAATCCCGTGGGCCTCCCACTTCCTAACTAACGCTAGTGTAGTGTAGCCCCAGCGATTCCCTAGGCCTAGGCCTATTCTATTTCCATGACAGTGGTTCTTATACCACTTATTTAGTATATGGTTTGCGTGGCCCCTAGGGCCTAACTGTATTACTTACCTGTGTGACTTACTGTATGCATTAATAAGACTGTGTTGTACTTACCTCTAAACTCATAAAGAGTGCTGAGGGTTTGCTTAGAATAAATACACTTTATTTTATATATATATCTGTTGTGGTGTCCTTTCATTTGGTATTCAAGGGATTATATATGGTATCACAGCTGGCTTCACATGCCATTCAGAGTTTAGCCTAAGACTGCTCTTGTCCATGCTACCACTAGGATAGCTGGTCTATAAGGTTGACTTTACAACCAATCACCATAAGGGTATTTGGACTGATATAAGGTGTACACTATAACTAGTGACATCATACATCAGGCCAACTTCTCACAAGGAGTATTATGGCCAAGAGGAGCAGGAGGAGCAACAATATGGTTAACAGGAGGTACATCCTCGCACTTAGAGGCAGGATATGATAGCTTTACCAGTTGCTCTGGTTACGGACTTGCAGATGATGTTGCAGGACTACAGAGCTCGTTTTCCATCGCGCCCTGACGTTCCTCCAGTGCACCCATCTACATCGGTGGTTCCACGAGGGACGGCAGTGGACTTGCCACCTCTTCCTAAAGACGTACCCCGTACCTCACCAATGGTGGTACCAGTAGTGGTTCCTCAGACTTCATATCAGGAACCTGCCAATGAAGATATACAAGATGTGGATACGGATGAGGACGATGAGGGGCACGTGGACCCGCTAACCAATCCAGGGGACCCGGATGTGGATCCTGATGACACTGGAATGCAAGATCCGGATGCTGCAGGCCGGGAGACAAACGTGTCGCCTCCGGCGGATATTGGGGGGTTCCATAATCTTATGGAGCGTGCATCCAAGAGGTTTGGTCTGTCTCTTACGGTGGAACAGTCGGACTGTTTTCTGTATGACTTTAAGGTGCAGTATAAAAAGTCGGTCAGATCAATTCCCATCATTGAACATGTCTGGGATGAGGGCATTAAGATCATGCAGAACCCAGCTACGGTCATCCCGGTTCTTCCCCGGCTGGAGAAGAAATACAAGGCCCCTGAGGGCAGTCCTGCATGTCTTCTAGGACAACCGAAGCCTGACTCTGTAATATCTCAGGCCGCACAAAGCAAGTCCAAGAATCCGTCAACACCTTTAACTACGCCTCCGGATAAGGATGGCAGGCGGCTGGACAATGTAGGGAAGAGATTTTCCACCATGGCCAGTTTGTTGGTTCGAGCGGCGAATTCATTAGCCATTCTAGGCAGGTTCGACTGCCAGATGTGGTGTGACATGGAGCCATTTATGGGCCTACTGCCAGATTCGAGTCAGGAGGAGGCCAGGCAGATTCTCATGGAAGGAGAGAGATGTTTTTCTGAAGTTATTGACTGTGCTATGGACATAGCCTCTACTGCTTTCAGGGCTTTGGCAGGGTCAGTGGTCTTGCGCCGTCAAGGCTGGTTAAAAGCAACCTGGTTCCGTCAGGAGGTCCAAAATAAGATCCTGGACCTTCCCTTTGACGGAGAAATGCTTTTTGGTAAGCATGTCGATGAGGCCCTGCAAAGCATAAAGAAGGACACGGACACAGCAAAGTCCTTAGGATCCTTAAATTATCGCAAGGTTCCATTCAGAGGTGCACGGGGACGTGGGTTCTCTACTTACAGAGGAAACCAACGTCAGTATTCAACACAGTCAGGACAGTCGTATAAGAATCAGTACTCAAACCAACGCCAGGGTCAATCGGCGTCTTTCTCTCGTCAGTCCCAGAGAGGACGTCAGAATCGTCAGGGACGAGACAATGCCAAGAGGCAATAGCGGCCTCCTGGCTCTGACTACTGTTCCTCCCCTACCAAGGACACCGGTTGGGGGCAGGATCTCCTATTGTCTGGACAGCTGGGTCCTTATAACATCGGACCGGTGGGTTTTGAATATTGTTCAGAGTGGCCATACGTTGGAATTCCAAGATCTTCCTCCAACGAGAGCTCCGGACGCCTGTCCCTCAAAACATCTCCGACTGTTACATCTCGAAGCCCACCAACTATTCATCAAGGGGGCGATAGAACCAGTACCTCTTTCGCAGAGAGGCAAGGGTTTCTATTCCAGGTTCTTCCTGGTTCGGAAGACGGAAGATACGTGGCGTCCTATATTAGTCCTAAGAGAGCTCAACACCTAGCTCATCAAGCTCTCCTTCAGGATGGTCACTCTCCAGGATATTCTCCGTCTACTGAATCCGTGCGATTTTTTTTGGCGTCCCTGGATTTAGAGGATGCGTACTTCCACGTTCCAATCCACCCAGCTCACAGGCAATATCTACGCTTCACAGTAGGCAAGAGCCATTTCCAGTTCAAGGTGCTTCCGTTTGGCCTTCGGTCTGCACCTCGGATATTCACGAAGATGTTGGCACCAGTCGCGGCTTTTCTCAGAAAGCAATCCTTAGAAGTGTTCCCATACTTGGACGACTGGCTCGTCAAGGCTCCATCGCTCAAGGCAACTTCTCAAGCCGTGTCAACTTGCATTCAATTGTTCGCCCGCTTGGGTCTTCAGCTCAACAGATCCAAGTCGGTGCTGGTACCTTCCAGGTCCCACAGGTTCCTTGGAGCTATTCTGGACACGACATTATGCACGGCTCGTCCGTCGGAGGAACGTCAACGCAAGCTGATCACCTCCGCTCGTCAAGTGCTGCAGAGGAAAAATGTGTCGGTTCGCAGGTACAAGTCCTTGCTCGGATCAATATCATCCTGCATACCATTAATACCGCATTGCAGGCTTCATATGCGTCCTCTGCAGGAGGAGTTAGACAAACAATGGCGCCAGGCAGAAGGGTCGTTCAACGACAAGGTGTGGGTAACACCAGCTATGCGCAAGGCCTGCGAGTGGTGGCTGGTAAAGGAGAACATCGCAGTAGGATTAACATTCCGGACCCCTCCTTCTCCTATGGTGGTGACCACAGATGCCTCCTTAGAAGGCTGGGAGCGGTACTCCAGGAGCTTCAAATCAGCGGTCACTGGAGTCCAGCGCAGAGCCTACACCACATCAACCTCTTGGAGCTGATGGCTATTCGCTTAGCCTTGCTGGCGTTCCTTCCCAGACTTCAGAATCGTGCAGTGCTGGTCCGGACAGACAACACGACGGCCATGCACTATATCAACAAGCCAGGGGGAACAAGATCGCGGACTCTGTCCAAGGAAGCTCAGACGATTTGGGATTTTGCGATTTCTCACAACGGAAGTGACTCACGAGTGGGAATTAGACCAAGCCACGCTGGAGGGAGTGTTCGAGAGATGGGGTACTCCGTGTAGGAGAGTAGGGTCTGCTTTCTATGTTCACCCCCACTTTTTGCTTTTGCTTTACTGGTTTTCGACTTAGATGTGGCTGTGGGCCTGCTAATCAGACCCACAGCCCTGCTGTTCTCTCTCTAAATTAATACTATGTACTTTAGGTGCATAACCCATTTGGATAGGATCACCTTATTGGCCCCTGTACAGTGTACCCTAGGTACCCAGGGCATAGGTGTACCCTAGGCCTACCAGGGGCTGCAGCATGTGTTATGCCACCCCTGGCCTGGCCTTCTATTTTGACACAACTGGCTGATCACTCAGCTGGGGCAAGGTCGTATAATCACCCCTTGCTTAGGTGTAGTATTCCTATACCTACCTAACATATAGACACATGTGTACCTATCAGTCACTCCTATGGGAGGCCTTAACAATCCTGGAGGCAGAGTGCTTGGTAACATGTGAGATGGTGCTCTAGCATGAGCTGAGCCTGTCTGCAGCTTTCGGAACCATGTCCTTATAGCTGTTCTATGATATAGCCTACCATATACTCTTAAAGTGCCTTATAATCTTAGACGGTTATGGTAACTATGGTTTGGCTTTATCGAAACATGTCGTGTAAGGTGTCTAACACTGTGGAATAATACCCCCATACCATTTCTGGACATGAGGATATTATTCCCCCCTTCTAGAGGGAAAGACATGTTAAAATCATACTTCACTGTTAGCCTCTGACCAAAGCCTCAGCATCACAAAATGGATGCTGCTGCCACGACACAAGTCTGACCTCCTGCAGCTGGGAGTGATCCCAGCCAGGGAGGCCTGGACAATAGGTTTCCTGCTTGGGGAGGTGCTAGCACCTCCCCAGACAGCCTTTAGTGTATTGGGGCAGGGTGGGCTGAAAGGAATGAGACATGCCTGGGGCACACAAGGTGTTCCTTGCATAGTCCAGTTCAAACCGGTGCTGGGGCACTCCAGCCCCAGCTCAGGCGCGAAACTGGACAAAGGGAAGTGGGTGTAACCACCCCCTCCCAGGTCCCACCCATAAGGCGTGACCTAGCAGGTATCCCAGCCCCCCAGATTAGTATAAGAGTGGGAGTTGGGCCTCAAGACTTTAGATTATCCTGAACCTGCAAACTTGAACAGAAACTCTGGACCTTCGACATTCGACGAAAGAAGAAGACTGAAGAATCTCCCTTGTGGCCAAGGAGTGGCTACCCTGTGCAAACAGGCACCATCAAAGAGACTACCCTTTGCTTTGCCCAAGTTCTACGAGGAACCGACTGCAGAGCCCGACCAGAGCCTTGACTTCCAGACTTCTCTGACCCTGATCCACATCCACAGCAGAGCTGAGATCCGTGGAGGCGACGAGCGACGTGGGACCGGCTACCTGGGAAAAGTGGCTAGTATCTTCAAGCGCAGCTTCTGAGGCACCCTCGAAGTTGTGCACCGGGGATTGAGAAGCCCCACCCCCAAGCACCATCTGCACCGAAGATCAGCCCCCCACACTCCACGAGTTCTGCGTGGGGCCCTTCAGCATTTTCCTGCTTGCCGCGTCTGTCCGGTTGCTTGCCCGCTGGCTAGTGGCCTTTGTGACGACGCACCCTGAAATCTTCATCGCTGGTTTGGCTCCTCCAGACTGGCTCCTGCTCCTTTGAAAAAGAGAAGCATCCCAGACCTTCCTGGTCTGCACCAGAAGCAAGTCCTCCGTTCTGCGTGGGTTCCGCTTGCCAAGGCTTGGTGAGTCCTAGTCCAACTTCGACGCCGCCGACAGCAAGAGCCTTCGTGGGACAGCTCGCCTCCTGGTCCTGGTCATCCTCGACGCTTCCTGGTCCTCCTGGCTGCAGCGACAAGCTTCACCTTCACCTGCAATCTTCACGACATCGCCTGGTTCCTTCCTGGTTCCACATGGTCACTGGCTAGTGACCTTGACTTTGTCCCTTCTGCTTGCAGGTCTCCTCTCTTCTTGATCCCAGCCTTGGGATCCACCGGACACTCTTCACTGACCGCCTGTCAGCATCTTTCTTCAGGCATCCATAGGAGTCGACGCCGAAAACCGACGCAACTTCACCCCTATGCACCCGCAGCCTGTGGGCTAGGTAACTTGGGTACTTCGGTGCTCATCAGGATAGTGACTATCCTAGTGTCTAGTTTTCCAGTCTCGACTTCCTAGCTACTCTGGAAGTGTCCTAAATCTATCGATTTCTAAACTGTACTATTGCTATTGACTTTTACGCATTACGCGTGAGTGTTCTCACTCTGCACACGAATCCCGTGGGCCTCCCACTTCCTAAAGCAACAGTAGAGGGACCCTGACTATTTCACATGTGTGAGGAAGGTACAGGGAGAAAACCTATAAACTACAACAGAACTTCCTACACCTATCTATTTAGAAATTAGGCAATATGTCCATATAATAATATAAAGCCCACAGTCAACAGTGTATTAAGAGCATATCAATTCATTTATTTGTTTATTTTTTTCTCTTTTTTTTATATAGAAAACCTATACAAATATTTTTTTTATAAATATATATTGATACATATAGTGCATTTTATTTTTCAATCATAAAAAAAAACATTTACAGCCTGTCTACAACAGCCCACACCATACTTATATTGAACAGACTGCCAATATGGCACAATTAACTACACATTTACAATAAACAAAAAATACAATGAGAGAGAACAATGTACATAACAATAGAACAACAATAATTACACAAGACCAGCGCCAACGCGCGTTTCGGAGATCTTATATATCCACTACAGGCTCCTTCTTCAGGGCGTGTTCGATAGGTCTTTCAAATAACAACACATACAAAACATCGTTTCATATCCGACATCATGTGGTGAGGGCGCTTTGCGTATATTCAAATATTGAAATATTGACAACTGTTGGTACTGTGGGTACAAAAAACCGCAATGAGTATAATCAACCTATACTAAAATTTAATTTAATTAAACAGTGGCTGAAGTGGAGAGAAAGAAGATAACACCCAAAAGGTCCACAATCACCAGAACGTGAAGTTGATAAACCGAGAATTAGTGTGAATCCATAGATATAAAAAGAAAAAGATTCTAGATTCCCATCACCTAGATAATTAAAAATACAAACGAATACATACTAGGAACCAGCGTTTTTAGTCAAAAGCCTCGAATCTAAGCTGACTTCACAAAGAGTGCAAATATCTTTGTAAATCACTAAAATGACAAATGAAAAAAGAAAAGGATGATAATATGGCAAGATGCGTCACCAGTCATATATAGTTTCATTCATAGTGACTGGGGTCCTGCAATTCTTTGGGAAAATATCAAACGCATGTGCATATGGCATAATTATAGCCTAAACAGATTGTCTATCATTCTAAGGAAGTATTTTAAAAGGAAATCAAACTAAAAGACACCTAAAAGCATAGCAATTGAGTATAATCTCTCGGAATAGAGGGGACTCCTAAAGAATAATTACTTGGGCTGACTAAACAGCTGCTGAGTTTCGTCCAAACCCCAACACTTACCGAATGCAAGAAACGTCGGTAAAGCAAATTAATATCTGAGCCAAAACTTTTTAGAATAGGCGAGCGATGTGTCTGTATGAAATTGTTCGGACCCGTAAGAGTGTTACTTGGTATACCAACCCGGTATCAGGCTAACAAGGTTGCCTAGAGGAAAAAATGAACCAAATTATGCTGCTATTCACAGTATTTTAAATAAGAAGCAAGCGAATGCTCAAAAAGTTTACTTACTAGTGACGGCCCCTCTTGCTGGATATCCAAGGGATAAGGAACTTCCTGGAGTTTATTTTCTAAGAGGTAGTGTAGTCTCATGTGGTTAGAACGAGGACCTCATAATATCTATAAAGATAAAAATCAATAGGGGGTAACCCATCATTTTTAGGCATATAAGGTCGCCAGCGCATGGTAAGAGACGACGATGTAAAAAAGCAGGTATATCTCCTTACCGGGTGGTTTTTCAAGAAAGTCTTCCGTGGTCCGTCTACCTTCCGCTCTCGACGATAAACGCAAGTGCGTGTGGCGTCTTCCTTATATGGAAGATCCAGGAAGTACTGCCTAGAGGTAATAGGCATAGAAAAGGGACAGCACAAGTCTGTCTTGTTTGTAGGTGGATAGCGGAAATCGTAAAGGGACAAGGATTTTCTCCGTACACTATTCAGCTCTTAACGTGATGGTTATTATAGCAAAAAGTTAGGTTGAAATGCACGAAACTATATCGGGCAACCGCCGGGGTCAGAATGGAATTTGTAAAGCTCTGTTAGGAACATAGAACGTTTCACATCAAATACACAGAGACACTATCTAAAAATTAGATGTGGGTAAATCAACCTTTCAGAAAATAAATAACAAACTTATTGGCACCATAGTACAAAAATAGTCCGTTTCTCCAAGAGGGGCATTAAAACATTCAGGTGTCTCTTCAAAGGATGTTTTTAACAGTATGAACAGTAGACTAAATCTCAGTAGGGATCTACAAGGGCCTCTGGGTACCAGTCCTGGCTAAGATGTGTTTCAATGACTTAAATAATGGCATTCTCCCAGGGGAGGTGTTCATTCAGACCTTTATCGTATGTCTGGAGGACATACATCCAAAAAACTTCCCTTTTTTGTCTTAGTGCATCAATGTTACCGTTATCAGGTGGTTGCACATGTTCCAAAATTAACCAACGTAAATCAGAGACAGAATGTTGTTTTTCAATCCAGTGAGAGACAAGCGGGGCCCCAGGACGTTTGTTTGAAATAGATGATTTATGTTCGCTAAATCGAACGCGAAATTCTCTGCTGGTTTCTCCAACATAACCTTTGTCACAGGGACAAAGGATGAGATAGATCACATTTCTAGTGCGACTAACTGTCGCACTAGAAATGTGATCTATCTCATCCTGATAACGGTAACATTGATGCACTAAGACAAAAAAGGGAAGTTTTTTGGATGTATGTTATTTATTTTCTGAAAGGTTGATTTACCCTCATCTAAGTTTTAGATAGTGTCTCTGTGTATTTGATGTGAAACGTTCTATGTTCCTAACAGAGCTTTACAAATTCCATTCTGACCCCGGCGGTTGCCCGATATAGTTTCGTGCATTTCAACCTAACTTTTTGCTATAATAACCATCACGTTAAGAGCTGAATAGTGTACGGAGAAAATCCTTGTCCCTTTACGATTTCCGCTATCCACCTACAAACAAGACAGACTTGTGCTGTCCCTTTTCTATGCCTATTACCTCTAGGCAGTACTTCCTGGATCTTCCATATAAGGAAGACGCCACACGCACTTGCGTTTATCGTCGAGAGCGGAAGGTAGACGGACCACGGAAGACTTTCTTGAAAAACCACCCGGTAAGGAGATATACCTGCTTTTTTACATCGTCGTCTCTTACCATGCGCTGGCGACCTTATATGCCTAAAAATGACGGGTTACCCCCTATTGATTTTTATCTTTATAGATATTATGAGGTCCTCGTTCTAACCACACGAGACTACACTACCTCTTAGAAAATAAACTCCAGGAAGTTCCTTATGCCTTGGATATCCAGCAAGAGGGGCCGTCACTAGTAAGTAAACTTTGGAGCATTCGCTTGCTTCTTATTTAAAATACTGTGAATAGCAGCATAATTTGGTTCATTTTTTCCTCTAGGCAACCTTGTTAGCCTGATACCGGGTAGGTATACCAAGTAACACTCTTACGGGTCCGAACAATTTCATACAGACACATCGCTCGCCTATTCTAAAAAGTTTTGGCTCAGATATTAATTTGCTTTACCGACGTTTCTTGCATTCGGTAAGTGTTGGGGTTTGGACGAAACTCAGCAGCTGTTTAGTCAGCCCAAGTAATTATTCTTTAGGAGTCCCCTCTATTCAGAGAGATTATACTCAATTGCTATGCTTTTAGGTGTCTTTTAGTTTGATTTCCTTTTAAAATACTTCCTTAGAATGATAGACAATCTGTTTAGGCTATAATTATGCCATATGCACATGCGTTTGATATTTTCCCAAAGAATTGCAGGACCCCAGTCACTATGAATGAAACTATATATGACTGGTGACGCATCTTGCCATATTATCATCCTTTTCTTTTTTCATTTGTCATTTTAGTGATTTACAAAGATATTTGCACTCTTTGTGAAGTCAGCTTAGATTCGAGGCTTTTGACTAAAAACGCTGGTTCCTAGTATGTATTCGTTTGTATTTTTAATTATCTAGGTGATGGGAATCTAGAATCTTTTTCTTTTTAGATCTATGGATTCACACTAATTCTCGGTTTATCAACTTCACGTTCTGGTGATTGTGGACCTTTTGGGTGTTATCTTCTTTCTCTCCACTTCAGCCACTGTTTAATTAAATTAAATTTTAGTATAGGTTGATTATACTCATTGCGGTTTTTTGTACCAACAGTTGTCAATATTTCAATATTTGAATATACGCAAAGCGCCCTCACCACATGATGTCGGATATGAAACGATGTTTTGTATGTGTTGTTATTTGAAAGACCTATCGAACACGCCCTGAAGAAGGAGCCTGTAGTGGATATATAAGATCTCCGAAACGCGCGTTGGCGCTGGTCTTGTGTAATTATTGTTGTTCTATTGTTATGTACATTGTTCTTTCTCATTGTATTTTTTGTTTATTGTAAATGTGTAGTTAATTGTGCCATATTGGCAGTCTGTTCAATATAAGTATGGTGTGGGCTGTTGTAGACAGGCTGTAAATGGTTTTTTTTATGATTGAAAAATAATATGCACTATATGTATCAATATATATTTATAAAAAAAATATTTGTATAGGTTTTCTATATAAAAAAAAGAGAAAAAAATAAACAAATAAATGAATTGATATGCTCTTAATACACTGTTGACTGTGGGCTTTATATTATTATATGGACATATTGCCTAATTTCTAAATAGATAGGTGTAGGAAGTTCTGTTGTAGTTTATAGGCCTCCCACTTCCTAACCTTTGGTAGTATAGTGTAGCCCCAGTGATTCCCTAGGCCTAGGCCTATTCTATTTCCGTGACAGTGGTCCTTATACCACTTACTTAGTATATGGTTTGCGTGGCCTCTAGGGCCTAAATGTATTACTTACCTGTGTGACTTAATGTATGCTTAAATAAGACTGTGTTGTACTTACCTCTAATCTCATAAAGAGTGCTGAGGGTTTGACTAGAATAAATACACTTTATTTTATATATATATCTGTTGTGGTGTCCTTTCATTTTGTATTCCAGGGATTATATATGGTATCACAGCTGGCTTCACATGCCATTCAGAGTTTAGCCTAAGACTGCTCTTGTCCATGCTACCACTAGGATAGCTGGTCTATAAGGTTGACTTTACAACCAATCACCATAAGGGTATTTGGACTGATATAAGGTGTACACTAGAACTAGTGACATCATACATCAGGCCAACTTCTCACACTCCGACCATAGACCTCTTTGCATCCCCGGAGAACGCCAAATGTCGGTTTTACGCAAGCAAGGTTCCCCATCGAGGATCACTGGGGAATGCCCTTTCGATTGCTTGGTTCGGCGCATTTTGCTACGCTTTTCCTCCCATTCCTCTCATTCCTCGAGCTCTCAGGAAGGTCAGGGCGGAACCGTGCAAGATGATTCTCATTGCTCCAGTGTGGGCCCGGCAGTTCTGGTTCACGGAACTCCTGCTTCTCTCCCAGGATCACCCAATTCGCTTGCCGCTGATTCCATCTCTGTTGTCGCGGGATCAGGGACAGGTGCTCCATCCGGATCCGAAGTCACTACACTTGACAGCGTGGCTCCTGAATACAGAGAATTCCGTCATCTGAATCTCTCCAAGGAGTGCAGGTATGTTTTGTCTCAGGCGCGGGCGCCAAGCACTAATAAGACATACAGGGCAAAATGGAAGAGATTTTGTCTGTGGTGCCAGAGGAATAAACTCCATCCTTATAAATCCCTGCCACATCAGGTTTTGCCTTACATCCTGTCACTGGCTAAATCAGGTTTGGCGCACTCTTCTGTCAAGGTACATCTAGCTGCCATATCCCGTTTTCGACGTAAGACATCGGGGCCATCTCTATGGTCCGCAAGGATTGGTAAACAGTTCCTTAAAGGGTTGTTTCGGATGTATCCTCCGGTCCGAGCACCTCCACCGATCTGGCAGCTCAACCTAGTACTGGCTCAGCTCATGAAAGCTCCCTTTGAGCCGATTCACAGGGCGGACTTGAAGTTCCTCTCTTGGAAGCTAGCCCTCCTCTTAGCGTTGACATCGGCTAGAAGGGTTAGTGAACTCCAGGCTCTGTCCATAGTGGAGCCATTCCTGCAGTTCAAAAAGGATGTGCTAATATTGAGAACCAACCCAAAATTCATCTCGAAGGTGCCTTCGGATTTTCATCTGAATGAACCCTTGATTTTGAATTCCTTTTTTCCACGTCCTTCTACCCAGGCGGAACGAACATTGCATTCTTTGGATGTCCAGAGATGTCTGAAATTCTATCGTGAGCGCACACGATCTTTCAGGAAGTCTACACAGTTATTTATTTCCTATAGTGCACCACGGAAGGGATTGCCTCTCGCTAAGAGTGGCATTTCCCGCTGGATCTCCAGTGCAATTCAATTCTGTCATCAGGCTGCGGGCAAACCTTTGGACAGAAGGGCCCGTGCTCATTCTACAAGAGCGATGGCATCTTCAGTGGCTCTTTTTGCTGGAGTTGCTATCAAAGACATTTGCAGGGCAGCAACGTGGAGCAGTGTACACACCTTCACAAAACACTACTGCCTGGAGTCGGTGGGACGAGATGACGCTGCTGTTGGTCAAGAAGTCCTCCGGAATCTTTTTCATTGAGAGGTGAGCTTTCCCTACAATCCCTCCATCCTGGTAAGCACATTTGGTTCAGTAATGATTGTTTCTCTTGGTTACCATGTACTAGTTTTTACTGTAAACTGAGATGGTTATGTAAGGCCAAGTGTCTACCAAAATGTGCTTTTGTGATTTACTGCTAACTATTCTGATACAAAGCATGAGAATCTATGAAAGTTCCAATACTGGGGTAAGAAAACAAGTTACTTACCTGTAACTTTGGTTCCCCAGTATTGGTAACTTTCATAGATTCTCATGCGCCCACCCACCTCCCCTGGGAAAGCTCTGCCGGTTTACTGAGGTAGTGGCTGTTTGCACAACGGCTACGAAAATCTGAGGCTCTGAGCTCTCTCAGGAAGGTTCCAAAGGGTGAGGCTGTGTTGATTGGGCCTAGCAAAAGTTTGGGCTCTTTTACACAAAGAGGGTGATATACTACAAAATGAGATGAGGCCTAGGCCTATTTTCTCTTTTGTTTCTATGGTTAAGATATATTTTTTATTTACCGAGGCTCCCATTCCGACGACGGGGAATGATACAAAGCATGAGAATCTATGAAAGTTACCAATACTGGGGAACCAAAGTTACAGGTAAGTAACTTGTTTTCTTCTCCATAGAAAACAGGGCGCCCAATGTCGAAACAGCACTCTGCACCTGACCGCCCCAGTGCCGCTGAGGGTGCACGTTTTGTGCCTACTTGTTTCCCCATTTGCCCTGAGCTAAAGTCCTGGATCTTTGCTTCCACAACCCCGTGGCCTGCTTGCCATTAGCCACCAACCGGAGACCCCCTATGCTCCATAGGATAACATTGGGTCTCAACACCCTGCACCCGGCCGCCCTAGTGCCGCTGAGGGTGCAACAACAGTGCATCACTGACCCTGGGGGACCCCTGAGGCTAACCCCAGAACCTTAACTCTCACTGTCGAATACTTGCCTAAGTACCGATAACCTGTTTTTCCTCCTTAAGATAACATTGACACTTTTCCCTGAAAAAGTTTCAAAGTGTGGAGTTTTAAAAACTAAAGAAATGCTTTAAAATGTTACGATTTAACCAAAACGCTTTTACTCAACAGTTTACAGGAAATGTCCCGGTGCTGCATCCAGGCATACAGCACCGAGTAAGAAAAGTAATCCAAAAGTAACTACCTGCCATTTTACTGAAAATATCATTGAAGTCTATGTACTGTATTTACAAGTTTTTGCATTTCCCTGAAACAATACTGTAAGTCAAACCAAAGTACATTTACAATTCCAATACAATATTTTTTAAACAAAAACAATTGGCGTAGAGTTCAGTTATTGAGAGTGTGAATTTTTTTGCTGACTGTGTGTACATCAAATGCTTAACACTGTCCTCTGATACTTCCTTACTGCTCGACCACTCTACCACAAACAGAGAGTAAAGTTCTATCTAACTTTAACATCTACTTACCTCTGTGGATGTTAGAAAGTGGCTCTGTATATACTGTTCCCTAATAGGTACAGGGTGTACAGAGTCCACAGTCCCCCAGGGATTGACAGAGGTTAAAGTTAGATATAACCTTACTCTCTAAAGTGGTTGCTTGGTCGAGCAGTAAGGCAGCTTCAGAGGACAGTGTAAAGCATTTGTTGTACACACTCAGTCAGCAAATGGTCACACACACTCAATAGCTGAACTCTAGGCCAATGATTTATATATAAAAAATGATATGCTTGTTTTATTTTAGAACCAACACTTGGATTTAAAATATACTTTCTCAGCATGAGATGTTTCATATAAATACTTTTGCAAAATGCAATAAACTTTTGTACACAGTTACAAGTGGTTGCAGTAGGCAACTCTATTTTTTTTAAACACAATGCATTGAGCTCAATGGTAAATTCAGGTTATTTGCAACAGATTACTTTTTAGATTACTTTTGGAATTCCAGGTCTGGATCCTAGATTCAGTCCTGGGTTAGTACTCAGAATCAAGTGATGAAAGTCGACTTAATTACTGTAATGATTTTTAAACAATATTTAGCTATTTTAAAAGTTGACACTTAGAAAATATTTCAAAGGAAACATGAATGATTCCCTATGGAAGAAAATTCAGGTTACAGGTACAGTAGGTTCTCGTTACTTTTGTAATCCAGTACTGGGTGCCTAGACTCAGTACTGGGACCTTTATCCAAAACAGGTAAGTAATTACGTTTTCAGACATTATACGATTTTTGAAGAATATTTAAAGATTGCAGAAATCGACACTTAGAAGAAATTTCACAGAAAAACAGTCAATGGATTCCTATGGAAGAAAATTGAGTTAAGGGTAAGCACAGTTGTAAGTATTTTTCAGAGTCAGTGCTGGGCACCAAGATCCAGCACTGGGAGCTCACCTAAGAGCAGGTGAGTAATTTCGTTTTCGTTACTCGGCTGATTTTTGGTGAATATTTTAAGATTTGAAAAGTCCACACTTAGAAGAAATTTCAGGAAAAAGGCAGTCAATGTTACCCTATGAGGAAAATGGAGTTTGCGGTTTAAGGGTAAGTACTCGACTGGCAGAGTTGAGGTTCTGGGCATAGACTCAGGGGTCCCCCAGGGTCAGGTAGGTAAAGTTGGTTCACCCTCAGCGGCTCTAGGGCGGCCGGGTGCAGAGAGAGTTAGGCCCAATGTTATCCTATGAGGGATAGGGGGGGCCTTGGTTGGTGGCTGCTGACTGGCAAGCCACGTGGCTGTGGGAGCTGAGCTCCTGGTCACTTACTCAGGGGAAGTGGGTAGGTGTAGAGTTTTCACTTCCAGGGCCACTCGGGCGGCTGGGTGCAGAGTGCTTTTGAGCCGTCGGGCGCTCAATAGATTTCAATGGGAAATCTCCGGTTTAGAAAAAGACTGCAAGCTCGGGGACGAGGACTCTTCAGGTGCCACCACCACTTCGAGAGGTAAGTTGGGTAGTTGGAGGATAGGTAGGTACCCCGGGATTGGGCACAGGGGGCCGTGGGGCGCCACGTGCAGGGGTGCCTTTTGGTGTCGGGAAATCTTACCCTCTGTTGATCGCGGTTGGGGGGGCACCTTGTTCTGAGGCTGCAGGCTTCTTCAGGAGTGTCGAGGGAGGTCCTTGGGTGCCGCACTCCGGGTCACAGTCGCTGTGGGGTCGTCTTCAGGGTCTTTGTTCACTCCGCCACTGGCCAGGCTTGGCTGGTGCAGAGTGTGCTGGGTTCGCAGTTCCGTGCTGCTGCCAGGGATTAGAGATAGGTTTCTGAGTAGAGCCTCTACTCATGGGAGTCCCAGGGGCTTAGAGCCAAAAGGTAGCCAGGTCCTCCGGGGTTGGTGAGGTTTCTGGCCACAAGAGGTGCTGGGTTGGAGCAGGTTTGAGGGTCGTCAGGCCGGTAGGGCTGGGGACAAAGCAGTTGGTGTCTTCCTCTTTTCAGCAGCTGCAGGGCAGATCTTCTTTCTTCTTGCTCTTTGTAGTTTCGAATCTGGAATCTGGGGAAGGAAGGTTCAGGGAGCCCCTAAATACTAGATTTAGGGGCGTTACAGGTAGGTGAAGGGCAGGGACCAATGGGTCCCTGTCCTGGGGTGGGTACACCCCCTATCCTGCCTCTCTCCTGTGGAAGGGGGGCAGTAGCCTAGTCCTGATAGGGTAGGGCTCCCCATCTTCAAGATGGCGAGAGCCCGGAGATGTGCTTCACCTCGCCTCTCCCACCTGAGGGGTGGGGTTGGCAGGCTGGCACATCCCCTGTCCTTATTTGGGGTTTCCGGCCAAAGCTTCCCGCCAGAGTGGGGGTTGCAGGGGCCTGGGGAAGCTCACAGAAGCGGCATGCCTTTGAAGCTTCCCCCTGCCCATCCTGGGGGAGGAAATTTAGCACCTCGCCCAGGATGTGCATTGTTGCAGGCCCAGGAGAGCAGGGGCTCTCCTACCCAGGGGTCCAGCAACATGTCTGCTGTGTGGCAGCCTAGGCAGCCTCAGAGCAGACGTGAATTGAAGGTTTAGGTTTAAGGGGGCACCTCTAAGAGGCCCTCTGGGGTGCTGGGTACATTAAATCCCACCCTGGCATCAGTGTGGGTTTAATGTGCTGAGAAGTTTGATACCAAACTTCTCAGTTTAGTGTTGCCATTATGGTGCTGTGGAGCTCGTGTTTGACGAGCTCTCAGCACCATGTACTCTTAAATGGCAGCACTACACTTACAGTGCCCAGGAATGGACCTGGGTACTGTATGGGCACAGGGCTCCTGCTCCTGTGCCCACACCATTGGCATAAGGCACCCAGCTAGAGGAGTGACTGATGTATGCCATGGCAGTGTAGGTGATGGGCATGGCACACAGGGATGTGTGCCATGTCGACTTGGTTTTTGTCTTGCACCCAAACACTCAGCCTGCAAAGGCAGTGTGTGTGTGTAAGGGTACAGGGCCTCTAAGGGTGGCACAAGGAGTGCTGCAGCCCTTAGAGGCCTTCCCTGGTCACAGGGCCCTGGGTACCTAGGGTACCATTTACCAGGGGCTGACATGTGGCCAGGGTTTGCCAATTTGGGTTTGGTTTGTTTTAGGGAAGGAACATAGGCCCTGGGCACCTGATTGGCAGGAGTCCAGGGCACACTCATTAAAGTACATTCAGCAAAAAGTGGGGGCATACCATGCAAGAAAGATGGCACTTTCTCACAGTGGACTCTTGGACTCTCTACACACTAAGCCTCATTTTGGTGTAGTATATGTAGAGCCAGTTTCTCACGATCTCCAGATGGATTGTTTCATGTATCAAACTGGCTTATCAGTTAGCATAAAAGCCACTTTGGTCTAGGCCCAAGGTCCATTCCACTAGAGGAAAAGCTGCTACGACTGCTTTTCTTAGCACTCTACTGATTTCCGAGATCTGTAAAGCAGCCACTTGGAGATCTATACATACATTTACAAGACACTATTGTCTTGATTCAGATACTAGAGCAGACAACAAATTAGGCCAGGCCTCCTTGAGGAATCTGTTCCAACACTGATTAATTCTGTTTTTTTGTTGTCATTCCTTCTCATTTGCCCGCAGGCGGAGGATGAATGAATGAATGAATGAATGAATTAAATGAGATTTATAGAGCACGATGGCTACCCTGAGGCCTCCCAGCGCTGCGGACAGCACGGCCAGAACCGGTAAGATGAATGTTAGAGCCACTTTTTTCAGAGACACGTTTTTAAGAGGCTCCGGATGACAAGCAGATTGGGTTCCTGACGAAGGGAAAGTGGGAGAGTATTCCAAAGAGTTGGTGCGTTGTAAGTGAAGGACCGTCCACCACTTCTAGCTCTCTTTATTCTGGGGGGGGGGGGAGAGAGGGAGGCGGTGGTGGAACGGAGGACCCTTCTAGGTTGGTAGGGAATAATCAAAGATTGGATGATGGAAGGGCCAGTCTTCCAGAAAGCCTTCTGGGCTAGGCCCATGGCTTTGAACTGAATCCTCTCTTTGATTGGCAGCCAGTGCAAGGCCTTGATGGCAGGTTTTGCCTACTGCCGCCGCGTGATTTGTAAGAGGAGGCATGCAGCGCAATTGTGAACAATCTGGAGCTTTTTGATGGTTGAACTTTGCTGTAGTCTAGGCGAGAGAGGATAAGCGCCTGGCCCATGATCCTTCTGGCCTGGAAAGGGAGGAGGGGGAGGATCTTTCGTAGCATTCTGAGTATGTCAAAGCAGGAGGCGGAGAGTTTTACAGCTTGATGGTTAAAGTTGCCTTAAAGGCACGGTGCCAGTTTTTTTGTTACAATTTCTTTCAATTTCTGTTACTGGTTTCCAATTCAGCCTGTTGGCTAACAATGCTTTCTCTTTTGCAATTTCCATGAGTCTACTCATTAAAAAGGTTTCAAGTGACACTTGTCCTCCTGTCGTCTATGTATATAATATGTAATTACAAAAGCAGTTATTTATTATTGCATTGTTTAGCCTCCAATATAGGGTCTGCATTGGGATGAGAAATGATATACGTATGTGTGTGTATATATGTATATGTGTGTATGTGTATATATATATATATATATATATATATATATATATATATATATATATGAACCAACAATAAATGTCCCTATTTAGGAACACACACGGGGCACTCTCGGGTTCTGTACTGCTTGCTTTATTACACCAAGCATGACGCGTTTCGTCTGGCACGACTTTTTCAAATGCTGTTCGGTGAACACAGTAATCTCCGGTGTAGCGATCTTTTAAACACCACATTGAGCCCCTCCCACATAATGTTCAATGAGGACGGACTCTTCTAGCAGCTCAGGCATTCTGATGTTTTCTTGCCGCCATCTTGGAGTATGTTTCCCTTTACTTCACAGTCTTTAGTAGTGTAATTTTTAAAGTTATTCTCCTTACTTGTAAGCCTCCATTAAGTAATGGGAATTAGGAAAACATTTCTCCTCAGTCACATTAGTTCTCTCTTGTGGTGTTGCACAGAGCAGAGATGTTCCATTAATCAGACCCCCTCGTCGACCGTTTGTCTGCCATCACTTTCTTCTACACCTCAGAGCGCCGATTTTAGTAATCTAAGCTCCTTCATGTTGTCATGAATCAACTGCAAGTCGATCAGTGTTTCAGAACTGGCCACGGCGGTTCAGGCAGCACACATTTAATGTATCCAAGCAAACGCCACACTGCTGCCGAACTCCTTATGCGACGGGTGCCTCCTTCGTGCAAGTGGCATGCACGTGAAAATGAACCAACAATAAATGTCCCTATTTAGGAACACACACGGGGCACTCTCGGGTTCTGTACTGCTTGCTTTATTACACCAAGCATGACGCGTTTCGTCTGGCACGACTTTTTCAAATGCTGTTCGGTGAACACAGTAATCTCCGGTGTAGCGATCTTTTAAACACCACAGTGAGCCCCTCCCACATAATGTTCAATGAGGACGGACTCTTCTAGCAGCTCAGGCATTCTGATGTTTTCTTGCCGCCATCTTGGAGTATGTTTCCCTTTACTTCACAGTCTTTAGTAGTGTAATTTTTAAAGTTATTCTCCTTACTTGTAAGCCTCCATTAAGTAATGGGAATTAGGAAAACATTTCTCCTCAGTCACATTAGTTCTCTCTTGTGGTGTTGCACGGAGCAGAGATGTTCCATTAATCAGACCCCCTCGTCGACCGTTTGTCTGCCATCACTTTCTTCTACACCTCAGAGCGCCGATTTTAGTAATCTAAGCTCCTTCATGTTGTCATGAATCAACTGCAAGTCGATCAGTGTTTCAGAACTGGCCACGGCGGTTCAGGCAGCACACATTTAATGTATCCAAGCAAACGCCACACTGCTGCCGAACTCCTTATGCGACGGGTGCCTCCTTCGTGCAAGTGGCATGCACGTGAAAATGAACCAACAATAAATGTCCCTATTTAGGAACACACACGGGGCACTCTCGGGTTCTGTACTGCTTGCTTTATTACACCAAGCATGACGCGTTTCGTCTGGCACGACTTTTTCAAATGCTGTTCGGTGAACACAGTAATCTCCGGTGTAGCGATCTTTTAAACACCACATTGAGCCCCTCCCACATAATGTTCAATGAGGACGGACTCTTCTAGCAGCTCAGGCATTCTGATGTTTTCTTGCCGCCATCTTGGAGTATGTTTCCCTTTACTTCACAGTCTTTAGTAGTGTAATTTTTAAAGTTATTCTCCTTACTTGTAAGCCTCCATTAAGTAATGGGAATTAGGAAAACATTTCTCCTCAGTCACATTAGTTCTCTCTTGTGGTGTTGCACGGAGCAGAGATGTTCCATTAATCAGACCCCCTCGTCGACCGTTTGTCTGCCATCACTTTCTTCTACACCTCAGAGCGCCGATTTTAGTAATCTAAGCTCCTTCATGTTGTCATGAATCAACTGCAAGTCGATCAGTGCCACTTGCACGAAGGAGGCACCCGTCGCATAAGGAGTTCGGCAGCAGTGTGGCGTTTGCTTGGATATATATATATATATATATATGTATATATTCACTGAAAAAAACATAGGTTTCATGCATTCTATAGTTAGGATTTGGCATTTAAAAAACCTTAGAAATTCACTGAAAAAACCATAGGTTTCAGGGGCGTTAAATTTAGCTGGACATTTCCCTCGTACAAAACCCTAGAAATTCCCCTGTTATAGTTATAACTATAACTCGCGCCCCCGCAATGCACTGCTGATGACGTCACATATTACATCACTCATGACATGGTCAGTGACATCACTGATGACATCTCAAATGACATCACTCATGACATCACTGATGACGTCATCCATTGAGTATGTGTTTCTGAACAGTTTTAATATGTTTAATATATATAGGGAAAGGCCTATTGAAGAATAAGTGGGTGTACAAGTGTGTGAATGGGTGATTTTCTAGGTGCGTAACTGAGTCTATAAGTGAGTCATTAAACGTATCTTACTGCAGACTAGTGACTAAACTGTGTGAAGGTCTGTATCTGTCTGTCTGTTGGTGTATAAGCGGCTGCATGGTTTTGTGAATAGCAATAGGAGTGTCTCTATGGGTTATTGATTGGTTGTCTGAGTATCTGTATGGGTGCCTGAGTGTATGTGTGGGTGGGGTGTGGGTGACTCTGTGCATAGATGTGTGAGTGGATGATTCTATGGGTGCATGGTTTTAAGAGTGCAACTGTGATGGACTGTATGGTTGGGCGAGTGTATGTAAGGGTGTGTTAGTGATTGAATGTATATCTCAGTTGTACATGTGACAGTAACTACATATGTGAAACACAGTGTATATGTGTATAAGAGTATATATCTATCTATATGTGAGTGTGTGATTGCGGGACTGGCTATATGGATGAGTGTGTGCTTGTATTAGTAATTGAATAAGAGTGTCAACATTTTTTAGTATTTTTATGAGTAAGTGAACTTGAGTGTGTTTAACTGTATAGGTGAGTCAATTGGACTGTTTAAATATTTTCACAACTGACTAGGTGTGTCAGTACCTCAATGGATGATTGGCAGTGTGTGAGTGTCTATATATGTGTATAAATGCATATAATAGTCTTGTATGGAGTGACTGTAAGTATGAGTGACTGTACAGGTGAGTGAGTGGAGGTGCATGTAGACCTAAGAGTCAATGAGTGGGTATGTAGTTATTGGTATTGGAGTATCTATGGTGTATCAAAAGTTATATTAGGGTGTGAGAAGGTGTACTCATTTATCACATAGATGTCATCAGTGATGTCATCAGTGATGTCATTTGAGATGTCATCAGTGATGTCATCAGTGATTTCACTGACCATGGCATGAGTGATGTAATATGTGACATCATCAGCAGTGCATTGCGGGGGCGCGAGTTATAGTTAGCTGAACTAACTATAACAGGGGAATTTCTAGGGTTTTGTACGAGGGAAATGTCCAGCTAACTATTACGTCCCTGAAACCTATGGTTTTTTCAGTGAATTTCTAAGGTTTTTTAAATGCCAATTCCTAACTATAACATGCATGAAACCTATGGGTTTTCCAGTGAATTTCTAAGGTTTTTTAAATGCCAATTCCTAACTATAACGCCCCTGAAACCTTTGGTTTTTTCAGTGAATTTCAAAGGTTTTTTAAATGCCAATTCCTAACTATAACGTGCATGAAACCTATGGTTTTTTCAGTGAATTTCAAAGGTTTTTTAAATGCCTATTCCTATCTAGAACTTATCTCTAAAGATATCCTGTTTAATGATTTTGATTGGATTTCTATATTTTTCAAATTCAGTGTCAATTTCATTAATTATTATTTTTTTTAAATACTTTTTTATCACCATTTTTTAAACATATTTTTTCAATTAATTCTTTTAAAAATTAAAAAATATTTGAACTTAATGGGTTTTTCAAACATATTTTTTTATATTTTTCAAAATATTTTTTAACTATATGTGCAAAACTTTATTTTAGATATGTTTTTTTTCAATGTTTTTGGATCCGCGCACCCTTCACGAGCCGTACGCGATAGCATCCGCGCATGGTATGCGTTGGTTACGTGTTTAGTGCGTAATCGCTATGCGACCGGTACGCGACTCCCAGCCTATACGCGATACGTTCGATGTACGTAACGCGACGTTTACGCGCTTCCGCGATGCGTCATATGCGTCCATGACGCGGTAGGTCCGCGGATCCCGCGAAGTATTTAACATTTAAAAAAACATATTTATGTATTGCATGTGAATATTAATTGAAGACAAACTCTAAACTAGTCTTAAAACTAATATATTTTTACATCTAATCCTATATTTCTTTTTAATTCAATTTCGCGGATGCGCGCTGGGTGCGTGCTGCGTAAGCGCAGGGTGCGCGGATCCCATGTGACCTGCAAAAAAAGAGATTTGATTGGTTCATTACACTTCCTGTTCTAACTACTGAAAGACCCCACCCATTTCAATCATTCTTCTTTGAGCTTCTTTGGAGACCATCTCTTTGGAGAGAACAAGATTTTTTTAGACTAAGTATACTCTTAGCTCTAACTTTTTGCAACCAAAAATGGCTTCAGGGCAGCAGGCATCACCTGCATCACCTCAAACCTCTGAGGATTAATTTTTGCCGGAGGGACCACACAAAAAACGTTTTGCTTCAGTGGTGTGGACATTTTTTACTTTTCCCGAAGGACAGAATAAGACCAATGCCACCTTGGTCACATGTAAGATTTGCAAAAGAGTCTTATCGAGAGGGGATCCTAACAAGAAATACTCTTGCGGCACGGCAAGTACGATGAAGCACATGAGGAGCCTTCATCCAAACAATCTTGCACGTGAAGAGTGCCGACGGATGAGACACACACCTGCTCCTGCGCCATCCACCTCATCGCAGCAGAGCACGTCAAGAGTGCATCCATCAGACCAAACCTTGGACATCTGTCCTCGATTTCAATTTTTAAAAGTGCTCTGCACTAAGTGCAATAAGACTTTGTGCTATGGCGAGCAGTCGATCGATCTGTTTTGCCGCCGGCAGTAAACTCATATTTGCTAGTTTTTTTTTTGTCTTTTTTTTACTGTCCCTGAAGTTCATTGTTTGGTTTCTCCTGTGGTTTTTTTTTTTTTCTTCAGAAAAACCAAAAGAATCACAAAATTGTGAAGAAAACCCCAAAAAAATTATAAAAGAAGAGTTCTTGTAAGAACTAACTTTCCTGGTTTAAAAAAAGAGTTAAATTTCTTTGTGTATGAAAGTTTAGATGAATGTATGTGTAGTACGTAATTGACTGAATGAATGCATTAGTAGCGTATAGTGAATGTACAAGTGCAGAACTATAAGGAAGTGCTGCAGCATCACACAGTAACCTCTTTAACTGCAGGGTGCTGTAGTACTTCCGAAGCACAGGGATGCAACATATGTACATAAATATGTTGTAATCTATGCTTCTCTCTGCACGGCTGCTTAAACTGCAGCCATGTGGTGTCACAGGCACCCTTTCACAATAGTGCAAGGATATCTGTGTCATGTGCTGTTTGTTTTTCTACAGGAAGACACACCTTCCTGTACAAAAACAATGAGAAAATGCATTTTTCTCCTTCAATGTATGCTGAACATTTCAGCATGCATTGAAGATATAAAAATGTGGAGAAATTAAAACAATTCTCTTTGTTGTGCTATCCTACACCAATTGTAGAATGGTGCACCATTCACACACATATCGAGATTTACGATTTCTAATAAATCTAGACATGTCTTGTTCTATGAGTATTAAGTGCAATCATGTACAACAACACTTATAGAACACCCTTTCAACCGAAAGTGGTCTGCATGATGAGGTTATATTTTCATGGAGTATAAAAAGTGCACAGAGTGCCTTTTCCTCTCTTTGAAAATATGAAAGAGTATCTTACACAATAACTATGTTACAAAAAGTGACATATTTCCGATTTTAAATTTCCTTGCCAATGATAGAAGGTAAGCACAGAATTTTGACTGCAAAGATGTTCAAAGAAGAATGATTGAAATGATTGCGGTCCTTCAACAGCTAAAAAGATGAAATATTATGAACCCCTCAAATCTCTTTTTTTGCAGGTCACTTGATATCTGATTATGGTCAGATTTCAAAACTACATAAACAGTGTTTTTAGAAACGTGTTTCAACTTTGTAGATTCTTGCAGGCCTCTTCATTCTGCATATTGAGACTTAGTTAAACTTACCTTCACAGTAATAGGAATAAAAAATGTTATTCATTTTTGCCTATTTTTCATTCAAATAAAAATTCTTAAAAATTGCTCATTTTAAAATTTGGATCTGTGATCCGCCTGCGTCTCGTCCAATTTCGGTATTTGCACAGGACCTATTATACGCGACAGCGACTGTGGCGGGCGGGTCTTATTGCCTCCCCGGACTGCCTTAGGTGTGGACTAGAGGTGGGGTCTTTGGTGCACACGGTCTGGCACTGCCCTGCAGTGTATAGGTTTTGGGGGAGAGTGTTGGGGTGCTTATCCGAAGTGTTGGGCTGGGATCTCCCTGTAGACCCCCGATTGGCGTTGCTCCATGTTATGGCTGATATTGGGGGCAATATTTATAAGCGCCACTTGCTGCTTCTGGGCCTAATGACAGCCAAGCGGGATCTAGCTCGTGCGTGGAAGGCCCCGGTGACTCCCTCTGTCAATGTTTGGAAACGGGGTATGGATTTCAATATGGGTCTGGAGTTACCGATCTTTAGGGCGCGTGGGTGCCCTCGGAAACACTTCAAGATTTGGAAGAGGTGGGCTGATTATAGGGGGATTTTCCTTGCACCGGTCCCTGCGGATGGAGATTTGGGGCCTATTTGAATGCCATGCGTGGTACTGCATACTAACTGTATAGCGATGGTTCTGGTGGTGTCTGGCGGTGGTGCGGTCGGGGGGAGGGCGTTGGGAAGGGAGGGGGCGGGGTTTCTTGATAGATGCCGTATGAATAGCTCTCCATTGTTCCTCTATACGACAAAACGTCAAGTGTTGTTGCTATTTACTATGTGGCAGTTTCCCCTGGTTTGCAGGGGCATGCAGCCCTTGCCTACTTGATCAATAAAAAGTGTTGTTAAAAAAAAAAATATTAGGTAGCAATTTTGTAATTCCCTAGGCAAAAGTTGTTTGAAAACCAACTGGGCATCATTACAAAGTGTCCAGCCTTTGTCACATTTTAGATAGGCAGTGTAATGTCCAGATGTGGTGGAAGGACCATCATGGAAAATTATTGCAATTGCTACAAAAGTCCTTCCTGATATTGATATTTGTGCTGCTACAAATTGTTTTATTAAAGTATCCAATTTTCTTCCATCAGCTGTACAACGTTGCATCATTAAAATTATGTATTTTCTATATTTTCTTAACAATAATGTGGATAACATTTCTGATTTACATTGGCTACACTCCATGTTTTGAATTGCACCTTTCACTAATTTATTGAAAGCCACTGATTTACAGTCTGGTAATGTTAAATAAAGAAATCTCTGTGTCTACATTGGTGCTACATGTATACATGCAATTTTCACAATAATGTTCCCATTTGTAAGAAAGGCCAAAAATATTTTCTATTTCTACACCTTCATTTTCAAAAATTGTAAGCATATACATTAAAAATTCCTGAGCATCTTGTTGGATATTTTGTGTAAATTGTGTAGAACCAGAACACACATCCAAAAGATTACGAACATCTGAAACAGATTGTATTTTACTTCTATCTGTTGTCAATTTTTCATAAACAGAATGCAACAGAGAATAAAATCTTTTTTCCCGATTCTGCATAATTTGTTCTTGCAAATCTTCCAGATAAAACATAACATTGACCACTACATTAGCATAGCAGTTGACGCCAGAACTATTTCAAACTGATAACCAACAATCTCTTCAACAGTGTCCAATTTCTTTTTACCTGCAATCACAACATTATCTTGTTTTTTTCTTGATACCTTCAGAACAGATATTCTCTAACCTTCTTTTTCGACCAACCACACGCTTTTCAAATACAGGATATTGACCTAAATTTGGAGCATACACCCTTCTTAACCTATTATACTCTTTTACACAGTTTGCATCTGCAGTAGCCTTTGTCTCATCAAAATCAATCAAAAACAAACCAGATAATGTTCTGACTCGCGACAAAGCAACATATGCCATACCCTCTTTAAATACAGTAGATCCAATGTTCACCAATGCACTGTCTACACTTAATCCTTGAGGTTTATGAATAGTCACTGCATATGCCAGAGAAAATGGAAATTGTTTTCTACGGACATATAAATCTTTAACAAGCAAAAAACGAACTGAACAACGACCAATTTCTTTAACTTCATCAATCTGATCAAATGTAATTTTTAAAAATTCAATATTCAATATTTTTCTGATAATTCACAAAATCCACCACTTTGCCCATTGCACCATTAACTAAACCTTTCTCTACATCCAAATTACGCCTTAAAAGTACCCGACAGTTTACACACACATACAGTGTCTTTTCCAAACCAGCAGTTTCAGATATTTTTTTTTCTAAACAATCTAGTTTTGATCTCAACTTACCCGTTAAAATAATAGTGATTCCTTCATGTAGTATTTTATCGATGGCTTCCATTTTGACAATTTCTTCATTTTCCAATTTGAATAATTCTTCGTTGAATATTGAACACTCACGCAGTGTCGGCATTAAGCAAATCACTGACTTATTTTTAGCAATTTCCACGTACACTTTTGCAGCAACTGCATTTTCATTTGGAAA